>NC_088805.1:9670309-10970335 GCF_011386835.1 Chrysemys picta bellii
AGTATATGTCTCCCCCCGCCCCATGATTCTCGGCTCACCACAGGTGTCACCTTTTACAGATTCCTTTCATTTCTGTCTCTCTGCAGGCCACAGATAAATTGAAATGATCAAAGAGAGAGAGTTTCCTAAAGAGCTACAGTTTTGCTCCGCTCCACCTTCAGCGTCTCGGCTTCACTCCAGCTCACTGGACTCTCTTTCTGACCTTGTTACATACAGGATGGCGGCAGGTAACATATGGAAAAAGGGCATTTTTTCCCCATGCTCGTGTAACTCAGAAATGGCTGAACCTACTTTGCTCAAACATCCCCAAGTTCACTTCTGGGCTGAGACCAAAAGTGAAAAACCTAAGTCAAAAAAAAAAAAAAGCATTTGAGGAAGTTACAACCAAGTTCAGTTTGGGGAGCGGGGGAAGGGATGTTCTAATGGAAACTGAATTTAAACCTAACATCACCCAGCATATAACCGAGTTGGTGATAAATATTACATGATTTCCTCCTACTGGATAATGCTAAACTTAGGAAGCCAATGTGTATTTTTATTACTGTCCAAAAAAGAATGCACACAGAAGCAAAGTACATATGTTTCATTTCCAAATGGCTATGGCTGCTGTCTAATGGTTGTATACAAGGAGGGAGAATCTACCTCCCTGTGTAAGTTGCAGAGCTGCACAAACTATTTAAGAAACAAACCCTACACTTGACGCTCAGAAAATCTGAAATAAAAAGTGACAAACGAATAAAGGATTTACTGAGCTTTTTGCCTGTCATAGATGCTAACCTGATTCCAATGTATTTGATGTTCTGAGATGGGACTGGCTGGGCAAGGAGACTGAGACTGGAATGAGGTGCTTAGGTAGCGAGTACGGTGAAAACTAGGACTGGGCAGCGTGTGACAACAGACAAAAAGGTGGGAGTGGGGAAGAGACTGAGAAGAGAACAGCATCTTCTTCATGACAACTCAGATTTATTCCCACAGCACCGTCCTGTTTGCGACACAGGTTCTGCGAAGCGCATCAGCCCCATTTCACAAAAGAGATAAACAGAGGCTGTCACACTGGAAAATAGTGACAATGTCGAGAACGGACCCTAGATTTCCTGACTCCCAACCCACTGCTTTAACCACATCACCAAGTCCTTTCCTCAGGATAGTCACCGGTTGTGCCACTCAGTATCTTCTGCTGACCATCATGTCTCATTGCCACTAGTTAGTCTTTTCCCGGGTGCTCATCACTGTAGGGTCTAAGCACTTCACAAGCATCAATGGATTTAGCCTTAAAACACTCCTGTAGTCTGAAGAAGACAAGCCAAGGTAATTCCCTCCTGTCCACAAACAAGCTGCCAAGTACTGGATAGCAGCATTGATGCAGACAGACACATTAAGCTAATGGGAAAGGAGTGTCTGAGAAAGCAATGAGAAGCCTCAGTGCTTACAAAGCCTACCTCCTATCCCACAGGGTGTGTGGCTAATCTCTAAATGACGTAAAGACAAACATCGCTGTACGTAAACTAGAAAGTGAACTGTTGCAGCAGGCATTCTTTCCTGTCCCAAGTCTGCATTCTCTGGCTTAGCCCGATGGGCGTGATAGCTGAATCACAACATGATCGGCGAAGGACTGAAATGTTCTATAACTCTTCTAGGATCTCTGGGGATTTTTAACAGCTTTGTCTATTTTAGGAACAAATATACACAGCAATTTTTCCTGCCCCTTCTTACAAAGATCATTTAAGGAAAAATACAAATATAGCAATTACCACTGCCGGAAGCTGGGTTTCATTGGCCATTATGTTTTGAAGAGATTTGTGCCATGAAAATGCCACCACCATGACAGTGTTGGAGTCACCATTCCAGAGTCACAGCTGTGCTAGTGTTTCCATCATAAAATCTTTTCTGGGTATAACAAAGCAGGAAAAAATTTGCCCCAGATTCAAGGAGTCAGCTAATGATCAGAGTTCAAACAAATAAATTGGTTTGGCAGAGTTTGAGGAACACATAAGGACTGTGCTCAACCAGTAAAGTATTAGTCAGCAAGGGCCACTGCCTATAATTAAATGCCATTTCTTTAGCCATTTCAAACCTCAAGTGAGTTATAGTGCGAGCAAAAAGTATTGACTGACAGCCCTAGAGACTGAAGTCTTGTGTTCAGCCATGAAACAGACAAAACACAGGCGGCAGCAGCACAATCTTTCCCTAGACTCAATGTGAATTAGGTGGCAGGGACATTGTAATTATACAGGAGGGACTCCGGAATTATGTGGCACTCCAAGGCCCTCTGCCCCCACTGTGCCTCCCAATCCCATCCTATCAATGAGGTATTCCCATTATTTTCTTACTTTACACTGCCTCCCCCCATTTTCAATTGTAGAAGCTGGGGTGAGGTGGGGGGAAGGGGGGAAGCTGAGGATTTTGAGAACTGGGCCTTTGGGAACTCAGGAAGGCATGGGAGATGGCCCAGGAGGTAGTTGAGGCTTTTGATACTTGAGAAGGAATACACGGTCTCCTCCTTTCCCCCGCATCAGGCAGGGAGAAGTGACTTTAAATGTGTGGGGAAGGAGGTTTGAATTCCTCACCTCAGCAGCATTGGACAGCGACTATACCCTGCCCCTAAGATCTATCACCACGTCCAAAAAAAATGGCCTGCTGGACAACTGGGAATTCATCAATTAAAAAGAGAAAGCAGAAACAGTGTTAAGACCGAGCTATGGAATTATATAAGCCTGTATCGCTAAAAACAGACCAGGAGCTGCTGAGTGGCACACGCCTTACAGACAGAAAGGAAGGTAATTAGCAACCCCTAAGGAATTTCCTCCAGCAAGGGATCACCTGTCCAAAGGGAGAGGAGGAGAATGCAAAATATTGACAGGCACTATTGTGTGTCAACCTTCAATAGGAATACCTGGCGGTGGGACAGAAACAGAGTACACCTCTAAGTGTGGATGTCGCTTCCGAGATAGCGATGAAGCAGAATATCTGCGTAAATACCTTTTAATGAATGATGCTGGATGTAACCCACCCTGTGACACTTCCAAGATGAAACTGCATGGAGTATATCAGAGGGGATTGGAGACAGACATGGGAGGGGAGAGCAGCAAGACGTAATGCTGACAGCTGGGCGAATGGAGAAAAGCTCATAATATAAAGCAATAAAGTATTTTCTCTTATTTTTCCTGTAATTAAGTCCAATGCACCCACCTAGATCAGCTTCACAAAGTACTCCAGCTAGGTATGTTACACGAGCTACTGCTTTTGTTTACTATAAGATTCTCCACCTCTGCTGTCAACACATCTTGTTTTAATTAGACCATTTTGGCTCTTGGGCCGCTGTGCTGAGGAATTTCTCGTAGACAGCCCCCCCCCCCCCCCCCCCCCCAAGTTCGCTACCTTCAGACTCAATTCTCAGCCAAGACGAGCTCCACAGCCTTTGCAGCCCTTCCCTACCAGGGGCGTGAGCGGATGTTTGTGGGAGGTGCATGGGGAATCTAAGAGCCATGATAGAGAACAGGGCTGAAGGGAATGCAGACAGATTATAAAACACAGGATTGATGTTTCCACTGCAAAGACAGGCAAGTCAGTAATGTTGACATTTCCAGTGCCCCTCAGACGTCAGCGTCCACACCCCACTGAGCTAAATGTTTCAGGCTGTTTGCAAACCCAGGCAGGCACTGTTACTGAACACTGTTGACATTTCAAAGGTTCCTTCACATTCATAAGAGCCAGACACTCCTCCCTTCGCCCTCCCCAAGTTAAAGCCTAGATTCTAGGGCACAGCTCTGCCACAATTTAACAATAATAAATTATGATAAAACTTACACTGCTACTGAACTGCATTACACCAAAGTGTGTGTACTTTGTGTGTACACACCTGTGTGACGGTTTCAGTCACAGAGACCCCCTTGGGACTGTCACCTGATGTACTGAAACTATCTCTTAGCCCGTTTTCTTTGCCAGCTTGGGACTCCAGGACCCTGTCTTGTTGAGCCAGACATGCTAGCCTGCTGCAACACAGACACAGGGTCTGAACCATGCCCCCAAAGCTGCAGACTTAACTGAAAACAGCTCAGCAAGTGCTCCTGTCTCCAGCACCCAGACACCCAGCTCCCAATGGTATCCAAACCCCAAATAAATCTGTTTTACTCTGTATAAAGCTTATACAGGGTAAACTCATAAATTGTCCACCCTCTATAACACTGATAGAGAGATATGCACAGCTGTTTGCTCCACCAGGTATTAATCACTTACTTTGGGTTAATTAATAAACAAAAGTGATTTTATTAAGTATTAAAAGTAAGATTTAAGTGGTTTCAAGTAATAACAGACAGAACAAAGTAAGTTACTAAGCAAAATAAAGCAAAAACACGCAAGTCTAAGCTTAATACATTAAGAAAGGGTAATATCTCACCCTTAGAGATGTTCCAATAAGCTTCTTTCACAGACTAGACTCCTTCCTAGTCTGGGCCCAATCCTTTCCCCGGTACAGTCCTTGTTAGTTCCAGCTCAGGTGGTAACTAGGGAATTTCTCATGACTGGCAGCCCCTTCGTCCTGCTCCACCCACTTTTACAGCTTTGGCACAAGGCGGGAATCCTGTGTCTCTCTGGGTCCCCACCCCTCCTTCTAAATGGAAAAGCACCAGGTTTAAGATGGATTCCAGTATCATGTGACATGGTCACATGTCACTAAGACCTCATTCTTCATTACCCACACACCTACACAGGAAGGTTTGCAGGTAAATAAACCCATTCACAACCAACTGTCCTAGTCAATGGGAGCCATCAAGATCCTAAGCCACCATTAATGGCCCACACTTTGCATAATTACAATAGGACCTCAGAGTTATACTTCATATTTCTAGTTTTAGATACAAGAATGATATATTCATACAAATAGGATGAACACACTCAGTAGATTATAAGATTTGTCCTTACAAGAGACCTTTTGCATAAAGCATATTCCAGTTACATTATATTCACACTCATTAGCATATTTCCATAAAACATACGGCGGCATTCAAACCACCTCACAGGGTGACAGTGGATTTTACAGTCTGTAGTCTTGAAGCACCCTTGTTCGAAGTCTCAGGTATGCCTACCCTGCACAGTTAACCCAGGCTCATAATCTGGGTTTTAGCCTAACCCTCCCCGCCATCCACACAGAAACCCCCCTGATCTGGGTTTGGACGTCCTCTAACCCTGGGCCAACTGACCCAGCTGGGTGTGCAGATTACAGCCTGAGCTCTGCTTTAAATCTGGCACTAGAACCTGCCCAATTTGCAGTGAGGATGCAGGCTTCATCACTCAAGTGCTGTCCTACAATTCTCCCCAAAGGACAGACAAGTTCTCCCACAACTGACTGGGAAAATCCTAGAGCAGCTCAGCACCTGCCCTGAGCCACACACGAGTGAAAACACAGTAACTCAAACAGGGCTTTGCAGTAGGAACCCACAAGGCCAGGCTAGGCTAACCCTGGTGCCAATCACCATGTTAACTGAGCAGTGCCGACACAGCCTCAATCACTGTCTCTAGCCACCCTGGTTGGAAGTCTTGGAATTAGAGCCAATCGGGGTAATTCAGCATGAATACTGACCACCAATAGCAAGGTACAATAGAGTACTTCTAATACACCTCCTACACTGACAGTGTGAGTTGCTTTCTCTCCCCATGTAGGTTCTTTCTTAGACTGGTGCCCACTACTGTTTACCTGAGCACCTGCCATGAGGAGAGGAGAAAACAAAACTACAGTCTCTTTCAGCCTTGCCAGCTGGAAACAACTTAAGGTTATCAGTAGCTGGTTTTAGCTGGCCATTGTCATCACCTTTCGGTATATTTTGACTAGTAAGTTAACACTTACAAAAAAACTATCCTTCCTGTTACAAGTGTGTTTGATATCCAAGGCTATAACATGTAGCACCGTTCTGAATAAAATTATCGCAATGTTTAAAATTGGTGGAAGAAAAGAATGATGGGGGAAATGTATGGTGAATACCACCACCACATTCCACAGGCAAAAGGTAAACAATGAGGTGGCAAAGTTTGCAGATGATACTAAACTGCTCAAGATAGTTAAGACCAAAGCAGACTGTGAAGAACTTCAAAAAGATCTCACAAAACTAAGTGACTGGGCAATAAAATGGCAAATGAAATTTAATGTGGATAAATGTAAAGTAATGCACACTGGAAAAAATAACCCCAACTATACATACAATATGATGGGGGCTAATTTAGCTACAACTAATCAGGAAAGAGATCTTGGAGTCATCGTGGATAGTTCTTTGAAGACGTCCATGCAGTGGCAGTTAAAAAAGCAAACAGGATGTTAGGAATCATTAAAAAAGGGATAGAGAATAAGACGAAGAATTTCTTATTGCCCTTATATAAATCCATGGTACGCCCACATTTTGAATACTGCATACAGATGTGGTCTCATCTCAAAAAAGTTATACTGGCATTAGAAAAGGTTCAGAAAAGGGCAACTAAAATGATTAGGGGTTTGGAATGGGTCCCATATAAGGAGAGATTAAAGAGGCTAGGACTTTTCAGCTTGGAAAAGAGGAGACTAAGGGGGGATATGATAGAGGTATATAAAATCATGATAATGTGGAGAAAGTGAATAAGGAAAAGTTATTTACTTGTTCTCATAATATAAGAACTAGGGTCCACCTAATAAAATTAATGGGCAGCAGGTTTAAAACAAATAAAAGGAAGTAGTTCTTCACACAGTGCACAGTCAACCTGTGGAACTCCTTGCCTGAGGAGGTTGTGAAAGCTAGGACTATAACAGGGTTTAAAGAGAACTGGATAAATTAATGGAGGTTAAGTCCATTAATGGCTATTAGCCAGGATGGGTAAGGAATGGTGTCCCTAGCCTCTGTTTGTCAGAGGATGGAAATGGATGGCAGGAGAGAGATCACTTGATCATTGCCTGTTGGTCCATTCCCTCTGGGGCACTTGGCATTGGCCACTGTCGGTAGACAGGATACTGGGCTAGATGGACCTTTGGTCTGACCCGGGACAGCCGTTCTTATGTTCTGAGATAGGGGCAGATTAGAAATGGGGGACATGGTATTTTACCAGCTCCTGCAGTTGCTGGGCACAATGGAAATAAACCATGTATTTTAGGGAAAAAAGCTAAAAAAATGTATGTTCATTGTATCCATTCCAAAAGCAATTTTCTTCACAGGAAAAAATATAAATAAAAGTACTAAACTGAAACAACTGTTTTGCTTACACTGACAAAAGATAAGAAATTTAGCTCTGAAACCACGTCCTTAGTTTAACCTGCTGTGCGCACCCACATCTTAGAAGAACATTCACCACTCCAAGACCATCAATATCTGGACAATGGGTAAATCAAGGTATGTGATTTCAGCCTTAAGTCTTATTTTCTTGGGATTTCTCAGGCCAAGTCAAGCCCTTAATATACTTTCCATGCAGATTTTTGGCATATAGCTGCGTTAAATTAAAAAAAAAATAGAGTCCTAACCTAGAACTAGAGGAAAAAAGACTCTCAAACTGGGCAGTGGAATCTGAGGTTTATGATTAAATTAACCCTTGAATGCACAGAGTTCAGCCTGGAGATTTCTGCAGATAATTACCATTTCTGATCAAATTAAAGGGATTATCATTTATAAGATTAAAAGCGGAACTCTCCCAAAACAGCATAAACACAACTGCAAATTATCTACCCTTATAAACCACCTTGCTTATAACACTGCCAGACAATAAAGGTTAATTTATAGTCGACTGTTTTAAGTCATGATTCACTTAAATTTGTTTTTCATGTGAAACTGATGGTCCATAATTCTGTATCTGGTTGTGTTTGAAAACAAAAACGTTCAGTCTAGGTACAAGTCTCAACTTTAAAGTATTGAATGAAGAGGAGTTGTGTCAGACCGTTCAGCCCTGCTTTTGATAGAAATTAATCTGTCAATTTTCAGCACCTCTCTGTACCAGTCTCATCATGGGAAAGGAGCGAGATGGACTGAAATGTCAGGCTCTTTTAGATGGGACCCACCTTCTCATAGGTGGAGGAAGCAGAATCAGTCCCCATGCACCAGGTAGGTCCCTCAGGAAACGGAGCTACAGACAAAATTATTAATGAAATGAGCAGAAACAGGTTAAGATCAGAGATACGTACCAGAAAACTAACAGGATTTGAAAGAAAGAAATAAAAGAAAAACTGCTATGTGCTCAATAATAAAAATTACAGAGGTCTATACACCAATGTGAGCAGCAAATCAGTAGTGAATTGGCGTGCCTGGCAATGAGAGAGTCTTGACATAATAGGCATTACTGAAACATGGTGGAATGACTAAAAATAAATCGATGAGAAAACTACACAGGAAAGACAGACAGGGCTGGACCAGTGCTTGTAGAAGGGGATATTAGTGGGTTCGATTTTTTTACTATATTGGTTACTGTTGAGGTGTGGGTGTGAAACAGCCTTCGGGCTTGATTATAATTGGACTGTATATTTATTTTTTGAGATGGCATTTGCAGTGAGATTATATACTTTTTATATATAATAAATCTAAAAATAAAAATAAAAAAAAATAGATCTGAGCAAGACTATAGAATCTAATGTGTGTGGGCGAGGGTAAGGCACAGAAGACAAAATTATTTAGGATAGTCAAAATCAAAACAGCCTGAGAGTTATTCTGAAGGGACCTAACCAAGTTAGATAAATTAGAAACACAATGGCAGATTAAATTAAATGCACGCAACTGCAAGGGAATATACATTGTAAGGAATAATCTGAACTATTTCACACACATTGCTGAGTTCTAAATTAATTATAACCACGTAGGAATAAGTCCTCGGGGTCTTTGTGGACGGCTCTCTGAAAACATCTGCTCAATGCACAGTGGCATTAAAAAAAAAAAGGCAAACTAAATGTTAAGATGTGTAAATAGTCATAGAAAATAATACTGAGAATATTAAAATGTCATTACAGAAATGGATGGTACACTTGCACATCAAACGTATCCCATTTGGGTCATCATACTTTAAAAAGAGATACAGCAGAAACAGAAGCAGAAATGGGTGACAAAAATAGTTAGAAGTATGGAGAGACTTCTGGATGAGGAGAGATTGAAAATTAACATTTTAGTGAAGGATCACAACAGGGAATATAAAATAATGAATGGAAAAAGAAGATCAATTCTGTCCTTTTTATTCTCTCATAGTGTAGTATGCAGTACTGACCACAAGAGGAGAGGAGCAGACTCCAATAACTGGGGAAGAGGAGCCACCTGCCCCCACCCTCGGAGGACGCAACCACTACCCCCAAGAGGAGGAGACAAACGAGGATGGTGGTCATGGATTCCCTTCTAAGGGGAAGGAGAGGCATCCATCTGCCCACCTGCCCTGACATCCTGGGAGGCGTCCTCAGGCTCATCCAGCCCTCTGACCACCACCCCACGCTGCTCATCCTCATGGGCACTAATGATAGTGCCGGGTATGACCCTGAGCAAATCAGGAGTGACTACAGGGCTCTGGGAACAAGGGTGACAGAGTAAGAGGCACAGGTAGTGTTTCCATCCATCGTCCGGACGGAGAGTGCAGGGTCGGGCAGGGGCAGATGCATCCTGGAGATTAATGCATGGCTGTGCACACGGTATCCACGGGAGGGCTTTGGCTTCCTCCGCCGTAGCTTGCTGTTCTGGGAAGAACTACTGGAAAGAGATGGATTCCCCCTGACAAGGAAGGTGAAGAGCATCTTGGGACACTGACTCAACCATCTAGTGAAGAGGACTTTAAATAAGTTCAAAGTGGGCAGGTGACAAAAGCCTACAGGTCAGTATAAAAAAAGTGACCTTGACAGAGGACTGGAAGTTGGGGGGAGGGAGGGGAAATGGAAAATTACAACAGCGTCAGTGGAGTAACAAGAGGAAAAACTGGGGGAATACGTTCAGTATCTTAGACATCTATACACAAATGCAAGGAGTGTAGGGAATAAACAGGAAGAACTGCAAGTACTAGTACACAAGCAAAACCATGATGTAATTGGCATCAAAGACTTGGTGGGATAAATCTCATGACTAGAATATTGGTCTAGAGCAGTGGTCTCCAAACTTTTTTGATCGCGCACCCCTATCAGTAAAAAAAATTTGAGCACGCACCCCCAATATATGTATATTTATTTACGTATAAATTATATACATGTACTACTATACTAATATAGTATGTACATTCTAAAACATACAAAAAAATAGAAATTAAAAAAGGATGAGATACGATTCTGGGAGCTGATGCCTCCGCACCCACAGGGCCACCCGGAACGCAGGAGATTTAGGGGCTGCAGGGCCCTGGGCTAACGGGGCCCCGGTCTGCAGCTCTAAAGCCCCTTTCGGAATGTGGCCCTGCGAGCACGGGCCAGAGGACTCAGGAGGAGCAAGGGCAGCCGTGCAGCCAGCAGCCGGAGAGAAGCGGCACTTTCCCCTTCAAAGAGCAGCTTCTCTCTAGCTGCTGGCTGCGCGGCTGCCCCTGCTCCTCCATGGACCAGAGGACTCAGGGCCGCATTCCGAAAGGGGCTTTAGAGCTGCAGCCCAGGGGCCCCCTTAGCCCAGGGCCCTGCAGCCCCTGTGTTCCTGGTGGCCCTGCCTGCAGGGGCCTGGGGGGGAGGGCAAGCTTCCCCGCTCACTTGTTCCCTCCCTCCTCCGGCCGCCCTTTCCCCCCCACCCCTCCTCCAGCGGTGCTCCTCCTGCCGCGCCCCCCAATGGATCGTCTTGCGCACCCTACTTTGGAGACCACTGGTCTAGAGGAGTACAGCTTGTTTAGGAAGGGCAGGCGGGGAAAAAAGGGAGGAGATGTTGCATTGTACATCAAGAATGTATAAACTTACTCTGAGGTCCAGATGTAGGAGAGAGACAGACCAGCTGAAAGTCTCTAGGTGAAGAGGAAAAAACAGGGGCAACACCATGGTTGGGGTCTAATATAGCTCATCAAATCAGAAGGAGGAGGAGGCATTTCGAGAACTAAAAAATATCCAAAACATAAGACCAAATAATAATAGGGGATTTTAGCTACCCAGATATCTGTTGGAAAAGTAATACTGGAAAACACAAAAAGTGTCCAATAAGTCCTTGGAACGTGTTGGGGACAACTTCTTGTCTCAGAAGGTGGAGAAAGTAATCAGGGAGGATGCCATGTTAGATCCAACAGGGAGGAATTAGTTGTGACTGAAAATAAAAGGCAACTTAGGTGAAAGTGATCATGAAATGACTGGATTTGTGATTCTAAGGAAAGAGAGCAGTGGAATAAAGATAGTGGCTTTTAAAAAAAGTAGACAAACTCAAAGACCTAGTAGGTAAGGTCCCAAGAGAAGAGAATCTAAGGGAAAATGTCATTTACAAGAACAGCAAACTATCCTGATGTGAAGGCAAGATAGGAAGAAGAGTAAAAGGCCAATACGGCTCTATCAGGAGCTCTTTAACGACCTAAACATCAAAAAGGAATCCAACCAGAAGTGAAAACATGGACAAATCGCTAAGGATGACTACAAAAGAATAGCAAAGGCATGTACAGACAAAATCAGAAAGGCCAAGGCACAAAATAAGCTAAACTAGCAAGGGACACAAAAGAAGAGGTTCTATAAATACATTAGGAATAGGAGAAAGATGAAGGAAAGTGCAAGACTACTTAGTGGGGAAGGAGAGTTGTTAACAAACAACACCAAGAAGGCTGAGATGGTTAATGCCTATTTTGCTTCATTCTTCTCTATAAAAAGTTAATTGTGATGAGTCAGTCAACACACTTGATATTAACAACAAGGAGAAAGGAACACAAGCTAGGATAGGGAAAGAATGGTTTAAAGAATATTTAGATGGATTCAAGTTGGCAGGACCTGACAAAATTCCCTCCAGGGTACTCAGGGAACTAGCAGAAGCAATCTTAGAAACTTTAACGATTATGGAGAACTCAGGAGCATAAGTGAGGTTCAGGAGGGGCAAACATAGTACCCATTTAAAAGGAGAACAAAGAGGACCTGGGGAGTTATAGACCCATCACTTTAATTTTGATACTTGGAAAGATATTGGAACAAATTATTAAATCAATTTGTAAGCACCTAGAGCAGGGGTGGCGAAGCTGAGCCTGAGAAGGAGCCAGAATTTACCAGTGTACATTGCCAAAGAGCCACAGTAATACATCAGCAGCTCCTCCACCCTGCTCCCAGCGCCTCCCACCCACCGGCAGCCCCGCCGATCAGCGCCTCCCACTCCCTCCCGATCAGCTGTTTCATGGGGTGCAGGAGGCTCTGGGGGGAAAAGGGGGAGGAGCGAGGGCACTGCAGGCTCAGGGGAGGGGGCGGGAAGGGGTGGAGTGGGGGCTGGGCCTGTGGCAGAGCCGGGGTTGAGCAGTGAGCACCCCCTGGCCCACTGGAAAGTTGGCACCTGTAGCTCCAGCCCCGGAGTCGGTGCCTATACAAAGAGCCGCATATTAACTTCTGAAGAGCCGCATGTGGCTCCGGAGCCACAGGTTGGCCACCCCGACCTAGAGGATAACAAGGTTATAAGGAATAGTCAGCATGCATCTTTGGAGAACAAATCATGCCAAACTCACCTTATTTTCTTCTTTAACATGGATACTGGACAAGAGGATGGGGTGAAGTAGCAGGTGGGATATATCTCAATTTTAGTAAGGCTTTTGACAGTCCCACGTGATATTCTCATAAGCAAACTAGGGAATGAGTTCTAGATCAAATTACTATGAAGGGGGTGCACAACTGGTAGAAAAACCACACTCAAGGAGTAGTTATCAATAGTTCACTGTCAAACTGGGAGGATATATCCAGTGAGGTCCTGCAAGGGTCAGTCCACAGTCTGGTACTATTCATCATTTTCATTAATGACTTGGATAATGGCATGAAGAGTATGCTTATGCAATCTGCAGATGACACCAAGCTGGGAGGAGTTGCAAATAGAATTCAAAATGACCTTGACAAATCAGAGAATTGGTCTGAAATCAAGAAGATGAAATTTAATAAAGGCCAGTGTGAAGTACTACACTTAGGAAGGAAAAATCAAATGCACAACCACAAAATGGGGAATAACTGGCTAAGTGATAGTACTGCTGAAAAGAATCTAGGGGTTACAGTGGATCACAAATTGAATATAAACCAACAATGTGATGCAGTTGCGAAAAAGGCCAATATCATTCTGGGGCGTATTAGCAAGAGTGTGGTATGTTAAGACACGGCAACTAATTATCCCACTATTCTTGGCGCTGGTGAGGCCTCAACAGGAATATTGTGTCCAGTTTTGGGCAACTCACTTCAGGATAGATGTGGACAATTTGTAGAGAGCCCAGAGGAGAGCAATAAAAATAATAAAAGATTTTAAAAACTTGACCTATGAAGAAAGGTTAAAAAGGGGCAGGGTTTGTCTTGAAAAAAAGAAGAAAACTGAAGGGGGATCTGATAACAGTCTTCAAATATATTAAGGACTATTATAAAAAGAAGACAGTGATTAGTTGTTCCCCATGTCCACTGAAGGTAGGACAAGAAGTAATGGGTTTAATCTGCAACAAGGGAGATTTAGATTCATATTAGGAAAAACTTCCTAACTCTAAGGATAGTTAAGTACTGGAATAGGTTACCAAGGGACATTGCAGAGTCCTTGTCCTTGGAGGTTTTTAAGAGCAGGTTAGGCAAACACCTCTCAGGGATGGCTTAAGTATTCATGGCCTTGCCCCCGCGCAGGGGAGTCAACTTGATGACCGCATGTGGTCCCTTCCAGCCCTACATTTCTATGATTCTATAGTACAGGAACAATGGGATGTATAATGAAAGGGAAAGGCAACATATATCAACTTAAAACTGATGAATTTTTATATTTTATATATTATATACACACACATACACACCTCTACCCCGATATAACGTGACCCAATATAAGACGAAATCGGATATAACGCGGTAAAGCAGCGCTCGGTGGGGGGGCAGAGGGGTGGGAGACCGCGCGCTTCGGCGGATCAAAGCAAGTTCAATATAACGCGGTTTCACCTATAACGCGGTAAAAAAATTTTGGTTCCCAAGGACAGCGTTATATCGGGGTTGAGGTGTGCACACACACACACACACACACACACACACACACTAGAGACACACATGCACGTTCCCCTCTACAATTCACCTCTGGGTCTCACTACCCTCTGATATTTTGCACAAGACTAACAGGATTTTAAAAAATGTTTAGACATTTATATGGGTAATGAGAACATGCACAGTTACATCAGATTACATGTTAGATCCAACTCTTTGTGCTTCAGGTCATAAAGCGACCACTTACTGCCTAGGATTAGTAAGAAACTTCCTCTATCAGCAGGTTATTTGGTATTTGTCCATTACAGGTGCTCTTGAACTTCATTTGAAGCATCCAGCATTTACCACTGTCCAGACAGGATATAGGACTAGATGGACCACTGGAATGGCCGTTCCTAATATCTGAGTGTTATAACAGTTTCCCCACAGAATTGCTTAGGGTCCTCTTCCCTCATCCCAGAATTTGGCAGGAAAAGGCATGACTCTCATCATGTCCCAAAGCATTTAGTCTCCAAACTGTTGTGTTTTTTATGATTTCCTCCTTCCTTGGAAGATGTATGCCTGTTTGTACTGTTTGACCCTACACTGCTCAATAAACACACTAAGTCTGAAAAATGCTTGGTGTTTCTGTTAAATCATATTTATTCCTTCCTCCTGACAAGAAATTATCCTTGCAAGCCATCAGAGGCCCTACTGCCTCATACAGTGACTGCCCTAGGTAAATGGAGTCCAACAACTTTAAGCCCTGAGAGAGAATTATAATCCATGTGGGAAATAGTTCAAGAGCCCTCCTTCCCCATATTTCTTTGATCAGTTTCCTATGCAATATACTTGACATACCTAGGAAACAAACAAACAAAATCACTTGGCCCATTCTTTTTAAACACACCAATTCCAGACACATTTTCTAAGATTTCTTGGAACTGTCAGTCCTATTCCAAGTAAGTTCATGAAAAAAAAAAAAAGAGTTGTTATAACCTACTTCTCATTCAAAGTAGGGTTACTATGTATAAATCACTGCCTAAGATACCAGGCACTGTGATAACACGCCATCAAAAGTTCCAGGGATATCACAACCTGAAAGGGATGTAGTTCAGTGCTGACCCTCATTCACTACCATCAAGCAATAACAGCTGATTTTTATCAATCCAACAAAAGACTGATTGACATTTGCATCCCTATGTTTGAGAAAGCTTAATAATCCTATTTTACAACCATTATTTTCTTGTAACGGATTCTTGATGCAGTGCAAAGTATAGAAACAAACTGTGTCATTCATCTGAAACTAATCCGCGTGTGCCGGCTCTGTCAGCGTGCATGTGCATGGTCTGGGCTTGTCTACACTGCGACAGTCAGCTCGAGTGAGACTGGCCACTCTGTGAAATGCTCAAGCTACACAACATGATTTGATTAGCAGCTGATAAATTGTGCTTACTGGCGCTGCAGCCCGTGTAGTCACATCTCTTCACTACTAGTTGAAGCTTCAGCAACCTTCAGCCCAGACCCCCTGATGGGGCAACTAGCTTGAATTTAAAGAAAACACTTAACTCTAACTAGAGATTTTTGTACAAGGACAGGAGTTGGGTTAGGGGCAACACTCCAGTTATACGCTGAGCTTACGCTGCAGTGAAGACAAGCCCTTAGCTGGATATTTGTTTACTTATATATGTGTTGTAAGGAAACTTTCCTTAAACAAAAAAACCCACACTATCCCTTGGCCTCTTAAAAGGTAAAACCTGTAGCATAGGACTACATTTTAATAATGGCTCCCCTGTTCTATATACAATGAGTCCCCCACCTTTCCATGTCCATCTTATCACCATTACAAAAGTCTACCTGTGACCTTCATCTTGGCAATAATCAAATAAAACTGTATCCAACAAACAGGCAGCACAATTAAATAACTGTTGTGCTACATTGAATCACCACAAATCTAATACAAGTGTTACACTCACATTTATAACATAGCACTAAGGATAGAACTACAGAAAAGTCAACGTAAACATTAACATTTCCACCCAATTTAAGGTAAAAATGATCTGGACCAAGTGAAACTATTTTCCACATGAATTAGACAGTCACAAGTTTTATTAGACATATTAGAGGCACACCCAAGCCATAAAAATCAGTCCAGTGTCACACAACCAAGAAACTTTTCTAAGAAATATCAGATTTCTGTCCTTGCTGAACAAAAAGAGTGTAAAGTTCATTCATCAATAGACTCCATGGTGTCCCATTTGTTAACGTTTTAAACTACAGACAAGAAGCCACAGAGGAGACAATATATAGAGTTTTTATCTTAGAATGGTTAAAATTAACTACAGTAGAGCTTTCACCACTTGAGACTTGTTTGATTGCCAAGAGTATTTTCCTCATCAGGCAATGTTGCTGGACTCAAATCAGGAAAGATCAGTCATTTGTGTCAGTCTGCTTCAGGTCCTGCTTTCTCTTAGCAGCAGCCACCATCCTAACCCTATCATGAGCCCTGGATAAGGTCAGCAATTACATCGCTCCTGATTCCATTCTCTGACCACATATGCTAACAACGGTCCATGAAGATGGTACCTTTTATGTCCAGGTGCAATTATGCAGTAACCATACTCCCCACAAAATAGCTCACATCAGAGGTACCTACATCTTTTAGAAGCTCCAAAGTATGAACTTTCATAGCATTAAAACAGATTCTTTGGAGCTTATCTACTTTGTGCTATAGTAAAATTATCTTCAGTACAGGCACCTGCAGGGCCATTCCTTTTCTGTGACTGCACATTCTCCCCCATGCCATCTATGGTGCAATTCGAGTTGATAATTTTCATCATGGGCAATTCAGAGCTTCCCAGCCAGGAGGAAAGCATGGTTGTTGAGAGGATGTTTTTTAAAGTTTGTTAATTGAGTTGCTAATTCACAGAGTTCGGTAATTCAAAATGGGTCTCCTAGGTTTAGAGCAATGACTGCACTTCTGCTACACTGTCAACAGAACATACCCAAAGGATAATCGTTTCCTGCTGCTTGATAAATATTCTGGGGTGCCTCAAAGATATTTATTCAAGAGGACTGGAGTGAGCATGCATGATATGACGACATTTGTTTTGGGACACAACACGGGATTACAGCACGCACACAAAATATACCTGGCCTTGCAAAATTCTGTTCACTCACTCCCCCAGGGAGAGTATTTTTTTCTAGAAGTGAGAGGAACCGCGTCAGTTTTTGCACAGTAAATCTAGGGAAACAGATTTGGTGCCTAGGCTGGTACATTTTCATAACAATCTTGCAAGGCTGACCCAGCCCATTACCAGGCTCTTACCACAAATATGTCCACTTGTTTATGCATTCAGAACAGCACCACCTCCCTTTACAAGGCAAATCTATTTATAAGCACCACAGATGTCTCTGAATAGTTACAATGCTAAATGAATCAAAGGACAATTCCACATACACACCCTCTAATTCTTTAATGAAAACCAGGAACCAAAACTTAGGGAATGTCTTCACTAGCAACATTAAAGCGCTGTCGCAGCCGCGCTTTAACGTGACTGTAGTTGCAGCACCAGCGCTGGGAGAGAGCTCTCCCAGCGCTGTAAAAACCCACCCCCACAAATCTGTGTGTTTTCACACCCCTGAGCGAGAAAGTTGCAGCGCTGTAAAGTGGCGGTGCAGACAAGGCCTTACTCAGCTCCAACCGCTCTTCTCCTCTCCCCTCCCTCCACTCGCTCTCAAGCAAGATAACCAACTACTTCCCTGCTCCTTAATACCACCTTTCCCTTCTCCAGCAAATTCCATTCAAGAATCTCAACCATTAATTAATTAAGCCTACTAACAGCTCTCAGACATGAGCAGAGCTATAAAAAGGCGTCAGAACTGAGTGGCTGCTGAGGAGCTGGTAACTGATCAAATTTTCAAGAGTTACAATGACTGCATTATAGATAAGTTAGGAGATGATCAGTTTTTAAAAGCCTTCAGTAATTTTTCAGCATGCCTCAGGTACGTATTACTGTCCCGCTTTCACAGATGGGGAAAACAAGGAACAGTGAAGTTAAATAACTAGTCCAAAAAAACAGAGAAATAATCAGTGGCAGAAGTGGAAAGAGAAGCCAATCCAAAGTCTTCACCAAAGGATCTTGCTCTATATTGCCTGACAATATATATTTTTCAGTGTCGTGTACATATATTTTTATAGACACTGAAAATGTACTGGAAGCTTCTAAAAATAGCTAATTCCACAGTTCATGAGTAATGCAGTGACTGTAACTTGGAAAAATTTTTATCAAGAAGATTTTTAAGTCCTTTTATTTTGCTAGGAGTGTCATTTTAGGCAGGGCTCAGCAAATCGGGTGATCTCGCCTGACTGATGAGGTAAGTTCTATGGGTGGAGGCATGTTACCAACAGGGAAGCTCCCTGAAAACAAAACAATTAAAGATATGAAGAACACAAAGACTTAACTAATAAAATCAGTATGATTCAACATCTGACATGGTGTCTATATGGTCTTCTGAATCCCAAAGGAGCCCACAGTATGTTATTAACTACATGGTGCTCAAACTTATTACACAGAAGGGCCAGATAAACCTAAGCACAACTTTGCGAGGGCCAAACAGATTTTGTTTCATATGTATTTAGATCGGTTGTTTCTATGTGCAGTATTGTCTGTTTAAAAACAAATAAAGAAATCAGGGCATAAAACATGTATTATAGAAAACAGGAAAAATCAGTATAGAACACAAAACTAAACTAAAATGATGTAAACATGATGACAAAACGCTCATGAATTGGCCGTTAGTATATTGTGTGGAAGCAGCCCGTGGGCCTTATGAAACGCGCTGATGGGTCGTGCATGGCCTGCGGGCTGTAGGTTGGGCACCGCTGATATGCAGCAGTTGCCAGTGTGCAGAAAGCAGCCAGACCAATCTACCACATACAGTTAGGAGGGGAAATTCTGCCCAAGGAGACTGGGGCAAACCCCTCCCCCTAAGAATGTAGCATGGACAGTATCTGCACTGAACTGATAATTCCTGTTTTATAGGTGGTCGTTGAAAGATTTACACAGAAGAAGCTAGCTTCATCAACGTCAAAAAGAATAAAGAGCAGAGTCCACCTTGCTGGCGTATCTAGGAGTCTAGGAACTTCGAACCTGATGCTAAAACATTAAGCAGTTCCCTCCACCTGCAACTCCTCCCCTACCACTGTTGTACCAGACACTCCATTGTGGGGCTCTCTTTCACAGTAGAAAAACAGCATGGCGTTGTGGTTCTCTATCCACATAACTCACAAGACAATTCTCAGATCATAGGAAGTACAATGCCCTTGGGGGTATTTAGGAGTCTGGAAGAAGGGTACACCAACCATATACACAAATATGCCACAGAACCCAACATTTCCACTCTGGGTTTATTTTAATTATTTTTGTGGATTTCAGCATTCCACGAATGTAAGTTTACTGCACAGATCAATTGTGCAAAGATCAATATGAACACGGAAGGGACAAATATAAATCTTGTAACCATTTGTCAGTGATGTTGCATCTACAAAAGTGGTTTAAACTGAAAACGAAGGGGCTTACTTACACCATATCCACACTAGGTACTTGCACCAATTTAACTACAGATAAATCAGTTCAAGTTTCCATAATCTATGCAAGCCCCAGTCAGTAAAACTTGTTGAAAAATGAGGGAGAGTTGGGGAGGGAAGTGACATAGCCTCCTGCTCTTCAATCAAAAATGTCCACAAATGTTTTCATCCAACTTTTGATCACCTCTGCAGCCTGTGAAATGATTTCAGAGCAAAGAATGTAAAGGGCTATAGAAGAATTGAGTTTATACTAAACAATATCTTCTCTGTGGGTCACAGATGTGTCTCATCATTCCAGACCAAGAGAAAACACAGACTATATGGCACAAGCACACACAGCTCTCATTTAGAGACAGGCGAGAGCTGAGCTCTTGCTAACATCTTTGCATGTAGAAGATGACGAAACACTAAGGAAGCAAAACTCAGCTGTACTCAGTTATTCTTCTGTACTCTGAATACATGTACTGGGGCAAGTTGTTTTAGCAACTTTTATATCCGTTGCCAAAACAACTAAGGGCCTCTTAAAATGTGGGATATTGGATCCCCAAAAATCAAGATTATCATCACAGTGAGTATCATCGTGCATTCTCCAGACCCAGTCAGGATTAATATCCAACTGCTGGTCCCTGTCAAAAGCTGGGTGAAGAGGAAACGCCACCAGAAAGCGGAAGTGCACCATAATGCTGCTAACTTCAGATTACAACACCGAGGCAGAACAGAGGGCAGTCTTCATAGCTTTCATTGTATATGCTATGCAAAGAGCAAGAGAAACAGTGTTGAGTTGGGAGAGGAGTATGTTGAAATCACCCTCTCCAGAGACCTCTGGCACTCAGTTATCTTTATGGGGGTTCACAAGTTTCAGGAACTACCATAAATGTTCTGAAAGCAGGTGGCATGTGTTTCTTCCAGTATGAATAATAATACATTCACTTCAATATATGCCCTGTCATTTACTATGAACTCATCAGGTGGCGCGTGACAAGCTACAGTCAGATACTGCATTTACGGACACAAATACTCCTCATTTCAGGCTACAGAAGGAAATGTTTTCTTTCAATAAATGCACATATGCTAGTTTCTGACTATGCTGATCACAAATTTCAATTAAGAGAAATGTAATTGCAAACACAAAACAAAGCATCTTTGGATAATACTGCCCATCTTAACTAAATTTATGCTACTTAAATAAAGCACTTACATATGAGAATCAAAAAGACTGCAAGAAACAAGAAGGAAATGTAATTAAGTACATCTCATGGGTTTAAGCTTACTTTCTCTGCCTTATTTCCAACACATACATATTGGGGATGGATCCATCATTCATGGGGACTATTTGCATTTTCTAAATGTGTACCATTACCTGGAGTCTCTTTTCTCCCCATTCAAACTGTGAGTGATAAACCCCAAGCCATCCTTATCTTCATCCCCAATTTCCGTACGCTTACTCATTTCCCTCCACCCTCCAACACCTGGCATCATCACCGTGTTTTTAATTTGCCCTGCTGCGGAAGGCTAGACCCAGCATTCGATAGAACCTGCCTATTCTACTCTTTCCATTAGGTGCTTGACAGTGACAGGGAAAGCTCCCAAAGACTAAATGTGCAGCCATAATGGCTTCTGGGCTGGCCAGGGGAGCAAATGCTGTCCTGTCCTGAACTTGGATGCGCAGCTGCTAGACTGCTGGGGCTGGCCTTTGCTTTTAAGGAGTCTCCCATCACTCCACTATCATTAGCATTTCCTGGCGCTTGTAGAGAGTACCATCAGCAACAGATCACCTCACCTGTGCTCTAGGTGAGACATGCTAATTGGTCAATATAGCTTGGATTTTAAAGTTCAGGTCCAATCAGATAAGCAGGTGACCCTGGAGAGACGGGCACCCAACCCAACTTTACCAGTACTGTAAAAACTGCAGTAGTAACTGGGACAACTATTTTTTAGAGAGACAAGGAGAGAGAGGTAATATCTTTTACTGGACCAACTTCTGTTGGAGAGAGAGAGACAAGCTTTCAAGCTCTATTTCAGGTCTCTGTGTAAGTTCGAAAGCTTGTCTCTCTCTCACCAACAGAAGCTGGGCCAGGAAAAAATATTACCTCATCTACCTTGTGTCTCTTGTATCCTGGGACCAACACAGCCACAACACTACTGCATACCACAATTCTCTTGTCAGACATCCAACTCCAAGCCGTCCTTTGACAAATTATTTTAAACGGTTTTGATTAGCCTGGATATAACCACCTGCTCTTTGATGATACTACTGGGGGGAGAATAGGCAGGCAAAATACAGGATTCCCATGAACCTATATACCCAGAGTTTGCATACGTGCTTTTACAACATTATTGATAATTAACTGTGTAGTATTACTGATTAGAAATCTGAGCTGATGCAGTGTCTCGTGGTTCAATAGCCAGTGCTCAATTCCCCACATCTTGTGGTAAACCAAGGACAATGCCAGATGATCTTTTAAGGGGCTAGAATTACTCTGTGATACTAGCCTCACCTTAAGAGAGCATGAGATGACCTTCTTGAATTACCAAGACTCAGACACAAATCACTGGGTGAATTAGAGAAATTCCAGCTTAGATCTTCAGTAACTTAAAAGTTCTCATCTCTAGAAGGAACAAGCCAGAGTAGGTCCCATCTCCATTAGCAGCTTCTCTTACAAAAACAGAACTCAGTTATAAGAGAGGATGACCTACATGGCAACCTATTCCTTGCTTTTCACCCTACGGATAGTGGCAAGAGGGCCTCAGCACTTGTATTAGAGGATAAAAGGCCATATCTGCACACTCTGGTGTAAACCATGCAGCAAGAGGGGGCCCCAGCTTCTCTGCACTCCTTGTTTGGAGTAGCTGGGGCAAGACAGACGGAGATTTCTCCATTCCCTTCCCAATCTAACTAGTGGCAACTTCTCTCCTCCTCCTCCGCACAGTGAGAGGGTGGTTGGTCTTGCAGTTACAGCACTGGGAATCAGGATACCCTGGTCCAATTCCTGGCATCACACAGACTTCTTGTGTCTCCTTGGGCAAGTCACTAACTCTCTGTGCCTCAGCTTCCCATCTGCACAGTGGGAATACTACTTCCCTTCTCAACCAAAATCTGCCAGCTCTGTGCAGACCATAAGCTCTTTGGGGCAAGCACAGTCTCTTACAAATGCCAAGAGAGTTAGCACCATAGCATGAAGATTCAGTGTAAGTAAAAGTCCAGTGGAGCAATTTGTAACTTTCACAGCACATCACTATTAAAAAAGATCCATATTCAGTATTAGTGGGTTTTGCCATATAACCAAGGTTGTATTTTCATCAAGGATTTCAGGACACAAGACCAAATGCTAGAATAACTGGTAAACATGACTAGAATACAGATAAAATACAGATTTATTATGTACACAATATGAACGTCTTATTCTCTAATACTCAAACTCAATGATCTGGAAGTTTTTCAACGAACTAATCACATCTTCTCTTTAACCCCACACTCTGATCAGGACACTTTCAAAGACATGAAGCTTTGGTGTAAAGTAACTGGAATTCTTTGTAAACACTTAAGATAAATTAGCATTCTGTGCCGAAGTACCAAATCATTGCAATTAGTGGCATTAACAAAAAGGAGAGACGCTTGCATTACAGCAAACTATGGCTGCTTCTAGTTTTGAAACAGAATATCAATTATAGCAGCTTTTGCCTCTTAAGCTTGACTGAACGCTGCTTGGTAATTAGAAGCCATAGGACACCTGAAAACAGAGGGATCTTATCTAATTGCTAACTCAGATGTTTAAAACTAAACTCCTAATTATACAGGAATGAAAAATGAAAAAAAACCCAACCCACAAACATAAGAATTGCCAAACTTAATCGGACTGTCAGCATATCCAGTCTAATCCAATCTTCTGCCTCCAAAATGATCAGTACCCCCGTATGAGAGGAAGGCTCAAGACATTCTATAATTATGCAATAATGCTAAGCCACCCAGGGGAACTAGAGAACAGGGGGCAGTGAACAGGGGAGTCTCAGAGGGAACAGGCATTAATTCTTGGGGTGAGTGGGTGAGCTTGTTTGTCTCTCGGTTTTTCTTTTGGCTTGCTTAAAGTTTACAGTGTGGTCTGTTGGGGACTGCGTGGGAGTGGCGCCAGAGGCCTAATAGGCGCACTAGCAAAGCTCTAGCCTCCTGTCCTTTGATCATCCTTGTGATCACCCTTCCTCTGTGTGTTAAGCAAGGAGCAGGGCTGATTTAGGAGAGACGGGCTTAAGAGCCAGAGGCGAAGCGATCAAGGGGAGCTAGCGAACAGGGGAGTTTGAGAGGCAGTTTGTAGGAGGGGAACAAGAATAAAATCAGCATGGTTTGGAAAGGCTGCATCGCCAGGGCCAACCCCATCCTGGCTCCTCCACATGCACCTATGTCCAGACAGAGACCCGACCACGGATACCTCTACTCAGCTCCTGGTGTGGCTTTGCAGAGACAGAGGCCGGCATTTCCCCATCATAGAACGCCAGGCTGGGGAGACCATCCAGCGAGAGAGGTGTCGACTGGTAGAATTTCTCAGGAAGGAGGTGGGAGAGCTGCAGGAGGTAGTGACTAGGCTGAGGAGTACTTGTGCACATGAGGAATTCATTGAAAACATGAATTTGGAGACTTCCAGGACTGAGGAGCAATCCAGCTGGAGAGGACTGCAGTAGCGCCACCAAGGGAGGAGGAAACAGCTCCTTCACAGGGAGGAAGCTGGCTGCTGGTTACTTCTGGCACCATGCAGCGCTCCCCCCCTCATCCGGCCCTTTGACTACTACCCCAGGTTGCTCATCCACATGGGCACAAACGATACTGCCAGGCATGACCCTGAGCAGATCAGAACTGACTACAGGGCTCTGGACCACTAGGACCATGGGATGCTGTTCCGAGAAGAAGGACTGCTGAGCAGAGATGGGGTCCACCTATCCAGGAAGGGGAAGAGTATCTTCTGATACAGACTAGGTGTCCTAGTGAGGCTGGCTTCAAATCAGGTTAGATGGGCCAGGAGACAAAAGCCCACAGGTAGGTCCAGAGCATAGAGACCTGGATGTAGGGTCAGAATCTGGAGGGAACATGGGCAATCAGGGCAAGGACAAAGACAAAGGAGAGATGAGGGAATATAGAAGGGAAATTTAATGAACGTCTTAGATGTCTATATAATAATGAAAGAAGTATGGGGAATCAACAGGAATAACTAGAAACACTAACGAATAATCACAATTACAACCTAATAAGCATGACAGAAACTTGGTGGGACAGTTCACATGACTGGAATATTGGTATAGAAGAGTACATCTTGTTCAGGAAGGACAGGCAGGAGAAAAAGGGAGGAGGTGTTGTCTTTTATATCAAAGAGGTATTACACTTGAGATGGAGACAGAAGTGGGAGGCAGACCTGTTGAAAGTCTGTGGGTTAGTACAAAAGGGGTAAAAAACAAGGGTGATATCATGGTAGAGGTCTACTACAGACCACCCAACCAGGAAGAAGAGGTGGATGAGGCTTTTTTTAAACAACCACAAAATCATCCAAAACCCAGGACGTGGTGGTGATGGGGGACTTCAACTACCCAGACATCTGTTGGGAAAATAATACAAAGGGGTAGAGATTATTCAACAAATTCTTGGAATGCATTAGAGACAACTTTTTATTACAGAAGGTGAAAAAAGTGACAGGAGAGAAGCTACTCTAGATTTGATTCTGACAAACAGTGAGGTACTGATTGAGAATTAGAAGTTGGAAGACAGCTCAGGTGAACGTGATCATGAAATTATAGAGTTTATGTTTCTAAGGAATAGTAGGAGGGAAAATAGCAGACAAAGACAATGGACATTAGGCAGACATACTTTAGCAAACTTAGAGAATTGGTAGGTAAGATCCCATGGGAAGCAAGTCTAGAGGGAAAAAAAAAAAGAGTTCAGAAGAGTCGGTAGTTTTTTAAAGAGATGTTATCAAGGACACAAAAACAAACTCTTCCAATGCACAGGAAAGATAGGAAATATGGTAAGAAGCCATGCTGGCTTAGCCAGAAGATCTTTAATTACCTGAAACTCAAAAAAGAATCAAACCAAAACTGGAAACTAGGTCAAATTAAGAAGGATGAATATAAAAAACAACAACAATCATGTAGGGACAAAATTAGAAAGGCCAAGGTAAAAAATAAGATTAAACTAGCTAGGACATAAAGTGTAACAAGAAAACATTTTGCAAATTAATTAGACGCAAGAGGAAGACCAAGGACAGAGTTGGGAAGAATTACTTCTTGTGTCTTGCTTACAACACTCCTACTAATACATTATTCAATGAGGAAGGAAAGACAACAACAGAAAATGCTGCAATGGTCAAAGTGTTAAGTGCCTTTTTTGTTTCAGTTTTCACAAAAAAAGTTATCCGTGACTGCACAACTGACACAGTGAACATCAGTGTAAATGGGGTAGGATCTAAAGCTAAAATAGGAGCAAGTTAAGAATTACTTAGACCAGTGATACACAAAGGTCTTCCTGGGGGTACATCAACTTATCTAGATATTTGTGTAGTTTTACAACAGGCCTCAGAAAAAGCACTGGCGAAGTCAGTACGAACTAAAATTTCATACAATGACTTGTTTATACTGCTCCTATATAATATACTCTGAAATGTAAGTACAATATTTATATTCCAATTGATTTCTTTTATAATTATATGGTAAAAATTAGAAAGTAAGCAATTTTTTCAGTAATAGTGTGGAGTGACACTTTTATATTTTTATGTTTGATTTTGTAAGCAAGTAGTTTTTAAGTGAGGTGAACTTGGGGGTACGCAAGACAAATCAGACTGCTGAAAGGGCTACAGTAGTCTGGAAAGGTTTAGAGTCACTGACTTAGACAAGTTAGATGTCTTCAAGGTGGCAGAGCCTGCTGAAATACATCCTAAAATACTTAAACTGGCTGAAGAGATCTCTGTGCCAATAGTGATTATCTTTGAGAACTTGTGGCTGATGGGAGAGATCCCAGAGGAATGGAAAAGGGGATATATAGTCACTATCTATAAAAAAGGGAACAAGGACTACTCAGAGAAGTACAGAGGAGTCAGCTAAACTTTGGTACCCAGAAAGATAATGGAGCAAATAATCAAACGATCAATTCTTAAGCACCATGACCTAGAAGATAATAAGGTGATAAGTAACAATCAGCATGGATTTGTCAAGAACAAATCATGTCAAACCAACCTAATATTCTTCTTTAACAGGGTAACAAGTCTGGGGGGGGGGGGGGAGGGACAGAAGATGTGATATATCTTGATTTTAGTAAGATTTTGATACAGTCTCACATGACCTTCTCCTAAAACTAGAGAAATATATTCTAGATGAACCTACTATAAGGTGGCTGCACAACTGCGTGGAAAAGCATACTCAGAGAATAGTTAGCAATCGGTCACAGTCAAGCTGGAAGGGTATATTGAGTGGGGTCCCGCAGAGATCTGTCCTGGGACCAGTCCTATTCAATATCTTCATCAATGCTTTAGATCAGTGGTTCTCATCCAGGGGTCCGGGGCCCCCTGGGGGGCCTCAAACAGGTTTCAGGGGGTCCGCCAAGCAGGGCCAGTGTTGGACTCACTGGGGCCTAGGGCAGAAAGCTGAAGCCCCACTACATGGGGCTGAAGCCAAAGCCTGAGCAACGTAGCTTCACGGGGTCCCCTATGGCATGGGGCCCTGCTTGCTACCCCCGGCTTTTATATGTAGAAAACTAGTTGTTGTGGCACAGGTGGGCCGTGGAGTTTTTATAGCATGTTGGAGCGGGGAGCTCAAAAAAGTTGAGAACCCCTGCTTTAGATAATGGCATAGAGAGTACACTTATAAAGTTTGCAGCCAATACCAAGCTGGGAGGGGTTGCAAGCACTTTGGAGGACATGATTATAATTCAAAAATGATCTTGACAAACTCAAGAAATGGTCTGAAATAAATAGGATTAAATTCAGTAATGACAAATGAAAATTACCGCACTTAGGAAGGTAATCTATGGCTGGGGTGGCCAACCTGTGGCTCCGGAGCCATATGTGGCTCTTCAGAAGTTAACATGCAGTTCCTTGTATAGGCACCGACTCCAGGGCTGGAGCTATAGGGGCCAACTTTCCAATGTGCCGGGGCGTGCTCACTGCTCAACCCCTGGCTCTGCCACAGGCCCTACCCCTACTCCACCCTTTCCCGCCCCCTCCCCTGAGCCTGCCATGCCCTCGCTCCTCCTCCTCCCCTCCAGAGCCTCCTGCACGCCACGAAACAGCTGATTGGGAGGGAGAGGTGCTGATCAGCGGGGCTGCTGGTGGGTGGGAGATGCTGGGAACAGGGTGGGGGAGCTGATGGGGGGGCTGCTGATGTATTACTGTGGCTCTTTGGCAATGTACATTGGTAAATTCTGGCTCCTTCTCAGGCTCGGGTTAGCCACCCCGATCTATGGCACAAATACAAAATGGGAAATGACTGCTTAGGAAGGAATACTGCAGAAACGTATCTGGGGGTTATAGTGGATCACAAATTAAATATGAGTCAACAATGTAATACTGTTGCAAAAAAAAGCAAACATCATTCTGGGATGTGTTAGCACGAGTGTTGTAAGCAAGACACAAGTAGTAATTATTCCATTCTAATCAGCACTGATAAGGCCTCAACTGGAGTATTGTGTCCCGGTCTGGGCAACGCACTTTGGGAAAGACATGAACAAACTGGAGTAAGTCCAGAGGAGAGCCACAAAATATAATTAAAGATCTAGAAAACAGGATCTACAAGGAGAGATTGAAAAAATTGGATTTGTTTAGTCTAGAGAAGAGAAGTCTGAGGGGGGACATGATAACAGTCTTCAAGTATGTAAAAGATTGTTATTAAAAGGCTGGAGATAAAATAGTTCTCTTTAACCACAGAGGACAGAACAAGAAATAATTAAATTGAAGCAAGGGAGATTTAGGTTAGACATTAGGAAAAATTTCCTAACTGGATGGGTAGTTAAGCATTGGGACAAATTACCTACGGCGTCTGTGGAATTTCTAGATCAAGGGATTCTCAACCTCTCTCTTTCGGAGACCCCCCGACATGCTACAGCCCACCTGTGCCACAACTACTGTTTTTCTGCATATAAAAGACAGGGGTAGCAAGCAGGGCAATCGCCCAGGGTCCCAAACCCAAGGGGCACCGTGAAGCTAAGTTGCTCAGGCTTCTGCTTCAGACCTGGTGGCAGGGCTCAGGGCCCTGGGCTTCAGTCCAATGCAGTGGGGCTTTGGCTTTCTGCCCTGGGCCCCAGCGAGTCTAACACTGGTCCTGCTTGGCAGACCCCCTGAAATCTGCTCACAGCCCCACGGGGTCCCCAGACCCCTGGTTGAGAACCACTGCTCTAGATAATACTTAGTCCTGCCTAAGGTCCTACCAAGGTCCCTTCCTGTCCTGCATTTCTATGATTCTATGAATAAACATATCCATAAGTAGCCTCTGGCAGTAGTGGCTGGCTTAAAAAACTGGACCTTCTCTCCCAAACCTGAAAGTCCAGATCCAGAGGCACACCAGTGGTAAGAAACCAACTCAGACTCGGGTGAGGTTGGTGAACTGGTAGATACAAAGATCTGCCCTGAACGCACTTGAAGTCATTGCATAGCAAATCTCTATTTAAAAAAAACAAAACAAAAAAACACCAAGCAGAAAAGAACAGCTGTTTAATAATTGCAAGAGGAACACCTTCTTTAACTCCAAACTGCTTCACTATTATAGGATTAGCAACAGAGCTAAATGTAGAAATGACCAACACCCTTAAAAATAAAATAAATAAATAAATAAAAGCCTTCAACCACATTTGAATCTTTGAAGCCTTAGACATTTCTGCTTTAAGCTCATGGTTCCAAAACAATTGCATGCAACTAACCTGATTTTGCCTCTCGTAAGAGTAAAGCATTGGAAACATATTAACATATTGTAAGCCAGGCTTCCAAATCAGACAGAGATCGTTGGCCAGCAATAATTTGCCATTTCCCAGCTGTGCCACCAAATACAGTACAACAATGCTGCTTTTCAGACTTTGCTTTACTCCGAGTGGTTCTTGTCAGGATCATCTGTGTCAACTGCCAAAGCCAGTTCCTCAGAGTAAGATGCTAATGCATATACGATGCAAGGGAAATGAAGCAGACATTCCGAGTTGCCTGCTCATGCGAAGGAAATATGGAACCAGGGCACAGCAGAACTGTAGCATCAAATATTGAAATCCCAGTCATTCCTAAAGATCTCCCAAGACTCCCCTGAACAAGGTATAGAGTTGCCCAGCTGCAGAGATGATTTTCTTATACTAACATCTCCTCAGCAATCTGTTTTTCCTGATATTAAAAGAAGATAGGAGGAAAAAAAAATCTCTCAAGCTCTCCAGGGTTTTGGTTTGCCGGTATGCATAAGATATACACCCCTTTGACGCTCAACTAATAATACATGGCAACTTCTATTCTGGAGATAACTCACTGCTTGCCAAATCGGATCCTAAAAGCGTGAGCTAAAATGAACAGACAAAGCTTCAAGCAGTTGCTGGCCACCACAGCTTGGAATCCTGACTCAACGTTTCTGGAGGGAGCAAAGCCTCCAAACTGGAGGAAGAAGAGGCAGAGCTTCCAGAATGGCTGATTCTGGAATCTCAGCACCATTGAGACCCACACGGCGCCTCTCTTTTTTTAAGATAACCACACACCAAGCAGGCCACAGCTGTGTTGTGAAAACCCAGCTACATTCACTTGAAACCCATCAAACCACATGGCTCTATGTTCCAGTTTTCCACTAAGGTCTTGCCTACACATTGAAGTTATACCATTACAACTGGAACAGTATTTAAAGCACCAGTGTCTTTAGTGTGGATGTAATTTTACCATTAGAGCAGTGCTTATGCTGACATATCTTATTCCCTTTCCCCCCCAAAAATAAGTTATACTGATATAAGCACCTTACTACCAGTATTACTGCATCCTTACTAGGGCTTGTACCGGTGTAATGTTTTCAATAACAAGTCACCTCCCTAACCAACATAGTTATACTAGGATATCACCAGGCTGAAAACTCACTGGCTATTCTTATGAAATTTTGGAGGAAAACCTGATGTCTTAAGAGACGGCATACTGAATCTTTCCCTTTAGGTCACTTATTTGAATTCAGCCCAGGATGGACCTGACAGACATTAGGAGGCATATGTGAAATGAGCTGGTCGCCTTAATTTAATTCTCAGTTGACAGTATTCATGCTACAAGCCACCTCCATACACCACGCCCTTACCAACGGCATCAGGAAAAGAGCTGAGATTTGAACGGCTCTCATTCCTACAGGTGGACCCTCCAGGTCAGAGCTGACTTACGTTGAAGGGGAGGCATGAGAAAGCTTGCATTGCTACTGTGGGTTCCAGCTGTTCCAGAGATGAAGAGGACTTCCAAGTACCAGTGCAGGCAATCTAGCACAAGCAATAATATTCTCATCTAGGCTTGGTCTACACTACCCCCCCTAATTCGAACTAAGGTACGCAACTTCAGCTACGTGAATAACGTAGCTGAAGTTCGAAGTACCTTATTTCGAATTAGTTCAAACTTACCTTGGTCCACACTCGGCAGGCAGGCTCCCCCGTCGACTCCGCGGTACTCCTCTCGGCGAGCTGGAGTACCGCAGTCGACGGCGAGCACTTCCGGGTTCGACTTATCGCGTCCAGACTAGACGCGATAAGTCGAACCCAGAAGTTCGATTTCCAGCCGTCGAACTTGCCGGTAAGTGTAGCCAAGGCCCTAGATGTAGATTGAAAACCCTATTCCCCACAAAGTATGAAATAGTCACACTAACTACCTCACATGTACAAAACAGCTAGGCTAACAAAAGCTTATCATGCAAGTCTACTGAGTACTTAAAACAAAATCATTTCAGGCCCAGATCAATAGCACCTTGCATTATATACTGTTCATACCTCCTCAGTCACTGAATAAATATTACCACTGACTTTATTCCACTGTGGGGCTTTAAACGAATCTCTCAATTATGAAGGGTTAATACACAGAATTTCTACTCCAGTGTGATTCTGGTGGACATTACTGATCTCATGACATTTTAATAAGAGTAGAGATTTGCACCCTGTTGTCCAGTTGTGCAGTGTGCATGTGTGTTGTCACTCTCCAATCCCAGAGCTGGCTGCATTTCAGTGGTGCTGAGCATCTGGCGATCCCATTGAAAAACAGGGCAATCGTTTGTGAAGCATTTGTGGATTTTTCCTAGTCAGAGGTACTATCGAAAATAAAAACCATGGCAAATGTACAGATTTTTAGAACACAGCTAAGGTGAGCATGGTAAGCAATACGGAATAACTCCGCTGCTGGCTGTGTGCATTATTCATTAACTGAATTTAAAAATTTTTTAAATTATTAAAGCTAATGTTAAAAAAATTATATAATACACAGGTTAAGAAAAGAGTTTCTGTACATCTGGGTATAGGGTGCAGATTATCCACAAATACAAAAAGGTTGTTTTAAAAGTCATAAGATACATATAGTACATAATCAGCAATAACCCAAATGAAGGTGAATAAATTTAACAATACAGTTTAGATATTAGCTTCCAAGTATTTGGGTACTTCACTCATGAAAAGTTATACAGGGTGTTGGTTTTGGAAAGCAAATATATCAATGAGTGAAGATTGTCCCTCAGTAATTGGGGTAGGTTGTCCATTAGAAAATACAATCCATCAGGGAAATGTTTCAGTTACTTTCCCGACTGCGTTTCTCATCGGACTACAGTGCAAATATGGCCAGTGAAGGTTATGTCAGCAGAGCAGGAAATGACTTCTAATTATCTAACTAAGTCAATCCTGATATTTGTCTACCAAACTTGAGAGTTAATATATTGTCTGACATTCTGAAAGAGATCTTCACCACAACCTGAGAACAGTGCTATAAGACCTTCTGTCTTCAGAGAGGGACCAATGCCACAGAATCACTATAGGAAGTAAAAGCAGCGGGCTATTTCACAGCTGCATAATTAAGATGTGTAACAATTTATTTAATTTGTATTAATTTATCTAGCACCTATCACTAATGGCAGCCAAATGCATTGAGCACAAAAAAAAAAAAAAAAACAGATTAAATAAACTACCCTCAAGTGACAGCATTCCAAATGCCACAATCTAAATTCATTTATTGGCACCCATCACCTTAGCAACTGAATGCCTCCTATCCTATCATCCACATGCCAGAACACACACGTTAATATCAAGTGAGAGGAACTGTCAAAACAAACATCAGCAAAAACCAGCCAAATGCTAAAGAAAATCAATAGGCCTTGTACAGTAAGCAGAGTATTCTTCTAAAGATCTGCCAAAGCAGGGACAGAGGCAGCATGCGCATCACACAAACTTTTAGGAATAGTGTAACCAGAGTGAATAAAGAACACAACTGCTGGCAAATTTATTACAAGCACATTTTAAGTGCCAATCAAAACTTGTGCCATTATCAAAATGCCACTCAACCATAAGTCATATACACGTCTTCTAGTACTTAAGAACCACTCAAGACATGCCGGCTTGTAAATAGATCTTATTTGGTTTTAGACACGTTTGTCTCCGGAGGTTTTGGGGTTCTTTTTTTTTTTAATCTATTCAGCTGCCAGTATTGGCCACTCTTTTAATTGACTGCAGTAATTTTTAGGACTGAGCAGATAAATTTTGTAGCTGCGAAGACAAACCCATCACATAGGTTCAAGATTTCTAGTTCAACGACGAAGAGTCTGTGGATTTAATTCTGTAAATAAATGATACTGGATGTATTTAACAGTGAGCAGAAATATTAGAAGATTGATGCAAATTATAACAGGGTTTGCCTTCAATTTTGCCATGTGAAATGGATTTCTATCAGAGAAGGGATTTAGCTACCATTTAAAATGCCTTTGTTTCTGAGGGACCCAAAGATTGGTACTTGAGTATTGTCTCTCATCTCTATACCTTAATTCAAAATCAGTCCAGGTCAGGAGTAACTGAAAGTTATCACCATGAGGTCTTTTCAATGACATACATCACCTCAAGTGAGCTTGCAGGTCCTCAGCGTAATCACAAAGATATCAAAACCAAACCAACTGTAATCACTGGCACTAGTGTGCCCCGTGTTGGCATCTTCAGCAAATAGATCAGAGACTGACTAGGCCGTGGAGAATCAGCTACCCTCTCTGACTCAGGTGACTCCCTCCAGGTCAGGATGGGGGGGGGGGTGAGGCACTTTGGCATGGGATGGCTTGGGGAATTTGCACTGCCGCTACTCACGCTAGACTTGTTGTGTTGACAGGAAACCCTGCTCTGGGCTAGAAGTTATCAGACTTGGGTTAGCAGTGGTTTTGCTCCCTCCACAGCCAGCCAAATGGAGTCAGCCTGAGAGTTTAAAACAGTACAAAAACTGGCTCAGAAATCGTGGTTTGAACCCAAGTGTGGACAGGGAGTATATGCCCATTACCACAAACTGGCCTTTCCTGCCAAGTCAGTTCCTCTCACTGACTAGTAAAAGCTTATCTTAAGCCACCTCTAACTCAACTCTTTCACTTTTGAAATGACACTCGTGTGAACCCCCTCCCCCCTCCCCCTTCAGCTTCCTATCTATTCAGATCATCACGGTTTTTAAAAGCTGTTGTGAGAGGTCAGCAGAGGCTCAGAGTCTTTAGTCTGACAGCTGCTCGCTAGACCTTGTGAAGCGAGTTGGTGGTTTCAATCCTCTTCCCAAGAGCAGGTATCCCCCTCACAAAAACCAACACCACAATTTGCACTGTTGGCAGACTCAGCCAAGGCTAATGAGACAGCTACCCTCTTGCCATCAGCAGGTCAACGCGGAGACACGCTGGCAGGGGTCCAGCACTGCTGTATGCGAGCTGCCTGTGCCGTACCCATTCTGAGGACGGAGGGAGTCCATCTGCAGAGCATCTTTCCATAAACATTGTGTTTTGTTTGTAAAATAAAAAGAGATTACTAATGCTACCAGAATGCTCATGGCTACTAAAATGTAGCAAACCCAAGCCTCCTTCCTCCCACCCCACCCCCAAGTTTTGGGGGACAAAGATAAATTGCACCGTGTTTAGAACATTTGCAATTTTGAATGATGCCTCTTCAAGACTAATGACCCTGAAACAAAATGGTTAGAACATTTTATTCAGTCAGTGTTCTGATAGCAGAGGAAACGTTATCAGACTGTGGAGTTTTCTAGGCCAGTACATTGCAACAGACTGACTGATTCCAGAAAGCTCAGCTACTGTGGTGAAAGCAATATTGGAAGGGGCATTTCTCATGTTGCAGTCTATGCCTCTCTCCTCATCCCAATCAACTAAAATGAACTAAAAGTTCTAAGCCACTCTGCCAAAGAGAGAAACAAACAGGAACTGATGGAGACCAGTGCCTTTACCTTTCACCTCCTCTACGCACCCATGTGGATATCAAAACCACATTTTGTTATGTGTCCCTGCACAGAGTGAGGAGACAGAAATCACATCCAATTCTCCTAATGAGCGGAAAATGTTAATTCTTCTTTGGTGAATATTCCTGTGACGTTTCTTGGAATAGCCCTCACTCACTCACAGGAAGCACTCAGTACCTCACAGGATCAAAAACTATATGAACAAAATCAGGGCGGTATGAAAAGAACCTGTAAAAGCAGTCAACAGCCACCCCCATCCACGCAAAGCCTCTTCGACCACAAAGAAAGATTCACGCTCACAGTGAGATAACTGTAAGAGCTAAAAATAACCAGCCAGCTGCAATTCCCACCTTATGTAGCTGGGCAGAAATGCTTCGTTTCTCCCCCACACACTTCCTTCTTCGTTGCAACATCAGAAGCTCAACTTGGTGCTAACATGCCTCAAAGTCCTGCCTAGAATTTCGAGTCACTCTCCAGGAGCGACATAAAATTAACCTTTGGTATCAAGGGATCGAACTCTGACTCACTCACCTGCAGTTTTACTTTTAATTTCAAGACATTTTAATCGATCAAAGAAAACAGGAAGGGTGAAATATGTGGGGTTTATTTTACACCACCCAGATGTTGTATTTAAACTCTTCCTAACACAAACGCCTACTGGGCAAGCCTCACTCAGCTGCTCTACTTACACAGACAATGCTATCTCCACTGACCAGATTTGATGATAAGCCACGTGCATTGAGATTTCATGTCTCTGAAGCAGGAACAGAATATCCTGAAGCCAAACTACACCTACATGTACGTACAAAGGAAGACATTGCATCAGAACATTATGGCAGGGGTCCCACCCTCCTCTGGAACACAAGGGTGCAAAGCAAGGATGCCATATGGATAAAGAAGGAGCAGGAGACAGTGCTTTCTCGGGAACTGGTCCAAGACAGCAGGACAAACTCACCATGGAACTAAAGCCTATCACAAACCTCACCACCTTCCACTCCAAATGCAAGGTGTACTTCTCTGATCTGCCTTCTCGAACACACACAGATAGCAGCGTGGATGTATGTATTTATGTATTCAAAAATCCGCAATGCTACACACACAACTCTCCTACTAGGGTCAGGATGAGAGAGAATGAATCATTATGACATATAGTCACACACTATGTAGTGCTGGAAGGTGCTCAGATACAACGGTGATGAGGGCAGTATAAGTACAGAAGAACAATACAGGTCCTACTAAGTAACAGATCATTGATCCAGAGGAAAAATGAAGCATCACCCACTGGGCCCTGAAGCCTAGACAGGACACACCTCACTATTCAAGATAAGGGTAACTGAAATCTGCCTCATTTAGCAGAAAATGGAGCCTTTGGGCTCCTAGCAAATTTTCAATCTGGCTTTTAATTGGGCAAAGTGTGAACACCAGGTTCTGAATCCTTGGCTTAAAGAAAGCATCTCTGTCCAACCTGAACAAGACCACTGGTGACAGAGAGGGAAGGAAAGCCATCTGTTGCACTAAGTCTAAACTGCGCAATAGTTTAGTTCTTTCATTTAATCCTTTGCCAGTGGGAGGTAGGTTCTGCCTTTACACCCCCTTCTACTAATATAGCTAGCATGCACTGGTGGTTCTGCTACGTTAGCAGTCAGCACCCTGAAGTTCCTGCTGCCAGGTACCAAAGAAATAAGTGATAACTTTTCACATACACTGTCTGACCAGTTTCTATATAATCTGTTGAGTTCCAGGAATACAAATGGCAGGATACAGAATCATATGTTTCATCTAGACATTCAGTGATCCGGTTAAACTTTATTACATGTCCTTTAGCACTCATAATCTTAAACAAAGAAGCCAGCAGCTTAAATTAAGGCAACCGGGAAGTCAATTTCAGAGATCATAAATATGAAAGTGTTCTAACTTCCTCTGTATACACCCTGGAGATTTTAACCCGCAAGTCCACTGACAACAGCTGCAAATGTTCTTTGGATGAGGTGGCTTTGCCACTGGAAGCCAAATGTTCTTTAATTAAAGGTGTTTTATACTTTACACATCCCACCACATAAATTCCCTGGATGGCTTTGAAAGCCATGTGTGCTTAGAAATGCCTGAAAATGTTTTACAGTATTGCCAACCAAAAAGTGTTCAAAATCCTGAGACAGGCCTCCCAAAATTGCAATTAGTTTAGAAATCACGAGATTTTTTAAAACATTCTGGGGGCTCTGTTTCTTGTCATCTTGTGTCTGCACCTTTTCGTTACATTCGGGTCACATTTTAAGCTTTGTTCCACAACTATGAGGGCCAGAAATTAATAGTAAAAGCTGAGATTCTCACCTAATCACATGCTTCCAGATCTGGGTCTTTAAGAAAAATACACTAAATATTGCAAGACTTGAAATAAAATGAAACTGGTTTTACTTGCTTTCTATCCTTACCCAGTCATTATCCAGAGGTTCACGTTCTGCAACACAAGTGAAAACAAATCTGTAAAGGACACAATCCAAATATATAGACCATAAGCTCCTTAGGGCAGGAACACATCTTCCTGTGTGTGGTGTACAACACCAAGTATGCTGCTGACAATTAAATATTTGTCAATCGCTACAAAACAGTCTTATTGTTTATGATGTACAGTTGGAAGCTTGACACTGGAATTCAAAATGGTCTATGTCAGATAGCTAAGGCCTCAAAATTTGATTCTGGAGCAAAGGTTTTCAAAAACCTAAACACAAATGTTTGTTTGGAATGTCAATGAACAGATTTTTGTTTGGATTTAAGCCTTCCCCTGAAGTGTTCACAACCCAAATGCTGCAGCTAATGCATGAGAAATGGAAAGTGAAACTGGCTAGTTTATTCTCATTAAACCGAGCTGAATGGCAGTTAGGGGTGGGGGGGTCCTAGGAGGGGGCAGTCAGGGGACAAGGAGCAGGGGGGTTGGATGGGTTGGAGGTTCTGAGGGGGGGCAGTCAGGGAGCAGGAAGTAGGAGGGGGTGGATAGCGGCAAGGGCCAGCCTGTTTGGGGAGGCACAGCCTTCCCTACTCGGCCCACCATAGCGTTTTGCAACCCCGCTGTGGCCCTCGGGCCAAAAAGTTTGCCCACCCCTGTGCTAAGGGCTCACTAGTGGCAGACTAAGTAACCCTCACCACACTAAGTTGCCAAAATTCCCGGAGAAGGCTAGAACATGACCTGCATGCAAAACCAGCCGTGACACAGAAATAAAGAGCTCAGGTGCTCCAGTGCAACCCAGGGTAACTGAAAGGGAAAGCCCCAAAGAGCTTTCATCCCAGCACTTATTAACCCATTCATTAAAAAATTAAGGATAACCAAGGATTAACCAGTTTTACCACTATTTGTGCCTTCATCATCATATACCACCTTGTGTATTCCTGTTGCACCTTCTCTCCAAGGATCTTAAGGTACTTTATCAATAGTAATTAGGCTTCCACATCCTGTGAGGTAGACATGTTTTAGCCCCTTTTACAGATGGGGGAAAGGGAGACAGAAAGCCAGCAAGTGAATTACCCAAGGGCACAGAGCTGATCTATGGCAGAGGCAGGGACAGAATGTAGATCTCCTGGATTCCAGTCCTATAATTAGCCACAGGACTCTCTTTACAAAGATCTGGTTTTATCAATGGGGTTTGAAGACACTACTTCCTGAAACCTATGTGTGCGAACAGAGATGACCTTAAGCACAAACAGAGCAAGTGTCATCTTGCAGCCCTAGATCTGATGGAAGCTGTGCAACTGGTAGCAGGTAGGGTTGCCAGGTGTCCGGTTTTCGACCACAACACCCGCTGGCTAGGCCGTTAAAAGTCTGCTTGGTGGCATAGGCAGGCTCTCTACCCAGCTCCGCGCAGCTCCCGGGAAGCAGCCGGCATGTCCCGCCGCTCCTAGGCGTAGGGGGGGCCATGGGGGCTCTGTGGGCTGCTCCCGCCCCAAGAGCTGGTTCCACAACTCCGATTGGCTAGAAACTGCAGTCAATGGGAGCTGCGGGGGCGGTGCCTGCGGGCGGGAGCAGCATGAAGCGTGGACCCCCTGGCCACATCTCCTCCTAGGAGCCAGAGGGACATGACGGCCACTTCCTGGGAGCCACCTGAGGTAAGCGCCACCTCGAGCCCACACCCCGAAACCCCTCCCGTGCCCCAAACCCCTGCCCCAGTCCTGAGCCCCCCCCGCACTCCAAACCCCTTGGCCCCAGCCCAGAGCCCCCTCCTTAACCCCAAACCCCTCATCCCAGCCCCACCCCAGAGCCAGTACCCCCAGCGCGAGCCCTCAGCCCCTCCCGCACCCCAACCTCCCGCCGCAGCAGGGTAAAAAATAGCGAGTGTGGAGGAGAGTGAGCAACGGAGGGAGGGGGGATGGAGTGAGTGGGGGGCAAGGCAATGGTGTTTGGTTTTCTGAGATTAGAAAATTTATGGTCCGACTGTCCTGGCTGTCTGGGGTCCAGTAAATCAACAATAAGCAGTAACACTGCCCCACAATACAAGTATGAGTTCCTTAAAATATTCAGGGGAATGTGGAGGCAAAGAATCATGGGTTATGTCTACACTACGGCACAGGGCGGATTAAGGGGGTGTGAACTGCAGCACACGCCGAAATGCTGCACTTTAACTGCCCCATCTGGACACTGCTGGCAAGAACTAAAAAGGTACCTAGAGCAGGTCTACACTACAGCAAGGATCAACGCTCTGAGATCAATCCACCGGCGGTCGAATTAGCGGGTCTAGTAAAGACCCGCCAAATCAACTGCAGATCGCTCTCCTGTACTCTACCCCCGACAAGAAGAGTAAGGTAAGTCGACGGGAGATTTTCTCATTGGTGACCCCGTGATAACTCGACCTAAGAGACGTAGATGGAGTTGCATAACGTAGGTCGACTTACCGTGGTAGTGTAGACATAACCTTAGTTTGTGTTAATGAACTCCTCTTCAAACAAGACTGCATTAATGTGACCAAGGTACCTTTTAGTTTGTGCCTGTTGCAATCACATGGAACAGTCCCAGTGAGCTGCAATTCACACCTTCATAGTCCAAACCAGGGGGCCATGTAGACAAGCCCTAAGGGCTGGTCTACACTTGGGGGGGGGGAGGAAATCGATCCAAGATACGCAACTTCAGCTACGCGCGTTCGGGGACGCGATATATCGATCCCGGATAAATCGATTGCTACCCGCCGATATGGTGAAGACATACCCTAAGTCACTGAATTAGTACCTAGCTTAATTTGGTGCAGTGGGGAGTCACAATCATTGGTTATAATACAAAAACCTCTCCCCAACCCTTTTACATAGTAGAATGACCTCTCAGTGCTGCCAATACTCACAGTTTTACAGTGAGTAAGGCAATTTTGGCCCCTGCTGCTAGAGATGTTGTTAGAAGATCCAACTGAGATTAGGGCCTCATTGTGCTAGGCACTGTACAGACACATAGTAAGACAGTCTCAACCCTCTGAGATCTTACAGTGTAAAGGAAAGTACAGTGGTGAGTTTGTGACATGGGAGGTGGAACCAGGGCTTTGGAGCTGTGCTCCGGCTCCACTCCAGCTCCAGGCAAAAACCTGCAGCTCCACTGCTCCGGAGCTGCTCCACGCTCCAGCTCCGGGCTCCGCTCCAAAGCCCTGGGTGGAACTAAGGGCAAGTCTACAGGAAGGTGTCTTTTCCACACCCCTGAGTGACGTAAGTTACATTGACTTAAGCAGTAGTGTAGACGAGCCCTATGACCCACCAAATTAATTTCATATGGAGGCTAAACATACATATCCATTAGATGCTAACAATTTAGGGCATGTCTTCACTGGCAATAACAGAATACCATTTGTTTAAATAATTTTCAAATATATTGATTTCAATTACAACACAGAATACAAAGTGCACAGTCCTCACTTTATATTTATTTTTGATTATAAGTGTTTGCACTGTAAAAAGACAAAAGAAATAGTATTTTTCAATTCACCTAATACAAGTACTGTAATGCAGTCTCTATCATGAAAGTTGAATGTACAAATATAGAATTATGTACAAAAATACTGCGTTCAAAAATAAAACAATGTAAAATTTTAGACCTTGCAAGTCCACTCAGTACTACTTCTCGTTCAGCCAATCAAGTTTGTTTACATTTGCAGGAGATAATGCTGCCCACTTCGTGTTTACAATGTCACCTGAAAGTGAGAACAGGCATTCTCATGGCACTGTTGTAGCCAGCATTGCAAGATATTTACTTGCCAGATGCGCATGCTTCAACCACCATTCCAGGAGACATGTTGATGATGGGTTCTGCTCGAAAACCATCCAAAGCAGTGAGGACCGACGCATGTTCATTTTCATTATCGGAGTCAGATGCCACCAGTAGAACGTTGATTTTCTTTTTTGGTGGTTCAGGTACTACTTTTTCCGCATCGGAGTGTTGCTCTTTTAAGACTTCTGAAAGCATGCTCCCTACCTCGTCCCTCTCAGATTTTGGAAGGCACTTCAGATTCTTAAATCTTGGATCGAGTGCTGTAGTTATCTCTAACAAATCTCACATTGGTACCTTCTTTGCATTTTGTCAAATCTGCAGTGAAAGTGTTCTTAAAATGAACAACAACGTGTGCTGGCGTAACATGAAATATATGGCAGAATGCAGGAAAAACAGAGCAGGGGACGTCCAACTCTCCCCCAAGGGATTTAGTCACAAATTTAATTAACACATTTTTTTTTAAACGAGCATCATCAGCACGGAAGGATGTCCTCTAGAATGGTGGCCGAAGCATGAAGGGGCATACGAATGTTTAGCATATCTGGCACAAATACCTTGCAATGGTGGCTACAAAAGTGCCATGAAAATACCTGTTCTCACTTTCTCGTGACATTGTAAATAAGAAGAGGGCAGCATTATCTCCTGAAAATGTAAACAAACTTGGCGATTGGCTGCAGAAAAAGTAGGACTGAGCGGACTTGTAGCCTCTGAAGTTTTACATTGTTTTGTTTTTGAGTGCAGTTATGTAATAAAAAAAATCTACATTTGTAAGCTGCACTTTCAGGACAAAGAAATACAGTACTTGTATGAGGTGAATTGAAAAATACTATTTCTTCTGTTAATCATTTTTACAGTGTAAATAATTGTAATTAAAAATAATATACACTTTGATTTCAATTACAACACAGAATACAATAAATATGAAAATGTAGAAAAACATCCAAAATATTTCATAAATTCTCTTGTTTAACAGTGAGATTAAAACGGCAATTACATTTTTTATCGTGATTAATTTTTGAGTTAATCGCGTGAGTTAACTGCAATTAATTGACAGCTCTAATTTTTATTTAAATTAAATAAAACAATTTTAAAAAAATAAACCTATTTAAAATTAAACTTGTAATTATGACAACCAATGTTAAGGCCTAAATTTAGTACAATCTACTAAGGTCATTTACATTAAATAAAGTAATATTCAAACAGTATGTGTTTGTTGCCAAAGTTTTAAAGAAAGGGAAATCACTGAACTGGTAGAAGTCAAGGCTGAAATGTTAACCAGCTTTTGACAGCAGTAGCCTCTGCTCCAGAGAGAATACTTTCTTCAGTTTATTCACCTAGTTCAGTTCAATGACTAGTTCATTCAGAGCTGAGAAACTGACTGGATGCTGAAAAAGCAAGAAAGCTCGTTTCCCTCTTCCAATCTAAGACTAAAAACAAGGTGAGAAGGGATGAGATCTACTCTTTCTAAAAATCTTGAAGGACATGGTGACCAGAAACAAATAATTTCACTAACTACAGATAATACTTCCTTTGTTTAGCAAATCAGTTTTAAATGTAACACATTCTGATAAACTTTTTTTTTGGTTATGCATCCTGCACATTTAATATAATTTTACTTAACTAAAATAGATTTTAAATTGCTTCTGTGCATTTTAACTGAATTCCAATTTCCATCCAAATGCAGCTTGACAAAAATCATAAGCAAAATATTAATCTCCTACTAGAGTGGTTTTCAATCTTTTTTTCATTTGCAGACCCCTACAAAATTTTGAATGAAGGGCGGACTCCTTTGGAAATCTTAGACATAGTATGAGGACTCCTGGGGTCTGCGAATCACAGTGTGAAAACCACCGTTCTAGTAAATAAGAAATGTATCATTCACCATCTTCTACCATAATAAAAATATATAAACGTTTAGAATCTGAATAAGTGTAAGTTGCTATGTAACCACTTAAATAAATCTACGTGTGATATACCCTTCCGATGAGCAAATAGACATCCCAAATTTGGTGTAAAGGCTATATTTAATTGCAAATCACCATGTTTTAATGGTTACCAATCAATGAGGATCAAACTCTCTTCAGGAAAATAAAGTATAAGTGCAAAACAAGATTATAATTGATTATTTAAATCCAGACACAATGGGGAATAAGTATTTGTCTTGCAGTAGGCACCTACGAGCTCCAGTCATGGACTAGGGCCCCATTTTGCTAGGAACCGCACATTAAAAAAAAACCTTCACATATGCAAGTGAGTAATGGGAAAAAGCTCCCCGAAATGGAAACAGCCATATGTAGAATTCACTACCCGAATGTACTGTATCTGATAAACAGACCAGCAGCAAAGACAATCTACTAAAGCTTTCATCTTAAGCTCAGGCTAAAAAACCCAAATTCCATTTCACTGTATAACATCAAATCAGGGCTCTGCGTGTTTAACATTGTTCAGCAGTACCATATGCTACGTACTAGCATATATTCCATTACAGGGAAGAAAAAACAACATGAATCATCAGTGACTATGTTCTCATCAATGTAGCTTAAAAAGCACTAGAAACAATAGGGGCAGCCCCCAAATAAGCCTCCTGAATTTTATTTGCCAGATTCTCAGTGATAGAATTACAGATCACTTTTATTTAGAAGAAAATGATTTAATCTAAAAAGTCAGCATAGTATGTGCATCTGTCCAAGAGAGGCAGAATCAGAATCACTACACACAAAATATCAGGTGTATGTTCTTCTATTTCAAGTAGTCTTTATGTAATTAAAAAAGACATTATTCTAGAAGCAGAATGACAATGTCTGGCACTTATACAACACCTTTCATCTGCAAGTACTTTGCATACTTGTACATATATAGACTATCTACAAGGCTCACTTCAGCAAGTGCTGAAATGCAGCCACTCTGGGGTGGAACATGGCAGCTGCCTACCTCTATACAATACTTGGAGAAGTAATGGAGAAAAAACAGGCATCTGAAGCTGTAGTGGAATTTAGGTGGGCAGAATGTAATTCCCTTAGCTAGAATTTGGCCAGGACTCTGGGGTTAATACCTCTACTCTTACGAAAAGTGTTACAAGATTTTTAATGACCACAAGCAGTTTTACATCTCTCTTCCCAAAGATGGACATCCAACAGCACAGCGATCCTCTTGCACTGTATCAGTTTTGGTCAGACTGATTCAGAATTAAGAATGCCACCTAATGAAATCAACATCCTCATCTCCTTCAAGGCAGTCCTTGTTCTCCAATCCAACTCTACTGGGAGACGTGAAGCAAGCTGCAACCACAGCACAAGGTGCAAGAACTGCAGGTCAAAGTTAACTTCAGTATCCCAAGTACTAAAGCCATCCAGCCTCCAAAGTTAATATTTCTGGATGACCTACACTTTTTTAAAACTTTGCTTTATTAAGCCTGGATGACCCATATGTGGCCAGCTCTACTACTGCTGTGCAGAAAAGAGCCCTGAAGTCAATATCGTGAACAAAATATGATAATTCCTTTGGCTACAAATGGATTTTTGGGTAAGGAGTAAGGCATGCAACTGCATGTTCTCACACAGTTATTGGTTCCACTAAAATTGAATGAAACCAGGATCCATTTTGACCAAATAAACAGAAAGGGTGGGGAAAAAAGTAATCCATCAACATCAAGCTTTTACCTGTTCAATAGTATAAAGTGCTTATGTTATTAACAAGTCGGACAAACTTGTTGTGTAAGCTCTGTATTAAACCTGGTATTTTCCTACCTCTACAAGTCAAATAACTAACCACTTCCTGACATGGAGCGAGAATCGAAAAGGATAGCCCAGCTACAAGACTAAGCACAGTAATATTTTAACTCATCTCTCTCCGATAAAGCAGGAAGAACTCTCAAGCTCCGAAACGCTCTATCCCATCTTAAAAAAACACAAAACCCCACCCCAACACAGGATCAAAGGTCAAAGCAATAATCATGGCATCCTCATCCTGAAAGCAAAAGCTGTTATTCTCCTGCCACAAACACACACACACACAATGAGGAAGTAAAAATGAAGCATATGGCAGATGTTTATAGTTCACACTTTAAGAGCATAAAATTAATGGTGTGAAATGAGGTTTAGAAGAAGACTGAGGGCTTGTCTACACTACCACTTACTTCTGTATAACTTACATCGCTCCGGGGTGTGAATACTCCACACCTCTCAGTGATGTAAGTTACACCAACCTACGCACTGGTGTAGACAGTGTGGAGCTTCTCCAGTCAATATAGTTATCACCTCTCACGGAGGTGGAATAATTAAGTCAATGAGAGAGCTCTCTCTGCTCAACTTAGAGCATCTTCACCAGCCGCGCTACAGCGACGCAGCTGCATCATTGAAGGTGCGCTGCTGTAAAGCTTCTAGTGTAAACTAGGCTTCAGTAAGAGCTGTGCCAGTAGCTTAGCTAACTATAACAGAGGCCTGGTCTGCATTAGGATTTTACATCGGCATAGCTGTCTCTCTCAGGGATGTGGGGAAAAAAACAAACACCCCCCCTGAGAGATATAGCTATTCTGACCTAGCCTGGTGGTAGACCGCACTAGGTCAACAGAAGAATTCTTCGGTCAGCCTAGCTACCGCCTTTCAGGAAGGGGGATTACCTATGCCAACAGGAAAACCCCTTCCACCAACATATGTAATGTCTACACTGAATCCATACAATGGTGCAGCTGTGCTGCTGAAGCATTTTAAGTGTAGACAAGCTCAGAGGCAAACTCTTATCTACTGAAGCACACATTGAGAATTTGTCAGGAGCTTGAGGGCCACACCCAATTAGTAGGCATTAGAGCCAACTGCAGCTATCCTCATTTTTTAATAAGGAACTGAGGCTCACAGAGACTAGTTCCCAGCATGCAATACTCCATCCTGATTGAAGTGCTGTGAACTACACTGTAAAACTTCACAGGCTGTGCTTTGGCTGCTCCCGAACACATCTTTTGGAAGATTATTAAAATGAAAGGCAAAAAGTGCATTCCCTGAATAAGAATATAATGGGACAGGATTTTTCTTTACACTCAGGTGACTACAGGTCTGTAGATTTATCAATATTTTGACACGTTTTACCTAGTATATTAAAAAATTCTGGAACAATTTGTCTGTGATAAAAAACTTGTGGGGATTGCACACTATAGTACCTTGCAAAAAAAACTAATTAGCAAACAGACCCATGGGACAATTTAACAATTGTTATCACCTAGCACTGAGCCAAAAGCAACCAATTCATTCTGTTTTAATCAATGGCCTTTAAATAAGGAAGTCATTTGAAAATGTTATAGTGCAAAAAAAAATCTTTTCTTGCTGGTGGTTTTTTATAGTTCTAGTTTTTTTTAATATGCCCATTAAAAATGCCAAGCAAGCATCTGAAATTTGGTTACATAACATTCCTACTTCCCGAGTACCTTATATATTAAACTTTTACTTTTACTCAACTACTAAAATTCTTATTGGCAAGTTTTGGACCCCTTGAATTATATGCGTTTATAACGGATACTGTAGCTCTCCCTTATAAGGCTATCACTGTATCAAATTTGTCCCAAATCTAGTTTCTATGAAAGTAAACTTACAAAACATTTAAAACTAATAACGCATTTATGTTAAAATAAAATCAAATAGAAATAGGTTTTTAAAACAAATCATCTCCCTGCAACGTCTGCATCCCAAACACTGGCATAGTACTCTTTTTGGAAACAGGGAACCCAGAAGTGAAATAAATCAGAAATTGACGAACTGACTAGTCTATTTTCATGGTCCACCTTACCAGAAATGTAAAAAGTAAGCCAACAGCCTATTGTCAGCTAGTGTGCTAACTCACTAGCTAATGCATCCAAGAGCACTAAACAGCCACATGATTTTGGTCCCTTCCTTCAGGGCCTGAGTTTTATTTCTCCAAATAAGAGAGTTCATCATAAATTTCACATATGAAACATACCCTTTCCTCTGACCCAGGGTCTCCTGCAAGAACCTCTATAGTTCCCACAGGTCTCTCACCCCAGGCCATCTGCCCGGGAGCCACATGTAAACAAGCATCTTTCCCCTGACCTAAAAGACCTAGGAACTCCCGCAGGAGCCTACTTGCTCCCGTAGATCTCATAACCAACTGCTGCTTGCTGGTCTTATCTCATCACCTGGAAGGCAACTAATTAGCTACAAGACGGGGTGTCAAGCAAAGCTCCTTTAAAGGGCCTTCCAGCCACTGCCACATAATGAAAAGTAAATTAGATTATTAAACATCTTTCTTTTTTTAAGAACAGAGGATGTTTATTTATAACTCAGGTAAAGAAAAGGGTCTCTTTTTAAAAGATGTTATTTAACTTGGCCGTGTCCCTTTAACTCACAATACCACAGAGATGGAACGAACAGGAATTGCCATATTCTGTCTAAGAGGACAGCCACGTGAGAGCTATTTTGTGCACTAAGGTCCTGATGCTGAGAAGGAGGTGACTTTCTCTTAGGACTGAGCCCCACCGGAAATTACATATTTGATTTGCAGAACAATTCATTACTGGCTAAGCAAGGTACAACTATGAAGAAAACAGTAAGGCAAATATGAAGAGTTTATTGAAGCTCCTGGCATTTGTCCAGGTGTATACCGTACCAAGCACTGTAAAGGACCAGAAACCTAGTAACGGATTTTAGTCTAAAAAGAAAAAACTAGAAACAAATATTCCTGCCTACCAATTTCAAATGCTTTCTGTATTAAGTTACTACGTTTTCAGAGTAGTGTATCAACTGGCTACCACAAATAAATAAAAAGTTTGAGAGAGAAACAAGAGGGGCAGAAGAGGATGGTTCAGATGTAAAACTGGGTTCTATTCCCAGCTCCACCACTGACTTCTTGGGCTGGTCACTTAATCGCTCTATACCTCAGTTTCCTTATCTGTAAAATTGGACTTATACTCATGGTACCCGTCAGGGTTATTTAGAAGCTTAATTGCCAGTGATAAAGCCTCAGGTAGAAGCTGCTATGTATAGGCAAAGATTACTATAAAGAGAATGGTAACACCAACTGGTATGCCTGACCACAAGCAAAATGGAGTTGTCCACTGACAAAAAGTGCAACCTTTCCTAAATAGGACTAAATTCTGTAGTTATTCCACATGAAAATCTCCCAATGATTTCAGAGGCAATTCCACGTAAAACAACTGCAACACGGGACCCTAAATTCAATTATTTTTCCATATTCCTCCCAATACACCTCTACCCCAATATAACACGGCCCGATATAACATGAATTCGGATATAACGCGGTAAAGCAGTGCTCCGGGGGGATGGAGGGGGGGGGGCTGCGCACTCCGGCGGATCAAAGCAAGTTCAATAGAACGCGGTTTCACCTATAACGCGGTAAGATTTTTTGGCTCCCGAGAACAGCGTTATATTGGGGTAGAGGTGTACCGAAGAGCTAGTAACCCGCCTGCAAAACACATCGTTCCCTCCTCCCTATTCCTTCCCCTCATCCTCACACCCATGCAACCACCACCAGTTACGCTAATTTAGTCAGCAGCAGTTACATTAAATGCCTTCTGTACTTTGCTTCCTTCTCTCACATAGGGAAGATTTAAGATTTCGTTGAATGAAGTGTACTTAATTTCTATTCCATTCAAAGACAACTAGTATGACAATGAAGCTCTCCGCCTTCACTTGAATTTCATTAGGTCAATATTTATAATATAAAGTTATTCAAATGATCATTTAGCAACACATGGAAATATTTGATATAAAGTAAAACCTTCACAATCTGCACTTCATTTATCCAAAACCTGGTCATGACCTCAGTTTTCAGGTCAGTGTAACTTAGCTAATTGTTTCACCCACTGCTTCTCCAGCTCTTCACCCACACTTTCCACCTCAGGCATCTGGCTCCTCCACTTGAAATAATCCCATCTGTGGAGTTCCTGAGCAAGACATATCAGCTGAGGACATTTCACCATATAAAGACTTACATGCAAAAGCTCCACAACGTCCTCAAGGCTAGCTGATATCTATGGGCACTGACCAGGGTTCGTTTAACAAGAAAGTAGGTATGCAAGTATGTATGCCTATAGGGGCATAAACATGGTACCTGGCCAGGAAGTTTGGAAGACTATATACAGGTTAAGAGACCATGGGTGCACAACTCAAAGTCTGCTAAGTCAGCTATCCCAATACTTTCAAGTGTCCCTGAAGACTGGGTAATCAAGGTTCTGCAGTGTTTTCTGCCACTGAAATTAGTGTGGCGGTGGTGGGGTTGTCTAGAAATATAGATTTTTGACCAAAATTTGTAACAAACCCTAAGTGCTGTAGATTATTTTTTGATCTGTGGACACTGGAAGATGCTTTGTTTTGTTAAGAAAAATACAAACAGAATTCTGTCACTTCAGATGTGGTCAGCACCAGAAAGCTGTGATGTCTGAAAAGCTACAGAGCTGCTGCTACCTATTACCCAAACATGACATCACTGAGGAGAGACCAGCTGAGAAGGAAGGATATGCAACAATAATTTTCTGAATTGTACAAGACTGAGTACTGCATAGCTTTCCTGTATCTCTGCCTCACTGCCTCTCATCTCTTCAAATCTCAGCTGAGAACACCCATCTCCCTTGGGTTTGCTATTTAATTTCTCTCCTTCTCTGTTACTGTTTAACCTTAACTATATTACTTAACTGCACAGCATACTGGAGAATACACCTTCTGCAAAAGACACTACATCTAAAGTGACATTGGATTTGACAGTGGGGATGTTTAGTCTTTAAGAGCTCTTTCTGCCCATAACACCTTTCCTTTAGTACCAGTAATGACTTGTACTTCCACTCTGTCCATGTACACAATGGAAAGGCTAAGTAAAAAGCCAAGTGAATGCCTCTTCTTTGTGGACTACCATTCTGAAATATATCAGAGAGAGAGAATTTCTAAAGCATCATTATTTTATAGATTTTAGTCTTCACCCCTGAGAGACAGGTATGTGTCTCATATCACATATGTGGAAACTGAGACACAAGCAACTTCCTTAAGGTCACACAGCAGCCTAGATAGCATCAAAGCCTGGACCCAGATCTCCTGATCCCCAGTCCCATCATTCATCCACAACACAATTCTTCGTCCCTAAGAATAGGACCATTGTCATCCTCGTCTTGGCTTTTAACAAACAGCGAACCTCACCTACCTGCTGTACTACTTTCCTCACACCGTCACTACTTCATCATTCAGCTGCTAGTGACTACATGTGGCCCAAAGAACTAGCATGGGGGACAACGCGCCACCCGCCCAGGAGCAGCAGGAATTAGTATCTGAAGATTATTTTCTTTAACATTTCCTGAGTGTCGTTTCTTCTGGGTTCACTCTCCCCCTCCCCCAGCACGAACCCAGCGGGGAAAGTCAATGACAGCGCAGAGGGGGACGCGTAACTCAGCCTAAGCAAAGCACGACACGTGCCTCCCGAGCAGCGCGCCCGGGGCGCGGAGCAGCGACCAAACACGCCGCGGGGCGGCACGGCCGCGGCCGCCGCTGTCACTGCCCAGGCGGGGGCTTGAGAGACACGCGCGTCCCTGCGCCCCCAGGGCCGGCTCGGCTGGCCGGGGCGGCCACGGGAGCTATGCCGGTGCCTGCGCGCGGCTCAGCCCTGGGGCTCCGGGCGGCCCGGCCCGCACACGGCGGGGCAGCGCCGGCCCCGCCGGGCTGGGCTGGGGGGCCGCCAGCCCCGGCCCCGCTCCGAGCGGCCGGGCTCCCTCCCGGTTGCGTCCCGGGGCTGTCTTGGCTCAGCCCTGCGGACGGCGGCTCGGGGCCCGGCCGGGGGCTGCCTCCTGCCCGGCGGGGAGCGCGCCCCTCCCCGGGGCAGCCGCGGGCGAGAGACGGCGGCCGCCCCCAGCCGAGCCGCTTCCCCTCCCCGAGCTCGGTGGCGGCCAGGGCGTCCCGGCGGGCGGAGCGGCGCCTCCCTCTCACCTAGCACCAGGGGCCGTGAGGCCGCCGTAGCTCGGCGCTGTCCGGCGGCTGGGTCCGTCCCGGGGCCCCGCTCCGTCCCCGCCGCTTCCTGCCACGGACCCCGCTGCTGCCGCTGCCCGAGGTGCGGCTCCTGCCAGGCGCGGCCAATCGCTCGGCCGCATCGGCGCTCAGCTCTCCAGTCTGGTCAGTCACTTGGACTAGCCGGGAGAGCGGGGGGAGATCGGCGCTCGACTACGCAGCCTGCCCACTCAGCCCGATGGGGCGGGGAATAGATCTGCGTCTGACTAATCAGCAGCTTACAGAGACCGAGGAGGGGGAGGATCGGCGCTCCACTAAGCGACCTTAATCGCCCAGATCTGTGGGCCTAACCCGGGAGGTTTTTGGAGGAAACGGATCGGAGGTCGATTCGTAAACCTATCACTTCAAGCTATAGGGCCTGCGGAACTGGCTCAGCGCTTGATTAACCACCCTGATCAGCTTGGGCCCATACTGGTCTAGGCGGGATCGGCGCTCGATTGGACTCACTGGTGGCACTCGGGGGCGGAGGGAGACGATTAACCCTTTGCGGGGAGAGTGACTGCTCCCTTCCCAGGCGGGGCTCGAAGGGGGGATCAGTCCCCCCGGGCCGAGCTCGACTGGGGGATGGGCCTTTACTGCCTCGCCCAGGCAGAGGCAGGGTTTAAATGGGGGGCGGCCTAACCCCCTCCGCCGGCCAGGGCTGAAGCTGGGGGAGGCGGGGTCGTAGGTTCACCCACCCGCTTGCATGGCTGGCTGTGCCCAGGCATCACAGCTGGAAGGATGAACCGCGCCTGCAGCTCCCCCTGGGGTTGGAAATCCGATTTGTCCCGGGCACTCTGCACTGCACACCACACCGGTCTCAGGAGTGTGGGGGTGTAACTAGGCTTGAAATCAATTCCAATAAATCCACCCTGCATGACACCTGGCCCCTGTGCCTGGCTCAACCAGGCCATTTAAAGAAGAGATCTCAGCGGGGGGCCTTTCTAGCACCCGTCCTAGGCGTTTAGGTGATGTATTGTCTGCAGTCGGAGTCCCAGCCAGGACAGCTGAACTGGTGATAGCACTGGTGAGAATTTTCCCTAAAATTCCCTTTCAGTGACAAGGCCAATGGACAAACGATGACTTTTACTGCAGACTTGCTACTTGTTGACACCATTATTTTAAACTGTTTATATAGGCAACCTATATTGCAGAATTTGGATCAGAAACTAAAACCACATTGCTCTAAATCACTTCAACCAGTTTAAAGTGCATCTGCATTAGGAGTTTGCACCTGTAGAGCTAGGTCAATTTTTTTTAGTTACACTATTAGTGAATGCTTTCTAATACAGAGAAGGTTTAACACACATACATATGAAAAACTGGAAATAGGTCAGGGAGGAGGGATTACTGATATAACAAGGGGAAGAGAAACTGTTTGGAGAGGTGGATTAGACGGTAGAGTTCACAGGATAAGGACAGAGAGTCTTCCAAGTATAAAAAGGGGTGTGGTAGAAGGTGAACAGTCAATAGTGGTAAAGGAGACAAAAGAAACAATAGATCTGATAGGATTATGGTGAGTAGAAGGACCATAGCGAAGGTAGAAGTAGGAGTAAAATGAAGGAGATTCACAAAATCATTTCTATTTCTCAGTTACAGAATTTTTTTCATAGGCCTTTCAGCAGGATCTGTATATAGCCTTTCATTCTTCCTGGCTGTAACGGTGCACAATAGCTCCAAGCAATCTCTGTCACTCATCTCTCTCCATAGCTCTACTCAGGCCCCTTTCCCAGACAAGACCTGATAACTACAATTGTCCCTCACCCCACCTACCCACCATCACACCCCCACAGTACAAAAATTCAATACCTCCCTTATCTTACTCACTACTATGGTGTTTTGGCTTTTACATCCTGTGTCTTCTCCCAGCAGGCCTTGCTCTCAACCTAGCATCACCTGGTCCTTTGGGACTAGAAGTCCCAGGATGCCTGACCTTAAAGTCCAGCAGCAGACTACAGTGGTGTGCCAGGCCTTTGAGAGCCAGTATAATAGAATCATAGACTATCAGGGTTGGAAGAGACCTTAGGAGGTCATCTAGTCCAACCCCCTGCTCAAAACAGGACCAATCCCCAAATAGTCCCCTCAAGGATTGAACTCACAACCCTGGGTTTAGCAGGCCAATGTTCAAACCACTGAGCTATCCCTCCCCAAAAGTATGGTATGTTACAGCTTTTCTGCTTACAACCATTTCATTCATACCACAAATATATAGACACCATCTCTGTTTATAATCTCGGCTTCAACCTTGACAGGTTTTTTTAGTGCCAACATGTTGATTTCTTTTGCACGCTGTGAGCATGAGTTCTGTATTATGGCCACTCTGTGACTGATAATAGCTGATGTTGATAAGGCAGAACAAAGAAATCTTTCATCAAATAAAGGAATGTGCATAAACAAAGTAAGTGAGCCTGTGATGGGGGAAAAAGACCTTTGATGGAAACTTGGGCCATGTGCAGTAGTTTGAGTAAGAGGCATAAACTCTCTCTGAAAGCTCTTGGGGCGTGGACAGTTAAGCTGCTGCATCTGCAAGGGAAACATAGCATTCCTTAAAGCTAACCCTCCTCCCTTGGGTTCTTACTGAATGCCTGAGAGATGACCGCATGGGGTGTCTCCACAAGACTAATGCTAAACATGAGCAGTCTGGCATAGAGAGAGTGCTACAGTAAGTGAGAGTTGGGTTTTGATCACTAAAAACTTTTGCCTCAGCAATTATACTGTGTCCACCTCAAAGAAATGTGTGTGACGTTATATTGGTAAATATAACCAGAACTTTGTAGGACATGTAAAAAGACAACTTCCTTCGCGGGAAGAAGAACCAATCTGCCTCAGACAAAGGGCAGTTGTTGAGGGTGTGTGTCACAGGGTGACTGGCCCTTTAAGGAGTCCTACTTTCAGCCTCATTTGTGTCAAGTTTACCCCTCAGTCCAGGAGTCAAGTGATGGGGGGCATGTGACTAAAAATAAGGCTTGCTGGGGGGATATAAGGGCATCCTGAGTTATCTTAAGGGATATACTTAAAGAAGATGGTTGGTTGTATGAATAGCTCCTTACAGAAGGTGTGGGGAGTGTAAGTTTGTAGGGGGTATGAGTGATGGAGAGTGTGCCTACCAGCCAGCCAAGATAAAGGTCTCAGTAGGGACTGGGTTAAATCCTATATCCAGGACTGTGTCCCAGCAGGAAGCTAGGTGGAAGTTATCTTGTTTTGAAGCTTATAAGACAGACTCCCAGAAAGGGAGGATTATCGTGAACCCCTACAGAGTGAAGTTTGATTAACTGGAGAAGAGAAACTGAGGCAGTAAAGGGACCCAGAGACAGAGTGGGTAAAGTACCTGTTACACATAAGAAGTCACAAAGATGTTGAAGAGGGATGATGAATCAGAGAGAGGCAAGATGTCTGACTCCTGGGAAGTTGGAAGGTGGTGTAATTCTATTAATACCTCTAATATACAGTAGTAATACTTACAAGGGTGTTTTTCACACAAGACTCTCAAAGTACTTTCATGTACAGTACTACAGACATACATCACCATTGAAATATGGCCACCTCTTGGTTGGAATGCAACAACCCCGTAGTGCACAGAATGCTGTGAAACACTGGAGAGAGGGAAGCTTTGGCCTAGACACAAAACCGCATGGGATCTCCCAAGTCTACATAGAGCTGAAAAGATCTGTTTTTAAGGTCTCGCATAAAAGAGCCACATGTGGTAAACTGTACAGTATTTCATTTCTCTACCGCAAAAGAACCAAAGACTGAGTGGGTGTTGCTGAATGTTATGGAGAAATGCCAGAGCTGAGTGTAGGACCTTGCAAGCTCGGCCAATAATATTTACTTACATTAATTCTCAAGGGTACTACAAGTCAACATTTGTTAATGTTTGCAAGGAGAGAGATCCTTGGCTTGAATGTGTTCTAGAAGGGGTAAAGCATTACACGTATTAAATTGTTATACTTATTCTGTTCATAATAATGGGTAGAACCTGATGACCTTGACGGCTTGTTAGAACCCAGGTTTACTAGTTTTGGCTCACTCTGCAAGGCTTTTGTGTGCCATCATTCCTTTAATTTGAGTATTCCTTCTCCTGGTTGGAGTTTACACTAGGAAGGACACTGATGTTTCAGTTACTCAACTTCAAGTGACTTTAGGGGAACATATTTTTGCAAATGTTATGGTAAGTGCTCAGTTGCAGCTCTGATCATACAATTACCTTTCAGGAGTTTTGTTCTCACATAAAAGGACTAAACCAGATTAAATCTTGTTTTTATCATACTCATGCTGATTGGGGGTCAAAGCATCACATCTTTAATCCTGCAATTAGCTCTGTGCAGACCAAAGTGCCTGCCTCTGTGGATATGATAGCTGGGATTGTGGGAAGGGTATTCGGAATATTCAGAAATTAGAAGACTGATATGCTCTGAAAGATGCTAATGGTTTATAACGGATTAAACCCACTCCTGCTATGTATGTATGGAAGTTGTTATTCGTAGGTGTGATGTAGCGACGTCAGTTAATGGATGTGACATCCCAACACACCAGTGACAGCTTGTTAATGACACAGGAGGGTGAGTGTGTGATAAACAGGAAAAGGAGGAAAGAATGGGAGAGGTGCCCTTTCACTTCAGTCCTCATTCCTATAACACCTTGCTCAGTACGTGATCCTGAGTAGCTGATGATGAGCAGAACCAGATCATCAAAATCATTGTGGTTTTTGTGTAGATGTTATAAACAACCACTAGAGTGAATGAGGTAATCATACTCATTTTCCATTGGGCCAGAGAGGAGGTACCGTGAACCCATTCCTCCAGATCTGAGAAGCCCTGCAGAGCCCTCCTCCCTAACTGAAAAGTAAATCTCCTGGGGCAGGAGCATTGCAACCAGTGGACAAGGGAAGTGTCTGAATCTGAAGTATGTAACAATGTGTGTTTTTTACACTGGAACAAAAACAAGCCACAGCTGAACCGCTTTATACAAGCTGTTAGGAAGTACAAGGCAAGAGAATCCTTGACAGCTCTTATGCGCCCTCTGTTGTCTCCCTCCAAGCAGTAAGGGAGATTTTACTTTTATGTGGCAGGTGCTCTCTGCAGATCCCAAAGTATTTTAAGAACCAGGCCTTAGTGCCATACAAAAGCTTCTCCTGTTTACAAGGGTTTTTAAAATCACATTTAAATGGTGCAAACCCCCTTGTGAACACACTTAAATTGCTATAAACCAGTTACAAAAGATCTAGCTTAAATTGGTCAGTTACCAAATTAAGCTAAATTGATAGTTGTATACTTACAGACCCACTGAATGCAGCTCCCTCTGAGGTACCAGTCTCCTGTTGCAGTCTTAGCTTCTTCCTATGTCATTTTGATAGCTTTTTCAATTCTGCTTCTGTTGTGCACTTCCATGTTAACCTTGGTCTACTTCATTGCCTCTTGCCCTGGGGGTTCCAGTCCAATGCTTGTCTTGCTATGTTATTCAGGTCTTTTCTCCATGTGTGTCCTAGCCATCTCCATTTTATTTCCATAATTTCCTGTCCTACCAGTTTTTCATACTCCTACAGAGTTCTTTGTCCTTTTTTTTTTTTCCTGGCCATCTGAGGATTTTTCTGAGGCAGCTATTTATGAAAACTTGGAGCTTAGATAATAAGATCTTAATACGCCTCCAAGTTTCAGCACCATATAGTAATAACACAGGCTTTTGCTAAAAGTCTGTTTTATTAATCTCTCCTCGTATGGCAGCCGTTCCCATACCCCTAATCATTTTTGTTGCCCTTTTCTGAACCTTTTCCAATTCTAATCTCTCTTTTTTGAGATGGAGCGACCACATCTGCACGCAGTATTCAAGATGTGGGCGTACCACGGACTTATATAGAGGCAATATGATATTTTCTGTCTTACTATCTTCCCTTTCTTAATGATTCCCAACATTCTGTTTGCTTTTTTGACTGCCGCTGCACTCTGAGTGGATGTTTTCAGAGAACTATCCGCAGTGACTCCAAGATCTCTTTCATGAGTGGTAACAGCTAATTTAGACCTCATCACTTTATATGCATAGTTGGGATTATGCTTTCCAATGTGCATTACTTTGCATTTATCAACACTGAATTTCATCTGCCATTTTGTTGCCCAGTCACCCAGTTTTGAGAGATCCTTTTGTAGCTCTTAGCAGTCTGCCTGAGACTTAACTATCTTGAGTAGTTTTGTATCATCTGCAAATGTTGCCACTTCACTGTTTACCCCTTTTTCCAGATCATTTATGAATATGTTGAATAGGACTGGGCCCAGTACAGACCCCTGGGGGACACCACGTTTTACCTCTCTCCAGTCTTAAAACTGACCATTTATTCCTACCCTTTGTTTCCTATCTTTTAACCAGTTCCCAATCCATGAGAGGACTTTCCCTCATCCCATGACAGCTTACTCTGCTTAAGAGCCTTTGGTGAGGGACCTTGTCAAAGGCTTTCTGAAAATCTAAATACACTATATCCCCTGGATCACCTTGGCCCACATGCTTGTTGCCCCGCTCAGAGAATTCTAGTAGATTGGGGAGGCATAATTTCCCTTTACAAAAACCGTGTTGACTCTTCCCCAACAAACCAGGTTCCTCTCTGTGTCTGACGCTTCAGTTCTGTTCTACTTTCAACCAGTTTGCCGGGCACTGAAGTCAGGCTTATGGGATCGGCCTCAGACTGAGCCCTGCCTACCGCTCGCCCAGTCACTACCCGGCCCTGGAGCCACACCCGGCCCAGGCGGGGACCCGCCCCAGGCCCAGCGGGGAGCCCCGCGCCGCCCGCCCGGGGTTCGCCCGCCGCTGGAGCTCGGCCAGGTTTCGAACCTGCCGCTCCCCGGCGGCCCCGCCTCCTCCTCCGCTCGCGAGGGGCCCAGAGCTCGGCCCCGCCCCTTCCCTCCCGGCCCGAGCCCCTGACTCCTCCTATTTCTCCCCGGATTTAGGTGTCCTGCGCATTCGCCTGCGTGAGGCCCCGCGTAGGCAGCCTCTGGGACCCGGAAGTGGCGCGCTGAGGTCCTCGCCCAGCTGCCGCCGAGTCCGAGTCCCGGCTGAGGCGGCGGGAGCAGGAGAGTCCGACTTCCGGCCGGGCCGCGTCCCGTCCCGCCGCTATGAGCGCGGCCGGGCTGGTGTCTCCCGCGCCCCCGGCCCCTGTCCCGGTGGGGCTGCCCCCCGCCGCGCTGCCCCCCGGCCCCGAGTACTACGAGGAGGAGGAGCTGGAGAGCGCCGAGGAGGAGGACGGCGAGCGCAGCGGCCGGGCCCGGGACTCCGACGAGGGTGAGTGGCTCCCTCTGCCCTCCTGACAGCGGGCAGAGGAAGGGACGGGGTCGGATGAAGTGGGGAAGGGAGGTCGGGGCCGGTGTGGGTGAAGCTGTGGAGAGTGGGGGAGGGGATGGGGTGCACCAGGAGATGGGGCCAGATAGTTTGATGGCTTGGCAGGTGGCTAAGCAGCCAAGGGGGAGAGAGGGTGCCTGGGTGATACTGGGGTGTAGGAATGTGTGGCAGAGGAAATTCAAGGAGTCACTGCAATAGTGGGAGAGGAGGAAGTTTGGGTGAGGAATTGATTTAACAGCTTGGTGGTGAAGGGAATGAGCCCAGGTGAACTGGGATAATAGAGGCAATGGTGCGTGTTTGGAGAGGAGATGGGAGATTCAGGGGCATAGGATGAGATGAGTTGGATGGAGCAAATGATCCAGGACAAGAGGAAGCTAGCAGGGTTATTGGGATAAGGGGATGGGGAAAAAGAAATAGAGAATGGATGTAAAAGAGAATTGGAGGAGGGACTCCAATATGATCAGAAAAGGCACTGGGGTAGAGGAGGGGTTTAATGGGGACACAGAAAGAAGAGATGGCTGGGTGGGAGAGGGATAGTGAAAGGACAGAGTAAGAACATGGCAGTAGGGGTGTCATTTGACTTTGTTTCAGTGGTATAAAAATAACAGAAGAAGAGACATGCTCCAGGGATTGGGAAGAAGGGTATGGGTGGGGGATACAGAGCAGTGAAATGAGGGAGTATAATAAGGTAAATGGCTCATAGAAGGTTAGGGGAGGGACTCTTGGGAGATACAAGGGAAAGAAGAGGGAGGAAGGAATGAGCCATGCACAATGTTGAGACACACTCTTGGGGGTCGGGGGGGGGACACCGGGAGGAGGTGATGCTGTGAAAGGGAAGCATCTGCTTTGTGCTCTCGTTCCTTCATATTTCAATTTAAGTCTAGTTGCTTTAAGCATCTCATTGTGGCAAATCGTGAAAGCATTACTGTGTTCAAGGCTTTTCTGAAGTTCCAGCTTGATATCCTGGGGTGGGGAAAGTGAGGGTGTTTTTAAGGACTCCTCACCTTTGAATAGTCCTTCCCTTCTGATGTTTAGAGTCCTCCTAAATCATTTTAAACACCCCCGGTGTGGCTAAAACTTATTGTGATGTGTTTGAATTAAAATACCAAGGCTTCATCAGTTTGTTTTAGGAGATGTGGCCCTCTCTAGCATGGTCTGCTGTAGATATCTCTTTGACTGATACCTTATTTGATACATTGAGTTTTATTGTAACACAAGGAGCCTGAAGTGTTTGGTATTTTAAGGAAGAAATCTGAGAAGGGCAGATGGAATTAGAGACTGAAGTTCCCAGTCCACATAATAGCTTTCCAGCTCTACCCTTCCAATATGTCTGATCCCTGATTTGATGGGATGAACTGTAGGAGTGAGAAGATAGTTAACTGTGCCCATTCAGTCTTTAAAGACAAATTAGAAGAGCTGCAGAGAATTTGCGATGTGGCATTAACCTGTTTTATCAGTGTCAGACAAAGCTGTAGTAATAGTCTTTGTTATATATAGATACTGAAGTACAGGTTTGAGAAGACTAGGTGAAATAACATTACTTTAATTATATCTTCAGTGGGCTCCTTGTCTCAGTTGCAAACCACTGCGGAAGTTAGTATAATTATCACTCTGCTTTGTAGTGCTGTAGGTCAAGATACATGTGTATTGATACAGTGGTATGGGAGTGGTGCTATGCCTGGTTCAAATTAATGATGTCAAGCCCTTGCATTTAAAAGTGCTAATTTGATTTAATCCAAAAAATGAAGTGGAGTGGATGTGAGGAAATCACAGGGGTATCCTATGTCAAAAACTGATTCTTTTTGATATACTATCAAGATTCCTTCTAAATGTTTGAGCACCCATCTTGAACAGCTTATATGTGTAGGAAACAGGTATGGTGGTTTAAATCCCCTCCACAATTGGAAATGTCAAAATGTACCCTTTTTTGGCTGCACTAAATTAATTTGGAATAACTGCACATGTGCCACAATCACTCATTTCTTTAAAAAATGATTTGATTTGTTTGGTGTTATCAAATCTCTCTTCCCCTTGTTCAGATACTGAGGATGCTAGTGAAACTGACTTGGCAAAGCATGATGAAGAGGACTATGTAGAAATGAAAGAACAGTAAGTAATGTCCCCCTTCCTCCTCAACCAAAAACATTTTCTGGTGTCCAAGAGGCTGGTCTACATTACAAAGTTTTATGTTGGCTTAAGTACATCACTTGGCTGTGAAAAATGTCATGACCTGTATGATGTAATTAAGCCTTCCTAAGCCCTGGTGTAGACTTTGCTATGTCAGTGGAAGAATTCTTCTCTTGACCTAGCTACTGCCTCTTGGAGAGGTGGATTTACTACCATGACGGAAAACCCCTTCCGTTGCTGTAGTAAGTATCTACACTACAGCACTACAACGGCACAGCTGTGCCCACTGTAACATTTCTAGTGTAGACATCCTGAGATTTCTTTAACTCTAAGATAGAGGCTGACATTCTGATTGCATAGTGCCTCGCCCAACAGGGATAGCTAACAATATTGGACTCATTAGGATTCTCTTGCCACACATACAGACTACTTAACCTGTTCAAGAACCTGCGCTCTGGCTACTCTCCTTCTGTATAAAAAGAGGTGGATATGACTTTCTTGGTGACATTCAACTTTGATCCATATATTGTCCACAAGGGCACACTTGGTACATTCTAAACAAAGAGGACACCCACTTCATGCTCTTGCATAGTACAATACCAACAGTGCTAGCCAAGTAAGCCAGACTTTTTGGACTCTGAGAGCCTAGTAAAACAGCTTTTCTTGATCTTTAAATGCATTTGTAGCATTCAGTAGTCTCTCACTTATTGACAAAGATGTTTTATGCTTGGCAGGAAGGATGAACTTAAGTTAAAACCACAGATCTTCGATGCAGGAGATCAAAGTTCTGTTCGTGGCTTTGCCACAGTTCTACTCTTAACTTCCGTTGCATGGGTATTGGGGAAGACTTACTCTAAACCCAAGACTCATAAGGCATGGAAGTAGCCCCTTCTTACAGATGGGGAACTGAGGCACAAAGATTGAGACTTGCCAGAGGTTAAGATGGCAAAATGATTCTGTGGTACTGTTCTTAATATCAGTGGATCAAAACATCTTGCAACAGCTATTTCTGAGGTTCCCAGCATAACCTTTTCTGGTTGATTTTAGAATTAAATGGGCCATACTGTTTTTAAACTGAACAATACTTCTTCTTGTAAAAGGCTTTTCAGGAGCACCTCTTTACTTGGTGAGAAAATGAAATGGATTTATTCACCTAAGCAGATGGTGAAATAAACAGTGTGGTTGACCTGTTTATGTAATATTGCCCTCTCTTTGCAGGATGTATCAGGACAAACTGGCATCTCTTAAGAGGCAGTTACAACAATTGCAGGAAGGTAGGGTTTAAAATGAGTAGCCCTTTTTTTTTTTTTTTTTTTTTTCTGACAATTTTCAGTTTCTAAAAAGTGTCTAAGTGGAAGTGAGACATGACAGTAGTAATGTCCTGAAAGTGTTGCCCATAGAAGATGGGCACACTATTTTGTTCTGTGTGCAGTAGAAGAGGGCTTCAAATGATGTTTACATTTTAGTGAGGAGGTCACTTTCTTAAATACTTTCATTTGTGAGATGGTTTTGCAATTAAATGAGGTATAGGAAATGTGAGGGCTTGTTTCACCTAATTGTGGTAGGGTTTTTAAATGAGATGTACCTCATAGCCCTCTAGAAAAATGTCCCTTGAGACAGCGACCACTAGGAAAAGTTGCTGTTAGAGCTCCTGGGTCTTCTCATACATCTTCATTCTTCCCTGTTATAGTCCGTACTTCCTGTTTATTTCCCTTTCTGTATGTGATGTGCCTCTGGCAGCTTCCTGCCTTTGGGAGACTGCATGATACCTCTCAAACACTTATGACTCTAGTTACAAAACAAATTCAGCCGTCTCCTACCATGCACACACAGTGGATGGTGCTGCTACATAAACATTCTGGCTGGTTTTTGGTAGCATTCTTTTATTTTAGGCTTTTTTTCTTCAATAAATGTATATTTTATCTCCAAATGCTAAATTTACCTAGAAAGTATGGACTATCTAAGATTGAATATTAAAAACAATATGACCCTATGGCAATCTGCAACTTATTTCAATTAGGTACTTTGCAAGAATATCAAAAAAGAATGAAAAAACTGGATCAGCAATACAAGGAACGGATACGGAATGCAGGTGAGCTGGATTTTTGTTTTAAAAAACAATGCATGCAAGAACCTTTGATTTTATGTAGATGCCTCAGCGATTAGAATCACACCTGAGAAACATGACATGGATTCAATACTAGGAGAACAGGGTTGGCAGGAATGAAAGATTCTCCAGTCTTTCACTCTTTTTTTTGGTGACGCTAAATGACTTGAATATGCATAAGGCATAACAGACTCCATCATGCTTTTCTGCAGGTGGATTGGCTAACTATAATATGTTGATCAGTAAACAGCAGTCTTGACTGGGCACTTGTTGTATGCCTACAGTTCAAGTAATAAGATCTCACTTAGAAGTGGTGTGCCGAGTCTTCATTTATTCACTCTAATTTAAGGTTTCGCGTGCCAGTAATACATTTTAACGTTTTTAGAAGGTCTCTTTCTATAAGTCCATAATATATAACGAAACTATTGTTGTATGTAAAGTAAATAAGGCTTTTAAAATGTTTAAGAAGCTTCATTTAAAACTAAATTAAAATGCAGAGCCCCCCGGACCAGTGGCCAGGACCCAGGCAGTGTGAGTGCCACTGAAAATCAGCTCGTGCTGCCTTTGGCCCGTGTGCCATAGGTTGCCTACCCATGGTCTGATGTGACTTCATGTAAATTATAGCATTTAACGTCTTTTAATTGTTCTTCCAATACACCTTCTTTCAAGCCTCCTGTTGTAGTGATTCCTTCCAACAAGAGGGGCATGCAGTGGGGGCTAGACAGCACACTGCTTGTGCTTTGGAATTGGTTAGAGACTTTGCTCTAGGGCAGAATTGTCCTACATGGCTGCGGGGCTGGGCATGCTGCTTGTTAATCACACTGCAGCTTACTGGCCCAAGGTCAAAGGACCGAATTAGTCTCCAGGTATCTACTGTTTGACCATGAGGCCAATAGCAGTGCTTCTTTAATTGTGAAGCTGTTGCTAGGACGCTCAGTAATCTTTCTGTGTAAAACGTAATGTATCAAAGTATGTTAATATAATTCAAAATTTCCCATAGTGGTTATGGGAAGTTGTCAGGGAAACAGGCTGCCATACGGTGCTTCTAGAGTGAGTAGTTCAGAAATTAAATTAGCTCTTGTTAACTCATTCCTATGTAGGTTTTTATCTTTCTCTAAATTAGAGATGCTTTCTCAGAAGGGAATATGTGGGAGTCAGAAATGAAAATGTAGCAGTGTTCTTCCACCCTTCAGCAGTGAGGGATAAAACCTTGTAATGCTGTACAGATACCCAGGCCATTTTGTACTGCAGTAAGTTTATACTGTGGGTTCTGATATCACTGTTTAAATCCAGTAACAAATCTCATGTGAACACTGACCATCATATGAATGATGCACAACCAGTGTTTCTAGGACTGTATTTGTCACCTCAAAGAACTTGCCAGTGAAACTTGAATTGAACTGATCTCTTCCTCTTGCTCACTGCAGGAACTTGTCTTCAAGCGTTGAAGATAAATTTGATGTAGTTTAGAGTTGGACTCCAGCAGTATTTTTGTTTTTCGTAACCTGTTAATGTCGGACTAAACACACTCTTGTAGTGTGTACCCTGGGCTGGCAGGGATCAATGAGATCTTTGCTGCAGTGGCAGAGTTCTTCCATTGGGGGACAGATGGTGTTCACTTTCACCCTTCTGATAAAACTCCTGCTGCCAACTACAGCAATATTGGGAAGAGGGGCAATTGAAATTTTGTTCTTGCCCTGTCTACATTTTTATTTGGCTCTGTCTAATATGTAAAAAATTCTCAATTCTTTGGACTCGCATTTTTTGGTTATATCTGTAAAAGAAGCATTCGTTCTTTATCTAAGCTTTCATTGCACCAGTGGCAAAGCCCTTAAGAAATTGAAAGACTGGCCTTAATTGCCGCCTTGGCATACAACAATTTGTTTCATCTTTATATGGCTTCCTGGTGCATATAAATTCTTACCTAACATAGATCACACATATAATGCTCTAATGCTGCTATTTTGTTTAAAGCACCTGTTCTGTTCAGAACTTACCTATTGTTCCTAGCTCTTGCTGCTTGTCAGGAGTTGAAGATCACAATTATCAATATTTGATACAGTGAAGTAAGGACTGATCAAGAGCCTTAGTTTACTCTGAATTTGTTATCACAGCCTTGAGTAAAATCCTCATTTTGGGACGTGCATCCTCCAGTAATACTGCTCAGTTTGAAGTTGGTGGGAATTTTACCATTGATTTCATTAGGAGCAGGATTGCTGCACTCATGGGCAATACTCTTCCCTGACCTCAGTGTATGAACTGAATTATGTAATTGAGACAGGATATAACTTGCTTTCAGTGGTGCATTAATGTGCTCCTAATCTGCTGTGGGGCATGGGCCACCTCATGTCTGCTAACTCAAATTGATGAAAGGGCTTTTCTGCTAGAGAAGTGCTGCTGAAGCAATGACAGCTGGGCCTAGTGAAATCTGTTTAAACCATGGTTCTTTGCAGAGCATTCATCTGGCAGTGTCGGCTGCATCTTTCAAGTTTTCATTTCATTTGGAAAGCTAAATCTAGTGCCAACTTTTTAAACAGCATCTTAAGCTAGAAAAATGCCCAACTGCCTTTTAAATGCCATTAAACATGGCAGCTCGGCCCAACAGAAATGGATCAGAAATAGGACACAGCTCTACCACCTGTGGTTAAAATACACCTACAAAATGTCAGCCTACAACATACTTTTACAGAAATTTTGGCACATGTATGCTAGAATCAACAATGTAGAACTATAAAATGCGCATCAAAGTGCGATAGGTATGTACACTGTTTACGCCACTTTTTTTGGCTGCAAAACCGAGTTACTTAGTTAGGCAAGTTGTTGTGTGTCTTGTAAGGATAATAAAGTGATGCTGACTAGACGTGTATTTTTTTTTTTTCTTTCAGAACTTTTCCTCCAGCTGGAAGTAAGTGTTCATGTGTTAACTTCTAGAAATAAAATACCAGTCTATTTTTTTTTTTAAGCCTAGTATCATATCATGTGGTAGCTCATGTTGGTTTTTTTTTTTTCCTTTTCCAGGAAATCTATGTAGACCTTTCCTTTATTTAAAATTGATTACCATAGCTGAGATATAGTATAAGCTGCTATCAATACTACTACTCAAGTAACTACTGAAGATTGTTTAAAAAAATTAAACAGTCACTAAAAATAGCCATTTGTGTGTGGTGGGTTTTTTTTGTGTTTTTGTTTTGGTTGGTTATGTATTTAGGTAAATCACTTAACTGATGTTCCTTCATTTAACCTACCTGGAAAATGGAATAATTCTACTGACTGCATAATATTGAGGATTGCTCTGTTAAATATATCAAAGTTCTTTGAGTTAAGTGTTATGAAGCATTACCAAAGAAGATTGATTCAATATGAGAGCACAACTATTGCCAGTGTAGTCATTTGCTTTATTGTTCATTTTCTTCAGCATTTTTCAACTGGTCCTATAAATGTTGATATACCTTTTAAAATGTAGGCTGCTCTATTCCAAAACTAATCAGTCCTTGTTAGCATTAGTTCTCCTTTCCACCTGTAGTATACATCCTGGTCATTAGGCTTCTCTTCCTTAATCCTCTCTTTTTGGCTTGCATTAGACAGAGCAGGTGGAGAGAAATTATATCAAAGAGAAGAAGGCAGCCGTGAAGGAGTTCGAAGACAAGAAAATTGAGTTGAAGGAAAATCTGATTGCTGAATTAGAAGAGAAGAAGAAGATGATTGAGAATGAAAAGCTAACCATGGAGCTAACAGGAGGTAAAACAAGATCGGCATCTGTCTCTTCTCTCTCCAAAAATGAGACCTAAGTACTGGGGGCCAGGACTCATCAGAGGGTCATGAAGTTATTACATGGGGGGTCGTGAGCTGTCAACATCCGCCCCAAATGCCGCTTTGCCTCCAGCATTTATAATGGTGTTAAACTAAAAACACTTTTTTAATATATTTATAAGGGGGTCACACTCAATGCCTTGCTACGTGAAAGGGGTCACCAGTACACAGGTTTGAGAAATACTGCTAAGCACTTTTCAGAGTGCTCAAACTAATGGATCAATATAGTTAAATTTGAGGCCTTTTTTAGAATTTTGTAGAATTATTTGAATGTTTCATGATTTCTCTAGAATTGCATTGACTTTGTTCTTGATTAGCAGAACAAGTTGCAAAATTTGATGTGTGGGGTTACACCACTGTTGCTACACTACCATTCCACGGTTTGGTTACCTTGTAACTTGATCTGAAGGGAACCTTCAGTTGTTTTAGGTAGACTTAACTGAAAATAAAAAAAAAATCTGGATACTTAGGAGAGAATTACAGTTCTTTGTAGCATTTGGTCTACTAGAATGACCAAAACTATTAAGACAAGAGTGGTTCTGCATCTCTTCTGTGTCAATTCCTGTATCTAGGGTAAATGGGGTGGGGGGGTGATTTTGGGGCAATGCAGCACTTATGTAGCTGCGTTGTCAGAATTCTTTCTTGACTATGGAATTCAAGTGATCACCCTCTCTAAAAGGAGCATGTAAATCTTCAGTTTTATTTCTATATTGGAACTGGAGCCAGAGACTGGGACTGAGTTTGAGACGTATGGAGAAAGGGGTGACTGTTTACACACATGCAATCAGTAGTGTGGTGTAATGCTCAAAAAGGGTAACCATTTCCCCCCCTGTAAACTTAAACTCCAGTTTGGTAGAAAATCTTTTTGCCCAGAATGTGCCACAGCATCCATTTATCCCCTCCTGAGGCTCCTCCCTTTTATTCGTGTAAAGGGCAGATGAGAAATTTTGTTGCAAATGATTTGATTTGACAGAGTTTCTGCTTATGGGGTGTATATGAGCAGACTGCGATTTCCTTATTAGACTATTTATATTACCATAGCACTCAACTGCCTCAAGCAGGACCCGTGTGACTCAGCCAGTAATAACTTCAGCAGTAGTATCAGCAGCCAGCCGGCTTGTACAGGAGAAAAGGCAAGTTGTTGAAAGGCTCAGTACCTAGAGAAGAAACTTGAATAGGTACTTTAAATGATCAAGTTTAACCAGAAATAAATGGGACCCAGGTATAAGAGAGGGAAGGTTACTCCTTTTAACTTGGTGTTTATAGATGCAAAAAAATTAACACCCTAGGGCTTCAACATCTAGAAAGAGGAAAACGGCCTGGTTGATTTTTGTAGGATTCCTTTGGAACCATGGAATGGTGGACATTAATTCACACTTTGTCTGACGAGTGAGTCCCCATGGTTGGCTTTTCAACTTTAACAGCAGCACAGCTTTAAGCTATAGGTCTTAAGTGGCTTTTTTGCGTGTTTAAAATGTGTTTGATCTGGAATAATGGCTACTTATCTGTAAACCTAGTAAAGACATGTGTATCCCTGTAGATTCTCTCATCATTTGCCTGTAGTATGGTGACAATTGGCGCTAATGCTTTATAACCATCTTTGTTACTGAACTCTTCTAGCGAACACACACCAGATGTTCATGTTTTTTTTTTCATTAGGCCACTGGGAAATGTCATCCCACGACCTCCCATTCCATCTGCGGGGAAGGGACTACTTCAGTACCTGAAGTCTGACAGTTAAACTGTTGAGATGTGCCACATTGTTGCTCTAACCAGTCATGCCAGGATTTAAACTGGGTTCTGAGTTCTTTAGTAACAGATGCTAAAGAGGCAAACAATAAAGGTTGAAAAAGGCCATATGAAGTCAGTAAAATAGATATGGGGAAAATTTCATTTGTGTTCAGACTCGGGGAAAATGGGTATTAAGTGGACAGATTTTTTTTTTTTTCCTGAAACCAATTGGTATCCTTGATGCAGAAAGCATTGCCAAGGCAATAACTGACACAAATGAAAGTAGGTAGAAGGATAATTAGCCTAGTTCACAGATGGTGCTATGATATTGTACCAATGGTCTGATCTTGCTTTTCTAATAAAGAACAACTCCCTCACCTTATGGAAAGTCTAAGACAATATTGTGTTAAAAGGTGTCATTTACAGACTTCCCTGCAGAGTTTCTGCACAGACTTACAATTTTATTGTTGTTTATGACTAAGAAATGAAGTCTCCATGGATAGATCTGAGTGCTGATGGCTTTGTGTAACCTGCTCAATCTAACACTGGCCCGAAGAGCACTTTGTGTCTCATGCTATCTTACTTTGGATCTTTTTATCCAGATTTTTGGTTAATATGGAAGAAGCCTTTAGACCATAATGCATTTTAAAATTGTTTACTGAAGGATTACACTTTTGCTGCTTATACTGTGTAGAAATTCATTAATTTCCGTGCAGTGTCTGCTTTGTGTGCTAAGGGTTCCCTTCCTCTCCTATTTGAGTTAGTTTGGTGAATGGTCTAGCTGTACCATATAGGGAGTGACTCGGTTAGAAAGGATATTGACTTAGCTAGAGGGAAGCTCCTTTTCTAGCTCATCTGGTAAAAGGACCCATGCACATGAGTGTTACCATTAACTGGAAGATTTCATTAATTGTTTTCCTGGTATAATGTCCAGCCACATTGTATTGTAGAGAAGAAAACTCCCATAGCTAAATATAAATTCAGGAAGACTACTTCTGTACTTTTAAATCGGCAGAGATAAATCTGGTATGTGGGAATGAGCTAACTTTATCAAGGGATACTCTTTCGTCTTGGATACCACCTACAGTGCATATATCTTATTTTAATTTGAGAGAAACCACATCTCAAGCTGAGAAACATGACCGCATTGGATATTAATTCAAGATGCTGCTTAGGTTCAGATATACAAATATACAAGTTCAGAATTCACTTGCAAAATTCACAACTAGAGCAATACAACACCCAAAATGTAGACCATACAGAATCTGAAGGCAAAATAAATCTAAGGGAGCAAATTAATGATGCACAGTTCAGGTGGGCCTGGAGAAATGTACTAGTAAAATTATATAGGCCTTCAACTGGGAAAAACAATACAACCGATTCCATTTGGTACATGCAATTACAAAGTAATAGCATCTTAACCACCCAACTTGAACATTAAAACTTGAGGGGACATCCTTGCCTTGTCTCCATTTAAGTAGTACAGATCCAAAATCAGTCAACTATTGAGCTGAACCAGTGTTTTTTAAAAGAACTTTGCTTGATCTGGCTACATATCCGCTTCAATAACTGCTTCCAACCTTTTCCTGAAGGCCTTGGATAAGTTGGTCGTAATTAAAGAACTGAATGGATCCCACACAATGTAGTAACTTTCTCATGCTTTTAGATTCATATAATCAGTGCCCTTTTTAGTTTTTAGTGTTAATACTCACTAAATTCAGCTTTGTCATGATTTCCTTTTGCTTTCAACTCATCAGTGAATGTCACTTTGTATTTTTAGCTTTTATCACAATATTAGTTTCCTTCATGTGCAGTGTGGTGACCCTCGCTGATTTGAGATGATGGGAGGTTTGATCCCTGTTTTGAACATGCATAACTGTTCTAAGATTTAGCATCTTGAGGTAGCCTGGCTTTCAGAGAAGGACAGCCAAGCTCTAAGCTGAATATAGCTGTAGACATATTTAAAGATCTGCCTAAATTCTCAGTATATTGAAAGAGCTCTGTATCTGAAAAACAGTTGAGTTAATTGCTTAAGAACATGTACAGAAAACTTAAACTGTTGAGCTCCTCTCTCTAAAGCCAACTTTTACATTTTTCACATTGTCTTCCCGTCTATGTGCTCTCTTGATGATTGTATTTGACACCCAAGTTATGCAGTGCAAAACCATATGTTCAAAGGACATATGAAGGCAGGCCGCATGGACTGCATGTCCTTTAGAACATGGGTTTACGTGTCTCGATACATTTCTCCATAGTAGCACAAACTTTTCACTTTTAGGTTCACAAGCCTAAGTAGACCAAGGAAGTTGTTTTTTTTTTTCTTTTGCTTTCTGTGATGTGGTTGAGCACAGGGCTCCAACAGGAGTGTCTTTGTAACAGCAATGGTAACTGGATCTGCATGAACATCTGTCCAATTCATCTGCCTACATATGACTTGTCGACGTTTGCATGTGGTGAAAACTTGGAGTGAGCGGTTTGGTACCGTACCATGCTCCTGTCCCATCCCAGAGTTTGTTGCTCATTATTTGAAATCTTAAGTACTACTGTTAGTAGTTGGCTGAGCTTTTCAGAGATCACTAGGGGATTCTGCGCCACAGTTCTCATGAATGTTAATAGAAACAGTGGTTAAATCCTCTAGTTGGTTTTGAAAACCTTACTAAGCAGTTTTCAACAGAGGATACTTATCCGACACGTCTAATTCTTTCGTTTAGCGTTTGAGAGATTTGTTCATGTTATAACTTGACTTTTCCAAACCCTTTCCATTTTATTTTGTGTATTTTGCTATCCGATAATATGCTGACATACTCATTAGTTTGAGTAGTAGTTGATTTAAGAATAAAAGCTGGCTGTCACTTTCACTTAGTTTTTATTGAGCTGCTATTTCAGAGGTAATAGTATGGACTCTTCTCCTGTTTGAATATGTCTCTCCTTGGGCTGAAGTTTAGCCTGTTAATTTCACCTTTATACGCTTATGGGCTGTGTAATTTGATTCCCTTTTTAGAGACTGTTTAGATACACCAGAGAGCACTGAATGTGGAGTAGTCTGCTTTTTGTGTGTGCTGCACGGTGTATTTTGTGGATGGTGAGAGATCTCACTCAGTACAAAATACTTGTGTCAATTTTTTTTGTGCAGGTTGGGAATGAAAAGGAGCCTCACTTCCACCTTGGTATGCTGAGGGCTTTTCTGTTCTTGCTGCTTTGCTGACTGCAACCTTTGTTACTAATTTGGAATGGAGTACCATTTTCCAGCCAAAGAGAACTGGCTGAGTTACCATTTAGAAACCTTCAACATCCGCCATTAATTGGCCAAACAAACCGCTCTTAAAATCCTTCAGCAGGAGGCAGGTGTAGGGTCTGTCATCAGCAATATAGCGTTTCTCAGGAGGGAAGTTTATTTCTCTACTGCATTCTCCTTTGTTCTGACTTGGGGCATCTTTATAAAATGGCTTCTTTGGGGGGTCGTCTGGATTCAACAGATCAATTAAGAATAGTCATGGACTCTTAGCCAAATCTCAGCTCAGGTAGTTACTCGGCTACCTAAAATTCTCCTTGCAGTTTCAGTTCGATTCCCCTCCCTCGCCCCGCCCCCCAATTTTTTGTGCTAAAATGGTTCTGTTCCATTGCTGTGTGCTGTTAAACTGCTGCTATGACTCACTCAAGAGGTGGTTGCGGTAGATGAAGCAAACTTTGTGTATAGTCTGTGATCCTCTGGGATTAAATGCGTTCTGTGAATTTAAGATGAATTCAGTAGAAATTTGGCTCAGTCAGTAGAGTTGAGGCACTAAAAAGCTACATTATAGCAGCCTCTCATGTACTACTTCTCTTTACACCTCCAATATACCTTAGTGGTAAAAATTGTTATAGGCAAAGTGACTTGTCTATATTTGAGGCTGATGGCTTGCAAACTTTTTTTTTTTTAAACACATCTACCAGGCTTTGTTGTTAGTGCAAAAATATTTGTAAACCAAACCCTTTAAAAATTCCAATTAAATCTGGACAAACAGATGCTTTATATTAATATCTCCAAAATGTATATATGTGCTAAGACTTTAAAGTAGCATATTTCTGTAATTAGCTGTAAAACCCTGAAAATATGGTTGTATCACGTGGAGGTGGCATAGCTGTACCATGACATCGATAATGCTGTATTTAGCTCAGTAATCAAGAATTTTGTGTTTTGGGTTTTTTTTTTTTTAAATTCACTGTCACCAGTTTCAGCGTTTGCCAGTGCTGGTAACTAATGTTGAAAAATCCAGTTCTCTATGTGAAGGAAGAAAGATGATGCTTCTTGTGCCTTGTGTCAAATCTTGCTGCCTTTCTCATCTCCCTGTCATTCTTCAAAATTTTCCGTGGTCTTATCAGCTGTCCAACTTCATTATTCTGCAGATTCCATGGAAGTGAAACCGATCATGACGAGGAAATTGAGAAGGAGGCCAAATGACCCTGTTCCAATCCCGGATAAAAGGAGAAAACCTGCCCCTGATATCCTTTTTTATACAATCAGTCAAGTGCTATTTTATGAGTCTAGATTATTGCACATAGGGTATGACACAGTACATCAATATTGCAGCACACAGGAAAGAAAATTATAAATAAGGTTTAGGAACCTGATTTAATCTGTCAGTCTAAGACCTTCGGCAACATAATCAGCCATGTCTAACAGTGTTGGAGTAAGTAAACTCAGTATTTTGAAAAAAGAACAGGAGTACTTGTGGCACCTTAGAGACTAACAAATTTATTAGAGCATAAGCTTTCGTGGACTACAGCCCACTTCTTCGGATGCATATGCATATGCATCCGAAGAAGTGGGCTGTAGTCCACGAAAGCTTATGCTCTAATAAATTTGTTAGTCTCTAAGGTGCCACAAGTACTCCTGTTCTTCTTTTTGCGGATACAGACTAACACGGCTGTTACTCTGAAACCTGTCAGTATTTTGAGTTCACTTAACAGAAGACTATAACAAAAACCAGTTCTTAAGCCCAGTTTTTGAGCATGGTGGCTTGACTCCTTTGGGTTTTGTCAATAAAGATTGGGTTGTGAATTTCTGAAGTGGATTTGTTTAAAAAAAAAAAAAAAAAAAATCCATCACATGCCATTAGAGTAGGTTTACATTTGGGGTGAGATTCCCATCTCACACGGAAATACTTGCTCCCTGTCCTACTGCGGTTACGCTACTATCTTTAGCGCCCTAGCTCTTATGTACGGGAGGTGGGAATCTCACCCCCAGCTCATAGCCTTAAAGTAATTAATCCCATAGACCGAATGTGGTTTAAGATGGGAGAAAGGGGCTTTAACTCAAATAACTGACAATAGTTGAGAGGAAATTCAACTGTTCTTCCCCTTCATTTGACATCCAAGAACTGCCATTCCACATCTCTGGTCATTTAAGGAGATGTGTGGCAAAAATAAGGAATGCAGGACTTGCTATTATAACTAAAATTGGAGAAAAATCTTTCATGCCTTCATACAGCATAAAAGAGGGGAAAATACATAATCTTTATTCCCTTCAGAGGTCAGATTTAATGGGCTGGTACCATAGCCTATGTAAGTGTTTGTGTGGTTCCCCTGCAGCCATGACTACTTTTTTGTACCTTACATTTAACTGGAAAGTAAGCCAGGCACATCTATTTTTCAGAAGGCAAATAAAAAGAACCCCAAGCTTATTATTTAAACTGATATTATGACTTTTGGGAGTGACTCATGATTTCTGCGTGCTTGTGCTAGACCCTCAACTTGTAGTTCTAATTGAATATAACTGCAGGGGTCTCCTGCCTTGTTTGAACAGCTCCTGCTAGATATTTCCTTTATATTTAAAAAAAAAAAGTAGATCGCATCCCTTATTTGCCATCATTCAGGGAAATCTGCCACGGACTTAATATTTATCCCTGCTGCTGTGGAAATCACTCTCCCCTCTATAAAACTGGCTGCCAGCTTGGGTTCCACGTCTTGCCTAAGTTAAGCACTGACTGCCTTCCTCACTGGGGAAGGGTTCATGCTAGTTGTACGCAGAAAGGTCAAAGTCTGTTTTTTTTGACTGGGTCCTGGATGCTGCTGCACTAAAGCAGGCGTGCAGCAAGCATCCTATCAAAATCCACATCCTGGAAGTGAAGCCCCCTGTTCTTAAGTTGTTGTAAAAACAGTTTTTTTTTTCTTCCTCCTTTTTGAAGGGACAATTCAGTTTAAAAATTGATACTTCTGTCTGAGTGTTCTTACTTGTAAGTGTTAGAAGTAACACACAAGATCATAGCCGGAAAAACCAGGGGAATTTTTCCTATTTCTTCGCTTTTTTTTGGTTACACAGAATGTATTTAGGCATTTTTTTTTGTAGAATCAGTTTTATTTCTCATATCAGTTTCCCCTGTTTTGTGGTGGTTTTATTAAAAAACAAACAAACAAACAAAAAAAAAACCCACACACGCAATACATTGGAAAATGTGATTGTAAACCCAGAAAAACTGGCACTGGAAACTTGGAGTGCATGTAAAGCTCTAAAATGCTTCTAATTGTATTTAATAATTGACTAGCTTTCAGGTTGATGGTACTCCTTTTTATCTTCCCATCAGTTTGACTTTGTTTTGACCCAAGATGCATTGGAGATTCATATTTTCCAGGCCTCTGCTCACACCAGTGTGTGGGCTGCAGTGTGTTTCCATTGTCCCCTCATTCTGCGGACGGACAGAACACTGAACTCCGCTCTTCACGAAATGTGAGGTGACAAATGGGATCTTCTTGCAGATCAAGTATTAGCTGGTATTCTTCTCATACAGTGCAGGTTAGAAAAGATGGTGAAAATGTTACCAGTTATGCCTTCACAGCGTAAATGTCAAGTTTTTTTTAAGCATTTTTTTATTGATGAATTTGGTTAAAATTATATATCCTAGAATGTATGCAGTGTTGTAGCCCTGTCAGTCCAGGATGCTAGAGAGAGAAAGTGGGTAAGTAATATTTTTTTACAGGACAAACCTCTGTTGGTGTGAGAGAGGCAAATTTTCGAGCTTACACAGGGCTCTTCTTCAAGTCTGGGAAACTTGCACCCAGAGAAAGTTCCCAGACATGAAGAGCTCTGTGTAAGCTCAAAAGCTGGTCTCTCTCACCAACTGAAGTTGGCCAATTCACCCACCCTGTGTGTCTAATGTTCTAGAACAATTTTTGCACCAGAGCTGTCAGTTGGTTACAGTCTACATGAAGCCCTGAAGATGGCTGTGTAATAAATAGATTTTTCTTTGGTAGGACTCTTTGAATATTGTAGCTTTAGGTGACTTTCTTGTAGAGTTCTGAGTTTATGTCCTGGTCAAGTGAGAGGGAGACCATTGGGGTGTTTGGTTTCTACCTTTGCTTGTCAAAAGTGTCTTGGTTACATGTACCTTAATTCTGAATACCCCAGTTAAATTATCTGCTGACAGATGAACAGATAATGGAGGATCTGAGGACACTGAATAAGGTAGGTAATAGCTTGATCTAGAGAAACTTAACCTCCTTTTCAATGCTGAGAATTATCTCCATATCTGGCTAATCAGTTGCTCCTTTTCATAATGCTGGGAAATTGTCACTTACATAGATATCCCATCCAAAGTAGGCTTTCTAGTCTGTACTCCACTGCCTAACATACCCAGGCTTATCAAGATGGTGGTTCCTTCCCCCTCACATCCCATTCCAACAGGTTAGAATTAATTCTAATGAAATGGTATATATTTGATGTACTATTTGCACAAAACACAGTATATCTGATTCTAATAAAGTAGGAGGAATCAGAAGCGTTTTTCCTCCATTTGGATTTACAGACACTGATACAAACTCCTGTCACCTCTTAAAACAGAGGTCATGTGTTTCCCTCTTTCTCTGTAATGCATCTCAGCTTTGTTTCATGTCATCGGATGCTGGCTGGGTGAGGTGGGAAGGTGTACCTCTGTATAGAAAAGGTTTGTCTCTTCCAGACCTGTTATCTGTTTTGCCAGATCTCCATCAGGGTCCCCATATGGGCTTGTTAAAGCTATGCAAGATGATGGAGTGAGTTTTCAGTTGTCTCATCAATGAGGCCTATTTTAGAACGGTTTACTCCAAGCCTGATCAGAACACTCTGAAGATGAGGAGAGGGTGTGAGATGGAGTTTGGTTTTGGTTTGTTTATTTTGGTGAATTACTCGAAGTTAGAGGAGAACTTCATTTTCCAGATTTTGTCTCATGATACTGATGTTCCATGTCAAGCCTTGTTTAATGTTCTGGATTCTAGTTTATAACTAATAACTTTACTTACAATTTTACATTCCAATTATTTTTGAATCTTGATTTTCATTTGTCACAATTCCTTTTTCAGACTAATGCTTTTTTATGATACCACAAGTTGCATTTCAAATGTCTAAAATTGCTTTATTCCTCTCTTTTCTGGTAGCTTAAATCACCCAAGAGACCAGGTAAGTGCATGATGATATTAACATTGGGTACAAATCATGTTCTCTCAGGCATACATGAATCTTGTTGGAGCCTTGTAGCAGTCTTTAAATTGGAACTTCTTTTAGTCTCTGTGGTTAGTCATCCAGTGAGAATTACTGGCAGTTCTACTGCTTCAAAACTGCCATCTTATTTTTTTTTTATATATATAACACGAACAGTATGAATAGTGAAATATGATGGTGCTGGTGTCTGTTTAAATGTAGGATTCAAGAATCAACCAAAATGCTTTTGTAAGAGGTTTTTCATCTTCACTACGCAGTGTATTGAGATGGCTCGCCCAGTTTTCTCGCGTGGGTGGGGCCACTTATGCTACACAATTCACCAGAGGGGTCTGGCTATTTCTCTGGTGTTTGTAGCTGGCTTTAGTTCAGTTTTTTTTGGGTTTAGAGCTATAACCAGTCAGTTAGAAGCTAATTCAAGGGCCAGTCTGTCTGTCTGCTACTTGTAACGCTATTGCTTTTCAAGAAGAGAAGCCTTGCAACAGCCCTTTTGAGTGAAAAGAGACCAGCACAGAGGGGAAATGACTTGCCCAAACAGAAAGCATTTATGTCAAAGTGGAAGTAAATTAGAGTTCCTCTGTTCATACCACACCTCTTTAGTCAGTGAAATTGCATTAACACCTCTGAAGCAAAGACTTATGCCTATAGTCAGTTTTCCTGTTGTATGTATGTATGCTGATGTGCACATGCTAGTCTATATATACAACTTATTTCTGTTCCAGTGTCTCCTTCGTCTCCAGAACACCTACCAGCCACACCTGCGGAGTCTCCAGCACAGCGGTTTGAGGCTCGGATTGAAGATGGCAAACTCTACTATGATAAAAGATGGTAGGTTTAGCTGGAATATGTGGCGGCTGCTGCTGTTAGTCTGAGCTCTGTAGAGACAAAAGAATGCAGAGACAACTTCCTTTGGAAAAAGCCTTTTAGAGGCAAAATGCGTTTCTGAGCAGGAGCGAGCCGCTTACTACTTGTGGTGCTCTGAGTGAATTAGAAGTGGTTCTAGCTCTTTACTGCAGGAATGTTGACAGAACTCTGAGAACTAGTTTGCTTCCCTCTGACTTTAGCGGAAGGGTATTTATGGCTTTGTAAGCTGCTGTCATTGGGGCCCTATTTTGTGCTAGAACACTGGGGAAGCATTTTTATTAAAAGTAACCGTACAAAAGGTAGTAATCCTGCATTTAATGGTGATGTGCATACAATTACAAATCCATTACGCTATTACCCAAAGGTGCTGGCGCTGATGCAGCAGCTCTTTACGATATTGGAAGTTCTTAATTCAGCTTTATGGTTCATTAGAATGTTATGCCACAAGGTGGCAGAATGTAGTAAAAGATTATGAACCAGCAGAGTAGAATGAAAAATGTTTCTAATAACTAAAACCAAATAACCTTTAAAGATCAAACCCCCACACAAGAGCCAACTTCAGAAATGATGATCAGATTTATCTCTGTAATTTTTATGGGCATATAGCTACTGAAGCCTCACAATGCATCAAGGAAGATGTTCATTTTGTACAGAGAACTTATTTCACTGGGTCTTTCCTTTTTAAGCTTAATCCTATGAAATATGCAAGAGTGAGCAATCAAGGACGCAATCTAGTCCTTTAAAAATAGCAAGCAATTTACATGACTTATAATATATGTATTACTTTGACTGTTGAGCCGTGTGGTGTAGATTAGTTTGGTGTAATGATAGCTCCGAAAACCAAGGGAAGTTGCTGTAACCTTCTCACTGAATGGGTGGCATGTGATATGAGTTCTACTCAACATGAGCACCTAGAAGGTAGGTCATTTTCTCATCAGATTTATGACCTGTTCTTTTTTAGCTATTAAGCAGAAGGCTATAACTAAAAGTTGGTAACCTAGCACAGCAGCAATTTTGCTGAGTTTGTTAAAGCAATTTTCCTGTTACCAACCCTCTGGTAGTCAAATTTCACTAAAGGTTTGGTGTGTGTATAATGGCGGTTTAGCAATAGAAAGGAGCTTGAACTAGGATTCAACAGACTGAGTCTTTTCACAAGTGTATTACGTTTTTTGCTTGTTTTGTTTAAAACTACTATCCTTCCCTGCTCTTTCTGAAATCAGGATAAACTATAGTGATTAAACTCCAGTCCCTAGAATTTCAAGCACACAGACACATCTGTAAAAGGCTTATGTCCTCCCTCTTAGAAACAACAGGGTGCTCTTGCATCTCCCATCAAATTCAAAAAAGCAAAATTCCCATCAAATTCAAACTAAGGAATACACAGTTGGACCCCAGATGAGCTTCATAAAAGCATGAAAGGACTCTCTAAATCATATGTGGTTAGGACATATGGTATTGTAGCATAAATATTTTTCTCACCACATTCCATTGTCATAGGGTTTCATTGTCAAGGATTGTAGTCATTGCCTTTCCTTGGGTCTTGTACTGCTTTATTTTACATTTTTGCTAGAATAATTCCGCTCACATTTTGATTGATCGTAATAATGCCTCTGCAAAGTAGCTGATATTTTAAAATAACAAAGTAGCTCATGGTAGTGGGAGGGTAACTTTTTTTGAAATGCATATTAAACCTGAAGCTGCTAGCATGCACTAAAAATAATTAACTCTGACAGCTCAGGAGTGACTACTTTTTATTCCTTGTGACAGGAGATATAAAGGACAATTCTCTCAAAATAGTTAATGTTTAAGGCTAGAAATGGACTACCTGAGGTTTTTGTAGCTACATTTGGCAAACTTCTTTCACAAAATGGAGACTTAATGATAGGAATCCCAGCTGGATATGGAATTAGTCTATTTTTTTTCCTCAGCCATTTTGCCCCAATGCCTAAAACACTTGCCTGCAGCAAAACCACTTTTTTTCTTCTCTAATTTTAACTTTAGATGTGCACAGTATAATTGAGAATTTCATAGCAGGGAATGGGAGAGGCTTCCATTATTGGCCACCAGTCTGAAGTCCAGTGTGCATCTGAGGCTTTGGTTTGTATTCCATTTGTCCATCATACAGGAGTCGCTTTGTCTTATTGGAAAAACTTCCTCACAAGAAAAAGCTGAGACGCTTCAGAGTTTGAGTTAAACATTACCTAGCAGAAGATGAAGTTTCAGCCAGCCTCAGTGTGTGCTAGCTTTTATGGCAGTTTATTTAACTAATAGAAAGTAAGAGCTCACCCATTAGAGCTATTTTCTCTCTCTCTCTCCTAGAAGCCAGCTTAAAAAATTCCTAGGTAAATTCTGTCCTAGTCCACCTTTCCCCTTCTATTTTTATCCTTTGTTTTCAATGGCTGTCTGACCACTTTGAGCGACAAAGTCCTCTTCATCAACAAACAGGCAGAGGTAGTGCCTGTTTTCCCTTGCCACCCTGCTACTCCATTAGTTCTGCTGACTGCCTAGCTTACGGTTTTCTATAGTACCCATCGTTATGGGTCTGTGCCAGTGAGTGACAGCCTTCATTAATGAAAAGGTAGGTCATTCTCCAGTCCCACTGTTATGTTGGCAATAAGGGTGTTATTTTTTGCAATATGGAAGTGTGTACATTAATTATACTAAGACCCCAACTCACTTCATATAGACAATGAAGAGCTGTCAGATTGTAACTTCTGGTTACTACAACCTGATAGTGAGGGTTATTCATACCCTAGCACTGTGTTTTCAAGCAGGCAGTCAGGTCTGGGTTGTAATAACTTGAGAATGCTTCCAGTTTACAAGGTAACTGTGCAGAATAAACACAGTTCATTGACCAAGTCTCATGGTTACTATTAAGTTACCAGAGAACCAGATGAAGTCCCGCCCTGAAAACGGAGATAGAGGTCTGAGTTGTTTAACATTTTAAAAACAATTAATTTCCCTGTCTTCGTTTTGTTAACCCAACATCTTCTGGTTTTAGCTGTTAAATACGCTTTGGCATGCATTTTTTTTCTCATCTGAAGGGCATAAAGCTATAATCTTCATTGCTGGCAAACCTGAAAATGCTGAGTATGGGGGCCAATCAGAACAGATCATAGAACTAATTGTTGGAGATTTTCATATTTTATGGTATGGCTATTGTGGAAATAACAGTAGAGATTATGCAAATTATCAGACTCTAATGGCTATCAGCCAGTCAGCGTGCAGGAAGCTGCATACTGAACAGTTGCTGGGGAAATAACTGCAATGATTCTGCAGCTCAGACTCCTGATCTAAATGTCAGGCATGTCATAATAGGGGCAGAGGTGGGAATAGAACTATGCTTCAGTAACTGTAGAGCATCTCTGTACTCCTGGCTAAATTTGTTCACTTAATTATACTGAAATGGATTATTTGTAGGTGATTCCTGTTTATGGGATAATAGAGACCAAGCATACTTTAACTACAGCATTAACAAGGAGAATCCTTAAGTGTGTTACATGCAGAAAGCTAACATTAAAGCTTTGAAACCAAGCACTTGAAAGCACTGCATTATCCTTTGGCATATGCCTTGGACAAAATAAGATAAGACTATATTTTCTCACGTTATATAAGCAAAGAAACTTGTACAAGCTGGATACAGCACATGTCATGTGGGATCCTGTGGCTTCCTATTTATAATACAAACATTGTCTCTTATTGACAACTTTGGGTGGCATGAGAAATCAAATATTAGACTTCAATAAATGTAATTTTCTTCCCGACTTTCTAAAACAGTCCACTTTTTTCCAAGAGTTCAGTCCCCTCAAAGTGTGTCTCTTGTCTGCTCAATGCCTGTAGGGCAAGCGAGTATTTGTTTCATGGCAGTGACTGGCAGACTGTGTGGGAAGAGGGAACTTACAAACTTATCTTTGTTAGATTGTCCAAGTGACTTTTTTTTTTTTTAATCAATGCACTAACTAAAAAATAAAATCCATACCAACCTCCATCACATGCTTTACCATCCAAACATAACACCCAAACACTCATCACCTCCTCGGTGTTATTTCTAACACATGATCACCCATTATGCACATACCTAGTTCTGCAACAACACACTTCCACAACTTTAATTCCAACCTTAGCAAGATTAAACTCTGGAATTAAGCTCTGGCTTAATCTTGCTAAGGTTGGAATTAAAGTTGTGGAAGTGTGTTGTTGCAGAACTAGGTATGTGCATAATGGGTGATCATGTGTTAGAAATAACACCGAGGAGGTGATGAGTGTTTGGGTGTTATGTTTGGATGGTAAAGCATGTGATGGAGGTTGGTATGGATTTTATTTTTTAATGTCCCTAGTTTCTTTTCTATCAACAGGAATCTGAGGTCTGTTTTGATTTTTGAGGAATTACGTGTACTGAGATGTCTGTATCATGACAGTTGGAGGAGAAGCCATGTGAATTAGGGTTGGCTTGGATTAATATTGATGTGTTGCCTGACTTTTTATTAACTGCATTGATAAGATTGCTCAAAATGCATTTCCAAACTCCAAGTTCAAGCTGTTTGTTTAGCAATTTCCCTGTATTTTTTCTAGCATCAAGTTTAAATGGGATTAGAGTATCAAGTTTCCAGGACAGTAGCTCTGACAGACAGGCCTAATGTATGGGGCCTACCTTCCTTAATTCCTTTGCATGTTCTTGGGTGGGGAAGGTGAAAGTTAAGGGAAGAGCTTGAAATAAGGGGTATTATGAAATGGGGAGGGGAGAGGCTTTTACCCATGTTTAACTTGAAATTGTACCCACTTGCAGCATGGACAAAGCTCCCTGTTCTGGTGTCTTATACCCTCTTCCTCCCTCTGTCCCTTCCATATCCATCCCTATCAACCCTCTTCTAAACCTCTGGACCTAAGCATCTCTTGCATCCCTGGTTCTCCTGGCCCTGTTTGACCCCTTTCATATGGCTATACCTCCTAGGCCACTGCAGCCTTCTGCTTGCCACTAGATCTAATCTCTATTTGCCAGTTTGCTACACCAGTTTTATGCCTCCTACTTTTTATTTCCTGTGTAAGTTTTTTGAGAAAAACGTTAAGTGATGGGGGTAGGGGATTGAGCATGGAACAGAGTGCTATCCTGAACATATAGGCAATGAATCTGAGGGCTTGGCGTGCTAGCAGTCAGCAATGAATCAGTCTGTAGGACCTAGTGAGGTGGTTTAACACGTAGATTCACTGGCAAGTCTCAGGAGCTCAGCGATGTTGCAAGTCACCCTTGTTGCTTAGTCAAGGTAGTGGGGGCAAGAAGAGGGAGAGGTTTGCAGTGTTTGTTTTAATACTCTGTAGCTATTGAAAGATGGAAACAAATCAGTTGCAGGAAAAAAAGCACTCTACCCTGAGAGTAAATATTGTCAACTTTTGGTGTTACACATTTTTTATGTAAGTAAGAGAAATCCTATTAAAACCTTTAATTATGGGGAGTTGTCAATAATTGTCTATTTGAGTGGGGTGGGGAAATCTGCAGTATGCAGCTTAGTGTGTTTGTAATGTTTGGGTGCAGGTGGTGGGGAGAGAAATGGGTTTAAATCCTTAGCTATGTAATGATGTGAATATGCTGAGAAGCGAGAATCCTCATGCATATAGAATCTGTGTGGTTCATAAATCAAGCTACTCATGACTTTCTAAATCTTCACAAGCAGTAGATGGGATCTCCTGGGCAGCTAACAGATTCATGCGTTGCTTTTTGCAGGTACCACAAGAGCCAGGCTATTTACCTGGAGTCAAAAGAGAACACTAAGATCAGCTGTGTGATCAGCTCTGTAGGAGCCAACGAGGTAATGGGCTTCTTTAAGTTTTGGTCAGAATGAGACAATGACAAGGGTCAGTGCAGACAAGCAAACTGGCGTCTGTCAATTGGGCTTAAAAACTCATCACAATGCAAATTGCTTGGGAGAGTAGCAGCCTCTTCCTTTGGGGAAAGATGTGGTATTTCAGAAGCTAAATCTGAGGTGCAGCTGAATTACTGTTGTATTCATAATTTTCATAATTGTGCTGCCAGTGATGCTTGTTCTGCAGTGTTAGTGGGTTTTAATATTTGTAACTTTAATAGTTTGGGTTGATCTCTTATTGACACATCTTTAAACAAATTGATTTTTACATATCCCTCTTCTGTGTTGCTCATAGACGATTTTTGGTGCACAGTCAACCTGTTAAAATTGGATTGTGATATACTCTAGTCCTCTGATTTTTCTCCCTGCTGCCTGCAGAAAAGCTTATTGACTAGGGTTTGAGGTGAGCCTCCTAGTGGGTAAAGAAGTTCAATTCACCTTTGGGTCCAGAGCCAAGTATGTCTTAAGCTCCTAGGTGGAATGAATATTAATGGTCTTGGATCAGTCTTGATGGCCAAGAATCCACATTACAGAACCGTTGCACATAACTGGTTGTTTCTGCTGAGGAGAGGCAAAGGATTGACTTGGTGGGAGACTTAAATATCTTTACCATGTAGATATGGTGTTCCCACTCTGCCCAAGCTACTCAGTTGGCAGGGCATCAGGAGGGATATTTGCATGGTATTTCCCTGGCTGTGGATTGAAAATTTCCATTACTTCTAGTCTTTAAACTTTCCAGGAACAAATATTTACTCTCATTTGACATAAAACATTGGGGATCCAGAAGAGGATGAATAAAAGGCTCGTCACTAAGTTTAGGTGTAGATAGGGTATTTCAACCTTATTGCTAACCTCATTATATATGTTACAGGATCTCTAGGTTGCCCGTTAAATTAAATCAAGATCCTAAGTCTCTTAAAAGAAAACAGCAGCACAATCTCCTGGAAGTTCACTTGCTGGAAAGCATTTATCTCTGGGATACATCTGACAGTCAGTGACTGAAATTGGCATGTTGGAGCTTGCCTTGTACAGACACCTCATGGTATTAGCAAAATGGGGGTGATGTTTGAGACTACACCCTACCATTAAGAAAGCAGGCTAGTAATTTCTCAAAAACTAGTTAGTTTTTGCAACAACAGGATGAACACTGATGGTAAACCAGACACTGGTTCCTCATACAGCAGCTGTCTGTACAGCAGCATGGTGACTGCCAGCTGGTGGGTAGTTGCCAATTTTGAAATGACTACTGGCTTAAGATACAATTAAGGGCCAAAGTTGAGCAATTTCTTAAATGTTCTCCTGGTTTTATCAAGGTTATTGGGTTTGAAATTACTGGCTGTTAATAACTATACCTACTTTCCTGTTCACATGTCCTACTCTTTGGCTGCTAGAGATACAAAGTTTCTTATGTGGTGTTTGAATGAGTTTGGCTTCAGGTTCCATGGGACATAGTAAATTCCTTCACCTCTGGCTCAGAAAAAGGTTGTCTTTAGCAGGTGTGAGTTGAGATTAATGCCTTCCACAATCTAATGGACTGAAAGGAGTTGGACAGTGCATGTTGGGGGTTAAGTCAAGTGTTCATGAGTCACTTAAGTACCAAAAAGGGGCAAGTCATTTGGCTAATGCTACTTGAATTGCTGACAAAGAGTTGGGATGAGGTTAGTGGGGGTTAAGAGGCATGTGCATCTAGGATTGATCTGAATCAAAACCTAAAACAAACTTGGTATTTAAGCAATACCAATAGGAGAATTGTGCAAAGAAAAACCATTTGGCAAACAATGTGAAAACTAACTTTTCAAGAAAACGGATAATGGAGCTAGAATTTCTTAAATTCCGTGGCCTCTGTGAACCAAAAAAGTACCTCTGAATGGGTATTAAAGGGAAAATATTTTATCAATAAAATAAAATTAATATATGGGAAATGCTCTTTTTTTATAACAACGAGCCATAGTCATTGAGCAATCGTTAGGCTCTATGGTTGATTATTTAAATGAACTTGTAGCAAAATGCCAACAATGTATTATAACACATACAGAAATGGCTAATTTGATTAAGGTTATTTCAATTAACATTAAGGATCTTAATGTTGTAAATGATAGGCTTTAGCTGAAATTAAAGAATCTCTTGCAAAAGGATAATGCAGTCTTGCATTTTCTTGAAGTGGAACAAGAGCATTCTTTCAGAGGCAGCTGGCTTCAGTATTGGATTAGAAGGATTTTTTTCCCCTCCCATTTGGCATTTCAACTGAAAACAATGGAAAGACAAGGAAGGTACTTCTGAAAGGAACCGTAATGGGGAAAATGTGTGTGCTAGGGTCTATATATACTCTTAATCATGAGCAGATAGAATTCTTTAAGGGCTTAGAGAAGGTGAACTTATAAATGTTAGTTTTACTCTGGAATTGAAACGTGCTAAGTGTGGTAACATTTCTGTGAAAAGCTGAATTTTTGGAAGTAAATTCACCAGTTATAAAGTTAAAACCCTTAAATGCTGAATATTAGTGGAGATGTTGGAGACAGTCTCCCAGTGAAAGGAATAATTAAAAACAAATGCAGAATATAATATAGTAAACAACACTTTGTTATCTTGGGGAAGTCAATGGTTAAGGTGTACCTATACCTGAAAGCCAGCACTAAAATGTGAATTGGTCAAGACTAAACTTACAGACCTTTGTAATGGAAAATATTGTACTCTATTCATAATTGCAGCAATGTTAAGTTTTTTTTATCAAGTTTTCATTCTTATTTAAAACATTTAAAAAAAAAATGAAGTTAAAATGATAAAACCAGGAGGATGTTTGCGCAGATTCAGTTTTAAAGGCATCTGATCTGGATTCCAGAATCCTTGACAATGACTTTGATTTTAAAAACTTTATTTTCCAAATGGCTATTTCTGCAGATGCAATTTGTTGTCCTTTTTAAATAGATTCTATATCTGCAGTGGTACGAATTTTCAGTGTAGGTGTTCAAAAAGCAAGCACTTCTATCTCCAAATACAACTTATAATTTAATAGTCTGAGAGATGCTTCACTGAACAAAATCAGGGCAAGCTTTTCATTTGACTAATAGTTACTTGTCTGAGCAAATCCCAGGACAAGTAATTTTATGATCTGTGGATCTAGGGAGACTTATTCTTGATTAGCTAAAACCAAATGCAAGCTTTCTGTTATGAGCTGTTGCAGTAGAGAACTTCACCTGCTTGATGCTTAGGAGGAGCAATTACTCTTTCTGATAATAGAGGGTTGGAAACAGAGAGAGGGATAAAGCTGGTGATTGGATACATTATACCAAGGTGGCTTTTAAAAAGCCATGTTTTATATTCTTCCTAAGAAAGCGGGGAGAGCTGCAGAAAGCAACCTTTATGGCAAACATTAAGGATCCCTGAAAGATTTTTCTCCAATATTTCTAATCTTGGCGGGTTTCCGTCTGCTCTCTTTCTCTCTCATGCAGATCTGGGTGAGGAAGACCAGTGACAGCACAAAAATGAGGATCTATCTCGGACAGCTACAGCGAGGGGTTTTTGTGATCCGCCGGCGATCAGCTGCATGACTGTCTGACTCTTCCTTGATTTCTTTTTATAAAAACAAAACCCTCTTATAGGAAATCGCAGTCTGTCCACCCAGCCATAGCAACAGAGATGCTGTTATGGCCTTCTGAGAGACTGTTTGTGGCTGGCCACATCATCCCCATAGTCCTTAAGTCTCTAGTGACACTCAAGCACAGCCCTGGAGCGCTGGACTTCTTCTGGACTTTGCCATAAAGCATCTCTGAGCTTTTTTCATATTTCAGGAGACTATATTTAAGAAGACTCTGCATCATATTTTCTCATCTTTATATCTTTGTACCGTGAAGCGTGTGTGTACATTGAAAACAACATAACATAAGTTTTGAATCGGGGGGGGGGGGAACCCAGCTATTTTCCTTGTTGAAAGCTAGCTCTGTTTTTTCTGCAAAGCTCAGGGTGCTAAGCAGGAGGAGACTAATCCAACTAGCTTTCTCTGTAACATGACATCGGCTCTTCTGGATGAGCTGTTGAAAGATTTGCCCCTGCAATGAGGAGTTTTTAGGAAAGTGTGGAAAGTGTTCTGGAAACCTGTAACGTGCTGATGTTCCAGTTGATTTTAACCTGGTTAAACACAGTCATACTTGGTGAATCCAAAGTTTCCTTTCTCTTCACATTAAAAACCCTTCAGATGAACCAACAGTGTGTGTCTATACTGCTACGCTACGTTTCCGTACATAGAGGAGTATAAACCAAAGGATTAACTGGACTCTGCATGAGACAGTGAGATCATATGAACAGCACAGTATAATCACGGCTAATTTTTTTACCTTTCAGTACTGTACATATAGGTTCCTTGAAATTGATGACTCAACTAATTAATGGGTCATACTGGAACAGTTGATGGGTAACTTACGATATTAGATCTTTGTTGCTCTCGGGGGCCTGATGCAAAATGAAAAGCTGCATTGCTAGGCCTTTACAGCGTATATGAAGCCTAAATTCCCCAAATGTCATAAAGTTTCTCTTTCAAGGTGTTTTCGTTAGTAGAAACCAAGATGAGTCCCTTCAGGGTCCTCTTCAAAAGTGTTGTAATTCTACAATATTTCACTGATAGTGGCATCCATTCAAATGTGTTTAAACCACTTGGGTTCCTGGTAGCTATTTTCTAAAAATACTTGACTCACAAGTGGGCACTGATGGCCGGAGACCACCGTGAAATGTGTTGATGCATCAACACGAACTGTACAACATATAGGAAAGTGTCAAATTTCTGCCTTCTATATGAGAGAAACTGAATCTCCACCCGAAAACATTGGGCAATGAGTTATAGTGTGCTCCTTTATCAATGTCTGTCTGTCACTTGGAGATGGGTCTTTATTCTTGTTTTTAAAATGCCGCCTTGTTCAAGATTAGGTTTGTATTTCTTTCATATCCGGGTAAATGAAATATTTTAAATTACCTTTCTCCATTCCTTTGTTTACTACAGTTGGGTGGCATCAAGTCCCAGTCATGAATCTGTGTGTACACACTTGAGTCTTGGGTCCATGGTGGAATCTTAGAGCATCTCTACTTACCAGTAGATGGACACTGCTGCAGTCGATGCAGGGAGTGTCGATTTTAGTGGATCTGGTGAAAACTCCCATCAATGTGTGTACTCCACCTCCCCAAGAAGCATAAGGGAAGCCGACAGGAGACGCTCTCCCCTTGACACAGCACAGTGTATCCACCACGGTAAGTGGATCTAACAATGTCGATTTCAGTTACGTTATTCACGTAACTGAAGTTGCGTAAGTTAGATCGATTTTTACCACGGTAGTGTAGATCAGCCTTTAGAGATGAGCATCTGATATACTGGCTGTGAGATTGAGTCATGTTACATCTGGAGTCTCTGCACCTTTCCCAAGGTGAGAATGGGAGGAAGACTGGTGCCCACCTCTCCAAGATGTGCTATCCTCACTGCAAACGCAGTCAGATGGAAAGCAGCAAGCTCTTTGTGTTCAGTTAACAGCATGCTTAATGCAATGATCTGCTTCTGAGACAGATTTTTATAAGGTGATGTACCAAACAGGATTTGTCACTGAGCCTTAAAACACGAACATCATGGTTCTTATAAATAAAACAGTCTTACGTAAATAGGATTCCCTACTGAATCGTGTGTGTGTGTTTCTGGGGGAGGCAGTTGGGGACCTGGGGTCAACAAAGGGCAGGAGTCCTGCCAGTCCATTAGCACCAGATGTCCTAGGTGTACATAGACACAAGTCATCACAAAACACTTTTGGTGATTTTTCTTTTGTTTTTTTTATTCCACGCTTATGGAAGTATCAGATACTATCTAGAGCCAGGCACAATGTGGATATGGGGTTGTATAAGCTTCACTGCACAGCTTTGACCATGCACCTCAGTCTTGATCAGCAACCTCGCCTTCTGTTGCAATCTTGGGCTTGCTTGACCCTTTGGAGTAGTGCCAGTGTGCAACAGTCTTCTAGTGAGCTTTTTACAAGGTTCTAATGAAAATGTCCCCTTTAGTTACATTTTGGCAATTTTCTTTTTTTACTTCGATGACATAGAATCATAGAATATCAGAGTTGGAAGGGACCTCAAGAGGTCATCTAGTCCAACCCCCTGCTCAAAGCAGGACCAATTCCCAGCTAAATCATCCCAGCCAGGGCTTTGTCAAGCCGGGCCTTAAAACCTCCAAGGAAGGAGACTCCACCACCTCCCTAGGTAACACATTCCAGTGTTTCACCACCCTCCTAGTGAAATAGTTTTTCCTGATATCCAACCTGGACCTCCCCCACTGCAACTTGAGACCATTCCTCCTTGTTCTGTCATCTGCCACCACTGAGAACAGCCGAGCTCCATCCTCTTTGGAACCCCCCTTCAGGTAGTTGAAGGCTGCTATCAAATCCGACCTCATTCTTCTCTTCTGGAGACTAAACAATCCCAGTTCCCTCAGCCTCTCCTCATAAGTCATGTGCTCCAGACCCCTAATCATTTTTGTTGCCCTCCGCTGGACTCTTTCCAATTTTTCCACATCCTTCTTGTAGTGTGGGGCCCAAAACTGGACACAGTATTCCAGATGAGGCCTCACCAATGTCGAATAAAGGGGAACGATCACGTCCCTCGATCTGCTGGCAATGCCCCTACTTATACAGCCCAAAATGCCGTTAGCCTTCTTGGCAACAAGAGCACACTGTTGACTCATATCCAGCTTCTCGTCCACTGTGACCCCTAGGTCCTTTTCTGCAGAACTGCTACCTAGCCATTCGGTCCCTAGTCTGTAGCAGTGCATGGGATTCTTCCGTCCTAAGTGCAGGACTCTGCACTTGTCCTTGTTGAACCTCATCAGGTTTTTTTCGGCCCAATCTTCTAATTTGTCTAGGTCCCTCTGTATCCGATCCCTACCCTCTAGTGTATCTACCACGCCTCCTAGTTTAGTGTCATCTGCAAACTTGCTGAGAGTGCAGTCCACACCATCCTCCAGATCATTAATAAAGATATTAAACAAAACCGGCCCCAGGACCGACCCTTGGGCCACTCCGCTTGAAACCGGCTGCCAACTAGACATGGAGCCATTGATCACTACCCGTTGAGCCCGACGATCTAGCCAGCTTTCTATCCACCTTACAGTCCATTCATCCAGCCTATACTTCTTTAACTTGGCGGCAAGAATACTGTGGGAGACCGTATCAAAAGCTTTGCTAAAGTCAAGGAATAACACATCCACTGCTTTCCCCTCATCCACAGAGCCAGTTATCTCATCATAGAAGGCAATTAGGTTAGTCAGGCACGACTTCCCCTTTGTGAATCCATGCTGACTGTTCCTGATCACTTTCCTCTCCTCTAAATGTTTCATAATTGATTCCTTGAGGACCTGCTCCATGATTTTTCCAGGGACTGAGGTGAGGCTGACTGGCCTGTAGTTCCCCGGATCCTCCTTCTTCCCTTTTTTAAAGATGGGCACTACATTAGCCTTTTTCCAGTCATCTGGAACCTCCCCCGATCGCCATGAGTTTTCAAAAATAATGGCTAATGGCTCTGCAATCTCACCCGCCAACTCCTTTAGCACCCTCGGATGCAGCGCATCCGGCCCCATGGACTTGTGCACGTCCAGTTTTTCTAAATAGTCCCGAACCACTTCTTTCTCCACAGAGGGTTGGTCACCTTCTCCCCATGCTGTACTGCCCAGTGCAGCAGTCTGGGAGCTGACCTTGTTCGTGAAGACAGAGGCAAAAAAATCATTGAGTACATTAGCTTTTTCCACATCCTCGGACATGGGAGAACTTCTCTTGCCTATGTTGGCCATTGCCCAAATTGGATCTCCCCCACCCCCTCCAAAAAAGGCCTGTGGAAAAACTATTTTCCAAACAACTTGTCCTATGGTGGTCTGCATGTATTTGTTGTCTCTGGTCTTATATTCATGAAACACCTTGCACTTGGGAGGTACTAAGCTTTTAATACTAAAAGAGGATTGTACTTCAGAATATTTTATGGTTGGGATAAAGAGGGTAGAGACTGGGGGAAGAATAGCCCTGGAGAAAAACACAGCGCAGTTCACTTTTTTCTAAACGGTTTTCTTGTAAGTTTTCCTTGTCCCTTTCCAAAGGGGGCACATTAGGTTTTTGATTTAACTTTTTAAATGGGAGTTGACATCTCCATAAAATGATGTTTTCCACTATAGGTTCAAACCATAAATGAATAGACCAGGGCTTTCAAGGAATACAAAAGTTAATCATGTGATTAATTGTGCTGCTAAACAATAATAGAAATCCAAAATATTTAAATAAATGATTTTCTACATTTTCAAATATTTTGATTTCCATTACTACACTGAATACAAATATTTGTATTGTAAAGAAAAATCGTATTTTTCAAGTCACCTGATACAAGTACTGTAGTGCAATCTCTTTATTATGAAAGTTGAACTTACAAATGTAGAATTATGTAAAACTTTAGAGCCTAGAAAGTCCACTCAGTCCTACTCCTTGTTCAGCCAATCACAAAGAAAAATAAGTTTGTTTTGTTTACATTTATGGGAGATAATGCTGCCCACTTATTTACAATGTCACCTGAAAGTGAGAACAGGCATTCACATGGCACTCTTGTAGCTGGCATTGCAAGGTATTTACATGCCAGATATGCTAAACATTCATATGCCTCTTCATGCTTCGACTACCACTCCAGAGGACGTGCTTCCATGCTGATGATGCTCATTTAAAAAAAAAAGTCATTAATTAAATTTATGACTGAACTCCTGTGGAGAGAATTGCATGTTTCCTGCTCTGTTTTACCAGCGTTCTGACATAAATTTCATGTTATACGCAGTCTTGGATGATGACCCTGCATGTGTTGTTCATTTTAAGAACACTTTCACTGCAGATTTGACAAAATATTTAGAAATTTCACATTGGTACCTTCTTAAGATAGCTACAGCACTCGACCCAAGGTTTAAGAATCTGAAGTGCCTTCCAAAATCTGAGAGGGATGAAGTGTGGCATGCGCTTCTAAAAATTCTAGACGCACAACACGCTGAGATGGAAATTACAGGACCTGAACCACCAAAAAGGAAAATCCACCTTCTGCTGGTGGCATCTGACTCAGATGATGAAAATGAACGTGCGTTGGTCTGCACTGCTTTGGATGGTTATCTAACAGAACCCGTTGTCAGCGTGGATGCAAGTCCCCTGAAATGGTGGTTGAAGCATAAAGGGACATAGGAATCTTTTTAACGCATGTGGCATGTAAATATCTTGCGACGCCAGTTGTAACAGTGCCATATGAATGCCTGTTCTCACCTTCAGATGACATGGTAAACAAGAAGCAGGCAGCATTATCTCCCATTAATGTAAACAAACTTATTTTTCTTAGTGATTGGCTGAACAAAGAGTAGGACAGAGTGGACTTGTAGGCTCTAAAGTTTTACATTGTTTTGTTTTTGAATGCAGTTATATAACACATCTACATTTGAGATTGCACTTTCACGATCGAGATTGCCTTATAGTACTTGTGTGAGGTGAAATGAAATATACTATTTCTACCGTGCAAATATTTGTAATAATAATATAAAGGGCTACTGTACACTTTGAAAATGTAGAAAAACATCCCAAAATATTTAAATTTCAATTGGTATTCTATTGTTTAACAGTGCAATTAATCGCTTTTTTTTGTTAATCGCATGAGTTAACTGCAACTGCTAGCTCTAGAATAGATAAATGCATTTGCTACAGGCTTGAGAAATATTTAACTTTTTTTATGAATACTAGCATAAAATTAATAATTTGACCTGGTTAACATTGCTGCAATTATTAATAGAGTACAATATTTTCCGTTACAAAGGCTTGTAAGTTTAGTTTTGACCAATTCACATTTTAGTGCTGGCTTTCAGGTATAGGTATATTCTTAACCATTACGATGCCAGCTATAACAGTGCCAAAAATAAACACTCTCTTCAGGAAGACTAAACTGTAGTCTACTATAGACTCATATAAGGGAAACAAATGCCTTTCCTTTTGAAAGGGGGTGGGACTGTGCAAAGACCTGTTTTAATCTTAAAATTGTTCAATAAATCCTTAATCATTCAAATATATTGGAGCACAAAAACTTCCTTGTAGTGAAGGGGTGTTAACCATGATCAACCGAACCCACTTCCTATGGGATTTGACTGCCTAACTCCCTTAGGATCCTTCAAAACTCCTCATCAAAAGAACTGTTATTGGGACGATTACAAAATAGGTCAAATACAAGAGGAAACAAGATTTTCAGGCTCAAACACTTAGGCTGGGATATTTTTAGTGCCTAGGTTAGTTTAGGAGCAAAAATTAACAACTTCCAAGGCAGTGGGTTTGCAGGTCACTTTTTTTCCCAGATCTGAAGAGCTTTGTGTAGGTTGAAAGCTTGTCTCTACCACCAACAGAAAAGTTGGTCTATTTTGTGCGTCTCAGGTCACTTAAGTACTTCTCAGAATCCCACATTAGAATGTCTAGTTGCTATAGAATACTTTATGCACTTAAACACTGTGTACTGACATCAGCTTACAGAGCATGTCAGGCTGTAGCTGTTCTTGTTAACTGGATAATTGACACTCCACTGTGTTTAAAACAGTAGGGCCCAAATGTCTTTCCATTTGCCATTAATCTTTTTGCTCTCCTGGAACAATCTTTACAGGGAGAATGAAACTTGCATGGGATTTATAGTTTTGTGGGACTTGGAGTCGGTCTGCATCAGGGCTTCTATAGTGTGTGTCTAATATTTGTACTTCATGGTTTTATCAAACCAACATCCAGACCTCTTATCCTTCAGAATAATCCTGCTTTATTTCCACCTTCTCTGAGCAGCAGTGTGGATAAAAATAATTTTTAACTTTTTTTCATTTACATTACCTTTCTCTTTAAAAAATAAACTACTTGAACTTTAAATGTGAAGTTCAGGCTTCAACATAATTTCAGTCTACTAAAACCATTTAAATAAAAAACCCCATCAACCAACCCTCAAATTTCAATGAGTTAAAGAGTGCAGGTTTTTAATGTTATACATAAAAGCAGGCGTGGGAGGAGACATCTTAACTTTTTTGAGGTCAACTCAAGCTTTATAAATGTCACAATGACATGTATTGCATTAGGCATCTATTTTCTGTATTTACAAGCAAGCAAATGTTGGTATTCATATTTTTTCAAAGTGTATTTGTTGTGGACAGTATATTTTGCCTTATGTACTTTTTTATTTCAGTTTAGCAGGTCCAGAGAGAATATAGTCTTTATTTTGGACTAGTTCATTCAAAGTTGAGAAACCAATTGGGAGTTGGAAAGCTTTATTTTCCTCTTCCAATCTGTGAATGAAAAGCAGAGTGGAGAGGATGAGATCAACTAATTCTTAAAAATCTGAAGGAGGGGAGACCTAGATTTTGAAAATCTGACCTATAATGCAAAAAAATATATATATATTTAAAAACAATGGTAAAATGCTGTTTTTGTACGCTTCTAATTGAATTCCATTTTCCTTCTAAATTCTGTGTGACACAAATCAAGGGCAAAAAAGCCATCTAGTAAGTGCATCATTCACATTTTCTAACACTAAAAAATAAGAATCTAAATAAATGTATGTTAAGCTAGATAATTGTTTAAATATGGTTAGGTATAAAGTATACTCCTGGTTATCAAAAAGCAACCAATTAGTATAAAGGCCCACTCCAGTTGCAAATTAACTTATTTTAATTGTTATACCAACCAATGAGAATGAAGTCTTGGAAAATAACTAGGAAGTACAACAGCAAAACACGATTGAGTGGCGTGGCTTAAATTGAGGTATCCTGCTTTAACCAATGATTAAAGTCCTTGCTTTTAATCAGTTCTCTGCTCTCCGGAGGAGTTGGGGAAAGACTGGAACAAAACACTGGACAAAGCTGCATTTCCTCAAGTGTGCCAATGTAATGAAAGCACATGTAGAGAAGCTCAAGCTCTTCAGGGAGAAGCTACCTCCACCCATAGTGCACTTGAACAATTATTCAGTACTATATCACAGACAGGAATCGGTGCCTTTCAGATCACGAACCACCAGTTATACTTGTAATGTGGATGGCCTAACAAGGGAACTACAAAAAGCAAAATCCATTCGCTGAGGGAGAAGCTTTTGAATCAAAGCCTCTTTTGCACACATGCATGACAGAAAATTCCCCCTCACACCTCCAGCAGTAGAGCGGGGAACGGTGCTTTACATCATATCAGGACAGTGTCCATATGAATGTATGTATTTCAGTATGACAGTTCCCAGAGCCGCAAGCAGCTGTGAAGATATAGAATGCTAGTTGATAATACCAAGTCAGGTGGAGTAAATGCACAAAGATCACCATAAACATAGGTGGAAAACATATTCTGCCCAAAAGGACTCCCAAGGTGTTAAAACCTTATTTCTAAATAGAGACTCTATATCTTAGTGATTTTAAAAATTAAGGTTTATAAAGTGTACTGCAAAAAAAAAAAAAGCCTTATTCAAGTTTAAAAGAGCATCTATTACGACCTAGGAATAGGTCGTCTAAGCACACAGAGCAATGGTTTCTAAAAATACTAATTCAATAGTGTAGTTTATCGCTACTGAGGAGGGTAAAACAGCCTTGCAAAACGGATGTGAATAATTACCAGCTCTGGCGTGATCTACTAGGCCTGCCCTTTACTAGAACAATGAAAAAACTTTGGGTGAAATACAAAGGCAAACCACTAAATGACTCTTCCTGCTTTTTGCCTGAAGAAGTTAGAAGAAATAGCCTATTGAGGAAAATGTTGTGGTCTGCTACTTAATCCTGCCTCATGTAACCGCTTAAATTCCCCCTCCCTTTGCAGGTGCTTTGTTGTCATGTCCTCTCTTCTAGCTGGAGAAGTAACGGGGACTCCCAATCCTTCCCAAGCATTGTGGGAATGGAGTACTTGGCTTGGTCATTCCCTCTGTCTTGCGTGTCCCGTTGCTGGGCGGTAACAGACATTCTGGGTTGCAAACCCATTGATGCTCGGTTCTCGTCTTTCCATCAGACCTGTGTGGTGTCCTGAGTTTTCTGGGGCTTGGCCCAGAGGGGGAGGGGCTCATTCCAGACAAGAGAGAGGGTGCTGTGAAGGGGAAGCCTGGGGATGATTTAGCAGGGCTTGTTGGCTTTCTCTTGAGGGTGCTTGTGCCCTCGCTTTGCCAAAGTGAGCAGCCTAGATGTTAAGGGTTCAAATCTGCTACTGATTCCCAGCTAGCAGCAAGGCCAGTCCTTTTTACCATGTGTGTTCAGGAGGCTGTGACCGCTTCTGAAGTGGGCATTGCCACAGCTTTCTATGCCTCTCGCTTCTAGATAGGATGTAATGGACTCTGCAAAGGGCTACGGATCTGACAGAACACGTTTGGTGTGAGCCTTTCTTAACTCTTACAGCTGTGCTCCATAAGGTGCACTAGCTTTTTATTTGTGGCTTGGTACAATTCCAAGTATCAGTATTAATCTGCAAAGCCCCTACAGGGCCTACGTCCGGGCTATCTAAAGTAGCCTACAGTATTTACCTTCTCTCTGTTATTCCGATGAGTTGAGATGTCTCTGTTAACAAGTCCTAGATCTGAATTATATGGACAAAAGGCAGGCTATTTTTGGTGAATGTTGTTCACGTCTGGAACTCTCTCTCCTTGTCAAATCACCATGGCTTGACCATCAGGGCAGTGCAGGGCTTGTCTGTCTGTCCAGACTTTCACTGGCTGTAGAGGTTTGTGCCATTGTCGTTTCTGTTGCAGCAGGCTGCCAATGCAATATGCTGTTTAAACGTTGACTTTATTGATGCAAATATGCCTGTAGCCTGAGGGAATAGATCATATTTTTATAAATACACAAGTGCGTTATTCCAGTAAACCATTACAATGCTTCTGGCTTTCAATATCTCTGTTATCTATCTTCTTATCCCGTAAAGACAGTGCACGCAATGCTTCACAGGAGGGCCAGCCTCTGGTCACCTGGAAGGATGAAATGCTCAGTATTGCTGTTCATGCTCAGTATAATTTGACTGTAATATGCGTGCCAGGCATTGGATCCCAGGAGAGAACGTTAGTTCATATCCTAGTCCTCTGTCAACCTGGGGTCCAATGCACAGACTCCAAGAACTAAACACAGCGTGCTCCCTTTATTGCTCTCAGGACAGCACGCCAGTGCTGTTCTACAACAAACTGCTTTTTATTTAGTATGTGAACACTGCAAGAGCATCTAGAGGCCACGCAGCGCAGGGACCTCTTGTGCTAGGCAGGGCACAGTTGCATTGTAACTGACAGGTCCTGTCACAGTTTACAATCGGAAAGATGAGACATGAGGTGCATGAGACAGACAAGTCGGGTGGGGAGAGGAGGAGAGAAGATAGCATAAATGATTGGCTGTGCATTGCTCTCAATTGGTTGAGAGCAGTAACGACAGCTCACCACCTGCCTCGCCTTTATCAGATTCTCTCTCCCTGGTGATGGGGGTAGGCTCTGCAAGTCTGCCTCAGTCTGTTCCTCCAAAAAAAAAAAGCTGCATTTCCAAGGGCAAATGAATGAATCACAGGAACAAAATGATGCTTAAATAAAACACACACACACACACACACTCCAATTGTTATTTTTCTTCCCAGGATAAAGTTTCTGTAAACAGAGCTGTGTGAGAGAAGGTTGACCTTTGGGATGAGCAGCCGGGTGCTAGCTGTGATGAATAGGGAAGATGTTCTCAGAAGAAGCAGCCATGCAGACAGGAGCCTGTTGTCCATTCTTAACTGCTCAGGGTGCACTCCGCATAGCCACCAGCTTCATCAGCCAAGGGGAAAGGCCTCACATGTTTAACTAAAAACAAAGGTCACCTCATTTTGGTACTGATGATTCCCCTCTTCCGCAGCGCAACCTCAGAGTTATGAACTGACCAGTCAACCACAGACCTCATTTGGAACTGGAAGTACACAATCAGGCAGCAGCAGAGACCAAAAATAAAGCAAATACAGCCCAGTACTGTGTTAAACATAAACTACTAAAGGAAAAGCAGCATTTTTCTTCTGCATAGTAAAGTTGCAAAGCTGTATTAAGTCAATGTTCCGTTGTAAACTTTTGAAAGAACCACCGTAATGTTGCGTTCAGAGTTACGAACAAACTCCATTCCTGAGGTGTTTGTAACTCTGAGGTTCTACTGTACCACTATTGGCAGAGGGTCCAAAGCTGACTGGCCAAGTGACCCTGCACTGGTCTCTCAGGAGGGATGCTGATGTACTTTGGCAGTTCAGGGTGGGGAAAGCTTGCCCTGTTGGCACTCATCTCGTATGTGGCCTGAATAGTCAATACATCTGACCGTCACGCTGTCCCTGAGGGCTTTATTTTTCATTTGTTGTCCCGTATGTTTAGTTGATTTCTGGGCTCTCTAACTCCTCCCTTGTCTAGGGGGGCTCTACCCTGTTGCCAACCTTCCTCCCAGAATTCCAATAGACTGGCACCCTTCTCCAGCACTAATTTCACATGCAGTCTTAAAGCAGCCATAGGATGTGTTCTGTAGTTTTAGCCCTAAACAGAAGTAAATTTTTGGCTGTCCTCTTTACCAGTAATCTGCACTGTGTGGAAGCAAATAACTATGAAGCTGAATATTTAGAAGAAAAGGTTTCTACCACGTGATACATGGAGTTGATTAGGGTTAAAATTCTGTCTTGCCACAATCTTTCAATCTGCAACTCGTTCAGGTTAATCCCCTGCGTATTTAACCTCTCCTCACCCCTTGTATTTTGCTCACGGTTCAGTGTGCCGGAGGCTGCCAGGCATTCACATTTCCAGTTTCATATCGCCGTGCTCTTGACAGTATTTGTAAATGAATTCTCATGGCATTCCAGTAAAAAGCAACCAAATACATTCCAGTGAAACATTTTTTTTATTTAGTCTCCCTTGTACGTTTTTCTTTTCCCTATCACTTGGAAGTCTGACCTGCCACTAAAGGAAAAGGGACAAGATTAGCAGGAGCAAACTATGGAGTGAGTCCAATACAGGCTGCTTCCCTGCTTGCTCAGTGCTGTCAAGGCCTCCTTTTGCAAAAAGGAACCTGTTATTCTTAGCAGCAATCTTTACTTGGTATTCCTATAGCACTCAATCTGTAGATCTCAAAGCTTTTTACAAAGGGCTTGTAAATGTGATTTCCCTCCCACCCCAATCCGTAGGTTGGGGAAACTGAGGCACAGAGGTAAAGTAACTTGCCCAAGGTGTCACTGCGAGTCAGTGGCAGAGTTGGGAACACAACCCTGGTCTCTTGCTTTATCCACTGGCCCAAGTCACCTGTCTAGTTATTTTTAATTCTACTTAAGGTTTTGCTCCATGTCTAAAGTAGCGGTGTCTTCCAGAGTGTGTGTACATGCACAAGCATGACTTATATTAATAAATTTCAGCTTTTGCACCATTCTCTCCCACCCAGTCCGTGGGGAGTAAGTTAAGCAGTGTCTGTGTAAGTGCTATTAGGCAATAAGTTGCTTTGTGGAAAACCAAAGTGGAAGAGGTGAGCTTCGTCTTGGGATCTGAAAGCAGGTGAGGTTTTATAGTCAGTCCTTGCTCCTGCAAGAGAGGATTTCAATCTCTTGCCAGCTAACAACTCCTATGCATGCAAGCATCACCCTTGAGATAAACAATCGATCAGTCCTGTGGAGCAGAGCCATGGGTGAGGTGGTAACTTGCATCTCCTGGAGATTGTTAGTCTATTGAGAGCTTTGAAAGCAGGACCAAGACCCTCAACTTAATTCTGTGTTTGAGAAGGTGTGAGTAACATAAAGGGATGATGCGCTCTTGGGAGCCTGCATTGCTGAGGACACAAGTGTTTGTATTTTGGGCCAGATGTAGCTTTTTCCAAGCTGCCCTTTTCAAGCCAAGATGCATGTTTACGCTCCCTACTCGCTGTCTGGTCTCAACATCCTTCCTCCCTGTGATGGGGTGTACCGGGCCAGAAGCAGTGGAAGTGCCCTAAAAGGGCGGGGGCCATAAGTGCCTGAACTGTGGCCCTGCCCTCAGGCCCCACCCTGCCCTGCACCTCCCCAAGCCCCTGCCCTCACACTGCCCCTTCCTCCAAGACCCTACCCCCACACAGCCCCTAAGATCCCGCACTGCTCGGTCCATGGTCCCCTGCCCCCCCCCTTGTTCTGGTGCACCTGTACCTGGCCTTTCCCCTGCTGAAGGCCCCGCACTCCTCCCACCTGCGCCAGGAAGGTGCAGCAAAGGTGGGTGCCCTAGGCCTGCCTAGAGAAGTAAAAGGAGCTGCAGGGGCGGAGTCTGTCCCTGGCTGGGGCCAGAGGGCTGAGGAAGGGGGCGCTGCTCTGGCTACAGGAGCTTGGCTCGCTGCACGTACTGGCCCTGGGGGAGAGAGGCCCTGAGAACTGTAACCCTGAGGTAATGAGTGCAGATAAAGCGACTGGGCGGGAAGAGGCCCAGGGAAAAGAGCAGCAACTAATGAAAGGAAGCAGCAGGTGGCTGCTGTGGATACAGTCCCTGGGTCTGGGACTTGGAGCAGTGGGTAGGCCTGGGTACTCCCTCCGGGAAAGTGGCCTAAGCCTTGGGAAGGGGACAAGGCTCCTTTAGAAGCCCCTGTGAAAGGCAGAATTTAAAGGGCCCAGAACCGGGGCTGAAAACCCTGGTGAGGTTGGCAGCTTGTTGGACTCGTTGCTACCCCGGAAGGGGTTGCTCCATTATTGACTGTATGACTCGGTCAGAGGGCTGAGCCAAGGAAGACTTGCCTGGCGAGGTCAGCAACCATCAGGGGGCGCCAGGAGCTGGAAGAACGATCACAACGCCCCACCCTGCTGCTAGGAGGTGAGTGTCCCCCTTCACACTCCCATCTGGCCAAGAGCTGAGATACTGCAACTATCCATCCTAGGTCTTTATGTGCACCTCTCCCTGAATACTCAAACCCCTTATCTTCAAAGGTGGCTGTTATCAGGCAGGGGTGGAGTGTGAGAGTGCATCATGTGGTGATATGGCTGATGAGATCATTCAGTCTTAACCACTCCTCTGGTTTCAGGTACTTGCACTGTTATTTTTTAAAAAAAATCTTCCTCTGTACTGAGAATTTGTCAGGCTTGTTCTCGGTAGGTAAGTTAGTTTTGATGGGACCGTTTGATGTAATTCCACATGGCTGTGCCGGTGTTTATTTTTACCAAGAAAGGGAGGGATGTGTTCTACCCATTCTGAAACTTAAGCTGTGCACGTTTGCTTGGGGAAAGCTAGCTTGGGGCTTCTCTTTAGAACTTCATGCTTGTCAGGGACTAGGATCTCACTGAAGCCAAGTGTTTTTGACATGTTTGAAGATGTTTCACTTAGGAGTAATGAAGTTCTCAGCCTTTGTGCAGCACATACTAATGAAAGTGAAGAGGTGTGAAGCTCAGAATAGAGATGTGCCAGGCACACGTTGAAATGCAATCTATTGCCAGCTTTCTGACCCTCCCCCTCACTTCAGCCAATCAAATGGATTATCCCTGCTCTAAAATGGTATCCTAAAGATAGGGAGCATTGGTGTGAAATTTAATTCCTTTTTTTTTTTTTTTTTTAAGAATAATTTTATACTTTGTGGAGTCTGATAAAACTAGGCCATGTGGTTCTGGGTGAGATGGGATTCTGGGCTTGGATTTTAAATTGAAGGACTTCAGGGCAGGGAACAGATCTCCTCTGCTTTGTAAATCATTGGACACACTTATAGTGCTATAGGAATGATGCAGAATAATTGAAAAAGGTGTGGTATTTCTTGGAGTGTAATTGCATGCAGCTTCCAGTCTCGTAGCGCTAGCTGTCAAATGTGTCTAATCAGCAAACTCCTCTTTTCACTTTTCCCTCCCTCTGCAAAAAGCTTGCTGAGAATGCCTTGTTTTGGAGAACTTCGGTGTTTTGGTTCCTCTTCTGTGTGTGTGTGTGTGTGTGTGTTTGCGCGTGTGTGGGTTGAATTGTTCCCTTGCACAGATAAAGGGAAACAAAAACTAGAGCCCTGAGATTTGAGAACAGGGACAGAAGTCTTTCCTCCACACTCCCTCCCAAGTAGCCAAACCAAATTAGACGACAACTGTGTTTTGAGCATCTCTCTAATCTGATCTGCCTAAGAGGAAAAAAGTTGCACTGCTTCTGGCTGGATGTAATTCTTCCCATATTTTATTTCTCCTCATTCCATGAACCTGGTTTTCAATTCAAAGGATTCCTAAAATGCTTAGCATGTCACTAGTGCTTTTCATCTGAGCATCTCAAAGCATTTTACGAATGTGGGGCACCATCCACATATGTAAAACAGGGGACACTGAGGCAGAGAGCTTAATATGATTTACCCAAGCCCACCTTCAGAGTCTTTTCAGAGGCTGAGAAATAGAAACCAGGAGCCTTGACTCCAGTCATTTGCACTTACCACTCTAAGCCTTCAATCAAGGAGGTGAAATCTTTTGTTTCATTTCCCCCACTAATTTCTATTTCTGTTCATATGTTTACCATTATTGATTTGGATAGACGAATGAGCAAGTATTCAAAGCTCTCTCTTCCATTGTGGCCTGCCTCAAAAGTCTGTATATATAAGCTGCTGCGTGTGTATTGTTTTGTTTCTAAGGCCAATGTGTAAAGCGTTCCTTGCGTTTGCTTTGTTCTGATGTGGCTTTCTCCTGTCATCTCAGCCTTGAACCCCTCTCCACTGGTCACCCTCATAATGAGATTCTTTGTCAGACTTCAAGGAGGCTTTCTAATTCAACAAGCTCCATTTTCAATGGGATCTGTATTGTATTTCTAAGCTATCCTACCAAGGGCCCGCGGGCACTATACAAACAATCCGAACAACTGGCAGATAAAACATTTAATTTAAACATAAAATACCTGGGCATGGTTGAATTATGAAATGCTGCTGGAAAATGTCCTTGGATGAGTATTTCTCCCCTCTCAAGGGAACAGGCTTTGCCTGAAATGCCCCACCCAGTTTTCAGGAGCTTATCCTGCTGGAAAGGAGTCATAGAATATCAGGATTGGAAGGGACCTCAGGAGGTCATCTATTCCAACCCCCTGCTCAAAGCAGCACCAATCGCCAGACAGATTTTTGCCCCAAATCCCTAAATGGTCCCCTCAAGGATTGAACTCTCAACCCTGGGTTTAGCAGGTCAATGCTCAAACCACTTAGCTATCCCTCCCCCATCAAGGGGGGTCCTGCTGGCTCATTACCCCTCCTGGATTTAAAGATGGGAGCATCTGTGGATAGCGAGGATGAGGGGCATGGGCTGAACAGTCTTGTGGGGAGGATTTGTAGGAGCGGTCAAATATGGGGAGAAGGTGTGACCTGATGTTTGATCTGTGGCTATGTAACCCATGCTAAAAATTTGTCCCCCTCTCATAGCTAGACAACCAGGGTGCTTTGAGTCAGCTACTTCCTCTGAGCTAACGGACTGGGACCTTTCTATCTTGCAAAGAGGCTAATGGTTTTAGGCCCAGGCCCTTCAGAGGACCCAACAAGGGCATGGTTAGTTACATGTATTTACAGAGCCAACTTCCAGGGAAGGTGATGAGTTTGTATAGCAGGTTGGGGAGGTGCCTGCTCTCTCCACTGTTATTGCATGAGTGGCACTAAGCTGAGAAATTCCATTTGCTTAAAGTTGCATGTTGCTGCTAGAGAGAGACCCTGATCTCCATTCCCCACCAGTCATTTTATGCTTCCCATTTGGATTGCAAGGCCTGGACCTTCCCCTCTGAGTAGAAGACAAAAAGGGGATTTTTATAATCAGAGTCACAAAAAGCAGAGTCGGGCTTATTTCCACGCATGCTAGGAGGAACTGACTGTGGTGGCAAAAATGATTCCTCTGTCATGTGGCAACAGAAATACAGCAGGAGCCTCTCTTCTAATGCTCATTTTCTCTGGCACCAATCACCAGGGCTGAACTGGAGAGAAGAAATGCTGTTCTCGCCTCAGAAGTGCAGTGATTCAGAGCAGAACGGGGGCTGCCTGTGCAGGTGTGCAGCGCTGCCGTGGCTGACCTTGCTAAGGACAGGCCCAGGGAGAAAGCACTAAGGGAAGGAAGGGGAAGGAGGTGGACTAAGCACTGCAGATGCAGAGAGAATAAACAAGGTGAAGAGACTGAGATGGTGGGTTTACTGTGTGAGGACCATAGAGGATCGCTCCTTTAAAATAGCAGAGCAGTGCATGCCTGCTCCCTGGCTCGGGCCGCCTCTTCCTTTGATGCTAAAAGAGCAGCAGCTGAAATCTGGGGAAGTATCTTCCTTATAGAGAGGAAGGATGGTCCAGTGGTTAGTGGGATACCCACGTCTCCTGATTCTCAGGCTTCAATTCCCTTCTCCACCACACTCGCTCCCTGTAATGGTCTTGGGTAAGTCACTCTCTCCCTGCCTCCATTGCCCATCTGTGGAATGGGCATAAGAGCACTTCCCTCCCTCACCGGGGTGCTGTGAGGAGAATTGCATTACAGATCATGAGGCACTTTGGCTGCTACAGTACCAGAGGCCATAGAAGTGTATTAGACACAAAGCTTTAGCCTCTGGGGCACAGTGAGCGGGGCTGATCTGAGCGCAGCACCTCAGACAGCACCTGCCATGTAGCTTCAGTCCCCTATGGAGTGCAACAAGTCACCAGCACCTTGGACAGTGACTGCCATGGAAGTGCAGTCCCTGAATGGGAGTGCTGCAGAGTGACTGTGTCTGCATAGAAGTCACAGGTCTGGGGATGTAGGATCTTTTCCTCCCCTCCTGCGTCCCTGAGAGGAAGAGTAATACAGCTCGGGTCCTGCAGGGTGTCTCTGTAGCCCCTCCGCCGCCTTCTCTGGAAACCACCATCCACCAACTCCCCCTGCTCTCTGATCACTGAGCCTAGGACACAGATCCTGGTCTATGTGGGTGGGATGCTTGCCCGGGAGGGGTGGAAATATGCATTCTAGATGGAGAGGAAGCCATAGGTTTTCTAGCAGGCTGGATATGGGGCAGTTGAAGATTGGGAAGGTTCTGGGACTGGTGTTTGGTGATGAAGACGGGGAGAAAATGGACAGACCAGGAGCAGAGTAATTCTGCTTTGGATTAACTGAGGACGTGGCAGGTGAGAGAGAACAGGGGGCTGAGAGTTGAGGGAATGACTGAATAGTTCTTAGTGCAGATGTCATGGAAGCTGCTGATGAGGTGGTCTAAGGCCTGAGGGGGAAGAAGGAGGCCAACGGGGAAGGGCAAAGGAGTTACCCAAGAGGCTGAGAGTGGTCAGCAAGGAAGGAGGGGAGCAATCACTGGGGCTTGAAGGCAGCAGCCAGATGGAGTAAATAAAACCAGAGGGTCCTCATTGGGTTTGCTACAGGGAGCTTGCTAGTGACCTTGGTGAGGCCATAAGCCAAGCTGGAACAGTTCTAGGTGGGCCCAGCGAGTCTGCCATTTTGTAGAGCTGAGCCAAGAAGATGGGGCTTGCAGTGTGTCATGGAGGTGATACAACCCTTGCGGAAGGGAGCTCTATTGCCCCAAGGCCAGGTGAGAGGAGAGCTCTCCTTGGCTACTGCTACTTTCCTCTTAGGGTACACAGCTATACAGGGCTGATAAACCCGTGGCGGGCCCAGATCAGTTGACTCAGGGTTGCTTGGGCTCCAGGGTTGAAAAATTGCTGTGCAGATTTTGGGGTTGGGTGGTGCCTGAGCTCTAGGATCCTGTGATGGGGGAGGGTCCCAGAGCTCAGGCACCAGCCGAGCTCGAATGTCTACACAGCAGTTTTTAGCCCTGGAGTCCGAGCCCCGCAAGCCTGAGCTGTACCGTGGGTCTTTTATCCCTGTGTAGATGTACCCTTAGCAGCCAACAGTTCCATTGTCCCAGATGAGCCCAGCAAGGCTTGAACTGTGGGTGAGAGGTGGCCTTTACAGGAACTAAATTTAGCAAGGTTTTTGAAGGTTGGGTCCAGGACTGTAGCTTCCTACTAGACCAAATGCAGCGTAGCGGCCAGAGCGGCAGGGTGATGCATTCATGGCCGCTTGTGCTGAGCACACAGGCCTGCTGCATTCTGAGATCTCTAAAGCTATTTTCAAGGACCTTCCTTGCGTTCCAAGGGGCCTGGAGATGAAGGTGGTAGTTTGTGGGGATCAGAATGGGGATAGGACATGTCCGTGGGGTGGTGGAAAGGAATCCAGGCCATGAGTGGTGGCTGAAGGGGAGCAGGAGGAGAGCGTCTGAGACCTTAAGAAAATTTTTGAGGTGCCAGAACTGCGTGGGGGTCTGGAGCTGGCTGGCTTGTCTATTTCTGTGGCCTGAGAAATCCGTCCTGCTTTGCATTCCCTGTCTGGGGCTCTGAACGACAGAATTTGTCACTTTCGGAACTTCACATCTTTGATTTCAAAGGCCTGGGCTGTGTATTTAGCCAAACCCTTAATGACGGTGGCACAAAGCTAAGTGGCTTTTAAGATCCTCTGATGGTATCCCTTCAATTTTTAACTGGCGATTTGTTTTCCCTTCTGATCATGCCAGTTTGATCAGAGCAGCTACTTCCTGGGAAGTGTGTGTGTGTGTAAATGGTCTCCAGTGAGCCAGTATGGCACTGGGAGGTGAATTTACATTTCTTTGCTGTGGCTTAGAAGGCGATATCTATATTTTCTTATGTCTCTTGCAGCCTTGTTGTGGGGATTATGGCACTTGATAATTTAATCAACATAATCTCCAGACAAAACATGCCTCTGTTCTGGGGCTGGGAAATGTTAATTGATACCAGTTTGAGTCTCCTATGGTAAATTAAATGATTAGGTTTAGGACTGTATTGTGTACACACACCGCCCCACAACTGAACAGTGCTGTTCACTGCTTAGAAACTCCTGGGCTCGTGTATTTCTCAGGGGCCATAAACCAATTCCAGCATAGGCCCTTTGTTATAAATTAAAGTGCCTAGGCATGTGTACATAGCTGCTAAGCCCAAGTTCATTAAATCTCATCCAGGCTGATGCCTAAAGAGGCTCCTAGCTAAAAGTCCTCCTGCAAGCTCCATGAGCCAGGGTAAAAGATGTCTTGCTTGTGTCCTGAGGGCACCTGTTTCCCCATTTGAATCTGAGCACAGAGAGTGCCCAGGCTCCCATCACGAACATCCAGGAGGGGTCAGAAAGAGGAGATTCAATCAGCAGTTGCTGACAGTCCCAAGTGGTCTGCAAGTGACACTCCACGGGAGAACACACTGCAGTAATCTGAATGCAAAGGTTTGAATGGTGCAGAGTTGCGGGAGAAGATATAACCAGTCCCATTTTACAGATGGGGAAACTCGGAGACTGAGGTTGAAACTTGACAGAGGTCACAAGGAGGCAGTGGCAGAAATGGGGATAAAACAGAGGTCTGGAGCCCAGTGCCCAGCTACTGGTGAATGCTGGTGGACCATCCTGGTTACAACAGATCTTGCTGCAAGCTGGCTCAGTGCAGCTGCTGCTTCGTGGTCCAGGCAGGAAAATGGCTGGGCTGGAGTCTGACATGGCATGTCTGCCAGGAAGATGTACAGTTCTGGTGCATGGCTGTGTGAGAGCTCTTTAAAATTCCAGTACAACTTCTGGATGAAGCCTGGAGGGACACCTGTTTTCATTGTTAAGCTGGAAGTAAACACCACGAGTAGGGCCTAGAATAAAGACTACAAGCTGTAGTGGCTCTGTCAGGAGGCAGAGAGTCTGTCCCATCCAGTCCATACTCACTAGGTAGGGGCTTTAGATCGATAACCGATTTCAGTGCTGTTAAGTGCATAATAATGAGGCTTTGTCATACTCACACTTGTCAGCACTGCCTGCCTGAGCCCCCCATCAGTGCAGCCCATGCATTAATGTTATCTCTGGAGAGTCACGTTCATCTCCTCAGTGTCCGCAGTCCTGTTGTGAATAATGGCTGTTCTCACGTGGCGAGTAAACATTCCATTTACCCTGTAATTGCACTGACCCTTTTCAAACATTTATTTTGCAATTGGGCAGCTCATTGAATCATTACATGGAGATGTTAAGTTAGTGGGGAAATGCAGGCCCACGTGAAACCAATGCGTGGCTGAACTTGGAAGCACCTGACTAATAAGCCTGGTCTAAGCTCTGTTTTGTCTTAATGTCCCCGCCAGTCGTGGCAATGGTGGGAGAGCTAGTGCAGCGCACCATCAGCATTCTCACACCAGCGTTATCGAATCGTGTTATCCTAGTCCATCCTGTGTTCTCATAGAATCATAGAATATCAGGGTTGGAAGGGACCTCAGGAGGTCATCTCGTCCAACCCCCTGCTCAAAGCAGGACCAATTCCCAACTAAATCATCCCAGCCAGGGCTTTGTCAAGCTGGGCCTTAAAAACCTCTAAGGAAGGAGATTCCACCACCTCCCTAGGTAACGCATTCCAGTGTTCACCACCCTCCTAGTGAAATAGTGTTTCCTAATATCCAACCTAGACCTCCCCCACTGCAACTTGAGACCATTGCTCCTTGTTCTGTCATCTGCCACCACTGAGAACAGCCGAGCTCCATCCTCTTTGGAACCCCCCCTCAGGTAGTTGAAAGCAGCTATCAAATCCCACCTCATTCTTCTCTTCTGGAGACTAAACAATCCCAGTTCCCTCAGCCTCTCCTCATAAGTCATGTGCTCCAGACCCCTAATCATTTTTGTTGCCCTCCACTGGACTCTTTTTCCAATTTTTCCACATCCTTCTTGTAGTGTGGGGCCCAAAACTGGACACAGTACTCCAGATGAGGCCTCAACAATGTCGAATAGAGGGGAATGATCACATCCCTCGTTCTGCTGGCAATGCCCCTACTTATACAGCCCAAAATGCCGTTAGCCTTCTTGGCAACAAGAGCACACTGTTGACTCATATCCAGCTTCTCGTCCACTGTGACCCCTAGGTCCTTTTCTGCAGACCTGCTACCTAGCCATTCGGTCCCTAGTCTGTAGCAGTGCATAGGATTCTTCCGTCCTAAGTGCAGGACTCTGCACTTGTCCTTGTTGAACTTCATCAGGTTTTTTTTGGCCCAATCCTCTAATTTGTCTAGGTCCCTCTGTATCTGATCCCTACCCTCTAGTGTATCTACCACGCCTCCCAGTTTAGTGTCATCTGCAAACTTGCTGAGAGTGCAATCCACACCATCCTCCAGATAATTAATAAAGACATTAAACAAAACCGGCCCCAGGACTGACCCCTGGGGCACTCCGCTCGAAACCAGCTGCCAACTAGACATGGAGCCATTGATCACTACCCGTTGAGCCCGACGATCTAGCCAGCTTTCTATCCACCTTACAGTCCATTCATCCAGCCCATACTTCTTTAACTTGGCGGCAAGAATACTGTGGGAGACCGTATCAAAAGCTTTGCTAAAGTCAAGGAATAACACATCCACTGCTTTTCCCTCATCCACAGAGCCAGTTATCTCATCATAGAAGGCAATTAGGTTAGTCAGGGATGACTTCCCCTTGGTGAATCCATGCTGACTGTTCCTGATCACTTTCCTCTCCTCTAAGTGTTTCATAATTGATTCCTTGAGGACCTGCTCCATGATTTTTCCAGGGACTGAGGTGAGGCTGACTGGCCTGTAGTTCCCCGGATCCTCCTTCTTCCCTTTTTTTAAAGATGGGCACTACATTAGCCTCTTTCCAGTCATCCGGGACCTCCCCCGATCGCCATGAGTTTTCAAAAATAATGGCCAATGGCTCTGCAATCTCATCCGCCAACTCCTTTAGCACCCTCGGATGCAGCGCATCCGGCCCATGGACTTGTGCACATCCAGTTTTTCTAAATAGTCTCGAACCATTTCTTTCTCCACAGAGGGCTGGTCACCTTCTCCCCATACTGTGCTGCCCAGTGCAGCAGTCTGGGAGCTGACCTTGTTCGTGAAGACAGAGGCAAAAAAATCATTGAGTACATTAGCTTTTTCCATATCCTCGGTCACTAGGTTGCCTCCCTCATTCAGTAAGGGGCCCACACTTTCCTTGACTTTCTTCTTGTTGCTAACATACCTGAAGAAACCCTTCTTGTTACTCTTAACATGTCTTGCTAGCTGCAACTCCAAGTGTGATTTGGCCTTCCTGATTTCACTCCTGCATGCCTGAGCAATATTTTTATACTCCTCCCAGGTCATTTGTCCAATCTTCCACTTCTTGTAAGCTTCTTTTTTGCGTTTAAGATCAGCAAGGATTTCACTGTTTAGCCAAGGTGGTCGCCTGCCATATTACTATTCTCTATCAGTCCTACTGTCCTCATCACTGTAGTATCTAAACACCTTCCATGGGTGTATTAGTGCTTGGCTAATGGTTTAAACAGTGGTGGGCAGTTTATGGTAGCAGCCACGCCAGCCCAGCTGCAATGATGGTACACTTTAGGAGCAGGCTCTAGGGGCTTCCTAGAAAAGGGACTGCTGGGAACCCTTCTGCTTCCTGACTTTCATTTTCCAATTTTAGAATATTTCATAGCCAGGGCTGCTTTCCCTCTGGGTAAAGAGTTGCATGAGGTTTGCAGCAAGACGCTGCCGCAGTGCTGTTGCATGTTTATACAGAGGTGTGGCATGTGGTATAGACTGTTTAGAGTTAAGGAATTGCTGAGGGTTTTTTTGGCATTTGAGAAATGAAAGGGCTTTTATGGCCAGAAAAGTAGCCGTGTAGAAACGGCCCATACTACTCAACAGATGAGCTTATTGGGTGTATTCAGACTCCAGTCTGCTTGCTTTAGTGAGGGGGAAATGGGGTTTTATTCTCCTAGCTCTCCAGGGCTCTCAGGAGGAAACTGGATTCTATTCTGTTTATGCAGCCTTCACTGGCGTTATTAATGATCGGCTGGTTGCAGAATCTTGTACTGTGTCGCTGGGGAGAACCCATTGGGACTTGCAGTTCGGAGGGAGTTTGCGGAGCTGGAAGTTATGGAAACCATGTTTTCATTTGCAAACAGTCACACAGTGGCAGAGCTGAGACTAGAACCCAGGTGTCCTGGCTCCTAATGAGGTGTGGGGGGGCCAAGTGACTAAAGTGCTTGACTCTGAACATGGGTTCAAGTCTCACTTGAGCTCATACCGAAAGGCTGCCTCCAGTTCACCAAGCTGCCAAGTGGGCACCTGATCCGTAGGGTTAGGGAAGTCAAAGGCATCCGGATATGATGCTAGCCAAACTGAGGCACCTTTTTAAAAAACAAACTACTTTGCCATCTCTGGTTGGTTTTGTTCTGATTCCCAGTCTAAGAAAACCTTGGAACTACGACCTCCCATTTCAGCTGCAGCTTTTTGGCTATTAAGGGGTTATTTTAGTACTGGGCTGGGGTAAGAAGGCTGTGGGGGGGAAAACTAGCCTAGTCCTATGAAGTGTTGTAAACTTTGCTCTAAAGTATATTCTAGAATTCCTACAAACTGGCTCCCACGTTTGGCCATGGGGCAGTGCTAATGAGGAATACAAAGTACTCTACCTTGTCCCGCTCTCTTCTAGGTCAAGTGCTCCACCCACCCAGTACTGCCAATCCATGCATCCCAGTCAGAAGTTGGGTCTCTATCCCTGAGACCATGTCTCTGGCTTGGCAGCACAGGGTGTTATCCGCACTGCTGGCCTGGCTCATTGCGATCACTCTTTATTACTCTGAAACAGTCCCTTCTGTCGTACCCAGGCTCCTACGGCCTCCCAGTGCCTGTGGATTATTGCTTCAAACATCATAAGTCCATCGATTTAAAGGATGCTTCAGCAGCAGGGGTTTCATGCTAAATTTCAAGGTGGCAGGAGTCCTTGGCAAAGAGGCTGTGACCATTCAATCGCTATGTTGTTAACTGGTCTCTGGGTAGGCCCCCTGCAGCCCAGGGCATAAGGCTATGGCCCAACATGTTTCCTTCTTTATGAAGTAGCCTAGCACTGAAGACAGAGGATTTCTTCACTGAGCCTGCAGACTTTTCCTCTCCATCATCCGGGCTCATTTGCTGGGCTTGAACGTCAGTACCTTTGACTTGCCACCAGGAGGCGCCATTACCTGGAAATCCCTTCCCTCCACCCTGTGTTGGAATGGCTGTTGGCTAAAAACATATTTTTGATGGGCCCCTGGGACGTCCTGCTTAGTCTCACAGGCTGTGCATTCCTTCCCAGTGGTGCATAGCTGGGACCGCCTCAACAGCAGAGAGGGAAATCCCTTCACCCATTCCAGATGTGACGAACAGGCAGCAAAGTTAATGAGGGAGGAGGAGATAAATTGATCCACAATGTCTGACCTGGGTGTGTTATGCCTTACTTATGACACCTAGGATCCCAGAGAGATTAAATGGGAATATTCTTCTCTGATGGGCTGTTTTCTCTGACGGTGCAGGGGGAAGCAGTGAAACTAGCTAGACTTCAAAGGCTGCAAACTGTTCAGCCCGTTTCCCCGGTTCTTCTTTCCCCGGGGGAGGCGTGAGGAACTTTTTAAAAATCAGCAAACACTGGCAGAGGAAGGTGGGAGCAGGTGTGGTACCTAAAAAGGCTTCTGGTTAAACTGTCTTCAGGATGACCGTGTCCCTTTCGGTTTCTTTGAGCCTCCCCTAGCTAAATGAATGGTGCTAGCTGCTCTGCTGAGTTCAGGAGCTGTGATTCCAGGGGCCTTCCTCCTTTGCAATCTGGCGAGCTTGAACCTCTAAAAGACAGTCCACAGACAAGCCAGGTCTCTCTAGGGTTGAAAGGGTCAATCAGTCATTTAGAAATATAAAGCAACATGCCAGAGTATAAGGTGGAACCCCTATATCTCAGGTGAGCAGGTGTTGCAAACAGCACTTGGGATGTCCAACTGCATAGGTGCGCGCTCCTAAAAGAGAGCGATATCAAGCCACGTACGGCAAGATTATTTATTGCTGGGTCTTTATTTGAAGTTGAGTAGACAGGAATCATAATTTCAAAGCCATCAGAGCGGGAGCTTTTAGCTGTCTCTCTTTCTCCAGAATAGCAACAGCTTCACAACAAGCTAGAGGATGTCAGGGTGAATCTGTTTCGCTGACAATAAGATGGTTCTGTCTAGACTGGGAGTGCCGTTTAACTGAGTGAGTCTGCAGAATAAATTAAAACCAAAATACTTTCTAGACAGTCGGTTTAAAAGGAAAACAAACCTGAGGCACTGCTTCACCTACTGCTTGAGGGAGAGCTGGCCTGGGGCTTGAGATGGTGACTGGATTCCTGGGGGAAGTGGAGACTGCAGGGCTTTGGGGCAGCAGGAGACAGAGGCCAGCCACCTGTGTGTAGCATGCAGAGATCAGCGTGTGACCTTGTGGCTGCTGGATTGTAGCCTTTCCCCCAAACAAGCTGCATTTCCTTGCTTGCTGGCCTGTGAATGTTGTCATTTGATGCTCTTCTAGGCTGATTTAGTGACGGACGATTCAGGGCAAATAGCCACAATCCACATTCAGAGTAAATGTGTGTGGAATGCTCTTTATCTTCTTTGAATAAGGGAGAGAGTGTTGTCTATGGTTACAGTGCAGAATTGGGCATCAGGAGACCTGACCTCTATTCCCAGCTGTGTCAGACTTGCTTTGTGACCTTGGCCCAGTCACTTAACTTCCCTGTGCCTCTATTTTACCCCATGTAAAATAGGTAAATAGTATCGCCTCCATCTCCTCTATGCAAAGTGCTTTGAGATCCCTGGATGAAAGAGCCTAGAGAAGTATGCAAAGGTGGCATTCTTCCATCTCCATGTCTCTGTGCAAGGAAGTCCCAGGATTCTTTCCCACAGGCCTGAAATCCTTTTCCCAACATTGTTCTCATTACAGGGCATGAAGGAATATTTCTGGAGCCCCACCGCATCCATGAAGATTGCCTGTCCTCTGCTCCCTGCGTAAACTCCTCCAGTGCTACAGAACTGGGATGGAGACGCCTCTCAAGTCATTTAGGTCCATCCTTCTTGTCCCAGTACAGGACTGTTCCCTATGGGGCTTTGATCAGTCTAGAGTTAACTTCACCCCAGCCCTCTGCCTGGTCTCAACAGCCTCTCCCCTTCCCACCACTGCCTCCCATCCAATCAGGGACAGCGGAGCCCTCTCTGGCTGCCAATGTCAGCCCTGAACGTTGTTATCAAGGCATGAGGGAGAAGAAGGTTCCTGGTTCTGCCACAGACTCACTGCGTGACCTGGTGAAAGTCCATGTCACCTTGCTGTGCCTCAGTGTTGTAGCTGTAGAAGAGGGGTTGTCTTGTTTCTTTTCTCCCACCCTTTGTCTTATCTAGTTAGATTGTAAACTCTTCAAGGCGGGGACCATCTCTCCTAATGTGGGGGTACAGACCCTAGCACAATGGGGCCCTGCTCTTGGTTGGCCCCTTCAGGTAAGTAGTATCTCACCCCCAATGGTAAGGTGCTGCCATCATACAGATAACTGCAAAGCAGTAAAAACGTAGACACGGAGAGGGCCATGCAGACAGTTGCTGATGATGCCCAGGAAAGCACTGTCAGCTCCTGATTTGGCATTTCCCAATCCCTGCTGAGACGATCTGATGTGTCAGAGCGCCTCCCAAAAACCAGGCCCCAAGCTTGCCAGTGCTTGGATATATTTTTAAGATAGGATCATGTTTGCTGGGGGGGGGGGGGGGTCATCCAAAGCAAATACATCTTCTCCTTCTCCACAGTTGGATCTGGACAGGTTGGACAGGATGCAGCTCATGGTCCACTGAGGCCTGGAGTGTCCCGATGAGAATATCTTTGTCTCCCTTTCTTTCTCTGATCTGATTTGGCAGTCCCTGGACTGTATAAAGGGAGGAGGGAATTGCCAGTTAGATATTGAATAGGCATCTAAGAACACAAGTCTAAGGGAGCTGATTCTCCTTGGCATTTGCACCTGTGCACACTGGGTGTAAGATACTACTTACCTTTGGATCAAAATGTGCCTCACATTTCCTACCCTCTCTTACAGCTCAGGGTACAGCACGATGCAGTGACACTCTCAAGGTCACATGGTAGAACTGAGATTTGAACCCAGTTCCCCTTCGTCTTCAGCTTACCTATATCTAGCTAAGCTTTAGCTGAGCCCGAGGGTGGCTCTAATCCCGAGGCCTCTCTGGAGTCAGACTGCACTGCCACTTTCTGGTTTTCTGTCTCCCATCCCCACCTGTGTTATCCCCAAAGAACCGTGTGATTAATTATACTGCTCCAGGCCCTCTGACAATTTATGTGGGGTGGGATGTTTTTGCTGCTGCTTACGCAATGGCGAATGTGCTGTGGCAGTGTCCCAAGCAGGTGGCAGCTAATAGGTCAATAAAGGGAAAAACATCCTTAGAGCAGTCAAGGCTGGGCTGCTGGGAGCAGAGGGGGCAGGTATACGGGAAAGCTGGTCCTCATGGAGGAGCCAAAATAGATTTGGGTTAGAAAGAACATGCCCCTTTCACTTCTGACACGGCGGGGGCTGGGTTGCAGGAAATAGCGTGCTGTATGTACCATATCTATTTCTTTAATAGGTCAGTGATTCCACTGTAGTTTATCTGCTGTGGAGTTTTCTTTCCCCCATCGCTCCTGAATCTCTTAGAAATTGGCTGACCTAATAGGGCTTTTCTAGCTTTAAGGTATTTATCTTAACAGGGCTGCATTGTGTTTCCCCCTAGCACATGCTGTTGGGCCGGGGGGGAAGTATTGATTAGGCTAGAAGCAAATTGAAAAGCTGTTTTTTAAAAAAGCAAACACACATCATTCAAGATCTCAAATCACAAACAGTAATACCTGTGGGCTTAGAAGTAGCCCAGGCTTTCTTTTTAACATCACGCTTGGTTACTCTGTAGCTTGAGGGCGCCCACACGCTCTGTACACATTCTGTTAAGACTCTTCTCTCCATTGCAAGCAGATAAATATGGCCAGCCCTCTTTGATAGATGGGGAAACCGAGGCACCAACTTGCCAGCCGTCGCACAGCAAAATTACAGAAGAGCCAGGAACTCTCAGCTCCCAGTCCTGTGCCTGAGCCTTCATGCCCGGCTCTCTAGGCAGGCAGAAATGATCCTTACGTGCCCCTGAGGTTCTGTGTTCCTGCTGCAGCAATTAATAATAGCTATACCTAGGTCTTTTCATCAGCAGATCTCGGTGTTTTCCAAAGGAGGTCAGTGTCAGTATCCCCGATTTACAGATGGGGAAACTGGGGCACAGAGTGAGGGAAATGACTTAGTCAGGCCAGTGGCAGAGCCATGAATAGAACCCAGGACTGCTTGGTCCCAGTCAATTCCCTATCCACTAGGCAACACTGCCTCCCCAATGTTGGCATCACTTCCAGAGCAGAGAGCTGCAATCCTTGCACTGCTTCAGGTGTTGCAGTTGCCATCGGCTGTGGCAATGGAAATGCAGAACCCCTAGGCACTAGCTTGGGTAGGGAAATGGAAGTCCCAGTCCTGGTCCCTCCCATGCTCTGTAAATCACCACAGTCCTGACCTACAAAGCAGAAGCAATCAGATTCTGTTCAGCCTGGGTGTTCCTGCATATCTCACAGAGGGCTAGGCTGGGGCCATTGTGTGATCTGAGCAGTGCCCCGAGGGGTAAGGAATGTGGAAGGTCGGGGCGTGACTTTTCTCATCCACTCTGCCCTTTTCCTCCTGGTTGGACTCTTCCTCTTAGAAGAAACTTGCTTATTACCTGATTTAATTAGAAATCAAGGGAAGGGAGACAGGACAGCAGGAAACACTGCTCTCTCTGAAATCACTGGCAAGATGCCCCCTTTCCTTTCCTGGGACCATGATCTGCCCAGTGGTTTACCCCAGTATTCTATGGCGCTTCTCTCCGCAGAGGCAGAACATCTGGCCAAGCACCCCGACTCCCTAACACTGGAAACTCAGTGGGAAAATGCCTAGACAGACGCTTGCCAAAGCCGCTTGTGAATCCCCTTCCTCCCACCCCTGTTCTCAGAGAAAGCAGCTGCCAACTGTGAACCATGTGTAAACATGCTAGTCCAGAGCCTCACTGCCACTTTTCATGTTATACCAGGGAGCCAGAAACCTGTCGTACACATGGCAGCATGAGCTCACAGTGGTTAGCATGGCAAGCCCCCAGAGCTGCTCCCATCTGCAGGGAAACTGCTGTTATCCACACGTTTCTTTGTTATCAGCACAGAGGCTCATGCTGCCAGCCCGCCCTCTGTGTGCTGTACAGCACATTCCGAGCGCTTTACTAAAGCTTTCCAGCCCTGTCTATGGGGTAGGTCAGCATCCTTCTCCTGTTACGGAGAGGAGAAAACGGAGGCCCAGAGAAATGAAGGCCTCAACTTGCAAAAGTACCCACTAATGCCAAAAGAGGCTGGGGCAGCCTGATTTTCAGACCTGACGAGCACTCACAGCTGCCAGTGACTTCTCCTGGAGCTGTGTATGTGTTCAGCACTTCCGGAAATCAGGCTCCCCAGAGTAAAAATTAATGACCCCTCTTGAGGACTCTGACCTAAGCAACTTGTCCTAGGTCACCGAGAGCAAGTCAGGAATCCTGACTCCCTGTCTTGTTCTCTAACCTTCCCAGCCACTTCTTTATTTTAAGGGCTGTTGGGAGGTTGCTTATATGCAATGAAGCTATGGCATTTTGTTATATTACTCTTTCTAGGTACCTTAATACCTGGTCTCACCTGTCTGTCACCTGACACTTCAAAGCAGAGAACAATTTAGTAATGTGTGACCTGTGCAGCCTCCCTCTCCTGATTCAAATCCTTCCCTAAAACTTGTTCCAGCTGGGAAGCCCATCACTCTTCCACCCCTGTCAGTAGGAGATTTCAGTAGCATCCCATTTACCACAATGACATACCATGCGTGAGGAGCTGCCTTCAGGAAGCCATGTGCACTACTGACAGAAAATATCATATTGTCTCTTTATAAATCCATGGTGTGCCCACATCTTGAATACTGTGTGCAGGTGTGATCGCCCCATCTCAAAAAAGATGTATTGGAATTGGAAAAGGTTCAGACAAGAGCAACAAAAATGATTAGGGGTATGGAACAGCTTCCATATGAGGAGAGATTAATAATACTGGGACTTTTCAGCTTGGCAAAGAGACAAATGAGAGGGGGTATGATAGAGGTCTATAAAATCATGACTGGTGTGGAGAAAGTAAATAAGGAAGTGTTATTTACTCCTTCTCGTAACACACGAACTAGGGGTCACCAAATGAAATTAATAGGCAGCAGGTTTAAAACAAACAAAAGGAAGTATTTTTTCACACAATGCACAGTCAATCTGTGGAACTCTTTGCCAGAGGATGTTGTGAAGGCCAGGACTATAACAGGCTTCAAAAAAGAACTAGATAAATTCATGGAGGCTATGTCCATCAATGGCTATTAGCCAGGATGAGCAGGGATGGTGTCCCTGGCTTCTGTTTGCCAGAAGCTGGGAATGAGCGACAGGGAATGGATCACTTGATGATTACCTGTCTGTTCATTCCCTCTGGGGCACCTGGCATTGGCCACTGTCGGAAGACAGGATACTGGGCTAGATAAACCTTTGGTTTGACCCAGTATGGCTGTTCTTATGTTCTTAACCCTAAACATTTGAAAATCAAGAGATGGTCTTTACAAGTCATGAGATTTTTCAAAATCGAGGTTGGATTCTGTTTATTTGCCTTCTGGTTGGTGAACAAGGAGGGGCAGGGCCGGCTCCAGCTTTTCTGTCGCCCCAAGCTGCGCAAAAAAAAAACGACGAGCGGCGGCACTTCGGCAGCTCAACCGTGCCGCTTCTTCTGCAGCAGTTTGGCGGTGGGTCCTCCCTCTCTTCCTCTTCAGCGGCAATTTGGCGGCAGCTCAAAGAGGAAGAGCGAGAATGAGGGACCTGCCGCCGAATTTCTGCCGAAGATCTGGACGTGCTGCCCCAATACCGGACGGAGTGCCACCCCTTTGAATTGGCCGCCCCAAGCACCTGCTTGCTATGCTGGTGCCTGGAGCCGGCCCTGAGGAGGGGTCACATTTTCCAAGCTTTTCTTCACAGCAACGTTCATTTTTAACAATGAAAGCAGAGATTCTCCTGTAATCACTCATCTCCAAGCACTGGGTCTTTGTTAAACATCAGCTATCTTGAGATACTAGATAAAATCGCAAGACTTGGCACCACAATTTGCAGTGTATAACAACTTTATTGAACCCACTAATTTATGAACAATACTACATATTCTTAAAGACTAACAGATTTATTAGGGCATAAGCTTTCGTGAGTAAAAACCTCACTTCTTCGGATGCTAGTCTTTAAGGTGTTAGTCTTTAAGGTGCCACCAGACTCCTTGTTGTTTTTGTAGATACAGACTAACACGGCTACCCCCTGATACTTGACTACGTATTCTTATCTGCCAGTAGATGGCGCTCCTTATATTAAACAAACACATGGCTTTGCCATAGCTGTCCCATAACATAATGCTCCAAACAGAACCGCTGCAGGCAGGCAGGCAGTGGGGGGTTTTTGCCTTTCTGTTCAGTCTGTAAGCTCCTGGAGGCAGGGATTACATCTTCCTCCGGGTAGAGTGAGGAGATAAGTGCACTGGTGCTTAGCAAATATTATATAGCGCTACTCAGTCACCAGCAATACCTAAAGGGGGGTTAGCTCTCCATCCGAGTTCTGACTCTGCGCGGCTTCTGCAATCAAATTCCTAAGAATGACAGCAAGCTGTGTTACAAATAGCACTCTAGAAATGCTCCCGTTCTCCGGTTTCCTTTCGAAAGCTGGTGAATTTGCTTGTTGCCTCAATGTCCGTTGAGAAGCAAGCAGAGAGTAATGGCCCCACAGGTTGCTATATTGGCTGCTGTTTGAGTCTCTCGGACTGGAACAGTTTGTTGGTCTCCTTGGTACAGTTTGTGAAGCCATTACTGGGTGTGACCGTTCAGAACCAAAATGCAAATCTCTTGCCCTTTGTGTGCCTTGTCTAGCAGACTGCGAGCTCTCTGGGGCAGGGCCTGTCTCCCACTGGGACCTGTATGCGCTACCGTAATACATGTGATACTGGGGAGACGTGAGAATGGAACAGAAAAAAAGAGAACAAAAGATTCTTAAGAGCCACCAGCCTCTTTTGAGGCCACAGTACTTGGCAGAGAAGGTGACTTTTGTATCAAATAAAAGACAGCAATTTCCTTTTGGTGTGAGCGCTATGGAAATAAATAGCATAAAGAGATGAAAGCCTTTTGCTCAGGTAACACAGCTTCTCGCAGCCTAGAGGTAAGCCTGCCTTGTGGTGGGGTATTTCCCCCTTGAGACGTGCCGCGTGCTTTTGAAGACGATGTTTTAGAATACAAAGGAGAAGAAAGCCAATAGATAGAAAGAGCTTAAAAATATATCAGCGGGCACAAATGACCTGTTTTAAATTGTCAGAATGGCTTTCGCTCTTGCAATACCTCTTTCAAGCGATGGCAGGGAATGTTATTCCTTCCTTCATGGCCTGCTCCTTTCCTAGGGCGCTGTGGTTGTCAGAACTGAACCGTCTGCTGAATCTACATGGAGATATTCACCCTTTGCTTTTAATACACCATGTTTGAGTCCCAGGACCCTTGTATCTGCAGCCCTGAGCAACGACCTTAATGCAGGTTCCAAGATGCATTGGCTTCTTTACATAGTGCTGGGGGTGGGGGGATGATCCCATAATGTATCTGTGTATAAAGCTGACAGTGTGGGCTAATCAACCGAAGAATCCCAACCAGTGAGCAGCAAGGAATGGGGAAGGAGAGCCGGTTTTGTCTTCAAGCGAAGGTAACTGTGGGGCTCGTTTTCAAGTACAGAGTCCTGAGCTGGGCATTGCAGTTCTGCATGACCTGGCACTTTACATGCCCAAGGGCCAATCTGAGTGTATATATTCCCTATTATGGCTCCCATTGGAACCGATGGGAAAACAAAACCCCGAATCACAAACTGAGACGGGCTCCTCCCCTCGCGGAGCTTTTGCTGCTCTTGTGGACTAGGGTGACCAGACAGCAAATATGAAAAATCGGGACTGGGGATGGGGGGTAATAGGAACCTATATAAGAAAAAGACCCAAAAATCGGGACTGTCCCTATAAAATCGGGACATCTGGTCACCCTATTGTGGACACCTCCTGGGCCAGAACTTGCCAGCCCTACCACCCTCCTGCAGATCAATCTGCCTGTGAAAGGGAGGGAGGGAGAAAAATGGACACAATTTTCCCATCCCAGGCATCTGCTTTTCATTTCTAAAGGCATGTAAATAGTCAACAGACTTCAAGGCCCCAAACCGGCTGAGACGCTTCAGTTCAATCCTTGGTTTCAAGCTTTGCTGGAGATTGCTGGTGGCAGCGTGACTGGACCTGTTCTCGGACATTCTCTCCCTCCTGGGAGACTTGGCTGTCTTCAGAAATGCTGCCATCTGCCCAGATCTGCTTTGCTTTCTTTTTCCTCCTCCTTGGACAAGGCCAGTGAAATGCCTGGCGTCGATTTCCCCCATCGAAAGGGTTTGCGTGCTCCTGGCTCTATAGCTTTAATGCTTGCACACGTACCGTTTGTTTTTTAATGGAGCATTAGAGGATTTTGCAATCATCTGTGCCTGGCAAAACCGAGAGGGAGGCAGCAGCCATTCTACAACAGCGACTGCAGAGAGGGGGTTGGGCCGCCTGGCCTGCTGGAATTGCCTGCTTTAAGACTGAACTGGAGTTGGGGTCATGCTGCTAACGCGGAAGGTGCAGCACTCTGGCCTGAATTCAGCTCTGGTGGAAGTGAGCCCAGTTCCGTTAGCATCACCGGAGCTGTCGGTATTTACACTGGAGATGAAGGTTCTACATCTCTGGTTGAATTGGACGCAGTGAGGTCTGGCATCTTGGGCTTAGATTGCAGTGCAGCCTGTGAAGATGTGGAATCCCATCTAAACTGTTTAAATAAACACCCATCCCCAGTCAAGCTGCCATCGTCTTTGTAGCAGTAAAGATACAGCTTCCATTTTAATGATTTCCCCCCGTAAGCGTTTCCTAAAGCACTTTATAAACTGATACAGACTTCTTCTGTCACTGAAATGCGGCCACCTCTGGGGTGGAGTGCAGCAGTTCGGCATGGGAAAGGCCAAGGAATGCTGTATCCAATTGAAACTTCAGGGTAATTCATCACTGCCTTTGCTGGTGTCCTGCAGTGACCATGCCATGTTGTAAATCCTCCTCCTGATCCCACAATGACACTTCTCCTCTACAGAGACCGGAATAATCTGCTGCCTGACTCCATCAATGCTGCCATCCTTCACTGTGTCCCCAGTGCCACCGAATGGGGCTGTTGAGTCCTGCTGGCTCAGCTGGCAGCTGCTCCATTTGCTCTCCAGGAAGTCCCCTCTCCAGACGGTCAGGAAGGGGCTGGGGAAATGGGATGCAATGAGATGTAGAGAGAGACATCCTTGTTGATGGAGCACAGGTGCAGGCTATTTTTGGGGAAATTCTCAGCAACGCAGCTGCAAACACTGGTGCTGTATTATTCTGGGTGTTTTACAAAGGGTGGGGGGTAAGCGCTCTGATCCCCATCTTACAGGTGGGGTGACGGCGGAATAGCCGGGTTAAGAGACTTGGTACAGCAGGTCAGTAGCAGAGCTGGGGACAGAGCCCAGATCTCCCGTACTCAAACTACTGACCTACACTGTCTCCTGATAGAAGGAGGAAATGCATGGCTTCCCTCTGCATCAGCCCTTCGGATCAGCCCCGGAGGGTGTGTGTGTGGGGGAGGGAGGGGGGGTGCGTTTCTGAAGGGCTGGCCCAGGTAGCCAGCGCCAGCCAGGCAGAAGCATGACTGATAGGAGTGGAGGCCTGTCCTGGGGGTGTATGCATGGAACAGCTCCTCCAGAGAACAACCCTTGCCTCCTACAGGAAGATCTGGAAAGATAATTCTTTTTCTCTTACTATGTAGCTTGGAAGTTTTAACAAGTGTACAAATCCTTGCCATGTAAATATCCGAAATGAAACAATTATTAAAACCGGTAGCTTTTGTTCAAAGAGCCATCATACAGGAATATAGTCGTCAGATTTCTATTTAACACGGCGTTACTATACTACAGAGTGAGCAGCATTACAACCCCCATGTCGTTTCTAGTGATTGTATTAAAATTGAGTGAAATCTCTTTATACACAGTTATGTCTATCAAATGTTAATATTCAAAAAAAGTGGATAGGTGCACTGGTTTGGGATTTTTTTTTTTTTTTTTTTTTGCAGGTGAATGTTCTTTGTCTGAGTATCGAATAAAAGGTAACCAAAGGTTTAAGTATCTATCTGTCCTCTGTCTATTTTGCTGGGTACGTAACTGGTGTGTTAATTGGAAAGAGATTTCTAAAGGACACTAGACTGGCACAAAGGGGCAGATTGCTCCGGCTGCGATATACTGCCTTGTGGCCCTTTCATCTGACACATCACCAGCTCCCTTAAAGCGTGGAGTCCAGCAAGGCCTATATTTAGACTCTGTATATGGGCTTTATTTATACCACGTCCTGGCCTCAGAGAGAGCTAACCTCAGGGGACCTGCAAGTCCCCAGACATCCCTGATTAGCATCAAACCCAGAGAGCGCTACCTGAACAGCAGGGCTAATATAAAGTGCCAGGAGCTGCCCTTTGAAGTCAATGAATGTTGCTCTTCTGTAGGTGGGAGGGGATGATGCCTAGGGAAGTCCTCCCATCCTAACCCCCCTTCCCTTTGAGAGCCCCAGGGAGTGTGACACACACACACACACACACTTGGTGCCCACAGCTTCTGCTAGATGGTTGGGTTGGAGGGGCTAAGTGCAAGGGGGCTGGCAGTCTCAAAGCAATCCTGGAGCAGGGAAGAAAAGGAAGGGCCAGGCAGGGAAGGAGTGGGGCAGGGGATGAGGTAGGGCAAAACGTGGGCACCTGGCCATGCTAATTGTATGCAGAGAATTTGTCTCGAGAAGCCAAAGGGAGTGTATAGAGAACGTCTCAGCTACTCAAGTGAGAAATCAAATTAAACTTTGCATCACATCGTGGAGCTGTTCTGTGCTAGGAGTTCTGTCAGATTCATTAATGGGTTCTACACCCCGGCCACGAGAAGGTGGGGGAGGGAAAAGCCTGCATTAGGCAGGGTGGGGAGGGGGGCTGTGTTTTCCTGCTTACCTGGGTCTGTTAGTGATGTGGCCGGGTGGGGGGAGGGAGTGTAGGGTTAACTACCAAGGGGCCTGTGTACAGTGCATGAGCTGGAAGGCAGAAGGCCGCACTGCAGCGTTCCTGTTCATTTCCGTGGGTTGCCATTGGCAGCCGGGGGCAGGTACCCAGGCAGCTTGCTTGAGATGCTGCTGCCTAGCACTGGCAAAGGTAAAAAGAACTTGTCACCACCTCTGAGAGGTAAAGAGGGCGGCATCGCCATTTAAAAGGCAGGGAAACCGAGGCACAGAGGTGTAGTGACTTGTTCAAGGCCGCAGGAGCTGGGAGTAATCTAGGGAGTTGCTAGCTCCCAGGCCTGGCCTGAGATAGCTAGGCCAGGCTGCCTGTCACGGGGCCTGAGCCCGGGCTCACTGCTGTCAGAGGGCAGATTCCAGCAGGAACTGCATGTGGTCTTGATGGGGAAGGCTTCCTGGAGGCTCGGGTGGGGCAGGGCAGTAGCTGGAGAGAAGCAAGAGGCCAGTGTTGGGATTTAGCTGGGCATAGGAAGGAGGGCTGGGCGCAACCTCACATCCTGACTGGTCACAGGGCAGGAGCTCTGAGGACTCAGCCCTGGCCGAGTCGGAGAGGGAAAGCAAGAAACTGACTGAACCTGCCGGGAAGGCCTGGGAGGTTGGGGGGCACTTGTAGAACCAAGAGGGTGAGATGGCAACAAGCCGGAATAAACAAAAGTGGCTTTAGCCGGCAGCCAGAGCCAGCCTGATCCAACAGTGACAGACTGGGGCAGGGGTGCTCTCCTTTGCACCAGTATGAATCTGGAGTGACTCCAGTGACTATGCTGGTGCTTCTGTGGGTGTGGCTGAGATCAGAGCCTGGCCCAGCATCTCAGACCAAGAGAAGGTCCTCCCCAGGGGTTCTCTGATGGTTGCAGGGTTCCAGAGTCTGTACCAGAGAGGCCCAAAAGGTTTTCATGTCAGCAGGGAAGCAATGGAGCAGGTGCAGCCCAGCCAGCCCATTGGCTCCACCATGGGGGACTCTGCCTCTATGCACAGGCGCTTTGATAGAGCGCCCTCATTTATCTCTGAGCACCCAGGTTTCCCTCCGGCTTGCTGAGTATCACTCACCCAAGGCTGCTCATTGTCTGCCTTTCTCATGATAACTTCCTCCCCAGAGCTTAGCCTAGGTCAGCCCGCAAGGACATATAGACATTGCTAGAAGTTTCTATTACCTTTTGAAATTTAAGTTTGTAACTCATTTGTGTGTATGTTTCCCTGCTTTATCCTTATAAATAACTCTCCTGTCCTTTTCCTAGTTAATAAATCTTTAGATAGTTTATTATAGGATTGGCTACAAGCATTGTCTTTGGTGTGAGATTTAAACTGCAGCTGACTTGGAGTAAGGGACTAACACTAACTGGTTCTTTGGAACTGGGCGTAGCCTGAATATTGCTGTGATGTTTGGTGTAGGGGACCATCTATCACAAAGGCAGGCTTCTCTGGTTGACGGTACAGATCGGAGTACCCAAGGGGACTGTCTGTGACTCCGTGTTAAGGCTGTTATCATGCCTGAGGAGTTTACACTTGATATTTGGTTGGTGAAATCTAAGTACAGAACTCACAGCCAATTTGGGGTTTGTGTCTTGATTCTTCAGTCTGCCTGGATGTTGATGCTCCTGCTCTTGACCCACTGCAGGACAGCGTGACACATGTGTGATGGGTTGGACGCCCCCGTCCGGGAGGCCACCTGATGTACTGGGGTTTCATTGAGCCTCTCCTGCTCCACCAGCCTGGATTCCCTCTCCCTGTTTTGTTGAATTAGGCTCTCCGGCCTCTTGCAGCGTCACACACAGGTAGGGCCACACCAGCTGCAGACACAGACTGAAGTCAGCTCTGTGTGAGAGGACTCCCCCAGCACTCACGTACACGCCCCTTTTGGGAGATAAACCCAAAATAATACTGTCTTGCACTGCACAGAAAAATTGGCACAGCGCAAGCTCATCAAAATTCACCCTTTTCCTCATTGTGAAGAGAGATGTGCACACCTTCTTCCCCGCCCCCTGGTAGAAATTGCACAAACTGGGTTTAATAATAAACCAGACTAGTTTTATTAACCATAAAAGGCAGATTGTAAGTGGTTAAAGGGATAGCAAATGGAACAAAGCAGATTACTAAGCAAATAAAACAGAACAAAACACGCAAACTAAGCTCGATTCGCTAAAGAAATTGGCTATAAATAGTCATTTCTCACCCCTAAATATTGTCACAGGCAGATTACAAAGAGTCTTGCAAGTCAGCTGCCCTGGCCTGCTGATTGAAACTTCAGACATTATTACTCACACACTGGACACCTTCCAGCCTGGACTTAACTCTTCTCCCCCCAGTTCAGTTCTTGCTTCCAGGTGTTTTTCAGTGTCTCTTTGGGTGGGGAGGCAGAGGAGAGCCACCGTGATGTCACTCCCCTGCCTTATATAGCTTTTGCGTAGGGCGGAAACTCTGTCTTCCAGTGGAAAAACACTGGCATTCCAAGGGGGGTGGGGTCCAGTACCAGGTGACGCAGACCCCTGTCTCTGCAGGGTTGTAGCAGCCATTCCTCGCAGGTAGTCTGGAGCGAGGACGACTAAGCTCTTTCACAGTCCATTGTCTTTGCTGATGGGCCATCAGCCCTGTCTGGCTTTCCATTGTTGTACCTGAAGGGCTAGTTGGGGGTGTCACCCAAAGTAACACATTTGAAATACAGATACATGGTCAATATTCCTAACTTCAGATGCAGAAATGATACAGGTGTACAGATTGGATAATCACATTCAGTAAATCAGAACCTTTTCAATGATATCTCACATGAGCCATCTCGCATAAAGTATATCTCTGTTATGTCACATCCATATCAAGCATATTTCAATAAGGAATATGGAGTGTAACATCACAACATGCCCCCTCCCCTCCTCACCAGTGCAGATATGGCAGGATCCTTACCTCCTCGTGTTCAGTGGGTTAACTCGTCTGCCTTGGTTTGGATAAGATCTATCATTGTGGTATCTGAGCTCCTACATTCATAGATTGGCACTTTCTCAACATGCCACCTAGAATTCAGATCTGGAATGGTCTTGATCCTCTTCTTAATGCCTAACCCCAGGATGCTCCATGAAAAGTTAAATAGCCCCTCTTAATCCAGCCTGCCTAGACATTTACACGTACCTCCTCAGCTGGCCTCACGTTGTGACTTTCTGCTGAAAGCCTATAACACTTGTCTGGGATGCTGTACAGACAAAGCTGTAGTGAAGGTCACAGGTAGCGACACTTCTGGAGCCTGGAAGGAAGGCAGATGACCCGAAGCACTATTGCCAAATTGTCCTGATCAGCGTCATTTTTAAGCTGCTTGTGAGACTAGTACTTAAACAACAGTTGCCTTTAATCAACCCCCAGTTGCCTCATTACTGGGCAGGGTTCCGAGCAGGCCGTATAACTGAGGCTCAAGTGGTTAGACTGACATCTTTTACTGAGGATGCCTTTAGTCAGGACAGGAGTTGGCACAGTTGTTGTTGACCTTTTGTCGGCATACAACACAGTCTGGCACTATGGACTAGTCCTAACATTATTCTCTGGGGCCCCAGACAAGAAACGTGTAGAGTTTATTGTGCAAATGATTTCTAGCGGTACAGTGATCCTTAAGCATGCAGACAGTTCAAGTCACCCACATCGATGCACAATGCATTTCCCCAGGAATCTGTACTCACTCGGATGCTCTTTAACAGACACACAGCTGACCTGCTGCCCGCTTTGGCAACTAAGTTTGTGTATGCTGATGGCATCTGCCTGGCAGTAGCCAGAAAGCGCTTTGAGGAGCTGGAGTCCTGCCTGTCATCTGAACTTGACATCCCGGCCAGTGGTGACTTAAACTAAATGCACTAAAGACAGGGTCATCTTGTCCCATCTCGCCAACCGGTTAGCTCATCGACAGCTGCAAGTCCTTCTGATCAATCAGCCAGTCGTTTCTGAACCATACCCTTCTTATTTGGGGATAGAGCGTGACCACTTTCTGTCCTTTCCACAACACATTGAGAGGACGCGGTAAAATCCAGCTAAGAGTCGCACTCCTCCGCAGGCTTGTTGGCAACTCACGGCAGCCTTACGGACACCTCCCAATGCACCTGCTGAATACCGTGCGGCAGCACAGTCATCACTGTGGCAAGTGGCCTCAACAATCAGCTCTGCTTTTTGTATCATTCCTGGTGCAACCCAGACAGCTCCAGTTTCAACCTTTTGGCCCTGGCTGGCTTTGCTCCTCTGGCAATTAGGTATGAAGGCAGGGCCCTAGCCGCATTACTGCATGCAGCCCGCTATCAAGACAGCTTACTTCACAATTCCATCTCCATGCCACATCAAAAACACCAGCCAACGTTAAGACGCCCCTTTTCTGAAACAACTGAGCCTCTCAGACAGCACATCAGACTTGCCCTTTCTAAGGAACAGCAGCAACAGGTGGTGTGAGACTATATTTTGGATTGATGGCACATTTCTTTGGCAGGTAGACAACTCAGATCTGTATCCCCTAGTCTCTCTGTCTGCCCCTCAGAACAACCACACGAACCAAAAGATTGTTCTTCGTTACAACAGCATGCGTTGTTTCACAGGTGAGCTAGCTTACCTTTTTATTGAGGGGGCTGCCCGCACTCCCCACCCCGCCCTTGTGAAGCTCAGGAACAAACAACATGCCCCCTTGGTTTTGGACTGCCCTCTTTATCATCTTGATGGTGGATGGACGTGCTTTGACGTGTCCAGATGCTGCTGCCATGATAGAGTGGTCACATCTCTTATCCCATATCTAATGTATTGTTTGCGCCACCAGAAGCCATACACCAGAAGAAGACCATAGTGGCCAAGTGCCCATATGACCTATCAAGCGGTTCACCCAGCCTTTGAGATTATGGCCCCCTGGTCAAACCCAGACAGGGATCACCGGAAAGGTAACTGAGTCAAACTGCTGGAAACCCAGTCTGCCGAGGTGAAGAGTCCAGTTCGGAACCTGTGCTCTTGATTAGTATGTGACTGGCCAGCTTTAACCAGTGCGTGTGCACAGTTCTGTTTTTCTTCACTTGACAGGCCATTCCCCGGGTGCTGTGTATTGACTTGGGTTGTTTGCAGCACTGATGTTGTGTTAATTGGAGAAATCAACTCTCACCTGGGTTATTCTGGATGCACGGAGGGTATGACATGAAGCTGGGGGTCCTGGCATGGGTGACGGTAGGCTTGTAAGGGTGTCTCGCCTAGTAGCTAGCTGCCAGGGGGATCAGTGCTCTCTACACAGCTGAGAGAGTGGCAAACAAATGAACTACCTTTTTAGCAGACTTGCTGGAATTCTACAAATTAAAGGCGCTAAACTCCAATTAGGCAGCGCTTATTAATTTCTAGAATGTAATTTATTTACACGGCATGTTCCCATTCGCAGCAGGGAGCTCCACTGCTAATTGCTATACTTGGTATTCAGGCCCAGGATTCCAGAGCCCATTAACGGCATTCTGGTTTCCAAGCAGTGAGGAAGTCTCCGGGGGCTTGACTCTTCCACCGGAGGAGAAGGGCCCTAAATCACTAAGAGATCCATTGTGCCATTCTGTACTCTCAAAGAGCAATGCCTTATTCTGCCAGTAGACCCATAGTGGCTCCATTGCCCTGACACCATGGCAGCCTTCGCACCATGGTTCTGACCTCACTGGTCCCCTCATTCCCAATGGCCGCTTAGGATGTGCTCCCATGGTTCCCAGCCCCCATCTCTGGTGCCCTCACCCACTATGTGGTGTGGATGTCCATGCTCCATGCCTGACTCCCCTATCATCACCATGGCAACAGGGATGCCAGCATCCATGCCCTCGTGCTTCATTTTCATGCAGGGCGATCCCCTCTCTCCCCACCCCCCCATGGTGTTTGATTCTGATCCTCCCACGCTTGCCCCGATTGCCGTGTTCCATTTGTGCAGGGTAATGCTTTTTAAGGTGGGGAGCAGGCTAGTCAATAAACACAAATGGAGATTGGCTTCCACATGGCTTTCCCTTTCCATTCAGCTCCCCACGAGGGGCTCAGGATGATCTGTGAGCTGATGGCTGTGGCCTATCACAGATCAAGTTGCTAGACTGACAGCTGGACTGCTGTTTGTTTTCTCCATCTCTGCTGCCGGAGCTCCAGGACAGGAGCTCTCTTTAGGGCTGGTAAGCTGCTGTGCTGGAGTCTTGCTGACACGCCAAGCCCCATGCCGAAGACCCCCAAAGGGATTCCTCCAGAACGCACCATGTCATTTCACCCGGAGTCCCCTGGACTGGGTGGTACGTCTTCTGCCCATGTTGTTTCCCAAGCCCCAGGGCAAGCAGGAGCCCTGCCAGGGTGCAGCCCATGGAGCTAGGCTGCAGCATTAGAGAATGCCCTGAAAAGAGACGGAGAGATTTCTATGCTGACAATTCCACTTCCTATTTACCTCCAGTCTCTGACTCATGAAACCGCTGTGTTGGGGAAGGAGGAAAGGGGGATTGAGTAGGACGCAGGAGCAGAAATCAGAGCTCCGATTTAAAGAGACATGAGCATCGATCTGGTCTCCTTGGCCTGCCTGTCCTCCGTGGCACATCAAATACGTTTCTAGTGTCCCCCTGCCTGGCAGCCTTTCTGGGAAAATCTCTCTGGCAGCCCTTTGGAGGGAGGAGATGAAGACAACCTTCCCATCCAGCGCTGATCCCCACTGCGCCACCTGGCGGTGTTCCCCAGTGACAGCTATCCAGGTACAAACGTATCCCTGGGAACAGAGCACCACTAGCTGTGGTGCACAAGGAACTGGTGACTCTGCCCCTGGTGTGCTGGGACTCCAACAGCCAGCTAGCCTCGCTCTGAGGCAGATATTCTAGGCATTACATAGGTTTAGTGTTCTTCACTGAGGTCACTGCTGGGCCTCCGTACCCAAGGGGTCTTTTAGGACTAGTGGACACGAATTGGATCCTTATCACCCCTTTATTTCCCTGGTGGAGACCAGGAGTGACTCCAATGAAGTTAATGGGATGACAACAGCATAAAATAGATGTGTGTGTGTGTGGGGGAAATCTTTGTTCTTACCTGGATCAGTGCTTGTGAGAGGGAGGTAGTGAGAGCGTGGAGCACAGGCACACTAGCACAGGATTGGCCTGTGCGCAGAACAGGGAGTGGCAGGTCTGTGACACAGACAGACCTCCTGGGCTAGAACGCCAGGCTGGGTTAAACCACACAGGGGTCATGGAGGGAGAGGACCTCAGATTATGTATATTCACAAATGTAGCAGCAATCACATGTGGCTGCTCTCCTGTTATGACTGGCGGCCAGGTGTCTGTGATGAACCGAAATCCGACCGACACAAACTGTAGTTCCCTTCTCGATTCCTTACCGTCCCTGTAGCGTCAGGCACACAACGCACCAGACAACAAAAGAGCAGCACAGCGGGAGTCTGTTCAGCCTCATCCCATTTCCACCTGCCCCAGCGCTGCTGCTCCCTCCTTGCTGTGTAGTGCAAAAGGGACAGTATGCTCTGTTCTGGCACGGTTACATTGTATAAACATACTTGGGGTGCAACCCCCACCCAGGGCCAAGGATCTGTTCCCTAATTAAGGCAGCTAGGGCCTTGAAGTGATTCTTTGCACAAGGGTGAATTTCACTGTAAAGACTGACACTGTATGAGGCTCTGCCCCAGGATAGGACAGCTTGTCCATTGGGATGTATAAAACTATGCACACTTTAGTACACCCAGCCAAAGGGGTGACCCGGAGCTCTGACGGAGGCTCTGATCTTTCTGTCATTCTCGCCTCTCTCCTTCTGATTAGATTTAAATGAGAGCCAGGTTCAGATCACCGGAGCTGGGTATTCTGCTGGGAAATCCTGCGGATCACAGGACGCTTTGAGTTACATGAACTTCGTGCCCCCTATAGCATCTGATTTTTCATTTAATAAATCTCCATAATGAATGCTAATCGACACATATTTATCCATTTTAATTTTGTCCCTTCATTTCACCACCAGGAATTAGATGTGCAGGGGAATATTCTGCTGCCTTTTCTGAATAAGGAATATACCTTTCAGCTGCCTGGAAATGTATCATATCACACAAGTGCAAATGTTGTTGTTCATTATTATTACTACAGGTAAAGATGGACCCAAGCTGCCAAATTCAGATTCTGACGCCTGATCTGGATTTCGTCATTTTTAACCCCCGAAAGGACCATTCTGATCATCTGGTCTCACCTCCTGCATAGCACAGACTGGAGGATTTCACCCAGCCATTCCTGCCTCCAGCCCAGGAACTGGTGGTTGGACTAAAGCCGCTTCTCTTCGACAGGCAGCTGCTCTTGATGTAAAGACTCCAAATGATGTATTTACCATTTCGCTTGCTAACCTGTTCCAATGGTTGAGTAACCTGTGACTTCTTTCAAAACGCCCCTGCAAGTAGGGCACAGTTTGGGGGTGCTGAGGTGGGGGGATCAGCTATGAAATTTCCCATCTGCATTTGGCTTCTGAACACACTCCGATTTGGGCTTGTGTGTGGGATTCAGAGGCTTGGTTCTGACCCATCACTGTTTAATGGAAATGGCAGCATATGTGCTGTCAAACATAGGCAAACACGGGGTTAAGCAATCGCAGGTGCTCTTCCCGAGGCTATTCCAGTGGTCGGTCAGCTGGCAGGTATTCAGTGGGCAAAGGTGGGTATGGTGGGCTGGCCTCCTGGTGCTTGGTACCTGGGATGCTACCATGGCAGTTGTTTCACGTCCAGTCTCTTGAGTGAAGCAGGTTTCATTCTCCGTTTCCTAGCTGGGGAAAAAGGCAAATAGAGTGAGTGTGAGGAGCTGCTTCTAATTAATCTGCTGCCTTCCGCAGTGTCTGGCTGCTGGGTAACTTCCTCCTTGTCTCATTCAATTAAGGGCGACACAAAGGAGCATTCAGAGCTGAAGTGACACTGTGGCCAGACAGATGTAGCAGAGTCTCTGCTAACCTGCACTTGGCCCCTTCCTTCCAGTTCACAGCACCAAGCTGTGGGTCACAGCAGTGACAGGGAAAGTGTCTGTCCCAGCTGCAGAATTGGGGGATTACCACCTACCAATACACAAGCCTCTGCCGTCCTGACTCGCTCTTTGCTCAGTGAGACATAGATATATGATGGCACTGGCAGCATCTACCTCTAGAGATAATTAGACCTTGGGTAATTAATTATTCCTCCTTTGATGCCAAAACAAATACTCGCCCCACTGCTGGAATGTATTGATCCCAGCTGGGGAAATATGTATTGACTGCCGTAGAAGATAGCAGCCACTGGCCTTCTTTTTCTAGATGCTAGCCCAGGCGCAGAAATAATGGGCCTATTCTGATCTCCCTGGCACCCATGGAATTCTGCAGGCAGTGCAGTTACTATTGTTTTGCACCAGTGTGATGGACAGCAGAACTGGAAGAAGTGAATGGAATAGTGATACAGTCAGTGGGCCCGCTTTCCCTGTGCCTTACACCTGGTGGAGTTGTTTAGACCTGAACCACATGGTGTAACAGGCCACCAGTTCAGCAAGGCAGCAGTTGACACTTGCTTTGCAGAGGAGAGAATGACTGCCCAAGAGGCAGAGTGGGGCAGGCTCATGCCCCCAGCGTTAATCTGACTGATAAGAATAAACCCTCTCTCTATGGTTATAGGGCATCCGTTCATCAGGAAGGATCCCAAAGCACTTTACAAGCATTCCCCAGGTGCTGCTCATCCAGCACTGAAACGTAGTCCCACTTAAATGTGGACTGTGGCAGCCACAGTGCATAACCACACCAGGTGGGTGCATAATAGCACTAATTTAATAATCATTCTAAATGAGCACTAACACATGAGGAATAACTTCTCCCGTTGGAAGCACCGAGGACATTTGTAGGTAGAAGGACAATAAGACAGTAACGTTCATCTTTTTAATTGGGCGTTTGGGGCTGGGATGGACTGAGGAGCAAGAGGTAGATCTCATTAATTGGGGGGGAATTATTAATTCAATTCATCATGCCGGAAGCTCATTTTTATATATGGGTTTAGGGACCTTTGCATTTATGTTCTGTAAAGTGCCTGCAGCTATGAAGTGGCATTAATAGGCCTCGAGCTATACAAAAGGGACAATGTTCCCTAGTGGGCAGGGCACTGGAATAGGGATCAGAAGACCTGGTTCTATTCTTGGCTCCATCACTGACATGCTCTGTGGCCTTGAGCAAATGATTTCCCCTCTCTGTCTCTGTCCCCTCTCCCCCCCAGTTCTCTATTTAGTCTGTTGACTGTTGACCCTGACCGGCTCTTGGAGGGTCTAGAGTTTTGGGTAAAATAATAATGGATGTTACTGAAGCTGTAACCAGCAGAGGAACCAAAATATATGTATTAAAAATAAACTTGGCTATAGATCTTAAGCATTAAGTGTTACGAGTGAGGCCTACACGTTAGCGCTACATATCTTGTGATAGTTTGGCAATGGCTCTTGTGATGAATAGGTAAAACCACAAAGGAACAGATGGTAGCATCTCTGGGGCTAACTGCGCTGATGTATCAAAACTATTTGGCAAAGGACTGGTGTGAATGATTGGCTTAACGGTTGGAAAAGTAATTATGGTCAACCGCAATACCACATCTGGACAACCAGCACCCTAAAATTGGTCTCTTAGAGTACCAAATATGAATAGGAGGGCGAGAGTCCATCAGGTATGCTCCCAGAGGCATGTGAGTGGAATGGAAAAAGGTGTATGAAAAGTTGTCAAAGTTGGGTCACCAGGGATGACCAAATGGTGGAAGCCTGAGTACGAACAAGCCCTCTTGAGGTGATCTCCACTTACTTTTTCTTCTGTCTTCACTGTTACTAGCAGGCACAAGGTTGTAAGTACACCTCTACCTTGATATAACGCTGTCTTCGGGAGCCAAAAAATCTTACCGCATTATAGGTGAAACCGCGTTATATCGAACTTGCTTTGATCCACCGGAGCGTGCAGCCCCGCCCCCCTGGAGCGCTGCTTTACCGCGTTATATCTGAATTCATGTTATATTGGGTCGCGTTATAGCGGGGTAGAGTGTATGTCAACATTTACCTGGTGCCAGCCTAAGGCTGTAAGTATGCACAGTGCAGGGGCTGATTTGTTTATATGTATCTGGTTTTGTATAATTTTGCTTATCCTGGGATTTACTTAGATTTTTGTGTGTTTCACCAATCTCATAATTAGTAGTATGTACTTGCAAGGGTGAAGAACCCGTGACTGGTGCACTTTGCATCTTAGATTAATCCCCGGCTACAGGGTTGTAAAACACTCAGGTCAGGGACGGTCTCACGGTGTGTTTGCTTAATATCCAGCACAATGGGGCCCAATCTTGGCCAGGTTCTCTGGGTGCTACTGTAGCAAACATTTAATGCTAAGCTGGAGTATAACTAGTATGCAATAACTTGTCCATTTTGTCATGCTGTCAAGACATGGCAGTGTTCCCTCTATCTGTCCTCTGATGAAGCAATTGTTTTAAACAGCAGGTTATCCACAAGGGCAAGTTTAGCTTGATCTACACAGCGGTCGGCAACCTTTCAGAAGTGGTGTGCCGAGTCTTCATTTATTCACTCTAATTTAAGGTTTCGCGTGCCCATAATACATTTTAATGTTTTTAGAAGGTCTCTTCCTATAAGTCTATAATATATAACTAAACTATTGTTGTCTGTAAAGTAAATAAGGTTTTTAAAATGTTTAAGAAGATTCATTTAAAATTAAATTAAAATGCAGAGCCCCCCAGACCGGTGGCCAGGACCCGGGCACTGTGAGTGCCACTGAATATCAGCTCGTGTGCCGCCTTTGGCACGCGTGCCATAGGTTGCCTACAACATATGTTTATAGGCACTGGATGTTTTTAATAGCTCCATGTGCTAATTGTCCTCTAAGTCTAGGTTAGAGATCTGGCTTACAGCTAGGCTGAGAACCTTGCAGAGCCCTGAATTACTGCAGGGCTGGGCTGACATAGTAACATTTTATGACACTGTGGACTCTCCAAGCAGTGAGGACGGACAAAGTGGACACTGGGGACGGATTGACATCGGAGTTACTCATTGAGTGGCTGATAGGGAGGGGAGCATGCCCTGAACCTTCCCTTGCAGAGGTGGGATGAGCACTGGCCACATCACCTTGTCACACTGTCTCCACTGAATGCGAGCAGTGGCAGCCTTCCTTCTCTTGGTACACAGGATCCCTCAACCTGCTTCCACTGTCACCCAGGCTAATGGCATGCTTGCCCTGCTGTGTCCACATGGGCGACCATCTCTGACTCCTGAACCCAGACAGCCAGGACTGCAGGGCTGGTGTGCTCCATACCCAGGAGCCAGGAGCATCTCCTCCTGGCACTTAGCAGCAGCCCAGGGGACGACGTAGAGGTGGCCCTGGGATTGGGAATGACTCCAAGGCCTGTGTTTAGTAACCACAGCCTGTGGCCTTAGGGAGGGAGGATTGGTGAAAGGGAAGAAAAACTAAGGAGACCCCCTGCAAGAGGCTGCTGATTCATAACCCACAAAAGCCTCCTCTACCTGGGAGGGAAACGAATTCTGGCGGCTGCTGCTTTGGCATTCTCCCTCAATGGTCTGCAGGCAGTGTGGCTAGAAACCAATGAGATAAAGGAATGCAATTTCCTCCACTTGTTCGGCAAGCTCTTCCGACCTCTCATGCATTACCATGAAGCAAAGGGAATGGAAAACAACCCGCAAACCTCAGCCTCATGACGATATGGCATTGCAATTGCTGTGCAAATGCGATAACTCGGCCAGCCCTCACGAAGGCCAGGTCCGTCCTCAGCAGGCCAGCATCACGTCAGCGTGGATTACCCAGCTGATAGGAAAGTGGGCTCTCTGACTTCAAGCCAGGTATGTTATTGTTCCGCTGCCTCCTAGACCATAGAGCCAATCAAGAAGCAATGATTGCTGATGTGCATGAATTGGCTGGGAAATCATGCTGGATGGCACGGCCTCGTAGGGAGCTGTGAAGCAGGATTTTTTTCAGTTATTGCCTGCATAAGTAATAGGAGTTGTGACAAAGTTCCTCTATCTTGGTGGGTCCTGCGCTTATTGGCGGATTTTCTTGCCTCAGAGATTCACCATGTGGGTTGGGGAACAGCCCAGAGACCTTCTCCTCTGGAAGAGCCCACAGTCCAGGTCAATTGGGAGGTTTGGAGGGAACCTGGGCCCACCCTCTACTCCGGGTTCCAGCCAAGGGCCCTGTGGACTGCAGCTGTCTATAGTGCCTCCTGTAACAGCTGCATGACAGCTACAACTCCCTGGGCTACTTCCCCATGGCCTCCTCCAAACACCTTCCTTATTCTCACCACAGGACCTTCCTCCTGGTGTCTGATAACGCTCGTGCTCCTCAGTCCTCCAGCAGCACACCCTCTCACTCTCAGCTCCTTGCACCTCTTGCTCCCAGCTCCTCACACTCGCCCCACAAACTGGGGTGAGCTCCTTTTTAAAACTCAGGTGCCCTGATTAGCCTGCCTTAATTGATTCTAGCAGCTTCTTCTTAATTGGCTCCAGGTGTCCTAATTAGCCTGCCTGCCTTAACTGGTTCTAGCAGGTTCCTGATTACTCTAGTGCAGCCCCTGCTCTGGTCACTCAGGGAACAGAAAACTACTCATCCAGTGACCAGTATATTTGCCCTCTACCAGACTCCTGTACCCCACTGGTCTGGGTCTGTCACAGAGTGTTGTCTCCTGCAAAATGGATGGAGGGCTGCAGGGGAAATCTGTTCATCACACAAACTGTCTTGGAGCTGCACGGCGACAGCCATGATTATTCATTTTACACACTGGGGTGGGGAGGGGAAGGGAGAGGGGGAGGGAGAGAGGGATCTCTTACTCATCTGGCCTAATGTGCTCCTGACCAATGAGAGCTTTTTCGGTCATTTAGGGTTGGAGCCTTGATGTTCAGAGATGAAGAACTAAGCTGTGCACATCACTCCGTGGGCAGAGAGCTACCTAACTCCCTATCGCTAGTTCCCTTCTTCCTACCTGGGGGCTGCGAGGACTGCCCCAGGCTAATTCCGACGTGGTTTGAATGTAGGATCTGAGCCCCGCCCTGCCCCCTTGCCCAGGAATCTCACAAGGCTCTGCGGCAGCCCTGTGGTTGCAGTAACTTTTGAAGCCAGCGAGACTGGCAGTAGTGGTGCAGGGCCACTTTTACATGGCCTCCCCACCTGCACTAAGCTGCTCCCACTTCCAGCTAGAGGGACTTGGATTTTCCTGCTATTTCTTCTTAACACCATGCTGAGCTGTCCCATTGGATGGGGCTGCACTGTCTGGCGCTGCCTGCAGCTCATGTGCTCCAGAAGGTTCTTAGGGGGAGAATTCCTGAGTGCCCCTGTAACTCGATTCTCATGGCCATTCTCCTCTATGTGAGACGTCCAATCAGCCATAGGCCAGCAGTATTTTGCACTAATGTACCACCTCAGGCATTCTCCGTGCCCTTTATTAACCATTAATTCTCACAACACCTGTCTCACAGACGGGGGGAAATGAGGCACAGAGAGATTAAATGACTTGCCCAAGCACTCATGCAGCTAGACAGTGGTAAATCCTGCCCCCTCGTGCCCTATTCTAACCACAGTCCTCCCTCCATGTGCTAACTAACCTCTTCAAAAGAGCCGTTCCCAGACTGGAGCAGATCTGCGGTCCAGCTAACCCTTTCTCCAACAGTCAGAGGCTCAGGCAGAAAATGGCTAAGCAGTACAGAACAGACATGGTGACCTTTAAGGGGTGTATTGTCTACCAGCCTGCAGAAGAGTCTGGCTAGGGAAGAGGTGCTTACTTCTCATGCGAGGCACTCATCCTGTGGTGCTAAGTGACTAAGGGCACGTCTACACTGCAAAAAACACCTGCTGCAGTGAGTCTCCGAGCTTGGTGCAACTGACTTGGGCTCGCTATCAGAGTCTGGGCCTAGCCTGAGCAGGAATGTCTACACTGCTCATTTTAGCCCCGGGACCTGAGTCATGTGACCTGGTCTCTGAGACTTGCTGCCGAGGTGATTTTTTTTTCAGTGTAGACGTAGCCCTAGTTCAAACCTAGGTAAACAGTCGAAGCTCCTGCTTTTGGGCACAGTGGGAATGTGATGGAGCAAATTACTTACCTGTTGCTTTTAATCTCTAGCTTCCATGTTTCTGAGACTCTTTAAATTTCTCTGAGTAGACCCACTCTATGGGTCAGGTGTCAAGGAAGAACAAAACATGAAAGAATAGAACAGGCAAAAGTTTACTGAAGGTAAATTGAGAGCACCAGCGTGGCTCATTCCTATCAGTTCTGTCCCGTGTGGTATTTGTCTGATGGTTTGTTTCCCAAGGAGTTTTACTTCCAAAAGGATCTGATGCCCCTCAGGGAGATTGCCTTGTGCATGCTTGTGAATTCTCATCTGGTGGGAAAACTGTGTTCTTGGTGTTGCTAACGGGATAGAAAGGCCACTTATGAATAGAAAGTCCAACAACTGATTTACAATAGCATCCCAGTGGCCTTATTATTGGCTCAGTCATTTGTGGATGTTAATGTGATCTGAAAACTGCGACAGTAGTTGTGAAAATCATTGGCAGCTTCAACCTTGGCAAGGCTGCCCAGTAAACAAGTGGACTGATGTCCTTCTAATGTGCTAAGCTGGGACAGATGGCACCTGCAGATTTCCTTTTCAGGACACGTAGATGAGAACTGCTCCTCCACGTTAACATTTCTCATGTCATGGATATTATCTAGACCTAGGAAGAGGGAGCACTCTAGGCTGTAACAAGAGCCTGAGCCCATGATCTCTGCTCTTCCATACATGCAGCTCTTGGATACCGAATTTATGCTAAGATGAATGCTGAACCTTATTCAGATAACTTCTGCAGAGCTCACTCACAGCTCAAGACAGCCAGGGGAGGACCCTGATTTCTATGCGCACTCAGGGCTGTCCTTGGGTACAACCATGCATTGTTTTATTAACGACAAAACCATCTTTACTGGGAGGGGGGGCTGGTCAGCACTCTGGTGTGGTGGGACAGTGGTGGGATGCCGCGGTGATGTCGAGATGTAGACGAGGAGCAGGGGAATTTAGTCTGGCCAGGATCTGATGTACAGACAAAGCTGTAAAGAGACGGAGTAAACAGAAGCTGCGCAGCACAGCAAGCGCCATCCTGCGTCGTCTTTGAATGGCGTGTAACGGGGATAAAGCTCACATCAGAAGGGGGCCAGGACTGTCCCACCTTTGAGAGCAACCCTCTGCTCACAAGCAGCTGCTCTGCACTGAAAGCCACCAGAAGTCTGACTTACCCCATAGAGAAGTGGCGGTCTCAACTTCTTATAAAAGAGAGCCAATGCAAAGAAGACGTGTGTGTGTGTGTGTGTGTGTGTGTGTGTGCACACACACCAGGCATAACCCATTAGGGCCAGATTCACTCTTTTTGCCTTGTTTAGCGATAAAGGGCACAGAAGTACCTGGGTAGATTCCTAGATTTTAAGGCCATAGGGGATCGCTCTGATCGTCTGGCCTGCCCTCCTGCGTAACACAGGACAGAGCATTTCACCCTGTTGTTCCTGCGACACGTCCAACAATTTGTGGTTTAACTCGAGCTTCTCTCTTCAAGTATCCAGCCTTGATGTAGAGACTCCAGATGATGGAGAATTTCCCACAGCCCTTGGTTATCTGTCCCAATGGCTAACTGAAAAAATTGCGGCTTATTTCCAGAGTGAACTTTGCTTGCTCAACTTCCAGCCACTGAGCAGCCAGCTTGCCCTGCTCTGCCGAAGAGTGAGCCATTTACCACAGGCCTGGCTATCTGGTCTTTTCCTTGGTTTTTCTCCTTCTCCTTGGGTCCATCCTAGTTCTCCTGACACGAGGCTTTACATTGTACTTAAATTCAATTAAAAAAAATCCCATCTTCTCCTTCCCCATTGGTGGCTGTTCGACTCTTCCATCCCCACCCCGCAGCAGCGTGGCTGTTTCGAGGGGTGGCATTTCCAAAGACTTGTGTCTTGCCTTGGTCCCGTGAGTGGGAATATTTATGGTGGTTCTAACATTGCCCACGGGAGGTACCTCTCTATGGACCTGTGGCTTGAGGAACCTCTGTTTTCCCTCCTCCACGTCCCTTTTTTGGGGTAGTTCCATGGGTGCTCAATGAGTGCTCATATCCGGTCTGAAATAACCCAGATCTGGTGGCCTTCAGGGCACACTGCCGATCTCATCTTCCCTCCCCCCATCCAAATGTTAAAAACCAGAGGGTGGGGAATTGTTAGAGAGAGAGAGGTTACCTGAACCCTGACAGTGCTGGAATACTGCTAGAGGGCTGTCTTGACTTGTGCTGCTCACTCTATGTAGGTATTTTTCTCTATTTTTAAGCTATATCAAAGGTTCCTAGAGCATAGGGGTAAGCAATCTTCTTTTCTTTGTGACTGTACTAATGTAAATAACACAGTTGTGGCAAGAGTTGATTGTTCAGGTAGCCTGGGCCCTATCCTGTTATAGGTCTGGAAGATCAGTCTAACACTGGCAGGGTACTGGACAGGGAGCCCGTAGAACACTGGGATGACGTGTTTGCAATTACCTTGATGATGGACTATTCAGAACTTCCTTAAGGCTGTCTGGTTTGTTCTTAGGTATGTTGGCTGGCAAGAGCTAAGACAGGAGGTCATGAATGTATGGATGACAGGCCGAGATCTAGCTTCAACCAGGCTGAGGCATGGGTGTGATGGGTTCGGTCACAGTGACCCCCTTGGGACAGTCACCTGTTGTGCTGAGACTACCTCTGAGCCCGTTTTCTCTGCCAGTTGGGGACTCCAGAACCCTGTCTTGTTGAGCCAGACACACAAGTCTGCTGCAACACAGACCCAGGGGCTGAACCACGTCCCCAAAGCTGCAGACTTAACTGAAAACAGCTTAGTAAGTATTTCTGTCTGCAGCACCCAGACCCCCAGTTCCCAATGGCACCCAAACCCCAAATAAATCCGTTTTACTCTGGATAAAGCTTATATGGGGTAAACTCATAAATTGTCCGCCCTCTGTAACACTGATAGAGAGATATGCACAGCTGTTTGCTACACCAGACCTTAATCACTTACTCGGGGTTAATTAATAAACAAAAGTGATTGTATTAAGTATAAAAAGTAGGATTTAAGTGGTTCCAAGTAATAACAGAACAAAGTAAGTTACGAAGCAAAATAAAACAAAACACGCAAGTCTAAGCCTAATACATTAAGAAACTGATTACAGATGAAATCTCACCCTCAGAGATGTTCCAATAAGCTTTTTCACAGACTGGGCTCCTTCCTAGTCTGGGCCCAATCCTTTCCCGTGGTACAGACCTTGTTCGTTCGAGCAGGCATCTTAGGTGAAAAGCAGGGGATTCCACATGGCTGGGGCCTCTTTGTTCTGTTCCATCCCCTTTTATAGCTTTGGCACAAGGCGGGAATCTTTTGTCTCTCTTTGGGTTCCCACCCCTTCTTCTAAATGGAAAAGCACCAAGTTAAAGATGGATTCCAGTTCAGATGACATGATCACATGTCCTGTGAGCCCCCCTCCATTCCTCCAGGACTGGCCCGCACGTATGCAGTGGAGACTTGCAGGTAGACAGAGCCATCTACAGTCAATTGTCCTAGACAATGGGCGCCATCAAGATTCTAAACCACCATTTATGGCCCCCACTTTGCATAATCACAATAGGACCTCAGAGTAATACTTCATATTTCTAGCTTCAGATACAAGAATGATATAATCTACTCAGTGTGTTCATCCAGAAAAGGATGAACACACTCAGTAGATTATAAGATTTGTAAGGATATGTTACATGACATATCTAGCATAAAGCATATTCCAGTTATGTCATATTTACACTCATAAGCATATTTCCATAAACATATAGAGTGCAACGTCACAATGGGCTCCTGGAAAACTGTAGATGGGAAAAGGTGTTTTCAGCAACTGTTGCTATCTCCATGCCTAACAGTAAAGAGGAGGTTAGGAAGAGCTAGAAGCTATGCACTGTCATGACAATGAAGTGGATGCTCTCTACTGTACTGAGAATGATGTGTTGGTCTTGGCCAGTTCTTTGAAATATTTCCCCCCTTGCTGCCAAGATCACCTCTGTAAGTGTCAGCAGCAATTTGTCCAGGTGCTAATTTCACTGAGGCATTGGGATGTTTGGGCAACAGCATAGGAGATGTAGAGCTGGAGGCCATGTGCATACTGGTGGCCTTCAGACCAAGAACGTAACAATGGCCATACTGATTCAGGCCAATGGTCCATCTAGCCCAGTAGCCCGTCTTCCAACAGAGGCCAGTGTCAGATGCTTCAGAGGGAATGAACAGAACAGGGCAATTCTCAAGTGATCCATCCCGTCGTCCAGTCCCAGCATCTGGCAGTCAGAGGCGTCGCTTCTCAATCACTGCTAGTGGCTTTACATGGAAGCTGAGCCATGTGTGGAGAAAGGACTATGCCCTGTGGGTGGAGGGGTGCTCTTATGGGGGGAGTGGTCTGAGAGGCAGGATCAGAGCTGGCTCAGGCCAATCTGGCTCAACCCTTCCACGTCTCCAAGCACCTACTGAACACGGCCACGTCTGAGCCCTTTTCCCTTCACCCGCTCCGCAAGGCGTGATAAATAAACCTGATAAAGGCGTCATGGCGCTCTGAACCCAGGGTGCTCCTGAACCAGCTTTTATTGCTTTTGTAAAAGTGCAATATCTGGAAATTGTCCGGCGTGCTGGAGAACTCTGGTTTTATGACTCGCACATGTGTTAGATAAATTGCTTTCACTGGCTTGTTATATATAATTCACGTCCATATGGATGTTGGTGGGATACATAATGCACTGCCCTAATGATTTATTCATCGGGGAAGTGGAGCTCTGTTCCCACGTGCTCTGCCTGGCCTCTCGCAGGGTGTTTCTTCTTGTGGCAAAAGCTGGCTCCGGGATGGGGATGAGTGAATTTGCTGCTGAGCTTGCTTCGGTACAAACCGCTCCCCCTCCCTGCTCTGAGATGTGTGTGTGAAGGAGTCCAACGCCCTGGTGCTATAAGGTGCATTGAGTTTGATAGGTCAGTGTAGCTTGTCATTGCATAAGAGGGGGGTTGGCAGGCAAAGCTTGAGAGGAATGAGTCCCACCACCTCTCTAAGATACGGTGTGACTGGAGTGCTTTGCCTTACAATGTGGCACATAAGGAAATGATGACGCGGCTGCCCTGGCCAGCCAATTAGAGGTTTCCAGTAGTGCTGACATATGTTAGGTCTGACTGGGCCAAAGGAAGATGTAGTGTTAAGTGGGTGCAGGAGCTAAACTGAGGCCAAGTGTAAGTAGGTGAGATCAGTGGAATTGCTCCTTGTTACAGCAGATCTGCATTTGGCCCAATATCAGGAAACCTTACCTAAGGGCAAGCTCTGTTACAGCGTACAGCCTCCTGCAGGCAGCGGCGGATGCTCCATTGCTCGCATTACGGATACGCACCTAGGCAAAGCACTCAAGAATACCCAGCTGGGAACACTCCTGCACTGACCTCATGGCTGTCTTCCAGCTCCACTTTCTAGGATTCTTTTGTGCTTCCAGGAATGCTGGTTCCCCACAAGGTCCGTAGGGTTGCAGGGGTGGAACTGGGAGCAGAATTTGGCCCCAGATATGGCTTACAGAGATGTACGGAAAATAAAGTGGGGAGGAAGAGGAGGGAGCCTAGTTAAAAAAGCAATGGTAGCAGGTCTGGACTGTGAAGCTGAAATATCTTGTCAGGCTCAAAGATCATCATTACTGAGGGAAATACAGTTGTGACCTTCTGGAGTCTGGGACATAGCTAGCAATTTGAAACTTGTACCACACTGCTTGCTTGTGATTCTCTGCAGCTTACCCCTAATCTCCCACAATGGACCTGCCATTATTACAAATAAGATGCTCTCCGGCTCGGCAGGGGCATTTCAATGTAGAGATATAGAGAAGTGTTAATACAAGGCTTAATGTGGAGCAAAGGAAATCCTGCCAGGCTGGCGATCTAGCTATGCCTGGCGTGCACTCAAATAGTGTAGTGATGTGTACCGGTACAAAACCCTCAAGCAGTCCCCATCAGAAATAGAAGGGTCTTAAGGAGTGCATGCCACAGTGTACATGGTTTATTCATTCTAAAGTGCTTTGAGGTCAAAAAGGAATCCTTCATACATCTATGTATGCATCTTCCAAAAAACAATGTCAAAAGAATATTAAGGAAACTCAAGCACTCAAAGGTTAGGAAATGCCAGGATTAAAGTCGCCTGTGTGGTCTTATTTAACACCTCCCCCATCCAAACCCTGCACTGAATACAGGATTATGACGTTTTTCCCGGGCGCTTTCTACAATACTGTCATCATCGTATCCAAGTACTTCACAAACATGAATGAATAGATCTTCACAGTACTTCTGTGAGATGAGGTGGTATTGCTGTCTCTATTTTACAGCCGGGGAAGTGAGGCACAGAGAGATTAAAGCCAAAATTGTCAAAAGTATGCACTAAATTTGAATGCCCAACTTGCGATGCCTATGGCATGATTTTCTACAGTACTTCGCATTTTCATAGCACTTTATGATTCAAAGCAGTTTCCATTGACTTCAGTTGCAGCTGTGAGTGCTCAGCATTTCTGCAGATCTGATCCCAGATGTCCCAGAATACCCAAAAAATGAGGCACGCACAATTATGGGCCAACTGTGAATATTTTGCTTCATGTGACTTACCAAGGCAAGTGGAATCCCATTCTCTAGGGTGGCATTCAATAGTCTTAACCATGAGACCGTCTTTTCTCTTCCTGACAGTCCCTCCCTCATTCACTGCACATTTTCCAACTTCTGTAACAAAGCCAGGTCCTGCAGACAACCGTGTCCTTCACTAGACAACCCTGATTCCTCCCCAGAGCAGGTCCATCCTGTGCATTGAATGAGGCAAAGGTCCTCAATAATGCGTTCATGTAATTAAAGACTATTTCATAATGCATATGCAAAAGGGGGTGAATTAAAATTGCGTAGACAACCTTAATTCTGACATTTCCTAACTTCTGAGTGCTTGACTTTGCAATTAAGATTATTCTTTTCACATAGGTTTTTGGATGTAGTTTCCTACCATTTTTTTTTTAAGAAAGTGGAAAAACAAATTCCATCATGTATGATACTGACACCCACAGGGGTCTTTCATCAGTAGGGTTTGATTGTTCGATCCACAGCACACACCTCTGCCACTTGAGTTAATGGAGTAACTGATAGCTCTATTAGGTTGTCATCCTCTCTGGGGACCACCTACTAGAGGGGGATGAGCCACACGCTTTGTCAGTGGGTTTCACAGATACTTGCTGACAACAGAGGAATGTAGAGACCGAGGCCTTTGAGTTCTTTGCACGTTCTGGAGAGAAGCGTGATCTAGTGGTGTTAGATCATCTTGCCCGTGTGCCCCACTCCCCAGCTCCTGATCCTCCACCTCCACTGCATTCTAAACAAGTTCTTCTTCCTCCTTCTCCTGTGTGTGGCCTCGGTGCCAGCAAGGGAAGCATCGAGAGGTCATCTCCTTGCTTGCATTTCCTCTGCCTGGCCCAACATGAGTCCCCAGCAGCTTGGAGGAGCAATTGCAGGAAAAGTCTAGTAGCCCCTGCGTCCCAGAGATGCAGCATGTTTAGTTGCTCTGTGGGGATGGCATAGGAACAGTCTGGTCACACTAACAGCTGTGAGGGGCTGGAGCATGCTTGGTGCAAATGGAATGTTTAGAGAATTTAGCTGCTGAACTCTAACAAGTGTCTACTGAGTATGCATGAAGTGAAATTTTTCAAAGGCTTATAACTTGGCTAAATTTGGGAAGATTTTCACAGGGATGATATAAGGCACATCCCTACTACCAGGGTGACCTCCTTGCCAAATTTCAAGTCTCTGCTTCAAAGCATGGAGGCACGAGAACTTCTCAACAAAACAGTTGTAAGAATCTATCATAGGAAAAATGTTTTTTCTAATCTTTATTTCTGAGAAATTGCAGAACCATTTTAGCTTAAACTGTCCCCAAAAATTCAATGTGAGGCAGACACCAGGTAATGAAAAATTTCAACCCAAATGGTTAACATTTGGCAAACTTATGAGCAGCTGAAAAGGATGTGATGATGGAAAGTATATATTGAAATGCACAAAACCTAGAGCAATTGGCTTAGCCTGTGCCGGCTCCACTTCTGCTGATTTCTTATTGTTTATTGAAGAATTTCAGCTCAAAGACCTTTCCTCCCCCGTCCCTTTCTCTCTTTCACTAAATTGGCTTTTAGAAAAGAATGTGTTAACGAGAGCACAGAAGCCTTTAAACCAATTTATGTTCTGCTCTGTGATGTTCAGTTTGCCACAGGCAGCAGTAACAGACTGGGCTCTCCAATGGCTGGAACCGCAGCGTGTTTGTATTTATTGTCCCATTGCTTGGTGGATGTTTGGTGTGCACGTATCCATGAATTCAGTGCCCCTCCTTGCATCATCACTGCACCTCTCAGGGGAGGCTGCTGACACCCCATCAGCCTACGCTTTCCCCACGTATCCTCAGGGGCCTCCATTCACACCTCTATGCAATGTTATGGCATGTGGTTTCTAGCTCCAGTGGCTAGATATTATTGCGGGTTGACTGGTCCCTCTTCCTGTATGTGAAAGGTGCTTCTGGCTGGTTTCTGGTGGATACCGCACAGTGTTAATGCCTGGTAATGTTCTGTTGTAGTAATACATGATGCTACATCTCAGATTCCACTATCAGCAAGTTTTCCCACACGCAGCAAGGAAGTACCATGTGAATTCAGGGCCTTCAGCTCCAAGCCCCCCTACTCCCAATCCCTCCCATCCTACCCCTAAAGTTGTTCTGCTCTGTTCTCCCCAAGGATTTCCATATATGTGACAAAGACACACCAGAAAGTAGAAGTAGGATCTGGGGCCTGATTCTGCCACTCTTGTGGAAGAGACTCCAGGGGTGTCACTGGCACTGGGAAGGAAATATTGCCGAGCTGGGAATATGAATGGTGGAATAGGGCCTTGCTTTTGTTAATATAAATATATGTTCTGTCACTCTGGGTTTACTATCCAGCATTTCTAATGCCAATTAATTGCAGTCATAATAAGCATAATAACAAGATTGGGGCGAATCTTGTCTAAAAATATAAGGCTATCTTGTGATCTAGTCACTCAGTTAGCGACTTCAGCACAGCCCTGTGATTCTTCGATTGACAGCAGCCTCTTGTCCAGCAGAATGGTCTCCAAGTTGCACCCTGCCTGGCAACAGCTACTGCAGAGGAGAAACTCTTCTGGCAGCTGTAGTAGTAGGTTGTATCTTCCAGCCACTAGAGACCAATAAACTTACTAACACATAATCAAGTCTTAAATTCTCTCCAGCAGAGAGCAGTCCTTCTCTCTCATCCCCCCGCCCCATACCAGCCTGCTTTGCAGTATAGCTCAGGCCCAGATATGAGGATTTAGCCCAAAGAGGGCAGTGCAGTGCTGTCTCCTAGCTAGTATTTCTTTGATTTTTTTTTTCTTTTAAAAAGAGCTGTTTCTCTACAGTTCTGCCTCTTGGCTTCCTAGTATTTTAGTGAAGGCTTTTCCCCCTCCTTATCCTGCTTGACAAGGACACGGAATCACAAGGATTTCCTGAGGGAAAAACCTTCTAGATTCAGAGAGTGAGGTTTCTTTTCCCAGCTCGAACAATTACCCTGAAACAAACAAACCTAAACTAAAATACTTGTCCTGCTGCCTGGATTGAAGATAAACCCTTTTCCTCCTCCCTCTCTCAGGTTAAAGATCCTGTGTTCCTAAAATGCTTGTGTCACTGCTGACATGTCCAACTGTTCACACTGAAAGCATTTTAAATCTAATTTACTTTTCACTCTGCTGATGCTCTTTTTTTTTTTAACCCTCTCAGCTTGGCCAATAACAATAGATTATTTGACCCAGCTTCTCAGCTGGTATAAATTGGCATCCTTCCAGTGAAACGGCAGCAGAATCACAGCCATTTATTGGTGCCCAGTCGGCTTAATTTGGGTCTCTAGTTGGTTTCACTTCGCACTTCTCATGCACAAGCACAGGGCTTGGGTTGCAGACCCTTCAGGGGAATGACTTTGTTTTAAAATACAGTTTCCATGGGAGACCATCGGGACACTATTTCTATTGGCCTGAATGCTGGTGTGAGCAAGAAGAGAATTGGGTCTTTTATGTCCCTTTCTGGGTGTTGGAAGATTAAACTCATCGGGAACAAGAGAGAGTGTGAGTGTGTGTGTGTGTTGAGGGTCTGTCCTGTTGCAGCTCATAGAAGTTCCCCACAGGTAAAGGGGAGGTGTGTTAGCTGTTTCACTTTGCTCTGCAGGTTCTCCTCCAAGGGATGCTGGGCCCTTGCTAACATATCTAAAAGCTGTTTTCTTTAGGGTAGTGGTGGCACTAGCTGCGTGTTCCTGGCCTAGGTGCTCTGGGCCCTGCTGCTCTTCTCTCAGTGAAAACCATCCAATAAGTAGATGCCCTGCACCGATCAGCCTGGCATAGCTCCCAGGCCCTGCTTTGCTGTAACACACCCGCAGTCGTGTTGTCCTGTCCCTACTGGCAGGGGTGTATTTAGGACTAAAGTTGAAGGGCAGCTATTTCCAGGGCTCACCTCGCAAGTTTGTAGCTGAATCGAACAAATGCTCAATGTAGCTGGGCATGCCCAGCTCAACCCCATCAAATCCTGGTGTAGGTACTAACTGGCTTAATGGAGCTAGCTGGAAGGGAGAGCATTCTGCGAGCCCAGTGTAGCTCCGTCTAGGCTATGAGCTAGGGCTGTGATTCCCCTGCTCTCACTGAGCTAGCACAGGGAGGAAATAGCAGCGTAGCCGCTGGTAGTGTGGGTAGCGGCCGCCGAGGCCCAGCTGTTTCAGGTGGGTTTGTGCTTCTTAGCCAGACCTCCGCTGCTGCTACCTGTGCTACCGCGACGATGTTGTTATTCCTACTCGCACTAGCTCGATGGGCGCTAGCACAAGCGTGGGCATGTGAGTAGGGAACCACCCCTGAAGAGGGACAGGCCTCTGAACTTCCTTACCAGCCACGGGGTCAAGTTCTGTTCTGGGGTAAGCCGAGGGTATCAGTGTGACTTCGATGGGAGTTACTCTGGGGTTTGCCCCAGTGCAAATGGAACAGACCTTGGCCCTGAGACTGTATGGAACAGTTATTACTGGAATGCAAAGGGCTGAGCTCCAGAGACCAATGAAGGGTGAGGAGCAGGGGGTGTCTAGGCTGATGCCTTCCTCTGCGGGCAGGAAGCCTTCCAAAGGTCAGTGAGCTCACTTGGTTCCACGTCCAGGGGCTGGTTCTCTGGGTGTTGGAGCATGGATTGAACGCCACAGATGGGACCAAATCATTGTCTTTCTCAAGGGTTTCACAGCTACAGTTTTCTGGCCTCATTCTTCACTTCACAGGAGAAGGGGAAAAGGCTTCTTCTTCTCTTTAAACAGACGTCTAATGCCTTACCAGGCAGCAGGGCTGCCCGGGGTGCGGGGGGGGGGAGCAAGTGGGGCAATTTGCCCCAGGCTCCAGGCCCCACAGGGGCCCCATGAGAATATAGTATTCTATAATATTGCAATTTTTTTTATGGAAGGGGCCCCCAAAATTGCTTTGCCCAGGCCCCCTGAATCCTCTGGGCGGCCCTGCCAGGCAGGAGCTCAATGGGCGAAATTGCCAATTGGCGAAATTGCCAATTTCATCCTCCATGAGAGAATGGCTCTTGAGATGCTGGGGAAAGTGGTTGGTGACTAAATGTCCTCCCCCCCCCCCGCCCCAAGCCATTTAGTCTGATCTAGAAACACCTGCTAGCTCAACCCTTTGGGGAGACAGTCCCTCTTGAGTTACTTTCCTGCACCTTTAAATCTGCTCTTGGGTTAGCTGCTACGTGAGTACAATGAACGGTGTTTCCTGTCCGTCAGCTATACAAGGGGAAATGTGTCGAATGGTGGTCAGCAATTACATTATTTATCTATGTGGGCTGACAAACAGCAGTGTAATGAGGCGCGGTGGCTGAGTGGTGATAACAATTGTGGCAGGTGTGGGTTTGAGTCTTGCTTGATCTCACTCCGAAAAGCCGACTCCCGTTCTCCCCCATACCAAAGGAATCTCTGATCCATAGGGTTAGGGAAGTGAAAGGCAGTTGGATGTGGATCACTCCCTTGTGTACTGTTGGCTTTGGAAACTGACATGCCTTAAACTGTGTCAGCCTGATGAGCCATCTGCGGGTTGGGGTGGACTGTGATTTTATTTCTGAGAGCAGCATGAAGGCTTACATTCCCTGACTGTGAAAAAAGGCCATAGAAAAATCGTGACATCATAAAAACGGAGCATGCACATTTCCCCCAGCCCCGCATACAACCATCAGAGTGCACCAGTACCAGAGCTTGTCTCCCACATTCCCTAAGAACCCCCACCCAAACTGCTTTAGTCCTTACTCCGAACGCCAGCTCGGACAAGCGCACTCTACAGCTCGCCTCAATGGTCAACAGATTTGAGCTATTTCAGACCAAGGGAGAGGGAAAGTGAATTCCAAAGCCGAACAAGAAACCGCTGCTGGCAGCTAACGGCAGTCCTATAGTCATGGCTGTAGGTGAATGAACATGGAGACTGTCCTTCTGCCCAGAGAGGGTGGTACCGACAAGTCTGCCTAGGGCAAATGATCTGTTTTTGAAGCAATGTTTGAAGCATCGAATAGAACTGTCTGAGAAAGCTTCTAGCCCTGCAGGAACATAGCACCCGCGTGCTCTCTGGACCTAGTACGGCTGGGGAAGGAATTCAGGAACAGTGAGTCAGTAACGTAGTTAAAGGCTAGAAAATCCTCCAGATTTCTGTGGGCTGAACTGGATGGGGAAGAGCTGAGCAGCTACAGGAAACATTATCGAACTGTCTCCTACAGAGAGAGCTGCTGGAGGAGACCATGGTCAGAGGTGGCTGAACATCAGTTTCTCACCATTTCCTCCTCTAACCCTGGTGAGTGGCAGCCCAATATTTGGTAACTCTGCCAACCCTAAGCTTGTGTTCTAGCCTGATCTGGGGAGACAGAAACATCTGTCCCTGGGGCTTTAACCAGGAACTTGGTTATACTACTAAGGCAAAATCTGCCCATTCTGAGAGATTGGGGTCCATGCAGTATTTTGGCCGTATTCTCTAACCCAGGAAGAGACAGCTCACATAATGGTAGGCCAGGTAGCATCTGCAAATGATTTTGTAGGGAAGTGTGACCTGAACCAGACACACTCTGGGAGCCGACTCCTTTAATTCATTTAAATTTCTTGGCAATTTCTCCTCTACGTTGTCCTGACTTTGAGCTAAGAATTCGATCAGACCAGCAGCTGCCCTGTCCAGGATCCTGTCTCTAACAGTGGCCAGTCCTAGGTGTTTCGGAGGAAGGTGCAGGAATCCCTGTAGCAGGTGTCAAGCTGTCCTGCAGTGACTTGTGCTTGGGTACGAACCCCTGGGCAGACTGTTAAGAACAGGGCACAAACCCCAAATTGTCTGTGAGTTCTAAACTTAGATATCACCAACCAAGTATCAAGTGTGAACTCCTCAAGCACTATAACAGCCTTAACATGGAGTCACAGACTGTCCCCTTGGGTACTCCGATCTGCCTTGCCATCAGGGTAAGCCTGCCTTTGTGATAGATGGTCCCTTGCATCACAAGCAATATTCAGGTTACTTCCGGTCTCAAAGGACCAGTCACTTACCCCAGGTCAGTTACACCTTAGAACTCACACCAAAGGCAACACTTGTAGCCAACCCTATAATAAACTGTCTATAGATTTATTAATAGGAAAAGAAAACGAGAGTTATTTACAAGGTTAAAGCAGATAAATGTATATACACACAAATGAGTTCTAATCTTAAGTTTCAAAAGGTAATAGAATTTTTTAGAAAAAAACAAGCTCTATATGTCCTTTAGGGCTAAGCAGCTGGGGATCCCTTGCTTATGCTTAGAAAACCTTGCCACCCAGAGTCCAAGCAGCATACAGATCCAGTTCCTTCTAGTAAAGGGTTTTTATTCCCTCCCCACGGCCCGTGTGCTCTGAGCTGTAAACTCAGCTGATAGGAGGAATTCACTTGCAAGACTCATCTCCATGGGCCGAATAGCCAGACAACAAAGTCCTTTGTCCTTTTTAATGTCCCACAATAGTCTGTCTGGTGTTGATAGTCTTTTCCTGTTGGGCAGGACATAACTTCTGTTGGAGACCGGCATTTCACACTAGTTAATCTCTCTCCTGTCTGGGGATTGACACAGTCACGGAGACGTACAATACCAATGCTCAAATATTACCTTACACTGTAGGATGCAGATGTGATAAGTGAGATTACTGTATGCATTCTGGCTACCTTACCCACATGCCTACCCTTCCTCCCTGATTGGTGCAGACACCCAGGTGGCTGATCTGGCTTTGTCTGGAATATATCCCTGTTGCATGGAGAATACTTTAACAGTACCGGTTCCAGCATTTCTCCTTCCCTTGCGCTGCCACCTCCAAGCCCTGGGACCCCTACATACTGGTCTTAATCCTCCTGCTACTGAATACCTGGGACCGTTCAGCTTCATTTACTAACTTCATTGCAAAGGATTCCCTGAGCAGATTACCAGCTTCCTTAACGCTGGCTGCCTGATGTTACGTTGCATGTACCGCTGGTGCCAGGCGTCTGTTCACAGCATATGTTGTGCTGCTCTAAAGAGCTAGCCCACACTATTCTGGTGCTGAGCAACATGTGCTAGAAACAGACTTCTATACCAGGGGCTTACATGAGAGCTTGGAAGTAGCTGGCACATTTCGTTGCCTCCTTCCCTGCTAACAATCCCTTCCCTCTGGCAGGATCAACTCAATTTGCGACATGTAGCGGGGGCTGAAGTGGCGTCTACCCAGCAGCAGTGTCACTTTAGGCATTTCGTTTGCCTATCAGCAGTGGCAAGGGAGCCCGAGACAGGCCAGGCAAAGCACCCTGGGCCCTTTCCTTTCACCAGACCACTGATCTGCTAGAAACACCCACAGCCTATGCAGCATTGTGCAGCTTGCCCGGATTCTGCTCCTTTCTCCGTGATGCCTCGGTACTAGCCGCCCAGTCACCATATAGCAATTGCCAGACTGGATCAGACCCAAGTCCACCTAGTCCAGTGTCCTATCTCTGACCGTGGCAAGTACCAGGTGCATCAGAGGAATGTGCAAGAACCCCATAGTAAACAGACATGGGATAATCCTAATCCCTAACAGCCACAGACTAAATCCTGAAGCATGAGGTTTGATATCTATTCCCAAATAGTGTTAGCATTTAGTTCTTGTTATCCATAGGCATGCCCAATCTCTTTTTGAATCTTCCTAAATCCAGTGTCAATGACTTCCACAGTTGAATTGTGTTGTGTGCTAAAGTAGCTCCTTTTATCAGTTTTGAATTTGCCACCCTTTCATGCTCAGGGTTGGTCCACGCTAACCCCCCCCCCCCACTTCGAACTAAGATACGCAACTTCAGCTACGTTATTCAGGTAGCTGAAGTCGAACTATCTTAGTTAGAACTTACCGCGGGTCCACACGCGGCAGGCAGGCTCCCCCGTCGACTCCGCGTACTCCCCTCACCGAGCAGGAGTACCGGCGTCGACGGCGAGCACTTCCGGGATCGATCCCAGAAGATCGATTGCGTACCGCCGGACCCGGAGGTAAGTGTAGACGGACCCCGACAGTCCCCTTGTTCTTATGCTATGGGCCAGGGAGAACCGACGCTCCTGATCTACACTCCCTAGAACATTCTATCTCCAACAATCCCAGTCTCTCTTATGAAGTACATCTCTCTCGTCTACTTCTGCAGAGTTACTTTTCCCTAGAAAATTCTGGGGACTAAAACTGCAGGCAGGGAGGCCATCACAACTGGGACCGGCTTCCTGGTTCCCACTAGGACCTATTCATTGATGCTGGGAGTTGACTGAGGCCTGTGACCTGCTGCTAACTGGATGATATGGTGCCCACTGCTTCCTTCGCTAGGCTGATGAGGACCCTTCATCTCATCTAGAGTCTCTAGAGACCACGCAGGATGAAAAGCTAGAGAGAGACCAGGGAATCCTGTCCGTGTCATGAACTCCTGCTTTGGAATCTTTCACTGCAATCAACTTCTTGTTCGAGGCAGAGTTGAGAGAGAGGAGCAGAGTGTTGCCTTTTTGGTTTGCTCAAGTACAAAGATGGTGAGTGCCCATTGGGGGTCCTCATCCAAGGTCGTGACAGCTCCTCTGCCAGCACCATCTCCACCGTCACGCTTGTTGGGGCTCGCAGCTAGTGAGGGCTGCATCTCCACCGCTGCAGGTAATAGTTTGAAAGGTCATAATGATCCTCTGTTTTAAATGCTGCCCCCTCTAAGCGTCCCTGCATTTCCAGTGCATGGATATAGGCATTCCCATCAGGGCCGGCTCTAGGCACCAGCAAAGCAAGCAGTTGCTTGGGGCGGCAAATTTGCAGGGGTGCAAGAATCCAGCCTGGGAGGTGAGAACCAACAGGGGGCCCTGGGAGCTGTAGTTCCTTGATTAGCTCCCTGCCTATAGAGCCGGCTCTGGAGCAGGGAAAGAACTACATTTCCCAGCATTCCCTTGGCTGCAATTAACAGGAAAGGGAGGGGGAAGGAGTATGGAACTGAAACCTCATGCTGCAGCTTGCTGTGAATGGTAGGGACAGAGCCAGCTCTAGGTTTTTTGCCACCCCGCGCACCCCCCTGCCACCCCAGCCCTGGGCTCTTCCCCACCACCTGCACCTCCTGCCGCCCCAGCCCTGGGCTCTCCCCCAAAGAAAGAATTGGGTGGACTAAATGGACAGTGCACCTCTCTATCTGAAGCCTAGCAAGGGAGGTATGTGGATCCCACTAGAATTTAAAATGAAAAGTAAGGGAGGGGAGGCTCTAGTAGGGCATGGGCAGCTTTAGATACAGAACCAGGCACATAGGAGGATTTACACTTCTGAGCCATGGCAGCAGAAATTGACTTTTCTTTTCCAGATTTAGCTACTATTCAGAAAGGGAATCTAGCACCTGCCTTCCAGATTTGAACACCCTCAAAATTCAGGAGTGCTCAAGCTCAATTTGGGCAGTTGTTACTTCATTTCCCCCAAATCAAATATACTGATCCACTGTAACTTGCTGTAGAAAAAGTAGAATAAATTGAGCAAGAAATGCTTCCTAGTGGTTATTAGGACTGGAATTGCTTTTTTCAACAGCCATTGCTTTTCTTTTTTTTTTTTTAGTTTTAGTTTTAGTTTTATTTGTTTAAAAGGAAGACAGTGATATTGCATTGGCAAATTCCCCATAGAAACAAAGAATGGAACAAAAGAATAATAAAGGCACCTCAACTTTTCCTCATTTATGTAGGACAGTCTTATAATATGCATCCAGACATCCTCCAATCACACAAGCTGAAAATTGTTCCACTTTACTGCAGTTCTGTAACCATATGGGAACCAATCCTGTCTGTGTTCTGTGCACATCCCAAATTCCTGCTGAACAACCTGCCCTGGGAGCGAGTTACCAGTGACCCAGGGCTGGGGTGGCAGGAGGGTGCAGTTGGGGGGGGGGGGGGGAGAGAGAGAGAGAGAGAGAGAGAGAGAGCCCAGGGCTCGGGGGTGGGAGGGAAGGCAGCCAACAATTTTTTTGCTTGGGGCAGCAAATAACCTAGAGCCGGCCCTGATTCCCATCATCCTCTTATGCTCTGGAGTCTCTCTCCTTGACTGTTGTGTTTCATGTACCACGTGCAAGAAAATAACAGGAGAGGACTCCATACTTATAAAACTAAATTGGTTCTTTATTAAGAGAACTATCTACAGAGGTGCTCCAATTGCAGCTAGCATTCCAGCCATGTGCACACAGACCAGCTTCCTGGTGTCCTCTCTAAACTCTTCCCTGCTGCAGCCTGTGTTTCTTCTCCTTCCAAGTTTGATGCAGGTTGCTACACCTTCTCTCCTGCTACATTGCAAATATTGTCCTGCTGAACCTCTTCCCCAGATCTCTTTGAAGGATACCTTGGTTCCACAGTAGCATCTTCCACTTTCCAAACTGATGAATCCCATATGGCAAAACTTTGAAGACTAAATTTCCCTTTCAAAGTGAAGATCATCCCTTTGACATGCTGGTGAGCTGCTCGCTTGTAGGAAAAGGCACGTTTAACTCCCCCTGCCAGCGCATGGGAATAGTCAGTGCGTGAGAAACATGCAATTGTGAGAAGCACTCTCTTTATGTTCATGATTAGGTAGGAAGTACAAATGCCTGCCCCCTTATGTGACTCAAGTGAAGATTGTTCTGATCAGTGAGCTGCCAGGTTACTCAGCCTGATGCATTGCTTGTCTGTTCTAACTTGCAAACTTTAGCAATTAAAGCATTTACCTTCCAACTGAACTATCAGCAGCAGGAAAGATGGTCCTGTGGTTAGGCCACTGCATTGACCTGGGTTGAATTCCTGGCTCTGACGGAGGCCCTTAATTTCCCTCCCTCAGTTCCCCCCTTTTATATAATTGGGAAAACAATTCTTCTCTAGCTCCTGGGCGTGTTATGAGGATTAATTCATTAATATGAGAGGTGCTCAAACATGATGATAAGTGCCATATTAATCCTATCTAGGTAGACAGTGACTTTTTCCCCCAGGGAGCACATGTGATCAGTATCTGGTCACATTATGAAGCTCCTTGACTGTTACCCTCGTGTTTGAAACTAACTCGCGCCTTTAATCTCCCTGCTGAGGAGAAAGAAAACCGCTGGTGTGTAAGGAGACCACCCTGTGTACACGGAGCTGGCGTTGCTCTCTGACAGGTCCCCCTCGGACACAAACGGCGTGTATGGCTCTGCGAGAGAAGCAAGCAGCAGGTGACTTGGAATGTGAGCCAAAGAAACAAACCACCAGCGCTAGCCCAACGGGCTCTGGAATTGGAGTGTGCTAGAATTGTTCCAGAACTTGAGTTCTGTGCCAGGCAGCACAGCCTTGCTCAGCTGAGGAGGGAGTCACTGAGGTAGCTACTGACTCACGTCATCTACTGCAAACGGTTGGAGGTCCCAAGCATCAAACGCAGCTTGGCTGTGGGAGAATGGTCTCAGCACAGTTGGCTCCTGGAAGCATGCACAAGCCATGGAGCCTGCATGCACCAGGACTTGCAGGTGGAGGTAAATAGGGGCTCTCGTCTCCTCCTGGCAGAGCGAGCGGGCTGCTGGCTCTTGCATATTTGTGATTTTCAATGTCTGTCATGGCTGTAGCGTATAAGGATCCCAAAGCTCTTTAGAAATGCCCTGTGCAGAGAGGGAACAAGGTGTAAAAGTCCACAAGTGCTGGTATGAGTGATGGGGAGAGATGCTGTCTCAGTCACATGATGCCATGATGGTTCGTTCATTCCCTAGCTGGACGGCAGCAAAGGCTAATCAAGCCAATGGGAAACAATACAGGGTGGAAATGCACCAGAAAAATACGCAGACTATCAGACTACCCGAATAGCACTGATAACTTCTCTCCACCTACTACTAGCTTCCTCAACCTGGTCTTCCTCCAGGAGCTCCAGCTGCAGTCTGACAGGGAAAGAGCTGCAAGGTTAAATCTGTCCTGGCTAGTCATGGAGATAATGCTACCTGGGTCCTTCTCATCTTGTCTCAGAGCCAGCAGGAAAAAGGTGCAATAGTAGATCTTTGGCTTCTCATACTGGTGGCAGAAGTAGGGACAGCCCAGCACTGTGATGGGAATGCTGTCTGGGGGGTTGTTGGTGGCAGGGGTTGAACCTGGGACCACTGGATCTAAAACCTCTGGCCCCAAACCTTTATTGGCTGAGCTAAAAGACCTGTCTCTGCTACCGAAGGCTGGGGCACGCTTGTCAATCTCTGTGTGTGGCCCCACCACCACTAGAGGAGGACAGAATGAGTGGCTCATACAGTCCAAACTCACTGCCTTGTAGAGCTGTGTGAACTTCCAAGGGCTCGGAAATGAAATGATCAATAAGGGCAGCAAAGTTGTGCCATTCAAACTGCCCAATCAACATGCATTTCCAGTGGTCTATCAATGCATGCCCACTCCCTCACATCCTGGCATCATCCTGGCTGGTGCTGTAACAATTCTGACCTTACCAGGCACGGTGGTAGGGTTGCCAGGTGTCCGATTTTCGACCGGAATGCCCAGTTGAAAAGGGGCCCTGACGGCTCTAGTCAGCACTGCTGACCAGGCCATTAAAAGTCCGGTTGGTTGTGCAGCGAGGCTAAGGCAAGCTCCCTGCCTGCCCTGGCCCACATGGCTCCTGGAAGCGGCCGGCATGTCTCTGAGGCCCCTCCGCGCGCTGCCTGTGCCCCAAGCACCGGCTCTGCAGCTCCAATTGGCCAGGAACCTCAGCCAATGGGAGATGCCGTGGTGGCACCTGCAGGCAGGGGCAGGGCACAGAGCCACCTCAGTGCCCCTGTGCCTAGGAACCGGACATGCCAGACACTTCCGGGAGGCACCTGAAGTAACCGCTGCCCGGAGCCCACACCCCGTGTCCCCCCCAAACCCCTGTCCCAGCCCTGAGCCCTCTCCCGCACCTGAACTCCCTCCCGGAGCCCACACACCCTATCCCAGCCCAGAGCCCAATCCTGCACTCTGAACCCCTCGGCCCCAGCCCGGAGCCCCCTCCTGTGCTCTGAACCCCTCTGACCCAGCCCGGAGCCCCTTCCTGCGCCCCAAGCCCCCCAGCCCGGAGCCCCCTCCTGCACTCTGAACCCCTCTGACCCAGCCCCGAGCCCCCTCCTGTGCTCTGAACCCCTTGGCCCCAGACCGGAGCCCCCTCCTGCACCCCAACCTCCTGCCCCTGAAAATGAGCAAGTGAGTGAGGGTGGGGGAGAGCGAGCGACGGAGGGAGAGTGGATGGAGTGAGCGGGGGCGGGGCCTCAGAGAAGGGGTAGGGAGGGGCGGGGCCACAGGGCAGGGGTGTTTGGTTTTCTGCAAATAGAAAGTTGGCAATCCTACGCAGCAGAGACCCTTGATCAACAATACTTACAGTTCGGACAAACTCACTTCCCGCCATTCCTTGGCTGCCTCTTGTGCGACTCCCCTATCAACTGCAATTGCACACAGCGCATGAATAGACCCATCGACCCATCCTGCCACCTTTCACAAGCAAGGCCTTCTCCCCTGGGAAGGTTTCAAATTAAAACACCTCCCCACCTCCTCCACCTGCCCCACTTCCTGCCTCTCCTGCCTCCGTGAGAAGAGTCTGCCCCGATCTCGCTTCCCATTTAATTTGTTTTGGTTCAAGTTACAGTCAAGAATAAAGTCACTGATATTTCAGAGCTGAGATAGGATCTCCCCAGCTGGCCCGCCTTTAATAAGATCCCAGGCGTCTGAGCAGCCTGATTTCCTTATCTCCCCTCTGCAGATGTGCGTAACCCACCTTTCCCTCTCTGAAAGAAAGCCGGCTTCCTGGAAACCAGGAGCAACTCCGCCTGCTCCTTCCCACTAGAAAATGGTGGCCGTAGGAAGAGCCTGTGTGCAGTTATTTCCACCTGTACCAAGCGTGTGCAAAATGCTGCCATACTGATTAGGAAGCATTTCATGCCCGCTCTGTTTGGCACAGGCAGCAATGACTAAAGATGGGGGAAATTATTCGGGTTGTTGGCAATTTCGAAAAGTGGGACCAAAAAATTGTTGCCGGGTGGACTGAACATGACATTTTTTGCAATTTTGGGTGAATTGAAAAGTCAGAAAAAATGTCTGTTTCAGGTTGAACTAAACGTTTTAGTTTTGATTTGGAGCATTTTTTAAATGGTTGAATTTTTAAAAATAAAAAGAAAGGAAATTTCAAAATCAAAAGTCATTTTGACCTGAAAAATTGAAACATTTTGTTTAGGAAAGGTCAGAACAAAATGGTTTGATTTTTTTTCCAGAATTTTTGCGTTTTTTTCCCCCCCCTCTTGACATGAACAATTCAGCAAAACCGACACAAATTCACGGAATGTTTCAGTGTGGCCAGATCTGCATTTGTCACTGAAAAAGGTTTTGGTTGAAAAATTTCACCCCGCTCTAGAAATGACTCCACAAGGTGCAGAGCAGTGGAGACTGGGACAGAGTTTGAGGAGGGACTGAGAGGAGCAGCCCCTTGTGTGTATGTGTGGGCATAGATTGCTGATTAATCGCTGTGCTCTGGGCACCTTTATGACAGCTGCACCAGAAAGCTAGCAGATTCATCCAGTGGAACTTTTCCACTGCCGCTAATCCCTTGGGTTTCTCCCCCAGGTGAGTTCTTAAGGAGTTTTCCTCCCTTTGCACACTGGGGAGAGGGCTTCTCACCCACCCTTGGAACTTGGAGACACTTCAGATGAACGCTGGCATCTCCTGAGGTTTTCCAGTATGCATTTCCCGGAGCTGTAGTGGGATGAGAATGTACTCAGGGAGATGCCTTATGGTCTGGAGCTGGGATCTGGCTAGCCTGTGGTTGGGGGTGGCAGCAGTGCGGGCTTTGTCATCTCTCTAGCTTCCTGATTTGGGGGCTGGTTTGGTCCCTCGTGTAAACTGGAAAAGGTTCCGGGCTGCTGTCCCTTATGTCCAGCTCCCTCCAGCCACAAGAGGTAACCCCTGTGATGTGGGTTGGGAGGGGCTGTGGCAGCCTGCATTCTCAAGGGAGGCTTTGCCAGCCTGCCGGATCCTCTTGGCTTCACATCCCCTTTGTGTTGGCAGAGCAATGCAAAGGGGCTGTAAAACAGAGAACTGGGCCTCTGGGCTTGTCCCGGAAAATGGAGCCGGAACTGCTGACGTGTGCTTCTCCCAGCACACGTGGACGGACGGGTGGGCTTGCTCCCTAGCTGCTGGGTGTTCAGCATGTAGCATGTGGGTGGCTGAGGGTTGGCCTGGGTTGGTGTAGCACTGACCCAAACGTTTCCCTGCCTGAATGCAGCGTTCCTAAGCCAGATCCCCAGAGAGGAGGCAGCTGGAGGTTAAACTGGTTAAAAGACAGGGAAGAAAGGGTAGGAATAAATGGTCAATTTTCAGAATGGAGAGGGGTATCTAGTGGTATTCCCCAAGGGTCAGTCCTAGGACCAATCCTATTCAATTTATTCATAATCTGGAAAAGGGGTAAACAGTGAGGTGGCAAAGTTTGCAGATGATACTAAACTGAAACTAAACTAAACTCAAGATAGTTAAGACCAAAGCAGACTGTGAAGAACTTCAAAAAGATCTCTCAAAACTAAGTGATTGGGCAACAAAATGGCAAATTAAATTTAATGTGGATAAATGTAAAGTAATGCACATTGGAAAAAATAACCCCAACTATACATACAATATGATGGGGGCTAATTTAGCTACAACTAATCAGGAAAGAGATCTTGGAGTCATCATGGATAGTTCTCTGAAGATGTCCATACAGTTTGCAGCGGCAGTCAAAAAAGCAAACAGGATGTTAGGAATCATTAAAAAAAGGGATAGAGAATAAGACAAAGAATATCTTATTGCCCTTATATAAATCCATGGTACGCCCACATCTTGAATACTGCATATAGATGTGGTCTCCTCATCTCAAAAAAGATATACTGGCATTAGAAAAAGTTCAGAAAAGGGCACCTAAAATAATTAGGGGTTTGGAACGGGTCCCATATGAGGAGAGATTAAAGAGGCTAGGACTTTTCAGCTTGGAAAAGAGGAGACTAAGGGGGTATATGATAGAGGTATATAAAATCATGAGTGGTGTGGAGAAAGTGAATAAGGAAAAGTTATTTACTTGTTCCCATAATATAAGAACTAGGGGTCACCAAATGAAATTAATGGGCAGCAGGTTTAAAACAAATACAAGGTAGTTCTTCACACAGCGCACAGTCAACCTGTGGAACTCCTTGCCTGAGGAGGTTGTGAAGGCTAGGACTATAACAGGGTTTAAAAGAGAACTAGATAAATTCATGGAGGTTAAGTCCATTAATGGCTATTAGCCAGGATGGGTAAGGAATGGTGTCCCTAGTCTCTGTTTGTCAGAGGGTGGAGATGGATGGCAGGAGATCACTCGATCATTACCAGTTAGGTTCACTCCCTCTGGGACACCTGGCATTGGCCACTGTCGGCAGACAGGATACTGGGCTGGATGGACTTTGGTCTGACCAGTACGGCCATTCTTATGTTCTTATGCCCATCGTTTTGTTTCCCTGCTAATCGTTATACTACCATTAACTGAAGACACTGCACATGAGGGCAGTAAGTAGTGCCTGCAATGGGGGCAGCGTCCATGCTCTCTCGCTCCAGTGGGTAAGTGGTGGGTTGTCTAGCATCATTCTAGCCTCTGGCCTGTAAAGAGCTAATGGGGAGACGCCAACACTGAAGCAATTATTAATCTTCCACCCTCACTTCCTCTTATAATCCCCCAGGATCCCTAGAAGGGGTGTGATGCAAATGGGAGTTTCCACAGCCAAAGGTGCGAGCCCAAAGCATGTGCTGCACTGAGTTCTCCCTCCCACAGCCATCCTAGAAGATAACGTTGTCTGGGATGTTCAGCAGCCCTAGGGAGTTAGGCACACGTCTCCCATTAACTTCAGTAGGATTTGGGTGCCAAATTCCCTTAAGGTCCTTTGAAAATCCCAGCTTAAAAACCGAACTCTGTGCAGAGAGAATTCTGCTGCTACGGCATTGATTTCCTGTATTTGTTTGCCCTAATTACCGATGATGCTACCTAGAGAGAAATGTGATCTCGCAGTCTGAGTACCGGCTTGTTGCAATCCCATGACGCCCTCCTTCAGTGACCTTGGGGAGCATCTCCACTGCTCTGTGCCTCGGTTTTCCAATCTGGAAAACAGGCTCAGGAGACTGGCCCACCTTTCTAAGGTGCTGTTAGATTGAATCAGGTGAAGTCTGCAGAGAGGAGCGAAGTATTTAACTACTAGGGACATATTAGATTATTTCGACTGTAATTTTCAAGTTGAAGTCCTTATCTTCACATGTAGCTGATACGAGCACATTGCCCCACAAAACGTTACTGTCGCATGAAAGCAGCTTCCTTGTTTCTTAAAGATCTAAAGAACTCATTGACCCATCTTGCTGCTGCTGCTTCCTTATTCATGTCCACTGGGTTCTGTTTTTCATCTCCCCCTGTGCTCCCTCAGTGGATGAAGCCACTCTCATCTAGGCTATGGTGCCTTTAAGAGAAGCCAGCTCTGATAGCTATGGAGTTGCCTTGCACTAGTTTATGAATGCTGTGTGTCACCCCGCTTATTGCGATGGTGTTTGCTCTCTGGCTATATTGGTTTAACTCAGTCTCAGGCTGTCTGGGTACACAGAGGAATGAAACGAATGGCTCAGGATAGCCACCGATCAGCAAAAGCTTAAGACTTGTTGAGGGCCAGCGTTGTTCAGGGTAAAAAAGAACCGTCTTTGCCAGTGCCAGAACTGTTAGATTTGATTTTTGCAGGCCCAAAGACAGAATACTGGTTTGCCTAGGAATGGCCAAGGGCCCCTAGGAGAACACAGAATTTAGGTTTAAAAAGGACCCTCTCTCAGGGAGAGGGTGAGCAGGAGAGGGCACAAGACAGGAGCCTGCTGGGGATGTCTGGAGAAGCTCAATCTTCCTAGGTGACCATCAGGGGACAGTAGGACAGCGGTGAAGAAGACATGCGCATAGACTGTTATTTTAAAATCCTTTTTCTCTAGAGCTTTGCTCCTACTGTTAAATGAACAGTGGTGGTGTTTTACGAAGCGTGTTGGTTGCTGTATCTCTCTGGTCACAGACTGAAGGGAGAAACGGGATGTGCCTGAACCCCGTCGGACCTGCAGGGCAGTAAGGGCTTGGCAGAGATGGGGTGCTAGATCCAGTCCCAGTCTAAGAATGGCAGACTTGCAACGTTCCACCCCGAGGCAGGTGGAAGCACAGAGCTTAACTCCTGAGGGGATGCGCTCCGAGACCAGAGAGGGAACAGATGCGCAAGCAGCCCCGTAACCGTGACCCCAGCAGAAGTGCCTTCCTGTAAGTCAGTCATAGGCAGCTGCTCCTCCCTGGTGTGCAGCCTATGCTGCTTAGAGCCTTCTGCCAGTCCCACCAGGGAAGCACTCCCCTCAAGCTCTTCACGTGGACTAGGAGCTATGGTTCCTCCCCATGGGGGAGTGCTGCTCAGGGTTAACAGAGACTGTGCACTAAGTCTGGGGAGCGGCTGGCTTTGCACCACACACTTATAGCAGGGAGAGAGGGCCAAGTCCCCAGACCGCTGAGAAACCCACCTGCCCTTGGGGTGACTTCCCTGCAGGGTAACGAATCCAGATCCTTCTTTCCTCCCCTCAAGCACCCCTGCACTAGAGGCAGCTGGGCACTACGCGGCAGGAGGCATGAGCTGGCCACTCTGTCTTCATATGAGATTTCCCTACCTCGCATGCAGGGGTGGAGGAGAAGTGCTGGCAGACTTGCTTCTAAATAGGCTGGTTCATCAAAGATTCCCAGGGGGCTTTGGTGGCTCTTCACGCTGACTAGTAGCTGCGGTTCCTCCCTCCGGGGGAGTGCTGCTCAGGGTTAACAGAGAGGCCTTTGGTTGTCTTGGGTCAGCCAGGTACAGCCTGACCTTCACTCGCTGCTAGAAATTGGCTCTGAGAATACCCAGGGAGGGGGGACAGCTTTGCCTTCCACATTCAGCCCTGTTATGCCGGGCTGCGGGGACCCCTGCCCTGCCAGTCTGACCTCACTAGCACTGGGCGAGCCCGGCACAGATGTTCCACTAATGCTTGTCTGAGTGTAAGAAACCGATTGAAACTCAGCCACCTTCCCGCTCTTTCTTTGGCTGTAATCCACAAACCCCAGAGCCAGGAGGCTTCACCCAGAGCCCCTCGGAGCAGCCTCATCGGATTGACGTGGAGCAGAATTTGGACCGGTTAGTCTGGGGCAGCCCCTCTGTTGCACAGAGCTCTTTGAGATCCTGTCTCTCAATGTGATGCAGATGAACCTGCCGCTAATTGCTTTAAAAAACCCCTGTTGCCATGACAACTCAGTGGCTGGATGCGAGCAAGCGCTCGCTTTCCCTGCCTGGGTGTAGCGTGTGTGACAAGACTTTCTCCCTCTCCCAGAGCTCTTTATAATCTACTCTGAACGCTTGTGGAAGCCTCTGAAAGCAGGTGCAGAGGGGTTTTTGGAAAGAACTCGTACTGGGGTGAGCGAGAGGCCAATGGCCATCCACCCTCCTCCTGTTGGCTCAGCTTAGCTCCTGCCTGGGACACTGAATCAGCAAATCACTGGTAGCACACCTGTATATCAATAATACAACCAAGGCTCTGGCACCAACTCTGTGTTATTCTATCAAATAATACTTAGCCTGGGGATGGGGCTCTCCATTGGAGGATCTCAGACATTAATGACTTTATCTATCTATCTTAGATGGCTTCCATTACCATAGTATTTGTGCACTTCCTAGTTTTTAATGTCATTACCCTCACAATACCCTTGAGAGACAGGGCTGTGCTTTTATCCCCATTGGACAGGTGGGGAACTGAGGCACAGAGAGGCTAAGTGACCTGCCCAAGGTCACATCGGAAGGCTGTGAATCCAGGTCTCCCAAATCCTACTGCTCTAAGCCCTGGACCATCCTTCCTCAACCACTGGGAGGTACAGGGGTAGCATTATCCCTGTCAGGCAGTAGTTTGTTTAATAGCAACACTGTATACCACTTTAGGACAGGAAGTGAAGATTGTCTTGCCCTGTTGAATGAACAGGAGGGAGAATTTGCTTCCCAGAGTGGGAATGTGACCAGGACGCTGGGGTTAGCACTTCCCTGCTTTGGCAAAATGCTGCATGGGATCTTTAAGCATCACATGCAGCTGGGGCCTTGGGTTTTCATGTTGCCAATCACACGGCCCTTGCTAGCCCCATGGAGGGATATTGGTCCATTACTGAGGCCTTGTCTATACTGGACTTCCCATGAGTGTTAGCAACCTTGGAAGCACTAGTGTAGACAGGCCCCCAGCAATCACTAGCATTTTAACCACCATGTCATCTAGTGCTGCTCCAAACCACGGGTAGATGAGGTGGGGGTTGACATGGGGCCTGTTTACACTCTGTGCTCCGCCCCCACCCCATTGCCACCGCTGGTAGAGCTGCACTGATGGTAGCAAGAGTGGGACATTTTCAGTAAGAAGCCTAGTGCAGATACAGCCTTAGAGGGAAGAGGTCTGGCCGCTGATGCACCAACACCACTCCAGGCAGCACCTGCCTTTTTTTCCCCTGACCTGCTCCCATCCAAATATGGAGCTCACGCCACCTTGTTCAGTTTGTGAGCTGCCCTGGGAGCACAGGACGTGGGAATAGTTCATAGCACTGCAACGTAAGGGTCGAGGGTGTTTATCAACACACACTGTAACCACCATCTGCAGCATTAGATCCAGGCTTCATGGACTGAGGCTGCGCGAAGCCAGCAGGACTCCTCTGGCACGTGCATGGTGGGCTCTTCTGACACAGCTAGATAGCAGTCCATCAGGTTCGCTAGGTGGCCTTACAACAGCCATTTGAACGTAAAACCTCACAGCAAAGTCACTGCTGGCACATGACAGTGTCGCTTCTCGTTAGATCCCACTGAGTGTGTTGTACATAATTTGTTTCCCGGAATGAACTGTGTTACGGAGGCAGCATTTAATCACCTTGTAAAAAGGGATGAACACTATCTGCCTGCTGGGGCTAAGAAATAGCTAAAAGGGAAACCAAAAATAGACTGCACTATGTACCTTGCTGAGTAAGCTGCTTGGGGACCTCCTAGGGGCCTAGTATTAGTGCTGTAAAATTGCTGTGGCCCAGGGATGAGAAAGTGGGGGAGCAAAGAAAAAATATCTGGCATGGAAGACACTGCATAGGAGGCATAAAAAAAACCACTGGCCCAAATCCCCTGCACCTGTAAGCTGATGCCACCCTGTTGGTTTCAGTGGAGCTGCCCTTCTTACATAAGAACATACGTGATCCATCCTGTAGTGCAGTCCCAGCTTCTAGCAGTTGGAGGTTTCGGGACACCCAGATCATGGGGTTGTGTCCCTGACCATCTTGGCTAATAGCCACTGATGGACCTATCCTCCAGGAACTTATCTAGTTCTCTTTTTGAACCCAGTTCACAATATCCCCTGGCAACTAGTTCCACAGGTTGACTGTGCGTTGTGTGAAGAAGTACTTCCTTTTGTTTGTTTTAAACCTGCTGCCTATTCATTTCATTGGGTGACTCCTAGTTCTTGTGTTACGTGAAGAGGTAAACCACACTCACTTTCTCCACACCAGTCATGATTTTATGGACCTCTACCATAGTCACCCGTAGCCATCTCTTTTCCAAGCTGGACAGTCCCAGTCTTTTTACTCTCTCCTCATTTTCGTTGCCTCTCTCTACTTTTTCCAATTCTAATATATCTTTTTTGAGATGGGGTGACCAGAACTGCACACAGTATTCAAGGTGTGGACATACCATGGATTTATATAGTGGCATTATGATATTTTTCTGCCTTTTCTAATGGATCCTAACATAGTCAGTTTTGATTGCTGCTGCACGCTGAGATGTTTTCAGAGAACTACTCACAATGACTCCAAGATCTCTTTCTTGAGTGGTAACAGCTAATTTAGACCCCAGCATTTTGTATGTATAGTTAGGATTATGTTTTCCAATGTTCCTTACTTTGCACTTACTACCACTGACAGCTTACTTTGTTTGAGCGTCTTTGGTGAGAGACATTATCAAAGGTTTTCTAAAAGTGCAAGTACACTATACCCACTGGGTCACCTTTGTCCATATGTTTGTTGACTCTCTCAAAGAATTCTAATAGACTGGTGAGGCATGATTTTGCTTTACAAAATCCTGTGACTCTTCCCTACCCCAGGGAGAAACCTGGCTCTTCGACTTTTATTGAAGAATGAAGGTCATGAGCTTGTCTACACAGAGGCATCCAGGAAAATTAATCCAAATGAACTAAGGGTGTGAATTTGAAATGGATTAGTTAAACTGAATTAAAGCCACTTTAATTCTCCTTGCCATTGTCCACACAGGGTTTTAATGCAGTTTAAAAAATCCACTTCAAATTCACGACCTTTCGTTAATTCGGATTAATTTCCTGGCTGTCCCCATGTAGATAAGCCCTCTGTAATCGGGTAACACATGGTCTGATTTTTTCAGAGGTGCTGAGCCTCCTGGGCAAGGGGAGCTGCAGGTGTTCAGCACCTCTGAACATCAGGCCCAGAATGAACACTTTAAATACGGTGCTTCCTTTGGGTTCTTCCCTCAGCCCCGGCCCGGCTTTTGGTGGATGTGTCCGATGGCTTCCTCCCGTTCACAGCTGGCTGTTTGCCTGCTGATTACGTGGCTAGCCCAGCCAAGCCTGCTTTCCACCCTGCGGGAGCATCAGCAGCATCATGGAAAGCAACACTGGGCATCTGGGAGAGAGATTCCCTCACCTCCCTACAGGAAGAGATGCACCGTCCCCAAATAAGCCTCTCCAAGCCCACGCTGGTTTTTCCTTGAGTAGCACGTGCCACCATTTTGTTTAATGGCTGCTTGTGCCTTGAGCCCCTTCCAGGCTGCTGGAGATAAATCAGCCGGTTGGTTGCACCGGACAGCAAAGGACAAAGTGAATGATGGGAATCAGTTATCCTGTGTCAGATGAGGCCCCCGTGTTGGTATGGTAACAACAAACAGCCTGTTGCTGTGTGTGCACAAAGGCCGCCTTGCGTCGTGGTGGCGGAGAGCTGCAGCCAGAGTCATTTTTTATTCACAGCAGGCAAAGGATGAAAAATCAAAGTAATGGGAGGGGAGCGGCTGCCACTTGACTTTTTCGTGCCTGCACTGAGAGTGATTAATTTAGATTGGGCACAGCAGCCAAGCGACGCCACAAGGTTACACAGCCCTCAGCCAGCACTCTCTGCGAGCTGGGGGATCGGGCTGCCCCAGCACACAGCCGGGTTGTGCATTTTCTCCCCACGTTGCCTTTGATCCGCTTCTGTGAGCGGAATTTTGTCACCTGTTCTCAGGGCTGGTTCAGCCGAAGCTGGCAGAGCGGAGGAGGACCCAGCATTGCTCAGGAGATGTTTACTGCTCACTGTCTGGGTTTGCGTTAGCTGCTTCACGCTGCCTGAGATGTGGGGTCATAAAGTGAGCCTGGGAATCAGGATGGGCTCTGTCTTTATCCTGGGCATGTCAGAGGCTCTCCCTTCCCCTTTCTACCAGAAAACCTCCCGCCAGCATTCCCTCATCGGCCTCTAAAAGCACACCCATTGGCTGCATTGGGACTGGTCCTGCTCTCCCTAACGTTGGTGAAACTCAGGGGTGGCTCTGATTTTTTTAATGGAGTAACGTTGGTGTCAATGAGATCAGACTCAGGCCATGACCTAAAGCGTGGATGCTGCACATCAGGGTGGTGAGATGCACTGTAGGAGTCTTGAGACTGACATAGTTGGGGTTAGTGTGGTTCATCTCAAGTATACACCTCTACCTTGATATAACGCTGTCCTCGGGAGCCAAAAAAATCTTACCGCGTTATAGGTGAAACCGCGTTATCACGAACTTGCTTTGATCCCCGGGAGTGCGCAGCCTCCCCCCCCGCCCCCCCCTCCCGGAACACTGCTTTACCGCGTTATATCGGAATTCGTGTTATATCGGGTCGCGTTATATCGGGGTAGAGGTGTATTTGTAGCATGTCAGAAGCTTGCACAGCACTTCATTGTAGTATACCGTCGTCTGTCTAGTACTGTCAGTCTCTCCACACACACACAAAAGGAACAACCCCCCCCCCAAAGAGAAGTAAGGAACAGAGAGGAAGCTGAACCTGTTTTTGTTACAGCTGTTTGCTGCAAAAGACAGTCTTTATAGTTCATGTTCATACAGGTTTATTAAGGATCCATATGCAAATCCCCTAGAAAAGAAATGAGATCTTGGCCATCCCGTTCGGGGAATGTGACCTTTCTATCACACAGGTGTGTGCACACCCGCAGACCTGTAGGAGGAATGCTATTCAAGGCCACACATTTTCTCCAGTCTGTGGTTTGAGGAGCTGCGATGGGTGAAGCCATGTAGACTTTGATTAGGGGATGGATGTCAGGCTCTCCTCATTATTTATTGTGCTATAAAATTCAAGGTAATGTACATCCATAAATGCTTCGAAGAGTTTTGCACATGACAGCTGTGCATATTTTATGGAGCAGACACTCTTTTGAGACAAGGGGCTTTGCAAATGGAGCCTTGGGTGATTAATATCACAGCCTTCAGCTGGGTGCTGTCTCAGTTAAGTGTGGCACAAAGTTAATTTCCCACAGTGCCTTGCAAATGTATATTGCTCACCTGCTGGGAGGCAGGCGGCCAGTGGAAAAGGTCTGTATTTCCTTTCCGGAAGTCTCTCTTTGGAGCTGGATTTCCTAGTAAAAATTCCCCCCATGGGAAAAGGGGAGAGAAGGGTCCCCAGCAAAGGCCAGCTCTGCTCTTGGCAGCTGGCTCCTTATTCTTGAACAGGCACAAGTGGAAAGGTGGAAGCGAGCACCCCAAAACTCTGGGATAACTTCCGATCTGAGAGTCACAGCACTGGCTTCATCTCTTGAAGGGCTGAGGGGAGGGAAAGCTCAGTGCTCAGAACGTTCGCAGTACTGTGCACTCAAGGGAGGAGTGCTCAGAACGTTCGCAGTACCGTGCACGCAAGGGAGGAGTGCTCAGAACGTTCGCAGTACCGTGCACGCAAGGGAGGAGTTCTGCTTTCTCCGAGTCCTCAGTGGGGTCAGGGGGCCCCGGAACAGGATGTGCTGAGTCAGGAGCTGTCTCTCTAACACCCACCAGTAGATATTAATTGGGTCTTAATTAGAAGACAGGTAATTGACAGTGTGTGTCAATTAAGGGAATGGAGCTACAGCTGAAGGGCTAATTGAAGGGGCAGCAACCCAGCAGGGGAGGTGGGGGGGTTATGTATATTGACAGGAGGAAGAGTTGGAAGCCCGAAGGAAGGCACAAGTAGGCAGGACAGGCTGCTGCTACTGTCCCGTCCCCAGAAACAAGTGGGGAAGCTGGCGACTCACTGTAATGATGCACCACAGCCGGGCCTGGTGGTGGGGAAGGAGGCCTGGAGTGGTTGTGGCCTGGTGTCAAGGCCTGAAGAGACTCACAGGGAGCCACCCTGTGACAGGCCCCCGTGTCCCTGGCAGCAGACCCAGTGTACACATGGGGGAAAAGGATCAACGTGTCTGGTGGCTGCACAGAACTGACTAAATCGCCCCCAGGCAGAGGCCCAGTGTGAGGCCTGTGCACCGCTCAAGTACCATTGACACCCTGAGGGTGAAAGGGGTTCACAAGCCTGGGGCCCTCTGGCCAGGGGTGAATGTCACCTGAGGCGGGTACCCCCTGTGCAGCATGGAGCTCAGTATGTAGGGCTCAGAGGCGGTGGGACAAGGATCTGTTGCTCTGCATATCCCTGCCCCTCCTACCTTGGCATCTCCTCAGAGCATGGCCCAGTTATTTAGGCTGGGCACGTGGGAGTGGATTTAGCCCCATGTGCATGGCATTATGCCCCCTTTTAAACAAACAATAGTTCCAGCTTTCCCAGCTGATCTTTCTCCTCCCTTTGCTCTCTGTCTGGTGCTGGGCCGGGAGGAAGCAGAGAGCAGCGAGAGTCTGCAGCCAAGGTGCCCACTGAATCCTCCACACGGGGGATGAACGTGAGCTCCTCAGCCTTTCCCCTGCATAGCAGGCGCCTCCCAGAACACATCAGTCTTTGCCCGGTTCATTAACCTCCTCTGCTTTGAAGTCTAAGGACTGAAAAATCACAGTTCCAAGTCAGACCTGACCTCCATCTCCTCCAAGCTCATCTCCAACTATGTCCAGTACCAGCTGCTTCAGAGGAAGGGGCGAGTTTGGAGAGATGGGCGGAAGGGGCTGGGGGTTTGATAGACCTAAAAAAGCCCTGGCTATCTTAGCCACCCCCAACAAACAGTTTTGTCTTGTCAGTGACCCACAATACTCGAATGCCTCACTTCCAATCAGTGGCTGGGCCGCTTTACGGCCCCCTTCATGGGCAGCCAAGACAATGGGGTGGAGAGATAGCTCAGTGGTTTGAGCATTGGCCCGCTAAACCCAGGGTTGTGAGTTCAATCCTTAAGGGGGCCACTTAGGGATCTGGGGCAAAAATCAGTACTTGGTCCTGCTAGTGAAGGCAGGGGGCTGGACTTGATGACCTTTCAAGGTCCCTTCCAGTTCTAGGAGATAGGGTATCTCCAATACCCTGTTAGACAGCTAGCTCCCTGACTGCAATCGCTCCCCTGCCTTCACTAGGGGCCCAGTGTTGCCAGGTGCTGAGGGGGGCTGCTTTGCACCTCCCAGGATTGGACCCCATGGTTCCACGTCAGGAGACATGAAGCTGGTGTGTCTCCCTATACCCACGTTGCCTGCCCAGAGCCTGGAATGAGAGCACAAACTGGAGACAAATTGTCACACTTTGTATCAGAGACATTTATAAAGCAAACCAATTCCAGGGTGCAGATTTTTGGCTCGTGCAAACAAGGGGAGAAAGGAAGCTGGCGTCCCTATGGGGATTTAGCATGTTTGGCTGCTTTACAGCGAATTTTCCACCCTTTCAACTTTGAGTTTCTGGTACTTGAAAAGTCAGCCTTGAATTTCCTGGGTTTCAATCTCTCTTTCAGAAAAAATTCCACATTCTTGACTGGGGAAATGTGCTCAGACCACTGAGAGGTGCCGACAACCTCGACATCGACGTATCAAAGCCACTTGTGTGCGAATCTATAGAAACAGTTCATCCTTTCCTGAAGGATCAGGTTCAAACCACTTACTCTTCCTGACCCCACAGGTTCAGTGCCCGTCAGAGGTGAATGAACTGAGTTCTGGGCAGTGCTGCTGTGATTGGTTCCTTGCCTGCCTTCTTCTGAGTCAGATCTCCCGAGTTCCACCTGTTGAGCTCACTGTTGGGTCAGCTTGCACCAGCTCACGTCCAGACTCCACTGGAGAAGACTAATGGGCAGGCTGCAATTTTACTGCCCATAGGGTTAATGGCGATCCATCTCTTTCGCATGCAGGAGGTCGCAGAGGGAGATGGCTTGGCTCATTGAATCTGTACAGACAGAGGCTCCTGGCATCTCTCAAGATGGTGGGTGTGTGGCAGGCTGGAACTGCAGATCCATCATCTGGAGTCGTACGTCCTTGTGGTCTTGCCCTTTGCAGTGGTGAAGCAACAAACAGTTTCCCTTGTATTTTCAAGGTAATCAGAGTGAGAGAGAAGAAGTCCATTGATTTGACTTGAAGGAGTGCTATAAACAACCCAACTCATCTTTCCCCACAGTTGAGCCATCCTTTAACACATCTTCCCATCAGGCTTTCCTGTTGGCACAAGAGCCTTTTATCCAAAGATCTCAAGTGCTGTGCAGTCATTGATTACTTATGCCTCACAACCCACTTACACGGGCACTGGAGTATTCACTCCATCTCCATGATGGGGAAACCGAGGCACAGAAGATGTGACTTGCCCACCGCCACACTGTGACAGAGCTAGTTGTAGAACCCAAGAGTTCTCTAACCACTAGATAGCCCAATCAGTCCCCAACACCTTGAAGTGACTTTTTTGTGGCTAGAAGGCCTGATTTTCTCCTCACTTATACCCACTTTACACTAGTGTCACTTCCCTTCATGCCAGTGGAATTAGTCCTGATTTACACGGGTGCAAGTCCCAGAGATATCAGACCCAGACTTTTCTTGGAGACAGCCGCTGCAGAATGCTAATCACTAGATTTTCTTTTTCTTTCCCTTTCCTACTTCTGTGAGCAACTTCTTCCTCTTCCTTTTTTTGTAGCATCACAAATTTGGGAAGGGACCATCTGCCTGTGTGATTAATGGCTCATCTCCAAAAAAGCAACAGAGACAAATATTCTTCTGAATGCTGCAAAGAGAAATGAAGAAACAGGCGGCTAATTTTCAGCCATTATTTTGGAGACTGAACTCCTTCCCAGCATCAATTTAGCTATTATTTCAAAAACTAATTAATCTTCACTCAGGCAGCTCCAAGGGACCTGTGTTTAGATAATTAACAGCCCGTGGATTATGAAAAGTCTTGCTTTCAGATTCTGCTACAGTGCTTGGCTTTAAGAACACTTACGCTCTCGTTCTGATGAAAACCTCTTTTCATCAATCTATCTTTTTTGACAATTAAGAGCAAATAATTAGCCATGATGGATTTTGCTTGCTTTCTTGCAGCTCAGATCCATTTTTTTTTATTTTTGGTTCTTAAATGTTCTCCATCTGTGCAATTTTTTGGTGGCTTTGCTGCTAATTACAGCAGAGCAGGTAACTCAGCTTCTGCCATGATTATCTGGAGAAAGGGTATTTTATTTCTTTTGTTGAGAATTTCATGCATGAGGGACTCAGAAGTCAGATCCCCAGTGTTGGTGGGGACCTGATCTTTTCCATTCTTAGGCTGGGATTTCCAAAGAAGTCGAAGGGAGTTAGGCACCCAAATCCCATTGGCTTTCATTCTAACTTCCTTAGGCCAGCCTTAAAGTCCAGCTGCTCCCTGAACACGTATGGATAGTGTTGTGATGGAACGTAAAAGCCGCACCCTGCCACAGTCCCTATGGGTAGGCCTACACCGGGATAGGGTGGCAGCTAGCTCGGGTTAGCTGACTCGGGCTTGAGGGCCCTGGCTGTGGGGCTATAAAATTGCAGTGTAGACATTTGGGCTCAAGCTGAACCCTCCCTCACAGGGTCGCCGAGCCTGGGCTCCAGGCCAAACCCGAATGTCTCCTCTGCAGTGTTCAGCCCTGCAGCCTGATCCTCGCGGTGAGCCCGAGGCAGCTGACCTGAGCTCTGAGACCCAGTGCCGTTTTTTTTTTAGTGCAGTGTAGACTTATCATTGGGTGTTAAAAGATGCAGCAGATACCTCCTCAGCTGTGGCTAATTGGAGGGCCATCAACATCTGGGTCAGAGCTTGCAGCCCAGGCAGAAGGAGGTGGCCAGAGAGCCTGAGGAGGATCCTATGTCCACTGCAAATTGGCAGAAAGCAGCTGAAGGAGCTGGACTCTCCAGGGACAAAGCACTGACATGAGTTGCTCTGTGAGAGGAGTGGGGAGGCAGAGGAGGGTAGGAAGGAGCCCTGGGAAGCCACAGTTAGTCTGAGGGAGTCAGACAGTAGCTATTTAGTACGAGGCCTGGCCAGGAACCCAGAGGAGAAGGAAGGTCTGGGTTCCCCTACTGACACCAGGAAGAGGGATGGAAAGCCTGCCTGACAAACAAGGACTGGTGGACTGTACCTCCCCTGCAAGGGGTGGGCACTGTGAGCTTCCTGGCTGGGGGGGGCAGATGACTGCAGGCTCAGAGGGTGTCAGAGTCAAAGAGGCTGCTGCACCACACCTGGCCACGAAGGGGTGCTCTGCCCGGAGAGTGACCCCCCCACAAGTGTGTTTCCTTTTCTGAATGGGCACACTGAGCCGCTGCCCTCTCCCCCACAAAACTTGGGGCGAGTGCAAATTTGCATCTACATCGGGGTTCAAATGTTGTGAGCCCAGCCTACGATGGGCCAGATCCTGAGCTGGTGAAGCACTTTGGGCGTCCGTAGAGTGATGCAGATTTACACCAGCTCAAGAGCATCCCTGTGTTCAGAACTGGGCGTTCAGTCAGTCCTGAGCGTTAGGGAAGCCTGTGCTGGCCTCAGGTCTGTCTCCCTCTTGTAGAAGTTATATACCAGCTGAGCAACAGCCCAGAGCTCTCCACTTAGGCCTTGCTGCCATTCCAGGACGATGGAGCCCTGCTGAGGACAGCTTTCTCCAGTCACCTCCTCTAACTATTTTACTTCACAAACAAGTTTACTCACCTGCCACCGCCCCACCAGGGTTTATGTCTGTGTGTCATCGTAAGGAGGAATCCATTAATATTGGCTATCGTGGGAGAGAGATTTGGGAAAGGGCAGCAACGCTAGCGCAGAGACTCAGCATTTAATTAATTTGAACTCCAGAAGCAGATTAAGGCACTCTGCCTGATAAGCCCTCTTAGCGACAAGATTGTTTATTAAGTTGCCTAGAGTTCACTCTGTCTTCTGCATTGATAAAGTTTGTGGAGTTGCACTAGAGATGAATCTGGCCAATCATGTTGCTCCAGCAGATTTGTGGGGGCTTTTTTATTTTGGTGCATCTTAACTTGGGACAAAGTTCTACCCTTCCTTATGCACTGTGCAGCCTCAGTGAATCAGTAAGATAGTGCAGGGAGGGCATGGTGTACCTCAGACTCAAGCCTGTGGATCGATACAAGATTGCCCTGGTCAGTACCCTCTCCCATGCTTTCCATCTGGGAGAGGGTACAATGTAAGGTGGTAACCAAAGAGGCAATTGACACATCAGGTGTTTGGGCCACCTGAAGAGGATCTTTAGGAAGTCAGCGAGCTTACAAGAGCCAGCGGGAACCTGAAGAAGAAAATCTAATATTACCCCTCATAGAATCATAGAATCATAGAATCATAGAATATCAGAGTTGGAAGGGACCTCAAGAGGTCATCTAGTCCAACCCCCTGCTCAAAGCAGGACCAATTCCCAGCTAAATCATCCCAGCCAGGGCTTTGTCAAGCCGGGCCTTAAAAACCTCCAAGGAAGGAGACTCCACCACCTCCCTAGGTAATGCATTCCAGTGTTTCACCACCCTCCTAGTGAAATAGTTTTTCCTGATATCCAACCTGGACTTCCCCCACCGCAACTTGAGACCATTGCTCCTTGTTCTGTCATCTGCCACCACTGAGAACAGCCGAGCTCCATCCTCTTTGGAACCCCCCTTCAGGTAGTTGAAGGCTGCTATCAAATCCCCCCTTATTCTTCTCTTCTGGAGACTAAACAATCCTAGTTCTCTCAGCCTCTCCTCATAAGTCATATGCTCCAGACCCCTAATCATTTTTGTTGCCCTCCGCTGGACTCTTTCCAATTTTTCCACATCCTTCTTGTAGTGTGGGGCCCAAAACTGGACACAGTATTCCAGATGAGGCCTCACCAATGTCGAATAAAGGGGAACGATCACGTTCCTCGATCTGCTGGCAATGCCCCTACTTATACAGCCCAAAATGCCGTTAGCCTTCTTGGCAACAAGAGCACACTGTTGACTCATATCCAGCTTCTCGTCCACTGTGACCCCTAGGTGTATCTGGTCTCATTAGATCCTACTGAGTGTGTGACGTGTGATTTGCTCCTTGAAATAAAATGTGCTACAAATGTGGCATTTAATCACCTTGTAGAAACTGATGAAAATTTCTCCAGCCTGAGTGACAAAGGGGGAAAAGACTCAGATTGTGTGAGAGAGAGATGCCCTTAATCCCCTGCAGTGTGAAATGGGTCTGTGAGAACTGACATTGGCCTGTCTTTACTGAGTGCTGTGGAATTAGTGTGTGGGGGAAGTGGGTTGACTTTGATGTAGAGGGGACCCATGAAACTGGACAAATATTTGCATTTCTCCAGGTTCTATGACATTAGCTGAGATGCAGCCAAAAGAGTTCAGTGTCTCAGGGAATGGATATGAACCCAATCAGCTTGATGTAGTGAAGATCGGAGTTTTCCTCTATCATGTACTGGGTTTTCAGCTGCTTAAATATCCGTGATTTCTGAAATACAGACGTGCGTTACAGTTTAATGTTTACTGACTTATAAAGCAGCAAATGTTTTCCTCTCTTAACAGGTATTCGGGACCAGATTTCCTTGGGCTCCAGCTGTTACTATTCCACTCCTGCAGCCTGATCACCTTGCGCTAAGATCTCTTTAGATCTCACCAGCATCAGCTTGGGTCAATGTTTGACTGTGAGATTTTCAAGTAAAGTCCATGATGCTCTAGGAAGTGAGGTAGGTGGCATCCCTCCATCTGAATTAGTAGTGAGCCAATGATCTAACATGGTGTTTGGGGAACATGTTGTGTTGAAGGCCCGTGTGCTGCTTAAATCTTGGCTGGAGGGATTAAGTGGGATTCAGGTGTGTCAGCTCATTGTGCAGGGGTGCATTTCACCTATGGAGTGGTCCATCCTGGGCCCCCATCCTCACCTTTCCTGGTTCTAACAGCTTTTCTCAGTGTGGCTATAAGTCTCTTTCATTGGTGTAATGTGTTTTAGGTTACTGCAGAAAGGCTTTGCAAGATGGGGAGTTTTGCAACGTGCTCTCTAAGTTGCCAGGTTTTATGTCTGCGTTCTCTTCCACTGAAGAGGGGAAATGCCTGAAAATGACTTTTCTCTGGTTCTCTCAGACCAAGGGACGGTAGCCATGCTGTCGCAGGAGACTGCATGGTTGCTTATGACTGGGGAAGTGATTTTTGATAGATAGATAGATGGGTCCCCCAACCCATTAGCGCTATTGGCATGGCCAAATTCTGAATAGGGTAATAGAGTTCTGCCTACCGAAATCTCCCCTGAGGTTTTTATTAATAGATTCTTTGTCTTTACTTCCTGGCCTACATTGTGTGCTAGATCATTGCTGAGTGTTGTCAACCAGAAGTGTCTGCACTTCCCTGGTAGGTAAAGAGTGTGTGTGTGTGTGTGTGTGTGTGTGTGTGTGTGTGTGTGTGTGTGTGTGTGTGTGAATGAACATGCAGGCTGAGTAAAGCCTTGGAATTCCTCTTGATGAAAGGGTCTATTTCTAGAGGCTCAAAGCTCTGTCCGAGGTCCTGAAAAACTTGTTTTGGTAAACCAGACAGGTTCCTTGAGTTGAATGATCGCATTGATGGATGACTCTCATGAACTGGCTTTATTGCCCTACAAGTGAAAAATGAGTGAAAAATTTAATGGGTTTTGTCATGGTTAAGCAATTTGCAGAGTTGAAAAATAAATATAAAACCAGCAATACAGACAGTGCTTAATTTGTAATGAAAGAGGTGCTGGGGCTCAAGCAATGATTTAATTTTAAAATTATTGTCATTACCAATGACCAGAATACCATGGCACATTCAGTCATAACAAGTTTATTTGAAAGAGTAGTCTGCAGTCCGTACTAGTGTTAGATGTTTACAAGCATGTATTCTACGTCCTAGACAAAGTAGTAGCTTGTGCAGAAAAATAAATTAAAATCAACTGCAGAAAAAAATAAAGAAGGAAGTCTGAATATATTCTCCAGCTACAGACCTATCCACCTTTGCTCTGGCTTTCTCCGCAGGACCCGCTGCCATAATTGCGGGAGCGAGATAGAATCAACAAACAGTGCAGGAGTAGGTGGGAGTGGGTATAACAGGGTTGGACAGGTGCAGGATTAAAAAAATAGTCCTCCTGCACTGGAAACAACATGAATACCCCGTCCTGCAGCCGCCACTCTCCAGCCCCCCAGCTCTGAAGGCGGCAGTGCCACCACCAGCAGTGCAGATATAAGGGTGGTATGGTATGGTAATGGGACCCATGGGATCCCAGTCCCACTGCAGGGCCTCTACCCCCTACCAATTTTTTTTGTCCATTCCATTTTCCACTCCAATCTCCCCCTCCACGTTGCTCCCTGGACGGCTGTCCTGCTCACCCTGCCCTGGTTACAGCCCTGATGGTTACAACTGTGTTTAAATTTCAGAGCAAAAATAGAGATTGTTTTACTTTCATAACTGATGTGGTAACCCTAGAGATGCCAGGGCTATAAACCGCCGACACTAGAGGTGCCAGGGGTGTGAACCGCCGACACTAGAGGTGCCAGGGGTGTGAACCGCCGACCCTAGAGGTGCCAGGGCTATGAACCGCCGACCGTAGAGGTGCCAGGGGTGTGAACCGCCGACCCTAGAGGTGCCAGGGCTGTGAACCGCCGACCGTAGAGGTGCCAGGGGTGTGAACCGCCGACCCTAGAGGTGCCAGGGCTATGAACCACTGACCCTAGAGGTGCCAGGGCTGTGAACCGCCGACCCTAGAGGTGCCAGGGCTGTGAACCGCCGACCGTAGAGGTGCCAGGGGTGTGAACCGCCGACCCTAGAGGTGCCAGGGCTATGAACCGCCGACCGTAGAGGTGCCAGGGGTGTGAACCGCCGACCCTAGAGTTGCCAGGGGTGTGAACCGCCGACCGTAGAGGTGCCAGGGGTGTGAACCGCCGACCCTAGAGGTGCCAGGGCTATGAACCACTGACCCTAGAGGTGCCAGGGCTGTGAACCGCCGACACTAGAGGTGCCAGGGGTGTGAACCGCCGACACTAGAGTTGCCAGGGCTATGAACCGCCGACCCTAGAGGTGCCAGGGCTATGAACCGCCGACACTAGAGTTGCCAGGGCTATGAACCGCCGACCCTAGAGGTGCCAGGGCTGTGAACCGCCGACCCTAGAGGTGCCAGGGCTATGAACCGCCGACGCTAGAGGTGCCAGGGCTGTGAACCGCCGACGCTAGAGGTGCCAGGGCTATGAACCGCCGACGCTAGAGGTGCCAGGGCTATGAACCGCCGATGCTAGAGGTGCCAGGGCTGTGAACCGCCGACGCTAGAGGTGCCAGGGCTATGAACCGTCAACCCTAGAGGTGCCAGGGCTATGAACCGTCAACCCTAGAGGTGCCAGGGCTGTGAACCGCCGACACTAGAGGTGCCAGGGCTATGAACCGCCGACGCTAGAGGTGCCAGGGCTATGAACCGCCGACACTAGAGGTGCCAGGGCTGTGAACCGCCGACGCTAGAGGTGCCAGGGCTATGAACCGTCAACCCTAGAGGTGCCAGGGCTATGAACCGTCAACCCTAGAGGTGCCAGGGCTGTGAACCGCCGACACTAGAGTTGCCAGGGCTATGAACCGCCGACGCTAGAGGTGCCAGGGCTATGAACCGTCAACCCTAGAGGTGCCAGGGCTGTGAACCGCCGACACTAGAGGTGCCAGGGCTGTGAACCGCCGACACTAGAGGTGCCAGGGCTATGAACCGCCGACCGTAGAGGTGCCAGGGGTGTGAACCGCCGACCCTAGAGGTGCCAGGGCTATGAACCACTGACCCTAGAGGTGCCAGGGCTGTGAACCGCCGACCCTAGAGGTGCCAGGGCTGTGAACCGCCGACCGTAGAGGTGCCAGGGGTGTGAACCGCCGACCCTAGAGGTGCCAGGGCTATGAACCGCCGACCGTAGAGGTGCCAGGGGTGTGAACCGCCGACCCTAGAGTTGCCAGGGGTGTGAACCGCCGACCGTAGAGGTGCCAGGGGTGTGAACCGCCGACCCTAGAGGTGCCAGGGCTATGAACCACTGACCCTAGAGGTGCCAGGGCTGTGAACCGCCGACACTAGAGGTGCCAGGGGTGTGAACCGCCGACACTAGAGTTGCCAGGGCTATGAACCGCCGACCCTAGAGGTGCCAGGGCTATGAACCGCCGACACTAGAGTTGCCAGGGCTATGAACCGCCGACCCTAGAGGTGCCAGGGCTGTGAACCGCCGACCCTAGAGGTGCCAGGGCTATGAACCGCCGACGCTAGAGGTGCCAGGGCTGTGAACCGCCGACGCTAGAGGTGCCAGGGCTATGAACCGCCGACGCTAGAGGTGCCAGGGCTATGAACCGCCGATGCTAGAGGTGCCAGGGCTGTGAACCGCCGACGCTAGAGGTGCCAGGGCTATGAACCGTCAACCCTAGAGGTGCCAGGGCTATGAACCGTCAACCCTAGAGGTGCCAGGGCTGTGAACCGCCGACACTAGAGTTGCCAGGGCTATGAACCGCCGACGCTAGAGGTGCCAGGGCTATGAACCGTCAACCCTAGAGGTGCCAGGGCTGTGAACCGCCGACACTAGAGGTGCCAGGGCTGTGAACCGCCGACACTAGAGGTGCCAGGGCTATGAACCGCCGACGCTAGAGGTGCCAGGGCTATGAACCGCCGACGCTAGAGATGCCAGGGCTGTGAACCGCCGACGCTAGAGTTGCCAGGGCTATGAACCGCCGACGCTAGAGGTGCCAGGGCTATGAACCGCCGACACTAGAGGTGCCAGGGCTATGAACCGCCGACACTAGAGGTGCCAGGGGTGTGAACCGCCGACGCTAGAGGTGCCAGGGCTATGAACCGCCGACACTAGAGGTGCCAGGGGTGTGAACCGCCGACGCTAGAGTTGCCAGGGCTATGAACCGCCGACACTAGAGGTGCCAGGGCTATGAACCGCCGACACTAGAGGTGCCAGGGCTATGAACCGCCGACCGTAGAGGTGCCTGGGCTGTGAACCGCCGACCCTAGGGATGCCAGGGCTATGAACCGCCGACCATAGAGGTGCCTGGGCTCAGCTCCAGCAAACCCTGGCACAAACGAAGCACTGAAAACAGACCATATTGGGGCGTTGTGAGAGGGGTGAGGGAGATTACTGGGTAAATTCGACACATGGATTATATGACCCATTCTGTCAAGTCAAAGTCCTCAGCTTGATTCCCCTCTCGTTTCTGGGCTGGGAGTAACTCTATTGCAGTCCGTTGAGTTTTAAAATGGGGGGAAGTGGACTCAGGCCCACTGTTATTTTCAAATCTAAGGAAATATTTCCTTTTTAAGCTGCTTAGTTCCTCGAACAGATTATATTTGTGTGCAATAAATCTCTGAGGGTGAAAGCAGCTCCTTGGCCTGACTGCTAAAGATATAGTACCAAGGTGGCAATCTGCCCTGCTGGGAGAAATATCGTCCTTTCCCCTGCATGGGACTTACTTCCTTTCTAATGCTGGAGCTTGAGGAGATCCATTTAAAGACTTCCCCAGTAAAACAGATGGAAAAGTAATGCTCTCCCCCCCCCCAACACATGCTTTCTCTCTCATGCTTAATTTTTTTCCTATGAATAAAGTTTTGCTGGAGGGTCCAGGAGCTCCTGCTTCACTGAAAGCAAAGGACTTTCTCCTGATGAAGCTGGAAATCTCTTTGTCAGATGGGAAGTCATCTTTAAAAGTAGAAAGGTAATCAAGGAGTGGAGGGAGCTGTAGATACAGATAGCAACCTGCCTGCTTGAAAATACAGTCTGTGTTGGATGAGGGTTGGGGGAGGAGAGAGAAGAGCTATGAGATTGCAGCAATGGCCAAGCAGCAACACAGGTGATGCATGGTGGGGAGATGCTGAGAAGCAGAGAAAGGCGCCTAAGTGAGACTAATTCAGTTTTGAGGCTGCTTGTGCTCCTCAGCTGATCACTCATCAGAGCGAGAGAGCAGCAAAGGGATCGGTGACCTCTGGAGAGCCACAGCTAGGTTTGCTTAGTGGGAATGATAGTCCTCCAGGCACCCTGGACTGGGACTTAGGCAGTCTGGGTTTGATTCCTAGCTCTGCGACAGATTCCTGGAGTGATCCCAAGGCAAGTCACTTCATCTCTCTGGGTCTTACTTTGCCACATGTGGAATGGAGGGAATAATCCTTCTTTCCTCCCAGCCTTTAGCTGCCTGGTCTGTTTCGATGGTGAAGTCTTTGGCAGGGCTCTAGGATTCTCTGCGTACAGCAGCACCTACCTCCGAAGGGCCCGGACCGCACTAGTATCAATATGAAGGATTTCTAAATAGTCCAGGCTGGGTGTCTTCAGTGACCTCCCCCCGGGCAACTTTTACTCTTCACCTGTCTGGAAGGAGCATCGTTTCCACGGTTCTTTAGTAGTGCCGTCTTACACTTTGTAAAGGAATTTTAGGTCTTTTTATTCTAGGGAAGCAGCCAAGCTGCATCCCACGTGTGCCTTTGCTCATTTAATTCTTGGAGGTGCAGGCTCTGGGAGAGCTCAGGGTTGGCTGAACTCGTGAATATGCATGAGTTCCCCCTTGGCGATCTGGAGCTGGTGCCGTGGGTTTGACCTTTTGCTTTCCCTGAAACAAACACTTCCGCAACTCGCGCTCCCTTGCCAAGGCAGAGACGCTGGCAGCCCTCGGGCCAGATGGTGCTGATCCAATCCTGCTGTCAGTTAGGAGGAGTTTGCTACTCCCAGGATGGTGACTGGAGTTGGCTGGTAACGAGAGAGGTTTAGGTTTCTATAGCATCTGCCATCCCCAAAGGATCCCGGACTACTATGATCCAGTCTTAAGCAGCTGCCCGGGGAAGTCAGATCCACCCAACACCGCTCAGCTGTACGGCCTCCTGGGATCTGGGTCCAAGCTTGGGGAGAGAGCCGGCTCCATGGGGCTCTCCATGCTGCTCCCTTCATGCCCCACAGGCAAGTGGGTGAGGAGCAGTGAGAGAACTGACAGAGTCTTGTCCCTCCCCCTCCACTGACCAGAACACTAGGTTGTAATCCAGACCTGATACAGGCCTGTTGCAGATGATTCCACCCAACCCCCAGAGCTAGCAGGCAGCAGGGAAGAAATTGCGACTGAGTCCCTTAGACAGAGCGCTGCCTGAAAGCACGCTGAAATGCAGCCACCTCTGGGGAGAAGCACAAACTGTTTAACAGTGCCCAGCAATCTTACACACTGTCTGAAGACAGGAAGTGAAGACTGATGCTGTATCCAACTGAAATGGTGGGGTGAACAGAGCGAGATGGAGTATAACTATGAGAACTGGACTCTGGCCAAGACATGGAGCTAACAGGATTGTACTTGCAAAAAGGTGTTTTTAACAGGCAGAATGGTCAGGACTTGGGTGATGAGAATGCCTCTCCAGTAGTGCATTGCCCTAACACAATGCCAAGGTGTTGGCTAAATACTAAGCTGGGGCAGCAAGACCACGGTGTGATGACAGGACAAGGGCTTTTGAAAAGTTCAGGAGCAACCAAGGAGCATCTTTGCCTGGCTGGAAAATGTGACTTTATTCTGTATATTGTAGCAGTTACCCAGCAGGCTGGAAGGATGAAATCTGCCCGTATAGACACAGAGCCAAGCAGCAGATGTGTCGGAAGATACACATCTCACACACACCTGCTTTGGAGGATTTGGGAGCTCTTCAGCTTCGCCTGTCAGTGGCGCACAGCTAGTACAGGATCAAAGGATCAGCATGTTTGCCAGACACTACTGGAACATCAGCCCATCAAGACAGGGATCCTGCCTCAGCAACTATTACTTGATGCTTCAGCATAAGGCAAAACCCACCAGAATGCAACGGTCACTTGTGCAGTGCCATATGTTGGGGAGAGGAGATTCCTGCTCGATCCACAGGAGCCTGTTTACAATGAGACCTCATGCCTAAACATAGATGAATTGCCTTCCGCCTGGGGTCAAATTCACCCTTGGCACGATTCTGCTGAAGCCAACTGGGGGACCAATTTGGCCCACTGTGTACTCTGTGCATGAGTATCTGTTGCCGCCACTTGGCAGAATGCTTACAGCTAAGTATAAAGTCCAAGGTGCCTTCACCCAATGAGCTAACTCACCAACTGGCTAGAGATTTATTCCAAGGTGCTTTCCTTCTCCTCGTAATTCTCTGTGACTGGAGCTTTGCCTATCTCAAGGGGAGGGCAGAGCTCATTAACTGCAGCCTATTTCCTGTTAAGCAGAATCCACATGTTACTCTTAGTTCTAGGGGATGCTTTGGCCTTCAGAACGAGGGCCAGTCCAGGAGTCATAGAATCATAGAATATCAGGGTTGGAAGGGACCTCAGGAGGTCATCTAGTCCAACCCCCTGCTCAAAGAAGGACCAATCCCCAGACAGATTTTTGCTCCAGATCCCTAAGTGGCCCCCTCAAAGATTGAACTCACAACCCTGGTTTAGCAGGCCAATGCTCAAACCACTGAGCTACCCCTCCCCCAGTCAGCAGAAGAGAGGTGTGCTTCCTACATGTAGATACTTTGGTGCCCCAGAACTATTTTAGATCTAGATATTTTGTGCAGTTCGCTCAAGCTCTGAAGACATGAAACTAGGCTTCCATGGGGAACTGGAGAGGACTTTCCCCTTCATCCAGTGGGCTCTAGGAGCAAGACCTTCTCCCCTGCCCTAGTTCCTTCACACCCGGTAACAGCACTAGTATGGCAGAAAGAGGCCCCAGGTCCTGCTGAGTGGGCAAGGGTTTCACCAGGGCAGGCACAGTGGAAGAGTGCCATAGAGCTGGCTTCCAAGCACCCCTTACAAGTGGGGAGCGCTGGGGTAGGAGGAGCATGCCAGGGGTGGGGCTGCAGCACAGAGCACTGGAGAGATTCCAGACCGCGCTGCAACTCATAGGGCACCCACAGAGGCTGCTGTGGCTGAGAGACCCGGAGGGCCAAGCGGCTTGTTACACCAGGAGCCATCGAGCTGGGAGGGTGCAAAGATGGTTAAAGCTTCCTGACCCCCCATGTCGCCCAGTGCTCAGAGTTCTGGGCAGCACCTCCTAGGGGCAGAGCGCAGGATCACACCTTAGGGATGAACATGGCCCCCACCACTGCCACTCTGTAAGCGCCTCCCGGCACTTATGGATTTACCTTCCCAATGCCTGCTGGAGTGGGGAAGTGCTATCACCCCCACTTTACAGCTGGGGAACTGCAAGGACACAGAGTGTTGATGGGATTTGTCCCAGGGGATAGAACCCAGCTGGGAACTGAACTTAGGCCTCCTGCGTCCAAGTCCACAGTCTTAATTACAAGGCCATCTTTCCTCCCAAGAGAGAAGGGACCCGTCGGAGGAGGAGGAGAGGTAGGTCAAGAAGGCAGGTTCCCATGGAAACTTTGGACTTGCCCACTTCTTCTCTCTTTGTTCAGCTGGGGAGTGTGGTCCTGGCCGAGGGCTGTGAGCATGATCCCACTGCAGCTCAGCCCTATGTGATGAAGTCTGTCGAAGGTATGTTGAAAACACCTTGCTCCATAGTGTCCTGCCACTGAAGCTAGGTGGATGACTGCTTTACACAGTCTCTGTAATGCCTTGAGCCCTTGCTGGCCAGGAGCGTGAGACACTGAGTCTGAGAATCAAGCTCGTTAGAGCTAAAGCCAATGGGTCAAACCCTATCTGCCATTCATCCTAAAGGTAAGGTCAGAACTTTGGTCCAAAATAACGTTGTCCTGTATCTCACAAACCTGGGGAGAAGAGGCCTAATCTAAACCACCGTTAGGGTGGACTATAAGTAGCCCCTCGCTCCTTCTCGCCACCTGTCTGTGCTTCAACCAGCTTTAATTATGCAAACCCCTTGACCAAATCCCCTCCGCCATTGGCTACGTTGATCACATGTACCTTGGGCCAGGAATTAGGTGAGTGGAAATCCAAGGTCAGCTACCAATTGTTTTGCTGCTTCTCGGCTTTCAAATGAAACCTAAGCCTGAATAACCAAGGGTGCGACAGCAGTGTCTGGTACGTTGCTGATTAGCGGTGCAGTCCATAAAGTATGAGGCACGCAGAGTCCTCCCCTCCCCTGCAGGGGAACAGAACATCTCTGGAAATTCCTTGCTCGGGAAGGAGCTTCAGCTGGCAGAACCCGGTCTGAATTCAAGGGTAATTGTCAGACCTGATTTCCAGCTGGGGGGTCCCACCCAGATCTGAGACTTGTTTGCTGGTCTGACAGTAGCAGTGCTCTGTGGGCTAGAAATCCTCAGCAGCTCCTTGCTTAGGGGACTGGTGAAGCGGGTTTCGTTTAGGAGGTGGTTCTCCATATTAAAGCTGGGTTGTTTCATTCAGTTGCCACTCTGCACAACACTGCATCAAATATTAAATACTAGTAAATATTAATAAAACGATAACCGTCAGATTAAGTCAGCGAAGTGGGGTTGGGAGTCGGGATTTTATAGACCGTCAATGCAGCAGGGCTAGATGAAAATATACTGGCAGTGTCTATTAAAGCGCCCAGACAGGCTCATGCCAAAGAATCATATTCCTATTGTGACCAGCTGCAGGTGTAATTGTCACTCTTATCGGTATTTCTTGCTGTCTGTATTTAGCTGTATATAGCCTTGCTTGTATTTATCTGGAAGGGCTCAATGTATCAGAGGTATTCCAGGGACTCCTCAGAAGAATCCTCATTTGGTTTGGAGCTGCAGAGGGCCTTGGGATGGGGTGCACATTCTCTGTCCCCACCAAAGGGCAGAAGAGGTTAATACCCTTTCCTGGAAGGGAGGCAAAAGTCCTGGCAGGATTGCATAAGCTGCCTGGAACTCCTTAAGCAAAGGGTGAGTTTGGGCCATGGGAAGAAGGGCTCAGGCCAGCCCTATTCAGCAAAGCCCGGAGGCACACATTTAAGTGCTCACGCGGGGGGCCCCAGTGCTGAGCAACACGTGGAGCAAACGACTGAACTCAGGCTGTCCCAGGACCCTGACCCTGGTGTTCCCTGGAGCTCCAGGGCTGCTGTGTGGCATGAGGCGTGTTTAAGAGTGACAACGGTGTCGTGCGCCTTGGCTGACCAAAGCAATGCTGCTGGGGCTGCCGCTGGCCTCTGACCCACGTAGCCTTGTTTCATCCTAGCTGGTTCAATAGATGGCACCTTCTGTCGCTCTCACCCTTCAGCGGGGTCCTGCAGCTCAGTTCAGCACAGAGAAGACAGAGGGGTCATGCTGCTCCATTGCTAACCCATATGTCCCACGCGTCATAGGTTTATAGCCAGTCAAGTTTCCCCCTATCTCTGGGGATCTGTCCGCCACTGCAGTGGCGAGGGCAGGTGAGAGACAGTAAGGGAGCAGGTCTGCTCTGATTTCGGAATGAGCCTGGGGAGAAGGGAGGGCTTCAGGGGAGTGTCCTACTGGTGGATGGCAGCATACAGCTGATCTACTCAAGCTGCATCTGCAAGAACATCAAGAGAAATCCGCCGGATCCAAGGCGGTGCTGCTGCTGCTAAGAAAAGCGCAGCACACTTCCCCCTGCTTTGGGTCAGGGTCGCGGCTGGGTTGCCAGAGCCTACAGAACAGGAAAGATGACCCTGAGACTTGGATGCTGTCTCAGGCAGGTCACAGAACGTCGCCTGAGTAGCTGGCAGCTGATTCGCAAATAGCGTAGCTAGGCCAGGGGCATTTCTGAAGTGACGCTCAGTCGGATGGCCGCTTATTTCAGGTTCTGGATTACAGTTCCCAGCCAGGCAGGGGATATGGATTTGTTGCTATGTTCTGTGTTGGGCCCATTAATCACAGGCAAGAGGAACTGAGCAGATGGTATCTTCAAGACGTAAAGTGACTGGGCTGTAGGCAGCTAGTGCTCAAGGATCTAAGGAAGCACAATGATTATCCGTGTAAGAACCACAGTGTTCTTGCAGACTGCTACAGACCCGCTTGCTATTTTAGCAGATGCCTGCGTGATGGGTCACAACCTGCACACGTGTGCTTGAATTGGAACCTGTCGACAGGCCTGCTTGTTTCCATCGTTTTCCCTTTTGGTGCAGAGGGAGTCTCTTCAAGCCTGCTGAAAAACACCTGGTAATGAGACTTCCCTTCTCTTGGGGAGCTCTTTGAGATCTAGACATGGGAAGCCATAGGTCAGCGTTAAGTAGGATGATGATGAAACCGACTACACAGGGAAGTGGTGGATTCTGCGTCTCTTGATGTCTTCAAATCCAGGCTGGCTGCCTTTCTGGCAGATGAGTTATGCTTTAATCAAACACAAGTAATTGGGCTCAATCCAGCGGTAACTGGGTGAAATTCTCTGACCTGTGATGTACAGGAAGTCAGACTAGATGATCTAATGATCCCTTCTGGCCATAAACTCTCTGAATCTATGGAAGTTCACACCCCCCTCTTTAAATGAGAGTCTGCCTATAACCAGAAAATGCATCTCCCTCGCTCTGCTCCTTAGCCTGCCCGAGTTTATCTCTTTCCAATTAAATAAGTACAGATAGTGGTTTTAATAAGGCCCCAAGTATGAAAGATTACTAACGATTTCATTTCCAACATGCCATGAATTACTAGGCAACCTACGAAACAAAGCCATTCCGGGTCTAGCTGCTGAGCTAATTAGCTGCCACTTCTCCTAGCCTGCCACCTAATTGTTTCCTCCACCTGACCGTATTTTGCTGATTGTCTTGGTTAATTTGCAGATTTCCTTGGCACCCAGGCTTTTTTCAAGTTTATTAATGAAAACCTTATCGGTCTGTGCAGATAGTGCCAGAAATAATTAGCATTCACTGAGATTTGTCAGCATACTTAAGAGCACTCCCCCCTCCCCCCCAAAAAACCTCTTTCCCGATATTTACAATATTCCTGGGTCTGTGTCAGGGACCAAGCAGCTTTTAATTGTGCAATCTTTGTTTTCTTGCTCAGTAGATTTTGGCTGTGGCCTGGCTGGCTGCCTTCTGTCTACCTGCCTCCATGGCCCTCACTGTTGTTGTATGTAGATGCTTCAGACACATTAATGAATAGTAAAGCATTAAACTCTAATGATGGTTAAAGTCAAGGGGTGTGTATGTGTGTGTGTCAGCACTGAATTTAGTCCCTTGCTTTTACAAACAAATTGTGTTCAATTAATGCCAGGCATCTTTCTGGTGCACTCAGGCGATATGCACCAGGGTTGATTTTCACCCATTATCTTTTCACTAAGTGAGGTTTGAAAACCACTCCAGCCGCATAAGTACTCTGGCAGGCAGGCTGCTTGATTAAATGTATATGTAATGATGCCCCTGGATGGGTCATTAGTGGGCACTGAACCCATGATGGCTGGAGGTTAAAGTACGAGGGATGCTTTACACTAGAAAGTTAGATTGACCCAACTACATTGACCCACACCTCTGAGAGATATAGACAAGCTGACCTAACCCCCAACATAGACAGCGCTAGGGTGATGGAGGAAATCTGTTGGCCTAGCTACCACCTCTTGAGGAGGTGGATTTACTGCCGTGATGGAAGAACCCCTTCTGTCACTGTAGTAAGTGTCTGTGCTGCAGCTGTAGCGTTCCTAATGTAGACAGATCCCGAGTCTCCTCTTCTTCAGGCTGAGCTAAAGCCCAGCTGGGAGCCATCAGCAACTTGTAAACCTCTTTACATGGTCCAGCCACTAGTAACTTCTTGAAAGTCTCAGGCCCCAATCCCACAACTGCCTCTGCCCAGACAGAGTTCTTTGCCTGCATGGAGCCCCCTTGGGGTTCTGGTCAGTTCGCCTGGGCTGGGACCCCCCAGACCATCCCGCAGGGTTACCCCAGCTGAACGTAGGCCAGCCGACTCACCTGTCTGACACCTCCAGGCCATCCCACAGGGTAACCATTTCCTTAAATAGAAAGGAACCCCCCAATTGCACAGGAAGGAGCAAACAGCTTGGCACTGTTAAAGCAATGGCAGAGTGAGGGGGTGTGTACCCCGTGTGATGCTGGCAGACCAGGGGCTAGCTCATGCCAGGGCCCCAGGGCAATTCACTTGTGTATTAGTATAGAATAGATCAAAGTGATTGTTAAATGTATAAGAATGTATTTGGCGTTTGAACTTCATAAAAAGTAATGGGATGCTACATGCATTGTGTTCACGTAACTGTATCCCGTTATAACGCAGTAACAGATAGTTACATTGTATAGCCCCTGTAACTAAACAACCCATCAAACAAGAAAGAAGCCGTGGGTAATGTGAATGAAGAACTTTAACTGGAAAGTGCGAATCTGAAGGCAAGTGGTCATTGTGTGTGATGATCAGAGATCCGAGAGACTAACTGCGCTCCTTTCTCCCCACCAATCAAAGAAAGAGGCAGGTGGGTGGAGACCCTGTCACTTGGGTTCTCTGAGAAGAAGCTGTAAGTCTGGGGTCAGGGAAAGGTCCTGCGTCTCTGGAGTGTTTGAACTCTTAGGATATGTCTGCACAGCAAAGAAAAACCCATGGCTGGCCTGAGCCAGCCGACTCGGGCTCACGGGGCTCGGGCTGCGGGGCTGTTTCATTGCGGGGTAGAGTTCTGGGCTCGGGCTGGTGCCTGAGCTCTGGGACTCTCCCACCATGCAGGGCTAGAGCCCGGGCTTCAGCTTTACAGGGAAGGGCACCGGATGCAAAGCGGAGATCCCCAATCTGGGTACCCTGAAAAGACTTTGGGGAAACTGGCAGTTTATTACATCACTGCCACCATTTGGAATTATAAACTGTGACTCACCCGTGCATCTATTTTACCTGCTTAAACCTCTCAATAACTCTCATTTCCTTTTCTTAGCTAATAAACCTTTAGTTAGTTGACCATAGATTTGGCTTCCAGCCCTGTCTTTGGTGTGAGATCTAGCATGCAACTTGACCTGGGTGAGTGACTGGTCTCTTGGGACTGGGAGTAACTTGGAATATTTGAGATTTTGGGTGGGACCATTTATCACTAAGTCCAGTTTGTCTGGATGCCAAGATAGACTGGAGATCTAAGGGGACTGTCTGTGACTCCAATGTAAGACTGGCATACTGATCCAGGAGTCACATTTGGTACTGGCTTGGTGAAATCTAATTATAGACACACCACCAGTTTGGGGTGTCTGCCCTGCTTTTGACAGCCTGCCCCTGAGGTAGGTACTCACAGTCGTGAGCCACTCCACACTGAGTGACACCCCAGGCAGGCTCCAAAGGGGTAAAGCGGAGGGGGGGGAGTTGAGAGGCCAATTAACTTACCTGGCCACATCTGGGGAGTGACCCAGCCCCAGTTACTGATGACTCTCAGCTGAAGGAGGAGCCAGGGTTAGTGTGAACACTTCAGGGCTGCAGGGACATGGTCTGCAGTCACTCTCTGGGAATAGAGAGAGTAGAGGTACCAGTACGATCAAGAAGGAATCACAGTGGGGGGAGCAAGTCTTGGGATCCCTGCTTGAGTAGAGAAGGCTCCCAAATCCCCGAGAGAGATGAAGCAGCCCCCAAGAGTGGAGCAGGCTCCACTGGTAAGCCCTGGTAAAAGGGCATGATCTGGACTTACTAGGAGAGCGCCCCAGGAGGTGTTCACTGGAGGAACAGCAAGGGGAACGTACGAGGCATGAAAGGCCAAGCCCAAGGAGGGAGGGAGTTAGTTGGTTGAGTTTGGGATTTTGTGGGGGCATTCCAGGGGAGAGCCCTGTGAATCTCAGGCATTTGAATTCCATGGCCGGCCCATCTCAGTTGGGTGCAGATCAAATGAGCCTCAACACCCACTGCACCAGTTCAGCAGGACTTCAGTGTTGGAACCTCAGTCCTCCCATTTGATGCCCAGCAGTCATAGTAGGGGAATGGCAATTGTCAAGCTTTTCAGTGTGTTGATAATAGGTCCATGGTTTGCACCTGTAGAGCAATGTCATGGGAATAACAGTGTTATAGACTTTGATTTTGGTCTGTAGACAGATTCCATGTGTGACACTGCACCCCATATTCGTCATAGGAATATTATTATAGTATGGTTATGGCATAATTATGATGCATTTTGTACAAGATAAGTTATGTGAGGACTTTTCCATGTCATTGGAAAAGTGATGATTTGCTGAATACGATTATCCTCTTTCTATGCATGTATCATGTTTGTAGCTGAAGTTATAAATACTGACTATGTATCTGTACTTCAAATGCAGTTACACCTGGGTAACACCCACTAGACAAGATGCTGTCAGTCTAGATAGCTGGTTGGGAAGGGCCTATTCAGGGCAATGAGCCATTAGGGAAAACAACAGGCCTTAGGAGAAGCTTATCTCCCCCCTGGTGAGCCGTCCTGAGAACACTTCAGACAGCTCGTAAGCAATGGCTGCTATGACTCTACAAGGACATGTGACCAGGCCACGTGATTCTGGACTCCATCTTGGGATGTCAGAATTTTTCCACAAACTGGTCTGGGAACCAAGTTTTGAAACAGAGGGTTCCCGCCATATGCTAAAGCTACATAACGCAGGGAGTGGCATCATTTGTGATTCTTCACTCTCCACACAAGAAGACTCCTGGAAACACCTGAGGAAAAAGCCTGAACTGGGGGAAGTGCTGACCCCGGCTAGAGGGATTTCTAGCCTGTGTATGAAGACCTGAGAAACCCAAGCTGTAAAGCTAATGCAGCTTGTGCCTTAAGAATCTACAAGTCTGCCTGTGCCATCAGTGGGGGTGAGAATCTGCTATTCGTATCCAATCTATCTAGTCTATTGAGCCTAGGTTGCGTTTTTGTTTATTTGCTAGGTAATCTGCTTTGATCTGTTTGCTATCACTTATAATCACTGAAAATCGATCTTTTGTAGTTAATACATTTATTTTATGTTGTAATTTAAACCAGTGAGTTTGGAGTGAAGTACGTGGGGAATCGTAGCTCAAGGGGCAGGGGCTGTTGTATATTCTTCCCCACATTGAGGGGGAGGGACGAACTCTATGAGCTTACACTGTCCAGTTCCCTGTGCAGCACAAGACAGTATAATTTTGGCTTTATGCTCCAGAGGGGGTGCGTGCTTGGGGAGCTGAGACTTACCTTGGTTTTAGCCTTTCTATTGTTGGTTTATGCAGGGGCTGGTCAGAGAGCCTGCATGTAACTACAGCTGGGTGTGTCCCTGCCAGTGTGAATGCTGGTGGAAATGTAGGACCAGGAGTGGGTCTGCAGCTTGTGAGAGAGGGAACCCAGGCTGGTGGGTTACAGGGCTTAGCAGTACCCCAGTTCCAGGTGACACCCCAGGGGGAACCGCCACACCGCGTTCTTCCAGATTCTAGAGGTGACTATATGTGGTGCTGACTTTCTTAATTCCTGCATCCACTTTGTGGTCGATTGTCACTTCGTTGTTCAACGTGCTGCTAGGATAAGTACATTGTCTGATGGCTTGGGGCGTGATACTTTCCAGGTTCCAGATGGGGCTTGACAAAGTTGAGGAGCTGGCTGGTACGTAACCTCAGTTTTCATTTGGCTGATGGTGAGGCCAAAGTTACGAGCTGCTGCAGCAAAACAGCTTGTAAGATTTTTGTAGTGCTGCGTCAGAGTGCGCCGTCAAGGCACAATAATCAGTATAGAGCAGCTGTAAGTCCCTCTCTGGGTGACCCTGGGCAAGTCCCTTAAGTCAGGTCTACACGAGACATGCTTTGCAGGTATAGATGTACCAGTGCACTACACCAGCAAAGTGCTCCTGTGTGACACAGCTTATACCAGCAAAACTGCACTTTTGCCAGTATCGCTTAGTCCAGCCTGCACGAGCAAAATGAGCTGTACCAGCAAGAGAGCAGTTTTGCCAGTATAGCTGCAGTCACACTAGGGCTTTTGCCAGTGTCGGACAGGGCGTCCACCTCTTCACACCGCTGCCAGCAGAAGTCTAGTGTAGACCGAGCCTGAATCTCTCCGTGCCTCAGCTCCCTAGCTGTGAAATGGGGATGATGCTCTGTCTCTCTCGCCTGCTCCTTTGTCTGACCGTTGTTTAGTTTGGAAGTTGTTGAGGCCAGGGACTGTCTCTTGTTCTGTGTATGTACGTGGGAGCCCTGATGTCAAAGGGAGTCTCTGGATTCCAGTAGTGGCCAAGTAGAACAGCATAATGTTCTCATTTACATTGTAAATGAGTGATTCTCTGGAACTCACAGTGGAATTACTCTAGGTTTACCCTGGTGCCACTGAGAACAGGATCTGGCCCTATTCCCATGGTAGCAATGCTGTCCCAACCTTCCTTTATTATGTTTAGACTCACAATCTCCTTGTTTAAATCTCTGAGCCTGATAAAGAACGACAGCGCTTCCAGCGTGGCTAGGATGGCATAAATAATTCCAGCACCGAGAGAGAGATTTACAATGATCTAAATGCCAGGAGTAAGCCCAGTTTGTATTAATGGCCTTATTAGTTATGTTGCTGTAAAATACTGATTTGCCACTTGTTAAGGAGCCATGGTTTTGTTCTGCAGCATTAATTCAATAAATTGGGACCTTCTAGATAAATCTTAAAGTCCAATGAACCCCATTAGAAAATCCTTCATGGTACGTCAGCGATTTTACAATGGCTTAACTAAGAGAGACCGGTGAGTCTGGTCATAAAGGCACCATTATAAATGAAAATCTGAGCCAGTACCTGTCTGGAGCCCCCCTGCATCCACACCATCCCGTCTAGCTAGGGGAGTAGGGAATGTTCCTGTGGATGGAATGTACCCGGAATACAGCTAGTGATGGGAGAACCTTAAGAGGGAGTTTTGGGGTTGTTTCAGAAAAGCATCTGAAAGCTCAGAGGCTCCTCTGAACTTCTTGAGTCCTTCCAACTGGGCAGGAAGGCTCATGGGAGCAGGCTTGCTTCTGGTGAGAGATGTCAAGTACTTTAACTTCTGCTGCTCCAGGGTGAGTGGGTTTGAGTTGGAAAGTTTGGATCCAAACTACCCCCAAGTGTGTGCATTTGCATCTGGAGGGTTGGGCTGGGCTCATCTCTAAATTGAAGATTCCAGAGTCTGAAAGATTAGTTTCCAATCTGGCTGCAGAACGGGGTGAAGGTCTGAAGGAGGGGGAAGGTCCTTATATTTGTAACTAGCATTTTGAGGTAGGAAGGGTGGAAGATGAGACTAACTAATAATGCATGGTACTGCAAGAGGCACTTATAACACCCTCCCCATCCTTTTCTGGTGTACACTTCCTGCGGTTTGCTCACTGGCTGTACACTACGCCTGTCAAACCTCTCGCTTCATGTTAGTTCCAAGGCGAGCTGACAAGCTGGGATATTGTACCAGATGCATCACATATACAGGACACATCGTCTCTGTTTGACCTCCAGTGGTGGGGGGTTCCAAAGTCTCCGTCCATAACACCACTTCCCTGGTGTCATCTTGACATGCTGCTATCTGCACAACTCTCTCTCTCAAGCTGGTGTTTTAATAACCCGTGCTAAAAAATCCATCTCTCCTCCGCCTTGCCTTTCACTCGTCATCGCTTTGTGCCGGAGACGTTTGCTCCTGCCACTGCTGTTCTGCAATTCTGCAAACTTTCCACTGCTGATCTGCCAAGTGTATGGGGATAATTGGAAATAAATGATGCATTATATGAAATAAATGTTGTAGTGCAGCCCGGCTGGCCGCTGCTGCCTCTTATTTATTTATTTTCGTTGTGATCATTTTGAAGACAGTATGGGGCAGCTCGAGGAAAATGAGATTTGAAGTAACTTAATGAAACACACAGAGCTCTGCAAATATTTCACTCTCTTGCTTTAGGTTCTCCTTGTAGCGCTGTGTGTTACTCCCCACGTGGCAGCAAAGACAATACTACGGAGATGCTGCCTGGGCTGTGACCACAGACAACATGGCTGGAATGGAAACATGGTTTTAGGGCTCTTCACCTCTCAAGGAGCAAAAGCAACTCTGGTGCCTAATATAGTTTGACTTTCAGGGCTTCCTGAATGTGCTTGCTAGCTAGCGGCAGTCAGTGCCAGCAGTCATAGTGCTAATTCCTCCTGACGTCCTGCCAATCCACCTCCTGCCTGACCTGCAACCCCCCACTCCACGCTAGTCTAGTTCTGTGTCCAGCAGCTCTGCCGAGGCACATCCCATGTGCCCTGCAATACTTTTATTATTTCATTCCCAAGCTGTAGCACAGCTCCACCAATGTGCCCCCATCTTGGCTTGCAGCGCCCACTATTGAGGCCTCCTGCACAGAGACTGCCAATTGTGCCAAACACCCTTCCAAAGATTGTTTGGTGACAGGTTGGTGCAGTGGAGTGGCAGCTGGTTGGTGGAAAGAAAATACCTATCCAGCTGAGGTTTAATAGCGGGAACTAAACCAAAACCAGGGTTCAGCCACTCCCAAACTTTACAGGAAGGTGTGTTTGGTATCCAGATTTACATTTTGCCAATAGCCCCTAACTCTAATGGGCCAAATCAAAAGCTCAGATCAAAGCATTCCGGGACTTTGAGAGGTGGCTGGGGGGCTGAAATCTAGGTATGAAAGTTGTTGTTTTGTTATTTGTATCACTGTAGCACTTAGGAGCCCCCAGGCATGGACCAGGACCACAGGTTCTCGGTGCTGTACAAATACAGAGCAAAAAGATGGCCCATCTCTGATAATTTTTCCTCTGCTCTAGAGAATCCCTGATTGAAGGAGAATGTTTCTATATTGTTACTAAGGGGCTCCGATTGGCTGACGGAATTATTAGAGGTACACTCCCCTCTCTAATTATAGTGACGAAGGGCCTGATTTGCCTTGCTTGCACGGGATGCTGGCATAAATGAGGACTGACACAAGGGGCTCAGTGGGGCTGATAATGCTGTTGCCCACGCCCCTCTAAAGCCCTGAGTTAGGAAAGTGTCCCAGTTCACAGCAGCTTTTAAGCCTGTCTTCAATTGACTGAAGTGCTTGCCCCAATCCAGGCCAATGTCAGGCGTGTGTCCATTGGAGTCAGTGGAGTTACACCATATGTGAATCAGGCCCACAATATCTGATCTCTGTTTTTTATAGTATAGCTGACAATTATCCAGCAATTCTACTTGGTGTAACATGTAACAAGCTTTTGTTACTGTGACGGGTTGGATCACAGAAACCCCCTTGGGAGCTGCCACCCGATGTGCAAAGACTACCCCTGCTTCTGTTTTCCCTGCCAGCTCAGGACTCCAGCCTGTCTTGCTGAGCCAGACACTCCTGTTTGGCTCCAGACACAGATCCAGGGTCTGAATCACTTGTTCCAAAGCTGCAAGTTTACCTGAAAACAGCTCACAGTAGCGTGCTTGTCTTTAGCACTCAGATGCCCAACTCCCAATGGGGTCTAAACCCAGATAAATCCGTTTTACCCTGCATAAAGCTTATGCAGGGCAAACTCATAAATTGTTCGCCCTCTATAACACTGATAGAGAGATATGCACAGTTGTTTGCTCCCCCAGGTATTAATACATACTCTGAGTGAATTACTAAATAGAAAGTGATTTTATTAAATACAGACAGTAGGATTTAAGTGGTTCAAAGTAGTAACAGACAGGACAAAGTAAGTCACCAAGCAAAATAAAATAAAATGCGCAAATCTATGTCTAATCAAACTAAATACAGATACTCTCACCCTCAGAGATGTTTCAGTAAGTTTTTCTCAGACTGGACACCTTCCAGGCCTGGGCACAATTCTTTCCCCTGGTACAGCTCTTGTTGCAGCTCAGGTGATAGCTAGGGGATTCTTCATGATGGCTCCTCTCTCTCTCTGTTCTCTTCCCCCCTTTATATATCTTTTGCATAAGGCGGGAACTCTTTGTCTCTCTGGGTTTCCACCCCCACCTCACTGGAAAAGCCCCAGGTTAAAGATGGATTCCAGTTCAGGTGACATGATCACATGTCACTGCAAGACGTCATTACTCACTTGCCAGCACACACATATACAGGAAGACTCACAAGTAAATACAGCCATCTGCAGACAATGGGAGTCATCAAGATTCCAAACCATCATTAATGGTCCACACTTTACACAATTACAATAGGCCCTCAGAGTTACATTTTATATTTCTAGTTTTGGATACAAGAGTGGTCCATTTATACAAATCAGATGATCATACTCAGTAGATTATAAGCTTTGTAATGATACCTTACAAGAGACCTTTTGCATGAAGCATATCCCAGTTACGTTACATTCACTTATTACCGTATTTTCTCTAAAACCATCTCAGTTACATTATATTGACTTATTATCAAGTTTTTATAAAACCATATAGACTGCACAACGTCACAGTTACACGCTCAAGTATGTAACACATGTAAACTTAAGGCAGCTTGTAAAGCAGGTATCTAGAGAGCAGACACCCTGCCCAAGTCAGATTTCATTGAAAACCTTCCTTTGTGGGGATTAACCCCAGCACCCTGCTATTTGTTGGAGGAAAACACTGAATTTCCTTAGGAGACTCTTTGGATTTACCCATGTACACTGAGTTTTCTCCTCTGATGGGTTCTCCATGGTGGGAATCGACCATGTCACAGTTAATAAGCCTTGGTAAGGCTTACCTTGGATTATTATTTGGCTGCCTAATTAATCCTGGGAGTGATGTAAAGGCTTTGAACTGCTGTTTGAAGATGGAGTGAGTGATGTCTAGTCTTGCCTAAGACAGAGGATTTGGAGGTAAGATTCCAGTGCTGATATACATTCGATTTTGTTCACTCAGTGGGGAAGTTCCATGTGTACGGCAGCCACGCACTTTATGCCAGATACTAAAGGGCTCCTTAATGTAGCAGAGAAAAGCATAGGGAAGAACTAATGGCTGGAAGTTAAAGCCAGACACATTCAAATGAGAAGCTAAGCACACATTTTGAACAGTGAAGGTGATTAATCATTGGTACAAATTACCGGGGAAGTGGTGGATTCTCCATCTCTTGTCTTCAGCTCAAGGGCAACAAAAATGATTAGGGGGCTAGAGCACATGACTTATGAGGATAGGCTGAGGGAACTGGGATTATTTAGTCTGCAGAAGAGAAGAATGAGGGGAGATTTGATAGTTGCTTTCAACTACCTGAAGGAGGGTTCCAAAGAGGATGGAGCTCGGCTGTTCTCAGTGGTGGCAGATGACAGAACAAGGAGTAATGGTCTCAAGTTGCAGTGGGGGAGGTTTAGGTTGGATATTAGGAAAAACTATTTCACTAGGAGGGTGGTGAAGAACTGGAATGGGTTACCTAGGGAGGGGTGGAATCTCCTTCCTTAGAGGTTTTTAAGGTCAGGCTTGACAAAGTCCTGGCTGGGATGATTTAGTTGGTGCTGGCCCTGCTTTGAGAAGGGGGTTGGACTAGATGATCTCCTGAGGTCCCTTCCAACCCTGATATTCTATGATTCTATGAGAGATGCTTTAGTCAAATGCAAGTATTGGCCTCAATAGAGGAGCAACTGAGTTAGAGTGGATGGGCTATTTTATACAGGAAGTCAGGCTGGATGATCTATGGTCCTGTTGTATCCTACAAGCTAAGCAGGTTAAGTCTACGTCCCTACTTGGATGGGAGATAATCAAGGGTTACCAAGTTGTTGGAGGAATGGTGTTGGTGATTCAATAGATGGTGCTCTTCCCTTTTAAATCTGTAGTGAACTAGTTTCACAGCTGCTTCTGTGGTTCTACTTCCAGATGAGATGTGAAACCTAAGTCATGACCCCTTAAAGGTATGTAAGAGTCCATACTGGTCCACAGAAGAGTGCTAAACCCAGGGCCCAGGCCAAATTCCAGCCAAAGTTGAGCAGGAATGATGATCATGATGGTCCCTTCTGACCTTAACGTTTATGAAGTGCTTGGATGCTGTCCTGGATAAGGGCCAGAGACCACACACCTATCAAAAGGCAGAGTACAGCTTAATCTATCCTTAAAAGTCATGTTGGCATAGCTCCATCAGTCAGGAATGTGAAAAAGCCACACCTCCGATCAACATAACTATGCTGACAAAACCCCTGAGCAGAAACAGCTATGTCGACAAAGGAGAGCCTCTGTTGCTTTCGCTAACGTCGTTCGGGGAGTAGTGTTCCTACACCACCGAAAAAAAAACACCTTGTCTCAGTTTAGGCTGTGTCTACACTTGGGGGTGTGCCAGCAGAGGCTCCTTAGGATAGACATACCCTGAACTGAACTGTGCTCATTGTTTTGGAAGCTGTACCAACATGCTGAAAGCACTGGCACTAAAAGGGAAAATACTTGTAAGATGCACTCGTTGTCACTGCCAGACGGTGTCTTATGTTTGGTTGAGAGAAGGGGATTAATTGTAGTCAGCACCTGACACACCGCATCTTTTAATGTTTTTGTTTGTTTGTTTTTATGATCACTCAGGCTAAAAATGGTTCCAAATGCCTGTGACGAATTCTTCTGGTGCTGCAGCGGATTGGCAAAGAGGCTGAATAATCTGGCCAAGCCCCTTAGGGTACGTCTACACTGCAATTAATCACCCGCGGCTGGCCCATGTCAGCTGACCCTGGCTCGCAGGGCTCAGGCAACGGGGCTGTTTAATTGTGCTGTAGATATTCAGGCCCAGGCTGGAGCCCAGGCTCTGGGACCTTGCAAGGTGGGACGGTCCCTGAGCCCAGCCCAAGCCCGAAGGTCTTTGTTGTAATTAAACAGCCCTGTAGCATGAGTCAGCTGACACAGGCCAGCGGCGGGTGATTAATTGCAGTGTAGACGTACACTCAGAGTGTCTGGCCTGCATGCCTCCTGAGTTCTTTTCTTTGTAAACATGGGCAAATACCCAGCAGGGGCCTTTCAGTGAGGACTCTGCCGATATAACTGTTGTGCACTGATCTCCATAACTTCAGGGCAAGGGCAGGGTGTCAGGCTGAGCATGGTGTGAAAAACAGTGTCAAGGGGCAAATCCATTCTCTCAAACTTTCTAAAGATTGACTAGAAAAACTACTGTTTTTTTTTTTTAAATCATCTGAGATGGTTCCACTTGCCTGAGGGGAATAAAAAAATAAATAACCGTAAGCAGAAAACCTCATGGAACTAGGTTTCTGTTTGTTTATTTGTTTAAAACCTCTATGTTTGAAGATAGCCTTATTGATCCATGGCTGAATAATGATGGCACAACTTGTTAAACTCCCTTAGCTCGCCCTCAGCTCTTTACCCTCTGACTGCTGAAGACTTTTGAACTAGACATTTTTGCTTCATCTCCCACAGAAGATATTTTTGAGTTGATCAATTATATTTAGAAAAGTTCTCTTGGAGTTCCTGGGAAAAGAGGAGAAAGTCATTTAGAAACCAAGCCATTTAGCATCTACTATAGCTCGAGCTCTTTAAATTGACAGGTTTCAGAGTAGCAGCCGTGTTAGTCTGTATCCGCAAAAAGAAGGTGCCACAAGTACTCCTGTTCTTTTTTTTAAATTGACAGTTCACCTAAAAAAAAAAAAAAAGCAAAAGGACCAAGAAGTGATTGATGATTTCGGGTGCCCAGCTGGAGAGACCTTAAGGGAAGGGACTTGTTTTTAGAAATTGCCGAGCACCCACCCTCTGAGAACCAGGGCTGAGATTCCAGGCTGTGTGTAGGAGATGCAGCACTGAACTCACAGCCCAGGGGGAAGAGGGGCTAAGCTGGCTTTAAGCCACCTTGGTGCCCTTCAGATCCTGGGCTGCTCTGGGGGATGGAGAGGTTCCTAGAATAATTGCTAAGTTCCAGCAGCCTCCTTGGACTGTCCTGGGGGCTGCAGCACTGTATGCTGTGGCCCCTCTCTGCACATGCCCCTCCTGCCCTTAGTCACACGCCTGGCATGCCCCCTAAACTAGGGTTTGCAAAGAGGACCTAAGAAGGCAGCTTGTGGCTTCTCCCTCACCCAGAGCCTCTTTACACTGCTTTGGCCCTTTTACCTGGCGTAAAGGCCTGGAGTGGAGATAAGGATCATGTCTCATGATTTTACTGTGTCTCAATTTTGGCAACCAAACCTGAGGCATCTTAAGTCGCACATCAATTCTGAGACTCTTGGCCAAGGATTCTAATATAAATTCTGACTGTTTCCCCCAAAGAGTTCCCAACTGGTGGGTTTGGGGTGGGGGGACGACAGAACCTCTCCCTCCACTGTCTGTTTTTGGAAACTTTGCTCAAAGAGCTTCTATTGTTGGCTTAATCATAGAGGAAATGTCACAAAGTTGCAAAACGTTGAGAAACAAAGTCTCCTCTAGCAAAGCTGAGAAGGCAATTTTGTTCTTAATAACCCTTTAACCAAATCCAGCTTTGATTAATCAAATGATACTTCATTGTATTAGCTTCTCCAGTAGCCCTTCAGCTCCCTCCATGCTTTCTTTCAGCTTGTGTTTCATCTGAACTCTCCTAATGTCATTTCACTCTATTGAATCACATAGGCTGCCCGCAATTGACCTCAACACAATTACGTTACTCATGAAATCACACAGATATACTTATACCTAGGGAGAGTTTCCTAGTTTGATGTTCTTGCTGCTGTTTCAATATTTAAAGAGGTAGCAGTAGGGTGGGTGGTCATCTTTGCAAATCTTCAGAGACGATAAATGATCAAACCGTCAAATCGATAGCGGGGGACTCTGGGGTTGGGGCGGGAGTTCCGCTCAGCCCGGCTGCTCATAGCTCAGGCAGTAGATGTTCATCCCCTGGCAGAAAAGAGAGGTACTAACTGCCAAGCGATGCCTATTGAATGGCTGAGCAAACAGACTTAAAGAGAACTCCAACTTTGCAACAGTAGTGTCTAGAGGCACAGGATATAAGAACCCCCACGTTTGCTTGTTTGTTTAACACCCGCGGCCTGCTCCTGTGAAGTACTGTGCACCCTCAGTTCTCACTGGAGTCCCTGGGAGTTGAGGGCACTCAACACATGGCTGATTTAGCCCAGCTGCATCACTCCAGGAATAGGGTGTCTTCCCTTTAAAGGACATGGCTAAGCTCCACACTGAGCACTCTCAGTGGGCCACGGCAGAGCTATATTTCCGGGCACACGGGGTGGAAATTCCATGGCACTACTGCCTGCAGAAAATAGTGCGATTGTAACATGTGTTTAATCCGGCTGAACTACAAGGATTCGTAAAGCTTGTGATCATGTTGTGCGGGGGAAGCAGTTGTGCCGACTGCACTTTGTGGAGTCCCTGGGATCTCAGCACCATGGACAGTTACCAGAGCACACGCTGGAAGCACAGGGTAGCTAGGGCTTTATGCTGAAGCCTGCAATGCTGGGCCATTTGTGTGGTGTTATTCTGCAGTTTGTCAGGTTGACAGCATGTGTGTGGATTTTTTGTATGCAGCTTTTGATCAACATGGCTGCCAAACTATATTAAGTCCATTTAAATATTTCAGCAGCAGACAATGCTAAGAGCTAAGAGGAGTCCGGTGGCACCTTAAAGACTAACAGATTTATTTGAGCATAAGCTTTCGGGGGTAAAAAACCCACTTCTTCAGATGCATGGAGTGAAAATGACAGATACAGGAATAAATATACTGGCACATGAAGAGAAGGGAGTTACCTTACGAGTGGAGAACAAGGCCAATTCAGTCAGGGTGGATGTGGTCCACTCCCAATAATTGATGAGGAGGTGTCAATACCAAGAGAGGGAAATGGAAAATACAGGTAGTAGAGATGAGATGCTTCCATAAAATCCTGGGCATCTCCTACTTCGACCACATCACTGATGAAGAGGTAACTCCCTTCTCTTCATGTGCAAGAATATTTATGCTTGTATCTGTAATTTTCACTCAATGGATCTGAAGAAGTGGTTTTTACTCACAAAAGCTTATGCCCAAATAAATTTGTTAGTCTTTAAGGTGCCACCGGCCTCTTCATTGTTTTTGTGGATACAGACTAACATGGCTACCCCTCTGCTACTAAGAGATAAGGTGTCTTATTGGAAAAGGAAAGAAAAAGCGAAGTTATTTACCCAGATCCCCAGGTGCAAGGCTAGGAAGCTGAGCTCCTGGCTATGTCAGTGAGAGTGGTGGAAAGGCCTGGCGAGTTGTCCCATGTTTGAAGTGAGCTTGTCGTGAGAGTGAGCTGCTGTGTTCGCAGGCCTGGAAAATGGCATGCTCAGTGCAATGGTAACCTGCAAGCTCCACCCAGCCTGCCTTGCCAATGTGCCTCAATCCTGCAGGTGTGGAACTAACCCCTCTAGAGCGGCAGCTCATTCATCCTACTCCATTCACTTCTCTCCAGGGAGGCTGCTAACGAGGAGGCTTCTGCATTGTGTCTGACTCGCCACTGTGAAGCTGACTCCCCAACCACCACTGCCTCGCTGAATGAGCTCATCATGCCTCCTCCAGAGGCAGTGAGATCCCACATGCTGGAAGGACTGGAGAGGCCTGGTGGGTCCTGTGTTAACAGTGCTTGCTGCACCATTGAGTTGGGTGACCCTGCCCCAGAGAGCCTACAGTCTAAATACAGATCATCATCATCATCATCATCATCACTCCCATAACCACATTGGTCATTGGGGTACCATCATTGATGAGCAATCAACCAATTGTCTCTACCCCTGACGATTGTGTATCAGAGCTTGAGTCTTCACGAAGTCCATTCCTGTCCACTCTTTTATGTTGTCAATCCATCTCTTCTTCTGTCTTCCTCTTCTTCTCTTCCCCTGTACTGTCCCTTGGAGGATGGTCTTGGATAGGCCAGATGATCTTGTTACATGGCCGTACCACTTCAGCTAGAAGTGCTTCTTCACGGTCATCAGGAGTTCTTCATATGACCCAGCACATTGGGTGATGATGTTGTGGACCTCTTCATTAGTGATGTGGTCGAAGTAGGAGATGCCCAGGATTTTACAGAAGCATCTCATCTCTACTACTCGTATTTTCCATTCAAGTTCTGCCATAAGGGTCCATGTCTCGCAGGCATACAGAAAAATGGAGATGACCAATGCGTGCAGCAGTTTCAGTTTGGATTCCAGAGAGATGTTCTTGTTCCTCCAAATTGGCTTTAACTTTGCCACCGCTGCTGCTGTTTGCACAGTTCTTGCCCAAATTTCTGCCTTGGATCCTTCATCAGTGATGATTGCCCCCAAATCCTTGAACTGTTTCACTGTCTCCAGCTCTTGTCCGCTGACAGTGATATGTGAGCTCATCCTGTCACATTTTGTTTGTCATCAGCTTGTTTTTTTCTGCACTGATTTCCATGCCATATTTTGCGGCGGTTTCATCCAATCATTTCACAAGGTTGGCAAATTCATCTTTGCTACCTGCCAGGCCATCAATGTCATCAGCGAACTGAAGATTTGAGATTGTTTGCTCCCCCGCCCCCCAATGCTGACTGTGCATATGTGATCTTCTAGGGCATCAGTCATTATGGGCTCTAAGTAGATGTTGAACAGTGTGGGCGAAAGAAGGCAGCCTTGCCGGACTCCAACAGTGGTGCAAAACCACCCTCCTATTGTGCCATTGATGAGAACTGCACTGCTGGCCTTGGCAGACAGTTGTTTAATGGTAAGAATAAGCTTATGACCAACATTGTACTTCTTCATGGTTGCCCAGAGAGCTTCATGCCATACTCTGTCAAACACCTTCTTGAAGTCAACAAAGACATGGTAGATGTCCTGCTGGTGTTGTAAGTACTTCTCACATAGAACACAAAGGTTGAAAATCTGTTCTGTGGTACTTCTTCCAGCATGAAAGCCAGCCTGTTCTTCAGTGATGATATTCTCTTCTTGTGACTTCAATCTGTTCAATATGACTTTCAACATCACTTTGCTGGGATGGCTAATAGATTATGGTCCAGTAATTTTGACACAATTGCAGGTTGCCTTTCTTTGGCAGAGTGATGATTCATGACTGTGTCCACATGGAGGGCCACACACCGGTCTGCCAGATCTTGTTGCAGATCTTGGTGAGTACATTTATTACTATTTCTCCTCTGAATTTCATCAGTTCGGCTGGGATGTTTTCAATAACTGTAGCCTTTCCGTTCTTAAGTGATTTCACAGCTGTCTCCACTTCTTCACGCAGTATTGGAAAGTCACCCTCCTCTGTTGAATCTGGGCTGTCTAAGACACTAGGATCTCAATTTGTCTGGTGGCTGTATAGATTGGCACAGTAGTTTGTCCACCTATTGATGATGTCCCTTTCTTCTGTAAGGCTGTTCCCTTCTTTGTCTTGAATTGCATTAGCTTTGGTCCATCTTTCCTTCATCAGATCTTGTACAACCTGTAAGGCTCTTTTGCTATTTTTATTATTGATACACCCTTCAATTTTAGAGGATTGTTTTTCAATCCATATCTCCTTGGCCATCTTCATTCCTTTCTTGATCTTTCTGTCAATCACTCTGTATTTATCAGCTCCTTCAGTGCTGTTTTTGTCTCTCTTAAGTTCTCTTCTAATGTCACATATTTGTAGTATTTCATTTGTGACCCATGGTTTTGTCTTCTTAGGATGTTTCCCAAGGATGTCCATTGCTGCCTCATTCATTACAGCATTGAAATTGTTGGTCATTGTTTCTACGTCTTCCTCTAGAGCAAGCAGTGGGGCAAATTTCCCACCGATCATTGCTTGGAATGACTCTGCAATGTTTTGGTCTCTGAGTCTTTTTAAGTCAAACTTGGTTCTGGTGAACTTTGGCCTGATGATTTTCCTTAGCCGCAGCCAAAAATTTAGCATCACAAGGTTGTGATCACTTCCAGTATCAGCACTGGGGAAGCTCCTTGTTTTAGCTCTGTTAATCCCATAACGAAAACGGTTTTGCACCATGATGTAGTTGATCTGGCTGTGATGTAGACCATTAGGTGCATGCCACGTTGATCGTCTGGATATCTTTCTCGTGTACCTTATCGATGATGTCTGGGAGCTGATTGTAAAAATCTTCAATTTGCTCATCGTCATAGTCTGTTGTAGGGGCGTAGACTTGTACCACTGTGATATTAAACGGTACTGCCTTTAGACGGATGGAAATAACCCTGCTGGACATTAGGCGGCATCCTAATACTGAATTCTTGATATCTTTATGCACAAGAAATCCTACGCCGTTGACATGTTTGTCTTCTCCACTGTAATAGAGCACATGGCCTTCTTCCGTTAGTACCTCTCCAAAGTTCTTCCATCTGACCTCAGAGATTCCTAGGAGGTGCCATTGTTCCATTTCGTACGTGAGTTCTTTCAACCTCCCTATTTGTCTCAAGGTCCTTACATTCCATGTGGCTATGGTAATGTTATTTCTTCCACAGATCCTCTTTGTTGGGGTTATACCAGTAGTATACTTGTCACGTCCGCCCTGGTGGGAGATGGATGGCGTGGTCATTATTAACCCAGGCTGCGGTCAGTCCTGTAAGCATATGGTTGACTTGCTCATCATATGGTGTGTCTTGGGCAAATTTCTAACCTGGCGGAGCCCATCCCTCTCCAGGCAGCCCCCTTTTAGTCACCTCTTACGACATGCAGGAGTAGCAGTGGGCCTATTCTGTCCCTGGACCCACAGGGGAACAAATGCAGATACAGCTTGATAAATGTGAGGGCGGGGAGAGAGCATGATGGGAGCAGCAACAAGCCGGTGTGTCTGCTTCAGTTAGTAACGCACGAGCAAGTCAGCTTCTAATTAAGTTCTGAAGGCAGAATCGCCTCCTCAGAGAGGAGTTCAGGGCCTGCTCCGAGCATGTGTGGTTCTGTTCCAGGACAGGCAGGAGAAATGTGGCGTGCTGAGACTCTTCCCGTTGTGGTGGTGTCTCGTGAGCTGCCATGGGTGTGGGACGGCTTGTTTTTCACCAGTGCTCTGGGAACCCCAGGTGAGGGGAAGCAGTGCTGGGCACTGTGTTCTGCTATGGAGGCCTGAGGAGGGGGCCAGGCAGGGCCCTGATATGAAAGATGCTGATGCTGCGCACCCTCCAGCTGCCAAGTCACAGAAAGCATTTCCTGGGGGCCCTGTGGAAATACCCAGTAAGAACCTTGTCAGGTCACACAGGAGGGCCCGGCCATGTCTCTGCAACAAAGCAGGACACATTTGCATTTTAACTCAGAGGGGAAGGTTAATGGTGGGTTAGCATTCCAGGTCCAAGCTGGTACACCTGCCATGGTGTCATGGGCGTGGCAACGCTCTGCAGAGTTTTCATGTCACATCCTCAGCTGGTGCAAATCAGTATAGCCCCCTTGTCTTCAGTGGAGCGAGGCTGCTTTGTGCCAGCTGAGAACCTGGCCCCTTGCTCTCATTGTGCCCAATATTCTGCTCCTGGAAGAGAAGCCCCAAGCTGGTGATAGGGAGGTTGCCAGTGACAATTGTAGCCAACGCTTTCCCAGTAGCTGGTCCTGAGCAAGTAGGCAGCTGCGGGCTCGCGATCAGATGCTTTGGTTTAAAAAGCCTGTGAGTGACAGCACACCTGGCTTTCATTGAGCCCCTCTGCAGGGAGTTCAAGACCTGAATTAACTATGTATAGCAGTGACCCAGGGAGAGCGAGCCTTTTCGGAGCACAAGTGCTGGGCATGGCAGGTGGTCTCACTTCTGCAACCTGGGGTGCCAGATGGAAATGCGCTGGGTGCTTTGGCTATTGGTGCCCAGGATGGATCTCTGTTGGGCTGAGCACCAGAGATTCTTGGTAAAAGTCCTTGGCTCTGGACTTGTACCGAGGTCAGTCAGGGCCTGTCTCCTTCAGGGCACGCTGCAGGCCTCCTCTTTGTTCCGAGCTCTTCCTACCTGAGCCGCTCAGCTGGAGATGATGCTGTGTAAGTTAGCCGGTTCTGAGAATTGCAGGCCAGAGAGGAGTTATTGCTCCCATTGGGGATAAATGTGCTTCGAACGATGTGTAAAAGAAACCCAGGTAATGAGGCCTTGGAAATGTGTGCGATGATGCATGTAATATGCATTTATGAGCTGTGTGGTGTCGGTTGTGTTGACCCTACACAGCTCCCATCAAAGGGAGAACCCATTCCAGAAAAGGTTTGATGTATGTGGGGTTTCCTCGCCCCCCCGCCCCGAGAGTCTTTCGCATGGAGGCTTTGTTTGGTGGTGATATCTCTACCCTCTGAGCCCGCCAAGGGACTGCCAGTCTCACTCTGTCCAGTGGTGACTTCACTCAGACATCCTGAGTAGCAATTCAGGCCCTGATCTTTGCCATTGCAGCACCTTTAAATATTTTCAGCAATACAATTCTTTTGGGGCGGGGGGAGTTTTTTGAAGAAAATGAAAAAAAACACACATTTTTTCCCTTTAAAATGTTCTGATTTATTTTTAACTGAAACCAAATGAACATTTTTAATTTCATTTGGGGTTTGGACAATAGATTTTTTTTTCATGTTTGTTTTTTCAGTATTTCTACCCCCTTCCCTCTCCTCTCTCTCCCTGGTGCCACTGGACACAGGTCTCATTTCCCTTCGTCAAAAAACCAGAATATCCCATGAAAACTTTCCCATGAAATGCCATTTAGTTCCCATGTTAAGATGTGACGGTGTGCAGAAATGGCTTGCCTTTTCCCACTAGCTGAGCCCGGCGCGTGGTGCAGGACCTGCGTGGGTGGGGGAGGCAAAGTTGAGGTTCTGCCATTTTTTGCTCCCCTGATTGTGGAGGTGCCTTTGCCCCAGCAAAACTTAGAACAGTTCCATGGCTGCTCTAAACTGTGTCTGGCTCTCTTGGGGGGCTCTCCAGCACGAAGCAGCACTCTGACCCGACTGCCTTCTTCCTACCATGGTCCCTCCACCACAAGCTGTGGAAGGGGTGGGGTAGCTAAGCCAGCATTGTCGCCTCACAGGAGCTGAGGAGCCTGCCTTTAGATTCTAATACCAATATAATCCGGCTCAGGATCTGCTGTAGTGATGCGTGTAGCTACATGTACTTACCACAAAATCCTTTAAAGTAACTGCCCGGTGGTCACAGTGGGTATGAGCAAACTCCACTGTCGCTCTGCGCGCTCTACATTGTAACAACAGGAGAGGTAGTGAGACTATGCAGGTGTTGCATTTGCAGTGACTTTTGCTACCTGGGTTAAGGTTTCAGTTGAGTCATTTTTTCAGTATGAAACTCATAAATGAATGAGAATTGACATCCCTGGGCCTCTACCTGCACGATTTCCTAGTCACAAGGCAACCGATGCTGATTGCAGTGCCCTCATTTCCAGCTTTCAGAGGCTAGACTGTGTTCTCTTGGGCTTTGTAGCATTCGTAGATTTCTAAGGTCAGAAGGGGCCACTATGATCATCTAGTCCAGAGGTTCTCAAACTTCATTGCACCGCAACCCCCTTCTGACAACAAAAATTACTACACGACCCCAAGAAGGGGGACTGAAGCCTGAGCCTGCCCAAGCCCCGCTGCCCTGGGTGAGGGAGCCAAAGCCCGAGCTCCACCGCCCCGGGCGTGACCCAAGCAAGGAGCCTGTAACCTGAGCTCTGCCCAGAGCTGAAGCCCTCGGGCTTCGGCTTTGGCCCTGGGCGGTGGGGCTCGGGCTTTGGCCCTGGGCGGTGGGGCTCGGGCTTCAGCCCCGGGTCCCAGCAAGTCTAAGCCAGCCCTGGCAACCTCATTAAAATGGGGTCCCGACCCACTTTGGGGTCCTGACCCACCGTTTGAGAACGGCTGATCTAATCTGACTGTCTGTGTAACACAGGCCAGAGAATGGCACCCAGAAATTCCTGCATCAGGATTTTACAGTGGAACTAAGGCATACTTTTTTAGAAAGACGTCCAGTCTCGATCTTGGCCACTGCAGCTGTGCTCTCTGAATAGCTCAGGGACAGGCCAAATCACTACACAAGGGAAGCTCCAGCCTCAGGAAATGCAACAGATGATTCAGTAGGCAGCATTCTCCATGAGTCAATACTGAACCCGTTCCCCGGCATACAGCAGCAGGGGTGGCTCTATGGTTTTTGCTGCCCCAAGCACAGCAGTCAGGCGGCTTTCGGTGGCACGCCTGCGGCCAGTCCACTGGTCACGTGGATTCAGCAGCATGCCTGCGGGAGGTCCACCGGTGCCGCGCCTTCAGCGTCCCCGCTGCCGAATTACCGCCGAAACTGCGGGACCGGCGAACCTCCCACAGGCATGACTGCTGCCCTCACAGCGACGGGCAGGCCGCCCCCGTGGCTTCCCGCCCGAGGCACGCGCTTGCTGCGCTGGTGCCTGGAGCCGCCTCTGTACAGCAGAGGCCCTGTGCTGCTGGGGAGTGCCATCTTTTAGCACGAGACATGACCCTGAGGCCCTGATTAAAATCTTCCATGAGGCTTTTCACAAGTCTAGGGGTATTAATTGCAGTCATCTGGGCAAATTCCAGCATGGGCACTTGCAAATCTTTCTAGCTAAAATTCTCCCCATGCTTTTTCAATTGGAGAAAACATTCCGCTCTCCTGGGCCTGAAATTTGATGGTGCAGAATAGCTGCTGCTTTCCAGAGTTGTTGCATTTTGGCACTCGAGGGGAGGAATCCTTGTATGTACAGTAGGAGTTTTAGCATCTTTCGGGACGAGAGGTGCTACGAGATTGTAATGCATTTATTATGAAGATATAATGTCACAGGGAGAGGGATCACTTAAGGCAACTGATGCTGGTCATATTTTTTTATATTCCTGGACTGCTTTGAAAAATGTAATTTGGATCATGCCAAGTGGAGGAGGGAAAATCCGCTTGTATCAGTCTGAAGATGCAAAGGGGGATTGGTCTCTATCCTAGAAAAAAATGTGAGCATCTGTTTAAAGAAAAATATCAAGAAATGTTGATAGATCAGAAAAAATAGCTCTCTAAATATGACAGGAGAGCAGTAGCAATTTGAGTTTGAATATTAACCACGCTTCTCTCTGGCATGGGCACCTTGGGGGCACATTATGTAGATTGCTTGCCATGATGTATCTGAATAAATAGTCTCATTTAATGTGACTTGCCATGGGATCCATTTGGATTGGTGGCCATTTCACGGGCTTGGTAGGAACATTGAAGGCTGCTCTGCAGAACGCAACATATTTTACTTCGATGAAGCATTTCCTTTCCTTCTGAGGAAAGGATACATCATTTTTTATTGCTGTCCCCCCGGTTCTTTCTCAAGCAGACAGAGGTGAGGGAGCTCCAGGTGATGTACACGCTGCCTCATTCAGCTCCGATTCTTTATTTTCTTCCCTGTCGCCATCAATTTTCATTGTGAGGGCTCAAGATGGCAATGCTGTAAATACACCAACCAGCCCCACTGGCTTAGTGCAAAACTCCCCCCTACACAGAGGGCCAGCCTGAGGCCTAGGCGCCAAACGTGTACCACCAAGCTAGTGTGGCGGAGGTGGATAATTCAGTGAAGCTCACCATGCAGTGGAACAGTTGAAGGTGGCTTCCTAGCAGCCAAAGAAGTGCCCATGTGGTGTATCACAGGTGAACTTCATCTTAGGTGCACATGCAGCCATTTCCTGGGGTTGTGAGGAAAGAGCCAGAATCTTCAGAAAGACACTTGACTAATAGGAATTGTAAGTTATTTGGCAGCATGCCATTGAACCTGCCCACAGGCTGCTTCGGACAGGACTCCACAAAGCATCACAGCCGAAATCTGCATGGTTCCTGTTGGGCAAGAGTGTAGCATGTGCTCCAACTCACGTACCTGCTAAGGGCCCAGGGAGCCATGCGCTGGTCAGTGATGCGCAGATCCTTGCTGCTTGCACTGCTACAAGGTGGAGATGGGCCAAGGGAATTGGAAACGGAGGATCTGGATGGCTCAAAGGTTTGGAAATAAGGCTGGAAAGAGACCTTTGCTTTCAGGTTGCTTGTTTGAAACCATCCTAGGTCGGTAGTGACTGAAAACCGCTGCTATCTTTTAGTTGTTTGGAGGCTTATGTTGGTTAGTCTCATTCTAGCTCCAAGAGGCAGAGGTGTCTTCATCCTAAAAACTACTGATGCTCATTGCACCCTTGTTGGAAGACTTGACAGAGAAGGGAAAGGATGGAATGGGTATAAAGACTGATCTACTCATTGTTCCTCCTCCCCAGTGCTGTCCCCCATTCTGTGTAAAAGCGCAGTGATGGAGAAGGATGGGCCTGGCCCATGTGGTTAGAGAGAGCTTAGAATTTCAGTCTCTAAAACTTTCAATCCAGTACCTCTTCCTAGGCACTCCAGTTAGGGGCCATGCGAGTGCCGAGATAGACACTAGCACTAACTACCAGGACACATGGGATAAATCTCCAATAGAAAGCCCTGCTCCTTTAAAAAAGTTTTTCTCCAACATAACAATTTCCTGTTGCCACTAAGAACATGACCTATGACCGTTCCACTGCTCTGCAAGTTTTACTGAATCCTCTCTCCATGTGCTCCATGCCACTGTTGTTCTTGCTTATTAACTCTGGCCTGGGAAAGAGAGCTGGTTGATGAGATAAATAAAGTAACTCCAATGCTGCCATCACCATCAGCGAAAAGAATAACTAGGCATTGAAGAAAACAAGCAGGCAACTCATTGGAAGTGGCCAGCAGCTGTTCCCCCGATTCCAAAGATCTATGATGGGCATGAGAGATGCAGAATGTCACCTGGCGTGCTAGGATGCAACATGATTTGTTGCATTTTGCAGTGACTGAGCAGCTGACACCTTGTCCTGACCACTGGGGGCCTAATCCTCAATTGATGTAAATCAGTGTCGTGCCACTGGCTATTGCTGATTTGAAGCTGAGCACTTGGCCCTTGTTTCTCCCTGATGTCTGCCTTGTTTTCTGTCCCACAAACGTCCTCTTTTGCTTTGCGCTCGCCTTGCTCGAACTCACGTGATTTCTATTCCATGAGTAAAAAGCCTCCAGCAAGAGGAATTCATCTCCAGGTGCTCAGCAGGGCAGTTGCTACTACTAAATCTCCTTCCCTGGGAAAAGTCTCCCGCTGTCCTAGTTTCATGAAGGTTTAGACAGGATCCCTGTGGCGAGCTGGTGGGCTGGATTTTAGACAGACTCAGGAACCAAGATCCAGTGGCCATGTGGCGTTTGTCGGGATGTATCTAATTAGGCAGAACGGCAAAGCGTGTTGTAGCTTGCGCTCATTGCAGGCAGAGAAGCAGTAAAGTCCACTGCACTCAGCAAGTTATGAACAATGGAGCAGCTTGGGCCACCCCTCCCTCCCAACCCAGAACTGTGCAGAGAAGGATCCCGCCACCCCCCAACACTCCGGGAAACTGGGCCCCAGATACTGTCAGCCCCCTACCCTATGGCCTTGGGGAAGGCTGCAGAGAGGTACCAGCCAGAGACTCCAGCTGGTCGGAGCTGCCGCAGAAGCAGCCAAAGCAGGGGCCTTCAGAGAATGCTCTGCAGTTTAGACTGGACCTTCTCTGCCCTGTGCTGATTGGCTGTTTGCTGCAACCCTCTCTGCCCCCTTCCCTCCCGGTCTCTTCCCTTTAGCTTCACTGCACCCCGTTCCCCCGCTTCCCTTCAGTGTCCCCTCACCAGCAAAACAAGCTGGTGCTTGGGGCGGCACATTTTTAGGGGCGGCATGGCTGGCGCCAGAATGCCGCCCCTAAAAATGTGCCCCGGCCGCCCTAGCTCACCTCCGCTGCTGCTGCCACGGCGCGCGAAACAGCTGATTCGCGCGCAGCTACTCGCCCTCCCTCCCAGGCTCTCAAACCTGGGAGGGAGGGGGAGCAGCGGCACGCAAATCAGCTGTTTCGTGTGCCGCGGCGGCTCGGGGTCTCCCCCTCCCTCCCAGGCTCTCAAACCTGGGAGGGAGGGGGAGATCCCGAGCGGCCATTTCGCGCGCCGCTGCTCCCCCTCCCTCCCAGACTTGGGCGCCTGGGAGGGAGGGGGAGAAGCGGCGCCCACGCCGCGGCCACTCGGAGTCTCCCCCTCCCTCCCAGGCTCTCAAACCTGGGAGGGAGGGGGAGACTCCAAGTGGCCGTGGCGCGGCGTCGCTTCTCCTCCTCCCTCCCTCCCTCCCTCCCTCCTAGGCTTGAGAGCCTGGGGGGAGGAGGCAGGGCTGGGGATTTGGTGAAGGGGCAGAGTTGAGGCGGGGCCGGGGGTGGGGTAATTAAATAAGTGGGGGTGGCGGCCAAAGTTGTTTTTGCTTTGGGCGGCAAAAATCCTAGAGCCGGCCCTGCCCCTCTCCCTTCCCTTCTGGTTCCATTTAGCTGATCCCCTCCTGACTGAACCCACTCCAAAATACAAAGCATGGCTCTAGCATGCCACCTGCCACTAGCCCATTTTTCACTCTGCTGGCTGCTCCCCTTCCCCACCCTGCATCCGTTTAGTCTATGTAGATTGCTGGGCTCTTGGGGTCAGGACCCATATTTTGCTCTGCACAACGCCTGGCACAATGGGGTTTCATTCTAGGCTGGCCCTTAGGCACTGCCGTCATAAACATGACTAATACTAGTGAGTTAACATCGGAGTCTGGGCATGGGGCTTCAGGAGCAACCAGGTCCCAGAGCAGTCTATGCCGCTCAGGGGAGCCTGATTCACTCCAGACATCTGAGCTGAGGACAGCTGCTAGGGAAGCAGCCTGCCAGAGGGAGCCATTTACCTTTTCCCCAGGAAGCTCATGGAATCTGTGTGGGATTCAGGCCCCACACTGTGGTCTTGCCTGTGTATATTCTGCTGCTAGTCTGGTGGCCAGCCCCCAGAGATGCTGTGCAGGGCAGTAGAGTCTGGCGCTCTTTGGTACAACTAATACATGAGGCCTCTCTGAGAAGGAGGAGGGTGTCTCTTTGTTTCCTATTGCAGAAGTGCCCCTAGTGCATGGTGGTAGGGGCCTAGAACCCAGGCCTGGCAACAGGAAGGTTTCAGCAGCAGAAGGAAAATCTTTCAGACACTTCTGAGCAAGTTCAGGGTAGCACAATTTTGCAGCCTCCAGTAGTGATTGCTACTAGTACAGTTACAATACATAGGCATCCGTTATCCTGTAACACATCCCATGATAGACATATATACTCCATGTCTGCATAGGGTTAATGGAGCCAGAATTTCCCAGGAAAGCTCGCTTGCGGGAGCAAAGGGATGGTTTTCCTTCACTGTTTGAAATGGTGCTGATCAGAGCGAGGGAGACAGACTTTCAATACGTTGGAGCCTGTTGCAGTGTTTTGAAGAGCTGTTCACTCTCGAAGTGTCCCATGGTTTCAGCCACGTTATCCTGTGCTGGTGGTGCTGCCCTGCCATGAACGTCCCAATCTCCTGAAATGTTATGCCGGCACAATTGATCTGAACTGTGCAGCCTATGTGACTGCTGAAAATGGCGCTTCATTTGCTCAGCTTGCCTTTGCTTTATGGTACAATTGATGAAAACTCAGAATCTAGCAGGACCCTTCAAACAGGAGTCTGCAAGAGAAAGGAACTCCCTGGAGACGGAAAAACACAAAGATTTCTGTTTCTGGTGGCAGGGTGCTATAGCAGAAAGGTGCAATGGCTAGTGAACATCAGCCTCCCACTCGTACACCTGAGAGACGTGCAGAGTAGCCCGTGTCCTGTGGATGGTGCAAGAAGTGTGACTGGATGCCATCTGCAGAAACCCCACTTGGCAAGAGCAAGGATGAGTTAGAGAGGAGGTGACATGCTCAACAGCTGCCCAGTTGGTGTCTCTTACAACAGGGGCATCTTTGTCTCTGCAGTTTGGGTGGGACGGAAGGGACGCAACGAGAAGATGAGCACTTCTTGTAGTGTTTAATGAGCACTCAGGAGCGTCAGGAAAGAAGGTCCGGATATATTCATCAGGGCTTGCCTGTGTGGGGAGTTATTCCTGATTAGCTCCCTGGGTGGAAGCATTTATTCTGGAATAAAGTGACATATTCTGAATTAGCTTAATCCATTTCCAAAGTAAGAGCATCCACACAGGGAATTAATCCGGAATATCTATTTGGCTTTAAATTCACACACTATCTTAATCCAAATTAATTTCCCTGTCTAGACAAACAATCACAATCACTCAGCTCATTGTGCATCTGCTCTAGTTTCTGGGAACAGCTAATCACAATGGACAAGGTCAGAGGTTCACCAAAGGCATTAACCTAGATTTGGTCTACACTTAGAAGTGAAGTCAACATCGCTACGGTGCTCAGGGGTGTGAACAATCTGCTCCCAAGTGCCATAGCTATGCCGACTAAACCACCGGAGCAGATGCAGCTAGGTCAATGGTAGAATGCTTCTGTTGTCCTAGCTACCAGGGCTTGGGGAGGTGGTTTTCCTACAGCGATGGAAAAACCCCTTCTGTTGCTGTAGGATGCATCTACCCTTTGGGGTTATGTTGGCATAGCGACACCCCTGTCGCTATGCGGCTATGGCTCCCGTAGTGTAGGCAAGTCCCTAGTCACTTCCAGACTAGTGATCTGATACTTCCGCTTACACTTCTGTTTGGCTCTTAATGGGAATAGCTGAGGAGTTCTGACCATGAGATCTGTGCCATTTCCTCAGTAACTGAGAGCATAACAGGAGCCAAAATGCTTTGGAGATAGGGAGGGAAGGAGACCCATCCTGCCACAATCCTTTGCAAGATTCAGGCTGTAGCTGGTTGTCTCTAGATTTTAAAGGCCACCTGCCAGAAGAGAACATACTGGGAAAGGCTCCTATGAAAGGGTGAACCCAAAGTGTAGAGGATTTGGGGGTCCAGTTAGCCAAAGGAACAGCAGCCCAGACACCCATTGTTTTCTGCATGCTTGCCCACACATATGTGGTGTGATGGAAAATATAGGTGGAACACAACTGCAACGTGTGTGGTAGCATCATCCAGGCAGACAGTGTCTGTAAACACCTTCGGGTGAGAGCAGAGTGCAGATGAGCTGGGTCAGCAAAGGGGAGCGGCTATGTTGTCATTTGAGATTTGAAACAGGTTGGTGGGTCTCTGAAGTGGGGAGGCTGTTCTAGATGGCAGGGGTGTTAGTGACCAGACTCTGTGACGTGACAGGCAAGAGGTGCTTGCTAGGAAAATGCAGGGAGGAAAGAGAGAGAACATCAAGGAAAAATTTGAATTGCTGTAGCTGGGACCTCGTTGGTAAATGGCCACAGATGTCGTGACGGAGAGTTCCTAATAAAGGGACAATGGCACAGAGGTGATCCTAGATTTCTCTGTATGGGAATTAGCAAAGGGACTAATTACTGAGCAGGCCCTTTCAGATGGCTGGGAGTGTTCTCTCCAGTTCAAAAGGAGAAGAGAGATCCAAGCCTGAGAATAAATGGCCCAGAACACTCACAGCTCCCCCATCGCTCTCTGTCTAGATGGTTCGATTGATGGAATGCGTATTTTGTTTTAATTGCATCTCCTCTTGTTTCTTGTCATTCTGGGATGCCAGTGGAGACCCCTTGCTTTGGCTCTTTCATTAGGGAAACGTGGTTGTGATTAAAATGGGAAATGCAGAGTTCCATGTCGTGCCGATTCCTTGTCGTTGGTGCTGGGGTTATGTTCAGGGCACAATCCACGTGTTCTCTCTGATCCATCTGACAAACAGGGAGCACCAGTGGCCAGTTTATGTTGCTTGTTGATTACAGCATCTTCAAAGAGAGCAATGCAGGGAGGGCTCGCTGGTTACTCTAAAGGCCCGGTGGATACTGCAAAAATATTTCCAGTGGCTCTGTTTCAATATGGCTAGGAATTGGCTTCCACTGTGTTTGCTGTCTCTTGGGTTGACTTTCTGCAAACGTTCTAGTGTATCGGTTTGCTGGAAAGAATGTTCACTGAGTAAATGAATATGCACAGAAAGTCAATTTTGAATTCATGATCTTGAATATGTGCGCCGGGAACCTGATTCTAAGAGTCCCACTCATGCAGTCACATAATAATGTACATGACCAATTAGGTTACACACTAAGGGTTAGTCAGTTATTCATGACAAACAAACTTGCAATTGCAAACTGAGCAAAATTTGTTACACAAAGACATTCATGGAGAGAATGACTTGCTCAGCTGTGGTCAGTGCCTCTCAGCTCTGGAGATGTGAGTTTGAATCTGAATTAACTCACATGTGAAATGAGCTTCCGGGCTTCTCCTTAGAGGCTGATAAAGTCAGTACCACCACTGTATCTCTCTGGAAGCAGCCTGCACAGGCAGTGCTGGAATTGTACCAGCAGGGTAAATAAGGCTGGAGGTGTATTGGTAGAGCTGTATGTGGGACATAAGACTAGACTACAGGGGGCTGTAGACCAGGAGGGAGGTTCATTGGATGAAAGATATGGGAGTTCTGCGACGGACTGAAGTGTCTATCTCAGCCAGCTGGTGGGAAATCCCTCCCAGGTTTTAACTAAAGCTGATCAGAGTAGCATCCCGAAAAGTTCAGTGTTCATGGCAAGAAACTTTTCTGCAGGATACAGGGACATTTTTAAGGATCTCTGCAACATCTAACAACCTCCTCCCTGCAGAGGATTTTGCTTCTGAGTCCTTCCAATGTAGCCCTTCACCTACTGCTTGTCCTGAAGATACAGCCCCTGGGAAGATTCCCTTAGACCCTTCCCCACTGTCCTGTGGTTATAAATAACCTCTGCAGTTTAACACTAGACCAAGATTTCCTGTCCTGGAGGGACTTAAAAATTAAGAGCCAAGTTTTGCTCTGTGTTACCCTGCTGCCGATCCAGAAACCCACTGGAATGAACAGCCCTCACTGGAGCCAATGGGACAGGTTGTGTAATGCCTGTGTATATCTAGAGCTGGCACTTGCACGCCCCCACCACAGATCGGCCATTGTACACATACAAATGGGCGCTTTTCACTTCCACTACCTGACTGTGAGCAAGAATGGTGTTCAGGTGCGACTTCGGGAGGTGACGGCATTCAAACAGACCTTTCCGCCATGGAAGTGTAGCTCCTTGACCAGCCGCTGAACTGCCTGTGCGGGGCGTTCAGAAGCCTCTTTTGCTCCACACCCCCTTTATTCTAAACCAACCCTGCTGTTTGCAGCCTCTAAACAGCGCATCTCATTTTAAAATATGCCAGCAACCCAGGGTCCCTCTTTCTAAAATAGGCCAGCGTCCCTGGGTTTCTGCTGACTATCCAAACCGCCTGGGCCAGATTTGGTGCTGCACCTCCCAAGGCATGCAGCCCGGAGGCTGCAAAAGGGGAGCAAAATTGGCTTTATCCCACTTCTGTGCTGCCCAGAATCTGGGCTGCTGTTGGGGGCATTCACTGGAAACCGGAGCCGCCCCAAGGGCTGTGGTAATTTACAGCAACCTCCCCAAGGCTGCCTTTGAGTTGCCCTGCAACCTGGCATCTCCATAGCTCCCGAGCTAGTCCTCCAGCACATGCTCTACACCAAGGCTTGTGAGGGGGCAGCAGGGGGCTGCTTACCTCAGCCCTGTCCTGTTCCTGCACTGGGACACTAATCTGCCCCCTGCTTCTTGCTGCTTGTGGCACACAGGGGCCAGAGCAGGGCCCTAATCAGAACATCCCCATTCTCCCACTAATGTAGCTCCTAGTCCTGCATTTCGCAGCTGCCTCTGATTTCCCCCTCTCAGTATTTGTGTCTGCACTTCGACAGCTGCATGCTGTAAATTCTCTAACGTAGCCAAACTAGCACGCCCGGGCCTGGCAAGGTTTATGCCAAGGGGCTGGGAAGCAGTGGAGATAGAATGCATCCTGCAACCGTGCTGAGCGGCAGACAGATTGTGTACAGCAAACTCCCCCTTTCCCAAAGCCTCATTAAAATGAAAAATACCATCCATGCCCAGGGGCTGGGAGTTGGGGGGGAGAATACTAACATGGCTGGAATCTGCTACATGGGTCCTGTTTGCTTGGAATCAGATAGCTAAATTATTTTCTTCCCAAATTTAATAAATAGGCGATTTAATCACACTCAGCCAGACAGCCCCGATGAAATCTTGATGGCCTGAGAAAAATGTACTTTCAGTTTTCCAAACTTCACTGCAGCTTATTCATTCTCGTGGTTTCCCCCCCAGCATCTGTTGGGGGAGGTGTGATTTTTTACAAAGTGTGTCTGTGTCTGATTCAGGTAAAAGCACACCCACATCACTCAAACCTCCTCTGGGTGACTCTGGCCTCCTTTCCACTCCACCCAGGCATGGCAAATTAAGGCACTTTACAAAGAACTGTGGAGGAAACTTGTCATGATGTGTGTGAGGGTTATTTAGAAGCATGGGCCCCCATCCTGCATGGGCAGGCCCTTTCTCTTCCCAGCACCTCACTGAATTACTGTGGCTCCATCGGCACAGAGGTCATTGCAGGATCAGGCCGTAGTTTGCCATCAAAGCCTTCCATGTATTTCTGTAAGTGGTAATCTTTCTTGGATGTAGAACTGGTCAAATTATTCACCACCGCTAAATTGCCTGATGAATTTAGCTTCTCCTTTGTGATTTTATCCTCAAATGACTGCGGTTTCCTAACACAAGCACTAATCCGTGAGGGGAATCCGTGCTGCCTTGCTTTCTGCTGACTCGTTCCCAAATTTGCAGGTGCACCATCAGGAACAGGATCTGATGGAGGGCTGAGAGGTGAGCTGCGGACTTGCTGCTCAGTCCGAGTCTTGCCTCAACACATCGCTAATGCCCCTTTCGTACACTTCTGGCACAGTGGAGCGCCGGTCAAACAGCAGGGGCCGAACCTCCCTGCTGGACTGTTTGGGTAGCTCAGTTTGTAGTGAGCGAGACCCTGCTTTTATTAAGGGTAAAGTCAAGGTTGTGACTATTGCCCAGAGAAACCAAGAGACGCTGAGTTTAAATGACATAGAAACGAGCTGACTGTATAATCCCAGGGCTGGAGGCAGCGAGATGGAACCAAAGCAGCAGGTTCTGCACACTGCTCATCCCCTGCGTTGGCCTGCTGCAGGGAAGGCAATGGGCTGGACGGGTGTGTCCTATCACGACCAGAGCCGTGGTGGTGGTATTTACTATTGCAGTACTGCCAGGGAGCAGGACCCTGTTGTGCTAGGTGCTGCACAGAAAATGTGTTGGACTCATTCAGATTCCAAGAAAGCACCTCATGCCCTCTTCAGTGCTTCTGCCTGGCACCTATGACTTGGTGCTGTTCTGGTCTCTGCACCCGGGAGATAACCTGGTACTAAGCCCTGGTGAGTCATTGATTCAAACGCTTTGGATGTAGCTTTCAGTGATGCCATTCGCTACATTAGCCGGAGCCCCTCGCTGGTGCAGTCCTCAAGGCTGCCAACATCTCCCACGGTGCGTCGCCCACGGTGCATGTTACAACGTCCAGGCATATCCACGTGTACTGGTGGCTGTGTGGGGCCAGAGCTTTTCCCAGCTACACCAATATAAACCCAAAGTAACTCTGTTGACTTGACTGAGGTCACTGTGGATTGACAGCCATGTAAACGAGAGAAGAATCTAGGCCAGAGTTTCTGAATGTCTTGGCTTGTGTGGATCCAGGCCCTGATTCACAAAGCACTGAAGCCTCTGCTTAAAGTTAAGCCCCTCCTTCAGTGCCATCAAAGTCTTAAGTGTGTGCTCAAGTGCTTTGCTGATCCCGGGTCTGACTGCAGAGTCCTTAAAGGCCTGCTTTTCAGGCCCCCTGAGAACGCGCCTCTCCCACTGCTGCAGCTGGCATTGGGATTGCTCAGCACTTCTGAAAGCCAGGCCTTCACCTGACGGGAAAGTAGCTTTACAGGGGCCACTGTGGAGAGGAGAGCATCCCCATGACTGTAATCTTGGAAGGCTCCTTTATTCGGTCTGAGGTTCTTAGTACGTTTTCAGGGAGGAGGAGGGACAAAGGTCAGCGATCTTCTAACCACCCCATCCCTTCTCCTAGCACCGTGAGATTTCCAGCTCTCTAAGGTGTGGGGAAACCCCTGTCATTGTCACTGCACTACAGCGAATGTGAATTCCACCTGTCCTTGACAATCGGGTCCTCTGGGTGGGGGATGCTATTCCATTGCTTCCTTTCTCCAGCTGGCCTTTGAACCCCAGGCTGTTCCGAATACAGACTCTGTAAACAGAGCAGCCAGTTCACAAGACATTGAAGATAATTGGGATCCAAAGGAGAAAGAGAAGTAAATGGAATTGCTGAGCCATCCCTCTGTCCCCGAGAATCCCTCCTCCAAACGCCACGTGCCCCACCTAAAAACTACTTTGCTATTGTCGCCCTCCCCCTACACGGCAGATGTAGGTATAAAGAACACCATGGCTTCTTCCAGAAAGTGCACTCTGAAGGGAGTCTACCTTCCTCTGTAATTATACCTGAGCTCTTTTATATCTAGACAGGTATCTGGGTCTTGTATGTGCCTCATTGTTTGGATCACGGGGACGTGCAGTAACCGGCATGTAACCTGGAGAAATAGGGTTAATCCCTGTGTTCATGGAGATACCGCTGAAGATTCCTGCTTTTACCAGGCACTAAAAGACCAGGTGACTTGATAGGTCTCATCTGTCTCTTTCATACCATGGACTCTAAGCTTGCAGCTACACTGTGAGCTAGCACAGTGGTTCCTGGCTTGTGTAAGCATACATCTACTAGTTCAATGAAGGCTAGCACGAATATTAATAGCAGCGTAACTATGGTATGATGGACAGCAGGAGCACGGCTCAGCCGGGCCGAGTACAAACCCCCTTGAACCACATGGGGATGTACTTGGCATGGGTTAGCCATACCACTGGTTCCTGTGCTACCGTGGCCACAATGCTATTTATACTGTAGTGAGTCAGTGTGGCTCCCCGGTGCCCCGGAGGGGGAAGAGCCTATTTGGAGGCCACAGTGGGTGGAGCCAGGGAGCTCTGAGCCCGCCCCTCCCGGGGTCAGGCGGCGACCCGGAAGTATAAAGGCTAGTCCTCAGAACTCAGTCAGGCCCCAGCCGCCGAAGAGACCAGACATCTCCAGCCTAGTTCGGAGCTGGGAAACCTCTGCAGCCTGGGGCGGCTGCCAGGAGCCGCCTGGCCCGTCCTGCACCCGCTACCCGGAGGAGCCGCCGGGCCCGCCCTGCGCCCGCTACCCCGAGGAGCCGCCGGGCCCGCCCTGCGCCCGCTACCCGGAGGAGCCGCCGGGCCCGCCCTGCGCCCGCTACCCTGAGGAGCCGCCGGGCCCGCCCTGTGCCCGCTACCCGGAAGAGTTGCCGGACCTACCGAACGACGCCTGGCCGGATGAACCCAGGGTCCAGGATCCCCCCGAGGCCGACACCGGCCTCCAGGTAGGCCCAGAGGGGGAGTGTGGAAGTAGCCCGGGGGCAGCTGACCCCAGTCTGGCTGCAGAACTGCCAGAGCCTATGTCAGTGTGTTGCGGCCAGGATCCCCACTGACGAAGCAGCGGGCCGTCTGCCGCTGCTAGGGCCCCGGGCTGGGACGCAGTGGAGTGGGAGGGCCTGCGTCCCCCCTCTCTCAGGCCTATTGAGGCTTAGTTTATATTGTTGCTCAGCCCTGACTGAGGGTCTGAGTGCCTGCCCCAGCGTTTGTTGCCCCGCCTTGACCTAGGGCCTGGGCCTAAATACTTTATATTGTTGCTCAGCCCTGACGGAGGGCCTGAGCCCTGACATAACATTGGTGTCTGCCCAAATCTCGGGTCGGGCTTATCGTGTCTCTCAGGACAGCGAGGACCGACGAGGAACCCGGCCGCTGGATAGAGGGCCCAGCCACGGTGTGTAGTGAGTCAGTGTGGCTCCCCGGTGCCCGGAAAGGGTCGAGCCCCGGCAAACTCTTGTACAATACTCATTGCTAATTCTCATCCAGCTAGCCTGGAAAACCCACCCCGCATCTGTCTGGGGCTGGCAGCCTCTGCTCGAGAATGGTCCCGGGAACCTCTGCTCCTGCTGTGCTGTGTAGGCAGGAGGCAACTAGAAGGGCAGTGATTTCAGTAGGGAGGAGACGGCTAGCACGGCAGGACTGGGCACACCCGGGGCCTCCCACCAGCCCAGTCGGAGAGCACTGGAGGCAACGCATGCTGAGCTGAGAGCCACATTCCCTGCCTCATCCCTGGAGGCGGCTGGTTTGTTCAGTGTTCGGGAGGCAGAACCAGAGCTGTTTGGGCTGAAACATCTTTGTGGGGAAAATGCGGATTCAGCGACACCCAATGTTTTGTGAATTTGTGTCACGTTCGCATACCCTCCCCCGCATGTGAACAAAGTGAAAGGTTTCGTTTCAACGTTTTCCAAGCAAAACATTTTGATTTTTCAGTTCACAACAACTTTTTGCTTCTAAATTCCCTTCAGGTTTAGTTTTGTAAAAATTCCAAACCATTAAAACAAGCTCAACATCCAAAGGAAGCATTTCATTTCTGGAAACGTTTCATTTGACTCCAAACTAATTTTTAAAAATTGATTTGCTGAGAAATGTAAAAAAAAATAAAAAATCATTTTTGGTTCAACCCCTGACGACGATGTTGAGGATGTTTTGGACCTGCCAGCAAACTGGGGAATCCATTCTTCACCCAGCTCTTGGCAGGACCTCGCGGGGCTCCTGCTGCTGGGGCGGTGCAGCTCTTCTCACTTGTCCTACTGCGGCTCTGGCTGTCCAAGCCACAGCCGAGCCCCTGAGCTCCCTGCCCAACGGCATCTCCTGGGGAAGCCATGGTCATTCAAAAAGAGAATAGCGAATGGGGCTCTGAGGGCACAACGTGTGCTGCACGGACGCCAGAGTCCTGTCTGTAAGCTGGTCGCTGCTACACACCCAATCTCCTGCTTGGGGCACATAACACCTCTCTGAGATTGTTATTGATTCTGGTGCGTGGAGCAGCTCCCATGTCAGCTGTTAAACCAGTGCAAGAGCTGCTGGAGATGATGTGCAGTGTCCCTCGCTCCGCAGACACTACACCTGCTTGCAGAAATGGAGCACAGCGGGGACCGGCTTTCAGTTCCCATGACATGACATGACCCCTGATCACAATCTTTTAGATTGCGAAGTCATTGAGGCAGGGGCTGTCGTTCACTATGTGCAGCACCTAGCACAGGGGGCCCCCACCTCGCTGGAGCCTAGGCATCCCCACGATATAATGCATTCGTGACAGCTCCTAATGGCCCCAAATTAATGATCAGAGCTCCATCGCGCAAGGCATTGTGCCAACAAGTAAAACAAAGTCAGTCCCTGACTTGGGGAGCTAACAACCTAGGCTTCTGCAAAGGCACAAGAGGTGGATGAGCAGAGAGATGGGGATACAGGGGAACACTGAAGCTGGGTGTGTTTGCCTGCTGCAAGGGGGCTGCCTGCCTTTTGCTGTGAGATGGGGAAGTGGCCAGGCAGACAGGTGGTGTGATCTGGTGGGGAGGGCCCTGGCGCCAGCAGAGCTGGGTTCTGTTCCCAGCTGTGTGACAGCGGTCAAGTCACTTCCCTTTGGTCTTCCCTCCCATCCTTTGCCTTGCCTGTCTTCCGGGGGCAGGGACGATCTTCACCGCGGTATGTGTACAGTGCCTAGCATTAGGGCCCTGCTCTGGCTGCCCTAATACAAACCAGGGAGTTCTCCTGTCTCCCGCCCTTGCGGGAGTTTTTAACCCTTCGGTGTAGTTCTAAGACACAGGAGCACATTCATTCAATTACCGGAACAATTCCATAGGGAGAGACCCATGGCCCCCCAGCTCATCCCCATGCCAGTGCAGGATTGTTCCCTCCCGTGCTCTTTCTAATGGCTTGGCCAGTATACTTCTAATTAGTCCATCAATGAGGCTTCCACTGCTTCCCTGGGGAAACTATTCCACACACAACAGATTATTATTGATCAGCGGCAGATGGGTCCACACGGGGCTAGGTGTGTACATGCTCAGTGAGAGACAGTGTCAGGAAGCAGGGCCTGCAGCGGAGGGCGCACAGCTGGGCTGCAGTAGGCTGCCTGACTGGCTACCACCTAGGGTTGCCATGCATCTGGTTTTCAACCGGAGCACCTGGTCAAAAAGGGACCCTGGCGGCTCCAGTCAGCACCACTGACTGGGCCGTGAAAAGTCTGGTCAGCGGTGCAGTGGGGCTAAGGCAGGCTCTCTGCCTGCCCTGGCTCTGTGACTCCTGGAAGCGGCCAGCATGTCCCTGTGACCCCTAGTTGCAGGGGCGGCCAGGAAAGCTCTGCACGCTGCCCCCGCCCCGAGTGCTGGCTCCGTAGTTCCCATTGGCCAGGAATTGCAGCCAATGGGAGCTGCAGGGGCACGCTTGCGGGCACGGGTAGCATGCACCACGCAGAGCCACCTGGCCGCCCCTGCGCCTAGGAGGCGGACATGCCGGCAGCTTCTGGGAGCCGTACGGAGCCAGGGCAGGCAGGGAGCCTGTCTTAGCCCTGCTGCGCCACTGACTGGGAGCTGCTTGAGGAAAGTGCCGCCTAGCCGGAGCCCACACCCTGAACCCTCTCCCACACCCAACCCCCCTGCTCCAGGTCGGAACCCCCTCCTGCACCCTAACTTCCTCCCAGAGCCCGCACCCCCAATCCCCTGCCCCAGCTCTGTGCCCCCTCCCACACCCAAACTGCCTCCCAGAGCCTGCACCCCGCACCCCCTCCTGCACCCTAAACCGCTGCCCCAGCCCTGAGCCTGCTCCCACACTCCTAACCCCTCGACTCCAGCCAGAGCCCCCTCCTGCACCCTAAACCGCTGCCCCAGCCCTGAGCCTGCTCCCACACTCCTAACCCCTCGACTCCAGCCCAGAGCCCCCTCCTGCATCCAAAACCGTTCATCCCCCCTTGGCTCCAATTCCTAACTACCAACACTAGGCATGACTGCCCACATCCTGGTCACTGACAGGCAGTCCCTGCCCAGAAGAGTTTTCAGTCTGAGTAGGTCAATAATAACAACCGTGTTTTGTCTAATATTCATCTCTACTTTCTCTTCTTTAATTTAATCCCAGTGCCTTGTACCTCCTAAACGATCCTTCTCCATCCCAGGGGTTTATGCCCTTCTCCTATATCTTGTTTCCACTCCCCCTGCCCCTACTCAGTTATCCGAGGTATATACAATGGAAGCATGTTGCCACAGGCCAGTATTTACCCAGGAAATGCTGTTGCCAAGTGGCAACCATCTGCACTTTCAGATTTGGGATCCAGGTTTCAATCTGTCCCCAGAGTTCAGGGTTGTCTGGATCTGTGACTCTTGGTTGCTCCCAGGATGGAGAGAAGAGCTACAACCAGGTTGGGGAGGGGGTGGCTGGTTGTAGGCAGACTGCATAATCCAGGGAGCAGCTGTTTCTCTACCCCTCGCCCTCTTCATAGGCCTTGTAGTGGCTGGAGCTGCAGGCCCAGCATTTGCAAGCTCTGCTTGCGTTCTCTCTCCAGGGTGGGAAGGAATGTTTTGGGGTCTCATTCATCCTTTGGACTGAGAAGAATAAATAGGAATCTCAGCTTCTTCCGCAGGGCAGGGCACTGGTGCTTTTGATGCTCTCCTGCAGGCAGGTGGGTGCAAGGGATCACCTCCCAAAGGGCTTTCACTCCTCCACCCCCCACCACAGGGAGAGTCTGCAAAGAGCCCCCTCTGCCTTGCGGGTGCGTTACACAGTCTGTGCAGTCAGACTGGGGTGTTTTAAGGGACCAGAGGCCCAACTGAGAGTGAGTGATCCGTCCCTGCCCATGCATATGCTCATAACAGCTGGCAGCCCCTCAGCGAGCACCTTCCAGTCACACACCGTATCGAGGTGACGTGCTCTGCTGGCATTCTGAGCCCTGCAGTCATGCTGGGCCGATGACAGTGCCTGCAGCACACTGCCGCCCCTCTCTGGCCTATGGCGGCTGTAAACCTGACCTCCAGCGAGGTGCTAGGAGAACGGAGCTGGTCTATACCCAACCTCCTCTCCATGCACATTTTTTCAAACCAGCAAAACCTCTGCTCCGTTAGCACCATGCAGCTGGGGTGGGGCGACTAATTATGATGCTCCTTCTACAGCATCTCAAAGCAACGTAAAATTATTAATAAACTGGGACTCCCCAGGAGTTATCTCCATTTCACAGGTGGGGAAACTGAGGCACAGAGTGGCTAGTGAGTTGCCCAATGTAGCTCTGGCAGTGCAGGGAATAGAATTCAGATTTTCTGTACTCACAAGCCCCTGCTCCTTGTGTAATGCTAGGTGAACCGCCAAGCTTTGGAGGTTGAGTTGGGATAATCTGCCCAAAGTTTGAATGTTTCTCTCACCCCATCGGGGCCTGCAAAATTAGGCTGGGAGTTTGCACAAGCACAACTTTCTTTCTGAGGTTTCCTTTGCCGTATATCTTGCTTCTGGATGGCTTGGCAATACAGCAAGAACAGCCTTTATCCCAGCGCTGCAGCTATCTCAGACCTGGCTGGTGCCCTAGACAGGTGCCGGAATCAATCCGAGGCGTGTTGTGAATCTGCCCTTTAAAAGTGTGACTAGCCTCCCTTTTGCAAAGGTCATTCCCTCCACCTGGGAGCAGGCACAATGGAGCTCCCTCTCGGTACTCACCCAGGCCATAGCCGGCATGACAACGATGAGCATGAGCAGGAACGTTTGCACGGGGGAGCTTATGCAAATAGCAGAGACCTCCGTAGGAACTAACCTAAACATGTAAATACAGGGCAGCAGTTCTGTAACGGGGTTCCCAGCCCCCACTCATGCACCTCCTCATGCCCAGATCTGGGCAAGTAGCTCTTGCAGCAACCAGAACCCCCTTCTGCTCTCTGTTCGCTCTGCAATAGTCTCTCTTCAGGTCACTCTGGCCAGGTCCCCGTTTAGTCCACCCCTTCCAGGGTTACAAACTCCAACAGGACCAGTGTCCGAATGCCTTCTCCAGATGGTGTCCAACCCCAGCATGGGGCTCGGTGCCACCATACCAGTGGCTGGCAGGGGAACTTGGGCCCACCCACTACACCGGGTTCCAGCACATGGACCCTACACCCAGCAATCCAGGTCTGCTCAGTCTCCATCCCTGCTGCTGTTTCCTTGGGCTCCTTCCTACCCAGCCTCTCTCTCTTCCCTTGTGTTTCTGGGTTTACCTCAGGAGCCTATTCTGCTCCCCATAGCTACTTCACCCCCTCCTGGCCTCTCTCTAGACGCCTTACTCCTGGGCAGGACCAGATGGCCTCCATGTCCCTGATGTTACCCAAAATTGGGTCAGCTAGTAAGCTTAGGGAGGACTAATGACCCACCAGAGTTTGGCAGAAAGCAGCACGTTTATTATATTGATAGCTAAGGTCAAAAGGGGTGGGGAAGGTGTCACATTCACACTCGCATACTCACACTCCCAGGACAGGAACAACACTGGAGATGTCAGGATCCTTCAAGGTAAGTGTCCCACAGCACAGCGATGGATGATGTGATGGAATGCAATGCAGCGAACCACTGGCCAGGCGGTCCAGACGAAGGGCCTTCACGGGAGGTACAAGCTTGTGAGTGCACTCCTGAGCACATGGCCCTTTCCCCTTTAAAGGACCTGCTCCTCATGGCCTGCGACTAGAGATGACTTGGCCACGTCTAGTTAGTCACACTCCACCTCGGGCAGTGTCCATGCATTGGGTGTGTGATCGCTGGACATTAGGAAAAACTTCCTAACTGCCAGGGTAATTAAGCACTGGAATAAATTGCCTACGGAGGTTGTGGAATCTCCATCATTGGAGATTTTTAAGAGCAGATTAGACAAACACCTGTCAGGAATGGTCTAGATAATTCATCCTGCCACGAGTGCAGGGGACTGGACTAGACGACCTCTCGAGGTCCCTTCCAGTTCTATGATCCTATGTAGGCTGTGTGGAGGGAGCAAATTAGAAAGAAGCTCATCTGTGAGGAAACAGACGGGGCTTCTATTAAAGCCAGGAGGCTGGTACCAGTGGCTGCCAGGGAGGAAGCCTGCAGTCTCTCTCCCTGAGGTGAGGGACAGGACAGGAACCCCCAAGGAAGGGTTTACCTAGTAGGCCTAAGAGAGAGGGGTTTGAGTAGGAAGCCTGGTGAAGGAGCAGTTTAAAGAAGCACGGTATGAAGTAGTCCAGGGATGAGAGCAGTCGGAGTGGCGAAGACCCAGATCTTAACTGCTGGCTGTAGGCCCTGGACTGGAGCCCAGAGTGGAGGGCAGGCCTGGGTTCCCTACCATCCACTGCTGACGGTATTGGGTGGGGCAGTGAACGGGAAGACAGCCTGAGTCACTGTGGGAGTGACAGTGGAGGCAGCAGGTGCGAGGACTGCCCAACACTGCTTGAGCAGAGAGACTTGGAAAGACCCTGCCCCCCCCCAGAAGGGGAAATCAGCATGAACCTGGCTGGAGGGCAAGTCACAAAGCAGCCGGACTGCAACTCTGTGAGTGGTGGAAGAATATAATGGTAGAAGAGAAGAGAGGGGGCACTGAACCAGGTGGAGCTAATCCCCAGAATTGCCCCAAGGGGGGTGCCACCCTGGAGTGAGTGGAACACCCCATGACAGAGCTAAATAAATAAATAACAATAATTATTTTCTGAGCCAAACTATGGCGGCCAATCCTTCAGACTGTTCCCAAACAGTGGGCAAGGGGAAGTCCCTGACCTACCCAGCATCGTGTGCATGGAAAGGCCAGGGCCTCTGTTTTCTGAAATGCTGTAGGAAGGCTAAGGGGGAGGCCGGGATGGGGAATGGTGGAGAGTTCTTTTGGCAAGGAAATGCATGAGCACCAGGGACCCTTTCACCCAAAGCTTGGAGGGGGGCAGCTCAGCCTCCCTTTCCCATTCGAAAATCTCTCGCTAGATTCACGCAGTGGCCTCTTTATTTATTTCTTTATTTGTTCTGTGCAGACAACTGCAGCTGTAATCCAGGAGCCTGTCCTCTAACTGCAGCACTCTCTCTTGTCAATTTTTATCTGTTTGTTACGCCAACATAAAGGGGGGAAATGCATTTTTTTATGTAGCTATAACTGATTTATTAATAGCCTATAATGCTAGTAATAGCTGATCTATAAATCTATTCTTAAGAATTTATAGGGCAAATATTCCAGTACCATATTAAAGACACAACTCATGAATGCCTGTAAGCACCAGTCTATTAAGTTAGGCTGTAGGAGAACACAATTATCTCAAGGTGGGGAGTGGAAGGTAAAAAAAATACAACACACAGCATTGATTTCCTCTGATGCTTAGAAAAGTTATTTTAGGGACTGTCCAAGCATGTGTATGTATATGTGCCCAGAGATCTTGTGTTCCTATCTGATCTCACAAGCTAAGCAGTGTTGAACTGGAGCAGGAAACAAGGGCCACTTTGAAAAAAATATATAGTGGTACTGTACTCTGTCTCTGTCCCAGTTCTAAGCTCTGTCTACATCTCATTTGAATGTGTCTGCTATAAAGATCAGTAGTGAAATAGTAAATGCAACCTGTAATGTTTTCTTTGCTTTGTTTGCTTGTGTTATACAACCCTGCAGTGATTCCAGTCAGAGAAGCTGAGGCAGTAAACAGATTTAACTGGTACAAAAAAAATTGCTTATAGTTAGCTGTGGTGCATTTTTCCAAGTTCTAATTGATGGAAGTCAGATACCCAGTGGTCTGACTCAGAACACTGGATCCAGAGTTCCTTGGATTGGGGAAATTTGCACCCACCAGGTCCAAACTTCATGGGTCAGGCCTGGCATATCAATGTTAATATTTTAGAGTAATTGCTGGATTGAATTGACCACAGATGAGGGCACTAATTTCTATGACTGCCCATAGCATTTGTCTTTAACTTTCCCCCCTCTGTATATTTTGACTCTCAATTATACTTTTTTTCCTTTTGGTCCATGGGTGGAAGAGGAAAGTTACAATTACTGACCGTTACTGGTTAAAATTTTAGTCCTGTTAAAGACAAATAACATGGACACACCAGTGGTAAGTTTCTGTTGCTTGTAAAGAAAGCAGGCTAGCAGGTTCCCTAACCCCTTGGAGTGGTGTTGGAGGAGGTGATATGTTTGAGGAAGTTTTTAATATCCGCCCTGTATGTGCTGCCTGTCGGAGCCGGGATTGCTGTGAACTCGAGTGATCTGTGAGTGCTGTGACATCCCGTTGCCTTCTGGTCATGTTGATGAGTCAGGGGAGAATGCATGTGGCGAGAGTTAGCACCAGTCACGAGCACTTCAGCAGCAACCCCCTAATTATTGGGAATGGGGCTTGTCCAGAGAGCAGACTGGACAGTGATAGCCTATTACGGGTCTCTGAGCCAGTGAGCTCCAAGGCAAGTGAGCCTGGTAGAAACAGTGGGTTATTTTTAGCTGCTAGAGTGGTCCAAGCTAATGTTTGTTTGCATCTAATGACCAAATGATTTCCATAATGATGGGAGGGAGCAGTCCTTCCTTCCAATGCACCTTTGGGAATTAGAGCATTAGCTCTGCACTAAGCATATTGCTTGTCTTCCCTACTAAGGGCTTGGTTACAGGTCTTCACAGCAGAGTGCTTGTTGCTCCACAGGGCAGTCAGCATGGGTGAGATAGGGCTGCAGATGCCACCTCGGTGCTAATCAGAGGGAATAAACTGCAGCAAAATGTGAACAGGAGTGATGGGTGGTTGTCTTTGTTCTTGGTTTTCTTTCCGGTGACACTTTTTAGACTAGTTCCAGGGCTATGTGAGAAGAGTGGGTTAGCTCACTGCTTAGAGAAGGTGCTTGGTTAAACTGGTGTAAAGCCGGAGTAACTCCAGATGAACGTCAGTGTAAATGGGAGCAGGATCCAGTCCAGAGTCCCTAGCAGGGGAGAGTTTGTGGCAGGTGCTGCTTTGCTGCTGAAGCCAGCTGGAGGCAAACAAGAAAGCAGATTAGCCTGTCCTCTAAGTGTCTGGGAGCTCCCTGTGTTTTGTGGCCTGGAAGTTAGTCCTGACATCCCTTACTTCACCCCTTCTTCCGGAGCCACCACTGCAACCCAGCCAGCTCTCTAGAGCCCCGCAGCCACTCCTCCAGCGAGTGGCTCTGATTGGTAATTCTCTGCTGTCAGTGCGATCTAGGTGGCTGTCACCATCACACTGCTACCCACACTGTCACCGTCACACACGGGGCTCCTGCTGGCCATGCTTCAAGGGGTGCAGCTCATGTCTCCATCTTAACAGTGGCAGAGGCTGCTGCCAAGCTAGTGATTGGGCACAAACTGGCATGGCCACTGCGAATGTCTGGGCTCCTCTTCCTATGCACACTGGTTGGACAGACTCCCCCGTCTCACACCAGCACCAACTCAGCGCTCTTGGAAGGTGCCGTTCCCATGGTCTCTGCACCACTCAGGTCCCACGTCCGCCCCTAGTGCTCAGGCTGGCCCTCTACACTGGTGAATTTCACCCAGATGGCGGAGCCTGCCCTTGTCTGATGCTGCTGCAGACCCCATTGGTCCCAGACTGGAAGATCCCCAAGGGAGCCCAGACCACAGCAGTTGGTTCCTGGATGGGTCTATAGCAGGAAAGCCCTGGGCCTGAGAAATGCGGGGGAGGGGCGGTGTGTTATGCCGCTAGAATGAAATCGACATGTTTGTTTGGTTTTGGTTTGTTTGTTTGTTTATTTATTTAAAAAAAACCCAGCTTCAGGCACAGCCGGCATTTCTGGGGTGCTTTTCATCCAGAGATTCCCAAACTTTAGGGAGTAGGCAGGTATTGCTCAGCTCTAAAGAGGGAAACTGAGGCACGGATAAAGTAACTTGGCAACAGTCACCCTGAGTGTCAGAGTCTGGAATGGAACCCAGGAGTCCTGGGCCCCAGTCCTGTGTTCTAAACGCTAGATTACACTCGAACTGGAGGGGCCCCTGCAAGCTTTTCCTGGGTTGTGCAATACACTGTTTCGGGTCCCTTCCCTTTCCTGAGGCGCCAACTCAATGGGCCACACAGGCGGGACTGGGATGATTTATCGAATTGCTTTCTTTGCAAGATTCCCCCACAAGCCCAGTGCACCCTGCAGGTACCAGTGCTAGAGCAGCTCCTGCCTGGGATGACAGCTGCCAAAGCTTGGAGGTTGGGCTCTCTAGGTGACACTAGCTTGCAAATTGGCTCCACGCTGAGCCTTCCCTTTGCCAACAAGCCTGTGATGAGATAAGCAAGTTTCTAAGGAGATGTCAGATGCAAATGGCTGGATGTGCCGAGCCAGTGACCAGCAGGGAGGCAATGGGTGGGGCTGGAGGCGACGGCCCCATTATGGGTTTTGAAAGCCTGACACCCACTCCCATTATCTTCAGTGGGAGCTGAGCACTTAGACGAGGATGACCCACTGGTTAGGCAGTGGCGTGGGAGACCTGGGTTCCAGCCCCGTTCCTGCCTGTGTGCCCTTGGGTGGGATAGGTAGGGCGTGCCTATGCTGCCATGGGGAGTGTGATTGCAGCATGGGTACATGCCTTGTCTAGCACAGGTGCCAACAACAGCCAAGCTGCAGCAGTGGGGCTGTACAAGCCCGCCGGGGTCCCAGGGTACGTACTCAGGTGGCTAGCCTGCAGCGACGTCTCTGCTGCTGCAGCTTTGCTGCTATGGGTACCAGCGCTAGCTAGATCAAAGCTAGCTCAGGTATGTCACACATGCTGCACTCACACCTCTGATTCCAATGTGGACATAACTTAGTCTTTCTTGTGGTGTATTGAGGACAGTGTTGGAATGCCAAGCGCTCCCACAAGAGTGGGGTTCCTGGCCCTGCTTGCAGGGTAGGGGCTCTATAGCAAAGCCTGCGAGCAGAGTCAGACTGCAAAGAGCCAATTTACAGCAAAATGGGGTGAGCTGTGCCTGGCTGCCTTTGGGAGCAGCCTGTTTTCTCTCTCTCTGTTTTGGGGTTCTTGTGTGACATTGTTCTGAATTCTAAGAAATAAAGTCAGGTTATGTTGCAGCCTTCTGGCAGGAGTAGTTATGTTTTTATCTAACTTCTAAGTGTGTGCTGTGAACATTACATCTCTGTGCCATGTGTAGAATGGGGACAATGGTAGCGACGGGGTGGATAAATACACCAATGTTTGGGTGGTGCTAAGATACTCCGGTAATGGAGGCCAGAGGTACCTTAGCTAGATAAGGTCTCAGTGCTGCAAGGGGCTGCACGCCTACTGTGAGGGGCAGCGTGGGAGTGGAGTGGGGCTCGGGACCTTGTAGGATAAGATGGTGCTTTGCCTGGAGGGAGCAGGCACTCTCTGGCAGTGGAAAAATTGGGGTCCTGGTGTGGGAAGCTGCTGGAGCTCTGTTCCAGTAACACAGCTCATGCCAGCCCTCCCTGCAGTCCTCTTCTCCCCCAGCAAGACCATTTCACCCCATCGCAATCCTGATTGATACCCTCCGTCTCTCCCCCTGTCCTGTCAATGCACCGTATTTCCTCTCTGACCTGCAGCAGCCCTGGTTATTTCAGCCCGCGGCCTCCCAACAGTCGCCATCTGTCCTCCTTTCCAAGGGACAAGCTCGATTTCCTTGTCTCTTTGCTGGGCCGGGTGATGCCAGCTTGCAGGATGTGGGGTGATGCCAGCTTGCAGGATGTGAAGTGGTGTCAAGCAGGGAAGGACTTAGAGGGGGGTGAGCAAGTTCAGCGTCAGCACTCAGCCTGCTGGGGGGGCACAAGCAGAGGCACTGTTTCCATTGCAAAAGGTAGACGATCTACAGCCCATTAGGCTGTTTGCTGACTCCCCTGTCTTATGGCCCGAACACAGGATGCTAATCAGCACGTAAGTGCCCTTTCTCTGGAAGGATGTCACAGGTTGACAAGTACAGCAGAGGTAAGAACATTTCTACTTGACACATCTGTTGCAATACAGCCCTGAAAGCAAAGCTGGCATTTAGAATGTACAGTTCAGAGCGCATGCTCCACTCAGCCCTCCTGTACGTCTACGGTGATTGTGCTTGGCACTGCTACAGTGCCCTCCATTCAAGCCTCTCAAAGCACTTTGCAAGTGTTCAATAGGCCTTCCACCTGTGCTATGAGGTAGGTATTATCCCCATTTTACTGCGGGGGAAACTGAGGCACGGAGCCAACATAACTAACCAGGGTCATACGCTGAGTTTGCAGCAGAGCTGGGCACTGAAGCGCTGCCATTCCAGGGCTTCAGATACAGCGCCGCACTTCCAGCGTGATGTGTGAAGCAGAACAGCGCGAAGGACTGTGGAGGGGGCAGGCCAGCCTGTGTCTTGTAAACCAGCAAAGCATTTGCCTTGGCTGGGAGGAGTCAAGAGCTGTTGAAGGGGAAATGATGTTTGGACATGGGATGGGGATGATAGATTCTGAGCAGGCTGGGACGGTGGGACTGCAAAATGATCCAACAAGCAAGTACCAGAGGAGGGTGCAGCAGGCGCTCTGTCTGCCCCTGCTCCATGGTGTGGGGGAAGCTTAACAAGGAGGAAGGAAGAGTGGATGCTAAATGATCTTAGATGCCTCCCTGAGCTGTCCTGGTGCCTATGGAGCGGGGCTCCCCTTTGCATCCTGCACGGCCTGGAGGAGGCGGGAGTGGATGAGAAGTGCCCAGGGAGGGGCCAGGAATCACTGTTACATACAGCATCAGGGAGGTACAAGCTTCAGTCTGTCCATGAAGAACAAGAACTGTTTCCCCTCCTGGGATGAAAGGTCCAGGACCCACCAGTGCCTGACTCCTGTGGCAGAGGGCAAGGGGCCACAGCTTTGCGACAGCGCTTTTCCGCTGTACGGCTCTGCCCCGGGCACCACTGGGGCCGCCTGTTCCTCTCCAAGCTGCCGTGAAGGTGCTAGGGGAAGGGAGGCTGAAGCAACACAAGCCAGGCCAGAACTAACCTGGGGGCTGGGCAGGCTTCTTCTTGGGCCTGCCACTGCCCCTCCATCGCAGTATATTGCCTTTGTGCTGTCCCATTCCTCCCCCTCTGCCGCCCCACCTCATTCCCAGCATGCACCAGTGTCACCCTGGCCCCCAAACTTCCCAGCTCTGTCTTTACTCCTCCCCCATCGCACAGCTCTGCCAACCCAACCTGGGTGGGCACAAGGAGATGACTCTACTTCCTTTGCTCTTAACAAAGGGCCCTGGGAGACCAGAGCTGTTTGTCAGGCACATTTGTTGCTTCTGCTGCTTGAACGAAAACTCGGGCAATTAGGCCGTTTCCTTGCCGTCGTGCTAGCGTTCCCCTCTCCACGCCCCCTCGGGGGTTCCTCTCTCAGGTCACAGTTCTCCCGGAGGACTCTGCAAAGCAAAACCCAGGGCAAATAGAAGTCCTATTATTGATCACACATGGAAAATTACCACTCGGCCATTTTCTCCATTAGGCGCCTCCTGCTATTGTGCCTGCCCCAGCAGCTATGTGCTGCAGCTCAGAAGGAAACACAAAGCACCAGCATTGACCTTCTGGGAGGGCAGGTGCTTGCGCATGCAGAGCAGCACTGGCTATTCTTGCTGGGAGCGCCAGCCTGCACCAGAGACGTTTAAGGATACCGTCCTTACAAAAGCTGCCTATAAAGAGCTGGTGGGTAGAAGACAGGCTGGGGAACGAATGCGGTAGTGTGTCAGCTCTGGGGACCGAAGTCCTTTGTTTTTAATGGGTGTAGCATGGGTGGGGTAATGCAAACCTCCCCACAGAAACGTCTCAGCCCTGAGCCAGATGGATCATTGCTAGGGGAAAGGGGAGTTTGTTCTCCATCACCTCTGCTGCAACCGCCAGTTACTTCTGTTTAGCTGAGAGAGAGCTTTTCAACCACCGAGCTGAAAGCTCCTTGCAAAGAATCATAGAATCATAGAATCTCAGGGTTGGAAGGGACCTCAGGAGGTCATCTAGTCCAACCCCCTGCTCAAAGCAGGACTAATTCGCAACTAAATCATCCCAGCCAGGGCTTTGTCAAGCCTGACCTTAAAAACCTCTAAGGAAGGAGATTCCACCACCTCCCTAGGTAACACATTCCAGTGCTTCACCACCCTCCTAGTGAAAAAGTTTTTCCTAATATCCAACCTAGACCTCCCCCACTGCAACGTGAGACCATTACTCCTTGTTCTGTCATCTGCCACCACTGAGAATAGTCTAGATCCAAGGGGGGGGGGGGGGTAGGTGGCAATAGCCTCATTTTACAGATGGGGAAACTGAGACACACATTTTCCCAAGATCCAGGGCAGTCTACTGAGTCCCAGTCTAGTGCCTTGGTAGTTTTTGTAGTGCAGACCCCTGTAAACTCAGACCCAGAACACACCGCTTCATTTTCTAAGCCATTGCACATTCATCAGATAGTAGCAACGTCCGGTCACTCCAGCATCCAGCTCCCAGGTGAGTGTGGACCAGTGACGTACACTGGAAAGGCTTCATAGCTCCTTGCTGAGCCGCTGAGCCATCTCCCAGAGTGTCTCAACTGCATGAAAGTGCTGATCCATTAGGCCCAGAAGCTCTCATTCCTCGCTGGAATGCAGGGAAACTGGGGAGGGGAAGAGTGAAGAGGTGGCTTATGGGGTCGAAACACCCAGACCCCAGAAAGACCTCAAGGTCAGACTTCCAAACCTAGGAGGCTAACCTGTGGCTCCTACCACCATAGTGTCAGTCGCTGCCCGGGTGCCATGGGGCTGAGCCCCCGTGTGATGAGATTGCTGGCATGCTGGTGAGCGGGCTCAAGTCAGTGGGTATCTCAGCACTGACCATGCTGGGGTCACAGGCTGAGGGTCTGCTATGCCTTGCTGCTAAAGGCAGAAGCCCAAGCCCCATGCCTTAGGGCTCCCCAACCCCTAGAAATAATGTGCCAGGCAGGCGCTTTCCCCAGGGACGCCTGCAATCTGCCACCAGCCTCATCCCTCTCAGACAGTGACAGTATTTAGAGCTGAAGTGCTCTGCATATAATTACTAATCAGCTGCAGGCAATCAATTCATCTATCAGCCTCCTCCTCCGTGACGGGATGCTTTTCGGCACCGAAGGTGACTCCTCGAGGAATTAAGATTTAAAAATAAAAGTAATAATCGTAATAAATTCATTAAATAAGCATCAAGCTAATTTGCAAGCGGAGAGTGACGGGGCATCTTCTGCACACCTGCTGCTCTTTTTAAAGAGGCCCCGTGTAGCATAATGTCGGCATACCTTCTCTCCAGCCCAGAGCAGGAATCGGACTTTCCTGCTGATGAAGCTAAAGGGGCCTGGCCTGTTGTGGAAGGCGTGTGTGGTCCACGGTGCAGCAGCAGCACAGGGTGCGTGAAAAGGACCCTGTAATGCAGCAAGGGTAATGCAAGCACAAGACCATTTTAACTCTCCATGAAACGATGGCCTGAGGAAGCTAAGGGTGGGTGGATAGAGTTAGGGCTCAGTTTTAGTCAAGATGTACTTTCCCCTGTTAAAAGCATGTCATAGCCACTGCCTGTGTCTAGTACGACTGGGATTGCCTGAATGTCAGGGGCAGGGTGGGGGTAGCAGAGAACATAGCTGGGTAACTGAGGTTTGGGAGAGTTGAGGGAATTTTTTCAATGTTGTTACTAGTCCTGAGGGGATGCACTGGGTCGGTGTCAGATAACAGGGAGCTTGGGATGTTTGGAGCTGAGTTTCAAGCCCGTGTTTCCCAAAGTGTGTCTGACCCTAGGGTGCAAACACTGCTGGGCTCACACCAGTCAGGCAAGCTACACGTGCACATCAGTGCACTGACCTGACTCAGGCGTGTAGGCTTTCAGTATGTCTATGCCGGGGGAGAGAGAATGCTGGAATTCTGTGGCGTAAGGCGCTATTCTGTCCATCCAAACCCTGGTACTCTAGTCTCTCGGTACCCCATAGCATTTGATGTCTGTATCCTCACACCCACTCTGAGGTAGGGGAGTGCTTTTGTTCCCATTGAAAAGAAGAATCCGAGACACAAAAGCCCAGACCCACAAAAGGACTTGGGTGCCCAACTCCCACCATGAAGATCCTCATAACCCCTGCTAAACTGCTGCCTAACCCCGAACACACCCAAAGTCCCTCACTGCCTAAATTTCACTGTTCAAATCCCCTGGGCACCTAAGTGTCTGTCTCTGGGCATGTGCACTGCTGCCTAAATCTCGGTTCCTGGGCCCTCATCTCGGGCATAAGCCCCAGCAGGATCCTCAGATCACACGAAACCAGGTGTTGCCTTGCTTATCTCACCTGCGGGGCTCAGTCTGGGAGGTGTGCTCACAGCAGGCCAAACTCCACACAAAATGGCATGGAGGGAGGAGGCGGATGCCCTCCATTGTAACCTTTACCTCAGTGGTCAGGGAACTCTGCCAGGAAGTGGGAGACCCCAGTTCAGTTCCCCCTGGTTACAAGGGAAGTTCTCTTTCCCCCTGGTGAGCCATTTTGCGTGGAGTTAGGCATGTGCCACTGTCCTTCGTGTGAGAAACAGCTGGAGCATCTGACTGCAGGAGAGGGTTCCCAGCTGTGTATCCCAAGTAGAGATAGCTGCCCTGCTCTGAGAGAGGGGCAGGGCTTAGGGGACACCCTGCTTCTCAGCATTTGCAATGGGCTAGCTTAGACCGTGCCGCCCCTAGCATGCTGGTGTTTATGGCACCCATTCATAGGCGCCTGTCTCTCCCAGGATACCTACCCAAGGGTTTGTGGAGTCCACTGGGTGACTAGGTACCATGCTGCCTAAGTCTCTTTGCAGATTTGGGCCTAAGGTTGCATGAGAAGTCTGGGCAAGCAGGCACTTGAACGCAGGTCTCCTGTATCTCAGGCTACCACCCTAACCACTGGACCATCCTTCTTCCCATTGAGTGCAAGCAAGGGGTTCATGCTTTGGCCCTAAATATTTCCCACTCGAGTCCTGGGCACTCTGCATGGGTGCCCACTTATTGCCTAATTCGGAACCCTCTCAGAGGCCACACACTTTGAAGATTGACTCAAATCCTCTCTGGTTTGCAATTGGCTGTAGAGAAACTGAAATATAGAGCAGAGGACAGGGAGAGAGAAATTCTAAGGATAAATACAGCTGGCCCCCAGCTGCCAGTGCCAACCTAGCTTCACAGGGTCTCTTCTATCCCTGGCACAGGGCCCAGGCTTCTCTTTAGCTGTAAAACCTGTTGTTTTTCCCAATTGAAACTCTCTGGGGGAAAAAAGGCCCTGGTTTAAATGATGGGAAAAGTTTATGAACTCCAACTACTTTTGCAAACCAAAAACAAAAGCAGTAGTTGAAAGGGTTCCCCAAACTCTGAACGTCACAAGGTTACCCTTCCTCACTGGGTCCAATGGAAGAAGCTGTCTGCGAGAACTAGACAGCCTCAACTTGCCTGTAGGCAACTCTCAGCACGCTCTGAGCCCAGGAGACAGATGGCCGGTGGAAGGTTCTATCCAGCAGGTTCTATTTTAAAACATACTGGGTCAGACCAATTGTCCATCTAGCCCAAATAGCCTGTCTTCTGACAGTGGCCAGGGACAGTCGCTTCAGAGGGTGTGAACAGACCAGGGCAATTATCAAGTGATCCATCCCCTTTCGTCCAGTCCCGGCTTCTGGCAGTCAGAGGCTTAGGGACACCTAGAGGTTGGGGTTGTGTCCCTGACCATCTTGACTAATAGCCATTGCTGGACCGATCCTCCATGAACTTATCTCATTCTTTTTTGAACTAGTTATAATTCTGGCCTGCACAACATGCCCTGGCGATGAGTTCCACAGGCTGACTGTGTGTTGTGTGAAGAAATACTTCCCTATGTTTGTCTTAAACCTGCTATGTAGTAATTTGTTTGGGTGACCCCTGGTTCTTGTCTTCTGTGAAGTGGTAAAGAACACTTCCTTATTCACTTTCACCACTCTATTCGTGATTGTATGGATCTCTATCCTCTCCCCGCTTAGTCATGTGTGTTCTAAGCTGAAAAGTCCCAGTCTTTTTAATCTCTCCTCATATGGAAACTGTTCCATACCCCTAGTCATTTTCGATGCCATTCTCTGTGCTTCTTCCAATTCTAATATATCTTTTTTGAGTCAGGGTGACCAGAACTGCACACAGTATTCATGATGTGGGCCCACCATAGGTTTTTATAGTGGCATTATGATATTTTCTGTCTTATTATCTGTCCCTTTCCTAATGGTTCCTGACATTCTGTTTGCTTTTTTGATTGCCACTGCACACCGAGCAGATGTTTTCAGACAACTCTTCATGATGACTCTAAGATCTCTTTCTTGAGTGGTAACAGCTATTTTCTATTCCTTCGAACTGGAGACCCATCGTATACAATACTCATCACCAAAGTCCTGGAACTGGGGAGAGATGGGTGGTGTCTTCTGATTCTGCTAGGCTCAATCCATGCAATCAGTGAAGAAACTGCAGGCTGCCATCCACCTCAAGAGTGGGATTCCTCAGACTGCAGTCTGCCTGTTCACGGCCCAGTCTAGTAGCTTCCCTGATGTTAGGGTACAATGCCAGAGTCTGTGGGTACACCTGCACAGATGCTGAGAGGCGTAATTCCCAGCTTGGACAGATGGATACACTAGAAGTGTGGCTGGGGCAGCACGTGTGGTGGCTTGGGGTAGCCATCTAAGTACATACCCGGGGAGTCAGGCACAGGGCCATCCCTAGGAGGGTGCGGGGCCTGGGACATAGGCACCGAGTTTCTAATCTGCCGGGGGGTGCTCCGCCCAGGCCCCGCCCCCACTCCACCCTTTCCCCAAGGCCCCACCCCCACCCTGCTTCTTCCCACCCCTGCCGCTTCCCACTCTACCCCCGCCCTGCCTCTTCCCCGCCCAGTTCTGACCCCTCCCCCAAGCGCACTGCACCCTCACACCTCTCCCCTCCCCCCAGCACCTCCTGACACCGGGGGCGAAACATCTGACCCGTGGCAGGCAGTAGGCACTGGGAGGGAGGGGGAGGTGCTGATCAGTGGGGCCCACCAGCAGGCAGAAGGCGCTGGGGAAAGGGGGATGTTCTGGTGGGGGCCATTTGCCTTCTCAGTGGCCGCCACTTGCCTTCTCACCCCCCTCCCACCTGCCCACCCGCCCGCCGCTCTCCTCCTTGCTGTCCGCCCGCCTGCCTCCTCACCCCTGCCTGCTGCTCGCCTCCCCGTTCGCTTCCTCACCCTGCTCGCCCGCCCGTTTCCTCACAATTTTACCCAAAGCATGGGCCCGGGGTGGTTGCCCCAATTCGCCGTACCCAAGGGACGGCTCTGGTCAGGCAGGATTGTTCTCTGGCGGCGAGCCCGAGCTGCCGTCCATGCTGCTGCGGTCACACTGCTATTGTTTGGCACTAGCTGAGCTGGGAATCCCACCTCCCAGGTGCTATGTAGACATCCCGTGTGTGTGAATGGTACAGATCCAAAAGAGCATGGTTCCTGGATTGATTGCAAAGGGCTATAAGAAGGAGAGATTTATCCGCCCGCCCCACTAAGCACAGCTATAAAGGTACTGTATAGGAACTGCAGTGTAGGGCACTTTTCTCGATATCTTTAAAGAGACTGCACCAAATCTCAGCCCAAGTTAACACAGCAAGAATTCCCCTGGGAAATATCTGCCTGGGTGCAAGTGTTCAATTTTGCACGGGTGGAAGTTCAAGTACCGTCACTGCAGACTGTCCACGCCCAGGCCTACCCCCTCGCTATCTCCGCCGCCTGGTAATGGAGCGCACATGGACCAAGATATGTACACATGGGATTCAGTCCTCACCCCACCGCTCAGGCCACACAATAGGGTAAGATTGCTACTGCTGCAAGGGGCTTCCCTTTCCATAGACTCCTAGGGCTGAAGTGGTTTAGAAGTCAGGGATTGGCTGAGGTGCTCTGCCATCAGAAGTGATCAGGGAGGGCAGGGCTAACCTGGTCTCAAGGCATGATGGGAGCGTGACTCAGCATAAAACCCCCAGGCAGTGGGTAGCAGAGTGTGCTGGGTAGAGAAGCTCAATAGGGAAGGGGTTGTGTGGGAGCTGGGAGGTGTCCCTGGAGTAAGAAAAAGGGAACCAGGCCATGGGAACGGAGAGCCTGTGCTTTCAGCCACCCATAGGTAGGTTGTTATAGACTTGGCATGTCTATTGGATTTGCTTTTATTTATTTCTGTTGGTGCGGATCTGTAAGTCTAGCAGGCTCTTGAGGGCTATCTTGCTTCCCCCTGCAGGGCGCATAACTCCAGTGGTGCCTGTGTCTAATCAGAAATGCTTTGTAGAATTATCAGCATTGGTGTCTAACTTTATTTTTGTTAACTGAGAATTTTCTGTAGCTTTAATTCCCCCCCCACTAGCCTCCCTGCAGATCTGCTTTGTGAGCATCTCCGCACAAAGGCTGGCTGCCGTGGGAGCTGCAGAGTCTAGGATTGGCCGGTCCCTTCTCTAGGATACTTGTGTTGTGGTATCAGAAAGAGCCATTGCTGCTGCTGCTGCTGCCACTGGCGAGGGTGCTCCACTGGGGGCTTTGCTCCCCAGCCCACAATAGGGGATAGTGGAGCTACCTCATCTGCCCTTGCTGACCTCTTTCCCATCCCATCTCTGCGGGCTGAGGGAGGATCTGCTGCTCTTCTCCTGGCCCCCTAATGCTCTGAAATGAAATGGGACCCATGATTCTATTGAGTAAATTCATGATCATCCCTGCTGATAATTTGTTTTTAATTTTATTTTTTTGCCAGCCTTATCCCCTGTAAACAGAAATAGAAAAGATGTATCTTAACTATTTGTATAGCGTCAATTGCTGCACCTCCCAGTTGCATTGTAGCACCCCCCAGGATTTGGTGCGTGAGTGCCTTCTCCCAGTACTTCCGAATAGTCCAAGTTCTGGAGCTCTGTCCCCTCTTACTGCAGAGAGTGAACTGCAAGCTATGGGAGGTGGGCTTCTCTGGTTGTTCTCAAAGCTGGCCTGTCTTTTGAGTTGGAAGAAACTGGAGCTATTTTGGTACCGTTCAACCCAACAAATGTGTTGCACTCCATCAGCCACCATCTGTAACTATCCTGCATTGGCAAACAGTCAAGGAATGCAAGAGCATCAGTGTAGAGGAATTGCATTGCTATGGGAGGACACCGTGCCCTCATGCAGTGGCATGAAGAGTCAATGTCGTAGTTGGAGCTGGGTGACTTTTTCAGTTGAATAGTAAATTTCCAGACAAATGCTGTTTTGGGGTGACTGAGACTATTAACGAATTTGGGTTGAATTCATCGAGTAGTTCTGGCTGAATAATAATGGGGATTTTTTTAAAAAGTTGAAATGGTTTGTTTGGAGATTTTTTTTAATGAAACGTTTTGACTTTGCACTCCAAAACGATGTTTCACTTCAAAATGTAGCTAAACTTGTTTGTTTGTTTATAAAGGGTTTTAAAAAAACCCACCTGAAACCAAATTGGTTTGGGTCAAATGAGAAACTTTGTTCAAATGGAAACTGTTTGTTTCATTTCATTGGGGAACGCCCCCCTCCCCTCCAAATTTAATCCATTTTGAACCTAAATGGAATTTTTTTCTGGTCTGGCCACGGACGCAAAAATCCATGATTTGCTCAGGTCCAGTCACAGTGCCCCCAAATGTGGTGATTCTGTAGCTGACCGAAGTTAACTTGCAGGATGAGGGACAGACCTATGAAAACTAAGACTGGCACATGAATTGCAGGGTAAATAACAACCCCGCCAGAGGGGTGACTGCAGAGGAAGGGGAGATGTTCCTTTCTATATTGTGTCCCATGTTACGCACTCTCTGTTGACTAGCTGCTGCGTGGCACTCACTGTGTTGGTTAGCGTGCCATATTGCTTGGTCAAATCTCTCCTCCTCTTGCCCACAGATCTTGATAAAACCCTAAATGCATTACATGTTCCTGAAATGCACTGTATAATTCAATGCATAAGGCATTACCATTCTAAGGCAGTGCTTTCTTGTAAATAAAACATGCAATTGGAATTTAGCATCATACAGATAATCTGTTCTCATGACAAATATTCTTACAATTGCAACAAACCATAGGAGAGGATCTAATGGTATTATTTGAATAGACACATCACTTTAAACTAAGGCAGTCCCCATCTGCTTCACTCCTCTGATTACAAATGCAAACGAGAACACTCTTCCCAGCAGCATCCTAACGAGGTGTGCTAGTGACTTAAATGTCCTCATCTGTTCTTAATCATAGCATCACACGGCTGGCTGTATTCTCTCTTCAGCAAAAAAGACACAAACTTCAGGGAAACTGCTCTGAAGAGCTATTTCCCTGATAGGGCAATTGTCTTGCCTCTGTTGGCTAGATGTTCAAGTGGACCAAAATCAGTGGCAGATGTAACCTGTGATTGAATGACACCCCCCCCCCCTTGTTATTACTGTGGCTTGTACAAGCTCATGCAAGAGCCAGGAATGGAAGCCTGGGCTCCTGTCTCTCAGTCCAGTGTCTCTAACCAAAGGACTGTCCTTCCCTTCCAATGGGCACCCCAAAGAGAGTCTCTATCTTGGATGATCCAGGTCTGACTGAGGTTCATAGGTACTACTGCAGTACAAATAACAATACTCAGTCCTGAGCGGGTCATATTATAATGCTGCCTCATGCCGCCTTCTCACCACTTGCCTCCTGTAGGGGATGCCTTTTCTCTGACCCTTGGTGAGTTGCATGATAGAGATGCCGGAAGAACTGCCCAGAATTTAACTGGATGGAAATAAGAGGAGCCTCTACGTAGTCCTAGCTAACCCTACTCTTCCAGGAAAGGGTCTGTAGCATAGTGGTGGCAAAGCCTCTTGGGCTGGACTCATGCCTGTGGTGTGAGCCGTCCTGTCCTGATTGCTTACAGCAGGTCTGGGGCACCGTGTGTACGGACACAAGGTAGCATGGGTCCCTCTGGGGCTTTTGTGAACATGAAGGGGGATACCTAAGGCAACTGGATACAGGCCTGTGTCCCCGTCACTGTCAGACACTACACTGGAAACACAGAGCCAGTGCCCATTCAGTTCCAGTTCGGCGCTGAATCGATGAGGGATGTCACTGCAGAGAAACTCCCCAAATGGCAGGGGACCCCTAGCCCAGCATGAGTCTCTGCGCATTGCAATCTCTAGTCCATGAGCACCCGCAACTGACAAATGCCCCCTCTCTTTCTGATTTACTTCTCTTGTCCTGGGGCTACCGCAGTAATGAGTCAACAGTGCAGTATATTTAAATGCAAAATACCATTATCCTTCATTAAAAGATCTGTCATTGCCCAGACTGCACAGGGGAGAGTTATTACGCCATTACACTTCTAGTGACACATCACTTTCACAACCCCTCAGAGCACACACGGTGCTAGGATGATGCATGGTTCCCTCCCCAGTATCTTGCTCTTAGGTAGGCACATGGGCTGCTAGCCGGCCGTGGCAGCCAAGTCCCAGTGCATGTGTTCTGATCCTCACTGTAGCAATTTGAAGCCTTGCCTTTTTAATTTTCATTTACAAGGCAAGCGCTAGTGGCTTCCAGATAATCGGAGGGATATACTAGACTAAGCTACCCTGGTGTATTTCAGAGATGTCTCAATAGTGGGCTCGGGAGGATTTGAAACGGCTGCTGCATCCTAAATATCTTCAGTGTTAAACCCTTGTGAAGGCTTTGCTATGAGGAGACTCCTGCTCAGAGACTTTAATGGCTCTGGCAAACCCACTGATTGTGGCAATCTCACCCCACTGGAGTCCGAGCTGCTGGGACCCTCGCAAGAACTGATCAACAAAAACCACAATTCTCCATGCTCACAGAGGACTCTGTTGGAGGATTCCCGCTAGTCCTAAGAGATACAATTATCTGGGCCTCCCGTGCTCTACACATTAACCCGTGGCCAAGAGGGCCCCACAGACTAAAGCTTGCAGGTTTGCCACTCAGTGAGATGGACCCAACCTTACTAGGGTTGGAGCTGGTCTGAATTTTCTGGTGATTCATGTTTCATCAAAAGATACTGCTTCATCAGAACCAAACTGGTCACAAAATAGGGCTGGGTTTGGTGAATTTCCCAAAGTGAAACATTGTCAGTTTCAAAATTGCTGAAATACTTTGTTTTGACTTCCTTTAAAAAAAAAAGAAAAAGAAAAAAATCTACTTTTCTGGTTCAAAATGACTTTTTGTTTTGACCTGAAACAAACAACCCCCGCCCCAATAACTTGGTTTGTGAATATTTTCAAGACTTGAACTTTTTGTCCCCATTTGAGATGACGGGAGGGGGTGGTGTGACTGTGAGGGGAAGGGGAGAGGCGAAGGCCTTCCAAATATTTGTGGGATAGGTAAATAGTTTCTTGCTCAGCTCTGTTACGATTAAGAGATGCCCATAAAGATTTGGGGCTCTTCTTCTCTATGTCAACATTAGGCCTTACCATGCTGGAATGGCCCTGTGGTCCTTCTAGTGGAGAATCCTGCTTCTAATCAGCCACTGGCCAATGTTGGATGCTTGGTATGAGAGTGAACACCACCATGCTCTCCCTGGTACGCTGTGCACTCCAGTCGCATGAAATGAAGCATGTCTTCCTGACCCTGGCTTGCTAGCACCATGTCAGCAGGAGGAACCATTAAATATAGAAATACCTGAAATGTCAAAGCAAAGGAGAGATCCACAATGTGCAGTGAAAAAATTCCTTCCAGATGAGAACTCCTGACCTCTCTGTGATATCTGCAGCCTTCCCTATGGCCTTTATTATTCATAGCCATAACTTCTGAATCACACCCAGCAACTCTGCACTTGGGCTAGAGATTAATCAAGACCTTTAATCCCAGCCCTGTCAAGAAAATACAAAATCCCTAAATGAAAATCTGATTTTTGGGCTGCATCGTATTGGACAAACTCCACAGTTCTCAAGCTGCTCCCCTGCGAGGGCGCTCTGCGGGGTCTGCTCTTGTTCAAGCTGTCAATACACATTAGCAGACAGGCCTAGCTGGAGCGGCGTTTTGACTCTGCGTCAGGAAGTCGGAGCGCTGTACAATTTCCCCCCCTTTCCCCACCCTCAAGGTGGGAGGCCGTAGTGTGAATTTGCTCTATTGACTTCTCGAATTCCTGTGATTAGACATAAATGGAAAAGTCAGAACCATGGGGAGTTCAACCTTTTCTGAGCTTGACAAGTGTGTGTTCTGTGACAGGAGGAAAACAAGGAAGTGGAAGAGGAGGGAGCCGGATGCTACGGAAAGTCTTTTGACACTAGCTGTAGAGATGGGATCAGGGTCCGGATTTCTTGCAGTTTGGCTCCTGGGTTTTGTTGTGGGCCGTTATAAGCACAGTGCTGGCTCTAGGCGAGGCACGAAACTGCCTTGGCTGCCCGCTAGCACACTGATAAAGGGAAAGTTGGGAGTGCTTCTCAGGTCTCTGCTGTGACTGCGAGGCAATGCAGGGAGGCTAGTCTAGGGGCTCTGACTGGCAATGGGGCAGCAGCAGTCCATAGAACCCTTCATGTTAAAGAGCTACTTTGTAGCTGTGTATGGTGTACGGCCTTTAGAGGAGCATTGGGCTTATTCTTCCCTCTTTCTAAGCCAGGCAGCGACTACTTGCATTAAATTGGAGACAGGACTGAACCAAATCCCTAGATCCAAACAAATCCTCAGACTTTGGGGGTGGGTGGGTGCTAAGACTCGTGTGTGGCTTGGCTTGATGTCGGCAGAGCAAATTTCAGCCACCCTGTGCAATGCAGGTATACAGCCGTCACACCATGGAGCATCGCACGCAAGCACCCTTCCCATCTGGATCAAGATGAAACATTGTCTGCTGCCAGCTACCTTAGGTTCTGTTTCCATATCAATGACTGCTCCGTGGGTTCCATCTGAGACGGGACAGCATACATTCCCCATTCATTCTGATCACTTGTTCCTGCCTCAATACTTTTCAGGAGACTTTGCCATCACATTTTTATCGTCTTGTTGGGAAATGACATGAGCTGCCTCTTGAGCCTTTATATTTCACTTCATTTAAACATTTCCTCCAATTTGAAGATTTAATGGTCTAAAAAGCTTCTTGATGAGACGAAAGGAAAGGGCATGAAAAATATCTGCTTTAAAAAGAGGGATGGGTGACTTCTGACAAGGCCTGTGAAACTGCTCTAGTCAAAGGACTGGGAGCCACCAGAGGGTACTAGTGAAACCACCATTGCTGGTCCTGTTCACTGGACCATATAGGATTTGGATCTCGGAGAACTGCTGCTTGTTAGCTGCGGTGCAGCTCTTTACCGAAGCAGTGCATGTTGCCTCTAAAAGCTTTTGGATTGCCTTCATCTCTTTCTGAGGTGCAGAGCTGCTGCCTGAAGGTTATACTCACCCAAAACCTAACACGGCAGCATGGCCTAGCTCATGTCAGCTGAGTTAACCCGTTCCCACCCGTAACAAGCTCTGAGAAGAGCAGCTTTTGTTCTTCTCCCAAATCACAGGGAGCCCATTCCTGGCTAAACTCTTATTGACTCCAGCAGCAGTTAATTCCTTGCTTGATTTTCCTGAGCCTCCCCCGTCTCCTATGTCTATACCTGTAGAAGCTTTAATACTCTACAATGTGTCCCATGCTAAGTCACTTGCTAAACTAATCTTGACTGGGAGGAATCCTGAACTGGATGTGGCATTTGGGTACCTCTGTACGCCTGGCCTTTCCAGGACTGCTGCTTTGCGGTGAAGCAGGCATTGCAATACAAGCCACAGAGGCTGCCAGCATGAGGAAGTAGCTTTGTAAACCTCTCTTCCAATAGCTAGGAAGAGCAGCCTTTAATCTTAATTAGGTTACACAGTGAGCCATCATCCATCTGATTTCTCCGATTGCTCTTTGAAGAGGGCTGGACCAAAGGAAAGAAGGCCCGAAAGTGATGAGTATGGGACAGAACAGGGGCTAGGTCAAATCTTAGCACCATACAGTGGGGCATGTGTATTTAGGGAAGGGTGGAATTCTACCAGAGCAACCAGAAGATACTTGGTGTGTTGGAACCAAGGGCTTGAGCGAGTCCTTTCACAGCTGAGCAGCCCTTTTTGAATTGCATGGCAGTTTAGTTGCCATCTGGCTCTCTAGAATGGCTAACACACAAGTGTGACCTTTAATGGAGGCAACAAGGTAGAGCAAAGACCCTCTCAACTCTGGTTTGGAACATCCCTTGCTCCAACCCTCTAAAAGCAAAGTTTGGGCCTCAATCGCAGGCTTTCTGTCTGCCTGCAGCTGTGCCCCTCATAAGCTTTCAGAGATCCCGCCAATGTCCATTGCAGCAGGTGGAGACAGACTGAGATGGAGGACGTGCTGTGTCTCGTTTAATCACCACCGAGCCCAGGAACACTGCCAGGAAACCAGTGCTGTCCAAATGAGGTCCATGGAGTTCATTCAATAACTCACTAACAAATATCCTGTGGTAGTGCCCAGAGGCCCTGGTTGGGATTGCACAGCACCCACTTGTGTCCCCAAACATACCAAGGTCTGGTCTCTGCCCTGAAGCATTTGCAAATGAACTCTGACGGCTTTTGGGTCATCTCTCTGTTACAGGCACCAGGTCTCCCTGTCCATTCCAGAAATGGAATCCCCTCTTCAGCTAAGATTCCAACTCTGTCCTAGAACTGCAGTGTGTGGACTGAGCAGTGGTCCTATTAGAGCTTCATACCCGCCCAGGATCCTTGCCTGGTTACCATGCTGTCCTCCAGTTCTCTTGCAGCACTGATCACTGTACTCCTGAAGCTCCCTGAAGTAAAACAACCTTCCCTTAAGGGCTCTAGTCCCAACCGAAGGGATGTTGTTACTGCAGAGCTAACACTGGTGATCAGCGCCCAGGTCTGAGCAGCCACACAAGAAAGCCGTATCTCAGTGACTGACTGCATCCGCACTGGTGCTGTGCTGTGCTGTATGTGTTGCTAGGACGTCTGGGGCACATCTCATGGTTCTTTGAGCGGCACTGAGCTGAGCCACTCTGATTCTTTCCCAGTGAATTGTGGGAGAACTTGTTTGTTCTCTGGGCACTCAAGCAGGAATTGTGGGAAGGCACCAGGAGGACAATCCACATTTGAGTGATTTAACTTGTATACACAGTGCAAAGTGGGCGGATTACTAGCCCAACTGAAAGCAATACCTGAGCTCTAGCCTATATCCAGGATGAAGCAGCTAGCTTGGAAGTAAAGCACCTCTACGCTTGGGTTCGAGTGCTTTGTGTGTGGACGGAAGCAGGTAGGGGCGATACATGAGTACAAGCCTGAATTGCTTCTGCAGTGAAGACAAGTCCTAGGAGCAGATGGGGGGAGATTCTCTGTGTGTTTGTCCTTCAACTACCACAGAGGTGATTAGTTCTCCATAGGCAACAAACTTCAAGAAATTTGTTTGGCGGGAGGGTGGTGGACAAGTAGCCTGCTGCCTGATCCTTCTCAGTAATCAGTAAATGCCGGTTGGTTTTTCCTAGCCAACAGCAGTTCTACTGCTCACCAGAGCTCCCATCTCTTTTCTTGTTATTTCCTTCTTCCTTCCTTCCTTCCTTCCCGAGGGAGCCAGCTATCTGACTGCTTTGTGCTGCCCCGGTAGGAGCCAGAATCTGGCCCGTGAGCTCGGTGACTCAGTGACCTGGCTTGCAGGGATGTTGGGAAGAAACTCATCAGTGTCTGAATGGCTCAGATGGTGAAGTGATGATACCTAGACTTCTCTCCTAAGAATTGACAACTGTGTGGTTATTGGGTAAGACCTGAGTTATAGATTGACCTCGTAATGTGGCTGATCTCTTGGGATTAGAAGAACCCTTTCTTTGATAAAAAGCAACAGAGGGTCCTGTGGCACCTTTAAGACTAACAGAAGTATTGGGAGCATAAGCTTTCGTGGGTAAGAACCTCGCTTCTTCAGATGCAAGTAATGGAAATTTCCAGAGGCAGGTATAAATCAGTATGGAGAGAACGAGGTTAGTTCAATCAGGGAGGGTGAGGTGCTCTGCTGGCAGTTGAGGTGTGAACACCAAGGGAGGAGAAACTGCGTCTGTAGTTGGATAGCGCCATTCACAGTCTTTGTTTAATCCTGATCTGATGGTGTCAAATTTGCAAATGAACTGGAGCTCAGCAGTTTCTCTTTGGAGTCTGGTCCTGAAGTTTTTTTGCTGTAAGATGGCTACCTTTACATCTGCTATTGTGTGGCCAGGGAGGTTGAAGTGTTCTCCTACAGGTTTTTGTATATTGCCATTCCTGATATCTGACTTGTGTCCATTTATCCTCTTGCGTAGTGACTGTCCAGTTTGGCCAATGTACATAGCAGAGGGGCATTGCTGGCACATGATGGCATATATAACATTGGTGGACATGCAGGTGAATGAGCCGGTGATGTTGTGGCTGATCTGGTTAGGTCCTGTGATGGTGTTGCTGGTGTAGATATGTGGGCAGAGTTGGCATCGAGGTTTGTTGCATGGGTTGGTTCCTGAGTTAGAGTTGTTATGGTGTGGTGTGTGGTTGCTGGTGAGAATATGCTTAAGGTTGGCGGGTTGCCTGTGGGCGAGGACTGGCCTGCCTCCCAAGGTCTGTGAAAGTGAGGAATCATTGTCCAGGATGGGTTGTAGATCACTGATGATGCGTTGGAGAGGTTTAAGCTGAGGACTGTAGGTGATGGCCAGTGGAGTTCTGTTGGTTTCTTTTTTGGGCCTGTCTTGTAGCAGGAGGTTTCTGGGTACACATCTGGCTCTGTTGATTTGTTTCTTTATTTCCTTGTGTGGGTATCGTAGTTTTGAGAATGCTTGGTGAAGATCTTGTAGGTGTTGGTCTCTGTCTGAGGGGTTGGAGCAGATGCGGTTGTACCTCAGCGCTTGGCTGTAGACGAGGGATTGTGTGGTGTGTCCGGGGTGGAAGCTGGAGGCATGAAGGTAGGCATAGCGGTCGGTGGGTTTTTGATATAGGGTGGTGTTAACGTGGCCATCGCTTATTTGTACTGTGGTGTCTAGGAAGTGGACCTCCCGTGTAGATTGGTCCAGGCTGAGGTTGATGGTGGGGTGGAAGCTGTTGAAATCATGGTGGAATTCTTCCAGGGTCTCCTTCCCATGGGTCCAGATGATGAAGATGTCATCAATGTAGCGTAGGTAGAGAAGGGGCATGAGTGGACGAGAGCTGAGGAAGCATTGTTCCAGGTCAGCCATAAAAATGTTGGCATATTGTGGGGCCATGCGGGTGCCCATAGCGGTGCCACTGGTCTGGAGGTATATATTGTCACCAAATTTGAAATAATTGTGCATGAGGATAAAGTCACAGAGCTCAGCAACAAGTTGTGCTGTGTCATCATCAGGGATACTGTTCCTGATAGCTTGTATTCCATCTGTGTATGGGATGTTTGTGTAGAGAGCCTCTACATCCATGGTGGCTAGGATGGTGTTTTCTGGGAGGTCACCAATGCATTGTAGTTTTCTCAGGAAATCAGTGGTGTCACGGAGATAGCTGGGAGTGCTGGTGACGTAGGATCTGAGTAGGGAGTCCACATATCCAGACAGTCCTTCAGTGAGAGTGCCAATGCCCGAAATGATGGGGCGTCCAGGATTTCCAGGTTTGTGGATCTTGGGTAGTAGATAGAATAACCCCGGTCGGGGCTCTAAGGGTATGTTGATTTATTCCTGTGTTAGTGTAGGGAGTGTCCTGAGTAGATGGTGCAGTTTCTTAGTGTATTCCTCAGTGGGATCTGAGGAAAGTGGCCTGTAGAATTTGGTATTGGAGAGTTGTCTGGCAGCCTCCTTCTGGTAGTCAGACCTGTTCATGATGACAACAGCACCTCCTTTATCAGCCTCTTTGATGATAATGTCAGGGTGGTTTCTGAGGCTGTGGATGGCATTGGGTTCTGCACGACTTAGGTTATGAGGCAAGCGATGTTGTTTTTCCACAATTTCTGCCTGTGCACGTCGGCGGAAGCATTCTATGTATAGGTTCAGACTGTCATTTCAACCCTCAGGAGGAGTCCATGTGGAGTTCTTCTTCCTTTGTTGTTGGTGGGAGGGTATCTGTGTATCAGTGCACTGTTCAGTGTTATCCTGAAAGTATTCTTTGAGACGGAGGCGGCGAAAGTAGGCTTCCAGATCACCGCAGAACTGTATCATGTTCGTGGGGGTGCTGGGGCAAAAAGAGAGTCCCCGAGATAGGACAGACTCTTCTGCTGGGTTGAGTGTGTAGCTGGATAAATTGACGATATTGCTGGGTGAGTTAGGGGTACCCTTGTTGTGGCCCCATGTGGCAGGTAGGATTTTAGACAGCTTACGGTCCTTTTTCCTTTGTAGAGAGGTGAAGTGTGTAATGTAGATCTCCTGTCTTATTTTAGTAAAGTCCATTTGTGTGGAGGGTTGGTTATTTATGAAAGTCTCCAGCTTGGAGAGCTCTTTCTTTGATGAAATTGGTTTTAAATAACCACTCATCATTCAGTCTAGTGCCTGTGTGGTGAAACCAGGGCTGTGATGCCTGAGGAGACTGCAGTTTGGACTTCTAGTTAACCAGTGGGGTGAGACAGAAGTTTACTTTTGTTACTGGCTTGGTATATCTTATGGAAGAATAATCATTGGGGTGAGTCTATCCTATTTCTCCACAGTTTGTCCTGAATCTGGTATCCTCAGTTGTGACCCACTGAGGCACAGTGGGAGTAGGGGGAAATCCCCTGAGAGCAGACATTGTGGTCTCCCAAGAGCTATTTTTGGCCAAGATTGGTTTACTTTCAGCCAAGGCACTTGGTGCCAGGGAAAATTAAAGTGAGAGACCTTTTGTGGCCTTCCATAGAAATGTCATAACAACTGGTGTCGTACCATAAAGTTTTAATACAGAAATCACTGCTCCTTCTGCTCTTTCATTGTAAAAGTCAGAAGTATTGAAAAAGCCCTACTGGTAATTTTGTCTCTGGGAAAGAAACAAGGAGCCCTTTTCACTTCTACTGTGTTAGGAAATAAATCACTGAGGAACGCAAACCCAAGCTCTGTTTCTTCCTCTATCTTGACACAATAATCTATACTTACAGTTAGATTCTTCCCTAGCTTGGCTCTCCTAGCAAAGGTTCACTGCTCCAGCTGCTCTCATATTCTGAAAGCTGGTGGCTGTGTGGTTTGTGGGGTTTTTAATGCAAATGTACCCGTATCTATCTTGACAGCAACCTGTCTTCCCTAGTATATAAGCCTCTCTAGAAAGATGGAGGTGAATCAATAGGCTTAATCCGCTGACATGCACAGAGGCACTTTCAGGCAGTCAGAATATTTGGAGTGTCCCTTAGAATGAAGGGGATGATATGAGGAAGTTAGTTTTTCTGAGATTGGGATTGGGACCTCTGGAAGATCTCTAATTGAAAAAGGAAATTGCCATCCCATGGGAAATTCTGAGATTGACATCTGTCTCTTAGCCTAAACTGGGACAAAGTGGAGACTTTTTTGACCTCTTTGAACAAAACAGGTCAGGTCGCACTCACTTCTGCCTCAGCAAGAGTTGCAGCAGTGACTCATGGGCTTTGTAGTTCTGGATCCCTCGGGGCCGCAGTCTCGCTATGGGCCCTGCTCCCTGGCCAGAGAACATCTCCCATAATGCACCACAATCTTTCCCTGTGGCTGAACTGCTGCAGTCCATGGTTGGAGTCCCAGGAACACTTCATTTTGACTTTCCCATGGGAAAACGGAGAGGTTTTTTCCAATAGAGAAATGTTCCATTAAACTTTTTTTGACCTTCTATTCTAGTGTGCTTTGTTTGTTTTTTTCCCCACTCTCTCCCTGCCAGACCAGGATTGCCCATTGTAGCAAACTCTCTAGAGCTCTGCCCACTTGAGTTTCAAGTAACCCAAGCAATGAGGCTTCCACTTGTCAAGGGGAAACTGTTCCACCGTTCCTCCAGCTGTGCAACTCTTGATTGGGGTTGCCACCTTTTTTAGTTCACCCTGTAGAACAGGAGTTCTCAAACTCTCTTGCACCATAGACTATGCTGTAGCCAGTGGAATGCAGGTGTTCACAATTGCCATGGCTTAACAGGCCCAATAATAGTAGGAGAGGTATGTAATGGCTGGTTTTACCTGCCCTTGATGTGATAAGCGCCTGATCCTTTTAAAGCAGAGCTCTCTGTGAAGAACCTTGAGCACCTTCAGAAGCAAGGAGGAAATGATCAGATTCCAGAAAGCGATCTCTGTATCTCATGACTGTCCTCCCAGTGACTCCCATGTCAAACGTGCCAAGAAGCATAAATATGGTTCCACCCCCCCCCTTGTACCCGCCCCCCAGCTGCTGCAAGCTCCTGCTGGTATCTGGAAAAGAACTTGTGTTCCTCCTAGTCATACATCAACCCAGTGACAGAGGGGCTGCGATGAGAACTTAGCTGGTGCATTTTCCCCAAGTCTGCAGGAGGAGCAGTAGAACCAGCTTGCCTATTTGCAGCTATTATGGGCTCTCCAAGGTTGATGGTAGTACAAGCTTTGAGGGAGAGAATATTCCTCCCCACCAAAAGTGTGGACCTCCCATGACATCACCCCTCTTTATCAGATGTGCCTAAATGCACAGTCAGTGTATCAGCAGTCACTCTTCTGGAGCAAATTACATTTCCAGGTCAGGTACATGGGCTCGTGTTTAGAATGTGGGGGATGTGGCACTGAGGTCTGTGTTTGGGGTCGGCTGTGTGACCTTGGTCCCATATAAATAATGGCATTCTCACTGCCCCGCTAACTAGGCAAAGTGGGATCTGCAGGACCCACACAAGCTGTGCTAAAAGGCATTTGTCACAAACTACTGAACTGGCCATTTCTTCACTTCCCTCTTTGTAGGCCCTGTAAAGGTGTGCAGAGCAGCTCCTCTCCCCTTCTGGAGAGGGCATCGTTCTGGGCAGTACATCCATCCAGGGAATCCAGTGGAGCTGGCCAACAGGGGGGTCAGGTAAGGGGGTGGGTGTTTGTCATTTTGGGAGTACCTGAAACTTGAGGTGGCGTTAGATGGGTCACTTGAAATACCTTACTGCCTTCCTCTGCCTTTCCATCATTCCCTCCTTCCCCATCTTAGCAGCTGGAGGAAGCAATGATCTAACTGTCCCCTAGTACAGGATGCCTCCAATATTGAGCAGAGCAGTAGCCAATCAGGGAATTAACCCTCCTGTACGACCATCTGATCCATTGGACAGGTTCTCTTTCCTTCTCGTCACCATTTCCCTGTCAGGGCTGGGTTTGATTTATTAGACAGGCAGATGCTGTTCAGCTGAAATATGGGAGCTCCCTCCAGCTGCAGGTATGAGTTCCTAGAGCCTTATTAGATACTCTGTCCACGAGCATTTGCATTATTGCCCATGCTCCATCCTTTGGAAAAATCTGTTTTGCCTTGGGGCTTCTAAGCAACAGCGCTGGGTTCTATGCTATAGACATGTGTTGAAACCCATGTGGGCTACTGAAAGACTTTAAGTGCTTTCTAGCTGTTAATTTCACAAGGTGCCAATGTGTCTTGTGTATAAAATCCTCTTGGGCCAAATGGGCAACACACCAGACACGAGTTTGGCCCCTGGGGTTTATTTTTAGCTGTCTGATAAATAACTGTTACAAAAACAGAGATGATCTCTGAAGTCTGCAACAGATTGAACCGGGGGATTCAGAGTGGAAACTGGAGCCTTAAAGTGACTTTGTTCTATACCAGGAATCATCTTCAGAGACAGTCTGCATAAAGCTTGCAGAACTCAATGGTGCGGGGAATTGCTGATGGGGGTCATCCCTCTGGTCACCTGGCATGTCATGTGACAGTTGGGATGTAACTTTGCTCCAACAGTGCAAGCCTCTGCCATATTCACTCTCTCTGTCCACCACTGGTCAGTTCATGTGCCATCCTGCAGAGGTGTACGTACCAGCACATTCATTAGAATACTCTGCATCCTTTTGCACTAGCAGTCCACTTCATCTGTATATATGCTCCTATATAAGCCATAAAGCTCCATCTGTGACTTCACAGAGGCCACGGACTCTCATGGCTACAGCCTGATAAACCCAGGTTTCTGACTCCCCTGAAGGTGCCAGAAAAGCTGGTGGAAGAGGCAGCAATCTTATTTTGAGGCTTAAAATCTTCAGCAGTGATTACTTGCCAAATACTCTTCGTCCCCCAGAGTCTTGTCCAGTTTAAAGAGACACTGTGAAGGGCGATTGGGGCACTGATTGAACCTACCCTAAAAATCTTTGTATGAAAAGTCCCCAGCTGTCTCATCCCTCCCCAAAGGGTGCTGCAGTGCCTTTGAAACTTCAGCTCCTTGATTTAAGATCAAGTGGAATCACTTCAATATGTGATACTCTCTATTGGGGGAGCCTAGATTCTCTCCTTGCAGGAGGTCATGAAGCATTGCCTCCTGCAACAGCTCTTGCTTCTATATTATCCTTCAGCAGTGTCCTTGGAGCACAGCACAATTAACTGGAAAACCATAATTGTACTTTGTGGCATTTAGCTGCAGTCAACATATTCCCTTTGTCTTGTGTGATGGACTGTGCTGCTCCAATCCCATTAGGAAGGGAATGTCCTAGTGTGCATTCACTAGCTCCCTACAAAATGCCCTGGCTCAGGCTTAGAACAAAACAAATAACTTGCTGACATGGACTATAATGGTCTCTCTATGGCAGCCTATTATCAGCTGAGTAGGCTGGGCCCCAGTGCTCAGAACCCCGAATGCTAACAAAGGAACTCTTGCAGAGATCTCTGCAAAGGAAGCCTTGCAAAATGCCTGGGGGCTTGGGGGAAGGGTCATTTTAGTAGTTCTTGTTGAGCTGGGGGGCTGGCCTGCTAACCTTTAGGAGGTGGGTAAAAGGGTCTTCCTAATGGAGATATAAAGGCTGAGGCTAGCAGGGCTGTGCAGAATACTCAGAACCGACTCTGAAAATCCCAGGAACTTGAGGGCTTGCCTTCAGTTTCCATTTCCTGAAGCTGATCCAATTATTTGTAAAGACCTCTGACCTCTCCCTCCAGAAAAGCACCATCACTGAATGAAGGTGGATCTGTTCAGTAACATTTTGCCATTAAACCTCTGACAAACTTCTAACAAAGCGATAGCTGCATCCGCACTTGCAAAGGCAAAGTAGCCACCCTCTGAAATTCTCCAGAAGCAAACCCGTGCCTCACAAACTGCCTGGACTGGAATCCAGACTGGCCTCCCCGGCTATGTGAGCAGCTGATCACCAACCAAGATCAGGCACAGAAACCTGCCAGGGAAGGGGCCTGCAGCTGCAGAAGGCACCTGCTACCTCACCTTGGCAACAGCCCCCAGGTGAGTGGTGCTGCCACGGGGGACTGACCAGTGTGGTACTGAATAGAGGCCTGTCCTGAGTAAATTCCTTTGGAGGCCCGAGGCTGCTGCTGAAGCCGGTTCTCTTCCAGGAAATATGGTTCCCTTCTTCTGTAGCTTCATCTCTGCCAGTGAATCTTTCTAGATCATTCTCTAGAGAAAGGTGAAATAGCTGGCTGTTTGAGACTCTGAAGTAGGCAGGGTTTGAACTACAAGAGACAACTGTATCTAGAGCCATCCACCCCTATAAACTAGGCCAGTGGTTCTCAACCTTTCAAGACTACCCTTTCAGGAGTCTGATTTGTCTTGTGTACCCCAGTTTTACCTCACTTAAAAACTACTTGCTTATAAAATCAGACCTAAAACCACAAGTGTCACAGCACACTGTTACTGAAAAGTTGCTTGCTTTCTCATTTTTTACTGCAATTCTAAAATAAATCAATTGGAGTATAACTATTGTACTTACATTTCAGTGTATAGTATATAGAGCAGTATAAACATGTCTGTATGAAATTTTAGTTAGCACTGATTTCACTAGTGCTTTTTATGTAGCCTGTTGTAAAACTAGGCAAATCTCTACATGAGTTGATGTACCCCCTGGAAGACCTCTGCCTACCCCCAAGGGTACACGTACTGCTGGTTGAGAACTACTGTATTGGGCAAACTTGGTGCTAATCTATCCGCTCACTGTCCTAGGTGGGGGAGTGCTGAGAACTGCAGAAGCAGAGTGCATGTCTTCCCCCTCCTACATTGGGGGCTGGAAGGAAATACAGCTCACTTAACTTCCTCCCCAAATGTAAATCATTCATCATTAAGCCTAGTCTCCAGGTCACTAAATGAGAGACCTCCAGTTCTCACATACACCCTCTCTTAATTAGCAGACTGAAACCAATGAGGAATTCACTGGGAGAATCATTGACTCCACGGCAAGTTTGTAAGCTGCAGATAACTCCCAATTATCCATCAAAGCTTTGTTCTCCAGAGCTATTGCACTGGGAGAGTTCTGGTTTGGCTTCTGCTCAGCTGATGAAAGAGATGCTCGAACAGGTAACGCCTGCGACTCCAATTACATGACAAGCCACTCCTGGCTAGGAGGAGGAATGGCTGCACACAGGCACCACTCCGGTTTGAAAGAGAGCCCTTGGCAATCTTCCTGCACACGGACAAAACCAGACCCAGGAATGCCCGGAGGCCGGACATCTGGAAAGGAGGGCGATTTTTTCATTTGTCACACTGAGAGTTCAGCTGCTATTCTGAACCTTCTCTGGCAGGAGAAAGAGATGAGCCGAAACTTGTCCTTGTGCAACTACACTGACTCTAGGGCTGATCTTGGGCCCAGGATCACTCTTTTTCTCCACTGAAAGATCATCGCCCAAAGAGCTTCCCCGGCTGGTTTTCCCCCTAGACTAGAAGGGCTCTGTGTGCTGTAGGTTACAGCTTGTTCTGATGCAAAGGGATTTGCAGGAGGGGTATCTGCTCTGTACTTCTGTATGCTCTTCCCATTCCCTGCCGTCCAGAACGACAGCTTCCAGACCCCCGCTAAAGGCTCTCAAGCACTATGGCTTGTGCCTACAGCCACCAGGATGGAGCTTGCTGGGTGCCTGCAGCTGTGCGGGTACAAAATCAGGGCAGGGGTGAGCTCTGGCAGGCAGCCCATGGGGAGGATTGGGTTATGGCTGCAGGACAGACTCCCCTCCCCCAAACTAAACTACCAACAGTTGGTGGGGCCAAAGCAGAAGAACGGGGGAGCCTTTGCTAGTCAGTGGGCATCGCTTCTGGACTACTCATGGTGCAAACTCACTTGCTCCTCTGTATGGTGGATAGGTCCTACCCGGAGGCTAGACAGGAACTCATGCACCTGCCTGGCTCATCTGGTCAGGTGTCTGTAGCCAGCAGTGGCCAATGCCAGATGTTTCAAGGGAAGGGGAACTGTTATAGCACACCTGGCCAATTATGCAGTTTAATAGCGCACTTGGAAGTGGGGGATGTCTTCTTCCTAACCCCCGTTAGTGATCTCTTATGGCCCAAAACAGGCTCTGGGTGCAGGGCCGGTGCAAGGAAGTTTCGCACCCTAGGCAAAACTTCCACCTTGTGCCCCCCCCCCCAGCCCTGCGGCAGCCCCCCCTCTGCCCTGAGGCACCCCCCTGTGGCAGCTCCCCCCCGGGGAGCTGTGCGACAGCTCCCCACCCCAGCTCACCTCTGCTCCGCCTCCTCCCTGAGCACACCGCCCCCGCTCTAATTCTCCTCCCCTCCCAGGCTTGCGGCGCCAAACAGCTGATTGGCGCTGCAAGCCTGGGAGGCGGGAGAAGTGGAGCGGTGACCGCGCGCTTGGGGAGGGGGCGTAGGAACGATGTTAAAAAAAAAAATTGGGGGCACCGCTTTTTGGCACCCCCAAATCTTGGCACCCAAGGCAACCGCCTAGTTTGCCGAAATGGTAGCACCGGCCCTGTCTGGGTGATTCTTTCAACTCCACAGTGAGCCAGAGGTAGTGGAGCTGCACGTGGTCTCCTGTATTCCTAAGTCAGGTATCCAATGCTGTTGTCCAGTCCTTTTCTCTGAATCTTGCTACGCTGCCTGCTTCTGTGTCCTGGAGCAGTGAGTTATCCAGATTCACATTGTTTAGCAATGGAACTTTGTCCTCTGTCATCCCTTAATGTGAAGTGGCTGCTGGTGGGGTTACAATAGTTCTGTGAGGGTGTGCCTGAGATCAGGGCCCCCTTGTGCCAGGTGCTGTACAGAGGGAATAGAGGTCTGTCCTGAGGAACCTCTTGGGTAGGATTCCTCTGGAGGCTGCTCCTGAAGCTGGTTCTCGCTGAGCTTATGATCTAGACAAGTGGAGCACAAGATGAGAAAAGAAATCTCCCCGTTCTTGTTAGATACCATGATAAATACCAGCTTCTTCATGGCGCGCTCCCTCTCTCTCACTTACTAGTTATAATATAGAGCTACTGCCTCTCATTCTAGAGTCAGCTCTCCGCTCTCTGCAATCATCCCCGCCCCCCTTCCCTGCCCAGTCACTCCTGTAACAGGTGCGATGCTACAGAATTGTGGACTATTCCAAGGCTCTTAGATGAACTTTATAAATATGTATCTGTCCAGGCTTGTTAGCGATGTTATTCCTGGCGAACTGTGCGGAGATAAGGAACGCTTCCAGCAGCAACGAAAGACAACAGGGGTAACTAATGCAAATCCCCAATACTAAAACAAAGCAGGTAACAAGTCTTTTGAAGTTTTGTTCCCTGGGGATAAAGTGCGTGGATTGTTTTGAACTGATTCAAAGGACTCGAAACAGCATTAAATAATGTCCCCTGAGCTTGGGACACAGCATCTGAGAACTGATAAGCATGAAACAGCGACCAACAGAAACTGGCCCTGCAGGAGGACCTTAGGTATTCTAGATCTGCCGTGTCTCCATGTGGAAGATGAACAAGGCCTGCTAAACTAGATGCGTGGATAAGCTGTCTATTGTTTTAAGATGTTTTCTCTGAAATACTCTTGTTTTGAATAAATGGGAGCTGGCTGGTCACTTAGAGAGTGGCACTGCCGGAGCTGAGCTGACATCCGGCCTGCTGAGGTGACCATGGTGAGCTGTAAGGCTTTGCATTCTCAGGCCCTGTTCCGGAGGGAGAGGATCGGGCCCCAAAAGAGGTGGCCCGAGACCTAGAGGGAGTGCCCTTGCAGGGGGAAGGCATAGGTGCAGTTAACTCGGGACTGGGCTAGCTTCTGTGTCTGATGTCTCAAGTCCAGCCTCCAGGCATGTGCCTCCCACTTGCTGCTCATGGAGTGTGTGCCTAAAACAAAGGTGTCCCCCACTCTGGGGATGACTTGCAGAGCCCCAGTCTGAGCGGCCCTTAGAACGGTCACGTCCAATTATCACTCGCTCGGTATTCTGCAGCTCTGCCCGGAACGCTGCCAAACGGGAGAAACGTTCCAGCGGCTGCCAAAGGGAAGGGGAAATAAAAGATTTTTAATAGCTTGCTCCATTAAAGATCTCCTTGAAGCTGGGACAGTCCGACCTCTGCAGCCCAAATGACCGTGCTTGGAGCTGCTGTGTGAGTTTTAAATGGAACTCCCCAGCCAGTTATTGTTCTGACCCCCATCCGGTGTAGACCTGCGGCTTGCACACAGGTCCCAACCCCGCCAGCACCCCACTGCTCTCCTCGCCCTGCCTGGAGGGGTGCGGTGGGGTTTAGAAAGCTCGGCCTGTCCTCGGGAGGAGTCAGTCAAAGAGAGGAATAATGCACACAGCAGTGCTCTGCAGCCTCTCTCAGCGGGAGCCAGGCAACGCGCTGGGAATGGGCTGGGGATGAAGTACATTTTTAAAAGCAAAATTACCAATAATAGAGTCCACATGCAGAGACTGTCTGAGCGGAAGCAAATAAATAAAAGTTCAGACAAAAGGGGCATGAGCAGTGCAGCTATTTCGTGACTAGTTCTCTGTAGTTTATTCTGGTTGCCTGTCAGCGCGGGAAGTAACTAGGCAACTGTGAGAAGCTGAGAGGAAAAGCAAGCGGTGGGGACAGGGGCTGGGCAGGGGAAACTGCCTGAGCAGGTGCTGCTGGCGCCCACCTTGCCAGGTGAGGGAATTGAAGAGGGGTCACGGTTCTGCTAGATGGCCTGCCAGGCTATATGAGAACGTGGCCCCTCTCGATGCTGATGCATCTCTTTCTCTGTTCCATTGCCAAAGGCTACCCTGTAGCTGCAGCAAAAACTCATTGCAGAGAGCAGAAACATAAGCTGATAAAAAACCTGCACCTCAAGCCAAATCTACTCTGGTTCCTGGGCTCAATCAATAACTCAGACTCCCAACCTCCCTGATGTTAACTGAGTTCTTTGCTTTGAGGGGCTGTTCATTTCTGCTGCTTTTCCTTCCTGGCCTCTGGAGCAGAACTCCAGGTAGCCAAACATTCCGGTGACTCCCAAAGCCCTCTTCACTGCAGGCTTTTTGGCACTCTGTGGCTTTTGGTCCCTCCCCTACAAAAATTCATGCATATGGGTTTTTCCCCCCACACCAATGTCCTTGGAGGCTGGGCCTCTGCATGGAGACAAGAGTATTACCATGGGAATAAAAATTTGCTGTACTGCACCACCAGGACTGACTCTGGGTCTCGAAAGTAATGTTCAGTTGTTGCAAAGCCTGTGCATTTAAAACTGGGAGAATTTCCATTTCTGAAGCCGAGTCTCCTGGTCACGGAATAAGAGCCCCTCAGTCCCCTCCCCCATACACCCTCTTTTACTTAGCAGATTCAAACCAATGGAGTAATTCTGGAAGCAGAAACATCATGTGACCTGTGTAACCAATGGCATATGACATGTAGTCTATGGAAGCACTGAAACAAGTTGAATAAATTTCAGCCCCTGGCTTGTTCATGATCTAATGCTTTTACTGGAACAATTTACAGACAGGCCGGTGACGATTCCCAGGCAGTGTGAGGGGGGCTTCTCTGCAGTGACTGCATTGAATGCAGGATACTAAAGCAGCCGTGACCGGGCACAAGGCTCAAGGTAAGTTTCTGCTCCCTGGTGGGGTGGGTGTAACTTAGACGCAGTTGAGATGAAGTCTTGTGAGCACAAATGCACAATGTGCTGCTTTCTTTCCTTCCAACGTTGACTCTACACTTTCCTGTTCTAGCACACACTCCTGCTAGGAAATGTGTAGGCTGGAATAGCCATGAGAAGTAAATAATCCATGCAAAAATCAATCTCTTAAATAACATTTTTAAAGTGGCCCATATTGGCCTCCTACTGGTGCTGTATGTGATCTTTCTTTGTTCTCCTTTAGTGGCTGGTCCATAGAAGAGTCAATTAAAAGACCCTCCCCCCCACTGCTTCGTAAGCAGAGATAGAACCCTCAACCTCTAACACTACAGGCACCACGCTCTTAACGATTTGAGCTAAAAACGGTAATTTCTCTAGCTGGCAGCTGTTGAAGGCTCTAATCCCCATTACAGGAAGACAAAGACACATCTAGAGTAAATTTCAGCAGAACATGTTTGTGATACGTTATGTAGCGCTAGGCTGGCTTTGAACTGGCTACCTTGTGCCTCTTGGCCTGTCAAGTCCCCGCCAGAAGTAGGATTTTAGCTTGTTCAGGTAATGCATCTGGCATCTCTAATGTGGAGTGTCCTGTATTAAAGGAAATATGCTGTAATTCAGAGGTGATTTTCAGCTATCTTCCCCGCCCCCCAGAAGGTGTCTCCTAGACCCTGGAAATTAAACGTGGACCATTTGGCTTAAAGCTGTCAGTTCTCTGCCTGGTAAGGTACTGCTTAATAAAGCGGATCAAATGCCATCGCACAATGACATGAGATCCGGCCTTCTCTGATCCAAGGCCATCTCTCTGCAAACAGATAATGAAGGTACCACAGCATGCAGAGCACAGCTGCTCCATCCGTCCCACTTGGAAGAGGGATGGTGCTCCAGGCTGGGGAACTAACTGCTCTGCTATCCGTCTGCTCGGTGCATGCAACTTTTCAGGGAGTTCTGACAACAGCGATAGAGTTTAATGAATTGGGGGGGGGGAGGGAAATGTTCCAAAGCCGCCTCCAATTCTCTCCTAGGAGACTGAGCTATTGTGTCTGAGCGCAGTCGCTGCTTTCTGACAGCGAGGGCCAGGCGGCACTGGTTTGAGTGGAGCACATAAGGCAGGTGGACTCTTTGCAAGCCCGCTTTAGGAAACTTTGCCAAGGCACAGAAGCCCTGGCCTGCAGCATTCCCGTTTACTCATGGCTGAGGTATGTGGCTGGGAACGCTGGCGGCGCCAAAGCTCTCCTCTGCCAGTCACGCCCCCTCACAAGTAGCTACCTGTGTAAAAAGAGCAATGTGGGCAAAGTGCAGTGCCGAGAAATATCCAGGCAGCCAGAGGGCTGGGGGGTTGTGGAGAAGAAGCAGGGAACTGCACTCCAATGGCAATCTTCCCACCTACCCCCACTCCCTCCCAGGCTAAAAATGTTAGCCGGTAATGCTGCTTTGTGCATCAACTAATCTTGCATGCTCTGCCCTTTGCATGGGAGGGTTTGGAAACTGGCTGGTTGTGCTACTATTGCTGAATGGGGCTTCAACTGAGCATGGAGGGAAAGCTCTTCCCTGCAGCTGGCCAAGGGCCAGTGTGATTGGGGCAGAGACCAGTGAGGTTCGAGACCCTCTGGTCTAGGGAGCCAAGCCTCAAAAGGGGCAGTGGTGTGGTGTGGCTCTCTCCTCCCTTGAGACACCTCTGCTGGTGCTGTTGACTGTCAGACAGCAGGAGGGCGATGGGAGGTCACAGATCCAGATCATCTAGCCACTGACCTTCCTTCCCTCCAACCCCAGCAGAGGTGAGGATCACTCAGACCTCTTGCTTAATGTGAATGGAGTTCTCCCGCCACTCGCACCACTGTAAGTGAGGAGTTTGGCCTCCTCTCTCTGTGCTGGAGAGATGCATGCCGCTTCCCTGGTAGGAGCGGAAAAACCCCAAACCAATCACCCATTAGGCTCTGGAGAACTTGCATCCAGCAAGAGTGGTGGTGTCAGGGAAACTGTGCAGCTCCCAGCCACAAAGGAAGCACAGCGGGGCTTTCTTTTAACTTGCCATTTCACAAAGGAAACAGCAAACCTCCCACTGCTGGGAACAAGACTACCCCTCTATATATGTGGGGGAGGTACTATTTATCTCCCCCTCCCAGCCCCGAGATAGCATCTTCCATCAGAGGTGGGAATTGGCTTGCGAGGCCACCCCCAATGTCTTGCTTCCCACTGCAGTACCCTACGGTTACCTCTGCATTTGGGTTTCCCCTATGCCTTGCTCACACAGTGGTGAAGGCTCCAGAGTCTTGGGTGATGGGATGTTGACTCCATAACCAGTCCTGAAGGGGGTAAGAGAGGCTAGATGGGCCAATTAACTGCACAGGCTGCACCTGGAGGGGAGCCAGGGCTCAACAGTGCTTAATTAAGGATGAAGCTCACCTGGGCAGCAACAGGTGGGGCTTCTATAAAGCTAAGAACAGAAGGGGGCTATAGGGAGAAATAGTCTGCAGTTATTCCTGGACAGGAGGGAGGGGTGTTAGAAGTTACTGGGTCTGGCAAGCAGTCAAAGAGGGAAGTAGCTATAGGGAGTGGAGGAAGCTTAGATGGGTAGTAAACCCAGAGGTGCTAGTGGACAGAAGGAGGAAATAGGACAGAACCTGGAAATAGCAGCCCGGTCTGGGAGTAAGTAGGCCGTAGTTGAGGAGCATGGAGTCCCTAGGCTGGAACCCAGAATAGAGGGTAGGTCTCGGTTTCTTTACCAGCCACTGGGCAAGTGGTACAGCCCTGGTCATAGAACGGAGGACTACCTGGGATGGCTTGTCTAGAGAGCCATTGACCGAGCCCTGGAAGGGAAGAACTACCGTGACATGACCTGACCGGAGGGCTGAGTCACAAAGATGACGACTACCCAGAGTCCTGGAGGGCGAGGCTGAGTGACTGCGGGAAGGGGCATCTGACAAGTGTGAGCTAATCCCCGGATAAGCCATGAGGCGGCAGGTCAGTGGTGAGTAGTGAATCCTGTTACACTGTCTACACTCCTGCTGCCCTCAGTGGAGCTGTAGCCAGATGGATTGGCAGGATCCACTGGAGGGAGCTGCCCCCTTGCTGGCACGCTTGTCTCTATCCCAGGAGGACAGGGCAAGTGTTTAATGTCTCTAGGGCAGGGCTGAGAGCCAGAAGCCTGCGGAGAGAACAGCCTCTGTTCTGCTTTACTACCTGGGATGTGTTACATGCTGCATCCATTAACCACTGGGCGCCTTTCAGGGTAATAAATACTGTGATCTACAAATCAAGGCAAGGACTGTGCTTTATTGCTCTGGTTCTGCTCGTGCCCAGGAGCCAGCTCGCCCAGTGGAGGCCTGGTGCTTCTCTGGGGCTCTTCAGAGCGGTGCTTTAGCTGAATCCTGCTTGGGGTGGAAAATTTGTCTGGTGGGAGAATGAAATTAACAGACCCTAAACATCCAGCAGCCTGGGCTGGACACGCTGCTTGAGATGTCTGAGTGGCTCTCAAGCTAGCCAACCCTGGGCTAGGTCTGGTGACCAGTTGTAAGTAATGACCTGCACAGTTCCCTCGCCCACCCCACAGCTTAGGAGAAACACAGGCGGTCAGGCTCTTGCCCCTGAAATGGGAGCCGCTTTTCTCCGGCCCAATATTGCAGCCCTCTGTGAGAGGATCAGCTGTTCTAGGTGTGACTGCACCCTTCCTGGTCGTAGGACTCTTCCCAAAAATCATGGGAGGTTTCTAAAAGGAAAGCCTGTAGTGTCAGGGGGGCTGGAGGGATGGGTAATGCAATATGGATTCTTTCACTTTTTGGTCTGTTTCCAATCCAGCCAAGTTGGCAGTGATCAGAAGTTATCTGGTCGCACAGTCATTCTCAACCAGGGGTATGCGTACCACTGGGGGTACACAGAGGTCTTCCGGGGGGACATCAACTCCTCTAGGTATTTTGCCTAGTTTTACGACCGACTACATAAAGAGCACGAGGGAAGTCAGTACAAACTAAAATGTCATACAATGACTTGTTTACAGGGCCGGTGCAAGGATGTTTCGCACCCCCTAGGCAAAACTTCCACCTTGTGCCCTCCCCCCCGTGGCAGCTCCCCCGCCCTCCCCCCGTGGCAGCTCCCACCCACCCCCCCTCCCGGCCTGGGGAGCTGTGCGGCAGCTCCCCACCCCAGCTCACCTCTGCTCCACCCCTTCCCAAGCCCTGCGGCAGCTCCCCCCCCACCCTGAGGCGCCTCCCCTGTGGCTGCTCCCTCCCCCCCCCTCCCGGGGAGCCATGCAGCAGCTCACCACCCCAGCTCACCTCTGCTCCGCCTCCTCCCCAGCACGCTGTCGCTGCTCCACTTCTCCGGCCTCCCAGGCTTGCGGCGCCAATCAGCTATTTGGTGCCGCAAGCCTAGGAGGTAGAGAAGCAGAGCGGGGCGGCGTGCTCAGGGGAGGAGGTGCAGCAGAGGTGAGCTGGGGCGGGGAGTTCCCCTGCATGCCACCCCCCCCTTACTTGCTGCAGGCGGCCCTCCCCATGCCCCCCCTGTCCCAACTCCCTCCACCTAAATGCAGACGACAACCAGAGCGGCTGAAGATCCGGCCGCCACGATCGCCGCCAAAGAAATTGCGGTCCCCTCCCCCCCCCCCCCCCAATGCTAGCGTCCTAGGCGACCGTCTAAGTCACCCAATAGGTTGCACCGGCCCTGCTTGTTGATACTGCTCTCTACACTATATACACTGAAATGCAAGTACAGGATTTACATTCCAACTGATTTTATAATATGGTAAAAAATGAGTCAGCAATTTTTCAGGAATCATTTGCTGGGACACTTCTGTATCTTTGGCTGATTTTGTAAGCAAGTAGTTAAGTGAGGTGAAACTTGGGGAAATGCAAGACCAGTCAGACTGCTGGAAGGGGTACAGTAGTCTGGAAAGACTGAGAGCCACTGACGGCCTCTGAAACTTGTCTGGTCTCTGTCCAGTCAGTAGAAGCAGCTATACTGCACCAGACCACTGGTCCATCTAGCCTGTAGCCTTTCTCTGAGAGGAGCCAATCCCAGGTGCTTCAGAGGAAGGTGTAAACCCCTCCTTCCTCTATCCTGAGCTGGCGATAATTGCCCAAAGTGGAGAAGCTTCCGCAGACTCTGCAGAGAGCTGGCTTTGTTCACATCCCAAAGCATCATTTTGTAAATATTGATCATAGTAGATGTGTCTACAGAACAGTGTTGACCAAAATATGCTGAGTATGTATTCCCATACCACATAGATTAATATGCATTAAGTATACCATGTCAATATAGCATTGTCGTGTGTGGGTATGTATATATGAGTATGTTCATATATAAAATGTCTTTCTATAATCCTGTTCACTCATGCGAAGGGTCAGCTAATGCAAGATGTTATGGGACACAAGCTTTGACTCAAGCAGGCAGGAAATCTCAGGATCAGGACCTATGGGGGTTTGACCATAGTGAGGCAGGGAATTTCTCTCTCTCTCTCTCAGTAGTGTATTGGAATGTGCCAGAGATAAGGACAAGATATGAGTGTTCTACCTGGTACAAGCCCGGGAGGGGCCTTCCTGCCCTTGGTACCGGGATTGCATGTGCTCAAAACAGAGCTAAGGGTACCAGGCAAACCAGACAGAACGATGATTGGTTAACTCTAGCCTGAGATGATGCATACAGTATCTTTTAACTTGTGACTTTGGAAGCCAGCCTTTCTTGTAAGGTGAAGTCATGTTTCACAAAATGACTTCCTGGAAATTAGTATCGTATTGAACCCTTTTTCCTGTATTCTATTATGACGACTTGTAGCAATAAGCCTGACTGATGTTGGTTATTTGGTTCGGGATGTAATCTACTCAGGAGACCAAAGTGTGGTTAAGCAATTGATGGGGCAATTTACCAACAGTGTACACTTCCCACCACCTGGGACATAAGCTGGCTGTCTCTGCAGGGAAGTCAAGGGCTGAGCACAGAATCTGCCCTACCCTCTCCCCCAAACCAGAGGTGGTTCCTTGAGTCCTGGGTTCTCAGCCTGGGATCATGGCCACCCTCTTCTTGCCATATTGCTGCATGAGACTGTCTTGGGGTGGAGCCAGCATGGGAAAGGTTGAGAGATGCTGGTCTCAGGAAGGCTGACCTGATTCCATTCAGGGCCTTATCCCTCACCAGCCCAGTACCTGACCTGCTGATCAGCTGGATTTCGGGGCTGTCGTTCCAGCAGTTCTCCTCAGCAAATGATGGCAAAGAGACTCCTAATAGGAGTGCTCTTCCCAGCTGAGGGCTTGTTTTGATCTGCTCTCTGTGGGCAGCAGTGCTGGTGCCTCTCGCGCATTGCAGACATTTGCCATGCTTCATGCTGCTCCCTGGAGCGTTGCCCATCAATAGCAAAGTGACTCTCGCTGCCTGGCCCTCTCCCTTCCAGGGCACACCTGGGGGATGGTGGGGGAGGGGTGTGTGGCAATTCGGCACCTCGGCAGGAGCCTCCAGAGGCTCCTATCAGGGGCCCAACTCTTCATGGAGGCTGCCCGGGCTTCCACAGCCTCTGAAGAAGGGAGGCCCAAGCTGCCTCCTGTGCCCTAGACAAGGGTTGAAGCTGATCCATTGAGTCACATGTAAAGAGCAAATAGAAACACGAGCTGTTTTTATGATCTTTTCCTGGCTTTTGACTGCTGGGTGTTGGCCGTAAGTCACTGCTCCCTTGGGACATGGCTGGATCTGTCTGCTGCTTATGATGGGACATCGGTGATTCAGAGCTGAACCTGAAATATCCAAGGTGGGACATGTCTGTCTCTGTCCTTTCTCTCAATCTCCCCCCTCCCCTCCTCTATTTCATTCTCTGCTGGGTCACAGAACTTGGTTTTCCCCCGGCTCTTTGGGCAGAAGGACTCTGGCTTCCACTGAGGTTGCAGCTTCTCCAGCACGCTGCCCCGATTGACTGAATATGGAAATGAATTACTCAGCTCTCTGAGCTGGAGGATGAGCTGCAGGTGTGGCGGTGGAGAGATTTCCAGTCTGAATCCTGCTGGTGCTTTCCTGCAGGGAAAGATGGAAATCAGAGTTGTTTAATGTGCTTTCTCGATTTGGCTGCAATGGTTGCTTTGCTGGTGAGTCTCACACTGTGGCTTTAAAGTCTCTCCTTAAATTCCATTTTTACCCCAAGATCCTTTCCCTGATAGAAGTGTGAGTCCACGGCTGTCCCTGGCATCCTCTGCCAATGGGCCCTGTGTGTGGTTCACCCCCTCGCTCTCAGCGCGCGTGCTGCAGATTGCCGGGGCTCTGGGGACTGGCTGCGGAGAGGAGGATTGAAAGCCGAGCTGGGGAGTGACTGAGAATTAGATCCCCAGCAGGTGCTGGAAGGGGCAGCGTGGCTTGGAAAGACAGTGTGGGCAGAGGAACTCTGTTCCGATAGGCTGTTTCTCTTTCCATCACTAGCTGTGCAACTAGTCAGTACAGGCGGTGGAGAATGCAGTGCTGCGAACATCAGGGGTTTGTTTAATGCTTGCTGTGCATATGCCTCAAGCAGACCCATGGTTATAAACTCACTGCACGTGGTTTAGGCCTTCACTGATTTTTTTTTTTTGGGTGCCCAATGTGAAATGCCTAATGTTCAAGGTGCTCAGCACCTTGAACGACTCCTGTTGTACTCAATGGGCGCTGCAGATGCTCTGCACCTCTGGGAAAAATAAGACCTCTAGGAGTCTGAAGGCAGGCACCCAAAACTTAAGGCCTCGGCTTGGAGATGCTGGTGTAGTAAAGTGGTCAAGGGGTTAACTGGGTTATTCAGAGTATTTTATGGGTTGGAACAATGTTCCATTTCTCTCCCCCCCCCCCCCACTTACTTCTGGCTTAGTGACTTAGTTCCCCCAAGTCTTTGTATTCTGTAGGTGAATAAAGTTGCACGTCCCCAGCCTGCAGTACTGTATGCAGAGTGTTTCCTTTGCACTGAGCAGTCCCTTTACAAGGGTTGGCCTTCCCCTCTGTGCTTCCATTTCCTCCCCTCTAAAATGGGGGTGGGGGGGAAACCGACATCTGAGGGTACTGCACCATGTACAGTCGTGATAGTGTGCCAAGCTGCGTCTGCAGCTGCCTAGAGGTGAAGTCTGATTTAAAACTTCAGAATTCTTAAAATGGTGCCAATTCTGAGGTGCTACTCTTTGGGGGTGGGGGAAGAAGGGTTACAGAGCTGTTGGCATTGAAGTAAGTTTGTAAGAGCAAATCAGAGTTGCAGATAAGAAGGGCCAGGCTCTTAAGATCCTCATTAAACTTTAAAAATTGCCTTTTGGGAAAAGAGATTTTTTTGCTAGAAATTATCCTCCAATTCTGAGCTTAACAGTTCATTAGAATGTCTTCCTTTGGCAGTGTGGCGTCTCATCGGGGGGGGGGGGTGTTAAGCTGGAAATGACTGAGGTGTAGGTGTTTTTCACTCAACCTCCTTCACGCTCTCAGATGAATCTTCTCCTAGATCTTCAGAGGGAGAATGAACCCTGATCTGTGGTAACTAAAAGATGGGGGTGGGGGGTGGGGGGTGGTTCCTTTGCCCAGCAGAAGACATGGTAAACTCTTCATTCGACATGGAGGGGTGTCTGTGAAAACTACCAAGTTGACACCCAGGTTTTGAGAACCCTGATGCATGGCAGTGTTGGGCTCTAGTGTTTTATATGGGCCTGATCCACAGCCCTCTAAAGTAGGGTGACCTGATGTCCCGATTTTATAGGGGTAGTCCCGATATTCGGGGTTTTTCTTATATAGGTGCCTATTCCCCCTCCACCCCGCCCTGATTTTTTTTTTTCACATTTTCTATCTGGTCACCCTACTCTAAAGCCAAAGGGTGTCCATCTATTGACTTCAGTGGCCTTTGACTCAGGTCCTTATTTTGGCCCATTAGGAGGAGAGGAGGGACCTTTGGTGAGTGGATTCTGAGCAGGCTTCGTGTCTGTGGGTGTCAGGCACCAAGGGGTTTGCTCTGTGCCCACCTCTGGTCCATGTGGGCATTTAATTGCCTCCGCAGGAGCCGACTGATTGCACTGAACCCCTAAGTGCACCAGCCGGGGGAGTAGATTTGCCACCCAAGTGGGATTAGCGTTTGGTACTTGACCTCTCTATCGCCTTCAGTGCGATGTGACTATTAAAGGAAAATGGCTGGCTTATGTGTTTTGGGGGCCTGTAGTCCTGGAACACACTGCTAGCGAATCAGCAGGGGAGGCTGTGTATAGAACAGGTTTGCTCTGTCTGCTGCCTGCCTGTGCCAAGGGCCATCCTGACTTGACTGAGGGCAAGGACATAAGCATGTCACTGAGGGCAGACTTTGGCTGGGCTCCTGGTTTGGCTACTGCTCGCGCCTGTGTACAGCAATGCCATCAATCTGTCTGGAATCCGTCTGTCCTTTCTTTCCTGTTAAGGATTTTTCTGCTTGTTAAAGCATCGAACTGCAAGTCAGGAGCTGAGGGTGCTGTTCTTGGCTCTGCAACTGACTGCTTAAGCAGCCTTTGCCAAGACATTTGACTGCTCCCTGCTGTGCCTTGATTTCCTCCTCTGTAAAACTGGGATCGCAATAGGGGATTGTGAGGTTAAATTTCAGTGCTTTGCTGCTCTTGAGCCCTGACATCTAGATATCTCAAAGTGTTAGGTTGGAACCTCCAAATCTGAACACTCCTGATCTCTGGGGAAGCTCTGAAATCCAGACCTGGAACTGGATCCAAACATCAGATTGCCCATTAGAAAGACTGGACCCTCGAAGCCTGAATCTGAGCAGTTACGGATCTGAATTTTGCAGTGCAGGCCAATCTCTAACGATTAAACTCACTGTGCAGTGGGTGCTGTGAGATGCTGAGTGCTTTTCATCCCCACCAGAATCCATGGCAGTTGCTGGTGCCCAGCGCCAGGCTGGGATAGTGCAGACGTTCTCGTGCCAGACGCTGCCTTGGGTTCATACCCCCCTCTCGGGACGTAGCTGTGGCAGAGGTGTAGTTAGCATTTCCAGATGCAGCTAATTAGGCAGACCTTTAATGTGCTAAATAATGCAAATGTACAAAGGGTAATGAATGCTACATAGCCCGATGCAAGTGCAACTGAGGCATGTTTATACTAAATAAGGTCTCCCAGGGCCACGGTAAAGGGCTAGTCAGACAGCAGGTCCTCTGATCTTTCAGTGCTTTGGATTTCTTCTCGACTTCTGTGGGGTGAGGGAGGGAAAGAGCCTTGGGCCCTAGGGACTTGGCCTTGTGATATACTGAATGTCTTCCTGTATTCCCCCTCTTGTGGCCCAGCAAGGGCATCCACTCTCAGGCTACTGGCTCCCCAGCTGTTAGATAGAGACCTGCATCTCTCCTGCTTCTGACCAGGGTGCTCCAGGCTGCCCAGTTCCCTGATTATGCTGTGACTTCACCTGCAAATCAGACTGCCCGAGCAGGCCCACTTTGCCTTTCTTCTCAGACGGTTACAGTGGAATTGCTGCAGCTACAAGATACCACACAGCACTGCCTATGCAAGCCCAGTTATTCTAAGAATCTATTAAAAACAATGAAAGACCCTACACACACTTTAATAAACTAACCAGAGTTTCCCCCTCACCCTGCCCCAACTGCCTCCAACATGGGCTCTGGCAGGTGAGTCCTTCAGGCACCCCCAAAGGGGTCTTTTTTTTGTGGTCACAAGTTCAGCTCAGAAGTAGCACCCAGTCTTATGGGCCTCAGGAGGTGAACGTCCTGGACTGGGCCCTCACTGTCCATTTGCTGGATCAGAAAAGCCCCTGAGCCGGTTTGAAACCAGGCTGTTTAACCAAAACTCCTGAGAATCCTGGAATTTAGTCTCCAGGTGGAAGGGTCTCTCAGCTGTGGTGATAGGTTCCTGGGGGCAAATGATTTTGTGGGTCCTTAATCTATCCCCCCTCATTGTAGCAGGATTGAGCGGGTTAGCTCTGACCTTGGGTGCAGAGTCTAGCCTGGAATACCATCTATGCAGGGGTGATTCCAGCGGCCACCTTTGCAGGCTGTTCTTGTTGGTAGCCAAGGATTGAATTGGGTTGGCTCACAGGACTTGCTTGTCCTAGTCCACTTCCCCCAGGGGCGGCTGCTTGAGCTCAGAATCTGAGCTTTTATTTTTTTAAAGTAAATCTCTGTGGCCCTTTTTGCAGAGACAAGCTTCGCACTGTGAACTGACTGTAAAATAACTCGGTGACTTCTGTTTGGCTGCAGGCAGCCTGAGCCAATAGCTTGGAGAGCTGTGAACTGCCTCAGTGTGGGTCCTGAGAATGTTAACTCTGAAGCCTAATGAAGCTAGGGTGACCAGACAGCAAGTGTGAAAAATCGGGACTGAGGGTGGGGGGTAATAGGAGCCTATATAAGAAAAAGCCCCAAATATCAGGACTGTCCCTATAAAATCGGGACATCTGGTCACCCTAAATGAAGCATATTTAAACATTCTCACCATTTAACTATTTTACTGCTGATTAGAGGAAACCCGAAAGGTGGGGTATAATCCTATTGGGAATAGCTGCATAATCTGTCAGTGGCCTCCTCTCAGGCACCCCCTGGTGCCCTTAAGGCAGCCTGGCAGGCAGCTGCTTGCCTTGGTTTCCCCTCTTAGTTCCTCCTATAAACTCCACACAAACAGTTTGGCCCAATAATGCCCTTTCTCCCAGGGTTTAATTTGACATAAGATCGAGAAAACAAAATTCAGTCCTGGGGCTTCTCTTCTCCCCAGCTCTGCTGTCTGCAGCTCTTCCCTGCCTGGGCAGGTCACTCGCAGCCTTATCTGGCTGGAGCTGGAGTCTCTTCTGACCCCTGGGGAGTTTGCTCTCTTTCCATCCTATACCACCCTCCCCTTGGGATCTGGTTTATGCACAAAACAGTTCAAAATAGTCTCCTCAAGTCCACGTATTTACTCGCTCCTCCCTGGCCTTTCCTGCCTGTAATCTCACTCCCGAGTCCCAGGGCTCTCTGCTGGACCCTGCTCACTCCCAGCAAACTCTGATCTCCCTGAGCATCCTCCTCCCCCCTGCAGCTTTGTGCTGCTCTTATAGGGGAGTCAGGGGACCCCAGTCCGGTGTACCTCCTTAGTCATCCAGGCAGCTGCCCCAGCCCTTAAGGGGCAAGCCACAGGGTTACACTACAATTCTCATCTTTCCAGTGGGTGCCAGGTGGGATGCAGACCGTTCCATCGTGACATTAGATTCCCTGACAGTTCTGTACATTCGTGCTCCCTTAGGCCTACTCAGACCCACGTAACAATGTGTAAGGAAGTCTAAACAGGTGTATCTTACGCCCTGCCAAGTGAGCAGGCGTAGGCCAAAGCAGAGTCCCCTACTCGAACATGCGCGTTCCTCCGTCTAACTGTGGAGCCCAGTCCTCTCATCAGCTGTGCACGTGCATCTCCAGCTGGAAGCGAGAGAACTGCTGCTTTTCTTGCTACATTTCCCCCCCTCTCTTGGGCGCTTGGAATATGCCCACGTTGAGTCCAGGGGCAGAGTCCCACGAGATGTGTAAAGGAAGCGGGGAGGGTTTTGCGTGCGCGAGTGGGTGTGTACACATGAAGGGAGTCTAGGGGGAATGTAATGGTTGTATGCTCTCGGAAAGGAGGGAGAAGAATGAGTAAATAACACCCATTGAAGCTCCCTCTAGATTTGTTGGGACTCTGCTCTGAATGTACCCCACAGGCGCTAACTCTGCTCGGTAAGCTGTTGTCTGAGAATTGCCGTCCCAGCTCTGCTGATTTGATTTTCCAGGATTATTGGGCTTGCCAACGTTGGCTCTGGAGGCCTGCACAGCAGCTGCTGTGCTTAGGAAGGAAGGGGTATTAAAAAGAATCTTTTGCGATCCCTTGAGGCTTTGTTCCAGCCTACATTTACTACAGGAGATGTGAGCTCTGTGGCGGAGCTGAAAGCCCTGGGTGGCTGGTGTCTCAATGCATCTGCACCTACTATGGCCACGGCATGGTGGTCCTGGCCTGGATAAAACCAGCGTTTCCGTTTAGTCCTCAGGGCTTGTGCTCCTCAGCGATTTGGACAAGCAGCTTGGCTAACAGGAGAACAAGGGGAGTGTTGACTAAACAGCTGATAACAAGCACTAATCATAATGCAAACAAACACTCTGTGGCTTCTGGCGTGTTCAAAGTAAATGTCTCAATTAACATGGAGGACCTTTTTTATTTTTTTTATTTTTTTTTGTCGCTGCAGGCGAGTTTGCCTTTTGGATCAATTAGATTGGTGACAGTCAGCGCGGTGTACATACAAATTAAGAACCAAGGTGCCTTTTGGTGTCTCTGTAATTTGTGCTTTCACTCAAAATCTATGGCAGGGTGGCAATCCGAACGGGTCCATCCCAAATGAAACACAGGGCTTGTCTACACAGGGAGTTATTCCTCATTGTCTCATTCCAGAATAAGTGTCCACACATGGAGTGGAGCAGCCCTAAGGGTGTCTCTTCACCGCAAAGCTAACGTGGACCTCCCCCTCCCCTCCCATACAACTCTCTCTCCCCTGAGTGTGAGGGTGCTTTAAACCCAGCCTAGCTGGCCCGACTGAGGGTGTGGGTTAAATCTGGGGTGCCATTTTCACTGAGCTGGAACCCCCCCACTTTGCAGGCCAAGTCCCTCGAGTACCTCTGGTTCCCCAAGGCCGCCTTCCAGTAACCCCTGTGTGCCCAGGAGGGCAGACAAGTTCTACCATAATGCACTGGGGAAGGAGCATAGAGTAGCTCGGCTCACTGCAGCACACAGAACCATGGGATGTATCCCCTGGGCCCTAGTGCCGCATGCAAGGGAGCACAGCACCGGTGGGGGACAGTCGATTGGGGAGGGCTTTGCAGCATCACTGCTCACACCTGGGCTAAGCTCTCCTGGGTCCTAGGACCTGGATGCCAATCACCTGAGTTAAACCTGCAGTGATGACTTACCCTAACTGCATGTGCTTTCATGCTCTTACCCTTCTTCTGCCCTGTTTACATGCTAACCAACAGCAAAATAACCCTCTGGGAACAAGCCAGGTGCATCCCTCTTGGTTTTGCTAGGCACAGAATCTCACTGCCAGGAAAAGCATAGCTGGAAATGAAGGAATGACTGATCAGCAAGGTCCAGTTGAATAACGCAGGCAGATGAGATGCCTGAAAGCTGCAGACCCTCTTTGAGAGAGTTGGTAGCACCTGGTCTCCTCTCACTGCCAGGTTCGTTCTAATTAGAACACACCCCAGTTCTGTTCCATACTTCTCTTTCTAGTCCAATAAGAGACTGGCAGCTCCATTCCTAGTGCATCTTCTGCTGAAGAAGAAGTCCATGCTGGCCACTTGATCCAATGAAGTTGGCCAAAAGCCACCAGCCAGCCCCAAAATAGCAGGCATTGATTGAACCGTGCTCCAATTCTGCTACAAACTTCGGCAGCTGGTGACAAATCTTGTGGAACAAATGAGGTTGCCATGACCGTGAATCTGCCTGCTGCATGGCAATGAGGAATCCTACCAGCCGCCTCAGTTTCTTTCTTAGACAGGCCAAAGGTCTCTCTAAAGGCAGGCCTTCCTCCTGCCTAGGCAAAGAGCCAGCAACCCCAGTCACACAAGGACTATATGCAGACTTCCCCACGCTTGGATTTCTCTCTAGCTATCCCCGGTGAGAAGTGCCAGTCAAGAGAAGTATTGAGAGCAAGATTTTCAAAAGAGCTCAGCACCTTAGTAACTGGTATTTATAGAGATGCCTGGGCTGACTGGTCTCAGGTGGGTCCTCTCTTGTGCTAGGTGCTGTATGAACACACATTTACAGTCCCGGCCCTGAAAAGTTTACTATCTAAATCTATAAACCAAAGAGTAGGAAGAAGTATTATCCCCATTATGCTGATGGGAGGGGTAGGAGAAAACTAGGTGGAGTAAGTGATTTGCCCAAGGTCAAGCATGAAGTCTGTGGGAGAGCTGGCAATTGACCTAGCTCTCCTGAGTCTCAGGGCTGGTCTACACAGGGAGTTAAACCAGACTCTCTCTCCATGATTAACTACCATGGACTACCTATTCCTGATTTAATCCAGAATAAAACCATCCACACATGGCATTAGAGAGCCTTATTAGTTTAATCCAAATTATCTTAATCCACTGTCTGTTTTAAATTCACACCCTTCCTTTAAAATGGATTAACCTTCAATTCAGTGTCTTAACCACAAGATCATCCCTCTCAGGATATGATCTTGGGATTTATACCTAGTGAATTTATTTCTGGCAAAACCATACTTTTTTTTATCCCAGTACTGTAATATCAACCCCCCAACTTTTTATTAAAATACTGAATATTGGAAAAACAATTAATTATGTAAAATGCACTACATTCTAAAACAAAGTGGTAACTTTTGCCATGCAAATAACAAACTCAAACATGAAGAAGTTTCATGTGTGGATTAACTTGTGGTAATCATCAGCCCCAATATTTGAGACTCTCTCTGCAAGCCATGGAAACCAAGTGAGGCAGAACAGAATATGTAGCGGAGAGCTGTAAATTCAATTACAAATTCTGACTTGAGGGAGGGACTAGATCAAAGAAGGACTGTATTAAAAAATAAATCAAGTACAGGGTGTGGAGTTCCTTCTTTTAATTACCATCTGGATTTGTAATGGCAAGAGGCTCCATCAATCAAAAACAAAAGAAAGGGTTTCAAGTACAGAGAAACACGCCCTCAGTTAATTACAGTTAACGGGTAAGGAGATTATTGGGAGTGTTAGAAAACTAATATCGCTCTTGAGACCTCTCCTAGAGGAGGATAACAGGGCCATGTCACAGGACGTGGTGATTTGAATAATCCCGTTTGAAAATGCACAGAATGGTTTATAGCAGTACAGTTTATATAGTACGGCACAAAGAATTTACTTTCACAATGTCCCTTCTCCACTGTTGGAGATAGGAGACTTCACTGCACAAAACATCCAGTCTAGTAAAGTGTTCATGAGGTGGGTTAGCTGGGTTATCCAGAGTATTAGGAGATGGCACTATGCTCCCACCCCTCCTTTGCTTTTTGTTTCATAAGTGGCTATTGACAGTTCTTTGGGAGCCCAGGAACATGAGTCATCTGGTTATCCCCCTGAGGGAGACTTGCTTGTGCTTAATTGGGTGTCTGTTCCCTGACACCACTAGCCTATTAGCAAGCCAGGCACTCTCTTCTGGGCCATGCCAGCCCTCACTTTGCCTTGCAGGTTAACAGTAGATGTGACTGGTCCCCTGAGCTTTGAAGTAGTCTCCTGTAGTGTTCAGCCCCTTATCCCCTGAACACTCTCTGAAATACCAGGTCTGCTGTCCCCAAGGGAACAGTGTACTCACCAGCTTGTATGTGTCAATTCAGGATCAGCTCCTTGCTTAATATCACAGCACTGAGATATAGTTATAGTGAAAACAGGGTAAGTTTATTACCAAAGATGTAAGACTCCAGTGATCATGAGTAAGGAGACTGGAAACAAATGGTTACCTATAAAACAAAATATCACACACTTTCGAGAGACTACTCTTAACAAGTTACCCTTCTTTAAACAAAAGGGTAACTTGTATCTCCTACAAAGTTCCCTGCAGCGTCTTCAACCAAGTCTGGCTGAGACCCATTTTCATGACTATAAACCCGCTGCCCATTTGCTTCCTATGTACAGGATAAGGAGGGGTTGTCTTTGCCTTCTAACTTCATGCCCAAAGTTCATTGTCTGTCAGACAGGACAACGCCCCGGGGCTTGTTTTTCTTATGGACGGCTGCCCTGTTGACTGACACTTTTTTGTCTATCTATGTAAATAAATATCCACTGTGTTAGCCCACACTGCCTAATTGACATCCTGACAGAGACTCTAAGAACATGTTGTGTGTGTACATGCATTTCACAACAATAACGACCAGTGTAACACGGTCTTTCATTTAAGACCTCACTTGATGCTCTTTGGTGAGCCAGAATGTACATCCCAGAATTGAGACATTCCTGGAACCCCTTTTGTCAGTTGGTGTTAAGAGGCTCTTGGGTCACAGTTCCCCCCCCCCCCTTCTTTTTTAATATACATACATACACACTCCCTCTCCCTTTCTTTATTCAGCTTCATTCCAGCAGATGGACAATTTCCCAGCCTGCAGGGCTATGAGGGGAGAGTTTGTTTTTGTTGAACTGAGTGTTTCCTTTACAAAACTTAGTAAATCGTTTTCTTTCAAGACGAGGGAAGGGCTCCTTGTCGATGAATGTTTGCTAACCTGGATTTTGCCAGGCAGCAGGAAGCACCTGGTAGAGGAATATCCTGCTCCCTCCAGACAGAAGTGGGGTCTGTCTATGGTACATGCTTATATGGCCCCATCTCTGAAGTATCCGAGCACCTCACAATATTTTATGTATTCTCACAACACTCCTGTGAGGCAGCCATTTTAGAGGGGGAACTGTGCCTCAGAAAGGCAACCTGACTTGTCCCGGATCACACAGGCAGGGGCTAGGGTCTCCTGGCTAGTGCCACTGGACCATCCTTCCTGTGTGTGTGGAATTTCAGCAGGTGGGCGTGAGTGTTCTGACAATTCTGCTTTTACCCATACTGCCAACCCCAAGCACTGAAAAGGTTTGAGTCAGGCCCCCAAAAAACACAAGATGGGCTCAAAGATTGTGAACTCTTCTAAAATGTTGGTGGTTTTTTTTACTTCAGCTTTGTGAGCATTTAAGTGCAACTTGCTTCATATTTTCCAGCTGTTTTCTGCAACTATGAAAGCTAGAAACTTCCCAGAATCATTTTGTGAAAGCTGAGACCTCACTGTGGATAGTTCTGTGAAAACATCACTCAGTGTGCAGTGGCAGTCAAAAAAGCGAACCATGTTGGGAATCATTAGGAAAGGGATAGATAATCGGACAGAAAATATCCTATTGCCTCTATATAAATCCATGGTACGCCCACATCTTGAATACTGTGTACAGGTCTGGTTGCCCCATCTCAAAAAAGATGCATTGGAAAATTACATTTTTTTTTTTTTGTTGAGAAAAGGGCAACAAAAATGATTAGGGGTATGGAACGGCTTCCATATGAGGAGCGATTAATAAAACTGGGACTTTTCAGCTTGGAAAGAAGACTAGTAAGGGAGGATATGATAAAGGTCTATAAAATCATGACTAGTGTGGAGAAAGTGAAAAAGGAAATGTTTACTCCTTCTCATAACACAAGAACAAGGGGTCACCAAATGAAATTAATAGGCAGCAGGTTTAAAACAAAAGGAAATATTTTTTTTCCCCCCAATGCAGAGGTAACCTGTGGGACTCTTTGCCAGAGGATGTTGTGAAGGCCAAGACTATAACAGGGTTCAAAAAAGAGCTAAATAAGTTCATGGAGGGTAGGTCCATCAATGGCCATTAGCCAGGATGGGCAGGGATGGTGTCCCAAGCCTCTGTTTGCCAGAAGCTGGGGATGAGCGTCCGGGGATGGATCACTTGATTACCTGTTCTGTTTATTCCCTCTGGGACACCCGGCTTTGACTGCTATTGGAAGACAGGATACTGGGCTAGATGGACCTTTGGTCTCACCCACTATGGCCGTTATGTTCATGTAATCGCCTGACTGCAGGAGCTGGGGCTTTCAAAGAAGCACCAAATATCACAAAACTCATGATAAAATCCTGAGTTGGCAACACCTCTTTACTTACCTCTGGGGGTAATGAGACTCTGCTCTTGGAAGCAGTCCTGGGAGGACACAGCAGCACGGATTAGGCCAACTTGCTTCTGGTCTCTTCTAAAACCAGCATGTGACTAATGAATTCCATCTTTATGGTGGGTATCCTGCTTTGCTGCTTCCCCCACCCCAAGCTAGTGAGCAAAGACACACAATGTTTTCTCTGTGGCATGTAGTCTGTAGGAGCCTTCCAGTGCCCTGCTCACACCACTTTCCACTGAGATGTCTACCTCTCCATTCCTGCTGGCTCCGCAGATGTCACCTCCATGGCATTCCGATGGAATCGTCTGAGCTGTGTCCTTCCCTAAGGTCTTGCCTTACCTTCCATCCTGCTCTGGCTTACTGCTTTGAGAGGCCTGGCCTGCCAGCCTTTCTCTTGGTCTCATTTCCTATCGTTCTAACTCAGAGGGATAATTCTGCTCTTCGGGATCGGGTGATAGCAGCCAGCTAGCTCTCTGATTAAACTGAGGACTGTTGGAGTCAACATCATATGCTGTCTAGTGCAGTCTAGACAGGTGTCAAAGTGCATCTGCGTCTCCGCTTTGAAGCACAGACATGGGGGCGGGGGAATGAAAATAGTGGCTTTTTCACTCGAGGATCTTACCCCTCCTTCTGAGGGGTATGGCAGCAGGGAGTGAATGCTGTGGGGCAGGGACTGGCCTCGCTTTGTTTGCTGTACAGAGCCAGCAGAATGGAGCCCTGGGCTTGGCTGAGACCTCTCCATGCTCGTCAAGCCCCTGAGTTCTACAGGCTCCGTCAGGAACTCCAGGATGTCTGTTTTAGATGAGAGAAGCTCTTGTTATGCCTGTTGCTGTAGTGCTGCTCTCTGAGTCTCTGCCGCTAGCAGCCAGAGGCCACAGGGCTTTAGAGGAGAGGTGGGCTGAGGAGAGGATGTTGTCGTCTAGATGTGGTCCAAGGGCAGTGTGGAGAGTGCAGCTGCACAGCGTGGCATCCTGTCTGTAGCCAGAGCTCTGCCACTGCTCCCAGTCCCCATTGAGCCAATCCAAACAGGTGAAATGGGGAGGGAGGGGCATTGTGGGAAATAGGATGAGTTGGGAACAGGGCTGGCTCTGGCTTTTTTGCCGCCCCAGGCAAAAAAGCCTCCGGCCGCCGCCCCCCCCCCCAGCGCGGCAGGGGAGGGCGGCCGGAGCGCCGGCGGGAGGGAGGCGAGCCCCGGCCGGGGCTCCGCTCTCCCTGGCGGCCGGAGCCGGAGCACCGCGCCGCCCCCCTCCAGGTGCCGCCTCAAGCACAAGCTTGGTGGGCTGGTGCCTGGAGCCGGCCCTGGTTGGGAAAGTGCCAAGTGGAGGAAGCAAGGAGGTGAACTAGAGAAACCGCTGTCCCTCGAGGCAATCCTTATATTTTGGGAGGAAGCTTGTAAGACCGGCATTGTCTGGATCTGGGCTAGATTTAGGCTGGGGCTCTGGGTTTTAACATGCAGGGCTTGACTTGCAGGGCTTGATGATGATGATGGTGCTGAAGTCACATAAAATTTCCGATGTCTAGGCCTAAAATCATAGGGGATTGGCTGTTCCCATGCGATTGACTACAAAGATCAGCACAGGGATAAAAAAGAACCTCCTCCTGCTTTTCAGCCAGAGCCAAAACAGTGTGGGAGCTCCCCTGGGGACTCTGTTTTGACCCTTCCCACAACCCCTGATTGGCAAAGGGTTTCTGGATTTGGCCTTGTAGAACCACCGTTACAACTGGCATGACTGGGAGCAGCAGCTGCTGTGAATTTTGCAGTCAGCACCAGGCAGGGAGCATTGATATGATGGTTTTGTTTTTTGCTTTGTGGATGAAATTCGTTCCTGTGCATCGGACCAGCCCAAGACCCCCAGCCAACACTTGTATCCCATGTGCTTAGGGTGGGCGTAGGTGGTGCAAAGGACTTTTGTTGGCACTGGGTTGGATTTCACCCTCTCTGGATAAAGGCAGAGGATTGGCATTGTTGCTGCCACTTGGGAAGGTGCCTTTACATCTCACTGTCCCAGTGGTGGGGCTGGCTTTTATTCCCTGCACGGACTGTGGTGTTTGCCTTGTCTGCTCTTTCCCTGAAAAATGGGAGCAGACACATGGGGAGGGCGAGTGATATGAATATTCACGGGGGAGCCAGCAATCGAAAAGAGATCATTGAACTGAAATATGATGATAGTGCGGAGTGTCTCTTACTATCACTAATTACTCCTAAGTCCAGTTAGCTTCCCTGTGTCCCCAATGATGCCGTTGACAACCTGTCCAGGGGGAGAAGAATACGCAGTGGCAGGGAGCAGTCTGTCACCTATTCCTGGCTGTGCCTGGAGGCAAGAATACCACAAACCATTAACATTTCAGGGCAGGGTTACAGTGGGATCTGGAAACCAGGGCCGCCCAGAGGTGGGGGCAAGTGGGGCAATTTGCCTCAGGCCCCACAGGGGCCCCCATGAAAATATAGTATTCTATAGTATTGCAACTTTTTTGTGGACGGGGCCCCTGAAATTGCTTTGCCCCAGGCCCCCTGAAGCCTCTGGGTGGCCCTGCTGGAAACCAGATATAGGTGTCTGGGGGGCCTGCGGCAGACCGGTTCCTGAGAACTGCGGTGTGAGCTGGGGACATCTGTGGGACCGGCGACAGCAGTGCTAGATCTATTGTTAGCTGGGAACTCCATGACACTTGCTGCACCATCTGGAAATCCATGGGACCTGATAGCCTGGTTTCAGCATCACGTGCCCCCCCCTCCAATGTTCTTTGTTCACTGTAAGCAGGTGGGGTCCGGCTATGGAGTCAGTCATAGGTAATAGCTCAGAAGAATAGCAGAAGTGTCATTGTGGGAAATGGATCCCTTGCTGTGCAGTGTCTCACTGCTGGCCTCTATGGAGGAAGGGTAGGTTGGGTTGTACCCAGGCAAAGCAATCAACATCCCAGATATTCTCGTTTTCCTGTCCCCTTCCCCAGGAGATTGCTGTCTTGGGTCGACCTTGGTCTTGTGAAGGATACAATGAGGGTAAAAGGCTGGAAGACAGGTAGATACTGAGTGCTGGATAGAACCACTACTGGGTAACTCAGAGCAAATGCCTTTGCCTACAGGGGTAAAATGCCTGAGCACTGGATGCTGCATCTAAACTGGGATTTCCCATGTAAAGAAGTTGTAGTTTCTAATGATAGCTGTGCTATCCACAGCCAAATACAAAAATAGACAGCACCCGTTCATCCCATGCACTAAGGCAGAGATGGAATACTTCCTCCTCCCTTCAGCTTGGGAACTGGACAGCTGTTGGACTCAGAGGGTTAAAAGGAGACTGTGCTACCCACAGGGGACAACAATCCATAATTACCTTGTGATGCAAGGGACTAGAGACTGTACCTGGGACAGCCCCAGCCTGGGGGTGAAGACTCCAAGTGTATGTGGTGCATTAGGCCTGCTTAGTCCTCTTGTCCCCAAGAAACTGTCTCCCTGTCGTGCCAAATTGGCGTTCCCATTAGTAGCCTTGCCATGTGAGGCCCTCAGGCAGCCGGAAGCAGCAATTCATTGTGTTATGTCAGCAGGACACTTGGGTATTCCGTCTCATGTCTGGCAAGTTACAGGGAAATAAACTAACTGCTGGCATCTTCTCTACAAAGATGGGGCCTAGCTATCTCCAATTCCGGTCCCATTTTGGGTGGATGCTTATTGTCATGTACTTAGCGCATGAGAAGGTGGCTGTCCTTGTTGGAATTTATTCAAGGAGAAGGGAACTGTCCTCCTCTTGAAGCAGGAGATCACCTTTCTGAGCCACACCATGCAATCCCTTCATGACGTGTCCTCCACTGACTCCAGGGATGGTGCTTTCTACTGCACCCTCATTCCAGGCAGGTGGACAAGGCTGGCCTTGAAGCAGCAAGCAACAGGAGCAGCTGATCTCCAAATGGACAAACCACTGTAATGGCCAGATTGCAACTGAAAGAGGAACTCTGACAGTGCACTGAACCCAACGTCCCCAGTTGTGGTTAAAGGGGTGAGGCCCGTCCCAGACAGGAGTGAAAAAATAACCTTGATTTCTGCATCTGAGTTTCATCAGCCCACGTTTACAGTGGTCTCACCATCCCCTCTTGCTTTCCAAGTTTCCATTGTTCCAGTGTGTGGGCTTGCACTGGTACTCTCTGCTCCAGGCCACAGCTGCAGCTGGAATATTGCCTGTGTCTGCATCGATCCTGGCCGGTGCCCGCAGGTGCACAGGCACCCAGCCGACATCTGAAAGGAGGAAAAATGCCTCTCCAAAAATCTCCCCTTCACTTTAACTGGGCGGAGGAGTCTTCCTCAATTCCTTATAGCAGGTTTGCACTCTTATTGTGCAGTTGTGCTCTACTTCAGAGGTGGTTGCTTTTCAGTGGTGTGTGTAGTGATTCTGGGCATAGATACCCTTTTATAAAGCACTTTGGGATCCTTCTGGATGTCAATAACAATATTTCATTACCAACCCAAGCCAATGATACGATAGGGGATGTTTCTGCTGATTACTGCAGAAACAGGCCGATCTATAGTACAAAGCTGAAGCAGAAAACACTGAAGCAATTCCAGGGCTGCTTAGAGCCAAAATTTCTTACCCACCTTATTCCTTGTCATGACACATGGACTAACGATCAAGAAGAGTGTGTTTTATTAAGGAAAACAACAAATACACAGCTTGAGTTCCAGGTTTGTCTGGCATGTTTACCATGGTCCACACCCAGAACACAATGGCATCTAGTGGCTGAATAATACATGACAAGTAACCATATTACAGTCCTGAATGCATTGATGTTATGGATAAACTTAAAGAGCCTCTGGTTATACTGAGGCCAGACTTGCAGAGCTAGCTCTTCTCCTGCTGTTTAAAAACAGTCTTGCTGAGCTTGTAATGAAACAAGTTTGAGTCGAAGCCTAGTTCCTAGTAGCACATCATGGCCCATAATGCTTAGGGCAAGAATGGAATTAAGGAGGACATTTAGCTTACGTTGGTATGCGAAGGAGGCTGTGTTCCCCACTGGTTGAAGCAGAAGACTCCTGGTTTCCACGGCTGAGTCTGTCAATGACTCCTCCTGCAACAATGTTCTTATGCCATCTGCCTCGCTGGGTTTGTAAAAGCACTTTGACATTTGTGGCTTATTTAATTTGTCCGAAAAGTTTTGGGATGAAATAGGCTACAGAAGCCAAAAATATTAAAGGGAGTTTGCATGGAGCCTGCCCATACTTTGTCAAGATGTAGCTAGGAGTGGGTCTGGGCTGTGTGTTTTTTCTTTCTCTCAACTAATTCCTGTGTGAAGGATCTACAACAGGGTTTAAGAATGATGGGACTCCTGGCAGAGCCTAGGATCTCTGGCTTTTTCACTCATCTCCTGCAAATGCTGGCCTCTCCTTTCAGTGCCTCTCGGTATCCCGCAGCCCCTCAGTCAAATGCAATCAGTCTCATTCCTTGACTTTACGAGCTGTGTCATCCCTAAATAGGTCAGTCCAGTGTCAAGGTTGCTTAGGGCTGTTTATTCCGCACACCCAACGCAGGCTCCCAGGGACATAATTTGCATGGACACAGTGTCTTTTTTGTCAAAACAAGGAAGAGGAGAGTCGGCTATTATGGGCCGTGGCAGCCTGTGGCCTTTCTGGAGAAGCAGGAGAGGAAAACAAAGTTCTGACACTTTCACCCTTTGTTCAAATGAATTAACTCTGAGACGGGATGGAGGCTTTAGCTCCAAAATCCATCTTAATCTAGTTCACTTGCTAGCTCTGAGCAGCGTTTACCCCACTGGAACAGTAGCAACATACCTAAACACTGTGTATGTGTACATCTTAGCTCCTGGGCTACTGCACGGAAGGTCAGTGGGGAGACCTGCCCAGCAGCATGTGAAAAATACGTCCAGTTAGATATGGAAGCTACAGTCCTCTGTCCCAGTAATGCAGCCACAGAGAGAACTGTGTTTAGCCAGACAGTTACTAGGCATAGCAGGCAGGAGACTAGAAAAGGAAGTCTGGCCAGAGCTAGCACACCCAAACACTGCAGGGTGGAGTGTGTGTGTTGGAAATTCCTATCTGAGCTCTGCAGTGCTCTATAGGGCCATCTCCACACCAAGAGCTGGAGTAATGGGCATAGTGGCTCGGTCATAGATATTGTTCTTATGTGCCGTACATTGTAATTTGCTCTAAGGTGGATGGAGCTTATTCCATGCAGGCCCATAGTTTAGGGACCAAAAAGTCTTGAGTTCAGATCTTGCCACCACCTCATTCCGTATGGGTGGAAACGGCATAAGATAGGCATGAAGGTGCACATCCTCAGGACGCCACCTGTAATGTGTGGCTTTAACCTCTGTCCTCATACAGTGGTTTCAGAGTTTACAGAGAACCAGGATGAAATGAGTAAAGGCTCTGTGCCCTCCCTGGGGAGGGGAAGGCGGTCAGAAGGAAGCTTTCATTCGCCTCACGATCCAATCACCAGAGCCTAGCCCAAGGGGAAAGCTTTGGCCAGGAGCTCTGCTGTTGGCACCAGGAGAAGTGACAATTAGCCCCGCTCCTAAGATCTAAGAGAGGAAGCTCAGTTTGAATATTCAGTGAGACTGACCGGTTCTGTGGTGCTGCTGGGCTAGAATGTCATGCAAAGGGGAGTAGATCCATCACTGGTGCAGGTTATGCTGTAGATGGAGGCAGGTCAAAGCGATTGGTCGCTTGCCAGTGAGCCAGTCTTGTGGTGTTTTGCAGCAGTGCGTTGTAAGCTCAGTTTACAGGTGAGACTGGGAACCAGGTTTGTTCCTGACTTGCTATTAAATGACCCAGCCACTAAAATGCCAGCATAAGAAGTCACACTCTCTTCCCTGGTTTGTCATCTGAGGTGGCATTGGAATTGCTGGCTGAGCAAGGAATTGCCCCTGTTCACTGTCTTCCCCATTAGCAGGCGTTTGGGGAGCTGCATTTCAGGCTGTAACGGAAAACCAGCTCACTGTTGCACCACGGGATTGGAGGGAGATTCACTCTGACTTGAGTGGCAGCCAACAAAGCTGCTGGAACCAGAAGGGGAAGCAATCAGGCTGCAAACTATTCTGGAATGTCACTAAGGAGAGCCAAACCGGGGTGTTCCTTACTAGCTGGCAAATCTGAAACCCCACACGCGTGGGCCCGCTGTGCAGTAAACATCCTGCTGTTGGATCAGCAGGCGCAGTGGTACGTGCCGCGTAGGAGAGGTAAAGTGGAACATGTTGGAGACCAATAAGGGCTCCATTGAGAAGCTGATAAAAAGCCCTATCCATCCTCCTCCTCCATCTCTGCTTTTCTTCCCCTTGCTGCCCTAACTTCCTCCTTCACTTTCCTCATTAATTGCCTCCCATACCTCATATTTGGAGAGCCACTGTACCCCATATACCAAGTATGTCCCTCCTGAAGCACCAACGCTCCAGTGGAACATAGTCCTGGGGAGGGAAGCACCTCTTTCTGTCCGATAGCCCTAGCCAGCTGGTGGGAACCGCCAACGAAACCTCCTAGCATTCAGCATTGCAGTCAACAGGAGCTGCAGCGCAGAACAGACGCAAATGGTGAACTTAATCTAAGCTCCTTTTGGGGTCACAAGGTTGGTGAATTTGTTTCTGGGAAGCATGCTCCCCTGGTCTAGTGCTTGTGATTATTGCCTGATTAGTTCACCGGTCCTTTCCCGTTGTAGCGTAACATGTTCCAAATCTTGTAACCCAGCATCAGTACCCGATTGGAGCATTATACCGCAAACAAAAAGCATTCTACCATGGTTAGGGATGCAGGGTAATAGAAGATAGTCCAAGGCTGGGCTTGCAGAGAGACAAAAGCCACAGAGTAAATGAATCACTGTCTTTTGGATCAGAAAAGCGGGGCTCCCAACTGAGGTCACTGTGGTTTGTTACCGGGGAGGGGGAAGAGTTGTAGGTAACCTTGTTTGCCTCCCTCGTTCTGATGGCTGCATAAATCCCAATCCGCTGTGGAGCTCTCCAAGGAAGTGAAATCATGGGCTTGTGATTTGCTAATTGCCGTGCATTTATTGGCTCTGACTGAGGTGGGAAATGGGAGTGGGAGACTGTAGCCGGTGAATACTGACCCCCTGGAGATCTTTTACCACCAGCTACGAGGAAAGAGGCAAAAACCCACCAGTCTCTTCTGCTAGACAGAACAATTCAGGAACCTCATGGAGCCAGAGGAACCCCAGCTGTGCTCATTACAAAGTTCCCTGCCGCAGAGTTGGCCGTATGAGTGTCCATCCCAACCCCACCGGGGCATGAGACCCTCCTACCTGATCACTGGAGGCCTTCAGTACAGTGGGGCAGACCCCCAGTTTGTATAAATTGTCAATGGACCAATGACAATTTAGAGCAGGTCAGGATCTGCCCCAGTTAAGAGCATCCTGAGTTAATCCCAGTTGTATGCAGTGAATGGGGGGGGGGGGAAGCAAGGGGAATGCTGGTCATTTCATGTTCTAGCCGATAAACTCAAAGCAATGATTGAGGAGGATTGAGCTCCCCTTTGAATGCAGATTGAGAGACCTAACTGCTCCCAGGCTCCCCACAGGACATGCGTGCTTCTCCTATATTCTTTATGAAGTGCTGAGTGCCGTCCCAGGACTATATCACCAGAGAGATCTCCACTCGCTCCCAATCAATAGCAAAACAACCGCGTTGTCAGGAAACCAATTGATACTAAAGCGACTGCTGACTTTAATCATGGGCATTGACACCTTCCCGCCTCTCCCTTTTCCTCTGGCCTGGCAAATGCGTTTAGATTTGACATGGCTTTCATACTGGACCGAAGCTCAAACTACAAAGGAAAAGCCTGGCTGGCAAATCTTGGCTGGGCACTGGGGTTAGCTCTTTCTCAACAGCCGTAGTCCCCCATGTGTGGGGAAATTGTGATTTCACATCTTGGTCCCTACCGCTGTGATGTGGGGGATTTACATTTCCTATTAAGGAGAGGGCTTTGAACGCCTGTGCGTTGATTCGGGCCTGCTTGCATTCCTGGTGCCGTCGGAGGTCAGTGAGTCGTCTCTGGACTCGCATGCTGGGGGAGGATGCACCAGAAAGGGGGGTTGCACAAAAGCAATTTCTTTTGAAAAGTGGCATTTCCAAAGCATGACTTTACGCAGAGGATTCTCCAAAGGGAACGTCTCTGGAGCAGCCCTCAATAGCCCTTGATGCCAAATGAGTTACGAGGTGTCTGGCTCCAGGGAGGCTGGTTTGTCACACAGCTTATTTTTTATCAATGACCAACTCCCTGCTGATGAAACAAATGATCTTTTTAAAAAACCCTGCTAACCTGCCTTCCCCTCCCCAGTCAGGCTGCGTCCCAGCTGCCCACTTGGAAGGAGATTAGAGTGTCTGATTGCTAGGAGCCAAGACGTGAAATCACAATTTCCCCACACGTGGGGGACTACGGCTGTTGAGATACTCAGACACTAACACAGTGATACTCGGACTGCGGCTCGCGAGCTGCAAGTGGCTCTTTAGTGCGTCTCCTGCGGCTCTTTGCAGCAGATATTAACTAATCAGGATGTTTTTGCTATTATTGTAGTTGACAAAATAATACTTGGTCAGTCATTTTGCTGTGAGAATAAAATTTTATATGTAAAGTAAATATTTCCCCATCATACTGTTTAAATATGAACCTGTAGTACTAGGAAATGAAGCGATGAATTCGCATTACTGTGGCTTTTTTTGAGCAATGTTGATCACTAATTTGGCTCCTGAACCACTGAGGTCTGAGGATCATTGCTCTAAATAGTTTTTTAAAAGGATAATTAACCATATATTAAGGTGATGACTTGATCCGCTGGGTACATTGAGGAAGATGGTGAGAGAATAACTCCCATTTGAATATAAGGGGGAAGCTCGCTCTCTCAAAAACTTGGTTAATGATTTCCCCAGCTATTGAGATAACTGAGCTGGGTAAATATTGGGAAAAATCCATCTGTCAGTATTTGCTCAAACTGAAAAATGGTTCAGTGTTTCCCCCATATGTGGGGAAATCTGTTTCGCATCTTGGCTACTAACACCGTGGTGGGGGGACTTATGTTTCCTTTTAAGGCAGTGGCTCTGAACACCTGGGTTCCCCTACATGAGTTGGGCCTGTTTGCATTCCTGGTGCCTTGTAAGTCAATGTGTCTTCTGGGCTTTCATGCTGTGGGAGGATGCGGCCACTGGCTTTGTGTGAAAGGAACTAGACTGGGATTTGGCAGATCTGCATTCAGTTCCTGGTTCTGCTACAGTGTTCCTCTGTGACCACGGTAAAGTCATTTAATCTTTCTGGGCCTCAGTTCCCATTTATAAATGGGGATAATGGTCCTCCCCTCCTTCTCAGGGGGTGTATTGGGTATAGATTGCCTCACAAATATTAATGAATGGGGTACTGCAGTGGTGGGGGGTGGGGGGGAAGGTAGCATGCAAATATCTAGATAGAATCTAGGCTGTGTTAGAAAACAGTAGTGCGGTTCTGAAATGACTCTGTTTTCCAGCTGGAAAACAGAGTCAAGGCCCAGAGAGTGGGAGGAACATATTCTGTAAGAGGAGAAGGTATCAAAACTCTGAACCAGCGAGTGTTCGTGTCCATCTTGAAAATCAATACCTCAGTCCTTTCAATGTCAGACTTTTTTATTATTACCCTGAAGAAGGGGAAAGTAAACCCCACCCGTAATTACCTGCCATTCACTCAGTAGCCTAGAAATGCTTCTGGGGCTGACCTGACAGGCAGCCAGCACTCAGAAGGTGAAACTTACCCCTGTGCAGAGGGCCAGCATGAGGTCTAGGCGCTGTTTAACTCTGAGAGGCCTCAAACTCGGTCAGTGGGTAGTGAACCAATACAGAATTGGGCACTGCTATGCTAGAGAGACCGGCTCACAGTCCCATGCAGACTGTTGTGACCCTTTTTAACTCTTTGCTTTTCAAGATATTCTTTAGTAGTTTTTCCAACTTGTGGGCCGCTTTGTTTGATGGCTGCCATTCCCCTTGTCCTCTCCCCAGCAACTAGTTTTTGCTCCATGATAATAAGGAAACTGGAGTAAGATAGGATGCGGTGGGTGTCTCTGATGGCTTATCCCACCCACTTGAGACTGCAGTTTTTCTTCTCACTGGGAGTTGGATTTTACATTTATGAACATCAAATCCCCTTCTGTGGCCTACAGCACCCATCACTCTGCTCTTGTAAGGTCTCTCTGCAGTTTAGTTCAGCCTTCCTGCGTCTGTGTGGAAGGGCAGCATGTGATCCTGGTTACACTTACCCCAGAGAAGCCCCCTGTTGAAGTGTTTGCGCTGAGAGGCAGTAGGTGCTTCTTTTTTTTTTTCTTTTTAATATGTAACTAGTTAAAAATGACCTCTGGAAGGGCCCAATTCTGCACTTTCCTACCCTAATCCTGCGCTTTAGCTTGCCATTTACCTCTGTACTCCGTTAGCACAAAATGCTCCAGAAGGCTGCATCTTACCCCATCTTGCACAGGGGGAACTGACTGCAGAAGGTGCAGGGCAGTGGAGAACCCAGCCCCTCGGCTGGACTTCTGTTAGCTACTGGAGGACTGACCCACGTTCCATCCACTCTTTCTAAGAGAGGCTGTCGCTCAGCCGTGAATTCCTGGGCTTACCAGTGTTCACATGCATAACTGGGAAGAAGAATTCTCTCCAGGGCAGGAACCATGGGGTAAAATGCTCTGGCTTGTATTACACAGGAGGGCAAACGGGATGATCACAGTGGTTCCTTCTGGCTTTAAAAATCTGTGGATCATTGTAATCAAAGCAGCTCCAGACCATTTTATTATTCACACAACAGTAGTGCCTAGAGGCCCCAGTGTGACCAGAATCCCATTGTGCTAGGTGATGCACAGACACTGAGTAAGAGTCCATGCCCCAAAGAGCTTACAGTGGAAACCGAGAAGGTGGAGAGAGTGGGAGAAAGGACCTAGCATCTTCATTTTATACGTGGGGAAATGGAGCCCCAAAGACACGCTGGGAATTTATGGCAGAGCTGGTACTTACCCAGGTTTTGGGAGTCCCACCCCAGTACCTTAACCCAGCCTCTCCCTGTTAGCCACGGTATTCCCTTCTAAACCCAAAGCGCTGGAGAGATCTCCCTCTAAGCACGGCAAGGCAAGACGGAGATTAATGTATGATGTTTGCAGCACACGTTTGTCACAAACCGTAGGAAAGCCTGTCTGCAGCTTTGATTAATGGCTTCCCTCTGAAGTCCTATCACAGACTAATGTCTTTTTTTGGAAATGAGTGAAAGCCCGTTACAAAACAAGGCCTTGCTGTTTGGATACTTTTTTTTTATTATTTTTTTTTTTTTTGCAAGGGGGTATCTCCTCAGAGCACCAAGTGCCATGATAACAGCAGTGCTTATTTGCAGAATAATTAATTCTCTTTTGATCATCTGCAGTGTAAATCATCAGCGGCCAGAAGTTAATCATGCATATGAAATGAATCCTTTCTCTGCCTTAATGAGCATTGCATCGTGACCAGCATCTGTTTACTCCCTAGACTTTCATCTTCTTGACAGTTTGAACAATTAATTGTACCCAATAATCTCCTTTTTTTTATTTAAAAAAAAAGTGCCTGAAAGCAAACATCCTTCCACTCCATACTCTCATTTTTTCTAGTCTTGGGCATGTTGTGGATTTTAGTGATCTAAGTGTTGTGTAGACATTTAATGAGGCCAGCGGGAAAGGTAGCTCTGGGAATAGCTTCTTTTCACTCCAGGCAGAGTCCATGCCCAGGATCTGCTTCATTGGAGGCTGGATCTCAGGACTGGCTACAAGGTTTCTTGTTTCAATCAGTTTGGAGGTGTTGTCATCCACAGCCAGTGAAGTTTTAGATTAAGTCTTTAGATTAAGTACAGCGCGGCCACTGGCCGTGAAAGCTGCTTCCACAGCACCATCGTGCTTCTGTGCCTCAACTCGGATGGGTCTGTGTCTGTCTAGGTATGCTTATGGCTCTCGCAGTATCTGACCGCCTCAGCCACAAATGGCTTTTTTCCCCCCTCAGGGAGGGAGTGCAGATTGCCCTTCTTGTTCAGTTGGGGAATGGAGGGAAAGGGGTAAATTTAAGTGACATGACCAAAGTCATGCAGGAAGTCTATGGTAAAGCAGAGAATTGAACGCAAGTCTCCCAAATCCCAGTTCGGTCTGACGTTTATACTACAGGCACAGCTATGTCGGTGTAACACTCTTGGTCCCTGAATGTTAAAGGGTAGTGTAGCTGGCCCCATCCCTGTGTCCCATATCTGGGTTAAACCATTGGGGCCTGCTGAAACTTCCCTCCAAACTGCTGCTGTTGATGGCAGTATGTGGACCCTGTTCAGCAGTAATGGACTGGGATCACCAACTGCCTGTATTGCTGGGGATCGGAATGGTAAAGGGATACCATGGCACTCTGCCTTCAGTCCTGACTGGATGGCTGGGGAGTTATCATAGAATATCAGGGTTGGAAGGGACCTCAGGAGGTCATCCTCTAAGGAAGGAGATTCCACCACCTCCCTAGGCAACCCATTCCAGTGCTTCACCACCCTCCTAGTGAAAGTTTTTCCTAATATCCAACCTAAACCTCCCCCCAAAAATTGGTGCTCCAGGTGAGGTTAACAAATAGGAATTTATTTTATTTATATTTTATTACAAGTCAGATGTTAAAAGCTGCTTAATCAGGAATCCATACACAATACATAACTTTATCGTACCTACTAATTTATGAGCAATGCTATATTTTCTATGTGTCAGTAGATGGTGCCCTTTCTTTTAACTACCTACCTACATATATAGACAGATGTATGTCTTAAATAACACCTGTGACACCAACCATGCGTGGAAGTGTTAGTGACTCAGCAAGGGAACGTGATTGCCAGAAATGTTTTTGAAAGGGTGGGGGCAAATGATATGATAGTTCCCCTATGGCAGGTTAAGGTGGTGGCATGAATTGCAAACATTTACTTTTAAACTAATTAATTGTTTGAATGGGTTATGAGGCTCGTCTGTCAAATCTGGAGTCCTGGATCAAATTTAGTCTTGGGTAGAGCAAAGTGAATACTGAAACCAATTTGTTTTAATTGTGAGTTTCTTTAGCAAATTGTTGGTTTGAAGAACATTTGCAAATAGTTTATTGCAAATATTAACTGTTATGTGAGTAGCATGTTAATTTTTCTGCTCCTTGGTTGGCTGATCTATAACTTAACGCGGGGCAAATCGAGCATCTAACAACTGGATCGGCTATGCCGTTCAAAAATTTGCTTATGAGGAATGTTGGAGCATTTTGAGCAAACTGTTCTTTCCACAAGACTTTGTGCTAGTTGTCCCAATAGTTGAGTGAGTTTCCACAAGTCAGGAGTTCAGAAGCTAACCTTACTTGCATGGTGCTAGTGGCTGACCCATTCATCCATGTTTTAAAGAAGGTGGAATTTCTCTGCAAGTCTTCATCAGACATTCCCTAATGGGGCAGTGCTGCGTCTCCCCAGCTCAATCTGTTGGGAAGAGACCTAGGCTCTCGCCAATGCAGAACCAAAGCTGTGACCAGAGGTGTGATGTCTAACTTCTCCAGGCCCAGAATCAGTGGGAGCCATTCCCTTCACTTCAGTGTGTGTTGGATCAGATTCAGCATTTCTAATGCATCCCGAAAATGGCTGCTCCATGGTAACCCAGCACACATTGCCCATTAGAACGTTCCATGCCAGTTGTGTGACTGGCTACCCCATTTAGAAGGGGTGCCAATAGCCAGGCAAAGTGTGGCAGCAATGAGGTTTCAAGCCCTTCCAAAACCATCCCTGCCTCACCCCTCCCTGACAAATGCTCCCTTCTGTTAAACCATCCTCAACACAATTACTTAAAATGAAGGCACTGGGAATCTAACAGTCTTTGAAAACAATATCTGAGGTGAGCCAAGACCAATAGCAAATGAAGAGCAAGGTGAATGGCAGAAGCATCAAAGAGCGAGCTCCTGCAAGACCGTAAGAATGATGAGAGATCTGGGGGGGATGAAGTTACGTTTCAAGAAAGGTCAATTTGAGTCACAAAAACAATGAAGGCTAGAAGGGGAAGGATGGGGAAATATCCATTAGGACTGCAGACTTGTCCAAAGAGAGGAATGAACTAATAGACCCAGGGTAAAGACCCTTGAAGGGGCAGAAGAACTCTCTGTAGAGTGATTGGAATGTGATTACTGTGACAGTACCCCTGAAGTCACAGCTGGAGCTGATCAGAAGACCGCATACCAGAGTGTGTGTGTGTTAAGGGCTCTAATAGACTGGCCATAAATAGTATGTTTAAGTTCTTCAAATATAATGGGAATAATATGATCAAGATAGAGTGCTGCATCCCTGATCCTGACTCTGAAGAAAAGGAACAAGAAGGGCCTTAATTCTTAAAGGGAGGGTTTTATGAGGCAAAATTCATCCCTGTGCATAGGACCAGCATGAGGCTTCACGGGGGTGAATTTCACTCAAGAGTCTCCTCCTCACTTATCTTGGACTCTACCTTAGATATTTATATGGCCCCCATTAGTAGCCTCAGGATCTTTAGGATCATGATTTTTTGCAACACCATGTGAAGCAGGGAAGTATTCTCTCCATTTTATACGTACAGAAAGACTAAGTGGCTTTCCCTGTGGTGGAGCAAGGAAGTGAATGCAGCTCTCCTGAGTTCTAAACTAGCACCCTCTCCACTGGACCATCCTTCTTACCTGGAGGTTAATGAACCACAAAGGCAGAAATGATTAAAAAGCGACAGATCATCCCAAGGCTGCTAAATACAGCAAGCTATTGTGTGCTGATCTTTGTGGGATATAAAAATGCCTAGATCACTGACAGGAGCTCTGAAAGTGTGTGTGTGTGTGTGTGTGTGTGTGTGTGTGTGCGCGCGCAGTAACGAGCCAGTGCTAGTTGACGAATGTGGAGTTACCATAGTATAAATTCATACACAATTCTTCCTTCATAGTTTATCTAATATAGTAACATGATTTGAGAAGCTTGCATGAAAAAAACCCTGAAACAATTTGAATGAGAAGAGATGGCACGGATTGTAACACCTCTGTTGTACAGGTCACGTAATGACCCTTGCTGAAGTAAAAAAAGAAAACCCTAGAAACTTCCAAGCACTGGTCAGGAAACTGACCCTGCAGAGGTTCAGAATCGCAGCAGGCCAGATCAAAACTACTGTATTCAGTAGAAAATAGTAAAAGGATTATGGCCACCTTGGTCAGCTGATGCACCGTGGGCTGAGTGGTTCAGGTGGAGTGAAAAGAAGAACCTAGAGGCGTGGATTATGGCAGAAGCAGGTTTCTACGTCCAGGTCCTGCACTGGGAGATGAGGCCCATGGAATCAAAACTTGGATGCAAGGATCCATGGAATGGGGATCCACTCTCAGGGTTGAGCTCTACTGCTCGGACTAGGGAATGAGACATAGCAATATCAGGACAGGGAGGCAGGAGTGCTCTGAGGTTGTGATTAGTTGTCGGGGGGGTGGACCTTTGGGGCCGAATTGGATCAGGGCTAATTACACTTACTCTGCCCGCTGGGGACCAGAAGACGAGAGATCCTCTGGCAGGCAAGAAGGAATAGCATCCCGGGGAACGATTTCCAAGAGGGAGTTGCGGGTTTTCTCATCCCTGTGGCCTGGTCCTGTAAGATGCTGAGCAGCCCCCAAGGGATGGGCTCCGCCTCCTCAACACACTTTCAAGCTGACAGAGTTGAAGGCACTCAGTATCTTGCAGGATTGGGGCATTGATCAGCGGATGGTCTTTTCACCCTTTGATACAGAAGATGTTACTTTATAGGTGTTTTCCAGAATTTAATAATCCACTCCGACTTCTGCCTCACTTCCTGTCTGTTCTTTACCGCTCTCCACTAGGAAACTGACCAGTTTCTCTGTGGGAGAGAAGATGAGCAGTAGACTGAAAAAGGGGAGGTTCTAGTTTAAGCCAAGATTGACTCTGTGGTTGGCTGCCTTTCCTGTCATTCAAGCTATTCCGTTTAAATCCCAGATCAGAAATTGTAGTCTACACAGCCTAATGATGCTCTGGTGAACTGTCCTCAAGTCTAAACAACCCTAGTAGTGAGTTATCGGATAGATAACTACATCTCTCAAAGGCCCCTCTCGGTCCCTTTTCATAGGAGCAGCGCTGAACGTGGGTGCCCTTCAATCACTCTTGTCGCCACTCAGCGCTTATCTTGCAATGGGGTCTGTCGAGTTGGTTCAGGGCTTTCGGGGAAGTTGAGAGACTATTCAACACCAATCCTATTACTAAAGAAATGTAGAAATCCTAAAGCCTCAGACCTTCTAAAAGCTGTGGCCAGTGCACAGAGGCAGGCAGGCCGCAGGTGTTTTGATTCAGCTCTCACTCCCTTGGAAATACAAACCACACTGTCCGCTGGTGTCAATGGGCGTAGCTCTGACTCCAAAGCTGCTGCATGGATTTACAGCAGCTAAGGATGTAGCCCTCTGCTGATTTCAAACTTCCAGCCACCAGCTAGTAGCAATACCATACAAGGGAGGGTGTGTGAACTAGCAAGTGTCTCCAAGTGCCGTTTACCTGGAGCAAATGCAATTAATCTGCTGGTTACAGAGCCAGCACGGTTGTAATTGGATTAGTAAAACAAGATAATAGCCTCCAATATATGTCACTTTCCCTTGGAGGAATGAATCGGAGGAGAATCAACTCCCACCCCTCTGGCTAGGCTACTCCAGCATCCAGCAGGCTCTGTTATTTGACTGCAGCAGGTGGAACCATGCGGAGCTGAATGGGAGTGGGAAATCTGGCTGAACAATGGTCTAGTAAATTTTGGAGACAAGGTGGGTGAGTACATCTTTTTGGACCAGCTTCTGGTGGCAAGAGAGGCAAGCTTTGGCGCTCACACAGAGCAGTTCTTCTGGTCTGGGCCACTCATTCAGAGTGTTACAGCTAAATACAAGGGGGACCTGATTGTTTAGCATAACACAATGCTGCATAAGTAAATTTCATGCAGGCAAACTGCCTCAACCCCCAGCGGCTGTCAGCTAGAATCTCAATTTGCCGATGGACAAGAGCAGGGCAATTACTGCTGGAAAGGTATTTGGGAGCATTCGTGCTGTGACTGCACCTCTGAAATCAAACCACACGGTCATGTTTGAATGGGAACTTGGTCCCTGCAAAGTGAGCCTGACACATCAACATAGATTCTGATAGAAAACAACTGAGAAGTCATCTTGACCCTAGCTTCTGCTTCCCAGGACATGTCACCTGCATCATCAGGAGTATGCTGTCCTCACGGCACTGTGACCCAGATCCTCAAAGCTATGTAGGCTCCTGGGAGCTAATAGAAAGTGACCCCAACCTTCCTATTTCCGATAGAAGTCTTTCAGCTCATAAAATAGTCACATTAAAGATCAGGTTTAAGAGTCCTCTAAGTTTAAACTTAAATAGTTATCAAAGCAGACATTGTCTTTTCTTACTATCCTAGGAGAGGTGGCTCTTTTCTTCATGAGTTTGGTACAGAGTTGCTTAGGCATCACCAAATAACTAATGAATTCCCCAGTTAATATCCCCTATATTTCTATGTTCAAATGGCTTATGTTAGTAACTAGTTATATTACAAGGTCTTTTGATTCCTTATTGGTTCATAAAGCATCCCACTATTCACATAACTGTGGTTATCAGGCAGTTATTAGCAGAAGGATTGGTATTTAGATACAGGATATTTGGAAATAAACCTCTCCAAAGGATGCTTATGCATCATAAGCATGAGAGAGAGAGGTTTTTTGTTTTGAAGAGGAAACATGAGTTAAAAGTAACTAATATCGTCTGTTAGAAGTTTCCCAACCATAAATCTTCACCTTAATGTTTTGAAGACTTTGGAGGGTTTATAAAAGAAATCAGTTTCAGTAAATATTTCTAGAATTCTTTTCCTGGTGTAACTCTTTGCAAAGAGGTGGGGCAAAGAGGCCTATTTATGTGACGTAGTTGATAGGTCTCATAACACAACCTATAATGGAAGAACCTGGATAAAGGATATCCAGACATTCTTTTGTACAGCCAGGTCTCTTTCTAAAACACCAATATCAAGCTTGTTTTCTTGAGCTACAGATCATGTCTGTACCAGGCTGGTGTACTGCACAAGAGGGTGGTGTCCTGCTCTTTGAGAAGACATTCTTGTTGGTTACTTGCCTTTTGACCGAATGGTTCCTACCTACCATATAGTACATTTGTGATTAAAGGTGGGCGAAATACAGCTTTTGTTGATTATGATGATGATGTTGGCGTACTGGATGGAGCACTGGCTGGCAGGTCGGCCATGGCACCTGTTGCTGGGACCCTGGTTTGTTTTCCAGTTGGATGTTGTCTGGTTGGGCCTTTTTCTCCTTAAACAGGGCAGAGTTGTGGTCCTATGATCTTGCTCTGCTGCTGCAATGCAGTTGATTTCAGGGTTGGATGAAAAGCTGAAGATAAGAGGAAGGAAATAACAGGGCCGAAAGTCATGCAACAGGGAAAGGAGACAAAACAGGTGGGACGGGTTGGATCACAGAAACCCCCTTGGGGCTGCCAACTGATGTGCCAAGACTACTTCTGCCCCTAATGTCCTGCCGTGCCAGCCTGGGACTCCAGAGCCCTGCCAGGTCGTGCCAGACCCACTTGCCGGCCACAAACACAGACTTAGGTCTGAACCATGTCCCACAAACTACAAGTTTAACTGAATGCAGCTTAAGAAGTGTTCCTGTCTTTAACACTCATATGCCCAATTGCCAATGGGGTCCAAACTCCAAATAAATCAGTTTTCCCCTGTATAAAGCTTATACAGGGTAAACTCATAAATTGTTCGCCCTCTATAACACTGATAGAGATGCACAGCTGTTTGCCTCCCTTCCCCTCCCCCAGATATTAATAATTAATAAGTGATTTTATTAAAAACAGAAAGTAGGATTTAAGTGGTTCTAAGCAGTAAGAGACAGAACAAAGTGAATTACCAAGCAAAATAAAATAAAACATGCAAGCCTATGCTTAATACAGTAAAAAAACTCAATACAGATAAAACCTCACCCTCAGAGGTGTTCCAGTAAGCTTCTTTTTACGGAAGAAAAAAGGACCCTTCTAGTCTGGGTCCAGCAATCACTCACACCCCCTGTGGTTACTGTCCTTTGTTCCAGTTTCTTTCAGGTATCCTTTGGAGTGGAGCTGCTATCTCTTGAGCCAGCTGAAGACCACAATGGAGGGGTCTCACAGAGGTTTAAATAGACTTTCTCTTGTGGATGGATCTCCCTCCCTCCCTCCCCTGTGTAGAATTCCAGCTACAAGATGGAGTTATGGAGTCACATGGGCATGTCCATGCATGACTCAGAACTTACAGATAGCAGCCATGGTTCACATGCTACCTTGAAGGTCCTCATGGAGACTTCTTACGTGGATTGGAGCCTTCCAAGACCCATTGTCCGTTAAGTGCCCAGTCAAGAAGCACTTAACTTGCAAATTCCTTTCTAAAGAAGCTGACCAAATGCCTTACTAAGGCTATTTAAAATCAAACAAGTATACAGCCAATATTCATAACTTCAAATACGATGACACATGCATACAAATAAGATGAATATATGCAGTAGATCATAACCTTTACATAGATATGTTACATGGCACATGTAGCATAAAACATATTCCTGTTGTCATATACACATTAATAAGCATATTTCCATAAAGCCTTATGGGGTCACAACAGGATCTTGCATCTCTCTGCAGTGCTGGCAATTGGGTATCCCCGCTGCTGGGCGGAGGAGGGGATGTCGTGACAAGATTTCCAGCACTCACAAGTGAAAAATAAAGTTCCTTTAAACAAATACAAGACCAGCTGGCCTTCCCCTGGGAGCAAGTATTTCAGTGTGGTTTGAGGTCAGGGAAGATGAGATGAGTTGGCATGCAGGGTGGGACAAGAGACAAGTGTGAGAGAGGAAACCTTTTTTTCAAAGTCTCTCTTTACACTGCCCCCTGGTCCTCTTTTGGGTTTCATAGTTTACCCCCCTGAATATTTTGTCCACTAGTTAAGCCAAAAAAAGAACAGGAGTAGTTGTGGCACCTTAGAGACTAACAAATTTATTAGAGCATAAGCTTTCGTGGACTACAGCCCACTTCTTCGGATGCATCCGAAGAAGTGGGCTGTAGTCCACGAAAGCTTATGCTCTAATAAATTTGTTAGTCTCTAAGGTGCCACAACTACTCCTGTTCTTTTTGCGGATACAGACTAACACGGCTGCTACTCTGAAACTAGTTAGGCTAAATATCCATCATGCCAGTGTTGGTCCATTAACTTCTGGTTCCACATCTTCTGTTTTTACCAAGCATGATTTCATCAGTCCTTGAATCATCCCAGCAGGATATTTTTTGTTTGGACTAATCCAGCTTCTTTGTCTGGTTCTCTTGCACTAGTTAATAATTTATTGAAAACAACTCAACCGGTTTTTTTGTAGTTAATTTCCAAGCAGGCAAAAATTGTAGGTGACCGTAATATATATGTCAGACGTCCTACATTTGAGCTAATAGGGGTAAATTTTTTAGGCTCAAGACCAGGGCTGGCTCTGGCTTTCTGGCTGCCCCAAGCGCGCCCCCCCCCCCCCCCCCAAAAAAAAGCGGCGGCCAGAACAGCAAAGCAAAAAAACAAACAAACCTGCAGGGTGGCCAGAGCCAGGGTGCAGGGGGAACTCTCTGCCCTGCAGATGTGCCCTGGCTAGCGGGGGAAGGGAGAGGGAGCGGGGGGAGAGAGAGAAGGGGGGCGGCCAGGACTTCAGCGTGGCGCTGCCACACGGCTCCACCCGCTGTACCCCCTGCCGGGAGGGCTTCACACCGCTCCGGTCAGCTGGGAGGGAAGGACACGGGCTGCCCTGCCGGGCTTGCTGCAGGGCACTCTCGTCCTCCATGCCGCTGCCCCCTACAGGGCGGCCGGAGCGGAACAACAAAAAATAAAACAAAACAAAAGGCTGCCGTGCCGCCCTAGGATTGGGCGGAATGCCACCTCCTACAAGCTGCCACCCCAAGCACTAGCTTGCTCGGCTGGTGCTTGGAGCCGGCCCTGCCTAAGACTCACAACACGATCCTTTTTTTATGAACCAATTCTACCTAGGATTGGACTTTTGTTCTTAAAATCAGTTAAACAAAACAAACTTAAAATGTAACTTTTTTACACCACATTACATGAACGTAAATTGGCTTGGCACTACTTGTCAAATATGAAAAATCATAGTGGTACAACTATTAGCATTTTAGCAAAATCTGAATAAATCAAACATTGATGTATTGCACGCCTTCAGCTGAAGGGAGGCACCTTGGCCGTACGTGCATTAGAATGGTCCAGCTTAACATTTCGTAGAATATTAAATTCATTTATCATAGTTCAGGAATCAAACTTCATCTTGTTTCAGGCGTTTTTACCTCTAGGGTTGCCTGTGCTGTGAAAACAAGAGGGCTCAACTGCACCTGTGCCCAACTTAGCTCATTGCCTGCAGGCGAACGAAGTCACGTGGCATTAACTAAACCAGGCCTGGTGCGGGGATAAGAGCAACCTGTGGAAGCCTAATAGAGGGGGACTCTGGGAGCCAGCGCTCTACAGAAGAGTGGAAGGGCAGCTGGCTCTGGAAAGGAGAGACAGCCCAATTGTTTAGGGTTCCCATGGCTGGGAATCAATAGAAGATGGTGGGCGTGGGTTTCCCCTATGCTGCCACCCTGTGGGGGTCTGCAGTGACCCCTGCAAAGAAGGGTTGGACAGAGGTTGAGCAGAGGCCATGGGAAGAGCCTTGAAGAGCGTACGGTGGAAGACAAGACACGCTTGGGGAGGAAGGGCTGTGCCTAGCTGAAGACTAGCGAGGAAGATTGGTTCTCGTTGGGCTTGGTTCCCCTTACCCCACAGCGGTGGACTTCTGTGAGTTTGGCTGAAGGCCCAAGTCACTTCAGCACCTGAACCATGCGGAGGTCAAGAGGACCATTGAAGAAAAGGCGGATCTGAGGCAGTGCACAGGCCCATAGTCAGGAGGGGTAGGTTCCTGTTAGGAGAAGTAGTTGTAATTTGCCCTTACACAGCTCTCTTCGTCTGAGGCTCTCTCAGCACTTCACACAGGTGGAGACTGGCCTCATTGACAGACGAGGAATTGGAGGCTCCGAGGGGTTGCTGACTCGCTCCATGTTGTACAGCAATCCCAAAGCAGGCTGTGCAATAGAACGCATCTTCTGACACGGGGTCCCTCGCTCGAAACATTACAGTGCATGGGAGTTAACTTCCTATAAAGCCTCCTACACTTGTAAAATGGGTCCATGCACGGGGTGTATATGCCTGACCTGGGATCAAAGGACCCATGGACAAGGAAACTACCTGTGATGTAATAAAAGCAAGTTCTGCTAGATGGAGCCTTGAATACAGTCTTGACCTGTTGGCAAATTATGTTGCGTTAACTGTGACTTAATAATTGCTTAATGTTTGTAAAGTGCCGCAGTGATCTAAATGCCTCCGACATCTAGGAACACTCAATGTTACGCTAATTGGAACCCGGCAAAGAGCATCAGATGTAAATATTAGATCCGTGTGCCTGCTAGCTCCTGGGACTGCAGGCCCAGCGTGTCCACAGTGAGCAGCGAACCCACCTGTCCCCGGCCAATGAAGCACGTCCACTTCAGCTGTGGTGCCACCGCTTGCAGGCAGCTCAGCCCTTGCCGTGTTAAATAGGTATTTCTAATGCCGTTGTAAGTCACGTTTACTGACAGGTTCAGTCTGGTGTTAATGAGAGCAGGATATGGCCCAATGGGTTTAAAAATAACTGTGCAACTGCCAAGCAAGTGCCTTAGGGTGAGACAGACACAATCCAATGAACAAAACCAAAGCAGCATTAAGCGCCCGTCCCTTATAGTCCGTGCAGATGCAGTGTAGGACATGCTGTGTGCTGAGTCTGGGACCATGCTGGGTCAGAACTAGTGAGTGGGGAACATTGAAAGATTGGGATTCTGATGGGAACTCTCTACCTAAACTACTTATCCAGGCCTCTGGAAAACTGAGCCAGAGATATCACCAGATGAGAACTTCTTGCACGAGTTCTGGTACCTGTTGCTTCTGCTTGGGACCAGAAATACCATGAGAATGTCCTTCTGGGTCCAGTGCTCAGCCTTGTTAGTTTTGCTGGACACTGGAGATTTATGGGACATGAGAGAGAAAACCCTAAAGGCTGCAGAGCGACAATAGAGATCTTCTGCAGAAGCTACTCTGGCACAATGGCTAGAGTTGCCTCCATATTCTGGTGTCGGGGAGTGTGTGTGTGTGTGTGTGTGTGTGTGGGTGTGTGATCTCTCTCTCTCTGAAGGAGTTAGGGGCAGAACTGGAGGACTGACAGTGACAATCCTATTCTTGTTTCTCCCTGGCCTACTGTCACCCTACAAAGCAGCCTCGGTGATGCCATGCAGATGGCCTTTGCATAACTGGGTCTTAGGCAACATAGGTGCGTGACTGTCTCCCGTATCTAGCTTCCCTATTGTGCAACGGAACCAGCTGCCCTTCCACAGCTAAGAAGATCTCTCTCTGCAGAGGCAGGAGGAGAATTATCCACCTCCACCAGCAAATGTGCTATACATTTGGTGGGAAATTGAAAATTAAGTCAAACTTCTTTGGATTCATAGATTGTAAAACACCGTGATCATCTAGTCTGACTTCCTGTATAACCCAGCCAGAGAACCTCACCCAGGCATTGCTGCATCAGGCCCATAACTTCTGGCTGAGCTAGAGTGGGTGTTTTTGAAAGATGCCAAGTCTTGATTTAAGCCTCACAAGTGCCAGGTTCAGATTTGCTTTGAGGTTAGGGCCAAGTGTCCTGCTGGGTCCCTGAATCGGTACTCCTGTCTCTGATAACGGCTCTGTCTGATCACACACCCCTGCGATCAGCGCTCGGAGGTGTGATTTCATAGATGATTTGCTTAGGTGGTGTATTCAGTAGGTATCCAGATTGGGAAGTTTTAACAACAAACTGGCTGTGACTAAACAGCTTGTAAAGCAGAAATAAACTAATGCTTCATCAGTGCGTCCTTGCTGGCCTCTAACCCAGAAAACATTTAGCTGGCCAGTGTAAGGCCCTGATCCAGAAGTCAATGGAGCTCTGCTTGCCTGGATCCAACTACAGTATCTGAACCTAAGGACTCTAGGCTGTAGAATCTACCCAGCTCCTGCTCGTTGTGCTGGGCTCTGTACCCTCTCCTAACCCCATCACCCCAAAGACATGAAGAGTCTACTTTTGTCTGAGCACTCTCCCAGCTACTCCCCATAACCCTTCGCCTTCCTCAGCATAGACCCCTGCAAACTGCTGAGCTGTCTAATCCCTCTACACCCACAGAATTCATTATTTTAATTTCTCTTGCTGGACAATAGTGCCATAGAAAAGCTCTATTGATTTTTAGATTGCAGCATTATTGGGGCTGGTTTAGCTGAGTCCTCTCCTTCTGCCATAGTTTAGATCTTTATCTAGCTTTTTGCCTCAACTGTCAGTTTTAACTACTGCAGCTAGAAGTGTGATTGCTAGTCCGTAGGGAGGGTCTCTTGAGTGCCTGGAAATGGGGCATTGTCTAGGAGTTGAGTTTTATTAAGCTCCAGCAGCCATGAGAACCTTTCTGTTAGGGGCTGGATTCAGGAAACCAGCCCGTTCGGGAAGGGTGCTAAAGCACATGCTTAACGTTAAGCGTGTGGTCAGAGCTTTCCTGACTGCAGGCCTCGGGGCTCCCTCAATGTTACCAACAGTGTCACACCAGTATTCGCAGCAAGGGGAAATCGTTACAAAGAATCCCTAGTGTAGTGAAGGCCTCTAGGTGGTTGGTTAGTGCAGTGGAATACTCCAGCGTGCACTGGGCACAGTGTAAAACCTGGGATGGATTCTCTGTGGAGGGAGCCTGATCTTCAACTGTTCAAAAGTCCTGCTTGGGAATATGGGGTGGGCAGTACATAGGACATGACCAAGGGCATTTGGCATTTTACGATTTCCAGTGTTTTGTGGTCATGACACTTGTGTAAGTGCAACAAGGGAAGCCTCAGGGCGTCAGTAACCAGGTGCAACAAATCCAGTGGTCACCATGACATGTCCATTTCTCTTCCATAATGAACCAGTGTTACTTCAGAACTCTCATTAGTCTCTAGGGATGAAATTCACCCTGGTGCAGTGGTCCAACAGAAGGCTGAAGCCTCACTGAAATCCTAAGTCTTCAGTGGGATTTAAGCAGTACATGGGCCTTTTGCTGGATCTCTGCACCAGGGGTGAATTTCATCCTTGTTTTCAGCAATTAACCCTTGAAAAGCTCCTAAGTGACTAACAGGGCCCTGTGCAGAATATTTGGATTCTGAGGCTAAACCGTGAACACAAGAACTTTTAATATAAACCTGGTGCTTATGACACAATCCTCAGTGACTGGTTTTTATGGGGAACTAACTACAGCATTTGAAATCCTGATCAGTGAGTGACTGACAAACATTTATAGTGCGTCCTACTGTATTCATGTCCTTACACCAAAGCTATCCACCATGGTATAGAAGTGCCTCCAGCACATCGCAACAGCCAACACTTCAACTAGAACCATCAGGATGTGTACACAGCAGATCTACACACGCTGAGCCAACACCCAGCTGAGCTGGCCAAGGAGAGCCATGGTGCATGCGAGGGAGCTCCAGGAGGTAGCGTTTGGCTCTTGGTGGAGAAAGCTTGCCGTGCTGATCATAGTTACTTTTATTATGTAAGCAGAGATGCACCAGTTAGTCAGTCACTTAAAAATTAAGTACAGTCAGAAATTACTGGCTGCAGGCACTTTTATCTCTGAGCTAAAGGATCTCTGCTAATACAGGCCTCTCTTTTCTCTGCAGAGTGGTTGTTTGTGGGAAGGCGAAAGCACTTAGTGGGCTTGGACATAATTAAGCACAAATAAAAGCTTAGTAAAAAGTCTCTCTTGGTGCTGGAGAAATTGCAGTTGTAGATTTCTCAAGGTTCTGCTGTGTGTGCTAGGAAAGGGAGGCCCAGGAGGGAGCCATTTCACTTTAGTTTGCTGGAGTGAATCTATAGAGTAAGTACCAAAAGTTGTTACTGTTGTGTAGTTGCTGAGAGGTTGAGGTGAAACGGGTTTGTGTGTCTCATTCAGGTTCCTACAGCATGCATCTCTGCTGCATTGCACCTTCCATGCTATGCTTGGGTATAAGCACAACAACATGGGGCACTGAACCCCAGATCTCTGGATCTAAAAGCGTGAGCCTCTACGGTCTGGGTAATCTTTTGAAACGCTCATAATAAGTGACTCCGGGCTTGTCCGCACATACAGCGCTGCAGCAATGCAGCTGCACTGCAACTGGTGAAGACGCTCTCTGATGTGAGAGATCTCTCATTGGCTTAATACCACCTCCGTGAGAGGCGGTAGGTATGTCGGTAGGAGAAGCTCTCCCACCAACAAAACGCTGTCCACACCAGCACTTAAGTTGGTGTAACTTACGTTGCTCAGGGGAATGGTTTAGTCACACACCCGAGTGACCTAGGTTATGCCGACACAAGATGTAGCGTTGACCTAGCCTAAATCTCCTTCTTAAGAGGGGCTTTAGTCTCATTGACCCTTTTGGTGAGATTTAGGAGCACGAGTCTGGAAAGTTGGACTTCAGCTTCCCAGTCACTTAGACAATCTTGAAAATGTTCCCACAGGCTGTAGCCGACCGAAACTGCTGTGTGACAGAGCAACACTGAAGGCGTGGGTTACCTGTGCTAGCTGCTTGCCCTCTGATCTGATAGTGCCTTAATTTGTCGCCTTTAAATGCAAGGTGCAAGGCAGGGGAGAATGGAACCTCTTTGCATCCAGGTCATAAGTCATACATGAACGCTTGTTTCAGTGTCTATCCTGGCTGGCCCACTCAGCAGGCTGGCCAAGCGCTAAATGGGCTTGGAGACTGAAGCATCCTCCATCCGCTAAAGATGATCCCTCCGAGTCCGGGTTGAAGTACTGTGAGTGAGGCAGTGTAGGATGCGTACCTGCCCTGTGGCTAAATAGAGAATTTCAGTCTTCAGGGCAGTCAGCCTGGCAACTGCCCCCACTGCTGAATTCACTAAGGGCTTCTCTACACTGGCAAGTTTCTGTGCTGTAAAGCAGCTGTTTGCGCTCAAACTGCAGCCGCGTCCACACTGCCGAGCCACTTGGTGCGCAGAAACTCCTCAGTGGCAGCGCTGCAAAAACCCCCACCTCGACTGGAGTCGTGAGGCTATTTGCGCAGAGGCTCCAGCGCTCTATTGCCAGAGTAGACACTTGATTGTTGTTGTGCTGTAATTGGCCTCCGGAGCTGTCCCATAATGCCTCAAGTGACCGCTCTGCTCATGGTTCTGAACTCGGCTGCCCTGGAGACATGTGCCCCCTCCCCTTTCAAAGCACCGTTTCTGACATCCCTTGTGTGCTGTGCTGTGCTGCTCTGCTCCAGGACACACAGCAAAACGTTAATGTGGAATGCATGTACTATTGGACGTGTGTGTTTGTGTGTGAGATTGCTGTGCAGAGAGCCCAGGGAGGGCGGTGGGGGCTGATGTCCAGATTCCCCCCTCCCCCTGCCTCAGGACTGGTTGCTTCCTGCCACTTCCTGAACTTACAAGACAGCATGCTGACACTCTCTGTCCCCCAAACACACGGTCTCCCCCACACACACACACACTTCTTGTCACGCACTCTCCCCCTCCTCACTTCATTTGACAAGCCGCTGGCAACGTGGTAGGATGCCCCATGGAACAATGGGATTGGGAAACCTGCATCAAATGACGCTGTGCCTGTCCCATGAGGCATTGCAAACCCTTCCCAAAGCACCCTGCGGCCTGTTGCACAGTGAGATAGCAACCACAATTCACTGCTGTCTTTGCCGTGGCAAGAGCTGCTAATGTGGATGCGCTCTAGCATCACAAGGAGCACAGTGTGGACACACAATAGCGGTTTAATTCCAGCGCTTTAATAAGTGGTATAACTTGTGGCGCAGGAAACTTGCCAGTGTAGACGTACCCTAAGATTGAAAAGTAATGTAAGGTGCCTGGAGATCCCGGAGAACCCCAGTTTATGGAATTCTCAGGTGTGTGTTTAAGATTGTATCAATTTAGGACTAGTTTATAGTGGTTTGTGTTGTCGCGGCAGAGCGCTGGGAGAGGGCTCTTCCAGCACTCTAAAAAAAAAAAACCCCACCTCCACGAGGGGCGCGGCTCCCAGCGCTGGTGCACTGTCTACACTGGCGCTTTACAGCGCTGAAACTTGCTGCGCTCAGGAGGGTGTTTTTTTCACTCCCCTCAGTGAGAAAGTTGCAGGGCTGTAAATTGCCAGTGGAGACAAGCCCTTAGAAAGTTTGCAAAAGAGTTGGGGTTTGCAAAACTAATTGGTTCTAAAACCTCAGACCTTTTACCCCCATTCAAATTAGCAACAAAAATCATTTCCAAGGGGCCAGCTGTGCTCTACTGGAATAGACGAGGGCCCCCAAACCGAGGCCGGCACATGTGGGTGTGAGAGGTAAATATAGTGCATGCACATATATGGGTGTAAATGATGGTGGAGCAGTCAGGAGAACAGTTAAGGTGGTGTCAGAGATCTGTTTAATATCCATTGTGCCCAAGTGTGCTCTCTTACACATCCCAGTCCATCCCATTAAAGTCCATGAAGATGCATCCAGAACTTGGTCACGCTGCAGACCATAAACTTGATTTTCCTCTCCATTTCCCCCCACTGTAACTCCATTGGCTTCAAAGTAAGTTAGACCAGCATCAAGCCCTGTTGTAGGCTGGCTAGAGCATCTTGGTTCTGATTTTAAAATGAAAAGAAGCCACCAAGTGCCGGAGGAACTGGCTTTCTGTGAAAACTTGGTGGTTTTGAGGAAGGACGGGTCAGTTCATGTAGGTTGCCATGAACGAACCTATTCAAGCAAACTTGAAAAATCAAAGCAAAGCTCAACTGAAAGCCACTAGGTTTTGTAGGGCATCTAACCACCTCTCTACAGTATTGGTCCCCTGAACCCAGGGCGAAACAGGGGGGGTTGATCAAAACTCTGCCCAAACTTCTTTGAAATTCAGCTGAAGTCTGTCTGAAAGCTTCATGAAGTTTGGCCAAAAGTTCACTCTAAACTATCTATGGGGCCTGACCTGTAATTTCTGACCCAGATCTGGTGCTAAACTTTCCCAAAAGGTGGGGGTATTTAGTTACGCTTTGGGATTTGAAGAAGGCTCATTACAATGTGGGAGCGGGATGTTGAGCTCTGCTCGATCCAGTTCTGAACATCACCAGCACCTTGGAGCTGGGATCTATGGTATTGATTCAGGCTCATCTCTACTCCTGGGAGTAGATTTTTTAAATTTAGATTTAAAAATAAATCTTGTGAACCAAGCCAAATTTTGCCTCCTTATTGGCTTAGTTCTAAGAGTTTCACGTGGCTGTAGCAAAGAGCTGCAATTCCAATCAAATCAGACTTTGCTGGTGCAGCACTTTCTATACAAAGCTCTAAAAGACACTCGACAAAGGGATGAGAGATGAGGTTAAGCTGAAGCTATATAAAATGGCCATTGGTTTCTGTTCTACTCTATGTATTTATACTATGCTTATCACTGTACTACCTGAGAGCCTGATTCTGCATGTTTAATTGGGTCCCCTACCTGATTTTTCAGAGATGCTGAGCACCTGTATTCCATTTTAACTGGAGTTGGAGGCACTGTAGTCCTATGAAAATCAGGCCCCGGGTGTTTGAAGCTGGGGACCCAGAACTAGTGGCCACTTCTGAAAATGTTGGTCCGAGAGGATAGTAAGGGTTCCTAGGGTAGAAGCTTGGGCTAAGATTTCCAAAGGCACCCAAGGCCACCTCTGCATGAGAAAGTGGTACTGGTTGAATTTTAAATATTTTTTTTATACCAATTTAGTAAAATCAGTGCAAACTTCTGTGTGCACACTCAGGGTGTGTCTCCACAGCAGAGTTAACCCAAGTTAGCACACTCCAGCTAGCTTAGCTCCTGGGAAAACGACCACCCTGCAAAAACCCGGGTGACTGGATTAGCTGCTGCTGAAGTGGTGTAATTTGAGCAGTTGCATCCCTACTGCACTAGTTTGAGCTTCAGCCCACTGCCTGAGGGTATGTCTACACTACCACTGCTGAGTCTGAGCTCGGGTGGCTAGCCCGAATCTCTGCCAGGGCCATAATGTCTACACTGCTATTTTTAGTGCACCAGCTTGATCCTGTCTACCTGGGCTTACAGGCACATTCCCAGCTGTGATATAGACATACCCTGCCGGGTTAGCAAGCGTGAGTTTAAAGTACCACTTAACTCGAGCTACAGATTTTGGTGTGGATGGGAGTTGATTTAGGGGTAACACTTGCGTTATAACTCAAGCTAATTGTGCTGTGAAGATGCACCCTTTCTGTGATTTGAGAGAGTTACTGGTTTCGGGTCAAGGTTTAAACTGAAATAAACTGCATTTAGCCTGTTTTAAACTGACCCCAGTATCCAGCATCTACAATCGCTTGTAACCCCGGGTTAGGAACTGTTGAACCCTTTGTCCCAAACTGGGGCTCCAGCGTCTACACTGCATTACACAGGCCTGAGTCCAGCCACCCAAATCCCAGACTTCCTAGCGCCCTCCCAAAATGTGGCCACTCTAGCCCTTTGTTCATGATGCAGTGTGGGAAAACTTGACTGTCCACCAAACTCCAGAGGACAAAGAGAGCCTGTTGGATTGTGGAATAGTTTTGGTGGACTCCCAGAGCACGAGTCCAGTGGGGCTGTGTCTACACTGCAAAACAATAGTGCTTGAAACCTGGCTTGACTCAGACCCTGCAGCCCCGTGAGGCCCTGGGCCCCTGGTTCTGAGTCCTGGGTTAGCACAACTTTTGTGTATAGATGGAAGGGGGTTAGGCTTGAGTAGGGTTGCCAACTTTCCAGAGTTGTCCTGGAATCTCTAGGAGTTAAAGGTTAATCTTCAATGAAACCTCCAGGAATACATCCAACCAACATTGGCAACCCAGGGCTCGAGCCCGAGTTCAAACCCTGAGCTTACCCTGTAATGTAGACATACCCACAGAGTCTTTTTCACTGGTTTAACTAACTCTGCTTTAAGAGAATCCCTTTGATTTCACACTGCAACTTTCTCTCGTAGACATCTATGATGGGGGTAAATGCTGGTGCTCCATTCACTAAAAAACCAAACCCAGACCAGGACACTAAACTAGGGAGGAGAAGCCTGTCTGGCTAGGTCTATGCTGCAGTGAAACACGGCAATGTCACAGCCCTGCAGCCCAAGCCCTGCGAGCCCACGTCAGCTGAGGTGGGCCAGCCCATCGTGTTTGATTGCAGTGTAGCCATACCCCTAAGCAGGGGCGGCTCTAGCTTTTTTTGCCGCCCCAAGCATGGCAGTCAGGCTGCATTCGGCGGCGTGCCTGCAGGAGGTCCCCAGTCCCGCGGCTTCAGTGTACCTGCCGCCAAATTGCCGACAAAGCCGCGGGACCGGTGGACCTCCCGCAGGCATGCCACCGAAGGCTGCCCGACTGCCGCCCTTGGAGCGAACAGCAGGCCGCCCCCCTGCGGCTTGCCGCCCCAGGCACGCACTTGGTGCCTGGAGCCACCGCTGCCCCTAAGTGTCTGTGCTTTCAGACGCTGATCATATCTGCAGATTAAGTTGTCTACAACAATTCCTCTTCTTTCCTTTCAAACAAATGTGGAGCCCTCCAGCCAGGTGACTCCATATTGGAGTGATCACGTGTACCGCTTGGCAGGGATTATTTACTATGTAAAATCCAATGGGGGGAGGAGGGCGGGGAATCGAATTTTGTCTTTCATTTTTATAAACGATTATTGGGTTTGTCGTCTTTGCTTCAAAGCGAGTGGAACTTCTACATGATCCGTCCAAAAACCCAGACCAACAACAATCGAAGGGCTTCCCCACAGTGCAGCAGGCCCAGGCAGACTGACTGCAGATCTCTGCTTTATTGCTATGCTACTGTGCAGGGGGGAAAGAGCGTTCATGGGGTCGGAAGAGAAATGCCAGGAGTTCAGGGAAGGACATCACAGCTCGTGAGGGGTTGGGGGGGAAGAAAGCTAGGAGTATGAATAAACAAATCCATGTTCTCTGCCAGCTACAAGAGGCAGTAAAATGCTATGGGATCTGTGGAGTTTATTTACTAGGTTTTAATATCAAGAGCTAGCTCAGAAAGGAAGGAGCGGGAGGGGGAAATGCTGGGAGCTCCTCCATTCAAATTACTGTCTGCCTCATTGCTCTGAGAAAACACAGATCCCTCACTCCTTCTTTTATCCTTGGTGTAACACTCCACTGGTCCAGGCAGCGTCTTTGGCTCCCACAGCTGCCTGTTAACTTGGAAGGGGACTGGTGGGGCGTAGTCGAGGGTTGTGGCTGTGTTGCCGACTGTGACGTTTGACTCACCGATGTAAGGCTGACCACAATTGCCTGGTTGCTGTAGACTAGGCCAAGCCGTGGTCAGCATTGCTGTCAGCTGACTCAGTTCCTCCCCCTTGTGTTGACTTCATCTACACCCGCTGAGGATGTGTGCCTATAAGGTTTCCTAATGGAAACAAACCCTTTCGCTGCCTCTTCTAGGAAGGGTTTTATCCATCTCCAAAAGTCAGCCAGTCCTGGTTCTGGCTGCCTCACCTTTGGGTTTCCTCTCCCCTCTTCGGTAGCATGTTATGTTAGTGCTCAGCTTTCCCCTGTGCCTTTTACTTTCTATAGTAACTAGCGTAGCTTTCGCCTGATTAATGTCCTGCTGTTTGTTTCTTTGATCTAAGTAGGTCCCAAACTCATGCCCATGAAACGGTCTTTCGGCTCCAGAGGGTAGAAATAGAATGCCTTTACTCTGGAATGTGCTCGCTACGGTGTTCCTCGTCTGCTACCATTGCACGGTATTACTGTCTGAGTAAATGATACTTGACACATGAGCTAAATTGCAAGAAATATTGCAGATTTTGTGCTGTGGAATTTCAAATAGCTCCCCCCCGCCCCGGCCCCTGGGTAAACATGAATCTTTCATTTAGGAAGTAATTTGAAACTGTACTAGTAAATGGAGTATGTCCTGTGTGTGACTGTGTATCTGTATCTGATTGCATGTGCGTGTGTCCAAGAATGCACACGTGTGCAGGGATATTTGTGTCTGATTACATATGATTATGGGTGTGTGTCTGTAGGTGTGTTGCATATATTTGTGTGTGGCTGAATGTAAGCATGCAAGTGTGCCAAATGACAGGTGTGTTTGTGTGGGTTTGTGCTTTTACTAGCTGACATTGCCCACACAGTAAAGTTTGCATTCTAATTTCCCTGGGGTTTAGAGTTGTTCCAATTGGGAGTTTTTTTTTCTTTCTATTCTAGAAAGGAAGACGCAGCGAAGTTTGGATCCAGATCCAGAGTTTCTCTATACTTGGTATTTTAGTTCAGATCCATCTATTAGAAGGAAACAATTGCCTGTATTATATGAGCATGTGTGTGCATGCCTGTGTGTATTCATGTATGTGCGCTCACAGCACATGTGTGTTCACCCTAAAGGGAGTTGACCATGTCTATGCCTCTGTCTGCATCTGTGGGAATGCAGATGTGTGTGCCTATGGGACAAGTTTACTCTGATTTACTGAATGAGCTGGTTTCAAATGGAGACACTGCAAACCTTGACCCCAGATTCAGAGTGAAACTGAATCTAATGTGTTGGGAAGCTTGGTAAAATTCAGAGAGGACAGGGGAGTTGATGTGCGTTGTGATGTTGGCAGACCAGGTGCCCGCTCATGCCAAGGTCCACATGCCTCAACGGAACACTGACAATTACATACCTGGAATTAGTCTGTGGGGCAGCCAGGCTCCCTGCAGGAGGCTCTCAGCTCCCCACACTGCCCCCCCTAGGCCGGTGGAAATGCTTCTGGCGAGGACGCACACCACCGACCCAAGGAAGGAAGGGTGGACATGCCCTACTGCAGTAATGACTGTGGTAGCTGTAATTTGACCTAACATAGGTTGACTTAAGTTTCTAGTGTAGACATACCCTAACTAGTGTTTCACACTGGTCTCCAACAGAAGGTGTTACGTCCTGGCCAACAGGGATGGCCCAGGGACACCAGACAAAAGACTAAGTCTCTCTCCTCCCGCCCCCGCATGGAGATGGGTCATGCAAGTGAATTCCTTCCATCAGCTGAGCTTGCAGTTTAGAGCCGAAGTGGGGGGAGGGGGGGAGGGAATCAAACCCCCTAGCAGGAAGAAACTGGATTTCATTGCTGCTTGGACTCCAGGTTTCTAGGCTTAGCTGCTTAGGCTGGGTTATCCCTAAAGAACATACAGTTCTGTGACAATTCATTCCATATTCTTTATGAAAATATGCTTATGATATGGATGTGACATAACTGAGATACTTTGTGCAAGATGGTGCATGTAAGATATCATTGAAAAGGTTCTGATTTACTGAATGTGATTATCCAATTTGTATGCATGTATCATTTCTGTATCTCAAGTTAGGAATATGGACTATGTAACAATTACAACTGGGTGTGTATTGGGGAGACACCCACCAGACGACAGGCTATCAGATGTGATGGGCCATCAGGAAGGAACAACAAGACCACGAAGATGCTAATCTCTTTCCCTCCTGGGAAGTGTCCGGGGACGTAACTGTGACACTAAGTTAGGTGGTCTTGTCATCTGATACTAAACATCTGGGACTTCTTTTCCCTTTCCACTGGAAGGGAAGTGGGGGGGGGGGGCATCAAGTTTGGAAAACAAAGGATTCCTGCCTTATGTAAATCTTAAAGGGTGGGGAGAAAGGCAAACGGTACTCCTCCTCTCCATGGCCTGTCTGCCCAGGAAGAAAGGCTGCTAAAGCCACCTGAAGGGAAGGCACGGGCAGGGTCCTGACTAAGACAGGGGTCCAGTCTGAAAAGAAGTATAACTGGAACGCTGAACCATAGAAACTATGCAACCTGTCTAAAATAACATTTAGGGTAAGAAATGTTATCTTGTAACCTGTTTCTTAAATCTGTTGAGCTTAGCTTGCCTGCTCTGGTTTATTTGCTCAGTAATCTGCTTTGTTCTGTCTGTTATCTCTTTTATTCACTTAAAATTCACTTTTTGTAGTTAGTAAACTTTTCTTGTTTATAACATATCCCTGTGTGTACAATTCATAATTGAAAGGGGGTGGGGGTGTAAGAGGCTGTGCATAGCTTCCTCCACATTGAGGGAGGAGGCGGATTTCATAATATCCCTTTTGGGTCTGCACTCCTAGGGAGGTGGACACCTGAGTGCTGGGGCAAGTCCCTTAAGCTGAGCCTTCCCAGAACTGATCTCAGTGTTGGTTTCGTTCTGCAGTTGGGTGTGGCCCTACCTGTGTGTGTGCTGGAGGAAGCTTAATCGGTTAGCTCAGCAAGATAGGTAAAAAGCGTGGCCAGATTGCACAACAGGCAGGCTCAGGGGTATCTCAGCACATCAGCATCCAAAGGGGAGCAACCCGTCACAAGCGCCTGCTTATTCTAAAAGCTTCTATTACTTTTTGAAATTTAGCTTGTAACTCATTTGTGTGTGTATACATTTACCTGCTTCAACCTTATAAATAACTCTCGTTTCCTTTTCCTATTAATAAATGTTTAGATAGTTTTATTATAGGGTTGGCTACAAGTGTTGCCTTGGATGTAAGATCTAAGGTGCAATTGATCTGGAGTAAGTGACTGGTCCTTTGGGGTCCTGGATATTGCTGTAAGGCTTGGTGTAAGGGACCATCTATCACAAAGGCAGGCTTACCTGGCTGGCAAGACAGAATAGGATTGTCCACTTTCTAATTGCACAAAACCGAACACATCTGCTCCTCCCCTTGCCTGAGGTCCCGCCCATGCCCTGCCCCTTCTTCAAGGCCCCGCCCCTGCTTGCTCCATTTCTCTCCCTCTGCCGCACGCTTTCCCCCACCCTCACTCACTTTCACCAGGCTGGGTCAGGGGTTTGGGGTGCAGGAGGGGCAGGAGGGCTCCGGCTGGGGGTGTGGGCAGAAATGAGGGGTTCAAGGTGTGGGAGAGGGCTCTAGGCTGGGGCAGGAGGTTTGAGGAGTCCGGCTGGGGGTGCAGGCTCTGGGGGCAGGGCTGGGGATGAGGGGTTTGGGGTGCAGGAGGGGGCTCTGGGCTGGGGCTGCAGGGGGGGATGAGGGCTCTGGAGTGGGGCTGGAGATAAGGGGCTTGGGGTGTAGGAGAGGACTCTGGGCTGTGTGTTCGGGGTCCCGGTGGCATTTACTGCGGCTCCCAGGAAGTGGCCGCCAGGTCCCTGCAGCCATGGGCAGCCAGGAAGGCTCCACACGCTCCCCTCGTGCCTGCAGCCACCACACCCACAGCTCCCACTGGTCGCGGTTTCCAACCAATGGGAGCTGTGGAGTCGGTCCTCAGGGTGAGGACAGCGCGCGGAGCCTCCCTGGCCGCCCATGCATTTAGGGGCTGCAGGGACCTGGTGGCTGCTTCTGGGAGCCGCGTGTAGCTAGGGCAGGCAGGGAGCCTGCCTTAGCCCCAGGCCCCCACTGCGCCACCGACCGGACTTTTAATGGCCCGTTCAGCAGTGCCGCCCGGAGCCCCCAGGGTCCCTTTTCGACCGGGTGCCTGGCAACCCTACATTGGAGAGGCTGAATTGTAAAGTATTCTCATCATGGCTCCCATTTGACAAGAGACCGTGCCAAAACATTGGGGGGGCTGGCTGATCCTGGGGGTGGGGACGGGCCTTTCTGCTCTAAGGCACTAATTTGCATCCAGCACCAGAGTAGCTGGGTGGCACTGCCGGCTGATCTGGGGGCCTATGCAAAGGGAGCTGACAGTGACAGGCTACTCCCACATCACAGAAACCATCGCCTCAACCCCCGGTAAGTGGCAGCTTTGCTGGCAGAGAGGCCAAGGACCGGATAAGCCCAGCAAGTAAATGATCCTCACAGCCCTACAAAGAGGCTGGGTCAGGTGAAAACTGAGGCAGGCTGCTGGGGAAGTTTTCCTTGCCATTGCCTGGGCTGTATCTCGTCCCTAGGTAAACTGAACCCTTCGGTGTGCGCGGCTGCCAGCTTCAGCCGGGGGCCTTTGCCCGTCACACATCTGAGCAGAGTTTCTCTGGGAGACGTACACTGACATCTGGGGGCAGCAGGCATCACCCAGGGTTCTCTGCTTGGAGTCTCCCTCTGGATCACTTGTGTTTGACCCCATGGCCTGCACCTCTCTTCCCGTTGTCTCTTTTTTGGTCTCCCATAATGTATTGATTCCTAGGTCACTCTCACCTCGGAGGATGGGGTGGGGGGCACGGGTCTTTCCTTGTTTTGGCAAGCTCCACCCACCAATCCCAGTTATCAGATAGGCTGGCACCTTCCCCCAGTAACCTTCCCTCTCACTTGCTCACATGTCAGGTTATTGATCATTCCTTGCAGGCTGATCGATCAGCATCCTGCTAAGCACTGCAGTTTACAGCTAAGTGCCACAGCTATCAACACGCGCGGTGGTTAGTCCCAAGAGTTAACACTGTCCTTAGACTGAGGGATTTCCTCCCCCTACTATTACAGACACTCAGGCCCACATACTCAAAAGGGCCTAACTCCCATTGGCACCGAAATACCTTGAGAATCTGCATGTAAGAGCTCCCAGCAATCTTCCACTGTGGTAACATCACAGGCTCGCTGCCCGCACACAGGGACCATTTTAAAAACCTCTGAGCGAGAAAAAGCCGCCTCACCTATCGGCTGATGTAGCAGCAAAGCCAGGCTCCAAGCCACCATCTCCCGAGGCCCTGCTCTGAGCCACCAGCCAGCATTTGACTAAATTGGAACTGCCAAAGCAGGAACCATCTGTTCCCACTCTCCAGCCACCACACACCAGGACAGAAAAGAAGCAGCAGGGAGTCTACTAAACACTTTGCTTTATTAATTGTTAGCACACCTGCTAATGTGTAAACTTTTATGGCCCCGACAGAACAAATAGAAAGCGTCAGGAGCAGACGCTGCCCATTGAGGTACTAGTGAAATGCTGTAATTTTAGATATGTTTGCACACCCTCGCAGCTGCAGTGCGGTTCCATTTGTGGCTAATTTAAATGCCCATTAAACCAGGCTAAGTTATAACTGAATAAGACCCGGAAACTGATGTGACTAAAAACGTGTGTAAGAGCCCACAGCTTCCACCTGCCCCACAGCCACCTTTACAGATAATTTGACAGCCAGAGCGAGTGCCTTGCACTCCTGTTGTTCCTCTGAAGGTCATTAAGTGCACTCTTCTGAGGCTAGGTCTACACTACCCGCCTGAATCGGTGGGTAGAAATCGACCTCTCTGGGATCGATTTATCGCGTCCCATCGGGACGCGACAATCGATCCCCGAATCGACGCTCTTACTCTACCAGCGGAGGTGGGAGTAAGCACCGTCGACGGGAAGCCGCAGAGGTCGATTTTGCCGCCGTCCTCACAGCGGGGTAAGTCAGCTGCGATACGTCGAATTCAGCTATGCTATTCGCGTAGCTGAATTTGTGTATCTTAAATCGACCCCCCCCCATAGTGTAGATGTAGCTTCAGTCTCCTGACACCCCCCCTGTCTGCAGTATCGCTGCACTGCACGGATCACGGTCTTCAAAGTGCCCATGTAAAGCCATTGCTTTCTGCCGCAGCCTGGGATCTGCAATAGGATGCAGCAGCCAAGGGGTTAACATAGCTCGGCTGACGTAGCAGTCTCTTCTCCACACCTATTTTGTCTAGTTAGAATTACCAAGCAACTGCAACAACAATTCAGTGAGACTTTGTGGCCATGACAAGCTAGACAAGGATTGCCCTAGTGGATCTGCCCAGCGGAGAGCTACACGTCGTAGCTGGGGTTTGATCCCATGTCTAGTCATCAGTCTGGTGGCAGGTCGCTACCTAGTGCAATACCTGCCACCAGACAGAGGGTGCCAGGCTGGGGGTCTGGAAAGGTGACGGTCTAGCACGTGTGATTGGAGCTTGTCAGGGTAATGCTTTTCTTTTTGTTAAGGCAAAGTTGCAATAAAACAGCCCCATGCTACGTTGTACGTTGCTTATTCCTTATTCAGGGTCAGGTCAATATCCAAAGAACCTAACTAAAGATTCTGGCTTGGGACGCCACCTCCTTTTTGACAAACCATCTCCTCATCGGAAAATGCCCATCCATCAAATCCAAACCGTCTCGCAGAAATGTTCCAGAGTTGATGAGGCATTGCAGGTCCCAGATGGGATTTATGGTCAAAGCCAGAGAGCGCCCACCACATAGGAGTCATTAGCCCAGTGGCTATGGCCTCACCTGGGATAGAGGAGACCCAGGTTCAAGTCCCTGCTCTACTTGACTCGAACTAGAGACCTGAATGTGCATCGCCTGCACTCCAGGTGAGGATCCTAACCATGGGCCTGTTGGCTAGCCAAGGGTGGGCGCGCGCTCTCTCTCTTTCATCTTTCATGAAAGACTTCAGGCCTTGGTTTCATTCTGACGTGGAACGAGAATTTTTGAAATCTTAATTTTTTTTCAGGGGAAGGGAAAAACACGTCCAGCCAACTGTACTCCCCACATTACCTGATTCAAAATACCGCAGCAGCCTGGATGCTGAGAATTTGGAGGCAACGCTCCTTCTTCTTGGGCAGGCACGGCTGTGATCAGGGCCGACTGCGCCCCCATGGGGTGCAAATAACCGTTCCCGTTGAAAGTCCGCCACCCACCCTCTGGCCACCCTGGTGAAAACCACGGCCTTGTCAATCTCTCCACATTGGTCTGCTGCCCAATTCAGCTGCTGCTGCGCGCGCGCGCACACACACACACACACACACACACAGAGAGAGAGAGCTGCAATATGCTTCTCCCTCACTCCATCTTCATAACAGGACCTTTGTGCCCTGTTCTTTGTCAGTTGACAACAGCTCCCGCTGCACAATCTCTCTCACTCCAGCTCAGCAAAACGGCCCAGCTCATGAAAGAGCCAGACTCGCTCTGGCCCTAATAGGACAATTGTGGCAATCCTCACACTCGCCCTTTGAAAGTCTTTTGTGGCACAGTTGATTGCCTGTTAAGCACCCTTCCTTCAAAAGCAGAAACATTGATTTCTGCTGTGTGTGGAGGGGACAGAGAGCACACTGATGGGTTATATCTTCTTTTCCCTGCCTAGAAAAACCCTTCAGAGAGTCAGGGGAAGGTGAGCGTGTGGACCGAGCAACAGCCCAAGAGTCAGGACTCCTGGGTTCCACTCCCAGCTCTGCCACTCACTCACTGTGAGAGGCTGCAGTGAACCCCTCTCTAGCGTGCTCTGTAATGGCAATGAAATGGAAGTGACATAAACCTGCAAGAGGCCTGCTTTACAACCCAGAAAGCTTCCAGTTTACATTCAATCAGAACAACTTTTCAAGCACTTAGATTTAAATGACACCAGATTCCTGCTAAAGGGGCACGTGTACTGGGAAAGCTGCTGGGCTTTGGAGCTAGGTGTGGGGGTCACACTCAGCAGTCCTTGGTGTCTAACTGTCGTTCAAACTCTAGAACAGGCTGAGCTGCAAAGAGTCCTCCCCATCTAGTCACTGGACTCATTGGGCCAACTATGCCAGCTTGTACACTCAGGGCAGGTGGGACTCAACCTGTCTGTATGAAACTGTTCCACCAGACGAGACAAAGGGGAGCCAATGCAATGTGCATTGTCGTCATTACAACTGTCTGCTAGGGCGGCAAATGGGACAGTAACCGATATCGTCCCCCTCGTTAACGAAGGTCCTGAATTGATCCAGTACATCCACGTCCGTGCCAGGTAGACTGGTTCGGGGAATGGGGGGAGGTTAGTTACCTTTCAGAACAATTGGTCGAGATATGTTGCATACGTGAATTACACCGTAGATGTGCGCACTGGGGCCAGAGTTTCTTTAGTGGCACGGTAGGGGCGTGTGACGGGGTGCCCACCCCACACGAGGCCCAAACAGCTAAACCAGACCAATTAACCCACAGGCTGCACCTGGAGGGGAGCTAGTGACTGGTAAAGCCAAATGGCTGATGAAGCCCAGCTGGGGGAGGAGCTGGGACAGGCTTATAAAGAAAGGAAGTTGGTGGTGGGAGGAGATCTAAAAGGAGGAGCTGTGCTGTCACTCCCTAGAGGGGAGAGGAGTTGGCTGAGTACAAGGAGGAGAACTAGGTGGAGAGTGAGCCCCGGGATTTGCCTTGCACTACGGCCTCCAGCAAGAAGCCTAGAGGGGGAAGTAGCCATAGGGAGCGGAGGAGGCCCCAACGGTAACCCAGAGCTTGGGCCAGAAGAGTAGGAAAGAGCCCAGGGAAACAGCAGCAAGGCCAGAGCTTGAGCAGACCCTGGTTACTGCTTCCTGGGAGCACTCTATCAGCACCAGACTGACCTTTTGTGGAGGAGTCCCGAACACCAATTTTTATGTATGCTTCTGAGGCTGGGACTGTTCAGAAGCCCTGAGCCTCAAAGACGACGACAGTCCCATTGCTGGGGATCAACTCCTGCTCCGTTCTTCTAGAAGGGCTGAGGGAGCACTTTGGGAAGGCATCACTGAGGAGCTTCCCTTCACTGATTAAGGAGGTTCCAACACCGGTCTCAGGGCTGCCTCCGTGAGGCTGTAACGGAGACGCTCCTCCCTGCGCTTCTTTGTCCTGCTCTTGAATCCATGACAAGTGGCGCATCCGTCTCGAACATAACCCTCAGCCAGGCACTTTAGACAGCACAAATGATGGTCACTTACAGACATGGACTTTCCGTTTCAAGCCATGCGCAGGCTGCAGAAAGGCCTAGACCCTCCCTATAGTGGGAAGGGTCGGCAGGTCCTGCTAAATGACAAAACCCAATACAAAAACTTTAAATAAAATTAGTACTCCATCAAAAATTTCAAATGAGAGAAACCAAATCAGAAATCTTTAAGTGTCAAATGACAAAAGCCAGAGCCTCTAGATAAGCAGTTCCCAAGGAACAATAATACTCTGGCCACAGACCGCATAAAGGAAGTGAGGGAGGGTGATGGGTGCAGCCACCCCTACAGGTACCGCTAGGGAAAGGTCCCTGACGCTAGTGCAACACACACACACACCCCTCTACAGTGTAAGGGACATACGCAAGCAGTCAAAGAACAATCATTCAATACAGAGGTTTAAGACTGAGATGGTAGGAGAGAACCAGATCAGCTTCTGTACCAGAAAACCCAGCTTCTCTAGTCTGTTAGAATTATTCAGGGAAGCTACAGACTCGGAGATAGAATTTACGGGGATTTTTGAAACGCCTTTGGATAAAGTCCCTCACAAATGGCTGTTGAGCTAAATTAGTAGCCACATGGTGAGGATTAAAGCTCTGGCATGGTGACAGGCCTGTTTCCACTAGTGAAGTAACATGAGGTCAAATCGGAGCTCAAGTGTTCCCATTAACTCACTCCCCACCCGCCCACAAGAACCTGTCACTCATCTGTAGTGGTGGCAAGAACATGAAGTGGCAGGCACAGACCTGGTGCAAGATTCCCTCAGGAGCTGCAAATTCAAGCTATCAGTAACATGGATGCAGGCTGGCACCATGGACACAACAATCAAAGGCTGCTAGTCCTGCAGAGCTTTCCCACAAGACCCCAGCACCTCCCACACTGCGGCCTCTTCTTGCCATGGATCCATTTCCGGCTGGATGTCACCCAGCACTGCAAATAGGCCTGCTAGCATTCGGTCGAAGTTGCATGCAACTTCCAGTACCAGCGACTACGCTCCTCTCTGGGGCAGAGCTGTGTCTAAGAATGCCCCCGTGACAGCACCTCAGCATGCGGCCAGCAGCTAGAGGCAGACATGGACACGGATAGATATTTGGAGGGAAGCTCTCGGGACCCCTGATTTTTGGAGCAAGAACCAAAACTCGACGATGAGATTTCTAATAAGCCGGTGGAGCTGTGAAGCCAACGCAGAGGACCCCAATGCAGCCCGGGATAAAGATAAAGGGAGTAAGATGGACGACTGAAAGGCCAAAAAGCAAAGGGGTAAGGAGAACTGTTCAAGTTTGAGCATGGAAGGAGGTGAGGTGTCCCATAGCCCCTACTAGGAGCAGTGTTCATGAACAGATTTGGGGAAAAGAGTGAAATGGCAACATTTGAGGACTTCACAATTATTTAGGTTTGTCAAGACTAGAGACGGTAAGGAGCCTAAGGAGGATCTCAGAAAGCCAGCGAACAAGCAGCATAATGGCCAATGAAATTCAATGTGCAAGACAATGAGCAGGAGGTTGGGCGCTTTGGAAGGAACATTTTTAATTATTTGAATACATTGCTGGGCTCAACAATAACCACCTGGGAAAGAGACCTAGGAGACATTGTGGACCGCTCGGCAAAAGCCTCTGCTCAATGCACAGCAGCAGTCGAAAAAAGCAAACCTTTTAGGCTGTATTGAGAAAAGAATAGAGAATAGTATTGAAAATATGGTAATGCCATTCTATAAAGGGACGGTACACCCACACCTTGAATAATGTATTCAGTTCTGGCTTCCCCCATCTCAATAAAGATCTAGCAGAGAGAGACAGATAGAAGACATCCAAAATGATTAGCGGACTAGAAAGGCTCTCCCACAGAGAAGGAATTTAGAAAATTAGTTTAGAGAGGACATGACAGAGCAACATAAAATAATGAATGGTTTGGAGAAGTTCAGTCGAGTGCTCCTGTTTACCTGCTCTCATGAGAAGAAAAAGGGGTGCTCGGTGAAGTTAAAAAGGCCACAAATGTAAAATGGATAAGAGGAGGTGCTATTCTTTGTTATAAACATACAACCCCATGGAACTCACCATCACATGATATAATAGAGGCAAAGAGCTTAGTAGAATTCAAAAATGATTTGTCTTTTTTATGAACATGAGAATATCTGCACGTATACTCAATAGAATGAAAATGTGTAAGTGAGATAAACCTGCATGCTTCAGGACTAAACCAGCCACTAAACACCTGGTGTTAAGAAACTTTGGCATGTTTGAGCACAAAGCTATCCATTGTTGGGGTGGTTCTTAACCACACTCCTCTGAAGCATCTCTTATTGGCTACTGTTAGAGTCAGGGAACTCCACACAGGATACATTGGTCTCGTCTGGTTCGGCAGTTCCTGCGTTCCTACAAGCCTCTCTTGTCCTGGCCAGAAGTAACTATGCTAAATTCATGTCAGCCTAGGTCATTCTTGGCATCTCTTACAGCTCCTAATTGACAAACCTGAAAGTCAAGCTGTCCTGCAGTGGCTCAAGAATGGGAGTACCAACCTCTGGGCACGCTGCTCGGAAGCAGGACACAAACCCTGAATTGGCTGCGAGTGCCATACTTAGATTTCACCAACCATCAAGTGTAAACTCCTCCAGCACTATAACAGCCTTAACATGGAGTCACAGACCATCTCCTTCAGTACGCTGATGCTTTCCAAACATGTGCATTAGTAGCCCCCTTTTCAGATGGCATTGAGGCCCGGTGAGTTTGGGTGTCTTGCCTACTGTTCTAGGAACTATTTTGGGGCAGGTTTCCAGCCTGTGTTATGCAGGAGGCCACATCAGATGATTGCAGAGGTCCCTTCTGGCCATGGAATCTATGAAAATCCATGGCTCTAAGGTCACACAGGGAGTGACTGTTAGAAGTGGGGCTAGAACTCAACAGGCCAGCTGTTGGGCCCTAGAGCACAACTCTCTGCTCACTTCCAAAGGGGAGAGAGTCCAGATCTCAGCCAGTGAGCAAAGATTCCTCCTCTCCCAGTGAACGGTCATCAGTAAATGGCACCATCTGGGTGGTAACCTCAGCACGGAACAAAAACATCTGCAGTCAAAACAAAGCGCCTGGAAGGAAATGAAGGGCCTTTGGTACAGGCTGGCTCAGCCCCAAGGCCATAATTGTTTTCAGTTCAGTGCGACGCGTGGCCTGACTTTCAGAGGAGCGGAATGCTTTCCAGCAGAGCAGAAGCACCCAAGTTTTAATGTAGGGGGCTAATTAGGCACCCAACTTCTGCATCCTGGGGGTCCGGTCCTTGTGTAACATAGTTCTGACCTGTGGGATTTCAGGAGACATTATTTCCTGGCCCCAGTCACATGATCTGGCTCAGGGTTCTGAAAGCCACTCCCGGGGGTGGGGGAGTCAGTCTCCATTGCCTCTCATGGTTGCTGTTAGACGTAAATCCCCATGAACTGCTGATCTAAGCCTCCAAGGCTGGAATTTCCAGGTGGGCTCAGGTCCCACAACTGCTCTGCGCACTGGGTGCACATCAGGCACTAATCTCTTCTGGAAGTCTGGCCTGAGGTATTACAATGCGAGGTGCTGAGCTCTCTGGGCACAGCACCCAGGTTTCCGAAATGAATGCTGAGTTGAGCGCTTCAGAAAGTGGAATTTCTGTCCTATTGGAGGTTCCAGTATTTGGATTGTTTTCATCCTAAAACAGGACCAAAAAAAAAGTCAAAACATTGACTTTTCACTAAATGGGAAAGTTCAGAAGACTCATAGACTCATAGACACTAAGGTCAGAAGGGACCATTATGATCACCTAGTCTGACCTCCCGCATGATGCGGGCCATAAAACCTGACCCACCCACTCCTGGAAGAATTCTCTCCCCTGACTCAGCTGTTGAAGTCCCCAAATCATTATTTAAAGACTTCAAGTCGCTGAGAATCCTCCAGCAAGCGACCCCTGCCCCATGCTGCGGAGGAAGGCGAAAAACCTCCAGGGCCTCTGCCAATCTACCCTGGAGGAAAATTCCTTCCCGACCCCAAATATGGCGACCTTAGATTTGGTCTTCTAAACTAAACACTCTTGATGCTTTTTTTGATCAAAACGTGTTATTTCAAAATGTTGGCACCGTCAGAATGTCAACCTTGCGGTTAAATATTTTGGGTTACAGTGTTGATTTGAATTGACTTTGGAAGTTGGTTTGTTTTTGAATTTTCCCACTGGGAAACTTTGTCAAAATCAAATTTTCCTGTGAGGAAAAAATAGATTTTGACACAGCCCCTATTTCATCGGGAAAATCTGTTTTCGGTCAAAAAAGTCAACTGGCTCTAGGGCTGAGTTCTCTTTGGAAAATTGGGGCCTGGTTGTGAGCATTAAGCACTTGAAAATCTGGCTCTGAGGTCTTGTGAAACCGGAGTATCAAGGCAGAACACGGAGGTGCAGCTTAGGAACCCAGGCTTGCAACCTGAGCATTCCTGTCGTCTTTCCCTTTGGAAAGATGCTTTCTACAAAGGAAAAGGATTTCAGCACATGGAACGTTGACTAAGAGGGGAAACTCCAGCTGAAATGGACCCGATTAACATAACCCTATGAAATAATAGAACGAGTTAAAGGCAAGAGTATCTTCAACTGACGGGTGGCAATAGTTAAATGCCTGTGATAGGTCTGTGGCTGGGAGACGTGGCTCGATTGCGTTAAGTCAGTATCCAGTGTAGTTCTGCTCCCTTGCAACCAGGATGCCCGAGTGTAAATGAGCAGAAATTGGCTCTTTGTTTGTATGGTTAAATGCCACAACCGGCATAGACGCTACTTTTCACCAAGGGAGGTTGTGACAGACATTCTCTGCCCTTCCACCCCTCTTTCCAGGCCTTCTGCTCTCAATGACGCTTAGTCCCCCTCTCCATGGGCCACTGTGAACATGTCTGATGGGACTTCCTTGAGTGCTGAACTTCTCACTGTGTTCCAGCTCCCTCAGGTACGTTACCTGGGCACCCCCCAACCTGTAATGCATTTACCTTCACAGTATCCCTGGGAGGCGAGGGGGCACAGAAAGACTAAGTGACTTGCCCAAGGTCACACACCAGGGCTGTGGAAGAGGAGGAATTTGAAGCCAGGCCTCCCAAGTCTTAGGTAGAAGCCCTACCACTGGACCATCCTTCTTCACTCAGCCGTGCCTGCAGTTTAGTACTTCTCCATGCATTACCCTGGGGATCCCTAAGCTGTGTTGCTTTGGTTGCCCTGAGGAATACATGTCGTCTTTTTTTTTTTTTAAACTGGTGGCCGTTCTTTTCCCCCGTGAATTCAGACACCCCATTTCAATGTGCAGGCAAGGCTGCAGCTTCATGAATTATCCATAACAAGTGAAATGGCACACAAGGCCCTGATGTTTGCAACCCTTACTACACTGAGTAATCCCACTGGTTTCAATGGGGCTCCTTCTGTGAGTAAGTGCTACTTGCTGTGAGCAAGGAGAGCAGAGTACAGCACTTTGCAATTAGGTACTCCCCGTTGTGTGTATTGCCTCCACCATGAAACCGGGGCGTTGGCAGCTCAGAATCTCATCACAGGAGGTTGCGCTCAGGAAGCATCATGGAAGATAGCGCTGGCCTCAAACACAACCCCTTCCACGATCTCTGAATTACTGGTGGGTGAGGCTCCTTGCTCCAAAGCTTCTCTGCAGAGCGGAGCCCAGCACACAGGTCGCAGATGCTGATGTTTGGGGTGGGTGCAGGAGAACACTGCTAGTGCTGAATGCCGGGTAGCTAGCAGCAGGAGGAAGTGGGAAACAGTGCATTATAAGGGCTAGATCCTGCTTACCGTCTGCCCACAGGTAGCCCCATTCCACCCTCTGCCTGTACCTCGCTCAATCGCTCTGGGAAACAAACCCCCCTGTTTAGTGATGGGATTGGTACGGCAAAGGAAACAGCAGTACAAACTTCCCCAGTGCTGCCCTCAAGGAGAACACTGCCCTAGGAACTGCCGTGAGACCTGCTAGGTGGCCAACAACAGCCATTGGGTGGGTATCACTATCTCTGGGCCCAGACGTAACCCTGCAGCCACCAGCTAATGGCAGAGCTCTGGAGCCCATTATGCATCTCCTGAGTCATTAAGTACCACTCCCTCCGCAACGCAGAACAACAACTGAGCGCTGCGTCCTCCTCTCTCAAGCTCCTTTGCTGGGTAGTGTTGGTTCTAAATGGTGATCAGCAGGATTGCTGCTCTGAGTGAGTTTTCCCTCCAAAGTCACTGGGATTTTCAGCCATCGTTAAAAATCCTGCTGCGTTGCACCCTGGAGATGGCTCTCCCTAGAGTCCCTGGTGCAGGATACAGGGAGAAGTTGGTGTTTTGTTGTGTAGAAGATTCCAAGAGACGCTACTGATTTGCTGTTGGAAGCTGCACTGTGGGACAGTATTATTCTGCCTACCAGTTGCAGCTATCTTTTCCTGTACTAACTGCTGAATAGTGTCTGCTGCACACTGGTTAAAAATGGTCAGGTTAAACCCCAGAGGTGGCTGCATTTCAACAGCAGGAGGTGCAATTCCTTTCTGCTACTCTCCCCACCCTTTAGAATGGAAGGATTTATAAGAGGAAGGATGGTCTCATGGCTAAGGCACTGCACTGGGTTATACGGAAGCTGGGGTTTCTTCCTAGCTCTGTCACAACCTTTCTGTGTTACCATGGTCTGATCCCTTAATGGCTCCGTGCCTCAGTTTTCCCAGCTGTAAAATGGAGAGAATAATGTGCCCTTAGTGCTTGTGAGGTGCCTGTGTTAAGAGTGGATGTAAAAAGCTACATTGTACAATAACCAGAAGTTTTATTGGTCCTACCAAACCTGACCCGTGCTACGTATTCGTGAGTGCCATCTACTGGTGATGAATCTGTTAACTATCTTCGTACAGGGAGACCTCTCCCATTCATGGAGCACTCCTGTAACAGTCCTAAGGGGCCAGTTGGGGGTCACTTTGGTAAGGGGGAATCCGTGACTGATGTAGAGCTCAGCACCAGCCCCATCTCAACCCTCCCCTCCCTGACACTGGGGGTGAGTTGGAGGAGTGCTCAGAGCACCCTGAGCTCCTGCTGGTGTAACAGCCCCTGAGATGGTGTAAGGCTGATCTAATCATTCTGGGGTTAAAACCATGGAAAAGCAGCTCCAGGATTGGGGAGCTACAGAAAGCTGCAGCCAGTCCTTACTGGGAGCCACTGTGGTGTGGGCCATCAGAGTTGGTCTCCTCCAGGTTTAATATTTGAAAGCAAGTGGGTGTGTGTGCACCTGATAGTTCCAGCGAGGAACAGGTCCCTGCGCCAAGCAGAGTGGAAAGCCAAGCGTGCCCCTGAAGCACAATGCATTCCTCCACTCTGAGCTGGGCAGCGGGGCCGTGCTGCTCGCTGGCTCACGCAGGAGCCCAGTGGTTCTGCCTCTTAGGTTTCTTCTGTACGTTCCTTTCCTGTGTCTCGCTGCACCAGGCTTTGCTTTGGGAATGATGGGGGTGAATTCTCACGCTCCTGACAGTGAGAGACGGGCAGCTCTGGCTAGAGCCAGTATGCTGAACGGGTGTGCTCTCTTGCCAGCACCTCAGGCCTGACCCGCCTTAACTCCTAGCCAAGCACCAGCCTCCGATGCGGCTTTATGGCAGTGTGTAACCCCTCTTCTCTTGCTCTCCCTTTCACAGCTCTCACCAATCCTACGTCACCCAGCTGTGTCTCTGCCTTAGTCCTGGTGAGTCGCAAACGTCTCCCGCTACTCCACTTCGGGGCGTCTCCTGAGCTCAGGTACGTCCTTACCACGCTGGTGTTGATGCTTGGTGGCTGCTGCTGTGATGTGTAGGCACTCCTCTGGCCCTTCTCACCCCTGGACACCCCTGGCTGAGACCCTGGAACTCGCTTCACTTGTGACTTTTTTATTTAATCCACTCTGCCATCTAGCCTCCCAGCAGCACGCTGTTCTGATCCCCTAGAGCTCGTGCCCTCAGAGAGGCCAGAGACCCCCTGGTCCCTGCTGGCTTGGCATTCAGGGAGATGAACGGCAGCTGATTTTATTTGAGTGTCACGTGGCGCAATGAGCCTTGAAGAGCAGGATCTCGGAAATCTCTCATCTACTCTACCCCTGGAATGGGGGGGGGGGGAAGAGAGCCTGTGCACTCCATCTCCTCCCCTCCCCTCTCCAGGGAAATATTGCTTAATTAATGAACCCTCCTTAGCCGGGATTCCAGAAGTTACCTGTGCCAATCTATGGAGGAACCTGATTCCGCCCTGCCCTCCCCAAATGTATGTGTGTGTGTTTGCTGGATATATGCAGGTGAGTTTGAAAGGGGAGCACTGCCCTCCCTCTGGCAGGAACAGACCTACCTCTTTAGATCTCTCGAGTCTCCAGAAACCAAGAGACAAATCTGCAAGAGAATAATACATGTTGGCGATGGTGCTGGGTCCGTGTCTGCCTGGCAGGACTGTGATCATGCTCGATTGTTTCCATCCCACGCAGGCACTGATCACTGGAAGAACATTCTCTTCCTCCTGAGCCGACCCCTGGAGGCCATGTCCTCTTCCCCCTCCCCAGTGAGCCAGGCTCATCTCACGAAACGCAGAGCGCGCGGCTTTATTTTGACAGCGAGCGGAGTCTGCCCTGGAAACCGGCAGGGCCGCCTGATCACTGGCAGGAGTCAATCATTACAAGGCAGGTTAAAAGCATGTGACGCCAGGACTCCGGATAAGTGAGGGAGCCCAGGCTTTGTCAGAACATAGCAATGCCTCCAGTTCAAATCGGGAAGCTTTTTAAATAGAAAGAGCTTTTGTGGTAGAAGCCTATTTAATGCTTAAAGCGACACTGTTGAGTGCCTTTATTTTACAGCAGTTTTCTTCCTCTCCATTATACATAATAGGCTTTTAGAACATGCCACTTCTTTCCCTTCACTTATTCCTTAGCCGCTTGGCCAGCATTGATTTCTTTCTGCTGCTGCTTGATGTTTTTCACTGCCCCGCTGTTCGAAGCCTCATTGGATGTTTACCAAAGGAAACATGAGCAAGGGGAGGCAGTGGGGGAACAGGCTGGCTCGAAGGGTCCATTCAGCGTGGGATAGATTCTGTGGAGGCCCAGCCTGGCTCTGGGAGTAAAGGCTACATCATTTTGCATCCTTTAAACTCTGGGCTTGCATGGCTGCTGGTGCTACTTAGAGCAGTCCCAGGGGCTGTTTAAGTTAGTGGCTTTGTGTGGCCACCTGTTGGACACTCCCTGACACCTCCCGGACTCAGCCAGACTACGCCTTTGGGACAACCCCTTCTGATGGAGGATATTCCCAGAAGTCAGTTCTACTGAGTGTGAGGATAGAATCGGCTACTCTAAGCCCTGAAGCTTGCAAAATTTCCTCTGCTTTGACTGCTCTATAATGAGCAGGCATTGTAAAGAATTGAAGCTGAGATGAACTGAGTGATGAGAGAGTGTGTGTGTGTGTGTGTGTGTGTGTGTGTGTGTGTGGTGTGAAAAGTGGGAGCTGTGTCCGTTAAGATACATAGGTGAGAAAAGGTTAAATGATTTTCATTAACTATCCCAGATTTTTCTATGGATTCATTTCAAATCTGTTACTTAGGCCAAAGAAAGCAGAATCGAAGCTTTTTCTGCATCTACAAGTTTTATTAACCAGATAAAACAATAGAGAAATAAAAAGTTACAGAAAGGGAAAATAAATAGGGACACAATGGGTAAAGAGAACTGGATGTGTGGAATTTATCAAATTTAGTGATCAAATTCAGTGAATGCAATGCATAGTAATCAAGGTGCTATAATCTCACTTAATTCTATTCTAGGAAGACCGTTTCTGTCCATATCTGGATCCTTAAAGGTTAGTCGAGTTTATACCAACCAGTCACTGTGATCATCAGTGGCAGGTATCATCGTTAATTCTAAAAGCAAAAATTCAGATAACCGAAACCAGGTATTTTGTTATGTCACATGATTTTCCCAGGTATTAAAATGAACCATAGTCAGGTTTTAACACACAAATACATGTACACATCATGTAATCCTGAGCCAGGCACATAAAATGCATGATCCCATTGAATTCAGCGAGAGTCTTTCCATGACTTCAGTGAACATTGGATTCAGCCCTGAATTAATTTGAAACTACTTTAGAAATTCACCTAGTAAGTAGAACAGGGAATTTGTTAATTATCCTTTATTCTCTGACTTTGCTCTTATGTTTTAACCACAATCAGAACCAGGCAAACTCTAGCACTTTCCTCTAAAATCACTGAGGCACATTGATATTTTTCCCTTAGCTGATTTGGTACCGTCTCAGATCATGAGCAGATCTTCTATGCTGCCGGGCATAGGCCTCTTACCTTTCCCCCTGTATACAGGCGCCAGCTCTCTGTTTAAGCAGTGATGAACTGGGCTCACTTAATGTAGCGAGTTTTTGCACATTGCATGAGATGAATTTTCAGGTCTGAGCACTTACTGATTTAAAAAAATGTTTCTAGGTGCCTACTGTGCTGTGGAATTAGTTCTCTGCACACACTTCCACACGCAGGTAAGTAGCTATAGTGCTTTAGCCGTGGATATCTTTCTGTAACAGATTCTATTCCCCTGACCTGGCAGCATAAAGAGGCCAGGAGAGGACTCCCTCAACAGAGATGCAGTGTAGAGCTGGGACAAGAGACACTGGGCTGATCCTCTCTCCAGCCCCAGTGTAGGGAGTGGGAGGGTGTGTGTCAGAAGTTGTGGGAGGGAAGCTATGGGATGGAGCGTTCTGGAGGATTCACAGGCAGCTCTTGGGAGGATGCCATATATTAGAGCAGAAAGGGACTGTGGCCTGGTCTATACTAACCCCCAATTCGAACTAAGGTACGCAACTTCAGCTACGTGAATAACGTGGCTGAAGTCGACGTACCTTAGTTCGAACTTACTGCGGTCCAGATGCGGCAGGCAGGCTCCCCCGTCGACTCCGCGTACTCCTCGCACCGAGCAGGATTACCGGAGTCGACGGGGAGCACTTCTGGATTCGATTTATCGCGTCCAGACAAGACGCGATAAATCGAACCCAGAAGTTCGATTGCCTGCCGCCGAACCAGAGCGTAAGTATAGACAAGCCTGTGCTAATCTATCATGGGGCCACAAGTTACTGGGAGCAGCTGGAATCCTGAGAGCCCCTCTGTCCCCACTCCCCGTTGTGCTTTGCCTCCTGGAGATGCTCCACAGAATTTCAGCCTTTATGACAAATAGCTATTGACATCTATCAGTTCACTTCTTAAATGACATTGGGCCTCCCCTAGCCAGCCGTGTCTTTAACTAGCATGGGAGGTGAGCGAGGGCTCGGCCTTGTGTAGCTCCGAAAGAATCACTGTTACTTTAAAGCCTCCAGTGCAGAGCAGCAAACGCGCTGTCCCTTTAAATGAGAGCAGTACTCCCTGCCGTACTGCAGCATGGCTAACTCCAAGTGCTCAAAAATCACCAGGTTATTTGAATGCTGGGCTCGGTTTGTATTTGCCTTCTGGTTTGGGAGCCGTTAAGGTCACGTTTTCAAGCTTGTCTCCGCATCCACTGGGGCTAGAAACTTACTTAATGAATGCTGGGATTCTCACATAGTGGCATGACTCCAGGAGCCGGGACTTGAAGAAAACCGCCAAATATCATAAGACTTGGTCACACAAGCCAGTGGCCTGTGTTTCTGGATCTCTCACCGTAACCAGAGACACCTCTGCCCAAAGCCAAGGAGGGACTGAGACAGGCTGTCTTTACTTTATTAGCCACTAATGGCTTTTAATGCAGCTGATTTGTGATATTGACGTGATCAGAGGCTGCTAGTTGCTGGCTAGAGGAAGCAATGAATGCAGGGGAAAGCTGCAGTCCCTGGAGCTGATCCCCTTCAGAGGGGGTCTAATAATCTTGGGGCAACACTGTATTTTATAGACAATGTTTCAATGCAGAAGCCTTTACAGTGGGGGTGGCCAACCTGAGCCGGAGCCAGAATTTACCAATGTACATTGGGAAAGAGCCCCAGTAAAACGTCAGCAGCCCCCCATCAGCTCCCCCCTGCTCCCACTCCCAGTGCCTCCAGCCCACTGGCAGCCCCGCCAATCAGCACCTCCCCCTCCCTCCCTATCAGCTGATTCGAGGGGTGCAGGAGACTCTGGGGGAGGAGCGAGGGCATGGCAGGCTCAGGGGAGCGGGGGCAGAGTGGAGTGGGGGCAGGGCCTGTGGCAGAGCCAGGGGTTGAGCAGTGAGCACCCTCCGGCACATTGGAAAGTTGGCGCCTGTAGCTCCAGCCCCGGAGTCGGTGCCTGTACAAGGAGCCGCATGTTAACTTCTGAAGAGCCGCATGTGGCTCCGGAGCCACAGGTTGGCCACCCCTGCTTTACAGACTCTGCAGGCTGGATAACTAGTGTAAAAAGCAGGAGCTCCTCTGATTTTGTACCAGTTGAGGATTGGGCCAGGTGTGTATGTGTGTGTTCTTCCCCTGGAAAGCATCCCCTTCTCTTTCCCTTTCCTGTATCAACCTCCCACCCCCCCAGTCAGCTACCTTTGACCTTTAATAAGCACCATTTTTGTAAAAGAAATGGTTGAGAGTTATTGCCGAGTGGCCCCCGGGCACTGGCTACCTACCACGCCTGTGCTCTACAGCAGCTTGTAAGGGAAAATTACAGTTTGATCTACATTCCCCCATCTCCACGCTCGGCTTCAGAGCGTTAGAGACAAAAGGCAGAAAAGAACATGTTCTCTCTCCATGCACTCATTCAATCCTTCCCCTTTTCCAAGGCTGAGGATCAGTGCTCTCACTTATCTGTCACTACCCCCTTTCATCTCCCGGTACCTAACACCGGGGCAGGGCAGCTTTCGCAGCTGAGGAGAGGAAGCCCTTTTGTTCTTGCAGAATGGAAAAAGCCGTTGGCATGTGCAAAAGCGCCGCTGATCCCTGGCTCTGCTACAGCGTGAACGCAGCTTCCTTTGATGGGACGATCGAGTGAATGACGAGCAAACAGTAAACCAGGTGGGAAAGCGTGTGCTGGTACCACCGCGGCTACAGGGCGCTGGTGCCTTCCCCGGCTTCACCCCCAAACTCATGCCAGCTGGATGCTGCCTGCCATTCACAGTACCCAGGAGTGTCTTCGTGGGACGCACTGCACCGCTGGCATCCGGGTCTATGCAGGACTATGGCGGAAAGCTGAAAGAGACGGTGATGCTAGTCGGTGACAGTCAGGCACAAAACGTGCTGCTCTTCTAAAGCTGCAGGGAGCAGGAATTCTTCGCATATGCAATTGCTACAATTGCTGCTGTTTCCCTACAGAAACCTGCCTGCCCCACACGCCATTTCCCTGATGCTCAGGGTGGAGCAAAGCAGCTATTACGGCCAGCAGCAAGGGCTCGGGCTCTCATGCCTGCTGACACAAGAAGCCCCCTCCCCGTCACAGTTCTGTATTGGATTTCCAGGGTTGTTTACTGCATGTTGTGTTTTAACCATCTTGGCAATGCCCCAAGTGCTGACACAGGGGATTAAATACGGACTATTTGTTAGGTTTCTCTAGACGTGCTTTCAGTCAGAATGACCTTAATTTAAGAGACTAACAAATTAACTAAAGAGCTGTAGTCTCTGAGAGAGCACCGTGTGTGTCTCCTCTGTAACAGTCTGCATAAACTGGACGCACAATGGCTGCCAGTCTCCGCAGACACCAGAGTGAATTAAAGGTACAATACCCAGAAAACAGTGTCTCTGGTGCTTTGCTACATGCATCCAAATACTATATGCTTTGAATGCATCAGGAGTCCTAATGATCCTCCCAGGAATTATTGCCTCCTTCCCTTTAAGTTCTACCCTCTTACAAGATTTTTCATCACAGCTTAGGAGGACTAAAAGGAAGTTCTCGTGGGCTCTGAATGTGAATGACAGCCGTGGCTTTAAATGAATGTGCCTCTTCCTTCTTGCCGGGTGCAGTGGCATGCCTCCTCTCCTCTCTAACATTCCCAGGCCAGCGCACAAGCCTTGCGGCCAGCCTCTCTTGGACCGTGCGCCTCGTTTCTGGTTTTAATGGATCGATGTTCCCAGGCATCAGCGCCAATCCTCAGCAAGGCTGATTAAGTCTGGGCCCTCGAAGCTTACCCCAGGAATGTGATCGATTGGGGTGCCCTGGCTTGTGATATATACGCCCAGCCTTGCAAGAGCCTCTGCAGCCTTCAAGGTAGACTGCACTTCTGCATTTGAGCCTCGTCACTTATTTATCACCGGGCTCGCTGGGGGGGGGGGGACTCGCTGCCTTCATATTTCCCAGGTGTTTGCACATCCCTGAGGCCACCTGCTCAAGGCATTGAACTGTCTCGCTGCATGAAGCAACCTCTCGTCACCACCCAGTAACCATCCACCAGCCTGGAAGCTCTTCATTTATTCCCCTTCTTCCTCGGCAGCTTGCTGTCGCCTCTTCTCCTTTCCCCGGCACATTCCCTGCTGCAGGGGAGGAGGCGTTTTAGCTGCAGCAATCCGATTTGTACCCTTCAGCATAGGATCTCAAAGCACACTCAAGGAACTGATCCTCACAGCAGCTAAGAGTTAGAAGTTTGAGCTACATTTTCCAAGTGTCGCACAGACCATCGTGAGGGGCGGAGGGGGGTTCTGCACATTTTGATTCTGTCCCCTTGTGGAGTGCTGCATGAACTAGTAAACAGAGGCCCCGAGAAAATGACTTAACCTCAGTGGGGGAGGGGATGTAGAATTATTTGAATTGACCAGATCTCATTAATGCGCTATTCAAATACAGGCCGGATACTCCTTGCACTTAATCCAGTGTAGATGAGGATCAGCTCCATGGAGATTGGTGCATTTACACCAGTGTGAGCAACTTTTGTTTAGCTAGTAAGCTCTTCGGGGCAGGGACTGTTTCTTGTTATGTATGTGTGCACAGCACCTGAGCATGATGGGTCGCTGATCTCAGTTGGGGCCTCTAATGATGACAAATGTGGGAAGTGGTATTAAATCTTGTGCTTCGGGGTTTAAGCCAGTCTCTAACTATGAGACACCAGGATGAGACTGATGGGGGCGGGGGGGAAGGAGATCATCCCTCATCTGCTACTGCAGGGTTCTTACACCTTCCTCAGAAGCATCTGCCACTGTCAGAGACAGGACCCTGGACTAGATGGACCTCAGGTCTGAGCCAGTCTGGTGGCGCTTATCTTCTGAAGTGCTACGGTGGTAGAGACAGGATGGCTGAGTGGCCTGGGCTGTAACCTGCAAGTTGGGAGACCTGGGGTCAAGTTCCTGCTCTGCCACAGACGTCCTGTGTGACCTTGGGTGAGTTACTTAGCCTCTCAGCCGCCCTTCCCCACCCAGGGGCTTGGGGAGTATCTGAGCACTCCACAGTGCCGTGTATTATCCTGTGGCAACTGGGGGCCTTTTCAGTAAGTGTCTTGGATAGCAAGATGGCTAATGCAAGTAACAATAGTGAGCAGAGAACCAAGCCTAGGATGGCCAAGCCCTTCCCCTCCATTCTCTTTCCTCCCCTTAATGGCAGCACGATGACCTGTAAGCCCGAGAGCTCTTGCTCTCCCTGACCAGAAGGGGTCACCAGTCTGACACCAACTCTCCTTCCCCACTGGTGGAGCTTATAGATTCATAGATTCTAGGACTGGAAGGGACCTCGAGAGGTCATCGAGTCCAGTCCCCTGCCCACATGCTGGGCTGAATGTCAGTGCAGCTGGGTTTGCCCCCGAAGTAGCGAAGAGGAGAGCTTAGTCTGCTCTGGGCCTGATCCTTCTCTCTTGCCCTTCAGTGACAAAGCTCCTCTTGACCTCTGTGGGAGCAGGACCTGCCGCTGTGTCTGCAGAGCTCTCAACTGCAGGGAGAGGGCTCAGGACGATGACCCAGCCGTGCAGCCGCTGGCCCAGCAGCGCCTGTTCCTCGCCCTGTATTTAAATAGAACAAGTGGGGTGGGTCCCGCAGAGAGGACAGATGGAGCCTTCACTTTCACTGTCTGACTGCATTAGAAATCCGTTCGCCTGGGACAATGGCAGAGAAATCCTGGACCAGAGCTCTCTCCAGCCAGGAACGGAGTCTGAGCTTGACTGACAGCTGTTAACCAAGGCACAACTTGATCTGTTCTTTGTGTGTCCTATGTAAGGCCACTGCCCCGTTGTCCTGCAAATCTTACCTCAAGGATAGCTTCTGTTGTGAGGCCTACAACTAACTGGTCAACCTCAGGAAAGTCTCTGCCCCTTTGTGCCTCAGTTTCCCGATCTATAAAATGGGGGGTAGTAAGACTGACCTTGTGAAGCACATAGGATCTACTGAGGAAACACACTGGATAAGAGCTCTAGGGGCAGATGGGCAAAAGCTGGTGAATGTTTCTCAAACCAGAAAAGGAGTATAATGTAAATTATGACTGTGTCGTCGTCCCTCTCCCCCCCCCCCCCCCCAACAGCAGCCTCTTCGGGCTGTTGCTCTGTGAGTTTGGACAGAATCTGAAGCAGGTGGGCACTATTGGCTTACAAGCTGTTTTGTGGGCTGTTTCCAAGCTGCCTAAGGGAGTTAGACACTCCAAAACCCACAGATTCTCCCTGTGTATTGAGTCCCTCACTCCCTTGGGCCTCTTTGGGAATTCCAGCCTTCCTCACTGAGCTGGGGCAGCAGTTCGTCTTTCAGCCTAGGCCGGGGGGGAACTGGCCAGAGCCCTGTTCTGTTCCTGTCCCACTCTGATCTCAGCCTTTCCCAGTGTGCGGTGATGGATGCTTGGTGCATGGCTGAGGAGGTGGCTCCTAAGGCGAAGACACTGGCAGGTAGTGACTGTGCATATCCTGTACCCCTCGTCCCCACTCCTGGCTGACTACCCACAGAGAATCCTGCCTGAGAGTTGTGCTTTTCCTGGGACAGGTCTCCAGGCGTTCCCCTCAGCTGTCTTCATTCCACTAGCTCTCCACTCTAGAGCCTCCCGGCAGGTTACGGATGAGCAGTAATGGTTTCCAGCGGCGAGGGCCACAAGGCTGGGAGTCAGGAAAGTAGGGGTCTAATCCCAGCTGTGCCACTCACTTACTGCGTCACGCAGTAAATCAGTGGCACAGGTGGGATTAGACCCCCCGCTCTGCACCGCAGGGTCCCTATCAGTAAATGGGGGATGCCAGCGGTGCTCACTCGCCTTTTGCAAGTTCTACACTAGACGATATACGTGCCAATGATTTTATTTTCCCAATGAAATTTTCTTGCTGGAAGCCACTGAGCAACTACGCCCCCCCCACCACCACCTCAAGAGACATCCCTTTTGCAATCGCCTTCTGGGAGCAACGTTAAATCAAGATCCTGACAGTCCATGGTCATGATAGTTCCCCTGGCGCGTCTCAGCAGCGCGGGAGTGTAAATCCCGATGTCCTGCCCATCTTCCAGCATGGGTTGCTCCACTCCGCTGGTTTCAAACTCTCCCTCCAGTCTGGTTTGGAAGTGGCAGTGATGGTGCAGCGTGGCGTGGAGGGGCCTGCATTTCATAAGGCAGGGATGGGACTCCCCTCTTTGCAAAGCTCTCTGAGATCCTATGGGGCAGAAGGTGCTCTAGAAACCTCAGGGAGTGTTATCACGGAGGGCAAGAACCACTGCTTTGGCTACGTCGTCTCATGAGAGCTAGAGCAACAGGCAGGTTCAGGGGTAGGGAGTGGGGCTTGATCCGCTGATGCTGGTGCAGGGCCTGAGGCAATTCACCTCCCTGCTCTCAGGGCTGGTTCAGCACTTGCTATGGGGTAGAACCGCTTCAGAGGCTGCCCCAGTGTACACCCCAGCAGCCCAAACACCCCAGTCATGCCCCCTGTCCCTGACAGGGTCCAGGCCTGTTCCTTAAAGTGGGGGTGTTTGCAAGGAGAGGGGAGTGATGCAGAGCGGGCCACACCACCTCGGTGCCTGCAGCAGAGGCCCTCTAGCCAGGGAATATCCTCCGTGTGTGTGTGGGGGGAGACTTTACAGGTTCTTAGGCAGTGCAAAGATACCCAGCCTAGGGGTGAAATTCCCACTCCTGGGAGTCTAAATCCCCTCTCCCAAGGCCCCCCGCAACGAACTTTTGTTCTCAATGGCCAACATCACCTCACATCCTTTCACCAACCCCAGGAAGCAGCTGAAGCAGATTCTGCCCTGTGCCCCATGCACACAGCTCCCAGGGCCTCTCTGAGGCCCTGCGTGGGCCTGTTCAGAAGCAGAATCGGCCCCTCTTGGAAAACAAGGCTGTTTGGCTCTCGGTCCGTGGGTAGCCTGGCTCAGCTGAAGAGCCTTCAAAGTGACAAGCTGCTCTTCCCTCTGCCGGGCTGGCAGTCAGGCAGGTGAAGTGTCAGGACTGATGAGGCCATATGGTGGTGTGTAATCACCTGACAGAGAGCATGAGGACTGTTAAAAGAGCAATATACAGCCCCCCTCTGCACCTGGGCACATCAGCACAGGGAAATGCCTGGTCTGATCAGCATCTCCTGCTCTCCCAAGGGGCGTCTGGCAGCGGGTTATTGAAGGGCTGTGAGAGAACCTGGGGGAGTGCCTGGAGCACGTCCGAGAACGATCTGTGCCCAGAAGTTGCTGCACTGTACCATCCTGCCAGGAGCTGGGCTGGGTCACCCCCCCCCCCCCCACGCACCCCCTGATTCTGGGGAGAAGCAGCCACTGGCTCAGATGCTGGCTCTGAAGCTGTGAGAAAAGCACAATAACCTTTGCAAACTCTCCTGCAGGTGGGCTGCCGTGGAATATTCCCATTTGCCTCAGGATTCCTCACCAGTGGAAATAGCCCCCCCCCCAGCAGATTTTCCCACGTCAGCGCAAGGCCGCCCCAAACAATGTCACTGGAAAGCTGAGTGGCTCCCTCCTGTTCCTCTTCGGCCATGTGCGCTCCAAACAGAAGTGGCTGTTGCAAATGGCAGCTGGGTTGGGTTTGCCAGGTGCTCAGGCAGCCCCCGTGATGGGGGGGGGCATATACTCCAAAGAGCGCAGCTCTCTGTCAAGATCCTGCTGGGGGCCAGTTTTCTCAAGGGCTCGGCTCCCAAAGCGCTGTGCTTCTTTGAAAATCTGGCACTCTGGGGCCACCGTGTGTTGGCAGTTTCTTAGAGGTGCAATGGGCAAAGAACAGCTTGTTTATCCTAGGGGCTGGCCCTTCCAGGGCTGGGTTGAGGCACAGCAGTGGGCCGGGGACCCTTCTGGAGTTGTACCTGCTGTTGATTTTATTTAGGTCTTGAACAGCAGCACCTCCTGTTGCCAGGGCTGTCAGTCCTGCACTTCTCACTAGCACTAATTTCATGTTTTAAAAAAAAAAAAGTTTGATCCAAACACCTCCCCCTCCCCTCCCCGTATTCTGTGACTTGGGCATTTGTCTGAACCGCTATCCAGGCTACAAAGCCGAATTTCCAGAGGGTGGCTGCAGAGGGATTGTTGCCCGCTAACGAACCGATATCTGATCCCAGCTAGAGCTGTGTGCACTAAATCCGTGGGCATTGAGGGCGGGGATGGGGTACTTCAGCCTTACTGGGGATGTCAGTACAACGAGTGAGCCTTTACTTGAGGGTGTTGCTTAAATGGGGAGTGAGTGGGCCACGCCCAGGGGGTGGAGCTTATATATTGCATGACATCCTATTAGGGATGGAGTATGGGCCCCTCCCTGGGGGTGGAGTTTACATGGGAAGTGACCTCTTTTGGGGGTGGAGCTAATATAGGGAGTGAGCCCCTTGCTGGGGCAGGCAGGGGATGGATGCAGATCAAAGGGCGTGTTCTTTCTTCCAGAAAAAAGTTGAATTCCTCACGTGAAAATAAGTGCCAGAAGCATTTTTTTCTTGACATCTGTGAAACTGTGCAACTTTTGACAAAGGACACCCATGTAAATAAAACTTGCTAGGCTGAGGGTAAAGAGGGTTAGTTGTCGGGCTCCAAGAATAAAAGCAAGCTCAGGGTTATTGGGCTAGATTCATAGCTGGTGTCGATTGCTATAGCTCCACTCACTTCAGCTCACACCTGCTGAGGGTCATAAGAACAGAAGAACGGCCATACTGGGTCAGACCAAAGGCCCATCTAGCCCAGTATCCTGTCTTCCGACAGTGGCTAGTGCCAGGTGCCCCAGAAGGAATGAACAGAACAGGTAATCATCAAGTGATCCATCCCCTGTCGCTCATTCCCAGTTTCTGGCAAACAGAGGCTAGGGACACCATTCCTGCCCATCCTGGCTAATAGCCATTGATGGACCTATCCTCCATGAATTTATGTAGTTCTTTTTTGAAGCCTGTTATGGTCTTGGCCTTCACAACATCCTCTGTCAAGGAGTTCCACAAGTTGACTGTGTGTTGTGTGAAGAAATACTTTCTTTTATTTGTTTTAAACCTGCTGCCTATTAATTGCATTTGGTGACCCCTAGTTCTTGGGGTCTGGCTTGACATTAATTTTTCCCATCCCTGCTCCCAAAGATCCAGAAAGGGCAGTGTAGTAGGTCCTAGCCGGGGCTCGACCCTTCCGGGCAGGAGGGGAGCCACACCGACTCACTACTATGGGAACAAGCAGTCAGTTAGTCCCGAGTCTCCGGCTCTTTTGTGCAGAGTCAGAGCAAACACAGTAGGCTCAGGCCCTTGTTGCAGGGCTGAGCGAGCAAATAGTTCAGAGCCCAGGCCCTGGGTCAGGGCGGGGCAAACACAGTTAGCTCAGGCCCTTGGTCGCAGGGAGCTGAGTCAGCAAGCAGTTTAAAGCCCAGGCCCTGGATCAGGGCGGGGCAAACACAGGTAGCTCAGGCCCTTGTTTGCAGGGAGCTGAGCGGGCAAATAGTTCAAAACCCAGGCCCTGGATCAGGGCAGGGCAAACACAGTTAGCTCAGGCCCTTGTTGCAGGGCTGAGCGAGCAAATAGTTCAGAGCCCAGGCCCTGGATCAGGGCGGGGCAAACACAGTAGGCTCAGGCCCTTGTTGCAGGGCTGAGCGAGCAAATAGTTCAGAGCCCAGGCCCTGGATCAGGGCGGGGCAAACACAGTTAGCTCAGGCCCTTGTTGCAGGGCTGAGCGAGCAAATAGTTCAGAGCCCAGGCCCTGGATCAGGGCAGGGCAAACACAGTTAGCTCAGGCCCTTGTTGCAGGGCTGAGCGAGCAAATAGTTCAGAGCCCAGGCCCTGGATCAGGGCGGGGCAAACACAGTTAGCTCAGGCCCTTGTTGCAGGGCTGAGCGAGCAAATAGTTCAGAGCCCAGGCCCTGGATCAGGGCGGGGCAAACACAGTTAGCTCAGGCCCTTGTTGCAGGGCTGAGCGAGCAAATAGTTCAGAGCCCAGGCCCTGGATCAGGGCGGGGCAAACACAGTAGGCTCAGGCCCTTGTTGCAGGGCTGAGCGAGCAAATAGTTCAGATACGGTACACCTAGGCCTTCTGTAGCCGAGCGTTGGGTGAGGGGGATGCCTGCCACCCATGAGCGGAGGGTGGCAGGGGGGAACGCAAGCCCACCCACTCCACTGCGTTCCAGCCCGGGGCCCTAACAGCGGTTGCTGCCGCTGCTGGTCAGTGGGGTATCCAGACCGCAACACACTGACATAGGCTCACACTCAGTTGCAGCCGGACCAGGGTCGGCTACCCCCGGGCTACTTCCGTGATCCCCCTCAAAGCCTACCTCGTTCGTAGCGCCGGGATCGGGCCAGTCCACCTGCATGGGCTCCTCTCTGCCCGGGCTCGGCGGCAAGTCTGGTAGCTCTGTTGGGAAGTCCGGCCAGTGGTCCTCAGGCGGCTCCTCTGGATAGCAGCAGGGGCGAAGGGGTTCGGGTCCAGTCTCACCCTCAGGGTTAGTGGGGTGCGGTTCCCAGGGGTTCTCCCAGTAGCGGGCGTGAACGGGCTCCGGCAGCTCCTCCTCGTAGCGGGCCCGGGGTAGCTCGGGCCAGCTAGGGTCCAGGCCTTGGTCTTCCACGGTCTCCTGGCCGGGAGCTCCCGGCCGCACATCTGCTCCCTGTGGTGGCTGGCCGCCGACTGAGCTCTGGCGGCCGGCCTTTATACTTCCTGTCCCGCCCCTTGACTTCCGGGGGGCGGGGACAGGCGGTGGTGGTCCCGCCCACTCTGGTGCCTGCACGTGGGCTCCCTCTTCAGGGCAGGAGGGGAGCCACACCGACTCACTACAGGCAGAAATACCCCTTCGCTGTTAGCATCATCCATTGAGATACGCAGAGCTCAGGCCGTGTGTCCCGTCGCTGAGCTCAGATGCTCCCTCCCATCTCGTGCGTGAGTCGGGGCCTTTGGACAGAACTGGAGATGCTTCATTCGAGGAGGATGTAGCGCTGTCGTTCCTAATTAATAGGTTTTAGTGGATGTCTCTATCGCCGCTCTGAGCACGTCCTGGAACGTGCATCGTCCCTCGCAGCCTTCTTTGAGATTTGTATTCTCCGTGTGTTGGCTGTGCCTTCGCCAGTCGCCTGTGAAGCCTGTGGGTGAAAATCATTAGCATGCCCTTAGCCTGACAGTGTCTGCCGGCTGAAAAGAGTGTGAGGGGATGTAAGAGAATCAAAGGCGAGAGCCTCTGAATCGCATCCCTTTGAAATAATGTCCCTGCCAATCAAGGAAAAGTTGGTGTCAGGTTCTCAGGGCTTTTGACAGCAGCAAGGAGAGTAACCTACCAAGCAAAACTGTCATAAATGCCTCAGCCCTGGCCTTGGAGTTCAGCGTCCTGTGCAGCAACGACTGGAAATGCTCCTGCATTGGGGTGTCTGGCAATCTTTCCCCACCCTCCTGGAAAACCAGGGTTTTTATGCTTTGACCTCCCCATACCTCGTTCCTTTAAGTTCCCCCTGTACAGTTGTCAGTCTGCAACGCTTACAAGCAGGCCTGTCTCAGGCTAAGTTGCATGAGGCTCAGGAGTGGGAGGACTGCCAGGTGAAGAAGAGATGGTATTGCTTTCTTCTGTCTGAGAATGCCTTAGGGGGCCATTAGAGGTGATGGGCCAAGATCCTCAGATAGTATTAATTGGTCTGGCTCCATTGATTTCTATGGAGTTACACTTATTACCCTGGCTGAGGATCTCTTGAATGAACTATAAAACGGAGGTCTTGAACTGTTGCTGCCATTAAAAATCCCATGAAAGAGCAGGGTGTCTTATGGCTAACTTTGCAGTATTGCTTATGCCTTTGTTTTTCCTGTATACCCCCCCCCCCAGCTGTCTAAGGCCACTGGTGACCGCTAGGGCAATTTCCTGCCATTTTCTGGACAAACCTTACTAAAATGTAATTCAGTATTTTAGGATTAAAAATGCAAATGTTTGTATTTATTGTGGGATTGTGTACAGCATCTCCACGGGGGAGATCTGACCAATGTCCACTCTGGGGGGTGTTCTGAGTTTCTAAGGACTAGTTGAAACAATGTGCCAGACAAGAATGAACCTTAAAGTTAAGTGGGTTTCCCAGTAAATCTCTAAGGGGTGACATATGCAAATATGCCCACTCCAGTTATGCCTTGTGGCACTTCACCCTAAGGAAGGGGCCCTTGTCTGCTGATCACCTGTTACATGAGGACAAGATCACAGGCCCAAACTGCATAAAGGAGGGACTCTCAGATCCCTGGGGTGGCTAGGAACTTGTAACCACAGAAAACCTCCTTGGTAGGCTTTGAAGGACTGACTTCTACCAGAGTCCTTGTTGGAGCTGAGGTGATCTCTGGTAAAGGTATTAGCATGCATGCAGGTTTGTTTACAGAGAAAACGCATTAAAACAATGATGCTTTCACCCGAAGAATAAACGTGCTTGCTTAGGAAAAGCTACGTGGTGCCTTTATAACTGTGAGCAATGACGCTCTGGATAGCCTCTGGGGAGGAAGCAAAGCAGGCCTGCTCAGGCAGTCTGGCTTGCTGGGGAATTCACAGTGTGGGCAGGGAGCTGTGCAGCCTGGAAAAACCACCTGTGAATGAGTGCCCTTGGTGGCCCAGAGAGAGGGAATACAGGTGAAGTTGCCCTGCCCTGTGACAACACTGCAGGGACAGGAAGTCTGGTTGGGGTGTTCAATTCAGCACAGAGTATCCCAGGAGGCTTAAATGCTGTGTGTTCTCTCGGGGAGAATTTACTTTGGCTCACGCTTGTTTCATTCTTCGCTTAAGCTACAGTCAAGGTCATTCTGTCTGATAATACCGGTGTGTTCTCTGGGTATGGGACAAATGAGCCAGGTGCTCCCAGCCTGTCTCCAAAACCTTCCTCTGAGGCTGTAATCGGATACACTGTTCTGCTTGCCCAAAGCCGCTTCATAGCGTCACTCTATGTTGTTTGAAGGCATCTGCCTCCTACGCTGGCCTGGCCTCGTTGTGCTAAGGATTGGAGTGATCCCTTTAGACAGAAGGCCAAATTCTGCCCTTGGTTACATGTGAGTAGCCTCACTGAAGTCACTGGGGCTGCATGTGTGTTACTGGGGTAGAATTCAGCACAGAAGCTAAGTATCAGAGGGTAGCCGTGTTAGTCTGTATCCACAAAAACAACAAGGAGTCCGGTGGCACCTTAAAGACTAACAGATTTATTTGGGCATAAGCGTCCGTGGGTAAAAAACCTCACTCCATGCCCCTCCCCGACACACACCCCACCACCTTCTTTTCCAGGAAACTCATTAATTTCTCCCCTGTTTATGCAATGAGTTCTGTCGGTGTGATTAATCTAAATGTGTAATTGCTGCATTTGTGTGTTAGCAAATCCAGGCGTGGGTAAAGTGTGGGCAAATGCTCAGAAACAGTAGATGCGGAACACCTAAAGCACCACACAATGTGGAGTTTTAAAGTTCAGGACCTTGGACAAAACCCTTTTCGACAAAATGCCAGGAGTGATTATTCATATATTCACCCACAAATTGGCTTTCAGAATCAACTCTTGAGAGTACCAGAGGCTTCTGATCAGCTTTCTTTCTAACACCCCAGAACAGAAAACCAATTGAACAATTATTTTGACATTTGGGGAGGGGGGAGTTCACCTTGCAGTGATACAGCTTGCACATGGTGTAATGGCCTAACCTTGCAAAGTGCTGAGTGCCCCCAGCTCTTCCATGGGGTGCCAGTCCCTTTGCAGGGATCTGACCCAAGCACCCTGGAAGGGCCAGGTTGGGGGCAGAGCACGGACATTTCATAAGCGCAGGGAAATGGTACATCCCTGAGCCCCTGGAGTAGAAGTTTCTAAAGCCAGCGCTCTTATGCAACATGGCATTTAGTCATTTTCAAAGGTTTTGCTCCAAAATAATGAATGAACAGCAGCAGAAGTAATAGTTTCTGCAAAGAGCACGGAGTGCCACTGAACACCAACAGCAGAGATAGATGGGGGAAGAGGGGACTGAAGGTTGGGCACATTTTGAATGAAATTCACCTTTATGTACAGAGCTGGTGCAAAAGCCTCCCCCCATCTCCCGTCCTGCAATGAAAGTGGGAGCGGAGCAGCCGTCCATTTCAGAAGTGTAAAGGCAGCTTGATGAAGCTTGTGCCCATAAAAGTAACGAGACTTCAATCAGGGAGAAGCAGTGATGAGAGAACACGGGCTGCTGCATGGAACTGCGCGTCTGGAGTTCTGGACCCTCTTGTGTGACTCTGGGCAAGTCCTACCTCTCTGGGCTGCTGTTTCCCCAGCACTCTTTGTCTGACTGGCCTATTAGATTATGAGGTGTTTGGGGCAGGGTGTGTACAGCACCGAGCGCGATGGGGCGGCTAGAAGCTACAGTCATACAAATAATACGGATAAAAGGGTGAGTGGGGGAGGAAAGGTGCTCAGTGATGGATTGTAGGAACATACAGGGCGCAGAACAGCTGAACTCATGTGGCTCTAAGCATGCCTTGATCCAGACAGTCTGCCTGTTGTTGAAGCTTATTCCCCCCCTGGGAAACTTCACATTCCTACCCCAAAGTTCATATGGGATGCTGGCCCTCAAGGACCTGATCCAGTACACACTGAAGTCAGTGGAAATACTCCCACTGACTTCAGTGGGCTTTGGATTGGGCCTTAAATGTGCTACCATGCTGCTGTCTCCTCCACACAACCAACAAATGGGCCCTTTTCTTTTAAATGGGACTTACTCTCTGCTGGGATGAGCACTTCCTGCAAGGTGCATTGGGCGCTGAAGGTGCTTAGAACTTAGACCCAACTGCTTAGTGAAAGGTTTGTCCCCAACGTGACAAAGGTGTTCAGCCAGCCAGGACGTGTTTTGCCCCAGCAGACAAAAGGCTGTTCTCCTGCAGAGCGATTGCAAATGCAAATAAAGCACCGAGCCGCCTTGATTGAGGCATCGCGAACATGGAGGCTTTTGCACACAACGCGTGGTGACATGTGCGTGAGCGCTGGGAGCGGTGGTCTGCTGACAGCAGGGGGAAGGCATGCAGATTTCTACCTCTGTAATAAAACACCCATCAATCATCGCACCAAACGAATAGCTGCAATGTCTGATGACATTTCCTTCAGCTCACCTGTCAAGTCACAGAGGGCTGTGACTATGAAATCCCGGGCTAATAACATTAAAAAAGAAGGGGGTGGGAAGAATGGGGGGAGATGAGGGAACATCATGGTTGCATAGATGTTGGGTTTACTTGCTGCTTTTATTTATTTTTTTACATCTTTCGTGTGGATTCTTGTAAAAACGCAGGTGATGTGCCCAAGTTGTTCTACAGTAGCTTTGCTGAGGCGGTGGTTTACACACACTAATCTACTCCCCGGGCGTGCTCGGCAGCCAATCAAAACATCCCATCAGTGCAGGGCCGGTGAAACGATTTCCTTGAAGCACTGGATTGTTTTTGTTTTTTAAAAATTCTTCCAATGTAAATTCTTCCCCCTTAATGAATTTACTGATCCCAAACGCTGCTATTAGTATCATGGAGAGCCATAGGCTGAAACTTAGCTTTGTTGTGCCGGGCGCTGTACAGACATCTAGGAAGAGAGTGTCCCTGCCCCAAAACACTTACATAGCTCAGACAGCCAAAAGGTGCAAGGGGACAGGCCCTGAGAGGGGAAGTGACTTGACAAAGGTCACCCTGCAGGGCAGTGGCAGATCTGGGAAAAGAACCCACGTCTCTTGCTCTAGTGCCCCAGCCACTTGGACACACAGCCACCTGCTGTCTTTGTAGAAGAGAAGACTTCTGTGCGGGAGACACACATCCTTTTTAATCCTTGGCCTCTCTGCTGAGAATACTGACAAGGTGGCTAATTAGGGTGGAGGTTTGCACAGGGACCTTTGTCCATGAATGTCTGGGTTGAGACCCAGCGACTCTCATCACGTAGGCCAGTGGTTTTCAACCTTTTTTCATTTGTAGACCCCTAAACAATTTCAAATGGAGGTGCAGACTCCTTTGAAAATGTTAGACATAGACCCCCAGGGTCTGTGGACCCCACGTTGAAAGTCACTGACCTATTCCACCGCAGTCATTCTTTTCAGTCTGGTAGCATTGGTACCAAACCAATCAGACCTAGTTGCCCAGAAACCTCAGGGATAAATAGAGTATGAGAAAACAGATTTGAACCAATACCCTAGAAACAAAAATACCCCATTTTCAATAGTCTTAAGCCAATAGCGAGAAGTGGCCTGTGTTTGTATTCTGGTAGCTCCTAGATGCTCCAGCCAAGACTGGCGCCAAGTTGTGCTAGACTCAGTATAACAGATTGCAGAAGGCAGTCCCTGTCCTGAAGAGTTTACGGTCGAAACAGACAGACAGAAGGGCAGGAAGAGAATCAGAAAGACGAAGGGACTTTTCCAAGGTCACCTGGGATTAGAACCCTGCTCTCCTGACATGTACCCGGCATCTGCTGCTGACATCAGTGGGAGCAGAGCTTGTTTAGGACATTAGTGACCGTCTGTGTTAGAGGCAGAAATTGAATCCAGTTCTTCTGAGGTCCAGTCCAGTCCTGCACCTGTCAGAGCATCCTTCCTCTCCAGCGATAGAAGTAAAATTCAGCTAAGCCCTCAGATGTTAGGGTGTGAAGACGTATCTGTTTTGAACCACAGCCAAAGTGAACATTTCCGAAGAATTTTCTCTCTCCCCAGCCCAGTTTTTCAGACTCAGGGTTTATTTCAGCAAACGTTTGCCAGCTTATTCAAAGCTGCTGGCATGTGTCTGTGTCTGTGTCTGATTCAGAAGGGCAAGTAGCTGCTGTGGCCCATCCATTGATAAAACAGGAAACATAGGGAAACAAACCGTTGTGGAGGGGTGTGTGCGTAACTGTGCTTTGCATTTGTTAGAACTGAAATCTCTTTAGAGCCTCTTTCCGTTTAGAAAGTCTCAATAAGTCCCCCAGCTACTCTCTGATCTTAGTTGTATTCAAATGAATTTTTTTGGACAGGGCAGAGGGAGTTGCTGGGGGAGAAGCAGCTGCAGCAGATTCTAGAACAATAGCGAACACAGCCACTTAATTCCGGAATGTTTTTATGATGTTTGTTTTCCTGCGTTTTATCCTAACTGCAAATCATTTTTAATAGTAGCTTGAAAAAACTTGTAGGAAATCTTAGCTGACGTCTTTATCATCTACCTAACATCTCCAGTTGCAGCTATTCCTCCGCTGCATTCTGCAAATCATGCTGAGGAAGATGGGGCTAGGGCAAAAAGTACTTACGCTCTGTTAATCGTGGGAAGGAGGAGAGTCATGCGGTTAAAGCATAGCCCTTGGAGAGGTGGATTCTGTCCCTGGTTGTATCCGAGAATCACTGTGTCACCTTGGGTGAGTCACAGTCCCTGCTCTGTGCCTCAGTTTCCCCAGCTGTGAAACAGGGATGATGCTAATTCCCCGCCTCGCTGGGTGCTGGGAGGCTAAATTCTTTCATGTCTGGGAGGTGCTCAGATACTGCCGTGGTGAATGCCATAGCAAAGTCCAGCACCGAAGAAGAGCAATACATCAGCTCTATGCGACAGGAAATGTGAAATCCTTGTGGGTCTTGCCGTGAGAAAGCTCAGGCCGTGTTTGCTGATTCAGCAACAATGAGCCATTGTGGGGTTTCTTCCAATGAGTCTCCCCAAATCCCAGCTTCCCGCGTTCCTTTCCAGTGGGTATGTTCTTCATTCCCTTTTTTCTGCACTGACATAGGGGCGGAGACCGTCCATGGGTTGCTTGCTGAAGGGTCTGGGACTATTATTATACAGCATTAGATGTGAATCGGGTGTAGCTAGCAACTGGCACGAGCACCCCCCTGCTGATTGCCCCCTCTGCCCGCAGAGCGTCCATCGTGTCTCCAGGCAGCTTTGCCATAATACGCTCCCTGAGCGCTAACCGTGGGTGCAGTTAGTGTCCCCTTTGCTTTGATTAGCACCCTGCTAGGATTAACTAGCAGCCAGTTGCCATTAGAATCATTGTCCCGGGAGTCACTGATCCAGGGGTCTGTCTGGCATTTGGAGCCTGTGCCCTGCAGCGGAGTTGTTTTGGGACCTCCCTCAAAGCAGATTTGGGTTTGTCTTTGTGTTTGACACGTTAATTGCTCTAATTTCTCCTGTTTCCGAGCATGTGGCTCCGGGGCCCCGTGACATTGTGCAACATGCTGGGCTAGGAAATGAGTCTGGAATTGGCCCCATCTGTGGCAGTGGGAGAGGAGTGAAGGCAAATGGGAAAAAGCAGCAGTGAAAACAGTAGGAGAGGCACTTCCTTCTTCTGAAACATACAAAGCCAGCCTGCCCCACTGGGAGTGTGTGGACTCACTAGTCTGGGTTGGCTCCAGAAAACCTGTTCCCTGTCGGGGTGATTTTCCAATTGAGACGCCTGCTGGCTGCATGTCTGCACCTATCAAGTCAAATTCCACAACCTTCCAATCCCACGGAGAATGAATGCCTCTCATTAACAGCGCCAAGCCAGAGTGCCCTCTGCCAGCTCCCTGTAACAAGCCTGCTAGTCACTGGGGGCTAATGCAATTATTTTTCACCACTGGAAACTCTAGCCTGAATTCTCTGGGTCCTGCATCCTGTGCCGCACCTGTTAAATTCAGTGGAGTTTCAGGGGGTGCAGCCCCAGGGCAGAATTTCACTTAGATCCAGGTTCAGATTTACCTGTGGTTGCAAATGACATGAACACTGCTTTCAGGCTGGCTAGACACTTGTCGATGTGACAAAATCAACACCCACTCCTGTGAAATCCTGCAGGGTTGGCAGTCCCCACTTAGGAGTAGCTTCAGGTTGGCAGGCAATTGTGGAGCCTTATATTTCCCCCCCTGCAGGGTGGGTACCATTGAATAATACTGAGTTCCTGGAGAGAGAAAAGGCCGTTTTCTCCAGGGGATGGAGTGGAATTGAAGTGCTGCATACCTGGATGGCTGGGTGTTGATCTGAGCTGTGGTGCATGGGCAAAGGTGACTTGCACCTGCTCACACTGTTTGGCTTGACCTGTCTGTAATATTTACAAGCCCGTAAATTTACCCAGCCAAGTGCTCGGTGTTCTCAACACCCAGTGACTTGGTGGGAGGGTGCCCACCCCCTCGTGTTATCAGGCCCCAGGGCTGGAAGGCTTTGAGGTGGGAGACTCTCTGCTCCCTCTCTAGGGGAAAACCTGCACTGGCCAGCCTTACCTGCGTGAATGACAGTGTTACTTACCCACCGGTCCACATGCCGTGTGTGGTCTTTTTAGCTGGAATTTGTTGATGTGCAGATTGTATGCGACAATAGATTGTTTGCATAAAGGTAGTCATGAAAAGGGCAAGGTATGCCCTGAGGTAAGTGGGTCATCTGGGCTCTGTCTTAGAGACCAGGGCTTCAGTGCAAAGGGGTGTGTCCTGGGTTCCCCACCTGCAGATTCTGGACCCTTTGCCCCAGTGATTATGCGGGAGGTGGCTCAGGCTGGGCTGGTGGCATGGCGCAGGCTTCGCAGTGAAGCCCAAGTGGCCCAGCAGTGGCACCGAGCTGGAATAGGTAGCCTCATGTCAGAACAGAACTTGCTGGTGCAGGCTGCTGTGGGCTGGAGAAGGTTGAGGAGAGCCAGCTCCTGAAGCCCCCTTCTGACTAGCACTGAGTCTGCTTGGCCCCATGAGTGGGGTTTTGGGTAGGTTGGACCTCTGCAAGCTGGACAGTTAATCCTTGGATCTGTGGGGCTGGCCCATTCCTCCCACACTGACCAAATAGATCTATGATTCTCATGCTTGGTTCTGCCTTTTCCCCCAAGGGAAAGACTCTCAAGGTTCCGTGTTCCCTAGGACTCCTGAGTGGGGCAGGACCACTTGAAAGGGGACCAGGGAGGTTCTGTGTTAGTTTTCCGGAGCACAAGTAGGAGCGTGGGCTTGAGCCAGAGTCCTGCTTATTTTAGAAAAAGACCCCTGGACAGATTGAACCTGGCCCATCTTGCTCTCATGGACAACTGGCTAAAGGGGTGCAAATCCATTGCTGTACACTCTCCCTTTCTTCGGGAGGAAAACTCCTTAAAGGGAATGGTTTTTAAGAAGGTACAAGGGAAAGGCTCGGCTGGGAGGCCATCAAGGGAAACCAGCAGAAGGGCTCCTGGGGGCACTAGAGGGTTTCTGAAGCAGATGGTAAATCGTGACACTTTTGGAAGATCCGAGCTGCACAGTTCTCAGCAGGAGAGGCAGTGAAGTCTAGTGGGTATGGCACTGGCCTGGGGGCCAGCCTTCCCCTCTTTAGGGCATCATGGGATTGGCCATACCAGATCAGGCCATCAAGTTTGGTGCCCTGTTCTGCAAGGTCTTATTTGGGTGCCTTTATCAAGAGGTAGCATCATGTTCTGGGACCTGTAGGTCTCCGTAGGGCTGCAAACCTCGGTATTCATGACAGGGCATGTGTGAGCTGTTGCATTTCATTCAAGAAATGCTCCTGGCAGGACGGGGATGTGGCCTTCCTTTTGAGCCCCAGAGGTTAGCCTGGGCTTTGGGTCCAGGCTCTGTGTGTAAGAGCCTGTGCTGGGAAATAGATTTTCTCTTATCACGGGGAAATGCTAAGCACGGCAGCTTGTCTCCTTTGCCGGGAGCTGCTTTCTCAACCCACCCAAACCCCATGCAGCCGATCAATGGCTGAAGAAAGGGAGCAAGTGGAAGGAAATACAGTGCTTGCTGCTGCCCTTTCCCCTTGTCCCCCTGGTGCTCGGGGATGGCAGTGGGGAGCAGGCTCCACTGGGTCGTCTCTCTCCGCTGAGCCCCTCTGCACCCGAGAGCCAGTAGGACGATGTCCCCTTAACGTTTTTCCCACCCCCTAATGCCACAGCAGGACAGCTGAGCTGAGGAACCCTCCTCAAGGCTCCTGGCCCCTCCCCGGCAGGTGGAGGTTCACAGCAGCCGTTTACGGCTGGGTGGTTTGTGATGGATTAATTCTCTTCTGTTGCTGTTTTTCCCTTTCTGTCCGTGGGAGCCACTTTCTGTGGCCGCCTCCCTTGGGCTACCAAGCAGGGTGGGCGGCAGGCGCCTCGCTAACGACTTTGGATGGAATGCTCTGCTTGGCCAGCGAAGCTGCAATTCGTTTGATAACACCAGCTGCCTCCCTAAAGCTATTAATCTATCTGACCTGCAGCCCTCCTTCTTTCTGAAGCCTCAGCCTGACTGCGCTTGGCTGTAGACAAAGGAGAGAAAAGAGGCCTATTGGAGGAGGAAGGAAGGAAGAAAGAGCAACAGGCAGGGATGGGGGAGGTACGCAGGCTGGGAGCCATTGCCTTTTTATATGGTCTCTCCCTTGATCCCTGCAGAGGTTCTGTAGAAATGGGCCTTGATGGCTGGGAAGGGATGGGCCTTGCTGGCCTCCACACTCTCAGGTTGTCTCTGCCGTGATGTCTAATTTAGTCCCAACGGTCTCTGTTCTGGGGGGCGGGAGAGAAGGAACCAGTGGGGATCCTGGTATGCAGTGTTGTCAGTCCCATGATATTGGAGATGAGAAAACAGGCTTCAGCAGTTAGAGGACACGCTGAGGAGGCGGGCTTAAACGAGTTGGCCAGTGCCACACCTCAGCCCAGGACCAGAGCCCATACCTCCAGAGGGCCAGCCTCACTCTCCGTCCACTAGCCCACAGCTACCTTATAATCAACCCCACCCCTGAATTATTACAACCCTGACAATCCTGCTGGGATCCCAGATTTCCTGCTTGAATTGACTTCTTGCTTGGGGCAGGGAGAGGAGACTTGTAGGTTTACTGGTCCAGATCCTCTGCTAGTGTAAATTGGCTAAGATGCTTTACACTGCCTGAGAATCTCTCCCATCATCTCCATCCAACTCCAGTGCAACTTCGGTTCTGTTAGTTTCTCTGTTGGAAAAAATCTTCCCTTTCAAACTATGCCGCAGGACAGCTCCAAAACAGAGGCCCTTTAAGGTAATGGCAGTGGGAATGAAGGCTCAGAAGAGATGTTAAACCATCTTTCAAGATATATCCTAACACCACGGAAGAGTAACCCTCTCCTTCTCTCCACGCACATGGAGCAGCTCTCCCCGTTCGTTGCCACGTGTTATGGTCTGAGGCTGCTGATTAAGCTGGCGCTTGCCAAATTGCTCGTAACCCCTCTTGTCTCTCTCTGTATTTCACCGTCTCCGCCTGTGTCCCGTTTGTTACGTTGCAGTATTAATTTGATTGACGATGGAGTCGCCCTACCTGAGGGTTGGGGAGATGGCTCCCCTCCCATCGCGTCTATCAGGGATGTAGGTGGAAGGTAATAACAGAAAGCTGCGGCAGGCTCAGACTTTTCATTTCAATTGGAAATTGAACCAGTGCAATATGATGAAAGTTTAATCTGCATCATCAATAAACATGTGCTGGAAGGACGCTTAGCCCTGCCTGTGTTTCCTGCCCGAAGCTGCTGGGAAGTAATGTGCTCGCTCCGTGTGCTCGATGAGCAAAAATTGCCCCGGGACAGGGTCAGCACAAGGCCTTTTAACCATGTCACCTCTGAGGTTATCTCATGGCTCTGCAGGTTATCAGATAGATATCACTTGTGTGTGTGTGTGTGTGTGTGTGTGTGTGTGTGTGTGTGTGTGTGTGTGTGTGTGTGTGTGTGTGTGTGTGTGTGTGATAGACACACATACACTGTGGATTGTGCTGGACCTCTGCACTGGCAACATTTCATGCTTTATACCTAACATAATATGCAGCAAGAAGTGTGTGTGTGTGTGTGTGTGTAGGGGGTATATTCACACCACATATATGAAAGTGCCACCACTGATACACTGAAGAGCCATGTGATAAGATTGGATGTGCAGTTTTGCCTGCCTCATCGGCACTCTGCTCCCAGACCCATCTCCCAGGTTAGCTGGCCTGGCGGGGAGTGTGTGTCAGAGCCTGGATTTTATTTTCACTCACCGTGGACAGAGGCTAAACCATTCGCATGCTGATAGTCCTCCAGCGCCTTCCCACAATTCCTCTTTCCCAAAAAGAGGGACAATTTCTCCCACAATTCTCTGGGAAAGACTCCTAGGGCGGCTACGCTCACTGCAGCTCAAAGAGCCGTGGGCTACGCCCCCAGGCGACCTCGCCATGCATGTGGGCACGTGCAGCACCAGTGAGGACACAGCCCCTAGGGCAGGGCTTTGCAGTGTGGCTGTTCACCCCCCGGCTAGGCTAACCCTATCCCCAGTTCTTGCCCTGCAGGCCTAGGAGTGAAAGAAGAACCGTGTCTTTGGAAGTGTGATATTTAAACTCTGTATTGCCCACCCTGTGCAATGTATGTGAAGCTGCTGATGGAATGGCAGAACGAGGCCCCAGAGAGGTGGAGTTGTGGGAAGAGCGCGGCTGAGGTGGTCAAAGGGGTGATCAATAAAATGAGGACAGGGGTCTGCCATCTGTCACATGGAGATCCCCTCCACAGGGGGGTGGGGGGTGGAAGTGTGGCCATACTAAACACAGGCATGTAGCATAGTGCTTACACTGGACTCTGTGCTAGTAACGTAGTAACAGTGAATGCACACACACACTGTGTGTGTACAGATACCTGTACCTACATTGCTTGGTCTTCCTCTACTGGACACCTCTAAATCAAGCGCGTGTGACCCAAGGGCTGGCTCCTCAGCGGGCGTTGACTGCAGTGGTGCTACAACAATTTATACCAGCTGTGGAACAAGATATTCTACATTTTATGAGATTGATCCATTTTCCTATTGAAATTGGAACCATCAGCCCCCCACATCCTCATCACAACCTTGCTGATGCCCTTTTCCTACCTGAATCCAGTTCAAAATCGGCCTTTGTTTCCTTATAAAACCTTCCATGGGCTTGCTTCAGCCTGTCTCTCAGGGCTTGTCTTTCTCTCTAACCCATCCCACTCTTGCCACTCAGATAACTGCTCTCTTTGTGCCTCTTCACGTGACCTCACCACTGATGGTGCAAAAGCCTTCTAGTCTGCAGCTCCCGCTGCCTGCAACAGCCACGCTTCCCTAGCGGGGGCCTGAACCTGTGCAGTGCTTGGTACCTGCAGCCCCCAGCTGCATGGTATAGACGATTTCAATGGAAGTTGTAGGGGCTCCCAGACCTAGGTCTACCTGCCCGTTCAAATCTCTGCTGAAAGTGTATTTTTTTCCTCCACTTGTTTATGCATCTCTCCCTTTCTCCTCCCCCACTCTGTGTGACTTCCGTTTTGTGGTGCGCCACACAGTGTGTAGGAAAGATGATATCCACACCATGCACGGTATAAAATACATGCTCTGCCCGTCAGGGCTGGATTAGTCTAGGGAATAACTGGTGGATGCTTTTGAATAGTGATGAATAGAGGGCACTTCTATTCTTCATTGACTGACTGTGGCGTTACAATGAATGGTTCCAGGGATAGTTATTGGTTCTAGTAAAGGTGTGATGAGTGTAGTAACAGAGCTCCAGGGACGAGTAGCATCGAGTTCCAGGGCTAGATGAAGCCTTGAGGGGCTTCTGGTTTTCTAGTCCAGCCACAAGTTCTTATTGGGCTTGAGGCCATGTAAGGACTTAGCAGAGAAGGCTTCCTTCCTCCGCTGCCGGAATGACTGGGTGATATTCACTGGCCTGCTTTATAGAACCATAGGGTTAGAAGAGACCCCCAGGGTCATCTACTCTAGCCCCCTGCCAGGATGCAGGATTTGTTGTGTCTAAAGGTGGATCTCTACCTGCATGTCGCTTGCGGCCCAATCAGCACACAGCTGCGGCCCATGTGACATCCTCAGGGCCATACAGGTAGTATATATGTTGTATGGCTGGGGCCCGCATAACACGTAGAGAGCTACATATGCAGCCCACAATGGTAAAAAGGTTGAGAACCACTGGTCTAAACCATCCAAGGTAGATGGCTATCCAGGCTCCTTTCGAAAACCTCCAGTGAAGGAGCTTCTTTGACCTCCCTAGGCAGTTTGTTCCATTGTCCTACTGTTCTTACAGTTAGGATGTTCTTCCTGAGATTTAATCTAAATCTGCTATGCTGTAGTTTGAACCTACTGCCTCTTGTCCTGCCCTCTGTGGCAAGAGAAAACAATTTTTCTCCATCTCTCCTATGGCAGCCTTTCAAGTATCTGAAGACCACTATCATGTCCCCACTTAATCTCCTCTTTTCCAAACTAAACATTCCCAGTTCCTTCGGCCTTTGCTCATATGGCTTGAATTCTGTCCCTTTGATCATCTTTGTCGCTTGCTTCTGGATCCTTTCCAGTTTCTCTACATCCTTTCTATACAGTAGTGACCAAAACTGGACGCTACTCCAGCTGAGGCCTCCCGGGATTTGCATGCTATGCCTCTGTTAATGCAACCCAAACTTGCACTTGCTTTTTTTGCAACAGCATTGCATTGTTGACTCGTGTTGAGGTTGTGATCCACCACAACTCCCAGATCCTTCCCAGCAGTGCTCCTGCCAAGCCAGTGTTCCCCCATTCTGTATTTGTGCATTTGGTTTTTCTTCCCTAAGTCTAGCTCAGAATAGATGATCAATGGCCATAAAATCTGTGAACACCGTCAGGGCATTTCTGGTGAAAGCCTATATCACGGCATTAGAGCTCAGGTACTTTTGTGAGGCCAACAGTCCCCTTGAGATGAGGCTTTTCACGGTATGCCGCTCCAGCTTTTGAAGTTCAAACTTCCCTCTTCCTTTGTCTTACCCCCGCCCTCTCTCTGTCCGTTATACAAAAATGAGGAATGTTCAAGAGACGTAAACGGCAGCACCTTGCAAACTGTTATGGGGATGCTCACACCATGCACAGAGAGCCTGGGGAGCTTGCTGCCACCAGATCTCATTGGAGTCCAGAGATGAGCAGGATCCAGAAAATCTCCCGGTTTGTGTCTCAAGTCTGGGACCTGCTGTGAGCTCAGCGGTTCCTTCTGAGACTGAACAGCCTCGACCAAGGCTTTGACAGACCCAGTATGCAACACAGGCGGCATTCAGTCATTCTGGGAGCTAGCGAGCCACTGAGGGTCTGTTTGTGTCTCTGTAAAAAACCCTCATTCTATTCCTGTGAGCTGGCAGAGCACTACAGGCCCAGACTGTGCCACTTGGACCCATCTTTCTCTCTAATTAGTGCAGCTCAGAGCATCACACATGCTGCCTCGCTCCCGCTATGCCTTGAGCACAGGATAAATCAGGGAACATTACGTTAGCAGCTCCTGCAGTGAGCAGGCAAGGGCTGCCTCTTTCAATTGCCGTGGGGAGAGTGTGGGCAGCGCAGGGGGTTTGCATGTAGGACGCAGGGAGGGAGAGACGAGGGTTCTAGCACAGCTCGGTTAATTCATGGAAGTTGTTTTCAGGCAACGATCAACATCTGGACTTGAGAGCACAGTGGGACGGGGAAGGAGGGAGCGCTGGCAGCTGGATTAGACACTTGTCATGTCCGTCCTCTTGTGTGACTCATTCCTCTCCCCCTTGACACACACCTTTCCAGTCACCCTGAAATAACCACTGTCCCCTTTCTTCTGTTCCACTCTGCTTCCGAAGGCTGCAGAGATTATTCTGATCAGAGGTGAGGAGGATGTTCATTTACCAGTGTGGGGTTTTAAGGGGTAGGTGCTCTGGGTACTGTAGGAGATAAGGGCACATGTCCCAGGCCCAGCACCAAGGATCTCAGCTTCCATTTAAAAAGATTGTCTCCAGCCCTCCCCCTGGTAGAGGAAGCCTTACAAACAGGACCTGAGTGTAACAGCTGTGGTGGTGTCTGCCTGAGTCTGCAGAGAGCCTGCAACAATGACTCTGAGAGGTGTGAACTGCCCCTTTCCTCTCAATGTGATGTTAGTCCTGAAACCTGCTGCGCCGTGGGGCTCTGCCAACAGCACTGCAGCTGAAAACGCGAGGAGAGGGACTCTTGCTCCTGGCACCCCATCATGGCTGCACTGGGGTAGTGTGAACAGAGCCCCCCACCCCAGCCCTCTGCTGGGAGAGTGACAGCTGAGTCCTCCCTCCTCTGCGATTGACCCCAGCTTGACTGAATGCCGCATTCTCACTGTCCATCATGTAAGAATGGCCGGGCTAGGTTCTCTGTGCTGGAAACTCTGTTGGGAAAACCCCAGTGGGATGCCTACTCCACTCTCCCCTTGGCCCCTGGCGTGGGAGCTTGTCCACCTAAGCTCAGTGGAGACAACCCCTGGGGGACCATTGCCAGCTGGCACATCTTAGAGCAGCGGTTCTCAAGTTGTGGGTCGGGGCCCCATTTCAATGGGGTCGCCAGGGCTGGCGTTAGACTTGCTGGAGTTCGGGGCTGAAGACTGGGCCCCACTGCCCAGGGCCAAAGCCCAAGTGCTTCAGCCCTGGGTGGTGGGGATTAGGCTTCGGCTTCAGCCCTGGGCGGTGGAGCTCAGGTTACAGGCCCTCCCCCCTCCTGTACTGAAGCCTTTGGGGTTTGGGTTTGGCCCCCCACGCTGGGGCACTGGCGTGGCTCAGGCAGGCTCAGGCTTTGGTCCCCCCTCCAGGGGTCTTGTAGCAATTTTTGTTGTCAGAAGGGGGTCATGGTGCAGTGAGGGCCAAGGCTGAGGTAATTCAGCACAGCAGAACCTGGCCCACAAAGAGGAGCTGACTTTGAACCTACGCTGGCGGACGTTGCTCCTTCCGCAATCTGTGTTGGCAGGGTCTCCTATCGCTCTGCTTTGCCTCCATGCACCGCTTCAGTTAGCCTGAAAGATACACTGTTGTCCATATCCGTAGTCTTCCTGACCCCATTCTGGCCAGCTTTGAATGGGCTTGCTGGGTTTTGCTCTGGTTTCCCCCTTCATCCTGTGTCCCCATGGTAATGCTAAATTGATACACGAAAGAAACAGGTATTTCCCAAGCATTATAGATACTAGCCCGGATGTATAGAGACTGACACTGCTTTTACTCATGTAATTCCACTGACTTCCCCGGAGTCCGCCTGGCTTACCCCAGGTTGAGTGGGAGGAGACCCAGGCATGCCTCATACAAGTGGATCCACAAACCATTCCAGGATTTAGGGTAGAAGAGCTGGAAATGCAGGTAAACCCCAGAGAAGCTGCCCAGCACAGACACTTTCCAGCAGCTTTTGCTGTGTTTGTTCCTTATCTGAGCGCTCAGCGCGTGTGGTTTTGGATTGAAAATCGATGGCTATCGTAATGACTCTGATGACCTCCCCTCCTCGGTAATGACACGTATTGATTCTGCTTCTCAGACGATGGAGGACACGCCCCGCAGAACACAGGAGCCCTTAACCCCTTGGGAGGGAAGGGGATCGGATAACTGAGAGGGGGAGTGAGTCAAAGACAGCGTGGGTTGGTCCCAGTGGAGCAACGCCTTGCCACACGCTGTGTGGATCTCTCTGGTCCCATCGCACTTGGGACCATGGGTTGGAAGGCTGAGAACGGTAAGGGCTCAAGGCAGAGAAGCTAGCTATGAACCAAAGTGCCTCCTAGCTGAGGAAGCTCAACGCCACCTCCCGAGATTTCCCATGCCCCTGTGCAGCACAGGGCTTGCCCGTAAAAGCCAAAGCTAACACAACAGCCCTTCAGGATGATTCGCAGGCCTTTAGGTGTCCCGGTAGGAGATAGGCCTGACCTGGAAGATCCAACCCTGCTTGAAAATCTGACCCAGATCTGAGCTTCACAGCGTGGGTTCATGAGAATAGAGAGGACAAGGCAAATAGTTCCCGCATGCCCATTAGCGGGCCACAGCTTGGAGAACTTTCCTTCACTGGTCAATACAAAGGGCCAGATTCTCTGGTGCGGTTTGGCCCCTTCCCACCATTTAGGAGGGGAACAACTCAGCACTATTCTAAACTCTTCAGAGGGGGCTCCTGCCCCATCCACGTCCCCCACTCTGGTTTCCCTTAGGAACTTTACACCAGTGTGTAAATTAGAGCAGTCCCTAGGCTGCTCTAACAGATGTCACAGGCTGGCACATTCAGGGAGCTGTACGCTTCAGCACAGGGATGAATTGAGCTCTGTGGCTCTCCACAGTCTGCCCTGTCTGTCTCCTCCAATATCCAACAACGTAAATAATCCCATCAGAACAGACCCCTCCCAAAGAGATACATAGTGCTTAGCACTAAGGCCCTGATCCTCAGAGGTGCCTGGGCTCCTAACGTCTATTGATTTAAAGGGTCTGGGCATTAGTGCTTTTTCTATGTAGATCTCAGAGCACTTTACAAAGGTCATTTCACAGAAGGGGAAATCAAAGCACAGAGAAGTTAAGGGGCTTGCTCGACATCACACACTGCGTCAGTGTCAAAGCCACACAAGGACCAAGGCCTCCTGATGGCCATTTCTACACCCTCTCCGCACTGCATCTCTGCTTTAGTATCATTGCACTAAATGTTACACACACACACACACTCACTCAATCAATCTGTACAGTGCTATCCTCACCCCATGGCTTCTCCAGGAGCCAGCAGGGACAGCAATTGGGCTAAAGCCAGAGGCACTCTGGGAGAGGGAGCTGTAGGAGGCCGTGTTAAAGTGCAACCCTACAGAGCAACAAAGCACCTTATAGACTAACAGATGTATTGGAGCATAAGCTTTCGTGGGTGAATACCCACTTCGTCAGATGCAAGGTACCAAAGGACTCGTTGCTTTTTACAGATCCAGACTAACACGGCTACCCCTCTGATACCTACAGAGCAGGCACCCATTTGAAACAGAAAACGATGGAAATAAATGCATGGCAGGGCGGTCACTTTTGTACCCAAAGACGGGAACGTCAGGACTGATCCAGCCTTGAAGACTGTCAGGAACATGTACCAACCCAGGCAAACAATGGACTCTCTTGCCCTTATTGTGAAGGTGAAGAGAAAAGCCAGAAGCGATTTTACTCGCCTGCCACAGCAGAGGGACTGCTTGGGCTGGGCAAACGGGTGGGGAGGGTTTTGACTGGCTGGACTAGTCCCTCATGCACTGTTATTGTCTTCATTCGTCATAGGCGGTGCTGTGTTCTGGTCTTCTGATGGGGCAGACCTCCCATTCAATGCCAAGGGAATTTTATGAGAAGGAGGGCACTGTTTAGTACGTACATTCAGGCCATTTGGCCTGTCAGCTCTGTGTTCAGGTTCCCTGGGGTCACAGCGGAGGAAGGTAGTTTTGTGGCTAAGGCACTGGGGCAGGACTCCGGAGATCTGGGATCAGGTCCTGCCTCCTTGTGTGACCTTGGCCATGCACTTAGGCCCAGACTCGCAAAGATATTTAGGTGCCTAACGTCCACTGAAATCAATGGGACTGAGACGCCTACATATCTCGGAAGATCTGAGTTTTACTCTCTTTGCCTCATTTTTCTCTCTGCAACATGGGGCTAATCCTGGTGCCTTTCCCCTGCCCAGGGTCTGTTTAGATTGTAAGCTCTTTGGGGCAGGGACTGCCTCGGGCTATGGGTCTGTGCTGGACCCAGCCCAGGGGCCACCTGGTCTCAGCTGGGGACTATAGATGCTCCCAAAATACAAGTACCGATAACTCCAAGTGACATTGGTGCATCTCATCCTTGTTCTCACTGGCCAGTTCAATCTGTGCACAAGAGAGGGTGAGGGGTGTTGGAGGTCAGGTTTCAGGTACATTGCTAGATGTGTGCAGGTACTTCCTGGTAGCTACCTCCCTATGCACCCTAATAAATAAATACATTGACCCCTCTCCATTAACCTTGTCATCTCCCTAAGGATGTGTCGCTCTGTTCGGGTACATGTCCGTTTTCCCACAGAAGCACAATCTGATGTGCTTTGTTTCTTTGATTGTATATTACTGCTAATATGAAACTCAGCCCGGCACAAAGCTCGTACTTGAAAGCGGAGTGAAAAAGAAAGTGCCGGCTAGTACTCTGAGCCGGCAGATATGCAGCTCCGCATTGATTTTTGGATAGCTTAATGCATCCCAGCCCTTTGGTTCTGTTATTAGGCTGGGATTCAATGCTGAAAGAGGCTTTTGAATTTGCCTGTTGAAAGAGCTGCGCTATTTGTATCTTTGCACTTAGTGGTTTGTACTGATTCGAACAATTTTACCATCCTTTGTGTCAGGTGCATCAGGGCTGTCAATTTGCCCACTTTAAATCCTGTTGGTAAAATGGACCAGGAGAAACATTTCAGACCTTGACTCCTGCATGTGAATTCTTCTAGGTGTGGGCAAGATAGAATCATAATCGATTAGGGTTGGAAGGGACCTCAGGAGGTCATCTAGTCCAACCCCCTGCTCAAAGCAGGACAACCCCAACTAAAGTGTGCGTTCCGGTCACAAAGCCAAAGGGTCCCTCACCCCAACATTCCTAGGAGTTAATCTCCAGGGTTTCAGCTTTATTTTTACAGATAGGGCAGAGGAGACATCAACACAATCCTTCTGCTGGGTGAGATGCTACTTAGAGGCTGCAAAATCCAAAGACAGCCCCCTTGCAAATGAGCTTTGAAGTTGGATGGACCCATTTGTCTGGCTTGGCTCTGAACAGTGTTGTGTTTGTACAAGGCTGCTTTCTGTATAAAGCCATGTCATATTGACTGCAAATCCATCTCTAATTCTCTCCTCTGTCCCTCCCACCTGCAGCCTTTTGGAGCTCCAAAAACGATGGGTTGAATAGAATGCAGAAGTATCTAAGAGGCAGAGGTGCCCACTCTGCTGAACATGGGGACATGGAAGAGCTCCCAGGGCAGAGGGGTAGGGGAATAGTTGAAACAGAAGCTGGATTTGGGCCAGGGTGAGAGAGATTCTTCTCCCTGTAGACGCTGAGACATGCACTGGAAACTGAAATCTGATCTTTTTAATGACATTTGCCATCTGAGTGAAAATCCAAGTCCTTGGTGATCTTGGCAATGGAAGGGCTCAGATTGTGACATTAAAGGCTATTTCCACCCCTCCCCCTTAAAGCCCGGCTTTCATGTCATGGTGGGAAATTCAAATAGGAATGTTTCTCTTGCAACTTTCCAGTCAGTATTAATACTGCTTTGTACAGCCTGTCATTAGCCCCCGACTCAGAGGCGGCTTCTGAGACTTGTCTGCTAGGTGAATAAGTACTGCCTTGGGATAACTGGCTAGCCCCACCCAGTATAGACTCCAAGGCCAGAAGGGACCATGGTGATAATCTAGCCTGCCCTCCTGTGTAACACATGCCCCCAAAGCATTCCGTTTGAACTGGAGTATATATTTTACAAAAACATCCAAGCTTGATTTAAAAATCACCAGTGGTGGAGACTCCACCGTGACCCTTGGCAAATTGTTCCAATGGTTAATTACCTTCCCTGTTAAAAATGTGTGTTTTATAGATTCAATCTCTCTCAGAACCAACTTCCCTCCAGCAGAAAGATCGGGAGAGGGGCAAGGGCAGGCAAAGCATCTGGGTTGGGATTCAAGCTCACATCTCCAGGGGAAACTGTGACTTTACCCAGATCACTCAGCCACCATGACTCATGCTTTTTTTACTCTTCTGGCTCTGGATTGGATGGGATTAGAACCCAGGACCTTCATAAAACCATAAGGATGGCCATACTGGGTCAGACCAATGACCCATCTAGCCCAGTATCCTGTTGTCTGACAGTGGCCAGGGACACATGCTTTGGAGAGAATGAACAGGACAGAGCAATCATCGAGTGATCCATCCCCTGTTGACCAGTCCCAGCATCTGGCAGTCAGAGGCTTAGGGACACCCAGAGCATGGGGCTGTGTCCCTGACCATCTTAGGGTACATCTACACTACAGGGGGGAGTCGATTTAAGATACGCAAATTCAGCTATGTGAATAGTGTAGCTGAATTCGACGTATCGCAGCCGACTTACCCCGTTGTGAGGACGGCGGCAAAATCGACTTCTGCGGCTTTCTGTCGGCGGCGCTTACTCCCACCTCCGCTGGTGGAGTAAGAGCGCCGATTCGGGGATCGATTGTCGCGGCCCGACGGGACGCGATAAATCGATCCCCGAGAGGTCGATTTCTACCCGCCGATTCAGGCGGGTAGTGTAGACCTAGCCTTAGTGAATAGCCACTGCTGGTCCTATCCTCCATGAATTTATCTAGTTCTTTTTTTAACTCAGTTATACTTTTGGCCTTCGCAACATCCCCTGGCGATGAGTTCCACAGATTGACTGTGCGTTGTGTGAAGAAGTTCTTCCTTACATTTATTTTAAACCTGCTGCCTATTAATTTCTTTGGGTGACCTCTGGTTCTTGTCTTATGTAAAAGGGTAAATAACATTTCCTTATTCACTTTCTCCACACCATTCAGAATTGTATAGACCTCTTTCATGTCCCCCGTTAGTTGTCTCTCTTTTCCAAGCTGAACAGTCCCAGTCTTTTTAATCTCTCTTCACATAGAAGCTGTTCCACACCCCTGATCATTTTTGTTGCCCTTCTCTGTACCTTTTCCAATTCTAATCTCTCTTTTTTGAGAGGGGGGAGCAGAACTGCATGCAGTATTTGAGGTACGGGTGTATGATCAATAGATATAGTGGCATTATGATATTTTCTGCCTTATTATTGCCTTTCCTAATAGTTCCTAACATACTGTTCCCATTGAGCGGGTGTTTTCAGAGAATTATCACAATGACCCTAAGCACTGGAGGCTGCTCATTTACATCTTAGGACGAACAGAGCCAGGCCCCAAAGCCAAGTGACTAATGTGCTGCTGCTAGCACCATACACAACCTGAGGGGTTACTTTGGGCCTAGGTACCAGGTTGACCTTGGTCTTATTTGCTTTGGTTTTTAGCGGGTTGTTTTTCTTTATGCTAGTGTCCTAACCAGGCAATGAACAGCTGCCTCTGCCCAAGTCCTGCCGAATCCCAGCTCCTGGGGGCTCCAACGTACTTCACTGGGGCATGTTCCCGGTGATGTCTCTGCAGAGGCAGAGTTCACCCTCACTCTGTCTGCTCTGGATTGCGCTGCCGACACCTGCACGCTGGGAATCGGGCTGAGATAGGGTTTTTTGATCCTGGTCCATGTCAATCTCTCTGGTTCCCCACTCTCCCAGCGCCCCCTTTGATGTGCCGAGCTCGGGAGGGGGGGATCCTCTCTCCCCTTTAGAGCGCCCTGAAAGCAGATGGGTGCTCTCCATGGTGCTGAAGTGGTTTCTCTTGCAGCTCTCATTGGGTGGGCTGGCATGCAGCGGGCTCACTCCTGAGCCCAGAGACGCTGCCAGTCCAACGTGGAGAGCTGTAAGTACCACTTTGGTTTGTCTTTCGCTTAGTAAGGCAGGCACCGGGCAGCCTGAGTGTTGCTCCTGGGGTAGCCAGATGACGCTCATTGTTCATGGATATGTGGAGCAAAATCTCGCTCCTCTCCTCGGCGGCGAAAGTGCATATTACTGTATTTTTTTAACCAACCCATTAATTCTCATTACTTTGCTGGCTAAACATCTTCGCACTAATACGAGGCTCCAGAGTTTGCAGTGATTTTGCTTTAAAGAGCAAATCCATTTAAGCTGTGATATACGAGGGCCATTGGCTTTTTTTCCCTCCTTCCCTGGCAGCCCCTCCTCCCTCTTTCTACACTGATCCAAACATCAGGCTAATGTGGTTACAATAAGCAAATTAGCGCATCGTTTGCTAACTCTTTGATTTAATTTTTAATTGTCCATTAAATCAGACATGGAGATGTTTATATTTTAATGCTGAATGTCAGGAAGGTAAATCACTTTTCAAATGAAGGTTAACCAAGCAAGCTGGAGTCCTGGCTGCAGTGCCTGGATCCCTTCCATCCACCAGCACTCAAGCATGATCTGTGGGGCCACTAGCGTGTAGCCGAAAGAGCTGCCCTTTGACAGCATCGGTCTGGCTGCTTCTCACACCAGCGCCCGATGAATAACTTGGGGGAGTCCTAGAATTATTTGGTATTAAGCAAAAAGAACAAAGAGCAGGAGCGTGATTTCCTCGTGCCGTCCGTGCTCCTTTCCTTACTGCTGCACCAGGGCATTTATCTGTTCGGCAGGGTGACCTATGTGCAGTGGCTCGTGCCCAGAAGCTACCTCGGGAGCACACAAATCGGGTCGGAGAGCCTGCAGGAATCCATTCCAAAGACTGGTATTTATGGCTGCAATTTTCAAAGCCATCTAGGGCATCTGGATGCCCATTCGAAATTTAATTGCAGTTGGTCATCCGTATCCTTCAGGCAGCTTGAAAACCCTTCCCTGTGTGGTTCCTGTTTGCGGGGAGGGGGGCTGTTCTGAGGGTGGTGAGTGCTGCATCGGCGTTGTGCTGGCTGTCTGCCCAGGGTGTATCTGTCCCACGCCCAGAGCCCAGGTCACATCTGTGTGCACAGCCAGGGCACTGTGTGAACGGATCAGCTAGTCACCCGCTCAGTTGCCCTTTGCTGACTGTATAAATGCAGGGTTTGGGGTGCCACTGGTGCAGGCAGTGTTCTCCAGTGGGTAGAGCCTGACCATGTGCTCTCAGCATAGATAGTCGTGCAGGGGCTGGGCGTGATCTCCTTATATGCTAACGTGCAGGAGCCTTTGGCAATGTGTGATCATCCTTGTTTGGAAGATCCTTCCCTTCATTACAGCTAGGTTCTGTGTGGGCTGCCCAGACAGGGCACGCAGCAGGCAGGGCCCCAGGAAAAATTGTGCTTGGCTCCCCCAGACTTCATCTTGGGTGCCCCTAGCAACCTACAGTGTCAAGCTGGGACATGAGGCAGCAGCACACCTGCCCTCTTGCATCTGGCCAGCCTCTCTCTGCATCTGTGTGTGTGTGTGTGTGGGGGGGTCTGGCCCCCTCCCTCCTTCTAGCCCCTTTTTCAGGCACTGAGTTCCCATCGGAGGGAAGAGGGACTCTCCTGTCTGCTAGAACACTGGACAACCTCTGCTGAGGCATGCAAGGGAATGGAAAACTCCCTTGAACCTTCCCCCATGCATGTATCTGCACATCCACAGGGCTGCTGGCCCACACTAGTCCCTACAAGCACAAGCCTGTTTCCCACAGGTGGGGGCACCTAGGAGCTTGTATGCACTGTATCCTCCTGGTGCACTTCCGTTCTCAGGCTGGCAGCAGAACGAGGCCCTGTCAACTGAGCCCTACCTGAGAAGGGGCCTAGCAAACAAGCAGCAGATCCCGCATCAGTGCCCCTCCTCCACACCCCACACAACACAGGGGAAGAGACGGTCCTTGGCCCAAGCAGCCATTTCAGAATCACTCCAGACCAAGCCCTGCTCAGCGTGCTCCAAGGCAGGGCTGGCTGCCTGGCAGGACTCGTTTTAAATAGGGCAGGGACTGAGCCTTGTTCACAGCCCCCAGGCTTGCAGCCCCAGTCTGGGCCGGGCTTGGAGTAGTTACTCCCTGGCTGCACGGGAAGGCCTTCTGCCCCCGGGCAGCTCCGTAGCTCTTTCCCTGTGAGAGGTCAGTATTGCACCCATGGGGAGAACCCCTTTATACCAGGCCTGTCGGAAACATTTCCCAAGTCTCCGGGAGTATGTGCCAGGAAAGGTCATTAGAGGGGGATTTTCCACCTCCCAGGGTTGTCCTAGTAAGAGCACTTCTATAGCCCTTCACACAGAGCAGCCAGCTCAGCTCTTGCTAGGGCAGGAGATATGAAGAACACGCCTCATGTTACAGGTGGGGAAACAGGCACAAGACGATGACAGGACCTGCCCACAGCCATCCTGCAAGCCAGTGGCAGAGCAGACACCAGAACCTCACACTCTAGCTACTAGGTCACACTGCCTCTCTTCCTCTTTCACTCTCTCTCTCTCGCACACCTCTGGAGGAACTCCAGCAACACTAACTGCTATTTTCCAGGCTGTTGTTCAAAGGGCTCTAACTAGAGTACTTGGAAAGCTCACACAGCCCAAGTGTTGCCTAGGTGATATGGAAAATTTCCCCCCCAACCTCAGGCTTCATGGTTGAGAAGACAGCTTCTCTGGAAGGGAGCAGCGTTCATGCTCCAAGACATACCCCTAGGAAGTGTCTAAGCAACGCTCCTTTTGGTGTGCTCACATCTTTCAGCCCACTGTCCCCCGGCGTTCTTTTACTGCTCATAAGAAAGATGATCAGAAAGGTGATGGAAGGGCAGCCTAAAGCCGAAGAGCAGCTCTTCCTAGCCGAAGGCTTGCCCCAGTCCAACTCCGGCCCCCGACAATATGCCAATTAGACAAAAGCTGCTTTTTCTGTTTCAACTTGATCGGTCAGTGTTCACGCAAACTAGAGCTGAGTACCCCCTGGAGAAGGAAGAACAGCCGTACAAGCTTTGGGCACCACTTCCATCCTCGCACTGTGGCTAGAGGGGGGCAGAAGCGTTCTGCTCGCCTGCACAGAGTGAATTTCATCTTCACTGAACATACAACAAGTGCAAACCAATTTAGAAAGTGAAATAGTTACAGGAAAACATTTGCCCCAACTCTAAAACAAGCCCTAATTTCTTCTCTAATAGCTGGGGATGTAGTAAGAATCACAGTGTATTTAAACAGATCTGCTAGGAAAAATCCTGTCTTTTGGTTCCTGTCCTCTACGGATGATTGAAACAATTTTGCCCTGAATTTATCATCCCTTTCCACTTGGAGTCTAAAGCTTCTTCATTTCAGTCTGCTCTAGTTTTTCCTTCTGGAAAAACACCTCTTTCTTTATGAACATCTAATTCCTAATAACCCCCTCCCCCACCACATGGTTGCCCTCATTTAGGAACTTTTTTCCCAGCATGCCTTTCTGGGAGCTGGCCTTTCAAATTTGGCACAGGCAAGCAGCTGTAGATAATCTCTAACTAGTTACTGCTTAGTGTGTTGGTCTTTCTTCTAACTGGGTAAGTCTGCTCTATTTTTCCCTTTTTATTTCTGAGGAGCTGATTTCTTCTCTTAGGTATATATTATCTGTAAAGGCCTAACTCTCTAGTGTCAATACTGGGTTTGAGCTGCTTAAATACACGTTTGGGGTGGGGGGGAGGATCAATGCATTATTCTTGTAAGGGAAATAAGTGAGCTCTGGACACTTTTCTGTGTTAACATCTGTTACATGAGAATTTGAGAACCAGGGGCTTTTAGGTTTGGCTGGCTAGTAAGGCTCCCCAGGCAGTCTCTTCAAGAGGAAAAGTTTGTCCTTGTGTTTTTGTCTGAAATATCTCCTCCCCTGTGCTATTGTGCCATAGTTGGGTGTTACCCGCCACCCCAGAAGTGGCTGTACATTAGTGGTGCTGTCTGTGTATAGTACATGGCGTGCTTAAGGAATCCTCCCATCATGTAAAACAGGATTCTTACTCCCTGGTGCTGAGAATGATGAACTGGGTGTAAATAGTTTGTATGTGCTGGAGACTTTCTCAGAAGGCAGCTTCTTTAGGGATGAGAGTAGAACTGCAATGAGCCGTCACCCTGACGAATGGCATGGCTGCTTATTTGTAATGACTGCCCCAAAACAGTACTTGGTGCTTTCTCTGAATAATGGTTTAATAGCACACCAAGCGTGGCTACTGGCCTAGTCACTCTACTTTAGAAGGTGCAATTGTCTTTGCTGGCATAAATTTCCCCTCTCTGCCGCCTTTTATTAAATTCAGGCCGCTTCTTTCTTCTGTTATGGTTGACAAGCAAGTTTCTTGCCTTAATTCATGGCTCTGTTTTCAGATGAGAGGGAAAGCTAGGATCCTGGCCATTAAAGATCACTGGGAGTATGTGCAGGAGACATGGTCGTTTGGGTAATTAACATTCTGCCCCCTCATGATTTCTCCCTCCCCCCCGCCCCATGAAATTTCTTTTCCAGAAAACTCTGGTCTCCCCATTCAGGAGTGACTCTGCATTACAGTTTATCTGTGACTATTTGGAAGTAAAATGTTTGCATGTGGCGGAGAACTCAACCGGTGTTTGAGTTGTAAATGGGGGGGAATGAGAGGAGGGTGAGTTCCACTTTCTTTTGACCGAATAAATGACCTTGTTGGGATAAATACACAATACAGACCTTAGTTCATCTAAATTTGGGAGCATGGAAGGTGTGTGAGATGCTGTTTATAGCACAGAGCATAACACAAGCCTGGGGTTTGGGGTAATATTTCCCATGTTATAAAACTACTAAACATTTATGTTTCCATTTGCTGTTAAACAACAGCTCCATTCCACCCCAGAGGGAACTGCATTTCAGACCAGGCCCAATTCTGCTCTCTTTTGTCCTGCTGAGGGAGTTCCTTTATTCCTTAAGCAGTACCATTGATTTCAAGGACAGGAGGGTTGGCCCAATTTGAGCCTAGTATGCACAACACTTTGGGAGTCTTTGTGCTAATAGAGGCTGCAGAAAGGTAAGAGATTTTCTACTAATAATATAGTTTTCCCATTTTAATGCTTTTTCAAGCTGCTTATTTATAAAACAATTTATTACAGGCAAGTGCTTGTATACCAGGGAAATTGTATTCCTAGGAGCCTCTTGATAATTGGGCCAATTGCTTAATTGGCACATTTATGTCTCCGTTGAGGTAAGCCACTAAAGAGGTTTCCCGTTGTACTCGGCTAAGCCTCATGTCTGCCTACACACCACCAGTGCTGCTAACTTAATAGTCCAAATGTTTATTATTCCTTTTATTTTGTCGTTTATCTTGTTGTGTTTAGAATTGTTCCAGGGCTGCTAGTGCCACAAACACAAAAGCAAAGCATCAAAGCAATATGCATCATAGAGTGAACAGTGTGGAACTCCGAGTTCTCATATCTCCAGCTGTTATACGCCCGACTTGCCTCCCACAACAAAGGGCAAACCTAATAAACCTGCCAATCGGTCGTTCTTTGCTGTGGTGTTTGTACCCTCTGATAGGGCACATGTTCAAGGAACGGGTGCAGTATCTGTGCTGATTCTCTTTGGGACCACAGCAACCATTAACGGCCATTGGGTAATCTGCCCAATAAAAGTAGAGGTGCTGATATATGCAGTGCTCAGGGACCACATTGGGGTGGCCTTGTGGTTAAGACCCAGGACTGGGCCTTGGTGAAGCTGAGTTCAATTTCTAGCCCTGCTACAGTCTCCCTGTGTGACCTTGGGCAAGTCATTGTGGTAAATTTGCAAGTGCCGCAGTTGGGGCTAGATTTCCCCAAGAGCAAATGCCTAATGGGCCAAGCTCTTTGGAGAACTGGCCGCTCACTTAGCTGCCTCTGTGGGAGCTGAACTTTTTGGAGAATCTGGACCCGTTTGTGGGTGCTGAGCATTTGCAAATCTGGCCCCTGACGTCTTTTTTTTTTTTTTTAAATGTGAGTAGTAATCCTATTGGACATCCCTGGGGTGTTCCCGGGATAAATTCCCTACCATCTGGGAGATGCTGGGGTGCCGTACTGCTGCAAGATGAAGTTTAGAAATGTAACCAATATCCAGCGGGAGGACAGGAGGCAGCTGCCAGTAAAGAGCAGATGCTTTTATTCGGGAACAAATCTTTGCAGTCAGCAGAGAGGGAAGAGGAAATACAGGGTGGGAAAAAAATACAGTTGGTGGTGGCAGTAGGCCTATTGGCCCCGACTGAGCTTGGGACTTCACTGTGCAAGGTGCTGTACACCTTAACACAGGGAGTGTTAATGTCATTCCCATTGTATGGGTAAGGAGCTGAGTCCCAGAGCGATGATGTGACGCAGGAAGGAGAGTGAATCCAGATCCGGGTGCTTTAACCCCAGACCTTCCTTCCTTAGTTAAACTAAAGCTTGCTTTTAAAAAAACTAGCGATGGTCAAGTACTTACATAAAACACCTGATCTCTTTTGGTCGGTTTCATGCATCTGGACAGAATGTGTTTCTAGCTAATGGGCTATGCATCACGGGGCCTGTCTAAAGGGAACAAAGAAGCCATGGAGGGTTCCGTTTGTTTGGGCTCTGTTTGTTTTTCTCCGTAAGAGGTGAAGTCGGACGGAATAGCCAGCCTTCCCCTCCCGGCAGCCCTCTTTTGAATGGCTGGAGTGTGCTCATTGTCTCTTCTCTTTCAAAGTCACTGGTGCATGCTGTGTTGTGACTGAGGCTTTGCAAATGGAAAACAAACACGCTGGAATAAAAAAAAAAACCAACCCTGAAATGACTGCACACATCATAACTGGGGAGCGATCGATAGTCTGTAAACTGTAAACAGATGTGACAGAGACAGAAAATATTGGGAATAAAAGGCCAGACTGAGTGATTGCTGGCATGCTAGGCCCGGCTCCCTCCCCACCCCCAAGGTGCAGCTCCTCAAGGCACATTCAGTAGCTAGAAGAATCAGTCAAAGTTGGATGCTTTCCTTTGGGTTACGGGAGGTGTATGTGCGTGGGGGAGAAATAAGGGATCTGACGTCTCCTTCCCTGAGCGCTGCTTGACTGAAAGCAAGCATGGATCCTGTGTGTCAAATGAGTTCAGACTAGGAGCCAACCACACGCTAAGTGCAGTGCCTGTTTCCTTTACATGTGCGCTGCAGCTCTTTAAGTGAAGGCCTGAGCTACAGAAATAAGTGCGGAGCCGCTCTGAAGGGAGCTGAGGCCACGTCGAATGGAATCTCGTTCCAGTAGGTGAGCGATGATTGAAGAGACTGAAGCAGCGTGGCTGAGTAGAGTGGCTGAACCCGTTCCCCGCAGGACTTTTGGCTTCAAACCATTTATGAACTGCAGGGTACTGTGGAGCGGAGCTCTGAGTAGCCCTGTGCACGTGTATAGGGCCTTTCATCCAGGCTGCCATGGAGGGATCAGAACTATTTTATGGAGAGAGGAAACTGAGGCACAGAGCTGTGACTTACCCAGAGTTGCGCAGTGAGCCGGTGACAAAGCTGAGATGAGCTTTTCAGGGTGCCGAACCTTGCATGGGGGCAGAAGGAGTCTTTGCTTTTGAGCAGTGTCTCTCTCTCTCTTCTTGCTATGGAATTTGAGTCCCGAATTGGACCTTTCATTTGTAAACAGTTTTGTTTCTCGGCCTTATCATTTTGTGCCAGAATCAACGGTCTCTGGAGGGACAAGAAGGAAAAGCTGCAGGAAGTGTGACTACCTCATAATTAGAACGAGGGTTTGGTCCAGCTGGGTTCAGTTGGTTATTTAACCTTTAGCAAAACCTGCTGGGCGTGGGGGCAGAGCCTGGGGCCCTCTCTAATCCAGGCTCTGTGTGCGCTAGGGGCTAGCAGGAGGAGAGAGAGAGGAAGGGGAAGGTGCGGGGCTAAAGGACTGACAGGGAAAGAGCAGCAGGATACGCAGAGTGGGGGAGGCATCTCCTTGGAAGGGAGGTACTGAATTTGGGCACACCGGCTGATGCAATAAAGACCAGTGAATCTCTTGAGAACTGCTGGCTCTCTGGCTGCCTTCTGCTCACCATTCCTGTGGTGGGCGGGTCCTGGACCCAGTGAGTACCTGCTGACATAGCTGCTAAGACAACCTGACAGATGTGAACCAAGTGTAGTGGTGCAGCAATTTCTGCCTATTAAGGATGGCTTGGAGAGCTGCCCCATTTGTCCAGGTTGAATGTTAACTCTGGAACCTAATGACAACGCAATGTCAACATTCTTAACACTTCCACGGCTGATCATTTTAGCAGAAACCTTCAGCCAATGTCCTTATTCTGCAATTCCAAACTAATTCCCCGGGTACCAAAATCCCTCTTTACCCCTGTGCAGCATGGGCTAGCTGTACTATGAAGATCCGCTTTCTTAGAAGCGTCAAGCATTGGCCATGGCTGGAAGCAGGATACCCGCCTAGATGGCCCAATGGTCTGAGCCCATCTAGCAAATCTTGTGTCCTCTGTCTGGCGCTGAACAGTGCAGTGATCAGACGGCTGTGCCGGCGGCTGTGGAGCAGAGCCTCAGAATTCAGGAATGACCCACCCAGGACGGCAAAGGTGCAGCTGGCACTGCTGCCCAGACAAGTGGCTGGATGTAGAAACCCCAAATGACCCCTCGGGTGGCAGTGACACCAGACCACGAAGAAGCTTCTCTTCTCCTGCCTCCCCGGCTCGTTGTGGGGTCTCATTAGGCTGCCGTCTTTGCAAACTTAAACTGTTGCTTTGGGAGCCGCTCTTTGTTTTGCTCAGGTGGGACTGATTCTTTAAGGCGCTGAGCAGCCACCAAGTCTGACTGCTGTGGGAGTGAGTCTCTCGGCAAAGCATTAGAGCCGTGGCTTTTGAAGTGGGATACGTGCCCCTCTAGGGACACGTGAGCTCTCGTCAGGGGGTACGTGAGAAAAACCCGGTAATGGCGGACAGCGTATTTTATTTAGTAAGACTCGCCATCTAATCACGGGTATATTCTGACCCTATCTCGGATGGGAGTACGCGGTAGACTACATTACGTAGCCTGAAAAGTTTGAAACCCCCTGATCTAGAGGAATGTGATTTCCTCTGACCAGCTGGCTGGGGTTCTCTCTCCACAGAGCGCAGAATGCCTTCGGCGCAGCTTTTAACCACAAAATCCCGCACTCCCTCGGCACCAGTCAGCCACAAAACAAAGCGGAAGCAAACATTTGCCTACATCAAAATGTCACGTGCCAATATCTCATTGTGTGGCTGTGCACCACTGCCCTCTGTTGGGCTTGGGTGTGGGGGCCGGTTCCCTCCACAGGCCAGGCAAGGGCGGGGGGGGGTAGTTCCTGTAGCTCAGGGAGCAGAGGAGTTTGTGTGGGGTTTAGCTGCGTGAATGGAGTTCAAGCCCATGTGCTGTGGGTGTTAATGGCAGATAAAGCTGGGGCCTACAGAATGTGTGGCCTCAGGAAGTGGGATGCTCCCGACCCATGTAAGGAGGGAACCATTTTAATTAAAGGCCTGGAAGGTAATGGTGGGCTGGGAAGTGTAGGCAGTTTGTTGCAGGGCGTGGAGCCTTTTGCATCCCCAGTGTCCATCCAGCCCAGGCTGGTGGCTGTCCACTGACCTGGTGGGAATGGATCCTGTGACCGCCTCACCAAAGCCGCCATTGTAACTGGCACTAAACACCCCGCTGACACTCGCAGCGAAATGGCCAAGGATTGGCTGGGCCACAGCGTGTGAACGAGAGGGGTGCCCCCCTCAGCTAAGCACTGAAGCATGTGATCAGGGGCTAATGTGTGCGGGGGGCGGGGAGGGAAGCTAGAGCTGCCCGTGCTGTGGATAAACAGTGCTAAGGGTCTGTCTGTGCTTCAGTCAGAGCTGTGATTGCAGCCTGTGTCGACACATCCGCGCTAGGTTAAAGCGAGCTGGCTTCTGTACCAATAGCAGCGAAACCATGGCCGCGTGGGCTAGCTACCCCACCGCAAGTCGGCCAGGGGGGTGGATCTTTACTCAATGGCCAGCCTGGTGCCTCCATTGCTCTAGGTACCTGAGCCAGCTAGAGTACAGCCAGCTCACCTGTCTCTAGATGTGCTGCGGTCACACCTATGTCTGCACCGCATTCGGAGCCTTCGGCTGCTATCCCGGCCCCTTTGCCAAGCACTGAACTGGGCTCGGTTCTGATCCCACTGAGGTGTGTGGGCACTTCGCGGGGGTGTGTGTGTGTGCCTGGTTTCATGACTTATTTCCGCCAGGGAGCCCAATTTCCCGGAGCCCTGAGCTGTTTTTTAAAAGAAACCTCTGCTGCCTCAGGCTTTTCTAAGGCCAGCAAGTGCCAGTCGTGCCCCCCCCCCGCACTTCCTCCATCTGGTTCCTCATTGCACACTTGAACTCTCCTCCTGGCTGCAGCAATGTCACTGATTCAACAGCCGCAGTAAATGCTGTAGATAAGGTGTGATACTTAGATGGCCTCTTGGGATTAGAGCGTTTAGAGATTCCCAGGGGCCATCCAAAAGGAAATGAAACTGCCTCCCTGAACCTCGGAGCAGGAGAATGCACAACAGGGGCATGTTGTGATCTGCATTCCCAGTTACCAAAGAGGGGCAGGAGAGGAGGATGCTTCTGCCCTTCCAGCCCATATGTTTGCTAAATTCTGTGACACACACAAGCAGCTTTCTGAATGGCTCTGCTGCACCCGTGACAAGCTGCAGCTCTGACAGGAAGCGGCTGCCTAGGATGGGGGAAAAGAACCAAGCTTCAAATTCCATCACCAGTTGGGGCACAGAGCGCGCTTTGTGCTTGTAAAAGGAGCTAGTTAAATAAATAAACAGTCGCTCCCCTCGGTCTCCCCGTGTGGACCCTATGGTGCGAAGCAGCTGGAGGAGTGGGGGCCCGTCAAGAGGAACGACAGAGCCGCTGACAATGCAGGCGTAACCGTGTGTACGCGCAGCAAGTGATCTATAAAATCAAATAGGCCAGGGCCGATGCGTGTTTGAGAACCCAACCCTGCTGCCGAGTTAAGCAATGAGAGAGCACTGGGGCTGGCCAAGTACTACTGGCCGACCGTAGGCTGTCCGAGGTGCTCACGCTGGGTAGCTACCGGCTCTTCGGGCTGCTCTGGCAGTGTGCTGAGTGCCCCCGCGAGGTGCTGAGCAGGGTCGATTGCCACTGGTGTCAGCGTTCAGCGCCTTACAGGATCAGACCCTCAGATGGTCCCATTGTAGCATTTGGTGTGTCTAGGCCAGGATAGTCTGTTCACCCCCCTTTATTAGTCAGACATTGGTGCGACCCAAGCTTTGTTCAGATGTGTTCACAAACGGCCACGTCGAGTGTCAAAGCCATGATTCCATGTGATCACAAGACCAGCTTCCTATCACAACAGCTCTGCTCCCCCATTCCCAGTCCTTTTAGCGTCCGCTGTCTTCCTTGATGCATTGATCCACTGCCCAGTTCTGGCTGGTGCATTGCTCTTCTGCTAGATGAAGTGATAATCTGTCTGTTATGAATCCCTGATACCCCCATCAAATCGGGGTTTATCTCTGTCTGGTTCCCCAAGGGTGCTCTATTTTATCTGTTATTTTCATAGACCCTATAGCCGCAGACAAGACCTATGTACTTACCCCATTACTGTAGTGTCTGACAACCTATGGGGTGTGGCAGGGCCAGGGCCGGCTCCAGGCACCAGCCAAGCAAGCTCGTGTTTGGGGCGGCAGATTCCAAGGGGCGGCATTCCATCTAATCCTGTTTTGTTTTGTTTTGCGCTTCACTGCTTTGGCCGCCCCTGCAGGTTTTTTCTTTTTGGTTTGCTGCTCCTGCCGCCCTGTAGGGGGCGGAGGAGGGGAGCGCCCTGCATCAAGCCCGGCAGGGCAGCCCGCGTCCTTCCCTGCCTGCCGACCGGAGCGGCACGGAGCCCTCCCGGCAGGTGGCGCGGCGGGAGGGGCTGCGTGGCAAGCACCCCGCTTAAGGAAGCCCTGGCCACCCCCTTCTCTCTCTCTCTCTCTTTCCCCCCCCCCCGCCCCCGCTAGCCGGGGTGCGCAATCCGCTGCCCGGGGTCTGCAGAGCTGGGAGTCCCCCTGCACCCACGCTCCCGCCGCCCCGCAGGTATTCTTTTGTTTGTTTTGTTTTTTCTTTCCTTCGCCGCTCCGGCCGGCTGGACAGTTTGTTCCCGCCCCCCCCTCGCTGCTCTGGCCGGGGGCGGGTTTGTTCCCCCCCCTCCCCTTCGCCTTGGCCTGTTTGTTCCCCCACCCCCTCCATTTCACCCCTTTGTTCTCTTCCCCGCGCCCTGCTGCTCCGGCCGGGGGCAGGTTTGTTTCCTGCCCCCCCGCTCGCCACTCCGGCCAGTCAGTTTGTCCCCCGCCCCTTCGCTGCTTCGGCCAGCGGGTTTGTTCTCTCCCTGCCCCCTTCGCCACTCCGGTCAGGGGCAGGTTTGTTTCCCCTCCCCCCCCCTTCCCTTTGCTGCTCCGGCCGGCCAGGCGTTTTTTGCTTGGGGTGGCAAAAAAGCCAGAGCCGGCCCTGGGCAGGGCTTTTGCGGACACAGAAGTCCCTTGTCCAATTCTGGGTACTGTACTTTGGGAAAGATGTGGACACATTGGGGAGAGTCTAAACAGGGCCGGCACTACCATTTTTGCCGCCCCAAGCAAAAAAAAAAAAAAAAAAGCCAGCCGGACTGTGGGACTGTGTCGCCCCAAGAATGGCCGGAATGCCGCCCCTTAGCATGTGCCACCCCAGGCTGAGTCTAAGGAGAGCAACAAAAATGAGAAGGTCTAGAAAAGCTGACCTGTGAGGAAAGGTTTAAAAAATGGGCATGTTTAGTCTTGAGAGAAGAAGACTGGGGATTAGGTGGGACCAGATAAGTCTTCAAATCAAGACTCATCAGGTCCCACTTATAAAGAGGATGGTGATCAATTGTTCTCCACTGAAGGCAAGACAAGAAGTAATGGGCTGAATGTGCAGCAAGGGAGATGGATATTAGGAAAAATGAACTCAAAGGGTCGTTAAGCTCCAGAGCAGGCGTCTAGGGGAGGCTGTGGAAACCCTGTCATTGGAGGTATTTAAGACCAGGCTGGACAAACGCCCATCGGGGATGGGCTAGGTATTCCTGGTCCTGCCTCCATGCAGGGGCTGGGCTTGGCCCTCCCTCGCGGTCCCTTCCAACTCTGTTTCTGTGCTCCAGTTTTACAGCTGGGGAACTGAGGCAGGGAGAGATTAAGTGACTTGCCCAGGACCACAGAGAGTCTGCGGCAGAGCAGGGACTTGAGTCCTAGACCGGCACCTAAATTGCTGGCCCATCCGTCCCCTCCATTGTTTCCCACGTGCAGTGATGCCTAGCCTGTAGGAGCAGCCGTAGCTAGGACACCCCGATTCTGTTGGGTGCCAACCCCCATCTCGCCCACGTGCAGAAATCAAGACAGGTCAAGCAGCAATAGTACGTCAGGGCCAGCAGACAGCCTCCTCATTAGATGTGAGCAGCATGCAGGATCCTGCCGGGGGTAAGGAGAACAGAGCCCGTTAACAATCAGATCAGCCTCTTCCATATCGAGCTACTCTGATCCGAAATCCGCTTGTTAAAGCTCTTGGGGCCCCTTAGTGATGGCCGGTGTTATGCAAATGTGAGCCATTACCATGGATGGCGATTGGTAATTGGCCTTCACGCAGTCACAGCTACTGTTCAGGCTATAGCCATCTTGGGTGCCATTGGCGTATCACTGCTGAGCGTGAGGGCTGCTGGGCTAAGTGCTTGCAGAAAGCACCGGGATCGGTGGGGGCCATCTAAATCCCGGCTCTGTGTAACAAGCTTACCCCCCTGTGACAACTCATGCTTAAAACAAGCTGAATAAACCTGCTAGTCCGGACAGTACACATCTAATTTAGGAGAGCCCAACAGATGGAGGAGCCGTGTGTGTCTAAGTAATGAGGTGAGGGAAAGGAGATTCTGGCTTCGCACATTTTCCTTGCTTCCTAACTGCTGGGTTTCAGTGGTGTTGTCTCTTGTAACTGAAGCCGGCTTTTGAGCAACAAACCTGTCTCCAAGGCTCTTTTGGCCTCTCTTCTTTCCTGTAAACTCTGGTGGAGAAAAGGATTTCGCCCCTCATGGGGAATTTCATGGGGCATTTGGCTCCCTCCCAAGCAGCGCTGCTGAGCAATGAGCAGAAATCCTATCTTCGGCTCAAGTCTAGCCTAGAAATATAAATAGTGTGGCGTTTACACATGAAATTCAGGCAAAATAGCCCCCAGGGCTCTGCCTTGGTCCACAAAATCTAGGCCTACACACCAATGGGAACTGGCATGTTCTGGTGGTCTCTCTGGAGCTGTGGTGGGGGTGTATGAGCAGCCTCGGAGAGACGAGGTGGATGAGGCAATATCTTTTATTGGATTGACTTCTGTTGGTGAGAGAGACCAGCTTTTGAGCTACACAGAGCAGAAGCTGGTCCAGTGAAAGATATTGCTTCACCCACCTTGTCTCTCTAATATCCTGGGACTGGCCCGGCTATAACAACACTGCATACGACATCAGTAAGTGCTTGGCAGGGACAGGGTTAACGGCAGATCTGCCGTAGGTGTTCCTTCTGACTGCTAGAGCTGCTGCGAAGGGATGGATTAATCTGAAAACCGTTTCCTTTCCGTGCGGAGTAATAGGATCCAGAATTGATCTTTACAACTTCTTGGGCTGAATCCTGCAGGCCGGACTGTGGCCAAGCTCCTGATAAAATCCATGGCTTCAAATAGGTCTAAGGCCTGTTGATTTTTGGTGCGAGCTGAGGCTGCTGGACACCCCAAAGGGGAATTTTCTTGTGGTATTTCAGGAGCTGCATGGAAAACGCTTTGCAGGATTTCCCCCCATCCACTCCCTGGAGCCATCCACTCTCCCTTGCTTGCTTGTTGCTTTTAGTTTTCGGCATAGTAGCCATAATTGGGAGAGACCCCGGCAAACTCCCTCCAAGCTCCCATGACAAGGGTGGCCATGTGATAAACATTAGAGCCTCCAGGAGCGACCACCTATCCTCCTCTGTGGGGAAAAAAGCCTCCCGAATAGCCCAAAATCCAATATCTCCTGTGCAAACAAGAGTTGGCAGGTCTTCAACCATTGATCCAAAGCAAGGAAATAGCAGCTTTTAGCCGCAGCCATTAGGCCTGAAGACGGTAATCAAATCCCTAACCATTTCCAGAGGTGCCCCCCGGAGTCCCGGAGAGGGACGTGATTTCCATCCTAACGCTGGCTGCTTCCTGTTGCCTGCCATTAGGATTGTAAGCAGGTAACTCCTTCTCCAGTTTGCCCTTCGTCACACTGAAAACTCTCCCTGGTCTGGCTCGCAGGACGCCTGCTCTGTGTTGTGAGCACTGAATTCGGTTGATTGCTTCACTGGGGGATGTTCCGTGAACTGAGGCGAGCCAGCTGTGCTCTGTAGGTTCTCTCTCTCTCTCTCTCTCTCTCGCACAGTCTCTGGGCTTGAGTGAGTGGTGGTAACGAGAGAGAGCTCGAAGTCTAAGGAACAGTGACACCCAAATGCACCCAAAGACATGCCGAGCAGCGACTGGTGATGGGTCCTTCAAAGCTGTTGGCTAGCTCGGTCCCCGATCACAGCAAGAGCGCAAAGAAAAGGAGTGGTGCTTCTGCCCGAGGATCGCCATGAACTTTACAGAGATTAACGAATTAAGCCCCAGGGAACCTCTGGAAGGTGGGGGAGTATCATTACCTCCCTGCCACCACTGTCCAGATGGGGAAAGGCGCATACAGTGGCTTGGCCTTGTCTGAGGTCACTGCTGGTTTGTGGCCAAGCCAGGAATGGAATTCTAAACGCCGAAGCCCACACCCGTTTTCACAGAACCCAGGCAAATCCAGAAGCGGACAGACTGAGATGCACACCCATGATGAGGGCCAACTGCTCAAGAATGGGTAAAAGCTACTGTGCATCCCTCCTGGTTCACTGTTCTTGACTTTCACAGCTCAATAGTGAGTCGAATTGGTGGTAACAGCAGGACAGCTGCAGAGCTTCTGTGCCCTATTCCTAGCTCTGTAACTAATACCCAAGGCAACCCAGTGAAAGACACATGAACCTCCGTGCCTCAGTTTCCCCATCCATAAAAGGGTGATAATGATACTTATCTACAGGGCCGGCTCCGGGGTTTTGGCCGCCCCAAGCAGCCAAACAAAAAACAGAAAAAAACCCACCACCAACAAAAAAAGCCGCGATCGCGATCTGCGGCAGCAATTCGGCGGGAGGTCCTTCGCTCCGAGCGGGAGAGAGGGACCGTCCGCCGAATTGCTGCCGAACAGCTGGCCGTGCCGCCCCTCTCCGAAGTGGCCGCCCCAAGCACCTGCTTAGTAAGCTGGTGCTTGGAGCCGGCCCTGCTTATCTACCTCACTGGAAAGTTGTAAGCCTTAATGAACAAAGTGCCTAGAGATCCTCGGGTGGAAATGGTATTATACATGTGCAGACTGTTGTTTTTCTGTCTCTGACCATGCTAGAGCTTAAAGCTCTCCCTACCAAATAACTCCGCAGCTGGTATCTATTCCCTTGGGAATTTGGGATTGAACAGAGGCACATATGGTGGGTCTGGGTTACCTTCCCATGGGGGGGAGCAGAGATCTGAGGATAGTGTGGCATGATGCCATCCGGTTTGGAGTGCAACCTCTGAATGTGGAACAGGTGGCAAGTACTGCTAACGCCCATTGGAAATGGCTCGGTGCAGAGGGCAAGGATGATGTGTGGGCAGCATCTCAGGAACATGCAGGGACCATGTGAGGCAAGAACCTGGGCACTGGGTCTCCTCCCCTGCCCCACACTAGTTCCCTGATATATACACACTGGGAGCAAAGGGCGAGAGCTATTCCCTGGACTGGGAGCCCAGGAGCATGGTGTAGAGCCTGCCATCAGCATGTTGCTGCTCAGAGCCCCGGTGGTGTGTGACTAGGTTACTTCCCTATTCTGCAAAACTCCTGTGGATGCTACAGGGCCCACCCCCAGGAACAAGCCACTGCCCAGCACTCCCTGCCTTCTGCCTGGCGTTTGGACTCCGTGCTGCGCAGCAGAGGATCACATCGGCTTTTACAGGTGCAGAGGCGAGTTGCCCTGGCAAGCAGGTGGCGAGGAGCCCAGTCCCACAGCTCTGTGTTGGGGTTTCCGAACGCCTGCCATCAGGAGGGATGGACCTTGGTGGGAAGAAAGACTGGTCTCCTCCCTTTACTTCTAACAGGCCGGTTCTCCGTCCGTCTACTCCCGTCCCAGCCGAGGATCAAGGATTTGCAAACAGAAAGGTGATGGATGCACTTGCTCAATCCGTGCATGCGCACAAAGGGAAGAAGGGAGCAGAAGTGGGAGGCAGGGACGGGCACAAGGATGTGCTGCTCCTGCACCAAACCGTGGCTGGGGTCACTGAGAAGGGGAGGACATTAACTTTCCTCCCAAGCTGCGAGGAGCATTTAAAAGCTCATGGGCTGGAAATCTCCCCTTGTCCCTTATTGTCACTTCCTAGGCGGAGCCTGCACACAGCTAGCTGTGGGTGGGGATGGCACAGCTCCTGTCTCAGGCTCTGCCGGGCTGTGCAGAGAGCCACACTGGAAATGTGCTCCCTTCCGTACTGAAGAAGAGATGCTCTCTGGCTCCCAGGGAAGAGCTGCCTCTACCTCGCCCTTCAGTGATGCTGCCGGTGATGGCTTGCAACTCAAGTGCCCTATCCCAGGGGCACCTGGGCCCCATTAACCCTCACCAGTGCAGACTAGCTCTTTCAGTAAGCCTTTGTCCATCATGCCTTTGTTACTGGCCCTTTAAATTAGACAGCACCCAAGCAGCTGCAGCCCTACAGTGGCCATTTTGGCTGCTGCTTACTGCATCTCTCTTCCAACTGGCTGGGTGCCGTTTAACCCCTCTGTGACCAGGGACCCAGGGGAGCCAGCTGAGTTCACTGAATTAGGGTTAACTGCAAAGAATGGGGCAGGCAATCCCCAAAGCTGGTGGATAGTCCCATACTTAGATTTACCAAGCCAGCCCAAAGCAGCTTCTGTTATACCTCACTGGTTACTCAGAAACCATCAGCACAATTCCCTTAAAGTAACCCAGCCTCGGGCCTCCACCCAGACACCCAAGTCAGGTGTGATGAGGATTTTTGAAAATCTTATTTCATCATATAAAAAGGTTCAATCAGACACATTACCTCCCAGGTTAATGAATATTCTAGACCTTTCCCAAATACATTCTTACAGCCAATTCTTATTAACAAAACTAAAAATTATTAGAAAATAGAGAGAGAATATGGTTAAACGATCAATATACATACAGACATGAGTTCAGTTCTTGAGGTTCAGATACACAGCAGAGATGATGCGCTTTGTAGTTGCAAAGAGTTTTTAGAATTTAGTCCATAGGTTATAATCCCATGTCCAATCTCCTACTCAAGGTGTTCCAGTTTAGGACTGGGATCTCCTCTTGCGACTTAAACTTCCCCTGATGAAGTTTAAGCAGATCTGAGATGACAGGAGCGGGACCAATGTGTCTTTTATACAATGTTCTAGCATCTACCTGACCAAACAGTTCTGGGTAAACAATAGGCAATCAGGGTGACTTTGAAGTGGGTCCATCATTGGTACTTAGCTACACGAATTAACATAAGGCAATTGCCTGTTCTTCCACCATTCCCAGATTGGCTATACATTTCCAAGAGAGATGAATACAGCGACAACCTGTTTACAGTTCCTTTAAATGTTAAGGCGTTCTTTCTTTTGATCTCTGAATTAACAGAATACAGCATAGACATTAATTATATTGTTGACCACTACCGATATGTATGTAAATACACAAACATTATCTCCCCATATGTCCTCCCCTTTGCAGAATTTGAGTCATTCATCCTGCAGGATGCTTAACCCTTTCTGGTCATGCGTCACACCCTCCTCCTCACACTGACTGTCTCCTCAGGAGAACAGATGTCCTACTTCCCCTCCTACTGGTCTGGGCAGGTGGCCAGACACAGACAAAGTGTTGATGCTGCTCAGGGGGAATAGGGCACTGCAGAACAGGGTTGGAGAGATGGGCTGACTAAGCAGAAGGTTCCTGCCCTGGCATGCCATGGGGTGGGTTGGTTTGGTGCTGATAACGTGCTTGGTGCTGTACAAGACCCAGGATGCAGACGAGCCCTCTGTTGAAAGGTTCATAATCAGAGACTGGCCTGACGAAGTCAAGGATGTGCTGAGCAACAGAGGAGGGTGCAGCTTAGGGTGTATTTTTCTTACCTGTACAATTCCTAGGAGGGGTTAGAATGAGGAGAGCTTGGCTCGGCAAGCTGGGCCTGGCAGGTTATGCAGTGCCAAGGGGGCTGCGTGGGAAGGGATGTAGAAGGGAGCAGGCGAAGGAAACCAGCAGGATGTCAAAATTCGCCTCATGGCCAGAGCACGGAGGCCATAGGGGATGCCTAGGAGGCAGTCTGAGATGTAGGCCTGGGCAAAGCTGACTGGGGCCTTTCAGCTAAGGAGGAGCTGGTGCGGGGGGTGAAAGTGGCAGAGATTCCCTGGAGAAGTTGTTTAAGACAGGTTCAGGCTTTACGTTGCCAGGGAGCCCGTCAGTGTGGGAGAGTCTCCTCTCTAGGGGAGGTCCTGACAGCCTAGCAGGGTCTGGGGAAGAGATGCAGGGAGGCAGTTCAGCTGCACAGGGACTCCACAGGGACAATGCTGGCCCTGAGCATCACGGGTTCTAGGGTGCAACCATCCACCCCCCCAGTCAGTGCCATCTGTTGGAATCTCCCTAGAGTTTCCTTCACCTTGTTTGATACTTTTTTCTCTTTCTGCTGTGTGTGTGTGTGTGGGGTGGGGGGGGGGAGTTCATCTATCTCTTGCAAGCTACTGTTTTGTGCTGTTTGACACTTATTCAATATCTCATTACATGATTCTGTATTTAGGCTCCAAACCTATGAATTGTATAGAAAATATCTTCCCTTCTCAAGAGCAAGGGCAGTGTTGTCTGGTGCCTAGAGCACTGGCCTGGGGTCAGGAGACCTGGGTTCTTTTCCTGGTTCGGCCACAGACTTGTGTCATACTTGGCAAGGCCTGTCCCTGCTCCGTGCCTCAGTTTCCCCATCTTTAAAATAAGGCTAATGATCCCCCTCCTCTGTAAGACACCTAGAGACGTAGGGATGAAAAGGCCTATAAAAGAGCTAAGTATTCTATGGAAATGCAAGTTTTTTTCTTTAACCAGTGCTTTAGCTGCATTTTCCAAAGACACAAGCTTGCATGTTTTTCCTACTCTATATATTTTTGAAAAACCTAAACAAAGAGGATTGTTTAAACACAAAAGCTGGTTGAATTTGCAGTTTATTTTGGGATCACATTTCAGCTGCCTTGGTAGAAATTAAAAAGCAATTTATTTTTCTTGTCATTTTAAAAAAACACCACCACCCCAACTGTTGGTTGCTGTGAAAAGGAATTTAGGCTGTGAACAATGCTGGGAAATTCAGGACGGTTAATCAAACTGGTGGGCTAAGGGAATACTAAATGCCCAACATATCCATTGCCCAGCCTGGGGCAAAAGACTACGCTCGTCATGTTCGCTTCCAGACTCTCTATCCTCATGACTCTTTACATCAGGCAAGAGTCCTGCACAGAATGAAACCTAGAGCTGAAGTTCAGAGAACCAGAACAAAGGAAACAACACAAAGGTTCATTCAGGGGAGGAGGGTTGGAGTGCAAGCCCAAGATCTTGCAAGCCCAACCCTTAGACTACATGGGGGAGGACTCCCGCCAAAGAGATCGGTACTAAAGTACTGAACCAATGTCTGTCCCATCCTGGTACTGCTCTGCTGTTGGCGGTGCTGCCTTTTGGATAAGAGGTAAAATCTTGGCCACTAGTTGTCATTAAGGACCACTGAATCTGTAAGCAGGAGATGCTGCAGCTTCAAATGTGTATGGTATCTTTGTCCTAGACTGCAAGGTACTGCAGTGGTACTACTATGCACTGTTAACAATGCCTCATCCCAGAAGTAGCTGCATTTTAGTGGTATATAAAGTGATTCAGGTTATATACATGGTATATGAGTTTGTAAAGCTTTTTGGCTTCCATTAGGATGCAGGACTCTCAATTAAATTTAGGGGCATTAAATTGCTATATATCATTTTGTGTCCACTAGTCCTAGACCCCACACATACGGTGCACTGAGAACTCCTCCGCTGGTTTTCTGAGGCTGACATCCCTTTCTTATGTTGTTTGGTCCCAGGATATGAGATGAGGTGGGTGAGGTAATATCACAGAGCTCTGTGGAGCACAAAAGCTTGCTTCTTTTGGTGAGAGAGAGAAAAAGAAACTGGTCCAATCAAATATATATTGCCTGACCCATCTTGGGTCTCTCAGCCTCTTCTTCAGATTGATCAGCGAACAATTCAAATGGAAGTTGGATCTCTCAGGCTCATCCCTCCCCCGCTTTTAGAGGGGCTTAAAGTACTTTGTATTTTTCCACTTGATTTCCACCCTCTTCTCCCCCCCCCCCCTTTTGAGTGGAGTGATAATTAATATGGCTGCTTTTGGTTTAACATTAACTAACGGAAGCTCCCTTGAGACTTTAGTGCACCAGCTTCCGTTCTGAGAGCAATGGACTTGGAGAGCAGCTGGCTAGCTTTATCCTGGAGGCCAGCAGGGGGAGCACCTACCATAGTTTTATGGGCCTCAGCAGTGGCTTGATGGGATTTTTCTTATTTCAGTAGGAGATCATCAGCATGCAATCAGATCTATGGACAGGTATTAAAAAGATCAGATTAGACATCAGACCTTCTTAGGGATGGCAGTGAACAACATTTTTGTTTTAAATTCAAAATAAAACATTACTTTTTATGCCTGAATTGCTGTTGTACATATGCAGATTTGAACTATTTAGGCCTAAAATGTAAGTAAAGCAGGGGGTGTTTCTGCACGTTTCTAGTTAAAAACAACGACCTTTCCGCACTGAGGTTTTGGTGACAATAAAAAGATAAACTACAGTGTTAGAGCAGATCATAAATGATCTGGAAAAAGGGGTAAAAAGTGAAGTGGCAAAGCTTGCGCATAATGCAAAATAACTTAAGCCCAAAGCGGACTGCAAAGAGCTAAAAAAGGATCTCCCTAAACTGGGTGACTGGGCAACAAAATGGCAGATGAAAGAATAATCCCAACTATACATACAAAATAACAGGATCTAAGTTAGCTGTTAGCACTCAAGAAAGAGATGTTGGAGTTCTCCGAAAACATCGCTGCAGCACACTGAGCAGATCATAAACACCTAACCGTGTTAGGAACGAGATAGGTAAGACAGAAAATATCATAATGTCACTATATACCAGGGGTAGGCAACCTATGGCATGTGTGCCAAAGGCGGCACGCGAGCTTATTTTCAGTGGCACTCACACTGTCTGGGTCCTGGCCACCGGTCCGGGGGGCTCTGCATTTTAATTTAATTTTAAATGAAGCTTCTTAAACATTTAAAAAAAACATATTTACTTTACAGACAACAATAGTTTAGTTATCTATTATAGACTTATAGAAAGAGACCTTCTACAAACGTTAAAATGTATGACTGGAACACGAAACCTTAAATTAGAGTGAATAAATGAAGACTCGGCACACCACTTCTGAAAGGTTGCTGACCCCTGCTATATACATTCATGGCATACCCCACACCTCAAATATTGAGTGCAGTTCTGGTCAGCCAATCTTAAAAATTTAGAATTGGAAGGTACAGAGAAGGGCAACAAAAATGATTAGGGGTATGGAACAGCTTCCATGTGAGGAGAGATTAAAAAGATGATTAAGGGTGGGATGTGATAGAGGTCTATACAATCATGAAAGGTGTGGTAAAAGTGAATATGGAAGTGTTATTTGCCCCTTCACGTAACACAAGAACTAGGGGTCACCCAATGAAACTACTAGGCAGCAGGTTTAAGACACATAGAAGGAAGTACTTCTTCACACAACACACAGTTAACCTGTGGAACTTGTTGCCAGAGGATGTTGTGCAAGCCAAAAGTATAACTGGGTTCAAAAAGAATTAGGTAAGTTGATGGAGGAGAGGTCCATTAATGGCTATTAGCCAAGATGGTCAGGGACACAACCAGTGCTTAATTTGTAATGAAAGAGGTGCTGGGGCTCCAGCCATTTTTTTTTTTTTTTATCTTCATTACTGAGGCTGTAAACCAGAGGTGCTGGGGCTATGAACTGGGGCTTAGGCCTTGGAAGCCATGGCACAAATTAACCACTGGACAAAGCCCCAGGCTTTGATGTCCCTAAGCCTCTGACTGCCAGAAGCTGGGACTGGACGACAGGGGATGGGTCACTCGATAATTTGCATGTTCTGTTTGTTCTCCCTGATGCATCTGGCACTGGCCTGTCAGAAGACAGGATACTGGGCTAGACAGACTGTTGGTCAAAGCCAGTGTGGCCTGTTCATAGGTTAAGTAGGGATTTTTAAATGCCCTGTAGAGCCCAAATGTGGTGACTCTGTGCTAGTGCATGTGGTCCAGGGACTGAAATGAACTACAAACAAAAGGGAAATGGCCCAGACTAGTCATTGCCCAAGATGAATTAAGTGCTAAAAGCAATCAGCAGTGGGTTTTTGGAGATTATTAGAGATAATGATTAGGGCTATTAGCAGCTGATGAGTAGGGATTAATTGAACCCTGCAGTTATACAAACCTGACCCTGCAAGGACCAGCTGCAGGCCCTCGCGTAGGGCCACCACTGCAGGCTTAGAGTGCCAGGTAACCCGGCTGGAGCTCTGGCGTGTTGCACAGCAGCTTTCTGCAGTGGCTGCCCATGGAACAGGCTTGGTAGGGGCAGGGGATATTTTTAATGGAGATTTTAAAGTTAGCGTGAGTGATGCAAGGTTGGGTGTATTCCCTCCCCCTCCCGCGCAGAGGAAGACTGAGACACCCATGATCAAAAGGTAGGCAAACAGAAGGGCTGGTAGGGGCTACACTGCACCCAAAAGGGTGTGTGGGTCTGTGTGCACGTGTGTGCTTTGTCTTGTCTACCCCACTCACGTGACTCCGTTCCTGGTGTGAAAATCCTGTAGAGCACAATAGAGTGACAGTCTCTATATAGAATTGGGAAACCAGCCCGCAGAATTCCCTAGCAGGGATCTCCTCCTCTAGTCAATTCTGTAGGACTGTTAGAAATCCTGGGGAAATGGCACCCTTCTCAGTTACATTTTTAGAGTAATGTCTATAGGAGCCTATTTAATGTGTATAAAAACCCTATTGGATTCGTTCCTATTACAACTGATACAGTTGTCCGTAAGATCTGTCTTTGTCACTATTTATGGTCACAGAACACATACTCTATAATTGTCAGTCAGCCATATACATGCAGTCAAAGCGTTCACATTCACGACTCTTGGCTTCAGAAATGCAGATTTCCACCCGGTGAACTAAACAAGAGCAGCTTCAGTAGGTCCCCCAATAGAGGTGGCTCTTTATGCACAGACAGGTGTGACTCTTATCCAGTAGAGGGCACAGAGCGGTTGTGTACACATGAGCCGCGCCGTCTCAGAAAACAAAGGAGTCCGGTTACAGCCTGTTTTGTTAGGCTGAATCTCATTTTTTTTTACCAATTGTCATAACCTTCTAGGCCCCTCTGTTTTCCTCTGTCCTCACAGAGGAGGCCCCTCTGTCCACAATACTCCTAACATCCTGGAATATGCTCTTTTAAGGCAATTAATTTTGAATATGGGCAGTGCCTAGGCGCTCCAGTGGTGGATCCAGTACCCTGTTGTGCTGGTTGCTATCCACGCACGTGATTGAGACCCTCCCTTCCCCAGAGAGTTGGTGTTCTGTGTGCTTTCTGCCACATCGTTTAAGTGGGCCTGCTATTCACTGAACCCCACAGCTCCCGATTAGACACCTCTCCACAACTTGCCACATTGCTGGCGTTCTTAATCTGTGATCCTTCAGCAAGTTTTCACTCCGACCTCTCCCTTTCCCGTGCCAAATTCAATTATTTTTTTTCAAGCAAGTGTAAGCCACTGCTTCAAAGTGTTAAGTGTTCCTGTAGTGCCTGATCCCCAAGAGCCTAGTTCTGCTACCCTCTAATGGGGATACTCCTTTAGCTCCAGCAATAGAGCCCTCTGCTTTTAGCATGCAAGGTTCAGGTCCCAGCCCTGCCATCAGCCAGTAATACCTCACTTTCATATAATGCTTTTCATCAGCACCTGTCAAAGTGCTTTACAAAGGAGGTCCGTATCATTATCTGCATTTTACAGGTGAGGAAACCGCACAGAGGCGAAACGACTTGCCGAAGGTCACCCAGCAGGCCAGGGTCAGAGCTAGGAATAGAAGCCAGGTGGCCAGAGTCCCCTGTTCTGTTTTCTGGACCACACTGCCTCCCAGTGATAAAAGAGTCATTGCACGAGGTTTTGTGAGGTGCTGCATCAGCTCTTTAAAGTCCAGCTCTAGCGTATCTATAGCACTCCCTTCATCTCTTAGCTTTCCACTTCTCCAAAAAAGTGATTGATTCTCTGGTGTGATTTTTGTTCTTTAGAAATGCATACGGCTTATTGTTCCTGGTTCCATTACCCTCTAGTTGCTTACACAAATGTTTTGTGCAAGATTCCAAGGTATGATATAGATAGTCTCATTCATTCAAGGTCAGCTGCTTTTACTTGTGCTTCAAAGTATCTGGTACCAGGAGCAATTTTTCTAAAGACTTTTTTTTTTTATTGTATTCAGTACAAAGAGGCACACAATTCAGCAAGTCCTACTGGAATCAAAGAGCCACCCCCAACTTGTACAATTGCACATAGCATTGATCTAGATAATGAGAATGTGTATAAAAAGGGATGCTTTTTAAACCTGATTCCTAGGGTGCCACCTGTCCATTTATGATGGCGTAGTGGTCAACGCCTTAGGGGGAACTGTATCTTCCATAGACTCAAAACGAAGTGAAGTATCTCATGTGACTGTGGATAGACTAACACGGGTACCCCTCTGATATGTCTCATCAGGGCTGCTGAAACAATTTATACAGCGGGGTGGCTGAGAGCCATTGAACCAAACTGCAAACCCTCTATATAATGGAATCCACTTCAAGCCAACAGAACAAGGAATACTTGTGGCACCTTAGAGACTAACAAATTTATTTGAGCATATGAAGCCCACGAAAGCTTATGCTCAAATATATTTGTTAGTCTCTAAGATGCCACAAGTGCTCCTGTTCTTTTTGCTGATACAGACTAACCTGGCTACCACTCTGAAACCTATCACTTCATGCCAGGGGGTCTGGCAGCACCCCAAATTCCAGCACCGATGTATCTCATTGAATGAGTCGCACTCATGACTTTCTCTGGCTGTTTCTCGAACCTGGTTCCATTGGTGTTCAGAGACTTTTGGGTCTCTTACAGGACAGACAAAGTGCAGAGCAAGTGAATTTTAGGACCCCTGACCATAGGCAACAAACATAGGAGGCTGACTCTACAGCCTTCACTACACTGGCATCTTCTGTGTAAATCTGCCACTGCCCTACTACTGGTGCCACTCCATTGTTGGTTGCAGCAATAATGGAAGGGCCAACAGTTGCAAGCAGCCATTGACATTTTTATCACTGTGATGTCTAGATCCATTCTGACCTCCAAATCTAGCCAACAGGGACTGGTAAAATCAAGCTGAAGATGGCCCAGAGACCCAGTCATCCACTTGGAAACTGGGAAGAGTCCTTCTCCCTGCCGGTCCCTCAGCTGGTGTAAGCTGGTGAGGCTTCACTGATGTTTAATGGTGCTTTGGTGCTTGTTTACATTGCCTGGACAGCTGTCCTTGTCACTGCATGTAGTGCGACCCTGCAGCCCTGCCACAAACTCAGACCCAACACTACTGCCATGTGCCACGTGTTAGGAAACACTTCTTTGAAACAAGTTAAGTCAGCCAGTGTGGACAGGGTACAGGTAGCTCTCCCCCCAAGGAATGCTTGGAATATCCAGGGTGGTGTTTAAAATGACCCCGTCCTGAGAGGCTTTCAGTGGTAGCTTGCAGGTGAAGGAAGCCTGGTGGGACACGGCTCTGGGATCTCTTGCTTTCCAGATTGATCCTAGTCTGAGCCCTTCTTTTTCAGCCCCTTCTCCACTGAGAGCTGGGGCCTACCCACTGTCATTCCTGCTCTTTGCATCAAGCAGAGGGGGTCACTTGAGTGCCTCCCATCCCTGTCACTGCTTTCAAGGGCTGATGGCTCTGCTTGCACAAAGGGACTGATTAGCTCCAAGGCTTTATTCTGCTAACATGGAATTGCAGCTGGTGGGCAGCACCCGAGATGCACTCCCCCAAAGCAAGAGCGAGTTCCCTGCCCTGAAGAGCTTACAATCTGGGTGTGCATAGCAGGGTGAAAGGGCAGAGCAGGGAGGGAAGCTGGCCTGGCCAGCAGGCTTCATGGGTTTCCAGAACTTGTTGGAGGAGCTGGCAGGGGACGGGGTCGGTGGTGTACAGCCTGGTGACACAAAGCCAGGGATGTGAGCACAAGCCCCGTAGCGAAGAGATGCTGGCGGAAGGGAAGCGAAGATGTAGGCAGGAGCATGGCTGGGAGGGGGAGAGGTCTGAAGGGTAGGTAGATGGAGAGGTTCAAAAGGAGCGTTACATGACCAGGGTGGGCGTTGTGGGCAGCCTGGAGCTGGGGCCGGGTGGGGCAGTTGGAATAATCAGGATGAGGAATTCACAACCCATATAAAGATGTGACCGTGTCCACTTTGGTGCTCCCCGGGGATCAACAGGGCCCCAGGAGCGAAAGAAAAGCTGCCCACCAAGGGCTCCCCTGTGCCGGGTCTTGGCGGGGATCGTTCCCTCCCGGCGGCTCGCTAATGCAGCGTCTCCCTGGGCAATCTTTGGGCCCCGCCAGAGATGAGCAGAATTCCTGCCCCGTCCCTTCTCACCCCGGGGGCCACCTGCACGTTCCCGGAGTCCCGGCTGAAACCACCCCGAGGGAAGTCTCTTCCCTCACTGGCTGGACTCCATCTTTGAGCGGTTCTGCCCTACTTTGGGAGCCGGGCTCACCTCCCCCGAGCCCCCTGCCACGAGCCGTTCCCGGCCTGATTCTCGGCGCAGCAGGGGCGGGCGCTTCCCTGCCCTCCCCGGGCGGGGTTGGGAAGGGGAGCGGAGCGGAGCCGCCAGCTGCATTGGACCACGGCCGGGCGTGTTTGTTTTGGAGCAGATGTAAACGCGGGGCCCTTTGCGCTGGGAGGCGGCGCAGATGGCGAAGGGGTTTGCTGAGGCCAAGCCCTGAGGCCCCTGGAAGGAAGGCGGGGTGAACTCCGCTCCTGTCCCGGGGCTCGCTCCGAGTTCGCCCTGCTCCCCTCCGCCGCCGCCCCGTATCCCCGCGGCTGGCAGGGGAGTAGCGAGCCCTGCTAGGGCGGGGTGGGGGCTCTGATCTCTCCCGGGTCGCTGCCTAAGCCAGCCCTGGGCCATTGTGGCAGCCGGCACCCGCGGCCTCCTCCCCGCGACCTGCAGCCTTTTGTTAGGCAGATGCAGGCAGGAGGCGGGGGGGGGGGGGGGGGGGCGATGACCAGCCCCGCTTCCCACGTCACGTTGTGAGTGAGACAAAACAGGAGCAAAGCTCAGGCTCGCAGACGCACTGAGCTGCCTCCCCCTCGCGCGTCGGCGCCGCCGGGCTCCGAGCCGCCCAGAGGCCGGGAGCGCAGGGCGGCCGGGGTGGGGCTGGGGCTGGAGCAGGGCGAGCTCTCCGGCCCCGCCAGCCGCTGAGCCCCCTGCCCTGGGCTCGGGATTTCAGCACCGCGGAGAGCTCCCCGCGGCCGGCCGGCCGGCCCCGGGCATGGCCAGCGCGCAGCAGGGCGAGAAGCAGCTGTTCGAGAAGTTCTGGAGAGGCACCTTCAAAGCCGTGGCCACGCCGAGACCCGAGAGCGTCATTGTCGCCAGCATCACCGCCCGCAAGCCGCCGCCGAGGTGAGGCTCGGGGAGAGGCTCCGCCGCCCTGGGTCAGAGGGAGCTAAGCCAGCCCATTGCGCTCGCTGGGGCTTGGCTGGAGTGGGGGAGCCAGCGTCCGGCAGGGCAGGGCATGGGAGGGGGCGTAGGTTGGGGGTCATCTCCCTGGGAAACTTTCCCTAGACTCCCGTTGGGACTAGGGTGACCAGACAGCAAGTGTGAACAATCGGGACAGGGGCTGGGGGTAATAGGAGCCTATATAAGAAAGACCCAAAAATCAGGACTGTCTCTATAAAACCAGGACATCTGGGCACCCTAGCTGGAGGGGGGTGAGCAGCCGGCGGCATGTGAGCGCTTTGGTTTCCTAGCTCTGCTCCGGTCTCTGGGGCAGCCAGGGATGGAAATATCCCCTCTTGCTGCTGCGGTGCGGAGGGGGAAGGCAGCAGAGCGCTTCGTGCCAGGTTGAGGTCTGTGTCTGGGTCACTGCCCGCCTGAGTGGAGTTGGCTAGTGGGAACCAGACTCAGTGGGGTGGAGGTGGAAGGGTCAGGCGCGCCGCTAGTCAGTTTGAATGAAAGGAAACAGGAGAAATAAGACCAAGGACCTGACCTGGAGGAAGGGAGGTCGGTGGCGAGGGAAGACTGAGCAGGTGGGAGGATTTAGCACTTGCTTATTGGTGACACAGTCAAAGTTGGATCATTTAAAAATTAACCCTGAGCAAAGCTATTCCTGTAATGAGCCCTGTCCTGCTATTTCATCCCAGCCCCAGCAAGTCCTTAGCTCTTCTAGAAGGGAAACAGCTCAGGTGAACTCCTGCTCCAAGCTCCTACAAGAGCCAGGGATCCTAAAAGAGCTAGTGTTTCCAGAGGAGATACAGCTGGCTGAATGCTGCAAGGACTGGTGAACGTTCAACCCGCCAGCTCTCTTTGGGGTCTGTGCCTCCTTCATGGTCAGGCCCAGTACAGGCAGACCAGCACAACTGTTCACAGAAATGTGCACAGAAGGTTTAGGCATCACAAATGTTCCTGCCAATCTGTATTCCCCTGGGTACTAGCCCAGAGCCTTCACCTTGTGCTTTTGGGAGTCATCCAGTCATTGCGCTTTAATAATACAATGTGGCTCCGCTGACCAGTACCCCCAGCAAATATTCTGAAGCAGTGGTCCTGGTGAATGCTGGAATATATTTGCGTAGCCCATTTGTTGGTGTGGAGGTGGGGGGACCTCCCAGACTTGAAAATCCAAGTCTGGTTCCTGATAACTTGCAAACAGGAAACTAATTCTGTACCCCAGTGGCTCTCAATTTTTCCAGACAACTGTACCCCTTTCAGGAGGCTGTTTTGTCTCCCGTACCCCCAAGTTACACCTCACTTAAAAACTACTTGCTTAAAAATCAGACATAAAATGCAGAAATGTCACAGCACACTATTACTGACAAATTGCTGACTTTCTCATTTATACCATATAACTATAAGATAAATCAATTGGAATACAAGTATTGCACTTACATTTCAGTGCATAGTATATAGAGCAGTATAAACAAGTCATTGTCTGTATGAAATTTTAGTTTGTACTGACTTCGCTAGTGCTTTTTTCTGTAGCCTGCTGTAAAACTAGGCAAATATCTAGATGTGTTGATGTATCCCCTGGAAGACCTCTGCATACCCCCAGGATATGTGTACTCCTGGTTGAGAACCACTGCTGTATACCACTCCCCGCAAACCCATTCACTTAGCTCTAATTCTGAGTTTATGCTAAAGTGTCCCTGTAAATTTTGTGATCAGTAACTTAGTGGTTTGTGGCAGGTTTTGTTTTCAGGATGACTGGTAACCAGTATAGGCAGGTGCATAAACGTCCTGGAAATACCCAAATCTGCGAAGCTGGCATTGTCATGACCTGCCACATCCTGGGGCTAAAACTTAAAGATGGCAGGTTGTGCTGCCTGCAATGGTTCAGTATCTTATCCGCCTTTCATTCCTTAAAGATCATGGGAGATAATGACATCTGATTGTGGTCTTTTATTTAGTAATTATGGAACACACTGGTCTACAGCTGTCTAACAGAGAGACCAATATTTTACTTGACGTCTGTGTCCCTCCCCTTTATTGTTGGGGAGGGTTAAGATGTCTATGAAGGTTGAAACAGAGAGATGATGGCTGTGTATGCCTATTCCAGTCTCTTGTGCTTTTGAACTGATATTTGTGTTTAAACAAATAATTGTGTAGGTGTCTATCTGTAATTCCTCAGAGGATTTCTCATAAAAAAAATCAATCACAATCAAAATGAAGGGACAGCAGGATAAAAGGACTGAATAAAATAACGTTAAGAGCCATGAAAAGTGAAAATGTTTCTTTGCTTTGAACTAGGAGTATAGTATAGTGTTTTAAGGTCAGGGTTTCTCATTTTCTTGGGTTGCTGCCATTAATTTCATCCTTTGATGACTGAGGAATACTGTGAGTTGCGTGCAGTTCTTAGCAGAAGAAAATGATTGGATTGTATATTATCCTGGAAACTTACAGCACAAAGCTTACTCCAGAGCCTCTCCCTTTATTGTTGTGCCAACAGCGATGCCGTCTGTCCTATAAGCATTTTTAAAACCTTCGGTTGGATTTTCTTTTCTTTTTTAACCTCTTCCCACCTTTACATTCTAGAAGTCAAATCCTCATTTGCTACAAATCATTGCAATTCCATTGAAGTTAACAGATCTGTGCTGGTTCACATCTGCTAAAGATTTGGCTTTAGATATTTTAAAAGGAGTTCCATAGCCCTGCTATTTCAAATCTTTTTAGTGCGCTGAGAACCCTGTCTCTCTCTTTTCCCCTCCCCCGAACTCCATATCCATTCTGGAAAATAATTGTGCTTTAGAGCCAGCTACAGCAACATCTCACTAGAGCCGGCACCCCTAGAACTTGTAGAACATCCTCTTAGAACCTCCAGAATTCCCACTGATCCAACCTGCAGTGCTGTCGGTCTAACTCTAGACCCTGGAACCCGTAGAATGATTGCCTACTTAGCACCCCCATCCCTGAACTTATCACCAAGTCAGTACAAATGCAGATGAATATTTTTTTTGCCTCGTAAACTCAGGAGAGGACCTAGGAAGATTCCAATTTAGGTTGAGATCTGCTCCCCTTTCATTCACAGCAACTAACTGGCTCACTGTCAATAGGTGGACTCGGATGAAATGGGAGTCTAAATATAGACATTTTCATGTGTTAAGTGGTAATGCGGCATTATTGCAGCTGGGCTCCTATAAAAGGCTGTGTCTTATTGGTTGCGTTTGCAAAGAATCAGTTACTTTGGATCTTCCAAATACAGCCCATGCAGGAAGACAAGATGGGGCCTGATTCCCACTGCCCCATGCCTTGTGTAATCATATACCTATACCAAGTGGGGGCAAGTTGCTACCCAATCAGAATGGCAGGGTTTTGCACAGGTGTAGATGCTGGCACAGGGCAGCAGAGAATCCAACCCAGGCTCCAGTCTTGTGTGCCAGCTGCTGTCCTCTTTCCAGAGTTTTGCTGATATGCTGAAAACCAACACTTGGGATTGGCCTTGCGTGCCTGGCCATGGACAGTACTGGCAACTGTCCTAGGTGCCCTCGGGCAGGTTAGAAGGGTACAGAGGGGCACCCAGCAGTCTGTGCCCAGAACGAATTCTAGTGCCGTCAGCCAGTGTTCTCCTACAGGTTCCTGGGCAGCGCATTTTGGCCCCCTTGAAGGAGGAACAGCATATTCTCCATTTTTCACCTGCCCTTAGTGGTAGAGGGTGGAGGAGAGAGGTGGAGCCATTGCCATTACCTTCCCCCACCTGCTTTCAGACAAGTAACCCTCAAAGGAGGGTGCAAGCAGCGTCTCCATAGGGTTTCTGGGCTGCCCAGAAACAAGACAGAACCTTCTCCACCCTAACCCTTCCCCTCCCCAGGGCACCCAGGCTACCAGGATCTATTAGGGTTTGAACAGTGCCAGTCAGTCCAGTGTGGGAGCGGGGCTGCCAGCTGCACAGATCAGTCACTGATTAGTTGCCATGGGGGCTGCACCCCTACTTGCTCTCCAGCACGCCCGCAGGGATACCTCTGGGGCACAGCAGATAAACCCAAGCCCCTTGCATAGATGCTAACTACACAACAACGTTTACAGGCAAAAAAAAAATATCTGTCAGTCTCGTAACATAGCAATAGATATTCCATGTATGCTTGGCTGATTTCTTGCAGCTCCCGTTGCCTCCAAGTGGTGTTTTTGGAGCTCAGCACCTCTGGAAAATCAGGCCTGAATAGTCCAGAAAGGTTTATTTAAAGTGTTTTTATTCCTCATTCAGATGCTTGTACAGTAATATAAGGAGGCCCCAGTGGTTTATTCCAGCTGAGAAAACAAGCATTCATATACCAATTTGCTTCCTAAATTTCAAAGACGCAGATTACAAGGTGGTAGCTCTCAGTTAATTACAAACACACACACTGGTAAAACACATCCAGTGGCTTTCTCTTCCTTGTGTTGTAGGTCCTGACCCTCTAGCTTCTCTGTCACTTGTAAGGGAAGAAGAATAAGTAGTTTAAATGCATCGAGCAGAATTATGATCTCTAAAAAGTGAGTCACAGCTCTTCTATAGATAGAACATGAGAATGGCTTTCTACCCATTTGGTTCAACCAAGGATTGCGACTTAAAACCAAAATAGCAGTTAGTAATTCAAAGCAATGTTTGTGCTGCACATATTCAGGGGGGTTCTTCTGACAGCCTGTGGGCCATCACAAGTGCTGTATAATGGATGGCTCTGAGCTTGGAAGATAGTGATGCAGTTTTGTGTTTGAATTGGTTTCTTATTTTCTTATTAAAAATGAATTTAACAGGGAAATTTTTGTTGCCATTTTCTTGATTTTTGTGGGGCAGGTTCATGTTATCTCTTAGGACACTAACAGTGGGCACGTCTAGAACACTTTGCATCCGAAGATCTTAAAAGGTTAAGCATTGAATCCTTGAAGCATATTATTAGCCCTTTTTTCCAGAAGGAGAAACTGAGGCAGACAACTGAAATGCCTTGTCCAAGGTGTGTCAGCTCATCAGTGATAGAGCTGGGATTAGAAACCAAGATTAACATTGCAGCACCTCTGAGTGGGATTATTATTTTTTTAATAATCAATTTACAAGGAACTTCAGTTTCCCCATGAGGTGAAGTGACTTTCCCAAGGTCACACAGTTAGTCAGTGGCAGAGACTGGAAAAAGTGTGCAGTTTTTCTGACCCCCAGTCATGTGCTTCAGGCACTAGATGGTGCTTCCTCTCTGGTGTCAGAATTGTCAGAAATAATCAGAGCACTTTGTTGAGGCACCATTTCAGGACAGGAAGGTAAATGTTTCTACTCAAGCTTTACACATTGATATTCATGACATTTGAATTTTTTTAATCAAATAAGCATGCGAGTAGACCACTTGATTTTCTCTGACCCACCTCCCCAGCATGTTGTAGGGTGGGTTGGGGAGGGGGGGCTGACCCACAAGTGCAAAGAACACAGTTACCAATTCAAGGGAGTAATTAGTATGTCTCTTCTGAAGTGTTGCCCTTTTACTTCTCCACCATAATGGGATATTACTATGCACAGAAAACAGTCTCTTCTATCACACACTAGATCAAAGCTAATGACAATGCCATCTGAGCTTTGGCTAAATACGGATCATGCTGGGGGTCTAGAGAGGGAGATGCTGGGACAGGACTACTTTCTGATGCTAACACCATGGGGCAGAGGGCCTAGTCTTGCAAGATGTCAGGCATCCTCAGTTCCCACCACAATCACTGGGGTTGAGGGCTTTTGGTAACTCGGGATAGCTCAGTGGTTTGAGCATTGGCCTGCTAAACCCAGGGTTTGCGAGTTCAATCCTTGAGGGGGCCATTTAGGGATCTGGGGCAAAAATCTATCTGGTGATTGGTCCTGCTTTGAGCAGGGGGTTGGACTAGATGACCTCCTGAGATTCTATGGCAGATGTCCTGCTGAATCACTTGTGTGTTTAAGAAAAGGATTTGGCCCTAAAACACTTGTATGTCATATCTGTGGGGCTAGATCTTCATCTGGTGGCAATCAGCAAAGCCATTGAAGTCAAAGGAGCTATGCCAGTTTACAACAGCTGATGCTGTGACATATCAAGTGCTGATTTCAGGAGTCTGCAGCAATATTTCTTCTGGGGCAGATTCTGCTCACAGCCACACCAGTGTGGATTCACTGGGCTTGATTCGCAGCTGTTCCTCCAGCTTTACAGGGAGGTGAATCCATTGAAATCAGCAAAGTTCCTTTGCTAGAAAACAGGATGATCACAGGGCTGAGTCATCCCAGGGGCTGCAATAGTTGCTCTAGATTTACACCAGTATAACCAAGCACAGAATTTGGCCCACAGGGTCTAATTGGTAAGACAAACTCCCCCAGAGAATAAAACAGTTCAAGCTAAGTGCAGTGACAATTTAATTCATGAGCAGGGTGTCGTGCTCTCTAGTATTAGGGCTGTTTGCACTTCACCAAATCTGCATTTTTCTCGGTCCTTCAGCTTCAGGAACGGGGGAGGGAAGGGGAAAGCTATTTCCATTCCCTTCTTGGTGGGGGGGAATAGCGCCTCCCCCAAGTCAGGATGTTAGACGGTCTGCTGCTCTCTGAACTGCCTCCCCAGACTGTCCTGCTTTTTGCCGCCTGTGATGTATATCTACATTAATGCAGACTTTCAACTGGCAGTGTCAGAAGACCAGCTGTAGGAGCATGTTTTGTTATGGACAAGCGTGAAATTTACAATCTCTCTGATTGTGATCAATCAGATTAGGAAATTGAAAAAGACACTGCTTAGACTTCCAAATAAGAACAGCAAATCTAGTTTCCACAGAAAGCATTCAGAATATCTTCTGTCTTCATGCATGAGAGAAACCACAATTTCTACCCCCCACCCCATGCACCAGGCTATATTACTTGCACATAGCTACCAGAGCTGTGTCTAAATGCTACGCTTTCTCTTGAATTTCACCAAAAGATCCTTGCTTTTTAAATATGTCACAATCGAAGATGAAATAAAACACAGAATTAAGATGTCATAGAAACAAAGCAAGCCCAAGTAACAGGAACAATACCAGGCTTCCAAAATGGTGATTAAGTAATTCATATTGATGAGGGACTATTCACAACAAATATTCAGATACTATGGACTAAACGTTTCCTGGGTGCTTGATTTGCCAAAGCTTTATTTCTAGTTTGACGGCTATGTGGAGAAACGCAGGATGTGATAATTTCCAGGCTTCATTAAAAGTTAGCAAATGCAAGTGTTCTTTCATTTTACAAGACAATAAACACTCCAGTGGGAGGGAGGGAACCATCTGTGCTTAGGTGTAGAAGGCTTTTAATGTAACAGGAAAAGTGGTCTGATAAACTCCACCCTTGGTGCTTTGCACACAAGCCAATTCTGCTGCTAACCCCATGGAACAGGGTCTCTGAACTGGCTCTCTGTTAGCAGCATTCTTGCTGAGAGGGTTCAACATCTCCATGCAAAGGCAGAATTGTGCTCCTCTTGTCTTCCCACAGCATATGTTGCAGAAGAGCAATACCCTGCACAGGAAATGTGATACTCCCTGTGGTCTGTCCGTCCGCATGGAAACGCCCTGCCACAGGTGTTAGGTTCGTATTGTTCCCAGTAACAAATTTCAGTTACTCCGTCCAACAAAACCACCCTCCACGTCTCAAGCTGGGGCTCTGGTTCTGTTCCTGCAGGTGAGGCATTTTGCCCCACACAGAACCAAATCTTGCCCTCACTCATATCCATCAGGGGATGGCCTTGTGGTTAAGGTGCTGGACTAGACTCAGGAGACTGTGAGGCAGTTCTCTGCTCTGCCCCAGACTCTGTGTAACCATGGGCAGGGTCGCTTAATCTGTCGGTGCCTCAGTTCCCCAGCTGTCAAATGGAGAAAACATACCTCCCCCCCCCCTTTTTGTCTTGCTTGTTTAGATGGTAAACTCTTCGGGGCCGGGGCAGTCTCTCACTGTGTCAGTACAACCCATAGCACCAGGGTGCCTCAGTCTCAGCTGGGGGCTCTAGGTGCTACCGGGATATAAATAATGAAGTTACACTCGTGAGTTCTGTGAAGTCAGTAGGTTCCATGGTTATCAATGAGGGCAGCATTTGTTTGACACTCTCTCTTTAGAAGGCAGGTGAGAGTTACTCACAAAGGAAAGAAGATCACAGGTCCCTGGCTTCAGTATGGTAGTCTCATAAGTATTTTACACTGATTCTTTTTTTTTTAATGTGAGCAAAACATCCTATTTCATAGATTCATAGACTCTAGGACTGGAAGGGACCTCGAGAGGTCATCGAGTCCAGTACCCCTCATGGACCAAATACTGTCTAGACCATCCCTGATAGACATTTATCTAACCTACTCTTAAATATCTCTAGAGATGGAGATTCCACAACCTCCCTAGGCAGTTTATTCCAATGTTTAACCACCCTGACAGTTAGGAACTTTTTCCTAATGTCCAACCTAGACCTCCCTTGCTGCAGTTTAAGCCCATTGCTTCTGGTTCTATCCTTAGAGGCTAAGGTGAACAAGTTTTCTCCCACCTCCTTATAACACCCTTTTAGATACCTGAAAACTGCTATCATGTCCTCTCTGTCTTCTCTTTTCCAAACTAAACAAACCCAATTCTTTCAGCCTTCCTTCATAGGTTATGTTCTCTAGACCTTTAATCATTCATGTTGCTCTTCTCTGGACCCTCTCCAATTTCTCCACATCTTTCTTGAAATGCGGTGCCCAGAACTGGACACAATACTCCAGCAGAGGCCTAACCAGTGCAGAATAGAGTGGAAGAATGACTTCTCATGTCTTGGTTACAACACACCTGTTAATGCATCCCAGAATCATGTTTGCTTTTTTTGCAACAGCATCACACTGTTGACTCATATTTAGCTTGTGGTCCATTATAACCCTAGATCCCTTTCTGCCATACTCCTTCCTAGACAGTCTCTTCCCATTCTGTATGTGAGAAACTGATTGATCCTTCCTAAGTGGAGCACTTTGCATTTGTCTTTGTTAAACTTCATCCTGTTTACCTCAGACCATTTCTCCAATTTGTCCAGATTATTTTGAATTTTGACCCTATCCTCCAAAGCAGTTGCAATCCCTCCCAGTTTGGTATCATCTGCAAACGTAATAAGCGTACTTTCTGTGCCAATATCTGAGTCGTTGATGAAGATATTGAACAGAGCCGGTCCCAAAACAGACCCCTGCGGAACCCCACTCGTTATACCTTTCCAGCAGGATTGGGAACCATTAATAACTACTCTCTGAGTACGGTTATCCAGCCAGTTATGCATCCACCTTATAGTAGCCCCATCTAAATTGTATTTGCCTAGTTTATCAATAAGAATATCATGCGAGACCGTATCAAATGCCTTACTAAAGTCTAGGTATACCACATCCACCGCTTCTCCCTTATCCACAAGACTTGTTATCCTATCAAAGAAAGCTATCAGATTGGTTTGACATGATTTGTTCTTCACAAATCCATGCTGGCTATTCCCTATCACCATAGATTTCTAGGGTCTCTGTGCTGTGAGCCCCGAGGATTCATCTCTCTAGTGTAGCAGAGGGTCCAAGAGATCATAAATCTAAAACATTTGCCAGCGTTAAGCAGGTTTCCTCAATGAACTCTGCCTGTCCTATGAACAGCATCCCTCATGGCCCTGTGCTCTACAGCCAGAACAGAGTGGAAGGATCATAGTTACGTTACTGTCACTCTGGGATGCTGACAGCGTTATCTAGGGTTATCTGACGCTTCCTAACTTATTCATTAGATCTATACGTGTCAGCTATATGCGTCCGCTCTCCATCCTAGAAGGAAAGTTGCTCTAAGGTTTCAGATATTTCCTCTTAGAAACATCTAGCAGGCAGATCTCTGTTCTCAGGTATGCTTTTTTTTTTCCCAAATGTTTTGTCTGTGATTTGATAAAGCGCAGTGGATTAGCCTTTTTCCTCAGCACATTCTTGGCCAACTGAAGGGAGCATCTTTAGCCTTATCTAGGAGAGAGGGGCAGACAGGGAGAGGAGCCTAGCTAGCCAAATTAAAAAATGAAGTTGACCTGTCTGGGTTTCTGTTTAGTCACACACTTGACAGCTGCTCATCTGTCCGTTTTACAGAATTTAACCCTGTAATTGGTTTCTTAGGCTTTCCAGTGGTAGATAGAATTGCATCCTCTATAGCATAGTGCTAATCAGAAACTCTTGTCTGACTTCTGAATTAATTGGGAGAAATCCTGTTCTCCCAGCCGGTGTCACTCCCCTGTGCACCAATGGGACGGAGCAAAGAGGGTGGCCTATAACGTCGCTGCTCTGTGTGGTTCCTGCATCTTGCACAGCTAAAGAAACCTGAGAATGCCTTGAACATAAACCAGCTGCAACAGCTACAGAAACTAGCCCCCAATCAGCATGGTGTAGGAGTGCCCTGACTAGAGCCGCTCCGACCACTAGCTGAAACGGAATCTGCTCTTTCAGCTTTGCTGAAACGGTTTGTGGCGCTGTCTGGGCTTCAGTGAGAAGTTTGTCAGGAGCCAGGGAGCTAGCCAGCCAGTGAGGCCACTGGCCTGGAATACGGGGCTATGTCTACACAGCCTGCAGCAGTGAGTCTCCTAGCCCAGGCTAGGAGCCGCCACTTCACAATGCTGTCTGCGCAGCTATTTTTAGAGTGCGAGCACGAGCCCCCAGTCTGCCAGCCCACGCTGGGAGGCTCGCGGTTGTGGGCTGTGTAGCCGGACCCTGGGAGATCCGGGTTCAAGTCCCTGCTTTGTCATTCCAGCTGATGCTGAATCAGGCCAACCCTTGTGAGTCAGGGCCTTGACCCTGGGTAACCCTCCATCCAGGCCTGTGCCCTGGCCACCAGGCTATAATCGGTCTGTCTTTCTCTAGTGTCGAATTAAACCACATTTCAAAACCTTGACAGTTTCCCTGAAACAGAATTGTCCTTCCCCAGACTGCACTAGTCCCGACCCACCCCCTCTCAGTAACCAGGCCCTCTGGCAGCCAGGAAAGTATGTGGTAGCAGAGCCCCTACGTGGGCCATAAAGGCGGTATAATGCCAAGCCCGTCCTGTACCATGCTCAGCTTAGCTGGACCCAAAGATCAAGCCCTTTGGGGTCTGGAATCCAGTCAAGCTCTAGGGGGTTGGGAGCACGTTCTCTAGTAAAAACCCATGCGTCATCCTGGAACAAAAGAAGAAATTAACCCCCTCTCCCATCTCACTTCCTCCTCACCGCCACCTGAGCTTCTGGTGCTGCTGTGGGATGAGTTTAGAGACGTGCCTGGAGCTCAAGCTAGAATAGCTTGACCATCGGTGAGGGTCACTTGCACTCCGGTGTGAAGCGGGCTGGAGCCCCTCTGGGAGGCAGGGAGAAGTGCTTTCTTAAGTAAATGGATTATTGATCAGCTTGTAGCGTTAAAGAACAAATAAGACAATCAGGAAAAGGGACTTTTCCAATTAACCTTTCCTGAAACGTGGCCGAGCTGTGCGGTGCTGGGACCTGCATGAAAAGGGAGCACCAGGCAGAGGACAAACCGCTCCAAAGTAGGCCTGCATTGGAAATCTTCGCGCATGTCTACACCGCAATCCAAGGTGTGACTGCGGCCCCGGTAGACGTGCCTGTTTGGATCTTGCTAGCTCGAATCATAGCAGCAGTGAAGTCGTGGCAGCATGGACTGACTGACCCTGGCATTGTACAGGAGCGGCTAGTTGTGGGGCTCTGGCTTCGCTGCTGTTGTATCCGGGCGAGCTAGATCAAAGCTAGCCAGGGTATGCAAGCATGTGCTGCAATCACACCTCTGACTGCAGTGTAGACATGTCCTAAGAGCCCACCAACGTCAGGTGGGTCTGGGGTTTACTGGCCTTTCTGGTCCACTTACTCTTATTGTTAAAAACATGCCACCTCATTCAGCTGCCCCATTCATGTGAGGTTAAGAAGGGGGTAAGAGGGATAAGCTGAGATGGAAAAACTCATCCCTTGAACTGCAAACCCCCACTGGGATGTCCTGGGCTCAGAAATGGCCTTGAGCTTTGCTCTTTTCCTTGGGCCCCCCACAGGAGAATGCAAACCCAGGCATCGAGCTGGGGGAGAGACACGTTCTCCATGGGAAAATAAAGATAGGGCTACCTCAGCTCTATTCTTGATGCACAGCCTAGACTGCCCAGTGGCTAGGGAAAGCATGGGATGTGGGGAATGCCCATCCTGTGGAACTATCTGCTGGAGAGGGACGAAAACTCTGTTTATGGAACTTGGGAGTTTCCCCCAAATTGTTCCATTGCTAAGGATGAGGGTGGTACCCACCATATGCACCCTTATGGAGCAAGACAGTGATTCCACTCGCAGCTTATGCTCTCTGAGGTGGTACCAGTGGCTCAGAGCAAGCTGCTCAGTGGTCCTGTGACATTGCACCAGCTGGGATGTCCCCCGCCCCCAAGCAGTGTAGCCAGAAGGGGAGGGACAGGGAACTCCTGAACCCAGGGGAGGTTTCCTGAGCGTGAAGGGAGATTCCCAACAAGCGCTCACTGGACATACAGAAGGTTCTTCCTGTGATCTAGGGGAGGGGAGATAGCTGACCTCCCCTGTCCATGCAGGAATGGGAAGATCTGTACATGGGGGGGGGGTCTCAGATCTCAGGGGAACATTTCCCCACCCAGGTTGGGTTTTGTGTTTAAATTGAATCACTCTAGGAAGTGGGAAATGGGTTTAGATGGCAGGAAATGAAGATTCCTGAACTGAGACTTGTGACATGGTCCAAGCCTTCCGCAGACCCTTAGCCTCCGGGCTGATGACTCATCCCGTGGAACAAAGCAGGAGGAAAGTGCCTCCTGGCAAAAACCTGGGAACCAGTGAGTTCCAGAGCTTGGTATTTTTTAGGCCAGAAGGGACCATGCTGTCATCTAGCCTGACCTCCTGTGTAACGCAGCTGTTTGGGATTCCAGTTGTTTCTCTCAGCAATGTCACTGAGCTGGCAATGGTGGTTCCTGCTGCCTCAGAAACGTAACCCCTTCTGCCCCACCATTCTGGACTGGGCAATAATTATTTAGATTTTAGGTCTTATTCGCCTTGCACAAAAAATGAAAGGCAGCCTCATGTGAAAAGGCTAATCTCCCAAAGACTGACAGTGACACGAGGAAAACTGAGCAGTAGAAGCAATAAAGCGGTGACCAGGAAGCTCTCCTTTCTTAGTGCTCTGTTCCTCTGCAAAGCAACTCCTGCCCCAGCAGCGTGGCATGCCACGTAGCTTGGGTTACTGATTCCGTGGACAATCTGCAGAGCTTACACATGAAAAGATGGTTTTTCTCCTTTTGTAATGAGGCTCCGGGTCGAGCGGAGCCTCTCCCGTTCACACAACAGCAGCCAGGAAATCCCTGCGGGACACATGGTCAAATCAGGCCTGTTGTTTCCCCGCTGTAGCTGAGTGGGTTAGCCCAGGTGTTGCTATGAGCAGAAGTTGGAGGCAGTTGGGTTGCCCGGGCGTATCTGTTGGCCTGGTTTGCTTGCTGGTGGAAAGACGAACGCTTGACTCCGAGCCAGGCTGAGTAGGAGGAACTGGCGGTGAGATACGTCTTTCACTTATAAACGGAACTGATTTGATCCGGAATCAGCCAGGCGCGATAAACACAGGACTCCATCAAAGCCCGTTTTGACAGGGTTAGTGCAACAGTAAGATCTGCTCCCCGGTACTGCAATTAGGGGCCGCACGTTGCCTGTGGGTGCACAGCTGCATCTCCCGTTTAAGTAAACGGCAGTATTGTGCAGATAGCTGACTTCAAGACAGGACTTGGTTTGACTCTTCTAATTCTGCTTCAGCTGCACTAATTCTACCGTGCCTGGCACAGTGGGGGCCCCGTCTCCGCAGGAGTTCCCAGGTGTTATGGCAATACAGATACGCGATAATCCGGGAGAGCCAACAATTGCCCCATGGCGAACTCTGCGGCTTGGATGATCCATGGGCAGCACCCCGGAGCGGGGTGTTTTCCTCTTTGCCGCATCCTACCTAACGAGCTGCTAAAAGAACTTCCCAACATCCATTCCCTTCCAGGTAGGCTGCAGCCAGCCAAACAGCAGCCATCAGTAAATAGACAGTGCTTATTGCAGCCACATAAATAACACAGTGCCTGCCCTCGAGCACTAATTTAGTGGCACTCAGCAGCGTCGAGTTAATTTCCTGTATAAAAAGTTAAGCTTTTTTTTTTCTTTGCGCTGAGATGAAAAAAAAAAGTTTATTTAATGTTTGGAAATATATTTTGCAATTACAGCTGGATTATTCATGTGTCGCGCTCTCCTGCTTGTAATTGTTTTTTGGTTTTGTTTTTTTAAATGAACAATGGCAAATGGAGAACCCTCTTGGGCGTCCCTGGATAATGGAATTGCATTGCTGTCATCACTTGCCTTTGAAACGGCCACACGGGTGAAAGTTCCTATTTCCTGCGCCAGTTCCGAGCCACCGCTTGGCTGCTAAGGCTGAGATGGATTCACCCCCTGCTTCCCCATCCCTAGTTTTGTCACGTCGAGCGATTTATTTCTTTAAGCAAGGCTTGTCTGGCTTTGCTTAGCTTGTTGATAGGTGATCTAATATCCATGAAATGTTAAATGGCCCAATGAACTAATTAGGTATTAACCTGCCTGCATGAAAGCAGTTTCTTCGCAGGCTGGGATATTGAGAAGAGATTTATTAAATGTTTTTATCGATCCAGGAGTGCCCTTTTATTACTGCTCTTCATGTGTGACGGGTAAATCAAGCGCCACCTACAGGTAGCCTGGGGCTTTGCCACCTGCGGCACTTTCTGCCCCACTAATCTGCTGGGTGGTCATGCTCGCCTAACGGTGTGTTCCGACAGGATCTGTATCCGTAGCAAGGGATTGCGCTGGGAAAAAGCAAAGAAGGGATGAGGTGACTCACATTTTTGCTGATCTCCGCCCTGGTAAAGGGATGCCACCATTTTCCCTAGGATCAGAAGCATCTTTCTGGAGAAGACAGGTTAGCACCTGGAGCTTTTTATGTGTCCCTGGGTGAAATTCCCCTGGGAAAAGGGCCTGGGCAAGGCCGATGCAGCACGTAGACCCTGAAATTACAGTTTCAGGGGCCCACAGGCCTAGTGCTGGTCTTCTAAACCCCTGGAGATTTAAAGGCATTGGATTTGATGCCAGGAGCCTGCCGTTCCTTGGCATCTGGATTAACTTTTTCCTCCCCCCTGCCTTCCCTGTAGAATCTGACAATCGAGATGGGCAAGGCTGGCAATTAGGACATTATCTGGTCATTGCCATTCCAGGGTTGCCCCTTGAGTGGAGCTGAGAAAACAGCCTGGATGGATTTCATTTGCTATTAATGCCCTTCGCTCGAACCACAAGGCCACGTTCCCTTTCACTGGTTTGTCCCCGGATGCACCTGCCATGTGTGATAATCAGGACCCTGAACCCTGCTTCCCTGGAATCCATGAAACCCCCTGGCTGCTTTCAAAGGCTGCGGCAGGGCAGATTCCATCTTCTAAAAGCTGATCCCCTTGACCGATCATTTCCCAGCTCCATTTCCCATCTCCTGTGCAGTAGCTGGCTAGAATAACACTGGGATTCTGGTGCTCCTCTCAGATAGCACCATGGGCTGTCTGCTGCCTGCTAGGGATGGAGACCTGATCTGTTATTACTGTTACCACAGTTCAACCTTTCCTTCTCCTACCAGACTGACAAGCAGTGAGGAGCCTAGCCAAGGGTTTTATGCTTTGCTTCCAGTTTTATGAATTAAAGATCCCTTTAAAAAAAAAAGTGAGAGATGGAAAAGGAGGAGAAACGCAACTTCTATTTACCTCTTCTCCTTATAATACTTTACCCTCTAACACAAACAAAAAAATAAACCATCTTACATAAAGTGTGAACCAGGCTGAAATCCATGCCTTTCCTTTCAAATAGGAGTTCCCTAGGCCTAAAGAACTTTTTTTTGCATCACGGCCGAAGAGTCCTTTTGTATTTCTCAGCCTCCCTGCAATTCCATGTGTTTGTAAATGTAATGTAACTCTTCACACTGCTTTTCTCTTTCAACTCTGCTCTGTTTTCAGAGTCTATTGGTCCTGTTATTAGTCAGTTGTGTTTGGTAGTGAGGTTGACAGCTCCTGAAATTTTTATCATGAGTCTTGTGGTACCCTGCATTCTCTTAAAGCCCCAGCTCCTGGAGTCCAGTGATTGCAAGATTAATCTTGGCTTTATAGGTGTTCAAGCAAAAAGCTTCTAGTCTTCATGGGTGCAGAGAAAAGCTTGAAAATTCAAAGCCAGCGCATCCTGAAGCCAGACACCAGAAGGCAAATGAAATTAACATAAAATATATTTTAATAGTCTCATGATTTTTGGAGAGGCCCTAACTCGTGATTTTTTTGAACATATGGGGTTGGCAATACGTTGGTAGTGCCTAGAAGCCCCAGCCAAGATCAGGGTTCCCTTGTGCCAATGCTGTACAAATATAGTAAGACGGCACTATAAATAGACACAGAGGAGTACCTGCCATTGGCTCCCATTGACGCTCCCCCTTCTTGTTTGGCATCATTCATCACGTGACATGTTACATCTCCAGTGGATTTACTCACAGGATGATTGGGCTTTTACATGATAAGCTTCTCAGGACTTGATCCACACTTCTTATGTCTTGCATAATGAGAGTGCTGCTATATGAATTAATGATCAGTTAGCAACTATTGGTGTGACAGGTGCCCAGTACCTGCTAAGATACATTTTGGGATCATTTCATTAGCAATGACACTAGTTGTTTATATTTGGTATGTTAAATATGCCCCAGTTCTCAACCTGGGCATTGGGAATCGATTTCAGGAGGGCACGCTCACCCTCTTTCAGGGGATCTTCCCACAACTTTTCTGTTGTAACATAGGGTCCTCAAAAGGCTGAAACAGCTGTGGTAGAGGGCACATTGAACGGGGTAGTTACTGCATATTAAATAAGCATCAGGGTCATTGGAAGACAGGTTGGCAGTTGCATGTGCTGTACTGAGGGACAGGAACTCCTGAGCTCTAACGTAGTCTCCTTCCACAGGATGGGGCAAGTTAGATGGGGCCAGATCCAGCAGCAGTTACATATACACATGAATATGATCGGGAAATGGAGGCAGAAAATTTAAAGGCCTAAATCCTACTATCTATAAAATGGGGACAGAACATATTTAATGGCATCAGCAGCCCAACAGAAGACTTAATTTTTGAGGGAACTAGGCGTTACTAGATCAAATGATATCACACCAGTATTTACTGGATCTGAACTAGTACAAATTGAGGCTAAAGTTGGTTAGGGGACTGAGAATTCCTGCTCTATTATTTCACATGGTACCATCGGCATCACATGCTTGCTGCCAACCCAAAGCCTTGAAAAATCAAGTCATTCCCCATGAAAACCATGAGATTGGCTTAAAGTCACGATTTTTTCTTTAAAGTGGGGTCTTTTCTTTGCCTCCTGGTTTCTGAGCACTTGGGTCACATGTTGAAGCTTTATTCTGCAGCCACGGGGAGGCTACAAATTTGAAGTTGAAATTCTCATGAAATCACTTGGCTCCAGGGGCTGGGCCTTCAAGACCAACACCAGATATCGTGAGTTGGCAGCTCTGTGCTCACTTAAGATCTGTATTCCTGCTCTTGTTGATTTCAGTGGGAGCAGGATTGAGGTCTTCTAGCCATCACTACTGCACAACAAATAGCGCAGCCATTCAATGCTAAACCCCGGCAAATGCATTTATAACAATCAGTTGCTGTATAATTACCATCCAAGGAGAGTCTGATTCAGGGCAGCTCTGTTGGATGGGCAGAACATGCAGGGCCCAGAGCAGCAGGACAGTAGGGGCAGCAAAATGGTCTAACTGCGGGTGTGCAGCTGAGCACAAGTGAGCAGGAGAGCCTGTTTCCCAGAGCCCCTGCAGCAGGTCCTGGCCTTATGAAATATACATGAAATCCTTAGCTGAGACTGTTGAGAAACTGCGGCTAGTAAATCTACCGCTAACAGATTTTTAAATAAAAGGCAGTTAAGGTCTGTGCAGTTTGCAGCCTGGATTTCTGCAAATGGGAGGAAGGAAAGAATAGGGAAGGGGAGAAAGACAGAAAGGTGGGCAGTGGCCAATGCCACTTAGGAGACAGTGAGATAAATGCATACCTGCTAGAACTCCACTGACTTCTTTGGCGTTGCCCCGGAGATAAATTTGGCCCATTAAGATTGTCCTTATGAGAGGCTTAGTGTATTTATCAGCTTTGATAGCAGTGGAAGAGGTAAGGACATGACTTATAAAGCCTGTCTTCTTTAGTCCATTACACCAGCTGCACAAGAGCAGACTGGAAGCTTCCCCAGGTGAAATGGAAGTGAACTGATGGCGAGGTGCATCTCTTCCATTAGCGACCAAACTGCTTCGCAGCACTGTCTTCCCCAGCCCTGGCCTTCCAGCACATAGTAAATGCGTCTGAGTTGGGAGCCCAGGTTGAGCCGATGAATCAGCCACAGATTTAAAGGGGGGAGATGCCAGGAAGGGCAGAATATAAAACACTTCCAGCTCCAGAAAATGTCACCTATTGCAGTGGTTCTCAAACTTGGGCCGCTGCTTGTTCAGGAAAAGCCCCTGGTGGGCTGGGCAGGTTTGTTTACCTGCCACGTCCACAGGTTCGGCCGATCGCGGCTCCCACTGTCCGCGGTTCACCGCTCCAGGCCAATGGGGGCTGCAGGAAACGGCGCGGCCCGAGGGACGTGCTGGACGCCCTTCCCGCAGCCCCCATTGGCGTGGGGCGGTGAACTGCGGCCAGTGGGAGCTGCGATCGGCCGAACCTGCGGACGCGGCAGGTAAACAAATCTGCCTGGCCTGCCAGGGGCTTTCCCTGAACAAGCGGTGGCCCAAGTTTGAGCAACACTGACCTATAGGGACTTGGCCAGATTCTCTGCCCTGCACCTTGTGGAGTCATTTGCACTTTGTCCAGGTATATGTAGAATCCCAGTGCTTGCTGTTGGCCAGTCATTTACACTAGTGCAAAGCCAAGGGACCGTGATGGGGCATCAGGTCCAATAGTTCTGCCCCTTGGCTCCTCTTCCTCTTTATCCCACTTCTTTCAGCATCACCCAGAAGTCTTCTCCAGAGGAGACTGTAACCCAGGGCACCCCACAGCCCTGGTGTAATACACGGAAAGAGCTCACAAGAGTCCTCTCCCAAAGCAGGGCCTTGTCTGCCAAGTGTGTACTGCACCGTAGGAGCCAGAGCCAGAATAAATGGCACTCAGCACGAGAGTGTAACGAGCAGTGCTCATGCTGGAACGGAATCATGTAAACACCCCTGTTTCCTGCTTCCTCCCAGTGTGAACGCAATGCTGGCCTTAGCCCAGCTCTCTGGGGACTTCCGGCAGGGGCTTTCGAAACAAGCGCGGGGCTTTCAAACCTTCAGGAAAGAGACGCTCCATTTGTTCATCCCGATGCGCTTTGGTAATGTTCAGAGGCATCTTCCTGGATTCGGCGCGTTGCTAGGTAGCTCAGTCTGGTACACCGCTCAACGGCAGGGTGGGGTCCAGGGACTGAAGAGGCAGCGGTGCTGCAACAAGTTTTATAGTGGGGGTGCTGAGTGTGGAAACCATGCATTGGGTGGTTGTTCCTACTTCAAGCCGAGGGAGGCGGGGGGCGGCGGCAGCACCTATGTGAAGAGGGGAGTGAACTGCGCTGGAAGAACTTTTAATTCCCGGGCACGTTCAGCCTTTGAAAGGGAAAGGCACCTAGCGGGGGCTAGAGCCAGGCACACCGTTCTCTCCGCATCCTGCAGCCCCCTCTGCCGTTCCAAGCCTGGGACACCACACAGGGCTGGCCTACTGCTGTTCTATACCTGCCCAGGGCCTTCAGCGAAGCCTGCCCGGCCGCAAGGACGGAGCCTCTGCCTACCTCCTTGCAGAGCACCCATCACTTGAAGTAGTGGGGAGAGCATTGGACAGGGAATCATGAGAACCAGGTTCTCCTCACAGCTCTGTCACTGACCTGCTGTGACCTTGGGCAACTCACATCACTGTTCCATGCCTCGGTTTCCCCTCCCACCCTTTAGCTATCTAGTCTGTTTGAAGGGTAAGCTCTTGGGGACACTCAGAGTTTGCCCAGTGCCTAGCAGAATGGGGCCCTGGTCTCAGCTGCAGCCCCTAGGCACTACTGTAAGATAATAGTAACCAAGTCTAAACTCTAATGGGGACAGGGCTGAGACCAAGGAAGTTATTTTCACTTTGCTAAACCAGATTTGCACCAAGTGCCTAGAGTGCATTAAATCCATGCTGCCATTTATCCCTTGACAGTGCGAGTCAAACTCAAAAGCCCAAATTCTCTCCTCTTGTTGAATTTTTAGTTATTCTCTTTCATGGGTGACTTACTGCATTTGCTTGTATCTCACCCTGGTTGGCATGTTTAACTTTTATTTACCCAAGTCATTGCAGGGCCATGCAAGTGTAACTAAAAGAGTAATTAGCAATTTTAAAAAACCCACTCTTGACAGCCCTCTGAGAGCAGGGACGGGTTCTGCACCCCTGCTAGTTGGCTGCTTGAAACCAGCCTGGATTTGTTTTGTATGTTGCATTTTTCACTATGGCAGATTTAATTAGCAGCTCATAGGCCGAGTGGTGAATCTGGCTGAGGTGAATGGAGTTCCTCCCCTGTTTACATCAGGGCTAAGTCTGGCCCCAAGTCGTGCTGAGAGAGATGGGTTTGAATATGAGCTGAATTGAAAAAATAAGGATCTTTTCCTGCATGGTGGATCTTGGAGAATGGATGTCACTTGAAAAACACACTGCTTGTGTAGGGGTGTGATATATATTGTCTTCTGTACTACACCAGCAACTCAAGGCTCCTGTGTTAGGTGCTGCACAGACGTGTAGTGGGGCAGATCCTGCCCCCAAGAGCTTGTAACCTGAACAGCTAAGACAAAGGAGGGAGTAGTATCCCTATTTCACAGGTGGGGAACGGAGGGCTTATCTCCACGGACATTTAGCTCGGGGTAACTTAAATCTCCCCCGCGCTAGTTTGCTGTGGATTGTCGATCCGTGTGGACCCTGCTGATGCACACTAACAGTTAAGTAGTTTGCTTTGATCTAGTCCTTTTTGAAATGTGACTAGGTTGAAGCACACTGAGCAGCAGTTTGTGTGCAGCAGCAGGGTCCACATGGACAGCTGGTCCACAGCAAGCGAGTGCGATGGAGACTCCCAGCCCAGCTTGCCGCAGTCTGACTGTTCGTGCAGACAGATCCTGAGGCACGGAGCTGAAGCAACTTGTCCAAGGTCCCACAGGGAGCATGGGGGAGCTGGGAACTGAACATGGTTCTGCTGATTGCACTCTTTTGCCTTAACCACAAGTTCATCCTTGCTCCCATATCACCAGAATGCATCTCAGCTGGGTCCAAAAATGCTCTCTCGGTTTCCCTTGTAGTTGGGAAGTGGACAGTGACCAGCTCTGGAGCTGGCATGGCTAGAAAGCAAGGATCTCACTCGCAGCTGGCTCAGTCCCTCACAGTATGAAGAACCACTGCTGGGCTTGTGTCCACCTGGCCTAAACTCCGTGTGCAGCTCCCGAGAGCAGGATCTGAGTGGATTTCTAATTACGCCCACCTGCCGGACATTCTGCACGCGTCCCCTGGCTGCATTCGTATCTCGCTAGCACAGACAGTGAAACGCAACACGCTGACAGACAGAAACCACAACCTTGAGGCAGCCCCTTGGTAAATGAGCCATTACCAGCAGGTCCCAGAAATGAGTGAGGGGCCCCATCCCCTGAGCCTCCCTCTTCTTCTCAGAGCCAGTGGCCAGGATGGCAGATGGCCTTTTAAGTGGGTCACACCAGGCTAGCTTGGGGGAATTTACATTTTAACTCTTAATCCTCTGGTGGATAGTGTGCGTGGGGGGTGGATTTGATTGCTTTACCCGGTAGCAGGGACAGATTAAAAGAAGTTTGCAGTCGTTTGAGATCTCGGGAATGTATGTCAGCCCTGGCTCGGGGCTGTTGCGCTGCACTGAAGGGGGAGTAACTGAATTGCTAGTTCTGTTGCAAACCAACTTGTGGGGGGAGGGAGGACTCAGGATTCGAGTCCTCCCTCTCCCTGAAACCCCAGCGTGGGAGCAGAGTTGATACAGCGGAGCCGGGGGAGCAGGCTAATCTGCACCAGGTAGTAAAAACCTGAATGTAGTGTGGGAGTAAGATGAAAACTTGTTCCTTCTCCCCCACCCCATCCCATGTCTCCTTGCAATACAGACCCTTCCCGGCCCTGTATAGCCCCCGAGCTTTCCCGAGTATTCCCATCTGCCTTGGTTGGCATGATCCAGCCAGTAAAACCCACCTGTCCCTGGGGGACCCCAGTAACGGGGTGCTGTGTATGTGCCGGTGGACCTCATCGGACTGCTTCAGTGCAGCTTTCAGTGGGACTCAAGGGAGTGCCATCAGTATCTGTGCGCACCATGTGTTCATGAAAAGGTTTCGCTTCCCGGCAGGGACGGCGTCAGGCTGAGGGAGCCTGTCCCACTTCCTGTATTGGCTGTTGAGCGTGGTCTGGCCATCCCTGCACCAGCAGCTAAACTAGCCTGAGGCAGGGCTGGTGGGATCTGCTTGCCTCCAGCACTCAGACACGGCTCAGCGTCTAGAGAAGTGCGGCCGTGGGGACCATGGTTGGAATCCAACCTTCTCAGTCTTCCACGTGCTCCTTAGAGACATGGGGCTTTGCAACCATGGCACTGAAAATAGCCCCACATTTAAAACAACCAGAGGCCAATTTACCCCCAGTCTCAAGCCACTAAAGCTGACTTACACCAGGGATGAGTTTGGCCCCATGAGCTACACTCAAACACCTCTCCAGCCAGTCTTGGGCCGCAGCCCCACGTAGCATCTGCACGCAACCCCGGAGGGTCCGGCCACGCGGCAGGTGGGACGTGGGCAGGCGTATCTGCACTAGCTTTCCTCTAGCGAGGCCGGGTCCTGAGAGGAGTGTCGATGTGGCAGCAGGAGCTAGCAACCACAGTGTGTGGCCAGGCTCCTTGGTGGGCTTGTTCTCTGGTTGCTAGCCCGTACTGTCATTACCCCTGCGCTGGCACGGGTAGGCAGACCTACGCTCCGATCGTGCCTTCACTTGCAGCGTAGACCTACCCTCCGATTGCTTTCAAAGAGTCATATTGTAGCCCCAACAAGTCTTTTCTACTGCCCACAATTTGGATGATTCAGCTGCTAGCCGCTGATGTCACCAAACCGTCCGATTCTACCGTAAAACGTCGACTGTCCCTGGTGAAATGAATGAGCTGCTGTTAACAGAACCCAGGCTCTCCGGGAAATAATAGTGCAGATGTTTCCCTTCTCTCCCGCCCTGCTTGCCTTCATGCCATCCTTGCCCCAAGCAAGTTGCCCCGTCCCAGGGTTCAGCCTCTTGCCTTTCAGGCCGTTGCATGTTCCCTTTTATCGGCTTCTCTAGCCCAACTCCAGGCGATGTTTGCAGAGGCAGCTCCCAGCTGCGGAGTGGGCTGGAAAACTGCCCTGCCTGGGGTCAGGTGTGTGTGTGTGTGTGTGTGTGTGTGTGTGTGTGTGATATCAAACAGTCGCCCTAATGCGCTGCCTGGGCCAGCAATCAGCCGGACCAGAGACAGCCTCGCTCTAGGGCCTGGGCTGAGGTGAGTCCATCTACCTGCTCTGGCTGATAGGCTGCCGTTCAGCTGCCAGTGTTTGGCCTGCAAATGGATGGTTCCTTGGCCTTTGATGCTAATTGCTACAGAGCTCCCTTTAATCCCTCCTCTCTCTTGTTCCCCGGGCATCTGCTCGGTGCGGGGAGGAGGCAGGGCTTGCTCCACCATCCGCCTGGCTGCCATCTGGTTCTTCCCAGCCTCCTCCTGCTTCCAACGAGCAGAATCTTTAATGAGTCTGTGGCCTCAGTCACAGGGGAGAAGGGAAGTGGCATAACCCTCCCCCCCCCTTGTAGATGCAATTAATAGCAAAGCTTTTGTCTGCTCCCTCCTTCTAGGCTCCAGCTGTCCAGCGGCTGGGAGGGGAGGGGGGGCTAACAGGAATGGAGTTCTAATTACCAGCCCCCAAGAACACCAGGGGCAGTCCTGCAGGGAGATGTGGTGAGACGGGAGCACAGAGGGGGTCGGGGAGAGGATTAAGGATCCACGAGAAAGCAAGAGCAGAGGGCACGCTCATCCGAGCAGAGCTGGGGAATGAAACACTGAGGCTGGGGGGATGGAGCTTCCTCTCCCTCCTTCCCCCACTGTGCTGCCTCTTTCTGATTTCTCTGCCTCCCCTCCCCCCCCCAGGTCCATCTGCCTCTCTACTGGATCCTCTAATCTGGTGCCCTGAGTGGCATGTGCTTGGAGTGATAAAACTGCTTCTGTCCATTCATTCTCTGTAGGCCTCTGGCCCTTTGGGTGAACCAAGGCCTGCAGATACAGCCTGAATCCCTGACCTCCTGGGCCATTGTTGTCGCAGGATAGTGGGCAGGGGAACAGCTTCAGGTACTGATATCATCAGAGTGGATCAGTTCTAGATCCATTCGGCTGGTGGGGGCAGACTTCTGAAAGTCGCCAACCTCCCCTGAGCAAATATTTCACAGCAGCTTAATTGGCAGGAGCAGAATTGCCGTGGTACCTGAGGGCTACCCCAAAAGAGCCCAGCGAATACTGGGGTAGCAGCTACTTGACTGAAATCCCATGGGAGCCTGCGCCTAGGCAGGGATCAACCACGCAAGGGAATATTTAGAGCAGACAGAATAACTTGCACAAATGAGCTAAGGGTTTTAGGATGAGATTTTCAGAAGTGCCTTTAGGAGTACAAGTCCCCTTGCCTTTCAGTGGGATGTGCCTTTGAAAATCTCACCCTTTGCCTCTTTGTTTGTCCATGAACAAATCACAATTGCTTTGCATTTATTTGATCAAAATAATTCATTTTAATGTAATTATTTGTAAGTTGCATGACCAGTTCTCTGGGACGATGTCTAAACCGTGTCGCTGAGTTGTTGGGTACGTCTCTTACCTAATTGGCTGAGTGCACAAGTGACTTCTGGATGAATAAATGCAAGAGGGAATTTTAAAACTCAGATTGTGCAAATATTCATATGGGGCAGCTTTGAAGTTTGGGTCTCGTGAACGTTCATTCTGGTAGAATTCAATCCTACAGACGATTGCAGAAAGCAGACGTGTGGCCAAAGCAAATTCATTTAAAAATTCAATTGATCGCTGCATATGAACACTCAGCACCAGTGAAGATGGGTGGAGGGGGTAATAATGGCAGTGTAGTAGGGGATTAAAAGGTATTATGCCGTGGTCCTTGAGCTAGACGATAGATATATAGCGCTCAGAGACGTGTAATTGGGTAGTGGATAAATGCAGATAGGGAGATACTAAAAGGGTGCATTGGGTGCTGTATCGTCCTGTCTAGAAAACTTCCCACCGTTGCTAACACAAGTTCTTCTCCAATGGTATTAGCACACTGGGAGCTGTAGTGTAGCCACGTTGCTACCATTTCATGAAGCCCTGCTCAAGAGCAAACATAATGTGGATCTAAAAATGCCTACAACAGCCCGTTACCCATTTACATGCGGTGCCCCAGTGTTGCAAACACAGCATGGAGCTGAAGCAGTGTTAGCAATGTCAGGCAGGCCGGTGGGGTGACAGCTGAGCTGCCTGTGTGGCCAAATGGGGTTCAAAGAGTTTGGCTGGACAGCATGGACAGGACCACACTCTGCTAGGACGTTCTGGCCTAGCTCCCTGCCAAAGTTAGAGCCCTGCTTTTCTCTTTTGGAGCTAACGTGCGCCTAGACTTTGATGTTTCCATAGGGATATCTTCACTAGCTGTGATAGCAGGTAGGAGGAGCCGCCCCAGGGCTGGGAAGAGTCCCTGCCCCACAGCAGATGCTGTGCCAGCCCTCGAGTTGTTTTTAGGTGGGTTTCTTTTGTATTCCAGTAGAATCCCCCAGTGTCTGTTTTACATTCAGGGGATGGAGAAGCTTATAGGGACCTGGAAAAGGTCACGGAAAAGTCACCAGTTGAGGGGTCAGCAGAGAGGCTGGTAATGCGATGATTAATGACCGAAATGGCAGCATATTTGGAAGAAATTGAAAACAGGCCCGTCACAATGGAGTCCATTTAAAGTGCTACAAAAGCTGCTCGGTTGCCTTGCCTGTTAATTAGTAAATGTTCCTGCTTTAATAAGGTCTCTTTACATGACTCATTCATTCTTAGCGCTAATAAAGTAAATAACGGCATAGCTTCTAGTGAAATATGGCACTCGGGAAAAGCATTTCCTCCACAGCTGCTAGATAGAAGGCAATGGACCTGCTTTTCCTCTTGCTGGTATAAGTCTGTTGGCTTCAGATTTACTCTGAAGAGAGGAGCTCAGACCTGAAACGTATAGGGCAGAAAGTGGAAATAGAGGCTTGTATGAAGAGTTTATCTGCCTCTAACCTCTGCCTAAAATATTCAGGGCCAGATTCTCAGCTGGTATAAATCACCGCAGGTACATGAACATCATTGGAGCCCATGCCCATTTCTCATCCTTGTTGCAAGATGAAAACTACATTGTTTTTTTGCGGCCTGATCCTCTGATCCATTGAGGGATGGAGAGTCCCAGGGAAGTTATGAACGCTAAAGGAGCTCTGTGTCCTGCAGGAACTGAGCCTTTCTGGCCAACACCTGATATCTCATCTCCTAGTGCTTTCTGGACAAGGAAATAGAGGTGGTGGGCAGAGAAGGTTTCAAGATCTAAAATGCAGGGCCAGATTTTACAGCCCCCCTCTCCCCATCCCCCAAAGCCTGGGGGATTTTGGATCGCCCCAGTATAGGGGCCATTTGCAAACACTGGATCCAGGTTTGCAATTCAAATGTTCTCAAAGAACTTTCGCCATGTTTGGATTTGGGAAGCTGATTCTGGTCCGAGTAAAGATGCGTGATGTGCTCACCTGCATCAAGGTTTTATGACGACATTCACCTGGTGTTGGGGTTTATACAGACTTAATACTCTTGGCTTTGGGCAGAAAGTTTTTCTTGAGGGCTCTTGAATCTGGACCTGGTTTCAAACATCCCTGGGCTGATTTATAGCTGTGCACTGAAATGTTGAAGAATCTGTGTTGGGCCTTATGTGAAACCAGATTGCTCATCAGTTTGAACCATTCTGAATTCAGAGCCAAACCTGAAACTCAGGAGCTGCAATCCTCATGTGGATCAGAGCCAAAGGCAATATTTGCACAAGCCTTGGCCGAGCAAAACAGCTGAGTTTCACTAGGGTCAATGTCTGTGTTCGCTTTCTTTGTTCACAAACACTTTACCTTGACAGTGGGCTGTGGGTACGACAGTAATAGGAGTGTTAAATATCCATGGGCACAGAGAGAACATGGATATGATGCCGTGTCATTCTATAACGTGTTCCTACTACAACCTATCTCACAAACCATTGCTCAGATACCATGGGAATAAGCCCAGGATGGACGTACAGACAGACCCATTGAATCTGTGAAAATGTTGCCTTTACAGATGGGAATGAACTGGATCCACACAGCCAAAACCCCTGAATTCTGGAGGACGTGGCTCGAAGTCCAGACCCAAACCCAGCCCTGAACTGAATCCAGTTCCTCTTTAGAGTGGATCATACCAGCACCTCAAACCTAGTCCCCCCCCCTCAATTTAATTTGGGGGCTTGGCAGAGGGTTGTAAATGTTCACCCGTGGATGTGAACTCCACCTTGCCTACTCAGCTCTAATTACAAGGCGAAGGCTTGTGAGCAGAGCTAGGAACAGCAGACAAGGAGCTGATGGAGGGGCGCTGGGACTGAGTACCAGTGTGAGGAGCTGACCAACCGTTCCCTGGTTGCAAACAGCAGGGAAGATGGGGGGGTTTGATCATGTCTTCCAAAGGGGGATGGGGAGTAAATGAGGTGGAAGGAGGCAAAAGAAAAATCCACTGGCTGGGTAGAAAATTAGTGTCAAAGGCGGGAAGGAAACAGACTCAGCAGTTTATATAAATATTTGATTTCACCCTTGAATAAAGCTGTTTACAGACATTCCTCTTAGTGCAGGTGAACCACAGTAGCAGCAGAAACAGCGGGTGCTTCCTGCAAACCCAGCAGTTTATAGACCCAGCCCCAGGCCAGGCTCTGGATTTCAAATGCCCCAGAGGATGTGTGTGTACGTAGGGGAGAGATGGAGAAGTGCCCTGTGCAAACCTGATTTTTGGATCCCGATTGGAACCCGAGCATTATTCAGGGCAGGCATGCTGGCTCCTCCAGGCAGAGCCGGTTCAAAGCAGCCAGCCAGGCCATGGGGTCCCCTGCCTGCCCCATGTCCATGAACTCCCCAATAGCATCCTGCTAGACAAGGGCTGGATGCTGCAGGCCTCAGAGGAGGGACCGAGCACACGCTCCAGCTCTGTCACCTCTCTCAGGAAACGCTGGCTGGTTTGCAAAGCCAAGCTGAGGAAGGTGCTTGATCTGGGACACTGGTCACTGCCTGAGGACAATTGGTTGCCCGACCATCCCCCAACCTGTCCCCACCCGCCCCCGTTGCAGACGAAACGAAGCTATCAGAAGGCCTCGCTTTATCCCACCTTCGCACAAGAGCAGGCTGTTCGACTGCGAGGCCAAGTCTCCGCTACCCAGCCCCTGAACATCTGTCACTTGAATAGCTCACAGGCTCTTAAAGGGGCCCTCCAGTGAGCCGCTGCTCTTCTCTGCCCCGCTCCCGACTCCCAGACTCTGCGTTGAATCCCCAGTGAGTTAAATGGCAATTCAATGGATTCTCCTGAAAGGTATGGGGTGGGGGGCTGCAAAGAGCATGTTGTTACAACTGGTCCCCTGGCTACTCCTGGCCTACAGACCCGATCCTACCACAGCCACTCTCCCAGCCCTCCTGTTGTCTCTTACGCTCCCTCGGTTCAAATTGGATTGAGTTCTTCAGGCCAGGGCACTTCCTTGCTCTGTGTCTGTGACTGGAGGCCAGTAGGTGCTACGGCTAATCAGAATATCCTACTTGAAACACAGGCTTTATTTAAAACCATCCGTCCCTTCCGGTATGCTCAACACCTGTCTCTGGGGCTAGTGCTGCCAGGGGGATGGGATCTCTTGCCTGGCAAGGTGCAGTTAGACGGCCACCAGCAGGCTCAGCCCAGGTTGTGTTTGTTTCCTGCCTTCAGATGTGGCGGGTTCTTCCCTGGGTGTATTTTCCCTGCCCTGAGTGACATGTGGTCTCCTCTGTGCTCCAGCCGGTGAGTGAGAAGTACCGCCTCAAAGGGAAGGGGAGCAGGAGCTTTGAGCTCTGGCTTTAGGAATGGGCAGGCCTGGGTTCAGGTCCCAGCTCTGCCACGGGCTCCCTGGGCTGCCTTGGGCAAGTCACTTAGGCTGGGGTTGCCAAAGGCACCTAAGGGAGATTAGCACCCGACTCCCTTCAACACCAGAGCCCTCTGGATCTAAAAGCACAAGTCTCTGCCCCCGAGCGAAAGGGCCTAGAGCTGTCACTAGCTGCGCACACTGCGAGGGGGAGGTGGCGAGGGGGTTCACGTCTCTGCCTGGCTGGCTGGTGCCAGAGTGCGAGCGATCCCCTCTCGGGATCTGTCATTCTGTCCTGCCAGAGCTGTAGCAGAGCCTTTTGGGTTGCTCTGGGCAGGCTGGCAGCCCCCGCAGTTGGGTGCCGCTGAGGGGAATCTGCCCAGCTGGCTTGGGGGGTGGGGAGAAGGGGATCGTCCCCCGCGGACAAGAAGCAGGTGCGAGGGGAAGCTTTCAGAGTGAAGAGGCCACATCCTGTATCCACTCCTCCTTGTGGGCTGGGCTTTGATGTCCAAGGTGCTGCCTGGCAGGGTCAACGCCAGCGTGACATCACTGCAGGGAACGCTACTTGCGCACTGTCCATTACTGTCCTGGGGCGAATCCACGCAGGCTGCCTAAGGGGGCCCCTTGCTGGGACCCCGTGGGGTTCAGCAGTGCAGGAAGAGAGGGAGCTGGAGCGTGCCGAGGCCCCACGGAGGCCAGCTAGTGAGACTTGCTGCAAAGCAGGGATTGGGCAGGGAGAGGGCAAAGCTGGGGCCAGAGCACTGAGTGCTCCACAGATCCAATAGTATGCAGCACGGCGGCTACTCCAGCAGCCATGGCCGGCGGGGGGAGGATCCTTCCCCCCCAGCACCCAGCCCAGCTGCTGGGTCTGTGCTCTGGGGCTGTGCGAGTGTGTTCCTGCATGGGTGGAAAGTCAATCACCAGGCTGGGCTACAAGGACTGCTGTTCAGGAGAGTTCCTGCTCGGGGAACCACCCTGTCTGGGGGGGGGCAGAGTCCCATTACTCCCAGCTGCGGGGGGCTGTGTGCCGGCAAGGGGCTGGGACAATGGAAAGAGGCCTGTGAATGGAATTTGCGGATGAGTTTGGTTTTCCGTGGAAGCGGTTTTTGTGCTGCGCCCGGGCTCTCATGCCAGCAGGCTCTGGTGCCTTTCCTCTCCCCTCCTCCACTGCTGGCAGGGGCCCACACATCCCCTCCCCCTTCCCATGTGAACGCCCATGGCGGCATGAATGACAGCCAGTGTCCGTCACGTTGTTTGAAAACCCTTGCCTGGGCCAGCACCGGGGAGACCTGAGCACGCCAACTGCCTCCTGTTGTGTCGGATGCTGCGTGGGGGGATCTCAGCTCTGTCTGCTGCAGTCCGTGTCCTGAGGACAGCTCTGCTCTTCCATGTCCTTCATCCCCTCCTCTGTCCGGCGGGAAGCGGGACGTTATCTGTGCCTTTGGAGTCAGACGGCAGGTTACTGGGGCGAGGAGTGATGTGCTGAGCTGGGCAGTTGCAGCCGCGTAAGTCAGGGCATAGGGATCCCAGCAGGGCGATATGTTGGTGCGCATTCAAATGCTGCAGCGATGGGCCCCGCTGTAAGCACCTGGGTAGATAACTAGACCTCCACAGATGGGATTAGAAATGAGAAGCTGGCCCCAACTCAGCGTCTCCCACTGTGGAGGCCAAGCCAGGAGTGTATGTGTGGGGAAGACAGGAAAGAAGAAATAAACCAACTTGAACTGTATAAAGGGCAGGATGAACGGAGCATCCCCAGTGAGCAGTTACCTACAGCTCTGGGTAAGCGCTTAGTTAAGTACAAAGGCAGCTAATTCTTGCCCCTCACATGCTGTCCTCTTCAGGGCCCGGTGAGGGGAGGCACATGTGTGGGGTGAAGGCCCCGGGTGCTGCGTACCTGTGAGCCTCTCTGGGCTGGGAAAGCCCCTGGCATGCTGCGGGCCCTAAGTAATAAATACTGCCAGTGATGGGGCTGCAGCTGGTTGCTAGGGAACTTCTGACTGTTGCTTCAAATGAGAGGGCTGTGCTGTGTAGGGAAACCACCGCTCCTTGTGTCTCTTCCCCCATCCGCCCTGAGATGTTTGTTCCCTTTCACTTGTTTTTCAGCAGTCTCGGTAGTTAGAACCAAAGCTCGCCTGTGAGTTCCCATCCATGGACCGGCGGCCTATTGTGCTAAGCGTCACAGGCCCGAATAGTGAAAAGAGTCCCGGCCCCAGAGAGCATACTCCAGGGCAGGCGCTGCTCTCGCTATCTGGAGATCTCTGCTGGTGCCGCTAAATGCGACTATAATACAAATAATTCCCACTCTGAGGTTGCGATCTGGGCAGCCTCACAGAGGCTGGGATCTAATTGAAGACACCGGGAGCTCCGCCTGAATCAGGATGACAGGACTGGGTCTGAAGCTCCTGCTTTAATACTCGGGGAGTAAAGCTGCCAGGACCTTGCTCACTGTATTCTTGCCGTGAACTCCACAAACCTTGCTGGCAATTTAGTTCCCTATTTGGTCTAAGCCTGAAGTTAAACCTCCTCTGACGGCTACTTACCTGTCACCACCATTCCCCAGCGTTTCCCTTTCCATTCCGCTGCATCTCCGAGGAGTAAATGTCATTATTCATTTTTTTTAAATATAAACCTATCAAAGGCAAACCCGGCATTGCTAAAATTAAATCATTTCAGGCATGGCTGCCCTTTCCTTTCCTTTCCTTTTTTTGGCCGCTGAAGCTCTTAATTATTTCAAAGCATTAAACGAAGCCTGTGGTTTTTTGTTGTTGTTGCTGATTCATTGCCATTCTTCAGCCCTGCACTGAGAAAGCAGGAGTCCTATAGCGCAGAGACAACCAGACGGTTAACGTAAAGGATGCTTGTGTTTTGGGGCCCCATTGATATTTGAGACTTACAAATAGCCGTAAAATGCTCTTCTATTATAATAACACCTACAAGCCTCCGCGGCAGTGAGGGACATATTGTGTTCAGAGGAAAGATGGTCCGGTGGTTAGGGTCACTAGCTTGGCACCTAGTAGTCAGTGGTTCAAGTTCCCTACTCTACAGATTTTCTATGTGGTTGGACAAGTCACTGAGGCTACATCCATCGCTGGAGGAAGGGGTGTGATTCCAGCTCCTGTAAACATGCTCGTGTGAGTGCCTGCAAAGTAGCGGTGGAGCTGCAGCAGTGTGGGCGGTGGTGAGCAGCAGCGCGGGCTAGCTGCTCTGAGTACAAACCTGCCCATGGGCACGTACTCAGGGCCGCTAGCCCATCCAGCGACACTATTTAGTGCGAGTAGGTCTGCGCGCTGGATTCTCAGCCCTAGCTCCAAGTGTAGACACGTGGAGTCCCGACACTGCATGCCAAGCTAGCACGGCTATAGGTTGCGGTGTAGCCAGTGAGGCTTGGATTGGCCAAGTGGCGTGCCCTCTATAACAGAACCCCCAAGGTATATACTCTACATGGCTTTCTGCACTCGCAAGCCATGCCTCCCACATCCACACTGCTGTGTCCCGCTGCCTCCCCACTGCCGGAGCCTTTCCTCACCGCAGGGAAAGACTTCCTCGGTGGGAAGGCTCTGGCAGGTGGGAGGCAGTGGGGAAAGGCTCCAGAGAGCTGTCTCCCCCCGGCCGGAGCCTTTCACTGCCACATGTCGCAACACACCTCAGTAACAAGTGCAAACACAGCCTGCCTTTTGGTATGTCTAGGTACCCTACACGCCACAGCAAGTGTAGACAAGATCTTAATCGCTCCATGCCTCAGTTTCCCACCTGTACAATGGGAATAGCACTGCCCTACTTCACAGGGGAGTTGCAAGGATAAATGCTTTAAAGATTGCGAGATTGCAATGGGGCCCATATAAGTACTGAGGTTAGGCTGGGGTAGGGACTGTATATGTGGTAAGACAGCCCCTGCCTTACGGCAGGTCTACACTACCTGCCTGAATCGGCGGGTAAAAATCGATCTCTCAGGGATCGAATTATTGCGTCTCATCGGGATGCGACAATCAATCCCCGAATTGACGCTTCTACTCCACCAGTGGAGGTAGGAGTAAGCGCCATCAATGGGGGAGCCGCGGAGGTTGACTTGCCGCCGTCCTCACAGCGGGGTAAGTCGGCTCCGATACATCGAATTCAGCTACGCTATTCGCGTAGCTGAATTTGCGTATCTTAAATCGACCCCCCTCCCATAGTGAGGACGTAGCCTTAAACAGGCATGACCACTGAAAGGTAGGAGGGCAAAAGAAAGGCACAAAGAAGTGAAGAGATGTTGCCCTAGGACATCGCGCAGATCAGTGGTGGAATGGGAATGGAACCCAGGTCACCTGATGCCTTTGGACTACATGGCCTCTCCCATGTTCTAGTGAAGATGCGGTTATAAATAGTTTATAAGGGAATAATAACTAATTGATGTTTGAATAAATGGCTGATGATTACAGGTTGTAGGGTCCAGCAGGCCAGTAAGAGACTTTTACCCATCTGTAACACCGTCTGCCGATGGTGCTCGTAGCCGTCAAGAGTTCATATTACTTATGGCTGTAATGTGCTTAGAACATCTTCTGATTAATTAAACCTTTATACACTACTTATAAATGTACCTTTCAAGTTAAGGGTGACTATGTGGGAAAGCAAATTTAAAGGGGCGTCCAGATTGGAAGCCCAGATCTGAACTCCTTGGCCCTGCAGAGTACTGGATCTGAATCTGCCTTGTGGGATTGGTTTCTGGTCAGACCCCAAACTCATTGGGGGTTGGTTTTCTTTCAGGGTCACTTGTAGCTGAAATCTCCCAAGAATAGCTGCTCTGACAAGAATCTTGCCATTCAGGGCCCAAAGTCTCCAGAGATCAAGATCAGATTCTGACCTTATCAGACTCTAATCCAAGATCAAGCCCTACCCTTGATTTGACCTCGGACCCAACCCAATCCTTCCCCAAACCACAACCTAATCTATATCTGCTCTCTGCTTCCTTGCTGCATCTCCACTCAGAACAGAAGTCGCCCAAATAATTTCACACCCGTTTAGTTTTTCAGATTTGTCAATACTGCCCACAGGAAACGTTTAACACATCCACCAGCCAGGTAAGGACAGGCTGTCACTCGTGAGTGGCTCTGTCCTTTCTTTACGAGCTTACCTAGAGATCGTACTAGACAACGAAGTTCTCTTCTGCCCTGCGGTATTGTAGGTGCTGCTGGGGTCTGTTCTTGCCCCCACCCTTCCACTCCTGTACTGTGCATGTGAGATGGGTGGAGCAGAGGGAGATGGTTCATGCCACTGAGACGGTCCAATGGACTTTCCCACTGGTTAGTTGGACTTTGATGAGACCTGGGTGCTCGGATGCCGTGGTAATGAGCACAGTATAAAAACGGAAAGCCCGATGAAATGAAGAGCTGGCTAAGGCTCCAGCCAGATGAGATCAAGGTGCTACTGGTATAGTCTGAGGGAAGCAGTTACAAGCACAGAGCATTCATTATTTAACCACATGTCTGGGAAGCAGACTTTCACCACTTCCCCAAAGCTGTGTCCTGGGATCCTACCCCTCTCTCTTCTGTCCTGGCACCTTTCCGCCTATATCCGCATGCTGGGCGTGGCGCTCAGTGCTGATGTAATGGTGTTACGTGGGAGCGGAGTAAGGAATGGATCATTCTGCATGCCCCTGTGAGGTTAAGCACTTATGGGCTAGATTCAGTGCAGGTTCAGGCTATCAGCTTCCATGGGCAAAATGCCGGGGGGGGGGGGGGGACGCAGCAGGATTGGCAAGCCTCTGCCTGTGGGGAATCTAGAATGACCACAGCGGTCAGCATGGGACACATGGAGATGAAGTGCCCAGAGGAACTCAGTTGCTCCCGGGTGCTGAAAACCCTGAGATGGCGCCCCCTACAGAGCAGTAGCATATTGCACCTCCTAACCCGGCCAGGTCAATCTGTATTAGAGACAGATCTATTGTCTACAGGCCCCTCATGACTGTCTGTCTAGATGATCGAGATCCATCGGGGATGAATGTGGCCCACCGTGTTTAAATTCAAATCTTATTTGAGACACGTGTCACCAAACACGGTGCATTTGAAATAAGTGCAGCTGAAGCTGAACAAGCTCTGTCCCCCGAGCTGCAAAGAAAAGGGGTGCGGGGCGGATGAGGCTATAACAGGAGGAACTGAAAGCACAAGAAGTCCTGAAAAGGTTCATTCGCTAGTTAAAATATAAGCCCGATGTGAAAGGGCAAATGCATCTCCCTGAAATAGAAGACATGTTCAAAGAGGAAATTGGAAGCAAATCTGGTGAAAGGTGGGTTGTTTTTTCAATCGAGATCTCCTAGGTAAGCTCTGGGGAAATAAAGGGGATTTTTTTGAGAGAACCATCCATGAAGAACAGCTGTCTTATTTAAAAAGAAAAGTCTCCTCAAAGGAGCAGCGATTCTGTTGTAAGGACTACAATTATATAGTGCTCCCTGAAAAGCAGCTTCCATTGAGGCAAACGATGAGCAGGGAGGCCATTTATCCTGAGAAGGAACAGGAAACAATATAGAAACCAAGCAGGCAAAGAGAGAGAAACCAAAGAATTTAATACATGGGCTTTCTGGAACCACCACTACAGAGCCTCCACAGTCTTTATTCCTTCTGGGGGGCCAAGTGGCATATTGGGCAGGGTCTTTTAGATGAGATCTTACAAACAGAAACCCTGTCTGCTCTTCCTAAATAGCTCGGGTAGCTGTGGTCTAGTGGGTGGAGCACAGGGCTTCGAGTTAGGGGAGGCGGCTCTGTTCCGGGCATGCTGACTGGCTGGCTCAGGACTGAACGGTCTATGTTTCTGGCAGTGTTTGGAATCCGTTTCCGAGACTACCAGGTTCGTTGACATGGTTGTGTCTAATGCAGACCCAGCCTTACTTCATGTGTCTCAATTACCCCACCTTTAAAATGGGGAGAATACTGCGACTTCCCTTTGGGAGCTGCAGGTGAAGGATGTGACGTAAGTGTGCGGAGCACTGAAGATCCTATGGCATTTTTTATCACAGGAGTAGGAGCTTGTCTTGCTCTTCTAGGCCAAATCCCCCCTTCCCAGCCCCAGCATTGGGCACTCGCTCTGTGTCTGTTTGGAAAACCCTTTGACATCCCGAAAGCTGCTGTGTAAATGGGGAATATTGTATAGTGAAAAGCAATCACTTCCAATACTTTCTAGAAAGGCAATCTGTACAGGTGGCATGCCTTCCCTTAGCCTCTGTGCCTGCTTCTCCACACTTCACACCTCTTCCTTTAGCTACCCAGTGTGTGGGAAATCCATCCACTACTGAAAAAATCGATATAAGCAAAAGTCCCCAAATTGCCAAGCCAAAAATAAAGAAAAGAGATAAGTTTCCATAGGTGCAGTAGCCAAGACTGCTGGTGGTCTTTCAGATGCCCATTAACACTAACCCAAAGCACCAATATGCTCAAGAATAGGCTCTAAAAGGAAAGATGCTGTAAGAAGACAGTGTGATGAGGAATGGATTGGTGTGTGTGTGTGTGTGTGTGTGTGTGTGTGTTGCAGCACTCTAGTGGGAAGGGATGGGATTAGTCTGTCGAGAAAAAAACATTTTCTCCACCGGCTGAGCTAGCGTGGCTGCACTGCTGTGCTGAGTGGCTGGTTCTGAGTTTGAATCTCCATGATTTCCAGGCCTGATATGATCAGTAACGGTAACATCTGGGTCTTCATAATCCATCAGGGCTTGTTGCAAGTGTCTTGTCCAGTCTGGGGCGGGCGAGGTTGACTGACATACGGTTTTATGTCCTGTTATTTTCAGTGAATTATCTAGAAGTGCAGCCCTTCCCCTTTGGATACAAGATGACCCTTGGTTAATATGGATAATAGGACGCGCGGCTTGGATGAATAGCTAGGGAGGATCGTCCCTTTTGTGTCGTATCTTGACAACACGAGTGAAGATGGGCATCAGTGAGGTTCACAGAACAAACCTGACAGGGTCCCTGTTTGCCATGCCTGGCTGCCAGTTTCACCTCTGCAAAGTACAGAGCCTGCTCACACCAACCCGGAGTGACAGAGCCAGCTGAGGACATAGGCTTTCATGAGCATTAGGACTGTCCGGTGCCTGAATCCCAAGCAGATTTCCTCCGCAGGCGCCATTCACCAGTCAGAGCTCTGGGGTTTTCAGTCGCATCTCCCCGCATGAAGCTTCCAGGCCCCGGGAGCTCCTTAGTTTAACAGGAAAGAGCAACCTGTCCGCTAAATGAACAGTGGAGTAAAAATTCTGGGCCCGAGCTTTAGCCTGCAGGACTCAGTGAGAGTGAATATATCCCCCCTCCCTTCTTTCCAGTTTTGCCTGTGCAGGGGAAATAAGCAATACAGCACTGCCTAGAGACTCAGGCCTGGTCAACACTTAAGTGTTGCTGGGGAAGCTGGAGTATGTAAAAAATCAACCCACTAATGGACCTCTCTGTGCCAGCACAAGCCCTAGTGTAGGTGCAGTTAGACTGGCAAAAAAAAGTGCTTTTGCCACTTCAGCGTATTTCATTCGGGGAACTGGTATCAACGCTGCTGGCCAAAGACTCTTTAGCTGGTATAAACTCTGTTAGGCGGGTTTGCTGGTGAGCTCTGCCAGCAAACCCGTTCTAGTGCAGACAAGGCCTGAGAATGGGAGGCTTACAGCCGTAGAAATCCAGGGCCAGTCCTCCATCGCCTTGCCCCTTGTGTGGCCATTTACACCAGTGCAAACGGAATGCAAAGTGCTGCCATCCTGATGTGGAAATGTTTTATGCTCGCGTTGCCACTGGTGTTCTGGGATGGCCCAAGCTGCAGGGCGGCAGAAAATCCAGTCCCCGCCGTGTCTCTTGGGGCTGCTGAAAATGTGGCTCTGACATTTGGAGGGCAGCCAGGCCCCAACTTCCCCTTTGCTTCTGTGAAACTAGCAGATCCCAGTAGAAGGGGGCAGCGTCACCTTCGCAGCATGCTCCCGCTTCTCCAGCCCGTCTGGAGCAGCTTCTGTGCGTGAGCCACAGGGTTCCACTTTGCAGGGAGGGAGGGGGCAGGCTGGATGACCCAGTCCCCACCCTCAGTAACGCCTGCCATTACCGCACGGGCAGCAATCAATGCCATTAACGAGGGCACAGCAGACTGGACCCACTTACACAGTGGCTGCTTTTAGGACCCACTCCCATTTACTTCAATGGGAGTTGCTTGTACATCAGAGGTGGGCAAACTACGGCCCGCGGGCCACATCTGGCCTGTGGGACTCTCCTGCCCAGCCCCTGAGCTCCTGGCCCGGGAGGCTCGCCCCCGGCCCCTCCCCCGCAGCCTCAGTTCACTGCGCTGTCGGCACAATGGTCTGGGCAGCGAGGCTGTGAGCTCCTGGGGCAGCGCAGCTGCAGAACCGCGGCCTGACCCGGTCTCTGTACTGCGCGGGGCGTGGCTGCCTGTCCTGGTGCTCTGGGCAGTGCGGCTGTAGCACAGCCAGCCACCGGTGCTCCACGCAGCACGGTAAGGGGGCAGGGAGCAGGGGGGGTTGGATAGAGGGCAGGGGAGTTTGGGGTGGTGGTCAGGGGCTGAGAGTGTGGATAGGGGTTGGGGCGATCAGAGAGCGAGGAACAAGGGGGTTGAATGGGGGTAAGGGTCCCAGGGGGGCAGTTAGGGGCGGGGAGTCCGGGGGCAGTCAGGGGACAGAGAGCAGGGGGGATGGATGAGGCAGGGGTCCTGGGGGGGCCATCAGGGAACTGGGAGGGTTGGATGGGGCAGGAGTCCCGGGGGGGCATCAGGGAACTGGGAGGGTTGGATGGGGCAGGAGTCCCGGGGGGACATCAGGGGCGAGAAGCAGGGGGGGTCGGATAGGGGGCGGGGGCCAGCCCACACCTGGCTGTTTGGGGAGGGACAGCCTCCCCTAACCAGCCCTCCATACAATTTCGGAAACCCGATGCGGCCCTCTGGCCAAAAAGTTTGCCCGTCTCTGTTGTCCATAGAGCAGCTGCCTAATGAGGCCCCCTGCTGCCTGCTCAGGCCTCGTCTGCTTCTAGCCAGCCACAAGGTCATGGGCTAACGAGCCTGGTGAGCCCCTTGCCAGATCCCCACCACCTGCCCTGGTTTTCTAGATTAATAGATTTCAAGTCCAGACAGGCGTTGCTGTGATCATCTAGTAACACAGGCCATAGGGCTGCCCCACAATAATGCCTGGAGCAGAGTTTGAAAGGAGAAAAAAATCCAGTCTTGATTTAAAACTTGCCAGTGATGGAGAATCCACCATGGCCCTTGGTAAATTGCTCCCATGGTTAATTGCCCTCCCTGTTTAAAGTTGCACCTTATTTCCAGCCTGAATTGATCTTGCTTCAGCTTCCAGCCACGGGGCTGTTAGACCTTCCTCTGCTAGAGTGAAGAGCCCATTGTTTGTTCCCTAGGTAGGTACTTACACCCAGTAATCAAGTCACCCCTTCACCTTCTCTTTGTTACACTAACTCCACTGAGCTATGGGGCATGTCTTCTAAACCTTGTTGTTTCCTTCTGCACCTTCTGGGGTGTGTTGTGTTTACATTAACAACTGCAGTGGTGAGCAGGACAAAGCAGGGATGGGTCCAAGAGTAAACTGTAGGTCCAGGCACCTCCCAGCTCTTGGTGAGTTAAGGTCCACGCCTGAAGTTTGCGCCTCTGAGAAGTAGGTATTTGAGCTCACTTGGTGGCCTTGGCAGGACCCCAGCTGGTAAATGGCTGCAGGACCAAGCAGTTGTCCCCTTTGGAATGAGCCACCTTCTGACTGCAGAGGCAGAAGGAGTTAGAAAGCACCCCACAGCTCCAGGAGAAGGCCTGAGTACTGCTCTTGTTTGTATTACGGCCATGCCTGGAACTCGGGGATCCATCCTGCAAGGCACTGCACTAACCCAGTGAAACCCAAAGAGCTGAGCATCTAAATAGACAAGACAGGTGGGAAGAGAAACAGAGGGCAGTGACTTACCCAAGGGTATTCAGCAGAGCCAGGATTAGAACCCAGGACTCTCAACACTCCATCCAACACTCTATATTCTCTAGTCCAATCTGCTTCTCCAGGGCACGTTGTTGGAAGCCCCAACTTAATTTGTTTCCATTGTTATCAAAGTAAGCCACTGTGTCAGACAGAGCAGCACTGGGGACGCTGATGTATTCAGCGAGAGGACTGGCTGGCAGGATAGTACACACAGTTTCAAGGCTGTCTCATCTCTGTTGTGCTGTGTTCCCTCATTAATCACCCTATAAAAGGGAACCCAGACACCTCGTGCCAACTGCAAATGTGAAATCTTTGTCATTGGCCACATCTCCTCTACTATACATCATCTCCTGTCCTCGGGGACGCAGGCGGGGATATCTTCATTTCCCTTCATGGCAAAGGTAAACCACAATAAAACGCTCAGCGTTCTGATGCTAAGTATTCTAGCCAGAAAGATGTCAGGACTGATGGTGTCTGGGGCTAGTGGCTACGCTCAGAGCTGAACACAGTGCGGGGCGGTGACAGGCAGGCTTCCTGCTTCCTCCACACAGCTCCCCGACGGCCGTCACTCCTGTCCTGGGATACCCCTTCCATTCCACACCTGGACCCCCTAACTCAGCTGTGTGATTGCATCCCACGCAGGGCCTGTCACCACCCTGTTATCCCGAACCTCGCCCTACGCTGCTCTGACGGTGCTAACAGGTAGGGCACCGCAGCTGTTTCCGAACAGGGCATCAGCTCTTCCTTTCATCACCTCCTGATCCCCCAGTCTGGGCTTCTCTGGAGCAAATATTCCTGGTGGTTGGGAATTAGACCAAATCCTGTAGCCCTTCAAAGGCATCCCTGGATTGGTGGCATCCCAGATTCTGTTCCAGGTGGGTCTAGGAATCCATGACAGGTTCCACCCTTTCTAGGGGCTGGATTGCAGTTCTGGAGCTCACCTGACTCTCCCTCCTGGATATAGAGCCCTCTGCTGGTTTGATGGACTAGGACCCCATTGTGGTAGGTGCTGTGCAAACACCAGAACAAAAAGACGGCCCCTCCCCCAGGGAGCTTCCCATCTTGGCCAATACTTGACGGTTGCTGTCTGGGCCCACCTGGAACTCCAGTGTGTGCGTTGGCTGACCCTGAGCAGTGTTCTGCCTGGGATTAGAACTCAGTGCTGGCAGGACTGTCACACAGTGTTGTGTGTGAGATCCAAAGAAGCCCAGACTCTGCCTTAAGCTCTGTGGGGTTTTTTTGATTTGTGAAGTAATTCCCCCGTCCCGTTCCCCTCCCCCCACCCCCCCGGCTCGTGATAGGGATGCCAGTGTCTTGCTATCCAAACAGAGCCCTGACATTGCCCCTGATCACTCCGCTCCCTGGAGCCCGTGTCCCTTGCTGGGCTGCAAATCTGCAAGTCTGATAGAATGGAGCCAGCTCGGCCTTGTCCCAAAATGAACAGAAAGAGAAACCCTGCAGGGCATTGCTGTACCTGCTGGGACCCACTTCTGCTGCCAGCTGATTGAGGGCACAGTCCTCAGCTGCTACCAACATGAGATTGTTTCTGTCTGCAATGGAAATCAACAGACGCCCGAGACGGTGAGCAAGGCAGCCCTGGGTAAAAAGAACCCACAAGAGCGAAGTTACGGTAACGCATAACGCTAGGGGAAATGGCTACAGGGCATCTGTTCCTGACCATTTTATCCAGTTCTTATGCTGACGGGAAAGTTCCTCCTGTGATTCAGACTCAGTGGTTTGGAAGGGAGCCCATGTGGACGTGAGTCAACCCAAAAGGATTCCGGTGCCCATTTTTGGGGTGCGTCTGTTGGGCTATACTGGTTGTGAACAATGGATCTTGCTCCCAGCTGAACAGTAGACATTGGCTTTTAGCCCACAGACCTGGTCTTTTGAGGGACTGTTCTTTGTATTGGAAGGAAGGCCCTTCCTCACCAAACTGGTGATGGGAGACACTGTCGGTGTGTGACAGAGCTGGGTGCCTGGCTCCGTGGTTTTGCAGACGGCTGCATAATGCAGGTGCTAGTTGCGAGTTCTTTATGGAGCTGCCTGTTCTCTGAGCCCGCTGGTGCATTTTCCCCATAGTCTGCAGGGACACGGAGGGAGTCATTTCCCTTCCACCATTACCATCAGGAACGTAAAGCCTCATCCGTGCACAGAGGATCTTTGCTGCTCTCGTAATGCTCTGCACACAGAATCTTGTGGTAGGGGAACTTCTAACAGTTCAGAGGGTCAGTCTGGAAAATCACCCAAAAGATCATTTGCTTCCCCTGACCTTACCCAAAATATCCAACCCTCTTGGGTCTTGTCAAGGATTTGGGGTTCAAGCCCTCCATGGGAACGGCCCATGTTCCCTTGGGGGATCGCCTCACCCCACATGTGCATGACTGCCCGCGACGGCTACCTTCCATTGGAACTAGAGAACTGTGGCCAGGGAGTCAGACCCATGAGCAGACACAGAACTCTCTGTGTCCGGGCCGTGAATCTGGAACTCACTTTCTGAGGAGATGAAGATGGCCATGAACCTCCGAGTGCAGCACATGGTCTTATCAGCCACTCGGAGATCTGTCAGACCTGTACCAGCATCGGACTGTTCAGGGCATTGCTTTTAGCTGCCTCTGTTTGGTCGCAGGGTCACACCAATGTTGCAAAATATGCCATCTTGTCTGGCTAAGCCAGGCTCTCCTTAGACAGAAGGAAAAAGGGGAGAGAAAGGAGAAAGACGGTAAGGTAGGTAAGGAAAAGGACACACTGGGGCGAGAGGTGGACAAAGTCTCACATCCCACGACGTGTTGGAATTTAGCCAGAGCTGGTGGAGGTGGCAATGTCATCTGGCTCCAGCTCTCTGGCTGATCAGGTCAGGACATATCTCAGGACTAGGATGAAGAAATTCCCAGGAGACAGTGGGGGTTGCAGCCATGATAGTGAAATTTTCTCACCAAGTCTTTCTTTAAGGACCCCAAAAGGGAGTGATGGGCGGAATAGCCCATCCCCTCATTATTGTGTCCACCAATTAGGCCTAATTTCTGACATGTTCATTTTGGTTCATTGATTTTCCCACCCCCACACTTTTCTTCTTCACCAGCCACAATCTTTACACAGTCCTAGAGCTGTATCAGGAGGCCTTTTTGTTTGGACTAATTCAGCCATTTTGTCCCTTTTCTGGCACCTTTTCCAATCAGGATTTGTTGTTATAGGCCAGGCGGCATCCTATGGCATGCGTGCCAAAGGCGGCATGCGAGCTGATTTTCAGTGGCACTCACACTGCCCGGTCCTGGCCACCGGTCTGGGAGGCTCTGCATTTTAATTTAATTTTAAATGAAACTTCTTAAACATTTTAAAAACCTTATTTATTTTACATATGACAATAGTTTTGTTATATATTATAGACTTATAGAAAGAGACCTTCTAAAAACGTTAAAATGTATTATTGGCACGCGGAACTTTAAATTAGAGTGAATAAATGAAGACTCGGCACACCACGTCTGAAAGGTTGCCGACCCCTGTTATAGGCTATTGTGACATCTTGTGAACTCACACTCACGTTTCATGGATGACAATTAGGGTCAATTTGTAGGCCCGGCTCTTACACCAGCTCCCAGCACACCACACGGGGCTGGATAAGGCTCACTCGCTATCCTCCCGTGTGGAGCAGGTGCGCACGTGACAAACGGGCAAGGCTGAGACTACCCAAGCAGTCACAAGACATGTCTACACTGCAATTAAAAACCTGTGTGTCTAATTGAAGTGTAGACATACCCATAGAGGCTCTGCTGCCTAGCCGGGAGCAGTCCTTCACCCCAGCCCCTGAGGGACTCCCCAACCCACAGCTCAGGCAGGATGCTGGGGAAGAGAGTTTGGGGCTAATTGCTTAGCTGATGACACATATTTAATATTTCATGGATAATTCATGGCTCTTCATTAACAAAAATAGGAACAAAATAATTATAGCCCCGATCTCAGTTCAGGGTGCGGAGGCAAAGGGAGGGTGGAAAACCTGATCAGAATAATTGTGACTGCTTCCATGAATTATTAACATGAAGCCAAGGAAGAGCGAACAGGTTTTTAAATGCTGTAATGTGTGTATGGGGAGAGAAGTCTGATTCAGAGCTGAAGGAAGCATCCCCCCAGAGCTTTGTCATGGCTGAGTCTTGCGTCACCTCCTTGGAGTGTTTGTGTTCCAAACAAGTGGCACGCGATCCCAAAGGAACAACGTACAGTAAATGAGTACAAGCAGCTGAAGGAAAAAGCTGAGCTGAGCGATGATTTAAAGGGGTGCTTTCACGGTGGATTTCACTTTCCAAGTTTAGCCACAGAGAGATTCCCTCTGTCAATATATTTCTGTATTGATTTCTCAAATTATGGAAGATAATTTGAGTTTGAAAGAAAGATGGGCCTGAAGTGCTAGATCCAGCATTCCGACCAAGCTTCGAGATGTTTGGATATAGGATTTGGTTTGGGCCATTTTACAGAGGCAGGATGTAGTATATGTCGCTTGCAGCTGAAATCCGTTGAATTTTTTTTTGTGAGCTGCACCTTTCCGCATTTAATAACTCTGCCTGTCTGCAGAGATGGCAGCCATTTTGTTCTCTGAATCCCTGAAGCATGTAACTCAGGAGATGCGCACACACTGTGCTCTCTCTCATGGAGACTTTGTGTGTGTGTGTGTGTGTGTGTGTGTGTGTGTGTGTGTGTGTGTGTGTGTGTCCTTTCTTGTTGCTGGTTTTCTTTAATTTAGAGTGAAGGTAGATGGCTGCTCTGTGTGTGGTGAAAAGCATAAGTCAGGTTTTGAATTTTGGGTCTAGATCACAATATGAACTTCACCAGAGTCCAAAGGGCTTTTCCGATGCAGGGATCTGGTTCAGACCCACATCCAGTACAAATAATCATCTGAGCGGTAAACAAGTTGGTGTGTTTTGAAAGGTACCAAGGGAAAAAAAAAAACTCCGTCTTTAAAAAGACTGATCCCATATGCCTGATCTCCAAGAACACTGATATGCCCTGGGTCTGAACAAGGTAATCAATCAATTATTCAGCATCAGGTATGTGGGGGGAGCGGCTCAGTCCTTCAACTGTGTCATTAACAGTGAAGGGACAAACTGCACAGCCTCCGGGGAGCATGGGTAACTCCAGCAGGAAAGAATATAGCCGTTTCTCGTATCCTTCCCCCACCTTTGTTTCAGGAAACTCCCACAAAGCAGCAGGCGATGTGAAGAGATGGATTGTCCGTGGGGGCTCCTGTAGAAATAGGCATGCACCCGGCACGGGCATGAAGTTGAGCATTCATGTGCCTGTGCAAAGCTGGTAACCGCTACGTAGGCTCATGGGTTGTGCATGTGATAACAGCTTCTTTGCATTTGCATTTACATTTTTAACAAGCCCTTTTGTAAATGCCTTAGGGAGTCAGTTATGGGACTGAAATAACGAGGGATCGGATCTTGTCTTTGTGATTCAGCTCCTGTGTGGGGGAAATACATGAGCGAGTCCAGATCTTGCGGTGTTGAGAAGTAAGTCTCACTATTGGGAGAGGAAGCTATAACGTTCGGAGAGGTTCAGATCTATTGCAAAGTTGAAGGCACAGCCCTAGTAATTGCACATGCAGACGGACACTTATGGCTGCTTTGTTTGTTTGTGTGTTTTGCAGGATGGCCCACTGCACCCTTCTTTGCAGTCGGCTATCACAGGCTCAGTCCTGCAAGGAGCTAAGCACCCTGGTCTGGTCCAGCGAAACACTTTAATCCCTACAGCATTGAGCCCGACAGGCGTATCACAGTCACATTAGAGCTTTCCCATTGTTATGAATATGATTTGAGAACTGAAATATATAGAGCAGAAATAACCATGTAATCTAGGGCTACACACTATCCAAGGGTCCTGGTGCCCAGAGCTTCACTTGCAAGGTCTTTTAATGGCGCTAGAAGCTTTCCGTGGAACTATGTATTTTTGTGTCATCCATTCCCAAGATAATCTAATAGGTCTCTCTCTCTCTCCCTCCATGCTGATAATATCTTCAAGGCTCTTGTAAGATCCCTTGCCATGCTGGCTTTATTTAACCATCTTCTATTCTGCCACCAAGCAATCTGAGGTGGCTTGAGCTCTGGCTTCAGTGTGGCATGTTAGCTTTTGCTACATGGATTGCTAGAAGTTGGCTGGCTTCAACAAGCAGGCCCCCCTGGCAATCAATACATCCATTCGCGAGGGGGAACCAGAAGTGGAAAGGACAGGGTCACTAAATTAGAGAAAGGTGCACGGGGGGGGGGGGGGGGGGGAGCAGCTATCGAGGCCTCCTGATACCCAGAAATGGAGTCACTATATCACGTGCCTCAGGAATGATTATGAATAAAGAGAATTTGGCTCTGGAAACAGCATATCTGTGCTGTACTAGTGCTAGCTTGTGAGGCTAGGGATGGGGTTGATAGTGCTTCCGATCAGGTTTTCAAGCATGTGTTTGGTGCCTTTACACCCCTTGATGTTTAATCCCTAACTCCAGGAGGGAGGGAGAGGGTGAGGGTCACAGAACCATATGGCCACCCACTCTGCCAACATAAATGGCTGCAAAACACTCAGAGAACCAAGGGCTTTTACTAGAAAATTGATCTTTCTGATGTTGACACCAAATGGACAACAATGCCTCATCCTGGGCACAGGGGCATCCTGTCCGTGTGTGTGTGTGTGTGTGTGTGAGAGAGAGAGAGAGAGAGAGAGAGAGAGAGAGACTCAGCTACTTTACTGTAAAGATAAAGAATTATCCAGCAAAATAAATATATTTCCATTGAGAGATTTCACAGTGAACGCCCACCCACACACTGTTTGGGTCAACCAGAATAGTGTTATGTTATATATGCTGTGGGGGGGGCTGCTGTATATACAGTAAAAATATGTAACTTGGTCCAATATCTGTCCATCTCCCACAGCAGTGTACACAGCAAGGGGAAAGCAGAAGAATGCTTAATATATAAAGGCTCATTACTAGTCAGGATAGCTAATGGAGCAGTTCTGGTTGGAGGGGGTGTATGTATCTAAAGGGCTGGTCAAATTTTCCATTGAAACTTTTTTAAAAATCTAGTTTTCCACTACACAACTTCCCGTAAAGTGTCTGTCTGTTTTCCTTCAATCTTGACTGTTTGGTTTTCTAATGGGGGAAAAGAAAACGTCCCCTTTTTCACTTTCTGACAGTCAGAATTTTCCCTGGGAAGAAAAATACCATTTTCTGACCAGATCTACAAAATCGTCCCATTAGCTATGTGGGCGTGCTTGGTATGTACAATCTTGTGGGTGCGCACACGACTGATGGGATGATAGAGTCCAAGGTATACAGAATGGCTGGTGGCTGTTTTGACACTTAGCATAACTCTAGGCAGGAGAGACACCTGCAGCTCTTGGACTAACTGGTGCTCTGTACCAGAGCAGCTCGGTCACCCCCTTTTCATACGGTCTATACCTCTGCTTGTTTTTTCTCTCGCCACATCCCCTGATTTTCCAAGGTTAAAACTGCTTTGGAATCTATTGACAGTGACAGATAAATAGCACTGAAGGATGGCTACAGGCCGTTCTGAGTAAAGCGAGGGGAAAGGTATTTTATTTTCCATGCAAAATATAAAGAAAAATGGTTTTTTGTCAAAACCCCCAAACATTTTGGTCTTTTTGACTTTTGACGACGTTGGGCATTTCTCACGGAAAATTTTCCAATTCGTCAAAAAGGCTTTTGACATCCAAAAGAGTTTAGCCCATAGATTTTTGACAGCTTTAGCTCTGAGCACTGTCTATTTGTACAGCACCTTGCACTCTGGGATCCTGGTCCATGATTGGTGTTCCTAGGCACTACCTCAGTACAAATAACCCAATCACTAGGTGAGTTAGTGTCATCAGCGAAACGGGTCATCCATCAGCCTGTGTTAAATCAGGTTCTGGTACCGACTTGGGACGTCTTTCCCTTCCCTGGAATTCTCAGCATTCCTGTCCAGCCCTGGAAGCTGGCTGAGTAACAGATCTGAGGGGAAGAGACAAAAGTTACGAAAGTTCCCCAAGAATCTGTAGTGATCCGTTTAATATCCTCTGTCAGGGGGCTGTATTCTGCCCTTGTTGGAGGATGGACTCTGTGATTTCCACCACCAGCTGTTGTGACGCTAGACCGTTCCTCAGTGCACTCTTGGTTTCATTTGGGGAAGGCCTCAGACATGAGTTAGAAACCAGAAACAAGCAACCACCAAACCCCAGACGCCAGCCCCTACCTGTCTCGCTGCGGTCAGGAGACAATTGGCTTTACCCTTCCCGCCAGCTGTCTGCCTTGTCAAGGAGCGGGCCAGCAAGGAGTGACGGGCTCCATCGACTCGGGCTGTTATCTGAGCCGCCACAGCCAGCAGTCCCATTCTGCCGCTTTTGTCTGTCCATCAGCAGCATGTTTGCTGAGTTAATGAAGCACTATGGTGTGAGGGAGACGGAGGAAAAAGGCAGCCCGATAAACCGTCCTGGGGGGAAGAAAGCGGCAGCACTATCTGGATCTGCATGGCAGGCTGTTGGGGGAGAGATGGAGGTGGGAACAAAGGAAGCTGACATTTTGTTCCAGAGATACCAGAGATGTGGGAGTCCGACCCTTATGGGGAAAAATGAAGCGCCGGGGCTGTGGGGTTTGGACTGGAGAAACCTGCTCAGACAAAGTGAATGTACTAGTAAATAATGGGTCGCAGCCGTCAAACCACGTCAGTTGCTTTCATTCGGGTTAGGGGCCTGTGAGTGACCCAGCAGAGGCCAGCAGCATCAGGCCAAATGCTGTTCCTGCCAGCCCCCCCCCGGGGAAGCGTGTACCTGCATAAGAGACGCTGGCTTGGATCAGTTCTCTCTTGGCCACCCCATGTCAGCTGAGACCAATGGACCCCCGTGCCTTCACTCATTTATCTGTCTCGCAAACATAGCAGAGCATCCGCAGTCCCCGTTCCCAGGTGCATGGGGCCGCATTGCAGAGGGAGGTATGGGGCAGGTTAGGGGAGCTGCAGGATACCCACCAGCCCAGTGTCATGCAGTGGCTGGAGCCCCTCGCTTCCTGCAAATTCACTCCCCCCACCCCACTTTAAATACGGAAAGAAAGCTGTGTTTTTAATGGGCTGGATCTGGAGAGCTGGGAAGCCCTTGCAACTCCTAATGGCTTCACTCCCTACAGTCTCAGTACAGGAACCTGTACTGCCCCTGCAAACTGCCCCTGCAAAGATGAAAGACACAGAGATAATGTACGTATGCGGGTGAGGAGGTAAAGAAATTAATAATAATTAATGGAGATATCCCATCTCCTAGAACTGGAAGGGACCTTGAAAGATCCAGCTTGAAAAACCAGCTGAATGCTGCCTATTGGCGCTCCCCTCGCGGGCCTTGTTTTGGTCCCACTGTTAGCCACCAAACACTAGTCAGGACCCGAGATCCATTAATAGCCAGCTGGGCTGCGCCAGTGGCAGGCTTTATTCCTCCACCCCTTGACTTTTACCATCCGAGTGTGGCATTTAATGGTCGTTTCTAATTGGCACTGACATGATGGGCAGGACACCTGCGGGGCGGATCACTGCAGGAGGAGGTGAGGCACCAGCTCTGTGAAAATGCACCTGACGGCTTCCTTCTCTGTGCACCCTGGCCTGATGTCATTAGCCTGGGTATCCTGGGTGCACATTAAGTGTGACCAGCATATGCTGGCGCAAGCTGTCGCTACTTGCTTGATTGCTCAGCGGGCACTGGGGGATTCACCCCGAAGTCCCTTTTCGTGTGGAAATCATTGCTAGGAAGGAGGCTGGGGGGAGTGTGGAAGGAGCTTCGTGCAGGCAATAGGAGTGATAATGATAAAATGGAATCGTTTTGAAACAAGGGGCTGGATTCAGTTCAGGTTTTATTTCCTGCGGACTCATTTCTTTGTCTCCGATTCTCGGCCCACTCACATGGGCCGTGGATACTGGGGCTAGTGAGAGGGAAACCTGTGGGCCGTGGGATCATAGAAGTTGGACATGGAACAAACTGATAAACTCTTCAGGTCCATTCCATTCCTCGAACCCTCTGCCAGGGCCCAATATAATAACCTGGAGAGGGTCCATGGAATTAAAATAATTCAGCCGCCTTGCTGCTCAGAGCTACACGTGTGGCACCAGGATTTGCACATGGTAGCTAAGGATTCTGGGAGGAAGTGGCTGTTAGGCGGGCATGTGGGTTCCTGAGAAGTGAAACGGGAGGGTGGGGGGGGACAATATCTTGGCTTCAGATAAGCAAGTGTCATTCCCACTGAACTCAATGGGACGGGGCTGCCCCTGTCTGTGATGGCACTTCCCAGCCCTGAGGGTTCTGAGTTACGCTACAAAGGAAAGTTGCTTGCCCCAGAAGTTACCCCACAGTAAAAACTGGGGAGGAGAGGGTTAATTGTGCCGTGAAGCTCTCCGAACACAAGCTAGCTCTGCTGGACTGTGTAATGGGGCTGAAGGCAAGTTAGTTCCCTGATTAATGTAAACTGAAAGGAGGATCCCGAAGACTCAACCCCTTGGAGGGCTTCTGCTGTGAAAATGTGTCTTGTGCTGCTGCTGACGCTGGAATTGGGTCTCTCTCGGACTTGGACACCAGAGGAAACCTGGGCTCAGATTTCATTTCTGCAGGGAGATCGGCGCTGAATGCTGTGGCAGATGGGGAGGCTTTGATGTCTCCAAATGGAGGCAGGCCTAGCTGATAGCCACAGCCTGAGCTTTCAGCATAGGGCTGCAAACCAGAGCTGACAAGTGGCCAATGACTGGGAGCGCTCTCTGCCTCTGAGGAGAGGGGTCCAGGACCTCCGAATGCTCCCAGGAGGCAATCGAAGCAAAGGGCAGCTGAATGCTGTGCTTCCAAAGGACACACACGGGACAGGACACGGCCCAGCCAGCAGCCACTGCCTCTCTTAACTGGTTGGGTATCGATTTGACCCGAACGCTCAGTTATTTCTTTCAATTACACTTTCCAGAAGCCCTCTCCTAGCAGACCAGGGGCGTCTAATGAGAGACAAAGCAGGCAGTAACTTCTTCCCCTGCGGAGTCCATGCATCAAAGCGAGGCTGGAGGCCAGGTGCCCCCAAAGCTAAATTGGGCTGGATGCTCCGGCATTGACCCCGACACAAGCAGGCCAGACTGTCTGTCACAGGCTGTACCGTAGACGGATGTCTGGCTTCTCCAGTGCAGCTCCGTAGCCTTCATGTGTGTTGCTGGATTCCTTTGATGCCTGAGTAAATATTCAGTTCCACTAAGGATTCTGCAGGTTTTCCTGCTTTCTTTATATTTCCTCAAGCATCAACAAATGCTTTGAGGGAATCTAGTGAAAGGTGCCAGGCTGTCAACCCTTGGCAACTGAAGTCCTCTCTCCATTCAGTACAGTCTGGATGGATAGCAGTGAGCGCGCTCGCTCTCTCTTCTCTCCCCACCGCCCCCCCCCCCCCATCACTATGTTTCAGCCCTGACTTGGAGAAGAGCCCATGTCTGGGCTTGAAGGTAAAGCTCTGATCCATTGCTAAATGCCAGCAAATGTACCGGCTGTGGTGGGATGATACCACATGACTTCCTCTGTGGAGGAGAGAACCAGTGACAGATTAGGGGGAGCAGATGGGTCCAAACGCCCTGCTGGCTTTCCTCATTCTTGTGTTAAAGATTCTAAGCTTGGTGTCCCCCCGGTGCAGGGAGATGCAGCGTTGGGGACGGCTCCAAAGGAAGGAGGAGTTATGTTTGTGCCACTCCTCTCCCCTGGGAATTCCTCTGGAGTCATGCAACTGTATCGTGTAGATGAAGCTTTATAGAAGGCTGCCTGGAGGGTGAACTGGTCATACTGCCCTGCCTTTTGGGACATCACTGGCCACTCGAGGGGGCTCCCTGCAGGACAGCGTTTGTGGGAGTCTTGCACCTACTATGACACCCTGCCACCACCGTGCAGAAAACCAGAAGGTCACAGAGATCATCCAGTGAATTAAGCCTCCTCTTTACCCTGTCCAGAGGCAGGGAAATTCCTTCCTTCTCAGTAATTCCCTGTTTTTCCTATTCTTCACCTGCCTCTGCGCCACTCCCATGTGGTCTGTCACAGCCTGAGCTTTCTCTCCTGGTCTTCCGCCCCATGTAGAGGAGCACTGAGCAGAGGAGTGAGGGGTCCATCTCATCCAGCCCAGGAAGAGGGAATCCAGGCTGGTTTTCCTAGCCTGAGCCTGGCGTCTGGTGAGAGGGCAGGAACATGGAACAGAAATCCTTCCTGCAACCCTGGACCCATGGCAACTGGTTCCAATCCCTATCCGCTGTCTCCTCCCAGACAGAACTCCAAGTGCACCTGAGTCTGTGGGCACTGGCAGCTACCGAGGTGGCAGTGTGCTGCAGGACTGTGCATTGATACTGATAGCAGGAGGACCAGGATGGCGATCTCCTGGGAGCTTGAAGCACCCTTGTGCTGCCCTGAAGAGAGAATGCACACATGGCTCTTTGACAGCTAGAGATCCCTGAGCCATCCTTTCTGAATTCCCTACAGTGTTCCCTCATGGTACTGGTAGAGTAGGGTCTGGGATGGTCTCTTAGTCAATAGGCAATGTAGGCCACATGACAGATCGGTGTATTCTGAGCTAGAGACAAAGGAGTGACCCTGTTTTATGGGGAGGGCAAGGCTGAATCTGAAGGCACCCTGCTTTTCTAAGAGAGCCTGAAAAGCTGCCCTGTTTTTCCTCCTTCCCTTTGTCTCTGGGGACTATTGTCCCTTTAACGATGATGTACTTAGGGGACTTTAGTGCCTTGTGTCGCATTGTTTCCGACAAACTAATGGGCAGCATGCTTTGTGCTCCGAGATTGTTCCGAGCAGTAATCCTTGCACTCCATCTCCAGCTGCAATTACCGAAGCCAAGTCGATGCAGCTGATGGTAATAGGATGGTAACACTGTCTGAATTTGTATTTAATGCCAATTCCAAGGGCCTATAATTTTCATCAGCACTGCATGACTTTTTATAGAACAGAAAAATGTGAGAGCGGTTAATGAGCTGTAATTCTGAAGAGCTTCTGCCTTGATTGGGACTAATTATTTTTATAAAGAAAATAATTAACAATACGAACAACCTATAGAATAAAAAGCATGTGCATTAATTAAACCATGCGGTATTTTCAATGCACCTTTATCTTCCCTTCCCCAGAACACCAGAAATATATGGCTGCATTAATCTGCACAAGGCCAGACTCCGCTCTAATTTACATCCTATTCAATTCTGTTGGCTTTAGCTGATCTGCAAGGGAGGGGTGTGTCTCAGGGACGAATTTGGTCCTGGGCAGAGACACACTTACCCAGACCAAAAGCCTAGATCCAAACACCTTGAAGTTTGGATCTGGATCCGCCTTCACTTCCAATGGAGTTTGCAGCTGCCCTTGAGCGCTAATAAGTGGAATGAAAAACCTCAACCCAAACACACCTGCACTTTGGGAACGCTGCCTTAGCGGGAGAGAGTTAAATTTCAGCTCTTGAGTTTACCCAAGAGAAGAGTAAGCCGTGACTTGATTGGACTATACGTTCCTAAGGTGAGGAGAAGATTTCTGATAGTAGAGGACAAAGACATAACAAGATCCAGTGGCTACAAACTAAGATGAATGACTCGAATCGAGGTGCCAGGCTTTACCAGTGAGGGTAATAAGCCACAGGACCAATGCACCTAGGGACATGTTGGATTCTTCATCATTTGAAGGCTTTAAATCCAGACCGGCTGTCCTGCTAAAGGATTTGCCCCAGTTCAACCCCATGTTACTGGACATGATGCAGGGATGATTGGGATGAAAATCTCTGGCTTCCCTTACGCAGGAGATCAGACTAGAGCATCAGAATGGTCCCTTCAGATCTGAAAACCTGAATCTGTACAACTGTGGAGCTGAGTAGAGTAGGTGACTAGCCATCATGAGATCAGAGCTCCCTGCCTGGCTCGGCCACTTGCTGTGAAATCATTCATCTGTGCCACTTTGTAAGAGAGATGGAGCTACTTTGCATGGGCGGAGACCTAAGGGTTCATAAAGCACTTGGAGATCCTCAGCTGAAAGGCGCTATATAAATCCACATAACCCTTGTCCTATGTATCAAATTTTGTGAGTTAAGCACTTGTGTGTATAGATACCCATAGATAGAGAATCTATATAACTGGTTAACAAGACTAATTCTTCCATTTTCCTGGGGTTATTCATGAATGTGTTTGCATACTCTAGGTTTTTGTTTATGAATAATTCGGGATTATCTAAATGTGACTAGCAGCAGTACTGTGCAGTTCTCGGTCGCCTTTCAGCTGAGGGCATCAAAGCATTTTGCAAACATTAGCTAAGCCTCACAGCATCCCTGTGAGCTGGGAAATTACTATTACACCCAATTAAAGGTGGGTGCATAGAGAGGTGAAATGACTTTCCCAAGCAAGTCAGTGGCAGCGTCTGGAGCGGGACCCAGAAGTCCTGACTCTCAATCTCCTGCTCTAGCCACTCCCCACAGGTGGAGTGAGCAGAAAAATCATGCCCTGGCTTTGCTGACTTGAAACCACATTGCTGCTATTGCAGAAAAATCCATGCAGTGTTCACAAATCAAGAACAAATGGGAACAGTTAAGGCAGGAAATGTTCCCTTTAAGTCCTAGCAATAGGCTTTACTGTTTGCTCCTCCCGTCCCTTGCATGGAACACCCGAAAGGAGATTATTGGTAAGGCACTCTGGATACACAGCAGCTGAGCAGGAATTGGCAGGATGTTCTCAAATCCGTGGCAGCTTGGCTTATGTAAAATCAGTGGATTGGAAGAGCTGGCGTCATAGGGGCAGTTCAGCAAAGCCAGCCATCCTTCACAGCCTTAGCACCCTTCAGCATCCCACTGGAGTGACTTCTTTGGGGTGGGATTTAGTGGGGAAACCAGGGGAGTCTCCCCCCTCCGTTCCCAGGCTCTCCGCACTCAGACTGTCTTGGGGCTGTCTGTTCCTTCTCACTGTATGTAGATTTAATTGTGCTTTGCATTACCATTTGCAAACTGTGGACCCCATCCAGCAAGGTGCCAAACACCAACTGTAAGGGACTGAGTCTCTCTGAAGTCCTCTGGGACCTCCCAAGAGGGGCTCAGCACCTCGGAGGACTGGACTCTGTGTCATGGCACACACTGCTGACCTCAGGGTCATAGCTTGTATCCGTCTTCTCTCAGCCCCAGGGAAATAGCCATTGTAGGAGAATGTCCTGGCTGAATGAGAACAACTCCCTATGATGGTCACAGCTTCATCCCAGGTGTAACTGCACTGGGGCTATGCTAGTGCGGGATTTGGCCCAGTATGTACCATAAATTAACGACTATTGCTACGTTAGTCTCTGCTAGCTGAGCTCCGCCCTTTCTCCACAGTACACAGAGCCCAGGTGGGTTAGCATAGACTGGAGCTGGGCGTCAGATTAGTCCTTGGTCCTGTTCACTGATTGCACAGGCTGCGGTTCTCATTAATCCACTTGGCCATTTCATGCAGATGGAACGACGGCCGGAACTGAACCAGGCTCCTCCAGAGCGAAAAGCATGAGCCGCTATCGCTTCAGCTGGAGGGCTACATCCTGATACACTTGTAGCCTCTGTGGATTGAGCCCAGAGCAGGGATGTATAACACACAGGCAGGTTTCTGCTTATGGGCTTCACCGTAAGCATTCCGGCCAATAACCATGCTGCCTGATGAGTCACCTAAGTCACACAGCATTGTTTCTGCTCCCAGATTGGATGGTTTCATGGAATCGTAGAATAGCAGGGTTGGAAGGGACCTCAGGAGGTCATCTAGGACAACCCCCTGCTCAAAGCAGAACCAATTCCCAACTAAATCATCCCAGCCAGAGCTTTGTCAAGCCTGACCTTAAAAACCTCTAAGGAAGGAGACTCCAGCACCTCCCTAGGTAACCCATTCCAGTGCTTCACCACCCTCCTAGTGAAATAGTGTTTCCTAATATCCAACCTAGACCTCCCCCACTGCAACTTGAGACCATTGCTGCTTGTTCTGTCATCTGCCACCACTGAGAACAGCCGAGCTCCATCCTCTTTGGAACCCCCCCCTCAGGTAGTTGAAAGCAGCTATCAAATCCCCCCTCATTCTTCTCTTCTGCAGACTAAACAATCCCAGTTCCCTCAGCCTCTCCTCATAAGTCATGTGCTCCAGACCCCTAATCATTTTTGTTGCCCTCCGCTGGACTCTTTCCAATTTTTCCACATCCTTCTTGTAGTGTGGGGCCCAAAACTGGACACAGTACTCCAGATGAGGCCTCACCAATGTGGAATAGAGGGGAATGATCACGTCCCTCGATCTGCTGGCAATGCCCCTACTTATACAGCCCAAAATGCCGTTAGCCTTCTTGGCAACAAGAGCACACTGTTGACTCATATCCAGCTTCTCGTCCACTGTGACCCCTAGGTCCTAGGTTTAAAGCAGTGATACTCAGACTGAGGCTCGCAAGCCACAAGTGGCTCTTTAATGTGTCTCTTTGCAGCACATGGTAGTAAAACATGGTGTGATTTAATTATTAACCAATCAGGATGCTTTTACTATGTTATTAACCAATTGTAGTTGATAAAATAATAATAATTAGTCCGTCATTTTGCTGTGAGAATAAAATATAAAAACTCTTTCCCGTCGTGCTGTTGAAATAGGAATCTATAGTACTATTGTAAATGAAGCAATGAATTCACACTCCTCTGGCTCTTTTGGGTAATGTTGATCGCTAATTTGGCTCCTGAACCACTGAGTTCGGAGTATCACTCGTCTAAACCTTATCAGCTATGTGTACTCCTTCCCTCTGTCCATTTGGTGATTTATGCAAATTGCAGCCACCGGCCCCGACTCCGCTCCCGGGAATGTCCTGTGAGTGTGTACAGAGAGCCACTAAAACAGGAGGCCACTGCAATCAAAGTGGCATTCCACGTAGGCGTGTTCAAACTGGTCGCGCTATTTGCCTAGCTCTAGCCAAAGCTCACTGCTCAAACTGACTGACTGCTTCTCAATGGGAGAGGCAATGAAATCGCCCATCTCAGCCCTCGGAAGATTGGTGATGATGTCCCTCCGAGTGAGCTTGTAAAGGCATTCGGCGATCCGTTCTGGTGCGTGGAGCATATACAAGAGCACAGTAGCATTTTCCTCGGGAGCCAGTTCGTACTACAGGGCAGAGTGTTTGTATGAAGGAATATTTCCTCTGCAAGTTCACAGGGTAGGGACGAATGAGTCCCTCCCTGCAGAAATGACTGGGGTGAGGGTCTCTGACCTGTGTATGCAGGAGATCAGAATCAGCCGTTCTAGCTTTAAAATACATTAAACTACCAAGCAGTTGAACAGCTGTTGACGCCTGTTTGCCGCCTTGACGCACTGGAATATTGCAGGGGGCTTCTCCCCTCTTTTCAATAGAATTCCGTCCGTTAATTTCAACCCACTCTAATGACTGGACACACGTCCCATTTTTCAGGGACATCTGCTTTGCGCATAGCTATTTCAGCGGATGATGTCAGATGCCTCATTTAGCCATTCTGCCACTCTGTAACCCTGGTAACGTTTTCTTCTTCTTTAAACATAGCGGAGGGTGTCAGTTCTGCTTAAAGTGCTGAAGAATGAAGAAACAGCAATAAGCGCTGTGTGTGTGTGTGTGTGTGTGTGTGTGTGTGTGTGTGTGTGTGTAGAGAACATGTGCGCACGTCTATAGACCTAGATGCACATAACAGCTAGACAAGTGGAAAGTTGATTGCTGCTCCTGATTGGCTAAAAGTTCTGTACCCCCTCTTTTTTGCTACTCTTTCTCCCCCCCACCCTGTCCCATTTGTGTGACTCATCCACTTTTAATGGCTTCTAGACTTGACAGGGACTGTCACTTATGATGGGTTTGCCCAGCAGCTGGCACCATGGGACTCTGCCCTGGTTAGCCTCTCGGTGCTACCTCAGTATAAGTGTTGCTATACTATAAGAATACTGGTGTGACATTGGCGCACCCCAGCTTGTTCCAATCCCTCCTTAAAACAGGAAGGGCCAATTTTCATTCCTGGCATTGACTTCATTGGAGCTATGTCAGCAGAGAAATGGACCCATTTCTCCCACCATCTCCCTACCAGTGTTAACCCATTTACGTTAGGAAGGCAGCAACGGATACAAAAGCTTAATTGCAATGCAGTCTTCCTGAGACCACATTAGCTCTGTATTGTTTTGTCAGTCTCCAAAGCCTGTGAGCTCCACGAGGATGGAGACCATGTCTTTCTATGTTTCTACAACCCCATCACCTCCTAAATCAATACACAGGCGTGTATCTCTGTATTGCAAACATACCGGCGAGCATGCAGTCATGTTTTTCATAACTTCTTTATAAGCAGAGCATCACTTTGTCCTGAATTGCATTCTGCCCATCATGCACGGGAATAATTTAGCACTGTTTTTTCCAGGTTGCTGTATGCAGGCTTTTCCTAATGCTTTCTGTGTGCAAGCCGTACTACTAGACATGCTGCGCATGGCAAGGGGAGACATGGCCATCAGATCTGCTTTCTATGCCCAGCTCTTGTCCTGGGCTTGTTGAGTGAAATTTGGTCAAGTCACCGAATCTCTTTGTGTGTCAGTTTCCACATCTATAAATTGGGGATAATAATAATATATAATGCTCCCCTCTCAGGTGTTGGGACGCACTATTTCATTATTATTGGTGAAGTGCTTTGAGATCCTTGGCTGGAAGGAGATATTGAAGGACAGTAATAATGAAAGATTATCACTCTGCACTAATGCTGACATACCCAAGACACTGAGCCGAAGATGGGGCGTCCAGCACTCTAGAAATGCCTCGGTCACATTATAACCCATCTGCCCTGGGGCATGACTGTTGGTTTGTACACACCCACATTCAAACTATCTAGTCTAGTCCCCTTCCGTGCCATCCCATCACGGCCACGTTGGCTTCCTCTGAAGAGCCGAGTCGCTGATGGCTGTTTATGAAACTTTCCAAGCTTCGTTTTAATTTGAAACGCTGCTTTGAGCATCGCCAAAGATTGAAAAAGCTCCACCTACAGACCTGTCATTATCCTACCCCCTTCTACAAATATTTAGCTGCAGGCCCTTCAGTCAGCTGTGGGCTTCGTGTGTATAAAAAACAAACATGGCCCAGATTTTCAAAAGCAGCTCGTGAAATTGGGAGCCTCAAGATTTGGGTGCCAATGTAGAGCCACTCTGACTGTCAGAGGAATGGTGCTCAACCCTGTCAACCAGCAGGCTTCCATACAGTGTCTCATGTTGGGCATTGCGTGTGTGTGAGTGAAATATACATACATGTGTGCATGCACACACGTGCTCGCTTGCTCATACCCGCATTAGACATGATGGGGGCTGCCTTATGGCTGGTCAGGTGCATGCCATGTCTCCATGAGCCCAGGCATGAGGTTCTAAGGAGGACTATGGGTGCAGGGGGGAAAAGGCCAGGCTGTTCTGTGAGCAGAGCTATGTGCTGCATAGGTGTGAGTCTGGCTGGGGCCATGCCATGGTTGCACCAGCAGATCTGTGCAAGGGGAGCACAAGTTACACCTTTTTTTAAGGTGCACCAAGTACCCCTGCCCCGGATGCTCCCTCTGGGGCATGCCTCTGCCACAATGCCTGCACCTGCCGCACCTCTGAGTGTGCTCCCCGCTCCTCGAGCCTTCCGGGCTCTTGAGGTGCCCAGCTCCAGTGCTGCTGGCTGTGTAGCCAGAGACGAACCCTGGGTGTGCGCAGCCATGAGACGCAGGGTGCAGACGGATGGAAAGATTCTCTGTCCCAGTCAACATCAGCCTTGCTGCTTTGCTCACTGTCTTGGTCTCAGCTCGTTGCTGGTCAAAGTCTAGTTACATTCTCCCTGCTTCGTACCCATCCCTTTGGAAAGAGCGTAATGAGCCCCGGCCTGCTTTCTGCTGCCTGCTCAGGGCTTTGCTTGGGGCTCACTGAAGCCAAAGGATTAAATTACTGATGGGTGAGATCGTCTCCCAGGGCGCAGATCACATACCGGTGCAGGCTTGCTCCTGTGACGGACACTTCACCAATGGGCTTGGGGGTTGGAGTGATTGGGGGGGGAGGGAGCGGATACCATGCAACCACAGGAGGCCTCCCTCGAGCCATCCTTCTACCACAGTGGGAATTGTTCCTTGAAGCTTTAGCTCATGAATCTTTCCTAAGAACACAAGTTCATTGCTAGATGCAGTGGGGGTGTCTCAGTACCTCAGGCTGTGGGGGGTGTTGCCAAAACTCCTAAAGCTCTCAGAGTTTGTGGCCCGGAGCCCCTCTCCTTTAGGAGTGAATGACGAGGTGGAAGAATTCTCCATCGACAGTTAGCAAGAGGAAGACCTACCTTTGAGTAGCTCAGCCAAGAACCTCACCAGGGATCTTGACTGAATTCAGGGGAGTCCTCCAGGAATACTCTGCTACAGTGGTGGGGAAGGGGACAGGCAGTGGTGTCCACCTTAAGGCCAAATCCAGCTCCCACACTGACCTGACCTCATGGCAGTCAATAGGGTTGCGTCAGCATGAACGAGAGCAGCATCTGGTCTCCCTATGGTTATTCAGAGAGCAGAATGCACCTCCTGCAATCACCAACCGGCACATTGCATTATGAGTGGGCAACGGATTGCAAACCCCGGGAATTTGTCCTCCACAAGTGTAGGCCTCTAGCCAGAGAGCTACGGAAGCCCCTGCACTCGACCGGGGAAGTCGGCCCATGCCTGAGCAGAGCAGGGCCCTGGCCAATGCACACACATCAGGCAAAGGACAGAGCACTGGTGTGATGAGTTTTCAGCTCCTTCCAAGGTGCCTGTGCCTCACTTTACAGCCCTGCCCCGCAGCCTCCTTCCAGTCCGTGTGGCACTGCTGGTCCCCTAGCCAGCTGGCCTTGTAAGGATCTTGTTTTTTCCAAAGGGTACCAGGGCTCTGTGAAGTGGATTTAAAAGCTGAGCCCACAACAGCCTCCTCGCTGGAGACTCATCCTAGCCACAGAGCTTTGCAGCTGGAAGGGACCGACAATAACGCCCCAGCCCAGCGGCAACTTACTCCTCCCCTGCCTCACCTTTCAAGGACAAACCTGGCAACTCCACCACGAGGGAATCAGGCTCCCATCTGCACCGCCCCCTGCCTGCCCATCCATTTCCTGCTCTCCTCATACAATGGGCACACGACACCCCTCCCTCCCCTGCGTTTGTGACAGGGCTGGGTACTTAGCAGTAGCAGAGTCCTTGAAGGCTGAAGGTATGAATAATAGACGGAAAAGCCGCCGCTTCGCTGTCAGCCCCCAGACAGAAAACCCTTCAAGATGGGCTCAAAAATGGATATGTATTCCGCATATTAATGACCTCCTTGCAGTGGGGACGGACTGTCCTTGAGATGAGAGGCTGTGTGCACGCATGTAACTTCCGCTAGAGTCCACACTCCTGGCTGAGCCAGCCCCTGGCACCATTCAGCACCAAGGTCAGCGGTAGCTGATGAAACAACTCACAAAATGTGTAAAGCAGCATGCCCGGGTTAAGTTAAGATTGAGCGACACTACAGCTCCTTTTCTCACTTCCCTTTTCAATTGCTCAGAACTTTCTCAAACCCGTGGAGGCTGAATTATCACTGATGTCAGCCCAGCAGTGGATATTTCGGGAAAGTTTTTGAATAAAATCGGTTTGGCTGTTTCTGAGTTATTCAAGCACGGGGGGGAAATACATATTTCCCCATATGCGCCAATCGGAGATGCTGCACTTGGCTAGTCAAAACAGACTGAAGCCAAAACCCTTGTCTTGTTTTGTATATGTCCTTTAGACTTGGTTACAGTCCAAAGCTTTAAAGTGATGAACATTTAAGTCACCAGTTTCACACCTGCACAGTGGAATTTTGCATTAAGGTTTTTCAAGGTGCAAGAACAGCAGCTGCAGAGCCGTTGAGATGAGAGCTTAGGCCTTGTCCTTATACAAAATTATATCCCAATAGCCACCGAGCCCAGAGCACATCAGGGACATTTTAAACCAAGCCTTGACCCTGCGATTGGACCCATATGAGCAGTCATCTGGCAAACAGAACTTCTGTCAGTGGAAACTGCCTTGAATCCACACACACGTAGTCTCCCATCAATGGCTCACTTGTCTTCAATCAATAGAAGTTAATCCAGTTTGCATCTGATGCAGCTCTGTGTTGAGAAAAGTTAAATCAATTTAGTGGCTGTGTGGAGGCACGGAATACACTTCCAGTGTAATTAAACTGGTGCAAGTTGTCTTCACGCTGATACACCATAGTGTACCAATTGCTGCAGATGTGACTTGTCTTTACCTTCTGGTACTCCACTGCTCCTGGATCATCTAATGTAGCAGGGCTAGTGGTTGTCCTGATCTGTCTTGGGGAATTTACAGGGCCCATTAGCAAAGCTGTTGTAATCCTAATGCCCGGATGGATCTGGACTGTATTTTTCTTTCTCTTCCTTTGTTTATTGTTCTCTTCTCTCTCCTTAACGTTTTTCCCCCAGGGAAACTAAATGCAAAACTAGAATTAATGACAAGTTCAGCCTGACTTACCAAGTGCTCAGAGATCAGGAAATGCCGAATGTTAAGGTTGTTCCTATAAATTGAACCTGGCTGCATTGCACAGGAGTAATATGCCTGTTTTTCTTGTGACATGGAAAACATAAGGTATTATTGTTTATGCTTCTGATCCTGCAATTAGAACTACTTGGCTGGCCCACCCTACACCCAGGCAGAGCCCCAATAAAGTCAGAAGACTACCCACGTGGGTCCAGTTGCAGGGTCAGGGTCTATGTTAACGTGTCCCATACGTGCTCTGGGCTGAATGGCTATTGTAAGAGCCCACTTAATTTGGGGAATGTCCTAACTTTTGAGTATTTGATGTCTCCTTTTTAATGCTATATCAGTGCTACTTCTACGTGGTGGTCATTTCTTCATAGATGTCAGAGTCCTTCAAGATCATTTGCTTTTGCTTTGGGATCAGGTCTACCATTTTGCACTGGGGCAAGCCCACATTTTAATAGTTGTCCAGGATCTTCCAGGAGAAGACAGGACAGATGGGTGCAGGTGTTCACACAGGTATTCAGAGGAATTAGCAGCTGCTCTCTGAAGGTCTCTTGTTCAGCAGAGCACTGATGTGAAGCTACAAGCATGGAGCTTAGTCAAAACATGTTGCGTTTTTAAAGAGTGATGTATCAGGACTGTAAGTCTTATTTCCTCATAATTTTCCAATCATAATTAAAAATAAATAAGTTTTAAGCAGAGAGCAGGGGGAAAGGAATGTTGGAAAGAATCAACCAATTTTAAAACTCAGAATGGATATTCCACATCAAGGCCTCATTTGCTGTTTCATTGCCAGTTCCAAAGCGCTCCATTCCTAATTCATTTTTTAAGTGATCTCTGCGTTCCCATGGGGTGCCTCCTGGTAACGGTGTGCTCACAACCCTCGATTTGATTAAAATTTAATGAGCGATGTTATTGGCAAATAAACTATTTATTTCAGCGTGGCTCCCGATGCCAAAAGGAGCGGCTTTGAACAAAAGGGGGAAATTGACATCTTAATGAGCGGGCCGTTAATAATTTACAGCCATTTTTTAAAAAGGTGATGGCACCGTGGTGATGGGTCCCTGTGATCGCTTAGCCAACGCGCAGTGATGCTTTCCTCATGGTTCAAAAAAATGAAAGAGTGAGATGAGTGCTCGTGAAAGATACCGGAGTGACACACCCTCCGGACTGGCTCCTCAGTGCAGGGAAAGCACTGACAGCTGGGCCCTGCTCCAATGCTCAGTGAGGTTACAGCACGTCCTTTGGTTGCTTGCAGTGGGGGTTGGCTCAAGCCATTGGAGTACATTCTCTCTCTCTCTCTCTCTCTCTCTCGCGCACACACGCACACACACACACACACACACACACACACGCGCGCGCGCACACACACACACACACACACAAAAAGACTAATACCGCGTGGCGGTGATATTTGGGACCCAGCCATTGTGGGCATGAGGGTGATGTTTGGCTGAAATATACTTGTTACCTTAGAGCACAGAGAAGGATAGTGAATGACACGGGGGTGAGCGGATGGTCCCTGCCTGGGAAAGGATAAGTCAAGGGCTAGATTAGCTCTCACTGAAAACAATGGGAGCTGGATCAGGCCTTTGAGCTAGGTCAAGACATGCAGTCAGAGGCTGGGACCAAGGGACTTTGAAATTTACTGGTACTTGCACTCTGTTCTGGGGTTTGAGGGGGAGCAGCACATTGGATCTGAATCTGATCTCTCCCTGGTGTAAACTGCCTTGACGTCAATGAAGTTATTCCTGAATTACACCAATATGAGACCCAGATCTGGCCTTGTGTGTGCAGAGAAAGCTCAGTGTGCCCCGCCTCCGGCTGATGTGTGTTTCCCTGCATGTGGTCGCCTGAGAGCACCTGCTCTTCTGCCCAGCCACATGGGCCTGTGGACTGGGGTGCGGGAAGGTGTTGCTCAAGGAGACCAGAAGGAGAGGAGCTGTCAGGTTTGGGGGAGGGCTGGCGAGAGTGGAGCAGTGAGTAGGGTCTGCCCCTCCGCCCAGGGCCGGCTTTAGGAAGTGCGGGGCCCGATTCGAACAGTTTCGACGGGGCCCCGATAGGGATGACTAAAAAAAAAAACCCACGTAAAAAAAACACGTGGGGCTTGTACTCACCGGGCCGCGCTCCTAGTCTTTGGCGGCGGGTCCTTCACTCGCTCCGGGTCTTCGGCGGCACTGAAGGACCCCCCGCCAAAGTGCCGCCAAAGACCCGGAGCGAGTGAAGGACCTGCTGCCAAAGACCTGGAGCGCCGCTGGGTGAGTAAAAATTAAAAAGGTGCCTCTAGCCAGGGAAGGGATTCTCTGCCACTTGCCCCCCACTCTGGGCAGCCCTGCCACTGGGCGCAGGGCCCGCTTAAGCGCGGGGCCCGATCGGGGGAATTGGTGGAATTGGCCTAAAGCCGGCCCTGCCTCCGCCAGAGCCTGCTGCCCGTGCACTGGTTGTGCTGGCCTGAGCGCTAAACTTCAGCTCAGCATGGAGATGGCCAATGGACAGTGACCTTTTCCCCCATTGCATGGCTAGCCTCACATTAGGGCAGCGCAATTGCCCCCCTTCTTCCCTTTTGTATGTTCAAGGATTTCCAGCTATTTCTTAAAATCCCTTGCTTTTTCCAGCGAGGAAGCCAGCTACTGCTGCATGGCAGGATCTGGGCACATCCCTTACCTGGAACCTCACCCTCCACATCCAAGCTGAGAGCGGGGAGAAGTGAGGGAGTGGGCGGGAGGAACGAGCAGAATCCGGAATCAAGCGGTCCTGTGTTCTGATGCTGGTTCTGCCACTGACCTGCTCCGTGGCCTTGGGGAAGTCACTTGACTTCTCTACATCTCCCTCAGTGGGGCATGGGGAACATCACCCTGACTTAGGATACCTGTGGAGGAAGTTAATGTTTGATGGAGTAAATGCTAAGCCTGTTCAGTCATAGGCCTCTCCGCCCCATGCAAGGGTAGTTTTTGTGGGGGAGTTATGTCTGTCCATCTGTATTTGAAATGAAACCGACTCACCTGTTAGAGGCTAACGGATATTGGTCCCTACTGACTTAGGCTGGATTAAAACCTGTGACCTAGAGGCGAAAAGCTCTATAGCCCGTTTCCAATCCCCTGAGCCAGCCAGCCACCTCAGCGCACCGTAGTTCTGATTACAGCTGATTGACTGGAAGGAGCAGAGCGCTACTGGGAAACGTTTTCATTGATCGCCGCTCTGGCCGCGGCAGGTTGACACTCTGCTCCCGTCGAAGCTGCTTTGCCGGAAATCGCCAGACGAGCCTGACTTTTACTTAACGACTACAGGGAACGGCTCTTGTATCTGCAGAGTGCACCAGCCATAGCCAAACTGTGCGACAGCACTGAATGCGTGGGAGCAGGGCACTGGTCTAATGGCTTCCTAAGGGAGCAGGGGAAATTGATGCAAAGACTTGATGACTAGGTTACTGACACTGATGTCTTGGTTATTCACAAGCCTTAGAGACCCTCCCTGGCACAGCGAGCTCTGATGCCAGCTGTCTCCACCTAATGGGCTTTGCTAATGGAATTCATTTAGCGGCAGCACCTTGCATCCGAGCCCAATGAGAGGGGATGGGAGCTAGGGAATGCAGCCTTCATACTGAGCCAGGAATGGGGGGAGAATGAGAACGCTGCCTCATGCTCCATTCAGCCCACTCTCTCCTGTGGTGGCTGCTGCCTCCTGGCCTCTGCCCTAGAGCTGCCAGGCATCTGGTTTTCGACTGGAACGCCTGATCAAAACGGGACCCCGGTGGCTCCAGTCAACTCCGCCGACTGGGCCATTAAAAGTCCAGTCAGTGGCGCAGTGGGGGCCTGGGGCTAAGGCAGGCTCCCTGCCTGCTCTAGCGCCACACGGCTCCTGGAAGCAGCTGCCAGGTCTTTGCGGCCCCTAAGCGCATGGGCGGCCAGGGAGGCTCCGCGCGCTGCCCCTGCTCCTAGTGCCGGCTCCGCAGCTCTCATTGGCCAGGAACCATGACCAACGGCAGCTGCGGGGGCGGCACCTGCGGGCACGAGGGCAGGGCATTGAGCTTCCCTGGCCACCCATGTGCCTAGGGGCTGCTGGGACTTGGCAGCCGCTTCCTGGGAGCTGCAATAAGTGCCGCTGGGACCCTGTACCCCGAACTCCCTCCTGCACCCCAACCCCCTGTCCCATCCTGCATCCAAACTCCCTCCCAGAGCCAACCCCCACCAACATCCCAACCCCTGCCCCAGCCCCCTTCTGCACTCCAACCCCCTCGTCCCCAGAGCCTGCACCCCCAAACGGAGTCCTTCCCCCCCGGCACTCCAACCCCCTAGCCCAGCCCAGAGCCCATACCCCACACACACATCCCAACCCCCTGCCCCAGCCCCCTTCTGCACTCCAACCCCCTCGTCCCCAGAGCCTGCACCCCCAAACGGAGTCCTTCCCCCCCCCCTGCATCCTAACCCCCTGCCCCAGCCTGAAGCCCTCTCCCACACCCCAAATCCCTCATCCCTGGCCCACCCCAGAGCCCACACCCCCAGCCAGAGCCCTCACTCCCCTCCCACACCCCAACCCCCTGGTTCAGCCCAGTGAAAGTGAGTGAGGGTGGGGGAGACCGAGCGACGGAGGGAGGGGGGATGGAGCAAGCAGGGACAGGGCCTCGGGGAAGGGCAGGGCCTCAGGGAAGGGGCAGGGCAGGGTGTTCGGTTTTGTGCGATTAGGAAGTTAGCAACCCTACTCTGCCCTGGTGACTCTCACAAGCTGGATCATTAATAGGATTCATGGGGTTCAGTTATGAAAATGAAAAACGGCTGGAAAAATCAGGTGACCTCTGCCTAGTGCGGAGATGTATTAGCTGTGAAACTGTCTCCCAAAGGAAGGCCTGGAGGCCCATTGCTTGGCACACATGCTAGGCTGCTCAGAGCATGGGGGAACAAAGTAGGGTACGATCCTGCAGTGGCCCCAGGGGATGGATGAAATGGTGTGATCGACCTTTTCCGGCTCTGACTTCAATGATCTCCACCCCCGTGGAAGAGGCACATTCGCTCCATATTTCTGCCAAAATAACGGGCAGTGAGATGGTGAACACCGGTGATATTTGAGTTGCCATCATTAGGTTTCAGAATTAATACCCCCATTAAATTGGAAGGGGTCCCCCGCCTTGGAGTTATTTCTGGCTGCCCCAGGAGCACAGCAGGTGACACATTGGGCCTGCGTCACCCTTCCTGGTGGCACCCTTACAGCTGCCATAGCTGACTTCCCCGTCTGTGCAAGCCCAGCTGTGCTGTCTGGCACCTTGGGGGTAGCCAGGGCTACGTCCACGTGGCAGCAGCTAGACTCCCCTCGGGGGTGACCTGTGATGTACGTAGCCCATGCAGGTGAGTCTTCCTCTGCACAGGTGCATAAAACCACCCAGGACTGATCTTGTTCTTTCTTCTGTGTGTGTGAAAACGCCCCTTTTCCAAGCGCTCCCCGTTACTGATCCCGTTTCACAGCGTGGGGCCCAAAATAATCCCCCTCCCTCTGCGTCTGTTGTTAATGCAAAATCGCCTCGCCTGGCTGCTCTTGTCATGGCTTTGGAAAGTTTCGCTGCGTATCTCTCTCCCTGCTGCGAGCCATCGGTGCAGTAATCCGCGGACGGGGCTGTTTCGTGTCCGCGGTTCCCCTATCACCGCGGCACACAAGGAGCTGCTGCGAACGCTTCGGCAGTGCAGGCACCAGAAACGACTGATGGGATGTGAAAAGCAGAGAGATAAAAGGTCCTTGTGACAGTGAATTGATCCTAAAAGGAAGACGCAGCTTAGATGTGGAGGGGGGATAATAGGTTCTGGATGGGGAGCTGAATGTCATGCCAGAATAAAAAATCCTGGATCTGTGACGAAGCACGAAGTCCGGAGACGTGAATCATTTTCACATGCAGGCATGGGGAGGAACAGCCCCAGGAGGGTGGGGTGTCTCTGTCCCCCCGCCAAGCTGCACATTGTTCTTGGGCAGCTCCGTGCCACCGCCACAGGCCAAGCCCCCGTGCAGACTTTCGAGCCCAACTCCTCTTTGCCCGCTTGAACAACTAGCTTAAAGCAGGCAACTTTCTGCCGAGCCAGGAGCACGTTTTGAACCTGGTGAGGCACCTTGCTCAGATCCTAAATAATGATGCTTTCCCCAGCTGGAGTCCTGCGCATCACAGTCAGAGCCTTCCCCTGCTTACCTACCCTCAGACTCCCTCCCCGGGAGCTTCCCCCGTTCAGCCAGCTGAGAAATGCAGAGCTGGGGGAGTCATTGAGTGGCAGGGCGCGTTTTCCAGCCCCTGCCAGCATAGGGCATGTCAGGCTGGGAGTTTAATCAACAAGGGCTTGTAAGAATCAAGGACAGCACGAGCGTCCCCTCCAAATAACCAATGAAAGTAGAAGTGGCCGCCACCAAACAACAACCAGTCTCACGGGACCTACACAAACCCACTGATCTAATGCAGGGCCCTCTTGCTGCCTTTCAGCCCCTCTGTCACAGCAATGGGGGCGAATCCTCTCTGGCACAGCATTCATTCTCGTCTGTAGACAATAACACGTCCGTTTCCAGGTATTTAAAAGCAAAGTGAGGAGGAGAGGAAGAGCCGCTGTTTTCCAGATGGGAAACAGACCAAGCTAATGGATAAAATGTTATTTTCAAATCTTAATGAGGGTGTTTTGTGCACTGGAGAATTGAACAAGATAATGTACAAATGAAGGCGTTCCACAGTGTCACTTTAACTATCTCTAAAGTCATTTTGATGGATGGCAATTTTGTAATGGGGCTCTAAGGACAAGAGAGAAATTTTTTTTGCATAAATATCAGGGGCCAGATTTGCAAATATAGACTCGGAAGCTGTGGGCTGGGGTCTTCTATTGAGCTGTGCAATCAGCTAACATCACTGGAGCTAGGACAATTGACACCAGCTGAGCATCTGCCCTACACCTGCATGCAAACCGGCACACTACCACTTACACGAGCAACAGACATGCCAATCCACCGTGGGCAAGGACAACAGCCGCGCCTGTCAATCGTGCGGGTGAAAGTTGGTTTGAAAATTATCAGAGGGGCAGCGTGTTAGTCTGGATCTGTAAAAAGGTGCCACAGGACTCTTTGTCGCTGCTTGAAAATGTGTTCTCCTGAACAAACAGCATTTCTGCAGGCTGCAGGGTGGCTTCATGGCCTTTGCTGTAATCCCATATACTGCCCCTCTGCCTGTGGGGCGGGAGGCTCAGGTGTAGAGCCTATAACTAAAATGTTTCACTCCAAACACACTTCTTTACTCGCTCCTGCGGAGAGGAGCTTCTCTCCCTGCCAGCTTCCACAGGGCTGCACTCATCAAACCAGGACCTGTTTTCTCAACATCCCTATCTGTCAGCATCTCCCCTGTCCTCCGGCACCTCCCAGCCAGTGCTCCAGCCCTGCATTTTGCTCTGAGAAGGAATGTGGGATGGATGGGAAATGATGGTTTTCCTTCGGGCCAACGGGATGTAGTAAAATCGCCTGCGCTAACGTGATTGATGCCTCGCTCGGGGATCTGTATTCTCTGATGTAATTACACTATGTGCTTCATGTGATAAGCAGATTAATCAGTCCATTACGCCGGGGCTGCTTTATCCACAGACCGAGGTAATTGAACAGAGCAGTTGGACATCAGCAAGTCTCTCCTGCATGGCACGTACTCCTCCCGTGGACAAGCGTAGGGGCCAGAGGACTTTGTGGCTGCTTGGAATGGGGGAAAAGCTTTTTTCAGCTAAGCTAAGCACCACAGTGGAACAGAGAACTCCCTGCTTTGTCACAAGCACGTTGTTTAATCCAGAATGGATTCGCTTCTAGCATAAACTATATGGCACTGGCAGAACGTGTTTGCAGCCTAGAGGGATTACCTCCGCTCCAGGGGAAACCGAGATTCACCGGACGTTCAGAAACGTTGTTTTTCTCCTATTCAAATAGAGCCGAGTTTGCTTACAGGCAATAGGGAATTGACTTGCAAAGGGGAGAAATGAGTTAAAAGCATCGTCTGGTGCCTTTCATCTGAGGATCTGAAAGCCCTCTGCAGACACGGGTTACCTGAGCCCCTCAACCCCCCTGTGCTGCAGGTCAGTAGTTTTACAGATAAACTGAGGCCCAAAGTCATTCAGAGTAAAATTTTCACAAGCACCTAAGTCCCATTTTCGAAAAGTGGCTTAGGAGACTAAGTCCCATGAAGTGTCCGTGAAAATTGGGCTCCTTAGGCTGCCTGCCCTCACAGTGGTGCGTAGAGTACATCCACTGCATGCCTCCCTCGCATGGCTATAAATAGTGGTGTAGAAGCACTGCTTAGATGAGTAGAATAAAGACATGCCTGAGCCCTGTGGGTATGTCCCTATGTGGCTCTCTACTCACCCAAGCAATGCCCCCCATATCTGCACTGCCGTTTTTAGCAGTCTGGAGTCCCATTGCCTCCTGGCTGCAGCGGTGCAAGGCGCCAGCAGTGGGGAACGCCTCTGGCAGGGGGAAGCTGCGGGGAAAGACTCCGACAGCTCCCTGCCGCTGGAGCCTTTCCCCCCTGCAGTGAAAGACTTTGGCAGAGGGGAGCTGCTGGAGCGTTTCCCCACTGCCTCCCCCATGCCAGAGCCTTTCACTTCTGCGTGTAGCTACATGTACCCTACTCACTGCCGCCAGTGTAGACAAGGCCTTAGTGTCTAAGTCACGTTTGAAAGTGGGACTTAGGAGCCTAAATCACTTGGGCGTTTTTGAAAACGTCATCCTAAATGACTTGCCCAAAGCCCTAAAGCAAATCAGTGGCAGAGCTGGGAAGAGCACCCAGGAGTTCTGGCTCCCAGATCCATCCACTAGAAAATGTCTCCTCCCCCAATTCTCTGTACACACCCCAGGTAAATAACTTTAGTTCCCTCTGACCCTGCAGCTTGGAGTTTAGGGTTCCTTCCTCTCTGCCGTTGCGTGTTCAAGTGTTGGGATGGAGCGTGTGCATTCTGAAGGGCCCTGTCACTTTCTGAGTTCTGGGTCTGGATGCTTTCCCAAATTTAAGTTTTGGGGCTCCCTGGGAAATAATGGATTTTGAACATCCCACATAGGGCTCTGCATGGCTAAAACAATTGCCAGTGTTAACAGACTACTGGAATCACTAGTTTTAGAAGGCTGAATGGAGTCCTATTGATTTTTTCCCCCTCCAGTTGACAGGGAAGTTGAATCTTTTATAAGGGTCAAAACATTCTAAGGCAAATATCTTGAAGGAGGATTTGAGAATAGGCAGGACATATGAATTTCCTCTTGAGAGCAAGATAGCAAAGGACTCTGTGCATGTATTCATGGGCCTAATGCACAATCCACAGCTGTCTGGGTGCACATCACTGGATTCATCTATCCATGAGGTTTTCTTCAGGGATTATATTACTGAATAGCAGTCTCCTTGGGCTAATCTCCGCTCGCGGTTACGTTGGCACAAATCCAGAGATAGCACTCTTGAAGTCAGTGTATTTATTCCAGATTTACACTGGTGGATGAGAGCAGACATTGGCCTCTTTCCTAGAGGTAGAGTGCAACTGAGTCCCTAACATGAAGAGGGCAGCAGTACTGAATGCCTAATAAAATGCAAGCCTATAAGCCAATAGGAAAGGAAAAGAAAATGTAACGCTGGTGAGTGTTGGCAGCTGTGGATACAGGTACCCTCTGTGCCCCCACAGGACAAGTACAACCAGGCAGGAGCAGGGCCAACTGCCGCCTCCTGCCCCAGTACTAGGGGCACTAGTAACTGAGCTGAGACCCATCAGCTCTCTTCACATAGCTCACCAAACAGCGATTTCATGGCAAGGACTTTAAGTCCCTGTTACCCTGAGTTGGATTTGAATTTTAAAAAACCCGAGTGTCCTCCCATCCTCCCTGACTGTCTTGGCAATGAGACATTTTTTGCTATCAGGAAACTATAGCAAATGGGACAATCATGAGACTCCAGCTATTTAAATACACTGGCAGAGCCCCCAGCATGTGTCATTCTAATGGGAAAGGCATAAAGCCCACTCTCTCCATTGCTTCCCGATTCAAGCGATTGTTTCTGGCACTAACCACTCCTAGCGCTTAGCAGTGATGGAGAACTCTGGGGTGGTAACACAGGGGGGCCATGTCCATTTAGGAGGGGAAAGAGGAGGAGCTTGGAGTGAGGCTGTTTGCTAGAGCACAACGGAGGGTCTGTGGAGTTCACAGCACCTTTCCCTGCAGATGTAATAATAATACCTAGCTCTTCTATAGTGCTTTTCATCAGTTGATCTCAAAGTGATTGACCAAGGAGGCCATTCTACAGATGGTAAAACTGAGGCACACAGCAGGACAGTGACTTCCCCAGTGCCAGAGCCAGGAATAGAACCCAGAGGCCAGATCCAATGCAGTGCTGTATCCCCTAGGCACCACTGCCTCTCTGTATGTTGAACCTGGCCTCTACTTCAGCAGGGTTATTCATGGAGTGAAGGGAAGTCTTTTTTCCTTCTCTGAGGTCTCCTGCCCCTGTTAACGGAGTCCTCCAGTCTGGTAGTCGTTGCATGTGGCTGGTATGGCCATGTCGCATCCAGGTAGGACTGGCCAGGCCTCCTGAGTCACTCTGCTCTCCCACAGAGCAGCAAAGCCCCCTTTGTCGGTGGGTCGGCGCCATGTTCTTCCTATCTCTGTGTCGGGCTCCAAACAGGAGCAGAAGATGTTGTAATTAGTAAGCAGTATATGAGGTAACGACTGATACAGGGTGGGGCATTGGGGGCGCTGCTGGTTCCCATGCTGCCGGAATGTGCAGGCTCTGGCTGAAATTAAAAGACAATCCCTTTGAAGTGGATTGAAACAATGTTACCGTTAACCTGTGGAACTCACTGCTGTGGTATATCCCTGAGGCAAATAGCTTGGTCATTTTTTAATATAACTGAGGTGAAAGTCTATTTTTTTATTTATGCCTGTCATGAGACAAAGCCTGGATACACAGTGAGAAGGTGTAACAGGGCCAAGCTCTAAGACTCTGTCGAAGAAGGTCGGGCTCTTCTGCTGAGTTGGGCTCAGGCCCTGCATTAAGGTTCAGGGTCGTTGCTGACGAGTCAGGCTGGCTCGGCTGAGCCATGCGAAGTGGAGTTAGACGGAAGGTCGAGAAGAGTCTCTGGGACCGAGAAGATCCTGGAGGGAAACCGTAGGGAGAGCCAAGCTCTGGAAATAAGCGGAGACTTGCGCTGTGTTTTCAGTGACCAGTAAAGCTGAAGCCGGGGGAGGGCTGAGTTGGCTCCGGGTCTGTGTGCTCTGCAGACAAGAGGGCACTGACACTGACACGAGAGCAGAAGTGGGGTTTTCTGATCTCTTCTGCACGCGAGGGAATAGGAAGGAAACCCTGCAATAGATGTCGGAATAGCGGCACCAACAGCAAGTGGCTCCAGCCCTGTAGCACCAGCCACAAGCCCAGGCTCCATCCCAGCTGGTGATGTGGCCACTCACGAAGCCTGGCTTACAGCCCAACCGCAGCGAGCCGTAACGGTGTCGGGTGCATCTGCTCGAGTGACCCAGCAACCCAGCTGATGCCCAGCTCCCAGGAAGTCCCAGCCCTTCCCTGTGAAAACTGGGATAACCCAGGGGCTGCCCCTGCTCTCTTTTTAGCAGGCAGCTACTGTGAGTATGTGAGAGGCGGTGCCTGGCCTTTGGCCCCTTTCGTTGGCAGGAGATGTGCAAATGGTGCCTGGATGAGGACACTGCCGGAGATGGCGAAACTGCTGAAGGCTGCTATTGGGGACCAGCTGGGGGTCTTGGAGGAGAAATTCGGTTTGGACAGAAACCTTCTTCCCCAGGGCCGCGGTTAGGCATCTGGGCCTGGATCTTGACAAGAGCTGGTCGAAACTTGGATCGTCCGTTTCTGAAAAGCTTTTGTCCTGATACGGAATGAAAATGGAGCATTTTGAAATTTCCCACAGAAAGGCAATTGTGAAACGTGTCACTTTGGAAAAATGGAACCGTTTTGGTTTGAGGTTTGAAAGGAAACGAAGCAGGAGGCTCCCACGACTCCCAGGGACTCTCTGGACTGCCCCCACGCCGGGGGACAGCGACCTGCCGCGGACTGGGGAGCTGTCTCAACCTGGGGCTCTCTGAGCTTTCAGCTTCCCTGCTCCGCAGCAGGGCAGTGTGGAAGCGCTGGGGGCTCCTGTGGTAGTCAGGGGGGCAGGGCTGCCCCAGAGCCACAGCCCTTGGAAGCCAGGGGTCCCCGGCCCCAGGGCAGGCTGCAGCCCGCCAGGTGGAAATTCATCAAGCCCGATATGTTTCCACATCCCATGTTGAGTTCAACAGCTTGGCCTTTTCTGACCACAACGTCTTTCGTTGGAAAACTCCCGGCCATCTCTATTTGTGACAGACTGGCCAACTCGTTGGCTCCAGCCTGAGACCCCAGATGGTCGGGGACTCAGAAGCCATTATGAAAATGGAGTCGCAGTTAGACAGTCTGCCTGGGAGGGTGCAGGTTCAGCCAGTTACACCGGCAATGGCCACACAGCAGAGTGTTACCTGCAGGCTGAGCCACCGGAAAGACCGGCGTAACTGGGACCCTCTCTAGGATGAAAAGATGGTCAACTAGAGCCTTGATTGCCCGCATAGGGTTTTAGAATCTGCTGCCCTGTTCCACAAGGGCTATCAACGCTCGTGCTTCACCGTGTGAACTGCTCAGACCACCAGCCGGTGTCTGGGAGAAATTACTCCCCACAGTGTCAAATTGCACAATCTTCCTCGGCACCATCTGGCACTGACCACCTCTGAAGTCGGGATCCTGGTCTGTTCCAGCGGGGAAGTCCCGGTGTTCTGATTTAATTGTGCCTAACAAATCAACCCCTGGGGGAAAAAGCCAGGCTGCTTTGAGCCCTGGCCATGACAAGGGAAGTCATTAGATGTTCCTGGAGCGCAAGTAGCAAAAGGAACAGTTACCCGCAATCTGACTCCCAGGAGTAAGGCAGGCTAGCCGGGAGGGCTTAAGGAGACAAGGCGAGGAGGCGGAAAGCCGGTGCCAACAAAACTGGATGAAAAATGTATCGCGTGGAATTGTATTTTTCTTCTGTGTTTCAAATGCCTAAAGAAACGGCAAGCTCGTCTGCAGCTGGCACCTCTGCTGCTGCGAAGAAAGTAGTGAAGAGAAGATTAAAATTGAACCCGCTCGGAATCTGTAATAGGGAAAAATATCTTGGCGATTTGCTATTATAATTTTCAATAACAAACTCCTGGGTTCCTGCCGCACGAATACAAACTGTTTGAATGAGGTGGGGAAAGGAACCTGGCTTGGGGTTTTTGTGTGTGCAAAGAGCTTAGAGATTTTTCTCCTCTCCTAATTTTAAAGAGGTATTTTTAGTGCATGTATCCAATAGATTTGCGTAAACACATCTGCTGGAGTTTTTGCTTGGCAATGTCTTTACAACCTTTATTTTTCCTCTGTCTCCTGGGACAAAGGAATATTTCAACCATTTTCTTTTTCAATCCGCTGCGAAGAGAGAGAGAAAATAAAAGGGGAATTTTACTACCCAAGGCTTCTCCACCCAAAGGAGCGTTTTGGAAACACAGCTGGTATTTCCTACTGCTATGCCTGCAGAATTTAAACAGCTCCACGTAACCAGGAGAGCTGGGGGCGTACAGCAAAGGGAACAGCTGTTTAGACACAGTTAGTCCCAGTTCTTTACAGCAATGTCATGCCAGTCTTCACTCTCACTAGTCTTACATGAAGTAGCAAATAGTCCATGGGAGTAAGGCAGCGGAATCAGGCCATAACAAACGGGGCTTGGGCTCACTAGTGGAGTTATGGTTCTATGCAGTATGAGTGCAGGTGTCAAAATCAAGCCCACTTATGGGAGGTTTTTCTGGTATATAAGTCAACTGAGCCTTGGCTACCAGGTATGGCCTGTGCGTGGCGGTACTGAATACCTGCACGACACAAGTCCACAGTTGGTGACCCTCTGGAACCAAGCGTGGTGTTGGGTTTTGCTACCCTTGCATATCAGTTGTTGTTGATACTGTGGTTCTCTACACGGAAGTACAAGGCTAAAGTCCCTGTCCCAAGCGTCTGTTCAAATGGCAAAATTCTGTCCTTGCTCAGTTGCATTTCATGGAGGAAGACGTGGGTCTGCTCGGCCGCAGGATGGCTGTTCTGCCTCTCCCCATCTCTCTGATGCCACTGCTGCCTTGTGTGCCCAGCTGCTCAGAAGTGCGCCTCTGCCAATGGCATGCCCGTGGCCCTAGCAATGGCTGCATAGCGCTTCATTCTGGTTCCAGTCCGACCACCATTACAGCCAATGGGAGTCTCCACACTGATCTCCACAGGCCTTTGCTGTTCCGTCTTCCAGTGGAGACTAGCTATAACAATGACGGCATGACAAACGAGCTTCGACTGGGTAGATGGATGGACACACACAGCTGGCTGGAAAGAAGGATGGATGTGAACAAGCAGCCTTCGCTGGGTCAAGCGCTGCAGAGTAGGGACATGAGGGGAGCATGGGGGAAACGGGTACTTGTGCTTATACAAGCAGAGCATGCATGTCAAACCTGGACCGTGCCCTTATAGAATACTCCAAAGGACTTAATACCCCACTCCCTTCCGTCTCCTGCAGGCACTTGGGATATGTCCACACAGCCTCCCAGCCCAGCTCAACAGATTCTGGCTGGTGGGGCCCTCCCCAGCACTCCAGAAATGGCTGTGTAGACAGAGCTTTGAAGTTGCCGCTCCAGCTGGAGCTCGGGCTCTGAAGTGCAGCGGGGGTGGGCTATGGAGCTCCAGCCGGCATCACCGCTTCAAAGCCCTGTCTACACAGCCATTGCTAGAGGGCTAGCATGAGCCCTGCTTGCCAGAGCCTGTTGACCCAGACTGAGAGACGGGCTCCAAGCTGCTCTGCAGACAAGTCTGACCGCCAGGCTTACTGAATGCACAACACCACTCAGGTCAGGCCAGTAGTGCACGCTCGCAAATGACCGCGCAGGCTGCAAGGCAACAGAAAATCAGCCCCAAAAGATTTGTTTTCCACAGTGGGTAAAACCTACATATACCTGCGGGGGGTGGGGGGATCTAAGAAGACAAATGGAACTTATTTATCACTTGGATTTGATCTTCGTTTGCTTGCCCCACTGCAAAAAGTTCCACTTAAATCATTACGGTCAGTGTTTTATTTTACATGGCATTGGGAGGGGGGGTGGCAGCGATGGAGTAAGCGGCAATGAGGAGGGGAATCAAAAAGAAAAGCCAAACCTGCACAAAGCAGCCTAGAGAGAACAATCACTGAGGGAGGTTCCTGTTCGGAGTAATTTATATTGCGGGCGGCTGGTCGCTGATTGCAACTCTAGCTATTTTCTCCAGCGTTTATGTGTTTGCAATAACCTAATTCCGGTGGCTGAAAAGGAAAGCAGATTGGACATTTAATCACATTGTGTCCATAAGCTTTTTGCACTTATCTCTGCCCAATAAACACATCATCCAGGGGGAAATGATAAGCGACAATGTTAGGCAAGAGTTTCTTTGGTGTCATTCTTCCTAGGGAAAGGGGGAGGGGGGAATCATCAAACACTTGAAAGCCTTGGCTATTATAGCAGATCATTTCTGCACATGAAACAGACAAGGTCCCCTAGTCAATTACTAGTCAAGTAGGGTAATATGCATCTCATTATGGTGCTCTGGCTCCAGACATACATACACGTATATAAAATGAAACGCACAGAAGTTACTGGTTTTTTGAGCAGTGATTAGGTGCTGTAATTAACAAAGCATTGTGCCTGATTTCTAATCTTTCTCTCTATTTAAATTTAATTGATTTTTCCCCCCCTTGATTTAATCAACCCGCATTCATCTACCCACTTCTGTCAGGGAAAACTCCGCTCTTTTTAAAGGACCAGCAGGCAGTTGGAAGGATGAAATTTCCTTGTCTGTTCCTCTAGGGGGCTACACGTCTTGCCCAGATCTTTCCTCATGTCCTTTAGTAGGTAGCCGAGGAGGGGACCGTGTGATGGTTTTTATTGCCGGAAGGAGGCATCCATCATCATTTTAACGCCCAGTGAAACACGCAAAACTAATAATAAGTTCCTTATAGATGTTTTAACCTTTTTAGTATGCTGTGTTCTGATTGACTGCAGCTCACCACACCTCTTCACTGCAGGCAGTTGCGGCTGTGAACGGGAGAGGATGAGAACATGCAGCCAATCAAATTATTAGCAGCCGAAAAGGGCAAAGTAGTAAAGTTTCTTTATTATCTCTCCAGAACACCCTACCTAGTGCTTTAAAATGCTACATGCATGAGACTGGCAAGTGTAACTGATGTCCCGTACCTCGTTACAGCCTCAAAGCGATGATCCTGAGGTCCTGTTTTCATAGGCAGCAGGTTTAAAATGAACAAAAGGGAGTATTCCTTCACCCAACACACAGTCAACCTTTGCCAGAGGATGTTGTAAAGATCAAGACTATAACAGGGGTCAAATAAAGGCTAGATAAATGCATGGGGGATAGGTCCAGCAATGGCTTTTAGCCAGGATGGGCAGGAATGCAAAACCATGCTCTGAAGTATTCTCTAGTCTCTGTTTGGCAGAAGCTGGGAATGGCGACGGGATGGATCACTTGATGATTACCTGTTTTGTTCATTCTCTCTGGGGCACCTGGCATTGGACACTGTCAGAGGACAGGATACTGGGCTAGATGGACCTTTGGTCTCACCCAGTATGGCCGTTCTTATGTTCTGTGGGGATTGGCCCAAGTTTAGGTGCAGTGCCCAGCCAATCCTGTGGCTTTATAGGTGTGTCCAGAGTGGTAAGTGTTTGGCCTGGCATTCAGTAACAGGGACGCTGTATCATGGAGCTGGTCATGGCCCAGGAAAATGGTTTACTTTGCACCTTTCTTTGCTGCATTGTCTGACGTGGAGCACACAATCAAGGGCAAAGGGTCACGCTGAGCAGGAATGGCAGATGTAGACTGAACACGTGCTTACCGTGGACTCATGAGAGCCCGTCATGTTCTTGGTTACCCAGATGTAAATCCACAATAGCTCCCTTGTCCTAAACCTGGCCCTCACTGTACCGCATCCACAAATAACTCCAGGCTGAGTTAACAGGACATGCAGGTGTCTACCTGCCACGGAGGCACAACTGAGTACTTAGACGTGCGCCTGCCCTTAGGTAAGTGCAGAGTTGGCTTTCCACTGCTAGCTGGAGGTGCAAGTCTCCCCCTGGCCTGGGCAGAGGCTTATGCACCATAAAGTTCTATTTTAAGATCTTAACTCCTGCCTGGGTCTACTCACTGCTGGGCCTTTGCACAGCGAAGAATTCCACCCTTGGCAATGCAGTACTCCATTATACTCCACCAGAGCTGCCCAGAGGATTCAGGGGGCCTGGGGCAAAGTGGGGGAGCGGACATGTGCAGAAAGGGTGACAGGGTTCCAGCAATCAAGCCCCATGTGATTCAGCTGTTGCAGTCTGCATTGACGGGGCTCTGGTCCAAATTGCCTCGCTAAAGCCTCCTGAAAGCAAATGACTTGCCAAAGCAATTTTTCTATTCGTCCCTGTCTCTTGCATTCATGCTGGTGCTTGCAAAGCAGGTGGAAGGCAAAGCGGGGCTCTCGTGAGGGGCAGGAGGAGCTGCCAAGCTTGGAGTTAGTTGCTCTTGAGTCCTCGTGCGGAGAAAAAGGCAGACGCCTCTGGAGCTGGAGGGTGAAAAGATCCGGGGGCTGAAAGGTCACCTGAAAGTCAGTGTCACTCAGCCCCCGGGAGCGGAGTTACTGCAGTGAAAAACGATGATTGATGAGACCTTGCAGCAGGAAACCACCCCTACTCCAGAGAGAGACCAGGGGAACTCGATTTAGACTGAAGAGTGCAAAGTCTCAGCTCCTCATTGGGGAAAAAATGATTGCTGTTCAGCACGCCTGCCCATCAGTGAGACACATCAGCTGGAAATGCCAGTGTGCTGGGACTTCAAATACAAAGCAATAGCTCCAGTGACTATATTTAATCAGGGGGAGAATATTATTGCACTGCTCGAAAAAGACAGCTCCTGAAAGTGCACAGGGGCAGCACCCGTTAACGTCTGCATTACCTGGGGATATATTGCAGGGCCCGGTACCATGTCACACAGCTGCTGCTCCAAACACAATATCCTGGGATAGAGAAGCAGGGATCACTTGCAAGTCCTCACGGAGTGTCTCAGCCTCATGAAGCAGCAAACCCTGGCTGTAACTTTGGGCCTTATTCTCATTTACTCTGAGGCCGCTCTTCATCACTCTGTGTAAACGGGCCTTAGAGGCAATGAGAATAAGATCCCTTCTTCCATTCCCATTCTCATGTACACAATGGATCCCACAGAAACCAATAGGAGGGTCTAAGGATCCAATTTTGCCAGTCATACTCACTTGAGTAGCACTTGATCCCACCAGTAGCACCATTGACTTTCAGGAGCTACTGATCAAAGAGCTACTCAGTGTAAGGGTTGCAGAATCAGCCCCCACATTTTTAATAGCTCTAGTACCATCCACATGGCAAAACCAATCGAATGGGATGGACACAATCTTGCAGCTCCGAGGTGAGGGGCAGAAGCTCAAAGGAAGGAAAGCAATCTGTAACGAGCCAACGTTGCGTTCGCAGGGCACATTCAGCAAAGATTTCCCAATGTACGGCAGTAAATGTATAGGCATCTCTTAGGGAGGGTAGGGAGAGTTTAAATGACTCGCCCCAAATTACACAGTCAGGCTATGGTAATGCTGGGACTGGCCCCCTCTGACTCCCAAGCGTGTGTTCTAACCACTAGGCCATACTTTTTCCCTTTGCATGCCACAGCCTCGCCCTCTTCCCGTGAAATCCGTTCCTTCTGCTTTAAAGCACGGGACCCCTTCCCTCAAGTGGTATGAAATAACCCAGGCATGGGACACGTTTGTGCTCATCTGTAATTGTTGACCTGTGTTGTGTTGCACACAACCCTAGACAAAGGACGGACTCTGGGTGAGAGCAAAGCTATAAGGGCAGGCTTTGTGATCACAGCAGCTACACTGAGGCATCTCATGCCTACTGTGAAACAATTCCTCCACACCCCCGCCCTCCAGCCCTAGTCCTGGGCTTTCTGCATATATCCTGGCAGATGGAGGTACCACATCAGGCCAGGCTGCAGGGCCGGGAGTTGAGGTGTGGATACATACCCACCGGAGACTAGGCTTAGATGGCCAGATTTGGTTCACTTGTGTCCCAAGCCAGAAGAGAACCATATTGAATTTAACAGTAGAAACCGCCCGGATTGGTGGATCCAACTTTCCAAGATGGGCTCCTAGACAGCCTCCGCATCCTGTATGTGAATGAAGGGCATCAGAGGCCTGATACGGGTGCTGAACCTCTTCAGCTCCCGTGGGCTTCAGCTAGAGCTGACGGACTCGGCCGTTCTAGCAGTCAGGCCCTTGGCATTGTCTGTGTTCAGAGCTGCAGCACTTTAATGACCGTAAACTGCCTTAGTTAAGCTGGGGCATTCCCCTGTACGAACACTCTGACATCGATTTTAAACCAGGCTTATCCAGAGTGTCCACGCAGGCTCGTGTACCGATTGTGACAGAACAGGTTTTTAACTGATTTAAAGCTAAATGGGTGGGTAGAACTTTGCATATAAACAAGGCTCAAAGTGTAGGGATGGTACCAACCTTCCCCTCTCCGCCCCCCCCAAAAAAACCCATCTGAAATTCTGCTCTAGCTAGGACCCCCTTGCCTACTGTTAGCCACTCTCTCCACTGCTGGAGAGGACATGGTGGGGACAGCTGAGCCTAAATTAAGTGATGCGGTGTCAGACTCCGTCTAGCCTCCCTGCGCCTGTGATTGATTTCCCCCTCCGCTGGTGAATTGTAACGTCCGTCCAAGTGAAGGCACCGTCAAGGATCGCACTGAAGAGCGTGGATGTACCTGGGAATGTCTGGAAGGCTTTCTCTCTCCCCGGATCAAGCCGATCTGTCTGTGCAGCGCGGTTAGCTTGACTGCAGTGATCCCGGAGGCTGCTGACATGTTTATCTCCTCTAGCAGTTTCCATCTGTGTTTATACCATGACTTTTAATCCTCAACAAGGGCGCGAAGGAGGCCGCAGCACGTCACGGCTGAGGGACCCGAGCTATTTGAACCTCCCCGGTCCCCTTTGCGAAAGCCCATCAGGGAGCCCGCGCAGGCAGAGCTGTGCGTGCGGAAGGAGAGAGGCAGGCTGACGCCCTAATAAAGATAAAAGGCTTCAATAAACCCACAAACCCCGGTGTGACAGACCCAGACCAGTGGGGTACAGGAGTCTGGTAGAGGGCAAATATACTGGTCACTGGATGAGTAGTTTTCTGTTCCCTGAGTGACCAGAGCAGGGGCTGCACTAGAGTAATCAGGAACCTGCTAGAACCAGTTAAGGCAGGCAGGCTAATTAGAACACCTGGAGCCAATTAAGAAGAAGCTGCTAGAATCAATTAAGGCAGGCTAATCAGGGCACCTGGGTTTTAAAAGGAGCTCACTTCAGTTTGTGGTGCAAGTGTGAGGAGCTGGGAGCAAGAGGCGCAAGGAGCTGAGAGTGTGTGCTGCTGGAGGACTGAGGAGCACAAGCGTTATCAGACACCAGGAGGAAGGTCCTGTGGTGAGAATAAGGAAGGTGTTTGGAGGAGGCCATGGGGAAGTAGCCCAGGGAGTTGTAGCTGTCATGCAGCTGTTACAGGAGGCACTATAGACAGCTGCAGTCCACAGGGCCCTGGGCTGGAACCCGGAGTAGAGGGCGGGCCCGGGTTCCCCCCAAACCTCCCAATTGACCTGGACTGTGGGTTCTTCCAGAGGGGAAGGTCTCTGGGCTGTTCCCCAACCCACACAGTGAATCTCTGAGGCAAGAAAATCCGCCAATAAGCGCAGGACCCACCAAGATAGAGGAGGAACTTTGTCACACCGGGTAATGGGCCTGGCTTTTCGAAGGTAGCTACACACCGCGGTGGAGGAGAGCGTGAAGGCGTTAATCAGGATCAACGCGCTGCCATTTCATTCAGGAGCTAAAGCTCTCGCAGCCTGTGCTGGCATTTAGAAACTGCCACTTCAGTGGGACTCCCTGCGCACCCCCAACCCCATCACCCTGGGGTTACAGATGCTTCTCCTTCAAGGAGAGAAGGCAGTGGAGGGACCGGAGCTACAAGGGAGCCAATTAACTGACAGGCTCCCCGTGTCACTCACTGCAGGATGGATATGGAGTAGGGGACTAATGGGCTGGGGGGACCCCTCCACAAGTGGGTGCTGCTGGGGGAAAAAGATGACTGATCAGCTTCCGGCTCCAGCCGGACCATTAACCCAGAACCAAGCGCTTGCAGAACAGCAGTCAGGTAGCTGTCTAGGAACGGTTCCCATCTGAATCTAGCTGGAGCTCTTCCCATAGGCATTTATCAGTCTTGATTATTTCCCATATGTATCTCCTGTCTGTCTGGTTCATATCACTCTAGCTCATTCATAGAGCACCCAGCACCATAGCAACTCCCATTGCAATAGCCTACTCGTCGTTTGCGGATGGTTTTGACATATTCGTTACTGGCCTTTGGAGATCAGTCAGGTCACCCCTAACGCTTGGGTTGGATTTTTGTTTTTAATCACTTGATTCAGCCGGTCTGTCTCTTCCTCCCGCGTTAGCACTGGACTGCCTGCCCCCGTGTGATCTGTTTTCCTTGCCACTCTTGCTATGAGTGTCAGGGTTGTGCCAAATATTTGAGCATCAGCTTCAAAAGCACTGAAATTTTGCAGTTAGTTTTTCATAAAATTGATTTCATTACACACACACCAAATAGTTCTGAAGTTTCATGCTTTTTTTGCTCCAATTTAGGAATGTATTTTAATGCCCATGGGTCACTTGCATGCTAAAGTGCTCCTAGTTCAGTGTTTTGTTCTGCCAAAGATACTCCTGGAGGAAAAACCTTAGCAAATGTCACATTTGGAGGACAAAAAAAATCATTTAAAAAGCACAAATTTGGGGCTGTGAAATGGCTGGTATTAGATATTTTTAATTATGAAATGGAATGAACCTTGGCTAGCTTTGCATTATAGTTTTCCCCACCTGACTGGCTCCACCTACTGGCAGGATGGGGACAGTGAAAGTGCCATTTAAACATTCTGGGTTGGAAGTACTTTACCATAGGCCGGTCTCTAAATGAGCCGGGGACCTTTCTGAGGTAGAGGGTTGCATGCTGGACATTTTGTATCCGTGGAAGGCTTGGGTGAAATCAGTTGCTGGTTGTATGCAGGCTACTGTGGTGCAAACAGGTGACCCAAGATGCACTGGCCTGCCATGGCTACGTAATGAGCAATGGTTTCAGTAGAGGGGGTTGGTTGATTGTTTTTGTGCATCACAGACAAAAATGCCAAAAAGAAATGGAGAAACTCGCATCCCAAGCGGCCACAGCTCTGTCTGCTAGCCAGCTAATAGGCTCTACTCTCTGTGATGCTAAGGAGTGCAAGAGACTAGGGTTAGCAGTGACGTAGGAGGTGGTGGTGTTACTCCTTGTGTGCTTGGGAGGCTGGAAATGTTGCGGGGGGAAGGGCAATGGGTCATTTTGCCCACCCTGTTGCATGACCTGTGGGGGATAGGTGTGGGCATAGAATAAGGACCAAGACAGACAGAGGGCACCAAGCAGCTCTGGATGTTCTGTTACCCGGGCAGGAGTCTAGGGTCATAAATATAAAACCAACCCGATCCTATAAGGTGCTGAGTGCCCTCAGTTCCCAATTAAGTTAAATGGCGTTAAAAGAAACAAGCACCGCACAGAGGTACTCAGCACCTTGCAGGCTCAGACCCCGTGAGGCTTAAAACCCAGTAGCCCACCCCTCCGTGACTTGGAGACGAGGCAGGCGATCAGCCTGTACTGCTGAGCCCGGCATATCTCGGATTACAGTACCTTGGGCATGCGATCAACCCAAAATGGGTTTGGTTGTTCATGACACTCCCAGCACGGGAGGGAAAAGTCCACTGTGCAAGTGAGGCTTCCCATTAAGTTACACTCAGAGGGCATGAGGTTGGGCTGCTCCTTGTACCGAAGGGCAGGTTTGTGCTGCCAGAGTGGGGCGGTCCAGCGGGCAATGTACTCACCAGGGACTCCGGAGCTGGGGGTTCTGTGCCCAGCTCTACTGCCAATCTCCTGTGTAACTCTGGGCACCTCTCTGTGCCTCCATTTGCCCTCCCACCTTTTGTCCAGCTTGTCTCTTAGCCTGCAAGCTCCCCAGGACAGGGGTTGTCTCTTGCTATGTGTCTGAATGGCACCTGGCACATCTGTAATACAAAGCATAATAACTACAGGGAGGGTGGGGTGGTTCAAATCCATCGGCGCTCGCTGTTGCTTTGTACCCAACTCCTGGAGCACTCCTTTCCTATCCGAAACCTCCGGCTGCACGGTACCTGCTGCGAACATCCACATGGAATCCTGACTGACGTACCTGAAAATGCCCAGTGCGTGCCTTAGCATTGTGAGGAGTGATAGCCATGCCATCTTCTCCTTGTTATGAGCGATCCACGCTTTTCCACCAAGGCCCCAGTCACTTGGCTCTACTCCTTCCCCATTTCCCCTCGAAAGGCTGTGTGACCATAGCACGATCTCTGATGGTTGGCTGTGTGGTGTTTTCTCCTGGATTTTGTTTGTGAGGAGAGGGGGAGAAGTCTTGTGATAATCCTCTCCGGTAAGATTAAGCTTTCATGTTAAATTGCACCTGCTTTTACATCACAGAGATGAAAGACTAACAGACGACCACAAAAAAACAAAAATTAAATTGACATCTCCAGAGCTTGATCCAAAGGGATTACCAGCCAGTTTAGTGCTTTAGAGGATATCCAGTGTTCATCAGACAAGACTGTTTGGTTGAAATTAAGCCAGCCTTTGATGGGATTGGAGGATAATTATTTCCATCAATAATTACTCCCAAGCCCAGAGGAAATATTGCGTCGCTTGTTCCAGGATAGTAGTCCTCCTTGGCTGCCTCAAGGCCAAGTAAGAATTAACCCCTGGAAACAAAACAAAACAAAATCCTATTAGTCTCAACCGGAGCTTGGGTACTAAGATTCCTGCTCCCCATAACCTGAGAAAAGAAGCTCCGGACCCCTCACAGTACAGCAGCTGAGGTATGTATTGTCATGCCAACTGGAGACCCCTTTTGTGCTGACAATGCACCAAAGAACAGTTCCTGCACAGCGCTGGGCCGAGACGACTCTTCAAGCCCACTTCCTTAGTTCGCATAAGCCTCGCGTACAAATGGACCCTGCCCGACGTATGTTTGGGGACATGCAAAACTAGCAGTAAGTTCTCCCGCATGCTGTGTCGTGTAGCTAATCCATCCAGAGAGGGGTTCCACAGGTCACCAATTATGGGAAATTGGTAATTGATCCTAATGATTGAGCCTCAAAAGGCAGGCAGCATGTTTTTAAAAGGGGCTCAGGAAAGGTCACAAGCTAATTATTTTGAGCAAATCTAGCAATTATCCATGTATCTTCGCAGGGAGTTAAAACAATGTCGATGCTGGGAGAGACCTAGAGCTTTATTGCAAGTAGATGAGTAGAACTGAAGGCCAGCCAGGACCATGCGATCATCCTGTATAACACGAGCTAGAGAATTTCACCCAGTTACCCCTGTATTGGACCCAGGAACTTGTCTTTGGCTAAACATACCTTCCATAAAGGCATCCAGGTGTGATTTGATGGCATCAAGAGATGGAGAAAAATCACCACTTCCCTTGGTAGTTTGCTCCAGTGGTTCATCACACTCCTTGTTAAAAATGTGTTTCTAGTTTGAATTTGTCTGGCTTTAACTTCCAGCCACTGGTTCTTGCTCTGCCTTTCGCCACTAGATTAAAGAGCCCTTTAGTACCTGGGATTTTCTCTCTCTGAAGGTATCAGTTAGTGTTAGTCTGAATCTGTAAAAAGCAACAGAGGGTCCTGTGGCACCTTTGAGACTAACAGAAGTATTGGGAGCATAAGCTTTCCTGGGTAAGAACCTCACTTCTTCAGATGCAAGTCTCTCTGAAGGTACTTACCCACCTTGATCAAGTCACCTCTTGATCTTCTTTTGACAATCTAAACGCATTACCTTTGCCATACAACGTGGAGCCAGGAGTGCTGACCCAGCCCCATGCAGGGTGCGCGCCTCACCCAGCTTGGCTCCTTCTATCAGGGTTCCACGCAGAGGCCATTCCAGGAGACCACAGAGGTTTCATCTAGGTTCTTCTCCTTCCCAATGTCCTTTCTCAGCATAGCTCAGACTCTTCTCCCCCAGAGGAGTTCTGAAAACCTGGGACAGACCCTGTTAGAGAGACCGTGAGATCAGGATCAGACCTAATATGGATGGCAGACTCTCTCACCTCATCTACTGTGGGGCTCCTACACCTTCCTCTGAGGCATCTGGTGCTGGCTGCTGTCGGAGAGAGGACACTGGACTAGATGGGCTGTCTGCTCCAGTTTGGCAAGCCCTATGTTTCCTGATATTATAATCCATTAAACACCATCAATGTGCGCTACCCATCTCTCTCTATATCTATATTGGCTCCCTTTCCCTCTTATACTTAAAGATTAGGGAGATCGTAGGGCTGGCTGAATTTTGGTCATTAGTTTCCAGGTGCAATTATTTTTTTTTCCTTTAACTATTCTTGGATTCTTTTAAAAAAAAATCATTGAATCAAAATGGAAACTGTTGTGCCAAATCAGAAATTCATTTGAATCCAAACGAAAAATGTGAGGTTTTCTCCCTCCTGAACGTTTTTCCCCCAAGGAAAGGAGGAAGAAAAGAGTTGGGGAGGACATTCTCCCCCCCCCCCAAAAAAAAGCCCAGAAAATGTTTCATCTTGAATTAGAACAATTGGTCATTTTGTTTCAATGAAAAATTCGGAAGAATTCACACAATCTAAACATTGTCCACAAAAACATTCAGATCACTTGTAAAGACATTTTTTTGTTGAAAAAAGCGCCCTTGGATGAAAAGATTTCAGCTGGGTCTAGTAGACAGGCAGGAAGGTCAGCCATCTATTGGGCAGACAGACACATTATTGGGGCCTCCCTACTACACACCCCTTCTTCCCAGGATACCACCAGTTAATGCTTACGTGGCTGTGCCTTAAATTCTGCCTGATCCTATCACCACATCCCCTTTCCCACTTTTCCTTCCCCTTTGTATCCTGCTTGGCGGGGGGTTGTTGCTTTCACCTGTCCTTTTCGAGCCCCTCCCCCTGTTGTGAAATGACACGGGCTTGGCAAACGTGCTGCTGACAGTTGTGCAGTTCGATGAAAAGAAAACCCTTGAATTCTAAAAGCGTCTAACAAAGGCTGACTTGGTTCAGGATATAATTTTTGGGTTGCGTTCCAGTATCACGTGGAGTAGCTACTGTCAGCAACTGAATGGCTTTGCATTGCCCTGCTTTTTACTCCCTTTTCTTCCCCTGTCTGGGATGGGTGTTCTCCCATCAAGTGCCAGGCTGGGAGCCAGCCTCTCTGCCTCCTCCCACCCTGCCTCTCTCCTGATGGAGGAATTGATTTGAATTAGAGGCCTCGTCCTCACAGCTTTCAAAACCAACTCTCTGCTGAAGACAGCAAGTAAAAGAGCGTGTGGGAGGGAGGGAATAGATGTTTAAAGGGACAGCACCAGTACAGCTAACCCTAAGTGTCCACAACTCATGAATCGCATCCCCCCAAATCATGAGTGGTGTCAAAATAAAAAAAATTTTTAAATTGGGGTTCTTTTCCTTGGGAGCCTTTAGGGAACACTTAGGTCCTTCTTTTCCAGCATTGCTCTGCAGCTACAAAGACTAGAACCTTTTTTTTTTTAATGAAAGTTGAGCTTCTTACCTGATCACATGCCTCCGGGAGCTGGGGCTTTATGGAAAACATCACGAGACTCACGATAAAATCACAAGAGTTGGCAGCAGTGTCTGGTGATGTCAGACTTCAAACTCCCCCTGGATCCTTCAGCTAGCTCTGCGAATGAAGGAAGTGTAGGGCTGTGTGTGAGATATACCCCCTGCACTCATTCTCATATCCCCTCCATGTGCGACACCCTGGGCTGTCTTTTCCCTGGAGGGGAATGCCCTACCAGTCAGACTGCCAGACATGGAAGGGAACAGCAAATTCTCATTTTCCCCTCGTCCATGCGCTGTGATGGGGCTGGGGGTGCACAGCCCGTGGGCTCTAGTGACTCGGGTGTATTGTAAGATCATTCCTCAGTGCATTGCATGTACAACTGCCCCCACCCGCACCCACCCCCTTACCCATCATCTTCCTTGTAAATCCAGGCTCAGCCACACCAATCCCTGCAGATCCATTGTCCCTCCTGGAGCAGGGACACACGGGAGCAGCAGGGGCTCTTGCAAGTGACTTCTTCCCACAGTTGCCTTCCCTCCAGCTTCTACAGAACCGCCTCTCCTCCACACACCTGAGATAGCGAGTTGGGGCTGGTTCCACAGGGGGTGGGGCAGGAGGTAGCTCTCACTGCCTGTAACCATTTCTAGGCCCCGCAAGTCTGATGGGGTGCTGGTATCAGGCGTGGTGCAAACCCCACTGAAGTCAAGGCGAGTCTTTCCATGGACTGCAATGGGCGTTCGAGGTCAGGCCCCTGGTCAGTAATGTGCTATGGGAGGCTAGTGTCTCTGAGAGCTGTTCCACATCCCCTCGCCCCGCTGCTCACCCAGCCCCGAGCCACCGCAGCCAGGCCACTACGGAGTGAGAGGACCATCAGCATGGCTCCCAGCTGCTCCCATCCCATGCCAGAGCCGCCCTTTGCCCTCTGGCTTTACCACCACTTTCCCCTACAGCCAAACTTCCTGTCGACTTCGCCAGTCACGTCCCCCAGATCCAGGTCAGGATGGAAAGTTTATAAGCTTGTTTTATTGATTTGAGTAACGCTACAGGTGAAACCAATGAAATAGTGTTTATGGTGCCCCTTCCCGCTGTGGTTTACTGCTCTCTCTTCACCTTTCCAGGCTTTGAAATAAACATCTTAGGGGCCTGAAAACATATTGTCTTTCCTTAGGAGTGTTGCTGTTTGAGGGGCAACAGAACCCCTTTGTCCTCCCCCAGACCGAGCCCTGCTGCGTCGCATGGCCCCGAGGCCGACACGGCTTCACTGCTCTCATTCTGGTTTTCATCCGTCTGGGCCCAGGCTCCTTGTTACCAGCACAGCTCTGCAAGTGCCAGCCCCTGAGCATTTCCACCAATGCAACCGATGGCAGATGGTCTGCCCAGCATGGAGGTGCGACCCCCTGACCCCCACTCTGCCAGAGGGCCAGGAGCCAGCTGGGATAGCCCAGAGAGGGGGCCGGGTCGGGTGTGCTGACCCCCCCCAGCACGGCTCCAATGCAGCCGTGTCCCCACTTCACCCCAGAGCCAGAGGCGGAGGGCAGAAATGAATATTCCCAGAGGTGCAGCTGCCCCTGCAGACACAGGCTGCATAAGTGGCCTGCCCTCTGCTCCCATGGGTTAACTGAGTGCGGTGTGTTTGGTTCACAAGGAGCTCAGTGCCTCTGGCTCTCAAGTCTCCATACTCCATTTGCTAGGGTTGAAACCAACCACTGAGTTTCATACGGTTTCCAGCCCAGACCGTTCAGTGGGCAGGTTCCCCTGAAACTCAGCCCAGCCTGAGATCAGCTGGGTCACCCCGGGTTACCCACCTGCCCCCATTTTGGGGTCTTTAACAAAATACAAAACAGAGTAAGTTTCACCTTGTCCATCACGTAAGTTTCACGTGAGCTCAACTAGTGCAGAGCTGATCACAAAGTCCTGTTTCAGCGTAGATGCTACCAACACCTGGGCCGGGCGCTTTAAAAGTTCTTGGTAACCGAATAGTAGTTCTTTTGGTTTGGGGTTTAGAATGCAAAAGACTTTCTCTGCCAGCTGGTGAGAACTTCACAGCCAGGTGCATTTTTGAACTGAAACTACAGGGCCTGCAGTCTGACATACTCCAGGCTGGAGTTACCCTCTGCTCCCCCGGGCCTGCCCAGCACTGCGCTGTCCCAGGTGCTAGTCTCCCAGCCTGAAGACAGACCTTCCCCTATCAAAGGCCTGGGACAGACTGCCTGCTCCTGTCCTGAGCAGCCATCTTATAGGGCTGAGCCTGGCCCTGATTGGCTCCCTCCAATCTGGGCCCTGATTGGTTCCCTATAAGGCCTTCCCTGATTGACTTCCTGTCTGCGCAGGCCCACTGGCCTGCTACAGCTCAAATTCAGGGAGTGGGGCAGCCGCCCCACTACAGTGTCCTTTTAGGATGCTCTGTGTAGAAGCCAGTTAGGATAGATTTGAAAGACTCCGTTTTTGGCAGTATTGATAAGGTACCTTCACCTCCGCCATTCTTCTTGATTCCACTCCTCCTGTGCACACACGCAAGCGTGTCGTTAAAATGTATGCCGTGTTCTGAGTTCAGCCGCAGTTCAGTGGGGTCAGAATAAATCGGGGAGCGTAAAGGCTGGCTGTGACTCCAGTTGGGAATGCACAGCTAAGGCAGTGGTGAGGAGCTGTCAGTTCACAAAGCAACGCAGCTCAGGAGAGTGGCAGGGGTGGGAAGGGAAAGTCATGACCTATGGTCAGTTATGGTTATGTCAAATGTAAATTGTGAAATTCCAGGTTGCTGACAGGCCCCAAGAACTGTCTGACCGTGTCTTGTCTGAATCCAAGATTTCATTAAGGAGCCAAGACACGCAGGAGTTATTTATATTGACACAGCAAAATATTTGCTTTTTCCTTTGTTTTGTTTCTTACCTGGCTGGGCCGTGGCAAGCCATGTTCCCTGCTCTTGCCCACCCAGGGCCCAAGCAGCAGCCACCTCTCTTGATTAAGCAGGTATTAGAAACACTGAATTGCCCAAGCCAATTGGGCGAGCAATGAGCTGTGGGTCATCCGCTCACCCTTGATTTTTACTGGCATCCTGCTGCCTGGGGCAGCCTCCTGCCCTGGCTTAGAAGAATGATTGTTCTTTGATCACCTGATGGCAGAGAACGGTGCATCAGTTTACAGCAGGTTAACTTGCATGTAAACGGACTAGGGGCTGAATTTTTCCATGTGCAGCTTGGTTACATGCAGGAGAACTTCCTCTTGTTTGGTTACAGTATCAATTGTCCTGAAGTACTAGGAATTGGGAGGAGGAGACATGTAAATATTTCATCAACTGATCATTCTTTCTGTAATAATTAATGCTACCCACCGGGTGCTGTCTTGAAAGCCCCAGCGCTGAAATCTTCTAATTCGTATTGTGCAGGGATGGCATTGGACAGTGGCAGTGCAAGCTTCCCTAACCTTTCTCATCTCCAGCTGCAGATCCCATCTTTGCTTCCATTGGCTGCTTGGTCTGTCTGCGGACAGTCCGCCAGGCCACTGAGCATTGCCTACTGCCCTATGGCTTTTGGTAACGCATCCATTATCCTTATGCATATTACCCATTAACATCCGCCCTGCCCCCATGGTGTGAGACGCTGAACAGACACACAAGAAAGGCCACGGTCTCGACAAGGTAGATGATTAATGTAAGAAAAATGCCAACAGGTGCTTAGTTGCTGTCTTGCTGTGTGGAGTGGCTCACGACCATGAGCGCCTGCCTCAGGGCAGAGTGTCACAGACAGCACAGACCCCCCCCCCCCCCCCAGACGGTGTGGTCTAGGCCTAGATTTCCCCAAGCCAATAACAAATGGGAATTCCTGGATCACTGTAACAGTCTTATCATGGAGCCTCAGGCAGTCCCCTTAGGCCATGTCTTTACTACCACTTTTGTCTGCAAAACTTATGCTGCACCCCCCTGAGCAAAAACACCCCCCTGAGAGTCCTAAGTTTCACCAGCATAAGCGGCCGTGTGCCCAGCGCTATGTCCGTGGCAGAGCTTCTCCTGCTGACATAGCCACTGCCCCTTGTTGGGGATGGCTTCATTATATCGAGGGGACAGTTCTCCTGTCGGCATAGCGTGGCTACACGAGAGATCTTACAGCAGCACAGCTGCATCGGTACGGCTGTGCCACTGTAAGTTCTCTAGTGTAGACATGGCCGTAGCTTTTCCAGTTTACCTTGCCACCCAGACAAACTGGGCTTAGTGATAAATGGGCACTCGCACCAAAAATCACACCACATTCAGGCTGCTTCCAGTCTCAAGAGACCAGTCACTTACCCCCAGATCAATCCGTACCCTGGATCTTACACCAAAGACAACACCGGGAGCCAGTCCTGTAATAAATTGTCTAGAGGTTCATTAACTAGGAAACCAGAATAAGAGAATTATTTTCAGGTCAATGCAAGCAAACGTACACACACCAATGAGTTACCATCTAAATGCTCTAGCCTCTGTTTGCCAGATGCTGGGAATGAGCGACAAGGGATGGATCACCTGTACTGTTCATTCCCTCTGGGGCACCTGGCACTGGCCGCTGTCGGAAGACAGGATACTGGGCTAGATGGACCTTTGGTCTCACCCGGTAGGGCCATTCTTATGTTCTTAAATCCTAAGAGTGACAGAATTGTAGTGATCTGTCAATTCCAAGTGTCTTTCAGGACAGACCCAGCAGGCAGCCCCCAGGGATCCCTGGCTTCAGTTTAGAGTCTCTGACCATTCCGAGTTCAAACAGCCAAAAAGACGCAGTTTCTTCTAGTCAGGGATTTTTATTCCTTCCCCCAGAGTTCAAGATGATGGGACAAGTTCATGTGCATGTCTCCTCTCCATGGGTGGGGGTGGGGGTGAGGAGTAACGCAATCAACAAAGTCTTTTGTCCTCTGATATTACCCAATGGTTTGTCTGGTGTTTGTTGCCCTTTTGTTGGGGAGGAGATAACACTTGCTGCGTAATGCTTCACTCCTGACTGGGGGGTTTACAATTCCAGAGCAAACACTTAATACTTAAATCTATATAATGGGCTATAGATATAAGTGAGATTCATGCATGCAGCATTTCATAGTCTAAATGCATTATTGTAAGGCTAATACCTGTTTTGAGCAAAACTAACATCCAGGTGACCTGGTCTGGTCTCCAGCTATGAGGCTGTCAGTTCTTAGCTCATGCCTGCAGCCTGGGCAAGAGCTGGCATCTGGCCTATCAGCATCACTGTTACATTTTCTATTGTCACTGAATTGCCCCCAACCATCCCTCCACCCGCACCTCGTCCCGGTGCCCCAGCCAGCCTGCTACTCTACTGCCACCTCAAGGGCTGACCCAAAGCCCCTTGAAACTGATGGGAAAGCTCATAACTTCAAGGGGACTTGGTGTCCTCTTGCACCTTGTTCAACCCCCCTCTCCTCCCAGGAATATGGACCTGCAAGACAGCTCTGCAGAACAAGAGCGGCCCCTTCCTGGAAGGTTAAACGGAAGCGTTTGCCTGGAATGAGGAGTTGACGCTGATGGCATTTTAGCAATATTAGTCCATCGCTGGTGCTCATGGTAGGACCACGGCCCGGACTCTCCCTTTCCTGCCCCCTCCCCTCGCTGCTTGTGTCCTGCTTCATTCGGGGAGTCTCTTTGGGTCTGTCAGGACCGGGGGACTGTGCTGGCCACACTGCTGCCCTCAGATATGCCAGCTGGGTAGGGAAGAGGGGGTGCCAGCCAAGCCTCCGGAGTGGGAACACCAGGTAGTGCAGTATGGCAGGTTGGCCAGCAGAGCTTGGAGCCAGGAGCAACTGAAGTGAGAGTGCACAGCCCGCCTGCTGGGATCACGGTCCCATTGCTGAGGGGTTTGGTGGCTACTGCATTAGTGTGTGGTTGTTTGGACCTGCTTTTCCCTTCTCCTGCCGGCTGTTTTCCTTCCTGTTTCTCCTGTTAAACGAGCCGTCGCCAAGCTGCAGTCTCCCGGCCTCGGTCTCTAAATGCTTGTGGCAGTTCTTGCGTGAAAGCAGATGGAAACGTGTCTGCGTCACGCTGGAGCCAGACTTCAGACAAGTGTTTTCTCGAGGCTCGTTTGAACGTTGATTGTTTCCTGTGACACACAAGTGACTGGGAACAGAATTCTCTCCACCTCAGCCCCGCGTGGCTTTATTGGGAGGTGACAGTGTCCTGAGAGCTGTATGTAATCCCAGAGCCATCTCCTCCCATTCTGCTAGGTGCTATTTCTCCATCCAGAGCTTTAGGTGGGTGGGGTGGAAGCTCCCTCTGAAGGGCGGGTAGAGGGGCAGCCATCTCCAGGCTGGGAATGGGCTTCCCAGTAGTTCCTACTGCCTCTCCTACAGCAGCTTCTCTGTGGCTGGTGCCCTGTGCTGCCCACCCACCTCGGTGACTGGTGCCCTGTCCCATCCCCTCCCCACCTTTGCACCTGACGCACATACGCCTGGCTCAGGTGTCTCCAGCAGGACCCATGGTGGCTGGAAGGCTGGACTGTGCTGGGCCCAGGAGTCATAGAATCATAGAATATCAGGTTTGGAAGAGACCTCAGGAGGTCGTCTAGTCCAACCCCCTGCTCAAAGCAGGACCAATTCCCAACTAAATCACCCCAGCCAGGGCTTTGTCAAGCCTGACCTTAAAAACCTCTAAGGAAGGAGATTCCACCACCTCCCTAGGTAACCCATTCCAGTGCTTCACCACCCTCCTAGTGAAATAGTTTTTTCCTAATATCCAACCTAAACCTCCCCTACTGCAACTTGAGACCATTACTCCTTGTTCTGTCATCTGGTACCACTGAGAACAGTCTAGATCCATCCTCTTTGGAACCCCCTTTCAGGTAGTTGAAAGCAGCTATCAAATCCCCCCTCATTCTTCTCTTCTGCAGACTAAACAATCGCAGTTCCCTCAGCCTCTCCTCATAAGTCATGTGCTCCAGCCATCTAATCATTTTTGTTGCCCTCCACTGGACTCTTTCCAATTTTTCCACATCCTTCTTGTAGTGTGGGGCCCAAAACTGGTCACAGTATTCCAGATGAGGCCTCACCAATGTTGAATAGAGAAGAATGATCACGTCCCTCAATCTGCTGGCAATTTCCCCTACTTATACAGCCCAAAATGCCGTTAGCCTTCTTGGCAACAAGGGCACACTGTCAACTCATATTCAGCTTCTCGTCCACTGTAACCCCTAGGTCCTTTTCTGCAAACTGCTTCCTAGCCATTCGGTCCCTAGTCTGTAGCAGTGCATGGGATTCTTCCATCCTAAGTGCAGGACTCTGCACTTGTCCTTGTTGAACCTCATCAGATTTCTTTTGGCCCAGTCCTCTAATTTGTCTAGGTCCCTCTGTATCCTATCCCTACCCTCCAGCGTATCTACCTCTCCCTCCTGTTTAGTGTCCTCTGCAAACTTCAGAGTAGCAGCTGTGTTAGTCTGCAAAAAGAACAGGAGTCCTTGTGGCACCTTAGAGACTAACAAATTTATTTGAGCATCTGCATGAGAGTTTGGGTGGGTGTGAGTGAGCCCATGTGTCTGAATGTAAGATAGGGACAGAGTTGTGTGATTACCCCACGTAGGAGACAGCGTGAGAGATGCTGGGAAAGGAAGAGATTCAGTAACAATTGCTTTGGGCCCTCTGCATTAACCCTGCTTAGGTGCTGAGCTCCAGCCCTTGAGTGAGGTGCTGTCTATTGGGAGGTGGGGGAGGAACACCCCTTCAAACCAAACCCACATGAGTGCTCACTTGGCTGGGCCCCCTTACCAGCCTTACCCAAGTGGGACTGGCATGGCCTACGGGGAGTTTTACTGGAACTCAGCAGGGGGTACAGAACGTGCTCTGTCATGCCCAAGAAGGGGAATAGAAGCAGCTGGTGATGCTCGGTTTCCGGTGGAGGAAAGCCAGAACTCAGATCTCTCCCCTGCTTCCTCCAGCTCTGAGAATTTCAGCCACTTCACACCAGATTCGGCCCCCAGCCCCCAGACAGAATCCTTGTCCCCCCAGCCTGTGTCCAAGCCTCAGAAGAATGGGAAGGAAAGAGAGGGAGGGATGAAGAAGGCCAAGATCCATACAGCCTTCTCCAAGGAGCAGCTGCAAACCCTGCACCAGCGGTTCCAGAGCCAGAAATACCTCAGCCCCCAACAGATCCGGGAACTGGCTGCAGTTCTGGGGCTCACTTACAAGCAGGTTAAGACCTGGTTCCAGAACTGAAGGATGAAGTTGAAGAGATGCCAGAAGTACAACCCGTGGTTGGAGTGGGCTCAGTGCCGCACGCAGACCGGGTTCCAGCCCAGCGGGTACCTGGAAGTGCACCCCAAATTCCACCAGAGCTATCCGATCCGCGCAGCTGGAAACATCCAAGTTGTGGGCAACCCCCATCAAAACTACCCAACAGGGCAGAACCCATACGCATTCACAGCCAATGGTGGGGGGAGTCCTTCGGCAAAGGTGGGGCCACCTGTAGCGTCCAACAGACAGTGGGATTCATTGCCCAGCACAAAGTAGACTTTTATCATGGCTTCCCTGGGACCATGGAATACAGTGGCACAAAGACAGGAGATGGCTATAGCTTCCACCATGCCTTAGCCACTGTGGCACATTTTTCGGGCATTGCTGGCCACCATCTGTACCACCCCTAAGCAGGGTTAATGCAGCGGGCCCAAAGCAATTGTTACTGAATCTCTTCCTTTCCCTGCATCTCTCACGCTGTCTCCTACTTGGGCTAATTACACAACTCTGTCCCTATCTTGCATTCAGACACATGGGCTCACTCACACCCACCCAAACTCTCATGCAGATGCTCAGATAAATGTGTTAGTCTCTAAGGTGCCACAAGGACTCCGGTTCTATCTACAAACTTGAGTCCAACCTGTGCCTTGGCAGCTCCTTCCCCTACAGGTCCTGTTCTCACCTCTGTGAGATACTGTGGGGGTGAAAAACAAGGGGGGGACAGAAACCTAGATCTACCCCTCCCCAGCATTTCCATTGCAGGGGCGCTAGCCCACTCCACCACCCAGTTCCGCCACCCCGGGCTCTAGGTGCATATGAATCTCTACAAACCACCCAGAGCCCATATCAGCCTCTTTCCCACCAAGCTCCCCTTTCAACTCACCTCCCTGACAGAGCTTGGGAACAGAGGCCTCCCGTTCTGGCCTGAAAGCCAGTGGATGACTCTTGGCAACTCTCTTCATCTCTCTGGGCCTCAGTTCCCCATCTGTTATATGGGGAACTTCCTTCCTTTCGCTCACCCTCTGCCTCACCACTTCGCCTGCAAGCCCTTTGGGGTCGGGTCTGTCTCCCTGTTTGTTTGAACAGCGCCGGGCACCGGGGGACTCTGATCTCGGGTGGAGCATCTGTGCACTAGCGTAACACACACATTAACGGTTGTAGTCCTTCAGACAAGGTGACCTCGCGGGAGAACCGCCCCTCATTGCTGTTTCTCTGATCTGTTGCCCAGCAGCGTGACGCCGAGCTGCCTGTCGTGCCCAACGGAGGAGAGACGTTTGGAAAAGCCGAGCGGAACCGCAGCTCAGGAGGCCTCCAGCACCAATGGCTGTGTGAAAGGAAAGGACAGCAGACAGTATGCCCACCACAGATCCCGCAGGTAAGGTCCCAGCCGCTGAGGCCCTTCCTGGGAGCAGTGGCTAAAGCAATGGGGTGAGGTTTTGTTTGTGGGGGTGGGTGCACATAGCCATCTTCCTAACACCTCTGCAGGATCCCCGCAGTCTCCATTGAGTCTCCTGTGAGAGTCTACGACAGTCGAGTCGCTCCATTAACTCATCCGGCAGAGCTCCCCTTCCCCCCGCTTCTGAGGTACAGGCACTTATTAGCTCAGTTCCACTAATGCATACAGGCCCGCCGCGGCGCCACCCCCAGGAGCTTCAGTCTTCCCCTTGTGGCAGGAGGGTTTCTGCAGCGCCATCTACACTGCCCCTCCGCCCCCAGGACGCTGCAGCAGCCACGGGCCCTCTCTTCCAAAATGGCTGCCTGCAGGGGCACTTGAGTGAATGTGCATCCATGCAGTGGATGGCCACCATTTCAAATTCTTAGAATAGGGTGGCCACACCCATGGGTCTGGCCTGAGCCCTCCCTGCCTCCCACCCACACAGGCCCAGGCTGACGTCCCCCACATGGGTCTGGCCCCAGCCTCCCCATCATGTCCCCCACATGCAGGGCTGCCCGAGGCCACCCTTGCCAGCCCATGCGCGGGGCCACCTGAGGCCCCCTCTTCCTGCTGCGTGCGGGGCAAGTCAGCCAGCCCGAGACACTCTCCCTAGCCCTCCCTCCAGCACGGGGCTGGTGTAACCACTTGTTCCCCCCCACACACCGCACGTTCCTCCATGCCCCACTAGGAGTCCCAGCCCACTTTTGGGGCTAAACTGTGCATTTGTCCAGTTTGCTCTTGCCAACGCAAACAGGACACATGCACAGTTTTGCCCGAAAAGACAGGACGCCCGGGACATATGATCACCTTAGCTTAGAAGGGGTTTGAAGGCAGGCCAACTGCCAGCATCCCAGTACTCTGCTGTGAATGATGGAGGTGCTAGCCATGGAGACTCACCATAAGAGATTCCCTTCTGCCCATGCCTAGACCATAGACCAACAGCACAGGGCTTGTTAGGGTAGAGGTTCTTTATCAATTCTTCCTTAACTTGTGGTGGCTTGAAAGGGGAAAAATGAATCAAAAGTTTATAAATGATGTGAACAGCCTTTCCAAGCCCTGCCTGTTAAATTATCTTTGGGATTAAAGCCGATGCGTTTGGTTAAAGCTGCTAGAGACACAGAGAGAGAGAGAGAAAGCACATTTCATATCTTCAGATTTCAAGCTAACCAGCACAATAATCTGAAGTGTATTTTTAATTAGACTTTGATGACAATCAGAGAGAAACAATTCAAGTCAGATGAACTCAGGGAGAAAGTTTCTACATCAGAGACAAAAGAAGTTATCTGCAGAAACCAGGAAGGGCTCTACAAGAATCTGCATGGGGTTGAGGGGACGAGGTTAAAGGTTCATTCTCCTGTCAGCCCCTAGGCCATGGAGGTGCCGGAACTGAAAAACTGGATAAGCTGTCAAGAGGCAGTGGAAAGGGCTGAGAACTGAGTCGCCGCATTTTCAGAGGGGCTGAGCAGTCACAGCTCCTACTGAAATAAATTAGGTCATGAATATACATGAAAGATCATGGAAGCAGATTGGATGAGTGTTTAATTAAAACCTTGGACTGGGGGCTTAGGGGATCTGGGATCAATTCCCAACTCTGCTACAGACTCGTTGGGTGACCTTGGGCAAGTCACTTAATCTTTCTGGGCCTTAGTCCCTAATCAGTAAAATGGGAATAGAAATACTTCTCTCTCCTATCTAGTTAGGCTGTAAGTTCCTTGGGGCACTATATATTTCTCACTATATATCTACAATGGGGCTGTAATCTCAGCTGAGGTCCCTAGGTGGTTAGCAGATGCCTGGTGCTTAGTGTGGTATCAGGGTGCTGGGAAAATAGCATAAAGCAAGAGTAAATTGGAAGGATTATATTGTCTACCCTCCATCAGAATGTGTTGTTAGTCTAGACTTGGCTTGCTAATTTTTTAGTAGTTTAGGCCTAGACTGTACCATATTTACACATGTTGAGTGGTATTTAATTGTGCAATTAGAACCACCGAAATAAACACTACTATTATTATTATTATTTATATCTCAGTGCCTGGAGCCCCATTAAAGATCACAAACACATGGTGAACTGAGGCCCAGAGAGTTTAAGGCCAGATCTTCAAAGGTAGTAAGGTGGCTTGAGATTTAGACACCTAAGAACATAATAACGGCTGTACTGAGTTAGACCAATGGTCCATCCAGCCCAGTATCCTGTCTTCTGACAGTGGCCAATGCCAGGTGCTTTAGAGTGAATGAACAGAACAGGTCAGGTAATCATCAAGTGATCAATTCCCTGTCGCCCATTCCCAGCTTCTGACAAAGAGAGGCTAGGGACACTTCAGAGCATGGTTTTGCATCCCTGCCCATCCTAGCTAATAGCCACTGCTGGACCTATTCTCCATGAACTTATCTAGTTCTTTTTTGAACCCTGTTATAACCTTGGCCTTCACAACATCCTCTGGCAAAGAGTTCCACAGGTTGACTATACATTATGTGAAGATATACTTCCTTTTGCTTGTTTTAAACCTGCTGCCTATTAATTTCATTTGTTGACCTCCTAGTTCTCGTGTTATGAGAAGGAGTAAATAACACTTCCCTATTTACTTTCTCCACACCACTCATGATTTTATAGACCTCTATCATATCCCCCATTAGTCATCTCTTTTCCAAGCTGAAAAGTCCCAGTCTTATTAATCTCTCTTCATATGGAATCTCTTCCATACCCCTAATCATTTTTGTTGCCCTTTTCTGTACCCTTTCCAATTCCAATATATCTTTTTTGAGATGGGGCAACCAGATCTGTACTCATTATTCAAGAGGTGGGCGCATCATGGATTTATATAGAGGAATATATTTTCTGTTTTATTATCAATCCCTTTCCTAATGATTCCCAACATTCTGTTAGCTTTTTTTAATGCCGTTGCACATTGAGTGAATGTTTTCAGAGAACGATCCACAATGACTCCAAGATCTTTCTTGAGCAGTAACTTAGACCCCATCATTTTATATGTATAGTTGGGATTATGTTTTCCAATGTGCACTACTTTGCATTTATCAACCTTGAATTTCATCTGCCATTTTGTTGCCCAGTCACCCAGTTTTATGAGATTCCTTTGTAACTCTTCCCAGTCTACTTTGGACTTAACTATTTTGAGTAGTTTTGTATCATCTGCAAATTTTACCACCTCACTGTTTACTTTTTTCCAGATAATTTATGAATATGTTGAACAGTAGTGATTCCAGTACAGACCCCTGTGGGACACCACTATTTACCTCTCTCCATTCTGAAAACTGACCATTTATTCCTATCCTTGGTTTCCTAACTTTTAACCAGTTACCCACCCATGACAGGACCTTCCCTCTTATCTCATGATAGCTTACTTTGTTTAAGAGCCTTTAGTGAGGGACCTTGTCAAAGGCTTTCTGAAAATCTAAGTACACTGGATCTCCTTGTCCACATGCTTGTTGACTCCCTCAAAGATTTCTAGTAGATTGTTGAGACATGATTTCCCTTTACAAAAACCATGTTGACTCTTCCCCAACAAATCATGTTCATCTATGTGTCTGATCATTCTGTTCTTTACTATAGTTTCAACCAATTTGCCAGGTACTGAAGTCAAGCTTACTGGCCTGTAATTGCTGGGATCACCTCTGAACCTTTTTTTAAAAACTGGCATCACATTAGCTATCTTCCAGTCATCTGGTACAGAAGCTGATTTAAATGATAGGTTACAGACTGTACCACAATTAATAGTTCTGCAATTTCACATTTGAGTTCCTTCAGAACTCTTGGGTGAGTACCATCTGGTCCTGGTGACTGATTACTGTTTCATTTACCAATTTGTTCCAAAACCTCCTCTAATGACACCTCAGTCTGGGACAGTTCCTCAGATCTGTCACCTAAAAAGAATGGCTCAGGTTTGGGAATCTCCCTCACATCCTCAGCCGTGAAGACTGATGCAAAGAATTCATTTAGTTTCTCTACCATGGCCCTATCTTCCTTGAGTGCTCCTTTAGCATCTCGATCGTCCAGTGGCCCCACCGGTTGTTTAACAGGCTTCCTGCTTCTGATGTACTTAAAACATTTTTTGCTGTTACTTTTTGAGTCTTTGGCTAGCTGTTCTTCACGTTCTTTTTTTGCCTTCCTAATTATACTTCCTTACATCGACATACCTTTGAGACTCTGGACCTGATTGACTTGCCCACGGTCACCCAGGCACAGCCGGGAATTGAACACAGATCTCCCGAGGCACGGGGCTGTGCCTTCCTTCCTGTTGTGGACTAGAGTGCGCCTCAGTCGTGAGTAAGGGTGGCAGACGCTGGCCCCCTTGCAGCGGTGATAGTCTGGCTCCAGGTAGCTATGTAACTAGAAGATTGCTGCTCTCCTGATGCTGGCCAGAGGAATATATTTGTGATGGGACCTGTTTCTCCATGTTAAAATAAACTAGTGAGCAGATAACTCGGGGGGCCAGAGAGGGAGGGGCATTCTGCTTGCTACACATTTACCACCTGAGCCCTGGCAATGAAGGAGAGTTTCTTTACACGTTCCAAAAATACTTTGCTGTTCAGTTATTCACGGCTCATGAGGAAAACATTAGCATCACGGTTAGTTTTGTAGGGCTATAAAAAAAAGTGTATTAAAAACACTAAACAATTGGCTTTTTATGGTAGCGTCATTTGGTAGTAATTCAAGCCCTAGATAAGACCGATTCTACCCTGGGCCTGTAAAATGCAGCGAAAGCCCTGAATGTAAATCAGTGACAGCTGCAGAACAGCTCCTCCCCCTCCCTCTGCAGCCTTGTCATTCTAAATATCTTCATGCTCTGATGATTTCCATGTATCAAGACTTTGTTGTTAATACTTGTCCTTTCTCTAGCTCCTATTCCATTCTAGTCTGGTTCTGCATCGGAGGATCTCAAAGCACTTTCCAAATAGTAACTAAGTCTCACAACATCCCTTTGGCACAGGTGTCATCTCTCATTTTACAAATGGGGAAACTGAGGCACGGAAGCATGCAAGCAAATGTAGCCACTAAGTTTGGAGGCCTCAATGTTAGGGTTCCCAAACTGCGACATTCTCCCTCCTGCAATTCCAATTGACCTCTGGGGATGCTCAGCACTTCTGAAAATCAGCCCCCTGCTGTGTGGAATTTCCAGAAGTGCTCAGGGTTGGCTTAGCTGTGTGCCAATCACCAGTAAGCACATTTGAAAATCCCACTCCATGTGACTGGAACAAGGTGTCACTGGGGGTCAGTGACAGAGCCAGGAATACAACCCAGGAAACCTGTCTCATTATCACTAGCTTTACTCACTAGACGGCACTTCCTCCCTTCCTAAGAATGTTTGGTTTGCTTAACGGATAACCACAAATTAACTGTCATAGTTTAAACTAAGTGCCCCAAATTCATTTAACTACAGTATTTGCATTTAATTTAAACATAATGAGATTATGTGCTGTATGTTCCAAAATGTAAAAAAAAAAATACCCAGGAACATATTTTTCTGAGGTTTAACAACTGTGTAAGACAGATATATCTCATTATACTACCATAACACCTCAATAAATACGTTTTTGTAGTCAGCTGCTGTTTAACATACATTAACTCTTATTAAATTTAGAGAAATTTATCTGGTTGCCATAATTATTGTATGCGAATTAAATGCCAATTAATTATTTAAAACATATTTACCAAGGGTAACAAAACTTATAAATCTGTTATGGAGCTGTTAACCTTAATAAATATTTTTAAAATAATCAACTGGCATGTGAGTAACATACAGTAACTATCTCATTATATATATATGTTAAATCCTGAGAGGAGACAGTTAATTTAAAGCATGACCAAATTGCTTATGACATGGTAGTTAAGCATATACCCTGCATTATAAATCTGCCATGAAACCCAATCTTTCATGGTACAACAGGAAGATTCGGAAACCGTCCTTCAATCAGGACTATCTGGGAATTGAGGAAGTGGATGAAAACAACATTGATTGAAATGGGTCAACTGATTGTCCTTTTTTCTCTCAAGCCCCTCACGCGATGAGGAGTACACGCCACCACCCCCATCCCGGGGGAAGAAAAAGAAAAAGAAATCCACTCGTAAGAAGAGGAGGAGGTGAGTTCAGAGAGGGGGAAACCCCACAGACTAGTGGCTGCTCAGATCCCAGACAAAGGAAAAACATCTCCCAGGCTAGGTGACAGCTGGGAGCGCATGTGATCCTATGGGAACGACGATGTTAGCTTCTAGGAAGGAAGGGAATTGTTTAGCCTGGTTCCAGGAGGTATAACTAGAAGCAATGGGGTGAAATCAAGAGAAAACAGCTGAATATCAAGTTAAACGTCCTGACAGTGAAATCTGTTAGGCCACGGAATAGCCTCCCAAAGAGAAAACAGGGGAAGACCCATCTCATGGGACTTTTAAAACTAGACTGGGCCAGACACTAGGAAATGGATCAGAGGGCACAATTCTGCACTAAGCACCCATATAGGGCTTTAGCCCCAGACCCACAGGGGTATGTGGACTCCTAATTTACAATGATTTCAAATTAAGTGCAAATTAAAAGCATGCCCCTGGGTTTCTTGCCTGTCTAATCTCATATTACTTTCAGCGGGACTTCATGGTGCATGTTCTGTTCTGTTCTGTTAAGGTCATTCTACCAGGCCTGGGTGACCAGATGTCCTGATTTTATCGGGACAGTCCCGATTTTGGGGTCTTTTTCTTATATAGGCGCCTATTACCTGCCACCCCCGGTCCCGATTTTTTACACTTGCTGTCTGGTCATCCTAACCAGGCCCATCACCAGGGCGTCTGAACACCTTGATTGTATCATAGCAGGACTCAGACCCATAACCTTAAGCCAGCAACTACAGGGCAGGGCTGTGCTGCCAGGACCTAACGCTCAGGGATAAGCTGTGTGTGAAAAATCAGTGCCAGGAGGTGGCAGCCGTGCAAAGCGGTGTCAGCTCCAGCAGCCTTGAAATGGGAAATTCCACCCAGCACACTCAGCTACAGTAACACCTGCTGAAATCAATGTGATGTCTTCATTGCAATCAAACCAGGCAGAAATCCAGAGCCTGGGTTTGCATTTCAACATATTGCTAGAGGGGAAGAGTCCCCTGATTAAAAAAAAGGCCAGGGAGAGCTGTGAAAAAATAAATCTGCTTTTCAGAACTGTCATTCTCTGACTGTCTGTAAACATAGCAAAGCACGGCAGTGTGGTCTAGATGAAATGACTATAAAGTGGGTGCACAACTGGTTGAAAGACCAAACTCAAGGAGTAGTTACCAGTGGTTCACTCTCAAACTGGGAGGACATATCAGGACACGTCAGTCCTGAGTCTGGTACTAGTCAACGTTTCCATTAATGACTTGGATAATGGAGTAGAGAGTATGCTTCTGAAATCTGCAGAGGACGCCAGGCTAGGAGGGGTTGCAAACATTTTGGAGGACAGGATTGGACTTCAAAATGATCTTGACCAATTGGAGAATTGGTCTGAAATCAACAAGATGATGTTCCCAGGTAGCGTGTGAGATGACATTCAGTAAAGATAAGTGCAAAGTACTACACCGAGGAAGGAACAATCAAGTGCACAGTTACAAAATGGGGAACAACAGGCTAGGCTGTAGTACTTCTAAAAAAAAATCTAAAGATTATAATGGTTCACAGATTGAATATGAGTCAACAACATGGTGTACTCGCAAAAAAGGCTAATATCATTCTGGGGCGTATTAACCAGAGTGTCATATGTTAAGACATGTGAGGTAACTCGCTCACTGTAGTCAGCACTGGTGAGGCCTCAGGCCTCAGCTGGAGTACTGTGTCCAATTCTGGGCACCACACTTTAGGAAAGATGGGGACAAATTGGAGAGTGTCCAGAGGAGAGCAACAAAAATGAGAAAAGGTTTAGAAAACCTGACGGATGAGGAAAAGTTTAAAAAACTGAGCATGTTTAGTCTTGAGAAGAAGATTGAGGTGGGATCCAATAAGTCTGCAAATATATTAAGGGCTGTTATAAAAAGGACAGTGATGAAGGTAGGACAAGAAGTAATTGGTTTAATCTGCAGCAGGGGAGATTTAGATTAGAAATCAGGTAAAACTTTCTAACTACCGGAGTAGCTAAGCTCTGAAATAGACTTCCAAGGGAGAGTGTGGAATCCCACAAACACCTGTCAGGGATGGTCTAATCCAGCCTCAGTGCAGGGGCCTGGACCAGAGGACCTCTCAAGGTCCCTTCCAGTCCTACATTTCAATGATTCTGTAAATATTGGGACCCAGGAAAAGTCAGTGCTTGGATCCCAGCCTGGTTCAGTCAGATGCTAGACAAGCTTCCCCCAGCTCTACGAATACATTTTCACCTCCCCCCCCACACACACAGCATCCCCGCCCTCCAGGCTAGGGGCCCGACTCCCCACCACCACATTTCAGGGCTCAGCAGTCAGCGTGTGACCCCCTCCTCTGCAAACTGCCATGCTGGCTGCGGCAGCGCTCGGGATCAGACTCGCATTGAGGGGGAAGAGACCTAGAACTGGCGAGTGCATTTGAGGAGGGAGCTAGGGCGATGGCCGAGGAAGGGGGATCGTGTATGAGCTGCAGCCAGGGCTGTGACGGGGGGGGGGGGGGGATCCCCTGAGTCCTTGGGAGAGGGGGGCAATGCAGTGACGGTGGGGATTGCACTGAGTTCTTTAGGCTGTTCTCAGCACAGAGCTCCCAGTCAACACGAAGCTGCTTATACCCCCACCACGCAGCGCTGGAGCTTGAGCAGAAATGTCGCCAACGTTTCTGTCGGGCCATGGTGGGGTGTGGGCACTGCTGCAGCAGGTTGGGCAGTGTTCTCTGATTCTCACGAAGCTCAACCCGGACCTGCAGTCCTCTGGGCTTCCCCTGCACGCTGCCTGGCTGCTGTGCTAAATTCAGGGGTCTTTCGTGATGGGAACAACACCCGCCAGGGAGGGAATGAGGTTTCGCTTGTCCTCTAAGCAAGGACTGGAATGCAGGTCTCCTGGGTGAAAGGCGAGTGTGGTAAACCCCTCTGTCCCCAGACGCTCACCCCCAGCAGACAGACTCCTCCGGCTTGGAGCACCACGTGCCCAGTAAGTAACGTGTTGTCACTGTTCCCCAGGTCTCCATCGTATAGCCCCTCGCCTGTGAAGAAGAAGAAGAAGAAGAAAAGCTCTAAGAAACGAAAAAGAAACAGGTATTCCCCCTCAAACGCTCAGCCCCGAGCCTAGCGCCTGCTCCTCCCCAGGCACTGAGCCCAAGGCGGTTGAGTGTAGCTGGGTGGTTTGAGTTAGAAGGAGGCTTAGAGGTAAAGGGTGTCCATGCTGCTCGGCCCGCTGTCTGGGCAATGTTGGCGCCTGTGGGGATGGCCAGTGTGACATCTATGCGCCCCTTAACTCCCACGTTACCCTGTGCTAAAGTGGGATGTAGCTGGTGCATGGGAGTCCCTGGGAGGGATCTTGGCTGACCCAGGGAGCTCCCACTGCAGTGGGATCTCTGACACCCTTATCACCCCACCCACTCTCAGGAAGTTAGTACCTGCATTGGCCCTAGCAGGGAGCAACACCTGTGCTCTTCCAAAGGGTTGTGCAGAGCCTCTGCACAGGAGTGCAAGGGGCAGGGAGGCTGCCAGCTCTCCCTCCCTCTCTTCCCTTGCAGACCTTGCAGGGCCGGGCATAATTCAACTTTGTTCTCCGGAGGCTTTGGCGTTAACACGTGGGCCGTCCGCATTGCTCACCAAATGAGTGTCTGTCTGTCCGCAGACTCCTGCAGACAGCGCGGGGCCAGGTTTCTTTCCTAGCCATTGACTCTTTCGGCTTGTTCCCCCTTTTTTCAATGGAAGCTTAAATTCTGCAGAATTCTGGGACCAAGCAGCTGTAGCACAGCCTGCACATGCCAGCTCAGCCCGACTGCTCCCGTACGGTCTCAACGCCAGACCGTTGAAACCTGCCCAAATGTCACCCTGCACAACTCAAGGAGGTGCAAACGCTCATGAGGCAGCGTTCTGATGTCCTGGGGGTGGAGGCTCTAGAAATAGGATGGAAGGCTAGGACCAAACTCAAAGGCAAGGTTTATAGGAATCCCTCTGAGCCCAAATCATTGCGTTTCCCCGGGCCCTCGACCCCTGTCATCCCATTTCCATCCTGCTTTATTACTAGCTCAGTGAGCCTCAAAAGAACCCAAATATTGGAACCAGTGACGGGCTCGAACACAAACCCTATATGCCAAACTCAGCCCCCGCCCCCGCATCTCTCTCCCCCCCCTCCCCCCGGCCCAGCCCAGCCCAGCCCAGCCCGAACATTTAGAACAGCTCGGGTGCACATCTACAGCTGACCGTCCCAGCAGGCATCTCTCTCTCCAACAGGCCAAAGGCAGATCTGAATGCCTTCAAAGCAGGAGACCTGCTGTGATCTGGACCTAGCTCCAAACTGGCTAGCTCGGGCCCATCTCTAATGTAAAGAACACGATTAAATGTTTAAATATCAAACATTCCAGTTTCTTCTTCCAACCACTAACCCAATATTTGCTGAGAACAATGGGTGCCATCTTCCTCGGAAAGTTCATGTATTTATAATTGATTGAACCAACAAGCCAGGACAGTCTTACAAAAGGGACAAAACAAAAGGACTAAAAAGTGAGCCCAATACTCAAGAAGAGAGAGAGAGAGAGAGTGGGACAGAAAAACTCCTCCAATGCAGTTCACGCCAAAGAAGCATGCCATATTCCTCCCTAGATTGTACCCTGCCCCAGCAATGACGGGCCCGATCGATCCTCTGCTGCTTTGCACGTGGTGTAGCCATGTAGGCCGTGCAGAGCAGGGACAATCCATCCTCTGTTCAGAACAGCAGCCTTTAACACCTACTTTGCACAGGTGGAAATGGTGACCCCCGGTGCAAAGCAGTGGGGAACCAGGCCCACAAACGTTGATGGAGAGGCTCCAGCTTTACACCAGCGTCCCTGAGATCAGACTTGGGCCCATATAGCTGTAGTATTAAATGGGGTGTTGGACACTGTTAGGGGGCTTTCCCTTCACCCCCTTCCCTGGTTCTTGTCACGCAGGCAGAAAGCAGAAGGCCAGAAGTCCGAAGTGCAGGCAATGTTTATTGGGGTTAGTTTCAAGCAAGCGTGTCCAGAGCTCTGACACCGCTGAGCGTTGCTTCCCAGTGCCCCGTTCCCCCACTCCTTAGCAGGCATAATTTTACCTGCCCTTGGTCCCACCTCTTACAATTTATGGTCATGTTCCATTTGGGGGGGTCGTGAGTCTGGGGGAGAGGGGGGAGGGAGGTTTTGCTACGGTGAGGGACAGGCATTGCTTTGGCCTTTTAGTACATCGTATACCTTTCCAATCATCCCCCATTGCCCCTCCCGACTGATTGCTTGACCTTGCCTTGAGATAGGAGTTGAGGCAGTCTTCAATATATTATATTCCCACCATGCCCAGTAACACTTTCGCTGTTCTTATCTATTCCCATTATACTAACAACCCATCTGGCTGGGCAGAAGCAATAGTGTCTTTTTTCTTTGTTCACGCCTGTTAGTAAGAATATAAGAATATCAAAACTCAAACGGGCAAAACAGACCCAAACTTCTATCTCTGGTGAATATACAGGCCTGAATCCTACATTATCATTACTAACCCTCCTAACAGGCATGTGTATAGAATCAGCTCACCTAGAACACAAGTCCTGACCATTGCATCAGTCCGAATCCTGCCCTCCACCATCACCAGGGAGTAAGGCCTGTAGAGCAAGAGAACCACCATGGTCTGGTTTCAGAGAGGCCGGGCTAGGTCCCCCACCCCACATTTAACCCAAAGGCAAGGATTTGGCCCAAGATAAAGAAAGCCCCACACTAGCTCTGATGGAGCTAGCGCACTAAAAATAGAGCGTAGCTGCAGCAACGCAAGGAGCGGGAGAGACTAGCCACCCGAGTACGTGCCCAGCCTCTCAGATTGGTACATACACGGGGCAGCAGTAGCTCTTCCCACCACTCATGCCTCCACGGCTAGACTATTTTTAGCATGCTGGTGTGGGTGTGTCTCCCCAAGATGGGACGTACATCACCGGCTCGCAATGTAGACATATCCTTAGGTAGCGAAATGGCAGCTGAGGTCTATTAAAAGGTCCTTGTTGGGTGGACTCTTCTCTTCGCCATTTTAACACCTTTCCACTGTCTGTATGAGGGAGCTAGTCTGAAATGTGTCAGTCTCTGAACAAATGCAGCAGTGTGTGTTGATTCCACAGTGACATCTACATTCAGGTTATATATTTGCTTCTTGCAGGTTATCTTCAAAGAAGAGAAGACACAGGTAAGGGCTCTGAAAGCTTTGCCACCCACTTAAGCAGTATAGGGTAATTCTGCCCACCTGGGGTGATGGGAAACACCATTGGACTCGAGGGAAGTCCAGATTTGCAAGTGCTGGCGCAGGAAGGTGTAAGTTTTACCTAGCAGAGCTTATGAAATGCCCTAGGCTCCCCCTCCACCCGCAGAGCATCTGAGGTTAAAGCTGCATTGGGCCATCTCAGCCTCTTCCATTGGGGTGGAATTCAACTCTAAGTGCTGCTTGACCTGAGTGGTGCTTGGGTCTCATGGTGGTCTCTCTATACACGGGTGAATGCTACCGCTGGTGAACTTCTGCCAGCATATACAATCATAGGCCATGCACTAAATCCAGCTCCTGGAGTGCATATTTATATCTAGGTTAAGGTTAACCCTTCCTTGAACAGGTAAATATTAAAAGGGAGAGTGCACAGACTTAGACGGACCAGTACAGGAGTCATACATTCACTGAGTGTTATTTTTGCCTTCCTATGTGCAAGGGCATTTGGAAGATTTTCTGCAGTGGTGTCCTGCTGTGCTGTTACATCAAAGAGCCTGACAGTTTTCCCTTTATGGATCCCGGCTTTGAGGCATTCCGATAGCTCCTGGGTTTTAATTTGTCCCTTGGGTACCACAGCACTGTCAAAACCAGACATCATTTGCAACCTTGTTAGCTGTGAGGGTCCAGTGTCAGTGAGTGGAAGCCACCCTCCCTCCAACTTCGCTGCTAGTTTAAAGTTCTTACTCTGATTGCTCAACGAGGCTGGATGGAAACTCCTTCCTAAACATACAGATTTCGGGGCTCAACGTATAACTGAGCAAGCTAGCATCTGATGTCCGTTTCCTACTGTGCTGGCTGGGGCTTGATCTGGACTGCAATTAAAGGTTCCAGAATGTGGATTTTAATGAAAAACGTGGGTTCCCAAGACAGCTTCTAGGGGGTTTTGTGGTGGGGAGAGGTGCAGCTTCAGAAAGCTGAGCTCAGGAAAGTATGAAACCTCTTTCTAGGGGCAGATCTATAGTGGCTTGGCCTGCATTCTGAAATTGCATTTCTCTCATGGTGTGATTTACCAGCAAATCTACACTGTGATGAGAATCCATCATCTGAAGGGCCTTATGCAGGAAGCTCATTGTATCCTACTGTAATGGTCCCTCGCTCTCCCTCTCGGAGGGAGGCCACTCAAGCTGGTCCTATCAGGCCAGGACCAGAGTCTGCAAGACAGGCAAGAGCCCCCAATAGGAATGGGTGATTAATAGTCCCTGTCAGGTTTTTGCCTGGGTTTGGGTGGCTCAAGCAATTAGCCCTTAAACCGAGTCTATTCGGGCTGGCTGTGGCCTGGGCGGAGCTCAGGCAGCCAGCAAACAAAACAGTCTCTAGGTGAGCCAGGCCTGGGCCCGAGGAGGCTCAGGCAGCCCGTAAGCAAAACGGTCTCAGGGCTGGGTTCAGCCAGCAAACAAACAGTCTTTTAGGGGAACTGGGTCCTGGGCTTGGAGAAGGATAAGCTACCAGCAAGCTACAGTCTTTCAGGGCTGGCTTTAGCCTGGGGAGAGTTCAGGCAGCCAGCAAACAAAACAGTCTACAGGTGAGTGGTAAGGGAAGCTCCTCTTCAGAGCTAGAGCCTTCTCTCACAGTGTAGGGGGTCAGCCACCCTGGGGTGGGGTGGCAGGGGGACGCGGGCCCACCCTACTCCACCGCGTCCCACCCCAGGGACCTGGCAGGGGCAGAATCGTCTGCCCCTGCGTAAGTTGGGATCCAGCCGCAAAACACCGACTGGGCCACCGCTGGCTCTGCAACCAGCTGCTTCGGGGCTGCCCCTGGGTCACTTCTTGCCACCCTGGGGTTCGGTACCTCTAGCCTCCAGGCTTCTTCCAGCTCCTCGGGGTAGACTGCAGCAGGCACTCCGGGCCAGACCTCGTCGGCATCTGTGGATTGGGCACCGCCTGGTGAGGGTTCCTCTCGGGGATGCAGCAGAGCATCCTTCCCCTCCACAGGGTCTCCCCCAACTGTGCTGCAGGGCCGGCCTTTTATACTTCCAGCCACGCCCCAGTACTTCCGGCGAGGGGGGCGGGGCGATCTAGGCTCCACCCTCCAAGGGGAGTGTAATGGTCCCTCGCTCTCCCGCTCGGAGGGAGGCCACTCAGCCTCGCTACACCTACTCATTGAAGTCTTTGGCTCTATGGACCCAAGTCACCGCTGCTTTATTCCAGATTTACACTGGTGTAACTCCACCGATACCAATACATGTATATTCAATATATAGTTTTCATCCACTTTCTCTATAAGGCAGGTGGGATGATTGATCCCTTTGTTTGGGGCTCATAAGACAACATGTGTTTTTACTGAAATACAATGGAGCAGATTCTCTCTACGGGGATAAGTAAACCCAAGTCCATTGGCGTGAATGGAATTGTGTCCATTTGCATCAATGGTGAACAAAACATGCTGGTGATTTCTGAGATTCAATGTCCTGTTAGTTTGATTGTTTTGGCTGATTAGAACTGAAATCTTCCAATTAATTAGCTATTTCTTATTTAGTTCCTCAAGCCCAAAAAGTAAAAGAAAGGAAGAAAGAAAACACAAAAAACAGTAAGTAGAGACATACTGAACTATCCAACGTGTTTTTGCTGAACTGTCCCTTTAAGAGTCATGGATGTGTGGGAGGTTTTGGTACCAGAAAACTGTTCTTGGTATTGTATGGGGTTAGCCACAGATGGGTACCCGTCACAGTAAACCTCCTCTTGCATTTTGAAATCACATGCTTATTTTCCAGCTCAAACAAGGGATGTTTTTATCCTTCCCAAGGAGGATTTGAATTAGAGCTGGTCAGTGTTTTCCAAACTTGAACATTTCAAATTTTGAAGCTAGAAAAACTTTGTATTGGGGATGGAGGGGGACGGGGGGGGGGGGGGGGGGGGGGAATCCAAAAAAGTTTGTAAAATGTTTGTCCCTTTTCTCTGACCAACTCTACTTGGAACGTAAAGATCAAAGCATCCGGGGCTGCCATTTCAAAGGGCAGGGGCTGCTCAGTGGCAGGTGCAAAATACACCACTCGTACTTGGCCTTGCTGGGTGCTTGTGGAAGATTGAAGTACAGCACCTCCGAGAGATGGCAATAGTGTCAGAAGGAGGCTTGGCACATGGAAAGCCCAATGATCAAATTTTCTTCATGCTGTAGGGACAAAGGCATTCGAAAGCAGCAGCGTGCTTAGAGGATGCACGCTCCACACATGCCTCAATCTTGCAAAATATATGCATTCACGTGTATGTATGGTAATTGTGGACACAAGGACTTCATGCAATCGGGCATGCAAAGGGTGGCTTGGGTGTACAAGTGTCCATTTGCACATACAGTGTATGCAATCTGCATGCACAACGTGGGAACAACAGGCACCATTACCTGTGCAATATGCGCATATGTAATTTACACCCATAGCATGGGACCCTCCTTTGAACCTATGATCCCAGAGGTGGTGAAGAGCAAGAGATGTTTCAGGGAGCAGAGGGGCAGTTTGTTAATGTATGCTAACGCAGCTGGGACACTACCTCAGTCTTTAAAGGGCATCCAAACCCCTGCAGGAGGGGTGCACTCAGGAGCGGAGGCTGAGAAGAAACGTGACCAGCACTGCAGAGCGCAGACCAAAAATGACCCCTGACTCTGAGACACGCCACTCCATGCCAGGACAGCCCAGCTTGAGACGAATGATCACATGCCTGCCTGCAATGTTTAATCTGTGACGCAGTCCGGATATGCCCCCCCCCCCCCCCGTTGCTTTCACTCCCTTAGGGCAAGGTTGCAATTCCCTGACTCAGGAGAGCTCACACCACTCCAGCCAAAATGAGGAACACCCTCTATGCACGCAGCACGAGAGGGGTGTTGTGCTCCCCCTATTCCTTTAACTCCTGCCTTATCTCATACTAAGCACAAATAGCCCCATTGATTCCCAGCGGGGTCACTCATGGAATAAGGCACCACTGACTGTAAGTGTGGCTAGGGTGACCAGACAGCAAGTGCGAAAAATTGGGACAGGCGGTGGGGGGTAATAGGAGCCTATATGAGAAAAAGACCCAAAAATCGGGACTGTCCCTATAAAATCAGGACATCTGGTCACCCTAAGTGTGGCAGAACCTGCCGCTAAGTAAAAAAGAGGAACCAAAATAAATCAGGCGAAGGAAACCGTGTGGTTTCAAGGCAGGAGCTGTCCCCAGGGCCGACTCTGATCTCTTGAGCTGGGTTTTGATCCAAACTGCTAGAGTGTCTCTGGTTTGAGCCAATCTGCAGTGGGCCTTTCCCGGCAAGAACACAGCTGGCTACTCGTTCACTGGGAGAGAGGAGGAAATGTTCGTATCACAGCTTCATTATTTGCGGTGTGTGGCTGGTCACCTAAGGCAGATGGTACCATTTCTGCACCCTGATGGGATGGCAAAAGCTTTAAACGCAAGATTAACGAGGATAGTAAATGGTGAAGAGCGAGTATTCTTGCTTTCACATGAAGGCACAGACACAGGTCTTTGTACAAGGGGCAAATGTTCACTATTGCCCCCACTCCAAGCATTCAAAAGTCATGAACCAACCCCCCCAAATCATAATCGGCTTGAAATGGTGAGATTTTTTAATAATAATAATAAAGGTGGGGTTCTTCTTATTTGACTCTTGAGGTTTTTTTAGGTTGCAGCTGGGCCACATTTCAAAGCTTTTCTCTGCAGTGATGAAGGCTAGAAAGGTTTCTGTTGAGTTTCTCACCAAATTTCATGCCTCCAGGAGCTGGGGCTTTAAGAAAAAACACCAAATATCATAAGAGTTGTGATAAGATCACACAAGTTGGCAACACATTCCCCAAACATTCCTGTGAACAAAAAACCAAACCTGTCGAACTGGCCAAAATCAGCACAGAGCAAATAAGAAGAAGATACAAAAATAGTCAAACCAAACAGCCAACGAGAGTCTAAGTAAATGTTCACCCAACTGCTTTTGCAATGTTCAATCTGCTCTGGGCGGGATGTTCTTTTGTATTGGGGGAGATGCAGTTCTCAAGCAGATGGGCTGTTGGTTTTATTATAGGTTGATTTATTACACCCCAATCGTGTGACATGTGGGCAGAAATCCAGAATTTCTAAATAAAACAATGCATGTGGCCAAATAACAAAGCCGCAAAATTAGATCATGCCCCAGCCCGCATGCTAACAATCCCCTCCTGGCTAACAAATCACTATCTCCATTAGCTGGCACCTGCCCCCTCCTGGCTAAAAATCCAGGCTTCACAGATACCTAAAATGTCACCACATATGGGCTCTGACCAGCCACCGAAAGGAACAAATGCTGACGCTTATAGCTTGCCACCAAAAGCCCCGTCATGCCCACTGCAGAGTGCAACTCGAGTGGCAGACAACAAGAATGTTACAATCAATTGTAACTGCTGTAATGGAGCAAAGGGGGAGTGGAACAGGCCTTGGGATGCTGGGGCACATGCATGCATCCCTGTGCGCCTGTCCCTTTCAAACTGGGTGGTCACAGGGCGCATGACTAGGAGCTAGTACATGAGCTACAAGAAGACAGATCTAAGGCTTCCTGACTCTTAAGCCAGGGCAGCACATGGGATTGACTCAGGAAAACCTACAGTGAGAGGTCTCTGTAGTAGCCAGGAAAGGGCTACCTGCGGGGCAAAGATGTGCCTCCGCATCCCAGCTGGAGGAAGCAGGGAAGGCGTCCGTCACCGTGTATTTTGTGTTATTTTGAGCCTCTCTTGCATCTTCTGCTTATTAATAAACCTACCCTGTGGAAAGGGACGTGGGCCTAACCTCGAGAGTTTCATTTGGAGTGACCTGGCTGCTGGGACTTCCCACTTGCCCAGAAATAAGGAGATCCCAGCCTGCAGAATAGTTTGTGTTACAGTTGCCCAAAGGATGTTGGCTGATCAGACGTGCTCTTCCAGCCTGGCAGATGCACGGTTTCATAGAGCTTAAGGTGAGACGGGATCGTTCCTGTCATCTAGTCTGACCTCCTGCATTGCACAGGCTGTAGAACTCCACGCTGTGGTTCCTGCTTCGAGCTCGGTGACTTGTGGTTGAGGTACGGCCTATCTCATGGAAAGGCATGAGGTGTCCATCTGTAAACTCCAAGCGATGGCTAATAAGCCTCACTGTTTAGAAAAATGTGCCCCTTATTTCCATTTTGTCTGTTGCCAACTTCAGCTTCCGTCCACTGGATCTCGGGCTGCCTTTGTCTGCTAGATTAATGAACCGGTTTCTTTCCACTCTCAAAAGCTCTCGTAGCCGGCCACGAAAATCCCACCGCCACCGCCATCGTCACTACCACTCTCGCTCAGAGAGCTCCGAGTCCCTCTCCTCTAGCTGCCAAAGCAGGTAATGGTGCCATTTGCCGAGTTGATTTTCCTTTTGCCTAGCTTCAGAGCTAGCTCGGGCTCAGTGTAAACCACCACCACGCACTGAGATGCTCTGTCTCCCTCTAGTGGTGGCTGGGTCACACAGAGAGGTGGTTGAGCTGCTGCTATCTTGGGTTGGGTATTTTTAGCTGAAGCGGTAGAGGCTCATGCTTTTAGATCTAGAGGTGTCAGGTTTAATCCCCGCTGCTGATGATCCTGCCAGGGAGGCAGCTTAACGTCATCCTAGTTTCCCAGGGCGACAGTGACCTGAAGGCACATGACCAGCCCAAGGCCTATGCACCACTGAACTCCCACTTTTAAGCCCTTAAAATAGGTCTTGGTACATGAGTGACTCTCATCCCCGGTGGATCTATTTGCCTTTGTCACTAAACAGCTGCCCACTTTGACACGAGTCGCCATCTTTGTTTTGGGCATGGCAGAGAGGGTGGTGGTAAATGCCAGGGTTGCTGGGCAATGGAAGAGCTGCGTGAAGGGATCACGTTAGACCTGGCTCGGGTCACTCTGCCATTTACACAAATACTCAATTTTAAAAACAAAGAAGATACTTTAAGGAATTTGGTGGCAGCAGTTCGTGAAGAGTTGTTGATCGCTGGAGGAGGGAATGCAGTGTGAGGACAAGACAATCATGGAACATGTTAGAGCAGGCGGACAGGGCTGCATTCTCTCAGAGGCATGTCACCTCCGGGGTTTTAAGCCCCCTCCAAATAGAGATGGAGACAAGCCACAAAAGTCAGATCCAGGTTTCATCTCCCACCCTAAAGCACAGGGAGGTTTGGAAACAGGGTTTGCGTCCAAGCTGTTACCAAGTAAAACTTGATCTGACTCCAGGTTTGGATTCTGAACCCCTCCAAAGTTCAGAGGTTTTGGATCAGGGTCCAAACTCATCACGAGTTGCCCAGTTTCAAAACATTAAGAAAACTCGAATAGGAATAGGAATCAGTATCCACCTTTTCTCTCAAATTCCGGCAGCCAGCCATAGCCTCGGCTGCCTCAAGGTAGCAATCAAAGGATTGAAATTCACCTATGTGTAGTGGACCCATAACGACCCCAAGCTCTTACACAGCACCTCAGTCAGGAGATCTCAAAGCACTTTATGAAGGAAGTAAGCATCGTTATCCTCATTTTACAGATGGGGAAACTGAGGGCAGGGAAGTGACTTGCCCAAGGTCACCCAGCAGGCCAGTGGCTGAGCCGGAAATGGAATCCTTGTCTCCTGAGTCCTGCTCCCGTGCTGTATCCACTAGGCCACACAGCCTCCTGTAAGCCTGGTGCTGGCTCTCTGCACAGGAGTTACTTTCACCCAACATGCGGAGCCAACAGATAGGGGGGGCCACTCACACGTTCCCGGAATACTGGGCATCCCACTGCTTCTAGGAATGGCGGGGGAAACCTTTTTAAGAGCGTGCCTCTACCCCCGCCGGCATCATCTCGCACACACGGTGCGTTCAGAGTCATGCCACACGGGCGGGGGAGTGCCATCTTGTAGTGCACACAGCCCTGCTCCCCTGCCATGACCTTGCATGCACGATGCGTTCGAGGTCATGCCAGTGGCCGCAGAGTGGCGCACTCTTAAAGAGGTGTCCTCTGTCCAATACCATGTCCGGGTTTGTCCCAGTATCAGACAGGGCACTAAAGCACACTACAAGAGAACTGTCCGGTTTATAGCCAGATGAATGGCTTCCTTACGCGGAAGATGGGACATTGTTGGCACTGCTGCAATACAAATCAATAATACTCATAATAATTCATCATGGTTTGATTTTACGTTTCTCTTTCTTCAGGCACAGAGCCAGGTCTCGGGAGGAAGGCCATAAAGCAAGACGAAGACGCTCCCAGCACTGTTCAAAGAGCACTGAGACGCAAAGCAGGTCTGCAGAGGGTCAAGCCAGCCAAACCCTTCAGATCTACAGCTTCCTCTCGGCTAAGGAAGTAGTAAGTATTCTGCATTCTGCTTCCTTGTGCAGACTAGCCACAGAAACTTGAGGGGGAAATCCAGTATGAAATTTTTATAACTCAATTACAGTTATGTTAGACAAAGTTGGTTTAAAACTGTATTATTTATTGATGGTGCTGTTCTCCGACGTATTAAAAGTCATTCCTTTCCCTCAGCGCTTACACACTGGGGGTGGGGTAGGATAAGCCTTTAGTCTATGAATAATGAATAGGGGACATTTAACAAAAAAAACAGCCTCCAGCGATGGTATTTTACAGGGACGTGTTTGTTATGCAGTCATTGCTCAGCTGGATGTGAACTTAAATTCGCTGGTCTTTGTGCCCAATAGTTTAGTCCTTTGGCAGGGGGGAGGTCAGGAGAATCAAACGTATATGAAAGAAACATTTACATTGAATGAATTGGGGATTTTTGGCAGGGGATGTTTGTTGACTTTCAGGATTCTTTTAAGCTCATCGCTCCTCTTTGCTGACCAACCAAAGGGCCAAATTCTGAGCTTGTAGGCAGCTCCTCTTGATAGGAACGGGGGCTGTGTGTGCAGCCAAGGGTAGAGTCAGGTCCAGTGTCTTGAGGTATCTTTTCATCTACATAGAGAGAGAGAATATAATCCATGTCCTAGAACCTGTCTTCATCTTGAGAGAGAGAGAGAGAGAGAGAACTACATAAGGACCTGATTCTCCACCACACTGCACCTTATACAGCACTGTGCAAAACAGGCGTAAAGAGCTGTCAGATCGGGATGAACTCACTTCGCACAGAGAGAAACTATTACACGAGGTGCAACCCAGTGAAGAATTTGGCCTGCGTGTGTACAATATTAGGGATGGGTCTGAACCCCAGCACTAAGCCCTCCAAGCCACCATACTTGTAAATGTTGTAGGCCTAATTCTCACTTATACAGCAGATGTAAATCAGGAATAACAGGACTGGACTCATTAGCTACACCGATGTAAAACCAATATTAGTGAGAGGAGAATCTGCATGTGTGTGTTTATACATATAGAGAGAGATGCATACACATGTGCACACACCTGTGTGATACACACACACACACACACGCAGAGAGAGAAATATTTCACAGAATGGTGAGCTGTGAAGTTTTTATTGGCATGAAATTTCGGATGGCTGCATTACTGGTGACTGGTGAAACTGAAAGAGTTAATCGCTCGTGCCAAAGGATGGCCAGTCAAACTGTTACATTGCATCACACCATCATGTTTTCTGTATAAACCACTTATTTTACAGACAAACTCTTTAAGAAATCTTTTAGAGAGTTTAAAAATGCCTTTAGTTGGTACTATTTTTTTCTAGTCCTCTGTCTCCGAAGCCAGGCTCCCTCATGAGACCAACTGCCACAAAGGATAATAACTACAACATTTTAGAAACTTCTAAAGATGATCTCAGATCGAGCATGGTACATGCAGTCTGCACTCCTTTTGCATAGACGTAAATGACCACACAAGGCAGATAAAAATCAGCCTCCGCATGTTTATAGATATAGCTGCAGGTTATGGGTAAGAAATATAAGTCATTGGGACATCTATATTCTTTCTACTTTAGCCTACTAACATAAGCAAATATTCTAATAACAAAAATCTATCCGTATATTTAGTAGGCAATGTCAGTGTTCTCCCTTGTCCCAAAGAAAAATACACACACTCGGGCCTTGAATATCATGTAAAGAATAACTGATGATGGAAAGATGAATAAACATTAATCTCATGCTTTAGGAATGACCAGACACACCTATTTTGTGGGTTCACTCTGCCTTTTGTGGATTAAGTGATCAGGTCTTTAACTAGGGCAGGATGAATATTTTTCCATTAAAACTCTTTTTGATGGAAATTTGGGTTTTTAACTAAATTAAAATTTGCATAAAATATGTGCTTTCTGCAGAAAATTTTGACTATTTGTTGAAAAACTGGACATCTGAAAACCTAAGCTGAAAAACCAAAAAATTTCGATACAGCAATGCTACCATGATCCTTCATGGGGGTTGTAGTTCCATTGATTCATACCACCCATTGTCCTCTGTGGGCTGGATTCCCTAGTCAGTCTATATCTCCCATGATGCACCATGGCAGCTCAGTCAGAGGAGAGCTTATGATGCATGATGGGAGATGTAGTATGACTAGGAAGCCGGGCCCATAATTGAGACTGCAAGCATGAGAGCTCAAACAGCAACTCCCAAGAACCACTGCGGCAGCATGCGTGAATCTAAGTGTTTTGGTTTTGACCAAAAGTTTTTTGGTTCCTCCCTTCCTTTTCTGTCACCCCCCCTCACCCCCCAAAAAGTTGAAACTTTCTTTGGAGGGGAGGGAGTGACATGAATTATCTTTTTCATTTTCATTGGTATTTTCCACAAAGAATAAAACAATTTTCTAACCAGCTCTATCTGTAAATCATTAGAAAAAACACATTGTGCTATCCATTGCATCTCTCTCTCTCTCTCTCTCTTACTTATATACACGTGGGTGCACACACGCACAGTAAGACAACCAATAATTTCATGCTTCTTTGCTTTTCTGTAATAAATTTCCTAGCCTCTTCCTCTATTTTCTCTCTGCTGAACAATTAATAACAAGCAGCCACAATGGAAACCTACTCAGAACAGGATTACATGGCTACCCCTCGGTGCACTGAGAAACTGAGGGTAATATGCAGGATCTATTTTTAAACAGAGAAATAACAAGCCCCCTAACCTGCTGTCGCTGTTTTACTCCACACTGATACAGATATAGTTCATGCTGCTGTGCTTTTAGGAAGTCTTAGGTGAAATGAACAATATAAATACCTGTGGGATATGAATCTAATTGCCTTTGTTGTATCTGATGGCGATGACTGCAGACTGTACACCAATACCTCTCTCCAGCGCCCTGACTTCCACTGACACTCCTTTTGTCAGCAGCTAAAACAGACATAGTCTTGAGCCAAATTTTTAGCAAGCCCATAGGCAGGTCTGGGGTACAGTTATTTCAAGCAGCCCTAATTATTTCTGTGCTAACATGAAGATGGAGGAGGGGAAATGCCAGCCAAGGCAAAGAGTGTCTCAGCATGAGCTAGGAAGGTTTCAGAAGCCTTGCAAGAGCGGTTGGTTTTGACTACATGTTATTCCATGTTTTCCAGCCCTTCTTTTGGTTTTAAATAGGGAAGGAGTTTCTTTTAACACCCCCGCGGCCTGTAAAGCAACAAACAGTCTCCTTACAGTTCAAGGGTAAAAGAAGTTTAAAAAAAATCTTGGGTTCTTTGCGTATCTAAATATGCAAATTCTGGTTTCTATTTTTTAATCCCGGTCTGAGACCTGCATTGTGCCCAAATCCCGGCACTGTTTGGGGCTGAAGTCGGGTGGAACAGTCTGTCTGACCGGGGCTGGAGGAGTATGGGCATATTTGAGCCTGAGCGGAGAACGCTGTCTGCAGTCCAGCAGCGGGTGGGCATGGGCTACAGCTCTGCCAGTGCACCTCACCCCTGGTCTGCAACACCCCCAGCTGTTCCCATTCAAAGCCTCCCCAGAGCATTTGTTTCCAACCATGTAGGCTGATGAGATTTCGCAAGGCCAACAAACGTTCACTTTGGACTAGGCTGGAAACTCCCACTCCAGTGGCTGTCTGATGTAGGCCATACGGGAGTGTAGACAGACATCCAGCAGCAAACAGCAATGCAGCGATAAACACGCCTCACTGTGACATCCCTCTGTTCCCGCATATGATAGGCGTCTGGCCTCATTTGAATAGACTCAGCCTAGCCTTGGGCAAGGACCCAATCCTATGCTCTCCGTGCTGGCAAAGCTCTCCTCAAAATCACGGCGGATCCTTTCATTGAGTTTTGCTAGATTCAGGAATAGAGGGTTGGGCCCTTTGCGGTTGTATCTTAATTCCATGCACCGATATCTTTAGACAGAGCCATGCGCTTTAACGGGACTTAAACACAGATCCTCAGCTGGGGTAAATCAGCAGCACTCCATTAAAGCCAAGGGACTCATGCCAGTTTACCCCAGCTAAGGGTCTGGCCCAGAAATCAGTAATACGGTATCTCCCTAAAAGCTTGCAGAGCCATGGCCCTTTTCTCCCAAGTGACCCCTGTCAGCAGGTGGCACGTCCAATTCCAGAAGCTCATCAGCGATCTGTGCTGACTGTCTAACCTGCTGCCGTCATGAATAGCAAGACTCGATGGGGTCATTGACACACATGCTTTATTCCTTTCATTATGAGCGTGCCAAGAAGAAGAAGATTAGGCACTTCCTAAAAAAGAAATTAACGCTACTTTGAAATGAGTTTTACAAAAGACATAGACCCAGGAAAGAAATCCTCCAACTATAAGCCGTGCCATGCAGAGTTACTCATGGCAAGATCTCATTCCCCATATGGCTGAGAAAATGTATAGCCATATCTCTCCACGGGGCTATTTGAAGCACAGTAAATGGACTTGTTCGGTTTAATTGGAATACTTTTAGTGATTGTATTTTTGTAATCTGTTAGGCTGTGTGGCCTCTTGATGTAGGATTTCAGTAGAAATTAAATTCTGAAGTGTAAGCGATGGCCTCTTTATTCCCTCCCCCCTTTCATTTTGATTAAATAATAATTTGAAACAGAGAAACAATAAATAAGTATGCGGGCTCCCTCAAGGGCAGCTATAGATTCCCCCAGCAAAAGCTAAGGGAAGCAAAGTCTCCTGAGGTTATTTAATTACTTCTTAGAAGTTGGGGAGGTGTGGGGAGGGGAATCCTAATCTTCACACAGAGCAAATTAAGGCCATAAAAGACTAGGCACTTTAAAACATGCCCTCCCCCTCCCAATAAAAGATCATTAGAATTCACTTGAACTCTGTACAGTGTTTCAAAGATGGTGTTTGGTATAGTTCGTATGCCTGATGCTTCTTCATACGCAACAAAAGGAGGGAGAGTAGGGGTGATCAGTGGTGAATTTCGCCTCAGAGCAGAGGGCAGCAAAAGGACTGTTCACCACGTACCACCCCTCGTAAGTCCAATTTTGAGGGCTGAAGTGATGCAGATGCTGGTCCTTTGGTGCAGGGTTGAATTTTATGCCAGCTGTCTGAGAAATAGTGGAAGTCCTTCCAATTAGTTACATCCTGGTTGTCACTAATGTTGGGGGAGGGGGAAATAGACAGCTATTCTCCTTTCCCTGACTACCTGCTATTACACCAGGCCAGGCCCTCTGGCCTTCAGATGTGAAATATGCAGCACCGGGCATGTATTTCCTGGTGTTTCGTCTTACCTCCGTATTGCTGGTACAGGTACTAGGTAACTCAATGGATAGCTGAGCTGGGTATAGTATGCAAGTCCCAGGCACTTATGAAGTGTCAACAGTGTCTCTAGCACAAGAGATCATACGGCCAAATCCCGAGGTCTTTACTCAGGCAAAACTCCCCATGGAGTCAAAACTGAGCAAGGACCATGGGATATGGCTCACTGAAGGCTGGGTGTTAGGGGTGCAATGATTGTGTCATCACCTCTGGAAATGTTATTGGCCATTTGAATAGGGCAAGGAGGAGGAATTGGACAGGGAGAAAGGAAAGGTCAAAGGGGAGAAAATCTGGATCCCATATCTCTTCTCAATGTGGACATAAAGTTTCAAGAGTTAACCTAATTTTTAAAATGTTGACACAAGGAATGGAATTTGCAAGGGGAAGAGGAGAAGATTTAGCAAAATTTTTTAGCACGTGCTTAAAGTTAAGCATATGTTTAAGTCCAGTTGACTTCAGTGTGGCTTGATTACCTTCTTAAGTGCTGTGCTGGATTGAGGCCAGAAGGAGGAATGTATTGACTCTCAAATTATTAAATGACCTTGCAGTATACCGAGAACAATGACCACTTTCAAGCCAGACTTTAGCAAAGCTGAAACAAAAGCAAGTATCTCAGTTCTTACAGGCACCCTAAGGGGGCTACTTTGGAAATGCTGGGAGCAAACAAAGAAACATTGAATGGGTTTCCTGGCAGAGAGAAGAAGGATCTTTAATTTTTAGGACATTGATAGGGTGAGGGGAAGGACAGACATTTGTACCTGCAGAATCGGCCAGCATCCTTCAGCATGAATGCTGGAAGAGTCCAAACCCAAGATATTCTGACACTTCACAATTTATCCAAAGATTCCTTACCTGTGTATTCATAGAATAGCTTGAATTTTATTTTCATGAACCTTTGCTTTAAATTAAAAATAAATATAGGGGCTGGGGTGTCAAAAGCCAGACAAATCTAAACCTAGGTTCAGCTCCATTCTTAAAACAAATCTGGCAGCATATTCCAGTCTATATTCCAGATCCGTATAATGAATGATCTCAACTAGCTTCCCCATATCTTGAGGTAGGAAATGGGCGAGAAGAAAAATCATTGTGTTTTTTGCCAACAACTAACGTAGTGGAGCTTCAATTCTCACAGGGTTTTTAGGCCTTATGTCTGTGCTTTCCAATGACCTAAGGGTTGATGCCAATTCAGTGGGAACTGGACACGACTCCGCTGAAAATCCCAACCTGCGTTAATATGAACAGTAAATAATGATCCTGTGATATAGTTTGGGGACCATCAGCTAAGTTATTTTCACACACAATATTTGGGGATCAATGGGTTCCTTTTCCAACCCATGAATTGCTTGTGTATTCTGGGCCTGGCTGCTCCCACTGGAGTCAGTGGTGAAGTCTCCTATAGAGCATCTGGGTTCATCACTAATTTTGGGGAAATCCTCTGATGGAAGATGGGAGCATTTCTTTGCTGGGAAATTTCTGTTCTGTGTAAAATGTTTTCTGTGTTCCAACCAGCTCTACTCAAAAGGTATGTGCGGGTCTGAGAAAAGGCATCACATTGACTCCCTTGTTTTTGGACCACCATTGCCCCAAAGCACGGAACCCCAAATATGGAGAGTGTGGTGCAGCAGCTAAAGCATTGGACAGTGACTTGAGAGATTTGGCTTATGTCCCAGCTCTGCCACTAATCTTGTGCAAGTCATTTCCCCTTTCTGTATCTCAATATCCCATCCTGTTCAATGGGGTTGGTGATACCTCCCTCAGAAGTGTGATTGGGAGCTTTCGTTCCGTAATATTTGTATCCTGCTTGGAGATCCTCTACTTCAAGGCACTAGCGGAGAGCAAAGTGATCATGGCAAGGCTTGGATCATCAGCCTGGGCCATGTTTCGACAGCTTTTCCTTTGCAGTAACTCCACTTTTGCTTTAGTGGTCAGTGATTTTCACCTACTATTGTTGCAATGCCGATTTGCCCCTGCCGCCGAATGAGATCCTACCACCCTATTTAGCAACTCTTGGATTAGACTAAGAGAACAACCCGCTGTGACGGGAAGCAGATGATGTGAGCAAGTAGGCCTTCTGAGACGGCCCCATCTGACTGGCTGCAGAAAGTGTTATGGGACACTCTCAGTGTGAACTGTGACCTCTGGCGGATCCGTGTTTGTTCTGACCCCAGTGGGGAGTCGTACCGAGGCAACATGTCTCTGTTCCACTGGACCTGCAGCCCAGGTTCAAAGCACACAGCCTTAGAGCATTGTGATGTGCCTTTGTGAGGGGAATGGTCAGGAGTCATGAATGACGCCCGTGTCTTTGAAAGCCACCTTGCACAGGAGCATTTCCTGCCCTGGTCACATTAGTGTTCTTCAGCATTAAGCTTGCATCGCTCCCCTCTGCACAAAGCAATGAGGGACGGTATTTTATGTATCAGCCAAGTAGAGGTGCATGTTGTAAAAACTGAGGGCCAGATCCTCGGGTGGAGGGGGTGTGAATCAGCCCAGCTCTGGAGCAACACTGATTGATACCAGTTGAGGATTTGGCCCTGGAGCTGTAGTTCCCAACATCATTTGTAATAAACCAATATCTATTGAAGATGTTTCGTCTAAATACACTCAGGGCCCTGATCATGCAGCCCAGTTGCATTCAGTTGGTTACTGCCATGAGTCAGGGCTACTCATCTGAGTCTACATTGCAGGACGAGGCCCCATGTTATTTATTAAATTAGATCCCACCAAAGACCCTCTGAGATCCTCTTATAAGCAACAGCACATTTATTACACTGTCCTTGGACCACACCCGCCACCACTCTGACTGCTGGTTGGGAACACGGCCCAGTTCCCACTGATGCCACTGGCAGGACTTCCACTGAATTCAGTAGGGTTGCCAATTTTGTTTGGGTATATCCCTGGAGGTTTCATCACTTGACATAATCTTTAATTAAAGATTAATCTTTAATTCCTGGAGACTACAGGTCAATCCTGGAGGGTTGGGCAACCCTAGAATTCAGTGGGACTTGGATCAAGTCCTTATAGAGATTTTCAGGGTTCCATCTGACAGCCATCGAATTTTGGCCCTGACCCTGCAATCAGACCCATGCATGTGGACCTGGGCCCCGCAAAGACCCCACTGATGTCATCGGGATCCTGCACAAGTGCGGAGATCTGCCAGCATGCAGGCCCATTGAAATCAGTGGGGCTGCCTGTGGCCTTAGGGCTTTATCCATACAGATCAGATTGCAGGATCAAAGTCTTTGTTTTCCCCCCAACCTTTCTCTAACACACCGCAGGGAAAATATTTTTTCTTCCTTTCTTTTTTTTAATTTTTCTCAATTTTATTTTGTTTTTTTGAACTTCAATGTATCTGTGGGCCAGCATGAAATCAATGGGGATTTATTTAAATCAGTGGCTTTTCATCCCAAATAATCAACCTAGAGGAATTTACTAAACAACATGATTAAAAACAAAACAAAAAAGTCTTGAAATTTAAATAGAAAAGAATCAAACAATTGACGGTGAGGATTTGAAGAGAGGGTTTATGTTTTTTCTTGTAATTTGAGACTCTAATGATGGACTTATGTTGCCCGCTCTTCCCTTTTTCTTACACCTTACCTACTAAAGGAGGAATTCTTGATTGGTAAGTGGATGCTATCCGCAAGACACTAGGGAATTTATTAGAGGTCACTCGAGAGCATTAGCTATACCTTCTACAGGGGGAAAAAAAACACACAAAGAAATATCTGTATTCCTTTTATTTCCAGAGGGATTTTAATTTTTCTGGGTTTTTTTTTTCTTTTTATTCCCACTCCACACCCCACTTTTTTTCTTTTTTGAGTTTCAAAGTGCTAACTTGTTTGTTTGCCAATTTTTCCTTTGTACATAAAGACCTTTTTTGTGACATTTGAGTCTCCTTATTAAGGAAACTAAAACAAAAAGTCGATCATTTAGAATTTTGTTCCATTTTTGTTTTATTTCCGATGAGTATGTAGTTTTTTGTATGTATATTCCTATTTCTTTCCCCTACCCCACCTTTTAGGTTAAAAAAGGGTTGTTAGTTTTTTAATATTTTTTTTCTGTTTGATTTATTTATTTATTTATTTATTCTTTTGTTTCCCTTTTTTTAAAAAAAAAATCTTTTGTTCAACATGGATCGCATGCTAATACTCTTTGCATGATGTCTAAATCTTCCAGTTATCATGTCAGGGGGAAAAGAAGTTTCTTCTTTCTGTGGTTTTTTTCAGGGATATGTACTTTTGTTTTTTGGCTTCTCTTCTTTCTTTCTTTCTTTGTTTCTTTCTTTCCTTTTGTTACAGTGCATCATGATGGTAAAATTTCTTGGTTTATTTAAAAAAAAAAGTCAGACACTATAAAACAAAACAAAACAAAAAAGTTCAAACAATGTCAAACGGCTTTTTTGCTTTCAGATCTCTCAGTCAGGGTCATCTGCTGACCTCTTTACCAAAACAGACAGCCCGCTTGGCAACCTAGCCAGTCGGAATGGAGGGGCCCATGAATCTGACTCAGGAAACGATACTTCTTCCCCTCCCTCCACTCAGACGAGCTCAGCCAGGCCAAAGGACAGCCAGGAGAAAAGAAGCCTAGCCCACAATGGCTTTGGCCGTGCCTTCTCACCTGGGAAGCCCAAATTGGCCAACAGCGATAACAGCTCTGATTCGGGAAATTCCTTCACCAGTTGTTTTTCCCAGAGCAAGGGAACAACTTTGGAAAATCTCTCTCCGGATGCCCAGGGACAGGACCAAAGGTCAGTGATTGCCAATAGTCAGTATTTGCTAGGTCTGTTCCTGGAATGACTCCGTGTCTTCTGCTCGCTTGACTGCCGCGGATGGTGAGCCTATAGGAATGTATTTCTGTTCCTTATGTGGCTAGCCATAATTCAGGTCCAGCAAGTCTGGCATCCTAACTCCAATAGTGGCTTCAAAGGAAAGTGGAAAACAACCCATAATGCACCTGGGCAATGGTGCCGTGTGTGTGGAATTCCTTCCTGACCCCTGTGGCACTTAGTTTATGCCATGAAGGATGAGATTTGATGATGCTAACTTTAACCCATTAAATCTTCTCCTCATCCCTTAGCCTCCGTGTGCACCAGCCCCAGCCCCTCCCCCCCGAGGCCATTCAGAAGAGGTTCCGCTTGGATCCAGAAATAGGCATGAATCAAAGACCTAGATCCAAACACTGGGGCATTCACAATCTGCATCTAGATGTGGCTTGAGCTCCTCTCTGATTGACTTGTTGTGACCTTGTAGCAAAAGAGAAGGAAAGGACACTAGCACATTTAGGCAAACTTCTAAAGGCTGGATGGAATGGTTACAGACTGCCCTGTCTCTTCTGTAGCTATTCATGTTCAGTAAGCAGAGCTATATGCATTTAAATTAAAGCTTTCCAATCATCTCGCTCCTCTGGCCTGGTTCACTCGGCCAAATGCCTGCGTAGCTACCTCAGGCCTAAGACGCAGCAGAAATGCTGTGTTTCCTCCATGTGGGGAGCGCTAAGCAGTGACCAGTCCATGAAGGACGAGCCCTGTGCATCACTTGCATGCCGCAGAGCAACAGTGACTCGCTGCACGGGGCCACAGAGGGGAGCACTGGGGCAATGGCAAGTGAGGCTGTGCTCACCACAGTTGCACGAGGCCCGTGGAGAGGTGGGTGGCAGCATCAGTAGCTCCCCTGTTCCCTGCAGGAGCTGCCATTGTCCAGCGGGCACCTTGGGACAGAAGAGTCTTCCCCTTGGTCCCTCACGTGCACATGAGCACGTTCTCTGCTGTCCAGACTTTGCCCCCTAGTGATGAGGGTTAGTGTCACAATCGGCGCCTGGCAGCTGCCCTGGCTGGAGCCGGGAAGGAGGCCAGTGCCCATGAAGGAGACAGCATCCCAGCTCCCCTTCCACACACACATTTCCTACTTGTCTTCTCCAGCTGACTGACTGCCACGAGGGGTGCAGCAAACGGGTCATGGAGCTTTGCAGGCAACTGCCGGGAGGGTTTGGCCGCCGGCGCATCCATTTCACGCGCAATGCTCTGTTTGTGAACAAATGCTGAGGGCCCAATGAAGAGAGCTCGACTTTGTGCTCCGATCTGGGCAAATCAGGGCTAGCTCCAGTGGAGTTACACCAGCATAAAACCGGTAACATTGATAATAGGAGGCTCAGGCCTCAATGTTTTACCCTAAAGACGCTATCCTGCGCTCGGTTCCATGGGTGCAGCTCCCATTGACGTGGGGGGGCTTGCATCCATTTAGCTGAAAGCAGAATTGGGCACTTAGGGTCGAATCCTGCTCTCCCATCAGTGTAAGGCTGGAGTCAGGGGTGTCCCTCCAGATTTATCCAGGTGTAACCTGGCACTGAAATCTGATCTTCTGATAGAGCCTGAGTCACCATTGTGCCCACTCCAGTTTCATGCCGCCATCACTTTTGAACCCAATGGATTTAATGGGAGGGTGGAACCTGCATTGATTCAGGCCCTGTAAGCAAAAGTCGATACTACGCTCTGAGGCAAGGCTCTCTGCTTTACAACAACTTCACCGGGTGGGGAATGTCCATTTGCAGAAGTTTCCTGTCCCCGTGTCTCGCCTGCTCGGAGGTGAAGAAGCAGAGCCCCCTGCATTCCCCGGACCGCAGCTCCCCACTGAGACCGTGCTCCCGCAGCGGGTCGTACACCAGCACAGGGCGGTCCTCCCGTGGCTCCAGTCGCTCCGCCCACTCCCGCTCATTGCATCACCAGGCCACGCCCAGGTACTCCCGAAGCAGATCCTGCTCCTCAGGGAAAAGGTGAGGCCAAGTCCCGTGGTTGTCTGTGTTGTCGCTTGTGGCTGTGCTTGGTAGTGCCAGGAATAGGCCAAAGAGCCTTGGAATTACAGCTTGGATTATGCTGAAATGAGTACCGGTACTGACAGTACCGCCGATGTTGCCTCTGAAGGGCAGTGGAATTCCTGGTGGTGCGAGGCGATCTACAGGGCTGGTTCCCTTACAGGATGAATGAACGTTTATCAGCGGCTGGGCTGACATCATTAAACTTGGGACCTTGTTGCCACTTGAATCCAGATTTGGAAAAGGAGCCTTGTGCGCCTTAAATCCTCTCACTTTAGCTCTGGTTTGATTCACCTTTCGATGGTTCTTGTCTATTCTCAGGTCCTATTCATGTTCCCCCAGCTACTCCTCCAAGTCCTGCAAAAGAAGCCCTGGAAGCAGGAACTCCAGACCGCGTCGGAGCCCCAGTTATTCCCGCTACAGCCCCAGCAGGTACTACTGTCCCCAGTGTGTCGTGGTGCCCTTGCACGGCATCGCCCGCTTTTGCGGCACCTCAGTTGGGGTTTGTGACCAGGGTGCATGTGTGACTCCCCTCCGCAAGCTTCTCTGCTGCACTTGCATGGCACTGGCCCAACCTTTCCATGAAGTTGCGTGTGAGAGCACCCGAGACACTGGGGGTCTGACTGTCTCTCGTATTTACCAGCCCCTGAATGCAAACTTGGAGCGAGGCATGTTTGGGTCTGCACGCTCCAGCTCTCACTGTTTATGGCAGATCTCCATATGCGTTGCCAGCTACTTTTGCTGATGCTGATTCCTTAGAGAGGTGCTGAAGGTGGCAAGACTCAGGCTCATCCCAATGTGGATTTCTGCAGCCACGGCCTTCCCTCCTAGACTGCCCTCCATTCCTTGGTTCACCCTAGGAACAGACAGCGGAAAGGTCCCCGTTAAGCAGCTGTTGTAGGGGGTGATAGGGCGAGAGAGGCTACTTATTCAGGGCTTTGAGGGACAAACCCCTTGTGAAATGTATGTGGAATTGGATGGGTAAGGCCTGGTGAGATGTGCTGTCTTCACTCTGAACCCTTTCAGAAACAGAGTGCTAATTGGTCCCTCACCCCCGACACAAAGAGCCGGGCACTCCACTCTTGGAGGGCTTGAGCCATTGTCAGAGAAGGATTTTTCCTGAAGCAGGAAAACACAACATCTCCAATTTGCAGCATTTAGCAGCTGGGATTTTGAAGGGAACGCTGGGGCTCATTGCCATGCCCCTCAGTGTGGGGCGCATACATTGTCCGACTTGGTAAAGTGCCCTATTTAGAGAACAAGCCAGCAGCAGCACCAACAACCACGCCGAGAGCCATCTGCTCAGCCCCATTGTGGTTCTCTTTGGCCCAGTGCGTCGTGTGTGTTCTCCTGGGCAATATACTATAGGAATCAGCGGTGGCTTTCTTACAAAAAGACCTGTTGCCATTTAAGCCTGTTGCTCACTTCTACTCTGTGTTCCCATATTTCAGGCAGTGTAAGGTTAGACTGGCTTAAAACAAGCTCTCCCTGATCATGTGAAAGGTTGCACGTTGCTTCAGTGAATAAAGGTGCTCTTAGCCATGGGCCTTCCTGGCCAAAATAACCTAGCAGAGAGCCACAGCAGCAGCTTGGCATTGGTCTAAAGGACTTATTCACGACCCACGCCAGGAATACAGAAGCAGGATTGTCCAAGGGTAAGATAAAGGCGATCATCCAGATTCAGCACTGGGGGTCAGTGCAGTTACCACAGGGAAGTGCTGATCCAGTACTTAAAATGTTTACTAGTGTTTTTCATCCCTCAGGGTCTCAAGGTGCCTTACTATTTATATAATGTAAATTGCTCCACTGAAATGCAGCCAGCTCTGGGGTGGAAGGTGGCAGCTAAAACACCGCAATGGGAGTAGTGGAAATGTAGGGTAAGGACACTAGGACAAACCCCTGCTCTCACAATGAGTGCCATACACTCTCTACTTGCCAGGCAGAGCAGACAGTAACTCAGCTCTCAAGGTCATGCCGCAAACGCCATGGAATTCAAGCTGGATGAAACCCGGGGTTGTTTTTTCAGGGCTTCGGGGTATTATGGGAACAATTTCCTCAACTTCACTGTATGTGGGGTCATACCCCAAGCTTTATTTTGTGCTTCAGGGGGGAATGTGTCCCTCCATCCATAGAGTCACCAATCCCTGTCAGGCAGAGTGACCTTTGTTTTGTAGCAAGAAAAGGCCAAGGCAAGAAAGAACAAAAGTCAGGTCTCTATGAGAGAGAGCACTGTGGGTGTCTCCTGTGTAGCAGGCTACCTCTGAGCACTAAATGGCAGCTGCCTCTGTAGCAGGGATGGGGTCTTTATCACCATTTAAAGGTGTGGGACCCAGAAAACAAGTCAGACCGATGTCCCAGAGTTCATCCAGTTGTGCCAAGTGAAACTCAGGGAGGCTGCCCAGTTCCATCCTGTTGTATCCTCAAAACACAGATTGTACAGGAAGGCCCTAAACAGGCTCAAATTGGGCTCGGGGTTGTGACCTATTGACGAGGCCTGCCCAGTGTTTGGCGTGAGCCATGAAACCTTAACCCAGGCATGCAGGCCTTGTGTCAGTTCGATGGGGAACTTGGAGCCAACCTGGCCAGGCTTTGAACCGGGCGGGGCAGATGTTTCAAACCGGTTGTTTAGCCACATAACGACGTCTCAGTAGGAAATCAGGATAACTCTGGTGCCCCAGGCCTAGATTTGCTGCTGGCTCCTGAGAGATGCAACACAGAGGGGCCAGCCCGGGAGGAGGGAGCAGGCCCCACTCCGGGCTGCTGCAGGGGACGAAATGGCCCCTAATGGAAGGTGGAGCAGCCTCAATTTACTGCCGCTTGACCCGGGCTGCCTGTCGGCTGCGGCATAGGTGCTGGCACTAAGGCTGCGGGGGGGACTGCAGCACCCCCAGGTTTTACATGGGGCTCCACTCTGGCACTGCGCCCAGGGGTCCCGGCTGCGGCCCCACGCCCGGGGCTCCACACCAGCTCCCAACTGTGGCCGCAGCCTCGGCCCCCTTACCCCTGTCCGTGTTCCCGCCTCCCGGAGCCACGGCCCTGCTCCCGGCCCCAGCTCTAGTGGACAGAGGTAAGGGGGGGCACAGCACCCCCACTCTAAAAAGCGTCCAGCACCACTGGGCTGCTCTGCAGCTTGAGATCACGTGCAGAGCCAAGCGCTGTGACTGTGTATGCGCCACATCCAGGGCCTCCCCTGATCCTTGGCAGCCTCCATTCACTACCCCGCGTGGGTCTGTCCCCTGGTCCATTTCCTCCCACCCCACGCTTCCGTTTCCTATGGTAAGGCCGGTTATTTTCAGGGCTGACAAAAGCGCAGCAAATTTGCAGGCTGATGGCAAATAAAGCAGATTAACACCTGCCTGGAAACCAAGGCAGCCCTGTCCTGTTAATGTAGACGACTGCCCTTAACCGATGGGTGTCTTGTACCTGCCAGACACCCTGAGATTTGTGTGCTTTGAACACCTAGCAAAGCACACTCGGAACCTAGACACAGTCTGGTCTGCTAAATGTTTTCAAGCCAGGGCTTTGGAGCGGAGCCCGGAGCGAGGGCGGAGCAGTGGCGCTGCAGGTTTTTGCCTGGCGCTTGCTCCGGAGCCAGAGCACAGCTCCGAAGCCCTGTTTCAAACCTTTGCTCGCAGGTTCTAATACCCACAGCAATCAGGGAGCTCATCAGAACCATTCTGCGTGCTTAGAAAGTCATTGTGTTCTCTGGGCCCAATTGAGCAGTGCAGTGCAGCGCAAAGGGGCCCGAATGTAAAGGAGAATCAGGGCCTCAATATTTAACTCATCGCTTTGCGAAGTGTTTCCAATGTGGAAAGCAATATGTGAAACCAGGTCAACGCCATTCCCCACCGCCCCTTCCGGCGCAGCAGGTGGGACTTCAGGGCGGGTCAAGAGACTTTTCCAAGACCCTGTCGCAGCCCCAGGCTGAGAGCTGCTGTGTTCATTCTGGACGGCTGAGGCTCCGCAGAACAGACGTGCCCCACAGAAATAGCACATCCCTGCTGCCAACGGCCAAGTCTCACATTGCTGCATCCAGACTGGCTAAATCTGGGAACTGCGCGCACATCTAGCCAACTGTGCGTGCTGTTAAAAAGCACTCCCCGGCCCGTGCTTAGCGAGGGTCTGCATAACACGCTGGCTAAATGTCTTGTGCCTCCATCTATCGGTCAAGCCAATTTGGAGGATGCTGGCAGGGTTAGTTTTTCGCTCAAATGATCAAGGCCTGTGCTTTGGCGCTGACGTTTCCAGGTTCTAGCCCCACTGCTGAGCCCCTGCCTACCTCCCCCCAATGAGTCGTTGCATCAGCCCGGGGATCTTGGCAGTGATCTTTCCCAAACTGGCCATTCCCCAGGGACCGCGCGAGAGAGCACACGTACGGCTCCAGCGAGAAGGAGTCCCAGCGGGAGCGGAACAGGCGGCGGCGGCGGTCCTACTCGCCCATGAGGAAACGCAGGAGAGATTCTCCCAGCCACCTGGAAGCGCGCCGCATCACGAGGTAAGGGACAGACACTCCCCAGCCCTCCAGGAGACACACTGGGGAGCCACAGGCTCGGTTCTGACGTGCTGCCAAGGTGTGTGGATAGCTTTAGTAGGGGCCTGCTTTGAGTCCGTCACGCCCAGAGACGCTGCCCTCCAAGCACTCGAGGAGGGGAAGCATTGCCCTGAAGTTTCCCTCCCTGCCTCCCACTGAGCCCCAGGGCCAGGAGCTCCCCCCAACACCCTCCTCGCCCCCGGGGTCCCATTGTGTCACCAGTAACCACTCTTCTCCCTTTGTCCCCACAGTGCCCGGAAACGCCCCATCCCATACTACAGGCCCAGTCCTTCCTCCTCCAGCAGCGTCAGCAGCTGTTCCTCCTGGTACAGCAGCGTTAGCCGCTCTCCCGGCCGCAGCCGCAGCTACTCCAGCTACAGGAGCAGCCGGAGCAGAAGCTGGAGCAGCAGCAGCGACAGCGGCCGAAGCCGGAGCCGGAGTTCGGGCCCAAGGAGCAGCCGGAGCAGGAGCAAGAGTTACGACTCTGCAGACAGCTATGACAGCCTGCGGCGCTAGGGCGTCCCCCTCCCGGCCACGTGCGTTGGGGTTGTCTCTTTCAATTCCTCTCTCCTCCAGCCTCCCCAGTGATAGCTTATTATTTCATGTTTCTATTGTGGCATCCACCAGCGCCAGTTGTGCTGGGCACTGCACACGTAGAGGCAGACGCAGAGAACACGTGGGCAGAGAGGGAGGGTCCGTGTTTTGCAGCAGCTGTGTTGATTATAAACCAGCCTCCCCCACCCATTCCTTGCCTATCTCCAGGGAAGCGTTTCCCAGTGGCTAATCCAGGGAGTGAGTTTAGCTCTTTGCTTTTCCTTGGCCAGAAGGCAGCAAGCACCGATTCTTTGGTGGGGGGAGAGAGAAATAATTTAAAAGAAACTCTCTTCAAGGCTTTTGGGCCAGGCAGAAAGAATCCAGGTCTGGCCCTGCTTTTATTGAGGTCAATGGCAAAGCTTCCGTTGACCCCAGCGTGGAACCACACAAGCACTGCAGTGTGGCCTCTCCCCTAGAAAGGGAAAAACCAGAGGTTTCTGCAGGATCGATTCACCTTCGCTGGAGGTGGCTTTCCCCCTGTGCCCCTTCCCCGGGGAAGAATATTCAGTCCCCCGGGGTCAGCCAATTCCTGCTGTGAATGTGAAGAAAGAAATTCCACGCGGGCGTGGATTGTTTGGAAGGGGCCATTCCCTCGCCCCGCCCCCATTTTTATATCACGAGTTTGCTTCTCTTCCCCCCGGCAATATGACCCGCTGGGGAGACGATAAGCGGAAGTGGGAACAATCGAGGGTTGGGGGCTGGGAGGCCAGGCCAACAATCAGGAAATGCAAGGGAGCAAAGTCTTGTCGCTGCGGCTCCTGTGAGCCCTCAGCCCCAGAGCTCTCCAGGGCTACTGCTGGTGGCTGGTTTTATAACAGGAGCTCTGTGCTGGGCAATGGAATTCCCCTGCAGGGCAGGTGGGAGTGTAAGTTCCAGCTCCTTTTGGGTACCGGGTCACATGGGCATGGGGAATTCCAATGAAACGTATTCGTATGTAACCCTCAGGAGCTTCAGTCATGGCGCTGTACAAACGCCATTCGTATGTAGCCCCCATTGCGCCAGGCGCTGTACAAACACAGGAGGAAGGTCCCTGTCCGAAAGAGCTTACAGTTTGTGACCTCAACCCCTCCAGCCTTCCCTGCTCCCCCAAAGGCCAGCTCCCATGTAATACAATGCCTGGCACAGAGCTGCTGAAAGTGCAGAAGCCTCAACTAGCAAGACTATTTATTTATCAGCAGAAAGGAGGGGGATCCCCCAGCAGTAGAGACCAGCTCCATGGTTAAGGAAAGAAGAAAGCCCATCCTCTGTACTGACTGGGCAGGTTCTTACCATGCTCCCTGTTGCTGCTACTTAGTGACTAGTGGCTAATCAGATCAGGGCTCCGGTGTGCTAGGTGCTGTACCATCTATACAGGAAACGACAGTCCCTGCCCCAAAGATCTTGCAGTCTAAGCCATAACAGGTGGATGAGCCAAGCATGCAGGCTGGTATGGTGGGGCGGGGTGGGAGGGCGAAAGGGATGGGGTAACACAAATAAGATGTGCACAATGAGTAGCAGCAATTGCAGCTTGCCACCTGCCTAGCCTGGTTGGGAAATGGGCTGACAGGCCCGAAGTATCAGGGAATGACAGACCAGGGAAGGGTTCCAGCTGCTTGGCTAGCCTGAGGAACTCTCCTGGCATCACCTGGGAGAGCAGCTGGGGGCTGATAGCCGGTTTATCTACACACCACCAACCCAGAGCCGAGACTAACAGCCCCCTGCCCCACAGGTGTCTGGTGTTGGCGCGACAGCCCTAGTGCAGGAGACAGGGCCGCCCAGAGGGGGGGCAAGTGGGGCAATTTGCCTCAGGCCCCACAGGGGCCCCCACGAGAATATAGTATTCTATAGTATTGCAACTTTTTTTATGGAAGGGGCCCCCAAAATTGCTTTGCCCCAGGCCCCCTGAATCCTCTGGGCGGCCCTGGCAGGAGAGGGGTCGTTTGTGGGATGGGGCAGGAGAGCACAGCTGCTGGTTTAGGGTCCCGGCTGGGCCTTTGTTTTCCCTGGTGCTTTAAACAGCCAGCTGCTCGGGGATAACCACTCTTCACAAAGCAGAGAGCGCAGGGTTAAAAACGGGCGAGCGACTGGGAACAAAATAACTAACCAATCCTCAACTGTCATCCTGGAGACATCTGAGAATAATGGCTGCCCTGCCCCTAGATTCCTTACTCAGAGCTCGACCCTGCAGACACTTGTTGGAAATTCCTCTGGGAGATGTACAGTGACAGGCACAGCGACCCACGGCTGAGCGTGCTAGCCTCCCAGCCCTCCCTCCCCAAGCAGGGGCACCGGGCCTCTAGGAATTGTTCCTCCTGAAGAATCACGGGAGCCCTTTGAAGAAAGAATTAGCAGCCGCCGCACTTTTACCCAAAGGCAAGGCAGCGGAACGTTTTCTGTGCCATGCATTAGACGCCGCTCTAAGGAATTTGGTTCCAGTTCCAAGCAGAGGGTTACAACTTAGGTCCGGGGCTTGCATCCAAAGTAACCTTTCCCTGCCCTTTGCAGCAGTGCGGGAGGCAATTCAGCTCCATTTTACACACACACGCCCCGTAGATCTCTGAAGCAGCTGCTGTATGGAGCATTTTACTTGCTGGTCTAGTCAGACAACTACTCAGGTGGAGAGGTGGCGGGCGTGAGGAGGAAGAAGCAGGATCTAGGAAAGGGGGTGTACCCATCAATTGCCCATTTCCTGACCAGCCCCCGGCGCTTTTTGGGGAGGGCAGTGGTCATCCTTCCAGACTGTGAGCCAGGCCTGCCTTCATTTTCCCTTTGCAATGATTGCCAGCCCAGCCCGCTGTGCAATTACTGTGATTTGCTGCCTAACAAAGGCCACTCGCAGGTGCAGGCTCAATTGGCATTGGAGAGTTTCTTTTTCTTGCAACAGCTGGGTGCTTAGAGCAGCTAATTTGGGATTAAGACGTTTCGTTTCCCCCTCCTCCCCTCCCCTCTCCCCCAGCCCACACAACTATTATCCCATTAATGACACAAGGACGTAGGGCCTCAAGTGTTCCGAGGGGCCGAGCAGAAAGTTGATCTGCCCCCATTGAGGAGGAGACGAAAGACTGACCATGTAAAGACACACACATCTATTGGTTGAAGAGCCACCTGCCCCCCTGAATCACGGAGACTTAAAGTGAACAGGCAAAGGCGTGACCTGAACGGGAGGTGTTTGTGTGCAGTAAATAGGGAGAGAGATGTGGCTCACAGCTATTAGCAGCTGTTATTTCCAGTGGTCCAGGAAGAGGTGTGCAGCCATTCACAGAACGGAGGCCATCAAAGGATTCCTATATTGCACTACTGCCGCGTTGCAAAGGTGGTTTTCTTGGCAATGCTCCTCCACAGGCCAGACCCCGGCTTAGGAGAGGTTCAATTCTGTGTGCTCCATGGGGTGACGTGTCATTGCTCATAGTAGTTCAGGAAAAGGGTCTAGACAATTCCCACTTTCCAACCCCTCTAGAAAATAGAAAACTGGGATTCCGGCCAGTGCGGCACCTACAGATTTCCCAAAGTCATGGCTGGGGGTTAAATGCCACCCACCCCCTCTGTCTGTCTGAGTGTTTACGTGGTGACATTATAATGTGCAGCCGTTGGGTGGGGGCGGGGAATTGTATATGTCCTTTTCTAGATGTTACTCAGTCCCTCTGCCTTCAGTGTTTTGCAGCAAAATCAAACTTGGAAGGAATGAAGATCTTTGCCCCCCATACCCAGCACGCTCTCCCAGTGTGATATTCAAACACGTCACACCTTTGTTTACCCAGTAGGATGCAGTCGCAGTTATTGGAGGCCTAGACCATGTGACCGAGGTCTAACTCCATCAGTGTTGCAAGAATAAACCCTGCACGCATTGAATACCCAACCATGTCTGGTGCAATTAAACACCAGGCCAGGCAGTTCAAAGGAGGCTGTGTAAATAGTAAAACATGGTGTTGACTTGACTTCCTTACTGATGGGGCTCCACGTACTGTCCTCAGGCCATGTGGATGGGAGTAGCACACCTGGACCAAGGGCAAAGAGATGGCTCCCAAGAGCACACTGAGCCTGCAGTGTCCTTCGCGTGGGCCTGATGATTCACTCGTCAAGGACTGCCTCTCATCATACTATCCCATGGCAGCTAAAACTCCTTAGGTTTCCCGATCAGACTTGTATTGGAGTAAACCTGTTAAATTATTTATTATTATTATTGTGATTATTATTCTATTTTTAATTCTATGTCAGACTGGATGCAATTGGTCACCGTTAACAGTATTTATTTATTATATTTTTGGAATGATAAGTTATTTTTGGATTTGTTTGTTTGTTTCAATGTCTCCATGTCCCGTTGCAAGTGCAAAGGACGGCCTCAGAACTCTATGATCGCTTTGCGTTCAGGCCCAGTATTGACGCATCTGACTGTAGCTCGTGTTAAAGTTGGTGGTAAGGCAAAGCGGAATAAGTCCACTTTATTGTGATAGAAGAATGGGGGTGAAAGGTTAACGGGCATCAGAAGGACACTCTGCGTAGTCTTTTCCCATTGAAAACTAGGGTTCATCACAAAATCTTTATCCACCCTTCTGTGTGCTGGAATCCAATGGACATGAATGGTGCTGGATTCTATTTATGCATCACAAGCCTGTGATCTCACAGAGGATATGGCAAGAATCCTGCTGGTTCCTCTGTGGTTAAATGGGAGAGGGGAGGGAAATTTGCAATCCTGCAAAGGGAAATCACAGAACAGCCCTTTGCTAGGAGTACAGGTGCCAGTTGGCTGAAAGGCATATTTCACTCCTCTCCTTGAGTCAGACCACAAAATATAACCTGGCTTCTCTGAAGAAGAAACTCTGGTTCCCTCTGTGGTTGCCATCTGTAGGACTTTTGTATGTTGTTTGTTACCAAGTGATGACGTAGCTGCGGTAGATAAAAGAAACAACAGTATGGAAGAACCAGCAGTCCTGACAATGTTTCCAAAACCCGATGTCGAAGTGACAAAGCCCAGCCAAGTTATGGGGTAGGTTGGTTTTTCTCACCCATGGGTGGAGCTATTTTAATTTAACTTGATGAAATTTCCAGTGCAGCCCAAAAGGCAGCCCTGCTTATTGGTTGACATTTGGGATTTCTGCAGGTTTGCAAAAACCCCTCCAGCTTTTCTGTCGTTTGTGCCTTTTGCCAGCATCTTTTTTTTTTTTTTTTTTTTAATGTTGTGTTGCTTGTTTGTTGCTTTTGAAGACTTTTTGCACCCTGGCATCTCTGATTTCTGCCAATGCTCGGCAGAAAAGCATCCTTCGGTTAGTGGAAACGCAACTCAGTTGTACATGGATCATGGCTAATTTGAGGCTAGCCAGCTACTCCCGAGGGTGAGGGATTCTTGAGGACATTTGTAACTCTTCAGATAGTTCTAAAGGTTTCACAAAATAATCAAACCTCCCTCCGTCTCTCTTGTTCCCACAGCCCAATGAAGTTTGAAATGCTCCAACATTCCAGAATCCGGGGACCCCACAAGGTTCTCATTTGTAAAATGCACAGGGTTCTAAATCATGTTGCTCTGGGTTCTGTTATTCCTAACTGCTCGTTGCGCTCTTTTAATTGCTAATATCCCCCCACCCCACCCCAAAAAAACCAAACAAACTGGAATCCTCATGGTCTTTCTGTCCTGACTCTCCAGATCCTATTGATCCCTCACTGCAGAACTCAGCTCTTCAGCTTCTGCGCCGAAGAGCAAGGAGTTGGGACCGTGTTAAGGCCCCGATGCACTTGCTGCTCTCAGTGGTTTACCCACGTCCGGTCTTTTGCTTTACGCTGGTTGTGATGGTTTAAATTTATTTTATTTGCAAGTGATACCAAACTATTGTCTGCAAGCAGCCGATCAATGTTATTTTGCTATGCATTGTACATATAGTGAAGAGGCTAAGAGGATTTCGCCTGTTATTTAATATTTATTTCTTCTATTTATTGAGCATTATTTAAAGATGATATTTGGGTCCTGCCATTGGGGGCCTCACAGACTGAAGCCTGTAAATTTGGGGTGTTGCCATCTCCGGGGGAGAGGGGAGGGGCATTGTAAAAGAGGTAACTGATGAAACTATCGAATGAAGTGGACTCTTGTCAAAATGGAGGCTTGAGACAGACAAATTGGGATCAGATTGACCTAGAATGCCAGTAATTCATAGGGAAGCCTCATTTAGATGGAAACGAATAGCAGAGAGGAAAAATAATGAACCAATTTCTGTTCAAGTCCCAGCTCCTTGAAAAGATATTTTAGGTATCTGGAAGCAACTGTTTAGCCTGTAATTTGAGGTGCTAATAGGAAGATTAGACTTGCTCTTCTCCATCCATGTTTTAATAGAGCTTCCTAGATTGTTGAATAGCCCCTGCATCTATCGGGGCACTTAGACGGCCAACTTCACGTGAGCATCTGAGCACCTCCCAACCATTCATGGATTTTATCCTCAGGCAAGAAGTAGTATCACTATTTTACAGGTGGGGACCTGAGCACAGGGTAGGTTAAGTGACTTCATAGAATCATAGACTATCAGGGTTGGAAGAGACCTCAGGAGGTCATCTAGTCCAACCCCCTGCTCAAAGCAGGACAATCCCCAGACAGATTTTTGCCCCAGATCCCTAAATGGCCCCCTCAAGGATTGAACTCACAACCCTGAGTTTAGCAGGCTAATGCTCAAACCACTGAGCTATCCCTCCCCCCCCAAGGTCACACAGGGAGTTAATGGAACCCAGCTGTCCTGATCCCAGTCCAATGCACTATTTATTAGACCGCCCTTCCTCTTATTGTTCCCTGCATTGTCTCTTTCCCCACATGCTCCATATTGGAGCCACTAACTTTCCATACTGGGGAGCGGGGTCGGAAGCCTTTGCGGCCTGGACTGCACTGGGTTTTTTAGCCAGTGGTGCAGCTGCACTCCTGCAAACCTCTAGTGTAGTCCATGTTGCACCAGTGTAAACCACGACCTGCCTCAGTGCAGCTTATCCTGGTTTGAAACCGTGTGACATGCTAAACAGTGCGGCTCAGCTCCTCGGTAGATGTAAACCAGTGCAGCTCCGTTGAAGTCAATAGCAGCCCTCCCATTAACTTCAAGGGGAACTATTTGGCACTTTATGGCCAAGATTTTCAAAAATAGCTCTTTGAAGTTAGACTCCTTTGGGCCAGATTTTAAAGATATTTAGGTTTCTAACTCCTATGGAAGTGAGGTACCTACATACCTTTAAAAATCTGGCCCGTAGTGCATATTTAGGTATCAAAATAAGAGTCTTGATTTTCATAGGTGTTGAACCAGCCATAGTTCCCATTGACTTCACTCAGTGATGTCAGGTGCTTGGCTTTCCTGAAAATCAGGACACTTATTTAGGACACTAAAAATATGGATTTAGGTGCCTAATTCGAGGCATTCAGGTTGGAATATTTTGACCCTAGTCCTCACTGTCCAGTAGGTTTTATGGCTTCCTTACTAGGAAATCAATAGGTCATATGACTTTTCTTGTGGCACAAAAATGTTCATGTGACAAAGAGAGAAGGTCATTGCTAAAAGTCCTGGAGCGTCACATATTACAATAAACCATTCAGCTTAGAAAGAAGAACGATGCATGGCTCCCTAACTAAGGGACAGGGGCCTTTCCTCAGGTGGCCCTAGTAAGACCTCCCACTCTCAGATTTCTGGCACACCAAATCCAGCATGAGCCAACAGAAAGTCCACTGATGATGACCTGGAAGGTCTCTAGTGAGCAGTACCCCAGATCCAACTGGCTTGGTGTTCTCAGGGCCCCAATGGCAGGTTCAGTGTCAAATACCATTAACTGAAAACGTTTAGAACAAAGCAAAGAAGGGAGAAGAGCCGTTCTGGAGTAGTGTGTCTCCATCACTCTTCTCTGTTGGTCGACCACTACCAAATTATACAGAAGCATCTGATCATTTTATGTCACTGTAGAGCTACCTTTGATTTCCACTGAAAAGCATACTGTGTTCTTTAGTCTTCCTGAGGTATTTAATTTGTTAGCCTGGTTCAAAGAAACAACAAGCGTTCAAATAAAGGTTCTGACAGTATTAGTTCTTGTTACGAACTCGTCTTTTGTGTTCCTTTCGCGTACACTGAAGGGGGATTTTAGTGGAGTAAGAGATCTGGGGCCTGATCCAACTTCTGTGGTAGCGAATGGGAATGTTTCCATTGACTGCACTTGGCCTTGACCTGGGCCCCTAGAGCACTGGCAGAAGCACGAGCAAAGCACGAGCAAACGTTTTTGCAAGTTTCCCCTTCACAGCTCTACTCAGGCCCCTCACTGCTCCTCCTGTTCCCCTCCTGGGCCCCAACACAGCTCTGCCAATGCTACTCCTGACCACCCATGCACCCAGAATTCCCATCGTGGCACTGTGGAGCTCTTCTGGCTGCTCCACAGATCTGACCTGCAACTCTCCTGCACTCAGCTTTGCCCATAGGCTTTATTGGTCCTGACGTGCCCATTGAGCCTAACGCCCCTCCCTCATGCAGCTCTGCCAAAGAGACTGAATTCCATTCTTGCCAGAACACCTGCTTTCCATGGAATGACACCATTGCATTCTCATCCCTGTCCCAAATCCATCAGCACACGGTGGCTGTGGCTGGAAGAGAGATGCCAATGCCCTGTACAGTACCGGAGCCCGGAATGCCCCCTAGACCTGCCGTGTTTGGCGGGGTTACAGGAGAAATTCTCATCACCCAGCACAATGGATTACACAGGCTACTTCCATTAGCAATAACGGGGGGTTACATGCTCAATGGCTGTGCAGTACAAGGAGCCTCTCCCCTTATCCTATTGCAGAAAAAATATTTGTGGTTTGGAGACCCAGGAGGAGCCATTCCCTGTAGTTTAAAAAAAAAAAGCAGCCTGTTGGTCATAGCTATTTACAAGGCACCTATCACCTTGGTACAGTCCTGGAGCCTTAGAATCCCGCATGTCTAATAGGAAAGGAACGTCTGCCAGTCCGTCAGATCCATTCTCCAAGCCAGGAAGCTCCTGCAGACCAGGGCAGTCTTATGCCAATGTCCTGTGTTACGTTGCAGTGTCACGATGGACAGTGGTGCCATGTTGCAACCTAGACCATGCAAACTCACCAGCCGGATGCGGCTCACAGTGTTGTGACATCAATACTTTCTCCAGCAAGATCAATGCGATTAGGTCGTCAGCCTAGCCATGAGTGTGACGCCCCGTGCCTCGAGTGAATGCTACTCCAATAAAAGTCTTGTAGGCTGCTGCTGAATACAGACACTCCCTTCTCTCCCACAGCCGAAGGGATGAAAGGGCTGCCGCTGCAGTGGCCTCCTTTCCTGGCAGCCCACGAACAGGAAACAAACTGGGATGTCCTGCACTGGACTGCGTGGGAGGCGTGTGGGCTAGTGGCTTGAGCTGCAGACAGGGTGGTGGGTTCTACCCCCGGTGCTGCATGGGGCCTTAGCCAAACACTTCAAACGTGGGTACCTCACATTCAGGCCCTAAGTAAGTGACCTGACTCCTGGGGCAGCTGAGAGAGCTCAGCCCCCCGCAAGGCTGGACCCTCCGCAGTATTTCTCGTGCCCAATAAGCTAAGGCAGGATCTAAGAATTCTCCTTCCCAAATGTGACGTGCAAGGGCTGTTTTTCCCTCTGCTGCTTGTGGACATTGTGCTTTCTGCCTGAAGGCTTTTACTGGCCTGGGAAGTGCTTTTTATTGCTCGGTGCCGGCCTGGCGGTGGTGCCCAGCCATCTGCACAGGGCTCTGTGGCATCGCCCTGCCACCTGCAGCCAGCCAGCTCGGCATGATTCACCAGAGCTGTGCCCAGCCGGCAGTGGCTTCGCCCGCCACTGATTTAATGCCTCATCAAATATCATCTTGGCAAAAGCTGGGTGCAGCAAAACTGAATGCAGGTGGCAGAAACACACGGCACAGAGCCCCGCCCCACCCTTCCCCTTTGCTCAGCATAGTCAGCGGCACAGAAGGAGCAGGCAGCAATTAGTAACACAAGCCAGGCAGAGCTGGTAACAGAGGCTGGAACTAAATGGCTCTTCCACCCCTCCCAGACTGAGGTTAATAAACATCAGGTGTCTTGGGATTAATGTTATTGCCCTGAATAGACGTCAGCACGACTGAGCAATGTTGAATGACTTGAGGTTTCCCCTTGCCCTGCCCATAGTTGCAGAGCAGTGTGCGCTGGGTAGCCAGGGCAGGGATCGGTAAGATGAGGCAGCAGAACTTCAAGCCAGAGGCAACCCTTGGTTTGTGGGGATGCCCCACCCTCACCACCAGAGACGGGGGGAGGCAGTGAGCTGGGTCAGTCAGCTGGGCTGGGTCCCAGCACCTCTGGAGGTGAAGGCGCTTGGCTTCCCCACACTCCTAGCAGAAGTCAGCAGAGCACCCCAGCTTTATCCAGGTGTGAGGGGGAGGGAAGTGGTTCGAGGGGTGGAGCAGAGCCATAAAGCAGGTCCTGCTTTACAGCAACGATTCTGCAGGCCCAATGCAGCTGGAGCCTCCAGGGAGAAAGCGCTGGAAGACCGGGCCCTGAGAAAGGGGCTGGGGGCAGAGGGGGGGAGGAAGTAGTCCAGGGAAGCAGCAATGAGTCAGAGAAAGCAGAACGCAGTGCCTTAGCACAGGGCCCCAGGTGGGAACCCAGAGAAGAGGAGGGGGCCTGGGTTCCCTATTGGCTGCGAGACGGGGATATAAAAACCCCTCTGACACAAGGCCTGTTGGACCCAGAGCTGGGCTGAAGCCCTGGCATAAGGTCCTCCACCGTTCGGCTGTTGGACTCCTTATTACCCTGGAAGGGGTGGAATTTGTACGCAGCCTGGCCAGAGGGCTGGGTCGGGGGAAGGTGCAGACCACCGCAGGATTGAAGCAGCTATCGACAAGCACCAGAGTTAAGGAGGCTGATATTCCACACCCCAGGCATGAGGGGTGCACCAACTGGTGACAGCTCCCCACGGAGTTTAAAAGAATGGTGACTGGTCTGAGAGGTTGCACAAGAGACAAAGCTTGAGCTAAGCAGGCCTATCTGATACAGGAGCAAAACCGCCTCACTGCCCAACACTGGCGTCCATCCTCAAAGGGTGTAAGTCAAGGTTATAGCTACAATGGGAGGAGACCTGTCTGTGGAGACTCCCATGTAGGGTGGATTTTTGCCCCAAGCACAAAGATCACCCAAGGATGGAGGGAGTCTAGATTCTATTCTTCGTGGGGCTACTGAGACCCAGGGCAGGGACTCCAAGCATGACGTGTGTGAGCCACGTGAGGCCCTCACACTCATCCCCAAGGCAGAGGGCTTAACCCAAGCCCCAGTGACAGATGCTGCGTGTAAGGCCCAGCGGCTCTCGAACCCAGAGCTGCCAGGCAGGGGCAGCTGTAACCAGTTTGTGCTCTACTACCCATGACCTGCTGTGTACACAGACTATGGGAAGTCCCGCCTCAAGGGGTCTGACAGGCAGCAGCATCGTGGCTCCCGATTGGCTCCCCGCCCTATATAAACCCAAGGGGCGGTCCAGGTAACAGAGCTGAGTTCCTGTAGCTGCCATGACCCTTCCTGCTCCGGCTCTCCTGGCTTTACACTCGGACAGATTTGGACTTCGCCTCTTGGTCTGGACCCTGAAACCTGACTTGGATTCTGACCCCTGGTCTCGACCCTGGCCTGGAACCTGACTACACACTCCTCGGCTACTCCCAGCCTCGGATTTGACCCTGCTCTGACCCTTGGTCCTTTCTGCCCTGACACTGAGGGCATGGCTACACTAGAAGCTCCAAAGGGCTCCCGCGGCAGCGCTTTGAAGTGCGAGTGTGGTCGCGGCGCCAGCGCTGGGAAAGAGCTCCCCCAGTGCTGCAGGTACTCCACCTCCCTGAGGGGATTAGCTTACACTGGCGCTTTACAGCGCTGTAACTTGCTGTGCTCGGGGGTGTTTTTTCACACCCCTGAGTGAGAAAGTTGCAGCGCTGTAAAGCGCCAGGGTAGCCATAGTCTGAGCTTCATTAGCAACATCCCTTAGAACCAAGTGCCTTCTGCCGCTAATGGCTGAGGTAAGTACTGCCCTGACCCGCCAAGGTACGGGCAGATGATGCTCACAACAGGGTCAGGCCCCCGGAGAGCTCTCCCAGCTTCTTCTGCTCTGGCGCTGAGCTGTACGGCCGCTGATTTAATGGGCACTGCCCTGGGATGTCTGAATCCTGGATAGCTCAGCCAGCCAGAAGAGCAGCGGGGACAGGGCCATGGTTGTGGATTTACTGCAGCTCTGGCATGCTGCCAGCAGGTGTCTACTGACCGCCATTAGATACAACGCCGTTGAAAAGTTAAAAGAAGTGAGGAAAGACTAGAGAAAACTAACCACACAACCCACCCCACACCCACCCCGAAACTTCAGGGAAGCTGGGATCCGGGTCTGTAACTGAATCCAAGCTTTGCTGCTGGGCCATCTCTATGGAATGGCCTGAAGCCAAACTAGGGTGACCAGTCAGCAAGTATGAAAAATCGGAACGGGGGTGGGGGGTAATAGACGCCTATATAACACAAAGCCCCAAATATCGGGACTGTCCCTATAAAATCGGGACATCTGGTCACCCTAAGCCAAACACCCCCGAACTCTGGGAAAGTTTGAAGCAGGATCCGGATCTGAGCTCTGCAGCTCAAGCACCTTTCTAGAAATGAATTACTGGGGAGGGGGGAGTGTTACTGGTTGCTAGCCAAGGGCTGTGATTTCAGTGAACTCTTAGTAAAGAAACCAAAGGGCCCAGGGTAAAAAGGGCAGAACTAGCGCCAAGGGGGATTGGTGCTGGGTGCGGGCAGACGGAGGCGTTGTGTGTGAGGCCAGTCAAAAGGCAGAGACCTCAATGTTCAGCAGTTCAGAGAGGGCAGGACTCATCCAGGGGGTGTGTCAATGCCCATGACCACATCTCTCCAGGATGTTCTGTGAGGCCCAGACCCTGCCCCTCAGTCCCAGGCTGGGGCAGGGATAGTGGTGGGTCAGCATTGTTACCCCACGAGAGACCCTGCTTCCCCAGCTCCTCCAGTCGCTGGGACCGGTCGCTATTGGAGATGGGCCTGGGGCACAGAATGCTGATCCCTGGCTGGATTTTGACCCTTTCCCCAAAGATTGGGGGTGTTGGGATTGGTCTTGGTCCATCCTTAACAGAGCCAGCGATGCCGATAGCACAGGGGACAGGGCCTGCCAGCAAAGCACATCACCTCCCAGTGGGCATGTGCAAGGAGTCTCCAGAGGATGGCTGCCAACTCTCTAGCTCTCCTGGGCTCCCACAAGGGGGCTTTAACTGCTCCCTGAGCTCCCAGGGGCTGACGGTGTTATTAGCGGTGAGGCATGGCTGGTGACTGAGATGTGGTGTCTGGAGAAGCAATAAGAGCTACGGGGAGGGACTACAGCTGCTAAATTGAGAAAACCTAGAAGAGGCAGCAGGAGCCGGTGGCGGGAGGGGAACCATGATTCATGTAGATCAATAACTACCACGAAGAGGGACTATGCCTGGCCTGGGAGGAGGGTGCAAGAAGGAGCAAGGGCTGAGGAGGAAAATGTTGACCTGAGGCATTATCTGAACTCTCCCTGTTAGTACAAGGAGAGGAATCAGTGAATTACACTAGCAAGGGAGGCCGACATCGGAGAGCAGGTGAGATAATGACGCACTCAAGAGTCCGGTGATGTCCAGCCACCAGAGGAGATGCCCCCATCCCAGCAATCCTCAGATGGTCTCTCTCCCTTCCCTAGTGTCATTTATATGTTTATCTTTTCTTCCCCACATTCCTGCACTGCCTTTCTCTTTCCCTCTCACCCCGTTGATGCGTCTATCCCTGAGCCATATGTACGGAAAGAAACAACCATCCTGGCTCAAGGCTTTTTTTAAAAATATTTTGCAAAAGATCTTGGGAGAGATTTGCCCAAGTGCTCTGTTGTTCTCCTAGGGAGCCGTTGGGTGCTCAGCTCCTTTTGAAAATTGGGCCCCTTGGCTAAAGGTGTTTCTGCACATCATAAAAGCAATAGCCCCCATGCTCCTTGCTGTCAAAAATCCCAGTGATGAAACCAGCAGACCCTAGATGCAAAAGGAAAAGACAAGGATGCAATTCTATAGTGGCGGGGGATGCGGGAGAGAGGGAGCAGCAGCCTCATTGGTTAAGAGCAGTTGAAAGGCAAGATCGCAATGGATCACTGGGGCGTGTCACAATAGGGGCGGCCCCCACGTTCCATTGCTTCCCCTCTCACCCCAGCCACAGGGGAGGGGAGGGGCTCGGACAGTACCCTGGAGCAGCGTAACCTTTCTGATATAATAGTGAAACTTCTCTTCACGGGCCTCACAGTGCACAACCATCTTTAGCCTTTACACGGGCGAGAAAGAGAGACACCATCCACAAAGCCCCTGGGACCCCACGGGGGCAGTACACTGAGTCTATTCTCCTTCCCAGCCAGGGAGAGGTGGGGCCTCTGCCTTGCTCCGACCGTGTTCTAATTGGTATGATCAGCCTCATGTTTCAGGGCTTCAGGCTAGCACCAGCAGGGGTCAGGAAGGAATTTTTTCCCCAAAAAAAGATTTAATTGATCTGATGCATTTGGGGTTATTTCTCCTTTCTCTGAAGCATCAGGTTTTGGCCACAGCTGGAGGCAGGACACGAGGCAGGATGGAGCGATGTTCTGAGGCGGTGCAGAGAATCCTCTGCTCCTAGGTGCTTAGCTGGTGATCCTGGCTCCCATGCTCAAGCTCACGCTGAGTCAGGGTCAGGAAGAAATTTCCCCCCCGTCAGATTGGCAGGGACCCAGGGGCATTTTCATCTTCCTCTGCAGCATGGAGCAGGGGTCACCTGCTAGGATTATCTGGGTCTAACCCACCCGATCCGTTCCCTGCCATTGCAGGGGCCTTGGGCCGTGGTGGCACCTCGGTCCTGCCCGTTCTCTCTGGGGCCACAACGCTTCAGTCTCTCAAAGACTGAAACACAAAGAATAATTGGCACCGACGGGGATTTTCCAGGGACACATTTTGGAAAATCACTTTTGCTTGGTGAGATTCTAAAGGGAGTTGGGTTCTGTCTGGAGCTGCCGTCTCTGTGCTATTTATAGAAACACTAGAACTGCAGGGTATGTAGCCAGAGAGCAACTAATAGTCACAAGAAACTCCAGGGGGAAAAACACCGCAGCAGAATTTCGCTTAGGTGAACCCCCTCTCCCCCCAGACCTTGGGAAAAGTGCTACGGGCACTTTAATGAGCCAAAGGGGATGGGCCCTTAGCTTTAGATCTCCTGCCAATAGACAGCCAGCCCCCTCCAGCAGCCGAGTGCTGCCCTGGTATCTCACAGAGACGCACCTAGCGCTTCCATCCGCACAGTGACCCAGCCTGCTTAGCTTGTGAGAGTGACCACGATCAAAGCAGGAGGTGGTATAAACCGGCCATCAGGAAGTTTAGACTTGAAATTAGACGAAGGTTTCTAACCATTAGCGGAGTGAAGTTCTGGAACAGCCTTCCAAGGGAGTAGTGGGGGCAAAAGACATATCTGGCTTCAAGACTAAGCTTGATAAGTTTATGGAGGGGCTGGTATGATGGGACAGCCTAATTTTGGCAATTAATTGATTTTTGACTATTGGTGGTAAATATTCCCAATGGCCTGTGATGGGATGTTAGCTGGGGTGGATCTGAGTTACTACAGAGAATTCTTTCCTGTGTGCTGGCTGGTGAGTCTTGCCCACATGCTCAGGGTTTAACTGATTGCCATATTTGGGGTCAGGAAGGAATTTTCCTCCAGGGCACATTGGCAGAGGCCCTGGGGGTTTTTCGCCTTCCTCTGCAGCATGGGGCACGGGTCGCTTGCTGGAGGATTCTCTGCACCTTGAAGTCTTTAAACCACAAGTTGAGGACTTCAATAGCTCAGACATAGGTCCGGGATTTGTTACAGGAGTGGGTGGGTGAGGTTCTGAGGCCTGCGTTGTGCAGGTCAGATTAGAAGATCATAATGGTCCCTTCTGACCTTAAAGTCTATGAGTCTCTGAGAGTGTGCATCAGTTTCGAATCCATAGAGCCTTAACTCTGCCCAGGCAGTAGGATGGTCTGAATGGACCAATAGGACTTCTCTGATCCTATGTTGGATGCCAGAGGAATCAGGCAGAGGGCCAGGCTGTCCCCATTGACCAATGTCCGGAGCTACGTAGGGATGAGAGAAGGCTGCTTTAATTCCAGCCTGCCCTCCAGAGATCCTGCAGCCCCACCCCAGCATGTTGCCAAGACATTTTTTATGATCTAAAGGAAAGCATCCTCCAGACAGGGAGGACACGTATCGACAAGCACATGCAATAACTGCTCAACATACCAATGGAATTGCGGAGACAAGGTGGGCAAGGCAATATCTTTCATTGGATCACCCTCTATTGGTGAGAGAGACAAGCATTCGATAGTACCTCACCCACCTTGTCTCTCTAATATCCTGGGCCTGACATGGCTACAACTCACTGCGTACCGGGGAATTGCACTCACTTTCCCATTAATAGCACGTTAGTTCACTGTGATTAATGGTTTTACAGTGACCACCCAACGCATTAACGATTACCCCACGGCACATTAAGATGTTATTGGTATAATTAGTTCTGTCAAGTGTAAGGAGAATGTGTAGGTGTTGGAAGGAAGGAGCAAGGCACACAGATCCAGGGAGGATGAGCAATGGAAAGCAATCTTAGCATCGGTCACAGGTCTGCCACTAACCTCTGCAGGGCCTAAGCTGCCGGGCGCTGGCCCAAGGAATGTACAATGCATATTTACAGCTGTAGGATCAGCCTCTCCCGCCTGGCTGAGTTACAGTTGGAGCAGGGGGAGAGCAAAGGTGATTCTTCAAGTCCCGGAACTGATTTGTGCCCGCCCCACCAAACATGAGCCTTCCCCCCATGCCTAGTGGTGAGGCCACCTTCATCCAAATGCCTTCCCGTCCCAGATAGCATCATGCTGCCTTCGCCAAGGTCATTGGAGCCAGTTTGCTGCCACCCAGATCCCTCTCGCAATGCGACATTGGCAGGGTACTGAGGTGCCAATTCGGTCAGGTACTTAAGCAGAGGCCTAACTTCAGTGACCTCAATGGGACGACTTACATGGCTGCAGCTTGCTCATGTGCTTAAACATATTAACTGTTATAACCATATTTGTTAGTGTTCAAAGATGGGATGGGGTTGGAGCCACGAGCCTAACCATTGCTTGACACGGGGCCAAATTCTGACCCTCTTCCTCCCACTAAACAGCCCCTTCCGGCCTGGGCAGTGCCACTGATTGCCAAGGGACAGCGCCCGAAGTAAGAGACTTTTCTTGTGGTGACCGAAGAGGACACGTGACGCCTGTGAGTACAACAGTGGCTAAAAAGGCCGCTGTGCGCGTGGCAGGAAGTGCATGGGTCGCCCGAGGCCAAGGAAGGGATTGCCGTCTGCACCTGCTCTTTACGACTCAGCCTCGGTGCCCCAAGAGCCACCTGGCAAGTAATCCCCATCCTTGACTGCGGCTCCCCAGCGCGATCTGGCTGTTGCTGACCGCGTCAATGTTGCGGCTACGCCTTGAATCAATTCATATGCAGTCACCCACTTTCAGTTCACTGCTGTGGCATTCTGATGTTGTCCATCATCAACACATGACCAGCCCAGTGGACGTAGGTTGCGACGTGCCTGGCTTTGAGCCCTGTGGCGTGACTACGTTCCAGAGCCTCGTGCTTGGTAACGGTCGCCTGCCATTTGACGCAGAGTACGGCACCGCAGATGTCGTAGATGGAACTTATCTAGAAGCTTCAGATACTACTCGGTGTGAGCCAGGCTGCCAAAACTTGTCCCCAAGAGAGGCCCTCGTGGCGCCCATCAATCAGTAAATGGACCCACTAGCCTGGGGGCGTTAGGTAGAAGGGGAACCAGTTTCAAATTCTATGCCCTTTTGGATGGGGGAGGCCCCCAACAGCCAAGGGACGAGGACCCCTGTCGTCCTGCTTCCCCCCGATGCTGCTCTAGGAAGACGCTGGTGTAATCCCCTGGGAAGCGAAGCAGTTCAATCCGTGCCTCCCTGGGGTCCCATAGCAGGCAGTCAGGAACTGTGACTTCATTCTGCCACAGGATCCGCCTTTTGCTCATCGTCTTGATTCCCTCTCTAAACCCCTCTAGAAACGCGCTAGCGACCGATTTCAGTGCGAAAAACTCAATTCTTGCTCCAGAGGCGACCAAGCGACGCGGCGGGGAGCTGCACTCCACTGAGCTTGTGCCAGAGGGAAGCGTCCGGCTGGATCCCGGCCCGGCTCCTTCCACGTTTCGTTACTGTCTCCGAGTCCCTCCCGGTGTGATTAGCCTGGCAGCTGAGGTGACGTTTGGAGTGCGACCTGAGAGCTGAACACCACCACCTAGGACATGTCTGGTTACCAGTGACTCAGGAGCCGGTGGAGAACACAGAGAGTGGGGGTGGGAAGAGGTGGAATGATGGGCTGAAGTGAAGCAGAAGAAAATAGAGGCGGGATGTCAGGCAACGTAGCCGAGCGATGCCATCTGTTAGACACTGACTGGCCTCAGGAATGGTCTCCACAGGGAAGCGGAATAGGGTGACCAGACAGCAAATGTGAAAAATCGGGACGGGGGTGGGAGGTAATAGGAGCCTATACAAGAAAAAGACCCAAAAATCGGGACTGTCCCTATAAAACCAGGACATCTGGTCACCCTAAAGCGGAGGGAGCCCCGTTTAGAGGCTATACAGCAGGTGAATCCTGCATTGGCAGGAGAGTGCACTGGGCAACCGAATAGGCCCTGTCTAGCCTCAATTCCTCGGTAAGGAGCCCTCTGCCTTTTTTTTAACTACAGGCTAATTCTGGTTGAGCTGGGCATTCCCCTGGACCTCTGGGAGACCTGCAAGCTCTGGGGGAGCGCGGGGCAGTGCGAAAGCACGGGCGAGGCTCAGGGGGAGTGCGGGGTGGTGGGAAAGCACAGGCGAGGCTCTGGGGGAGCGCGGGGCGGTGCGAAAGCGCGGGCGAGGCTCAGGGGGAGTGCGGGGCAGTGCGAAAGCGCTGGCGAGGCTCTCGGGGAGTGCGGGGCGGTGCGAAAGCACTGGTGAAATAAGTCGTTATTATTATGAGTCAATGATCTCACCCGACCCTGTACCAGCATGCAGACATCCTCTGCCCCCGCAGCCTGGCAGCCATGATCCCCAGGCCTCTATAAGCCCTCGGTTCATTTCTGAAATGAAGGGCATTGTCATAACTATAAAGGGAAGGGTAATAGCTGTCCTGTGTACAGTACTATAAAACCCCTCCTGGCCAGAGACTCCAAAATCCTTTTCCCTGTAAAGGGTTAAGAAGCTCAGGTAACCTGGCTGGCATCTGACCTAAAGGACCAATAAGGGGACAAGATACTTTCAAATCTTGGGGGGGGTGGGGGGAAGGCTGTTGTTTGTGTTCTTTGTTTGGGAGTGTGTTCGTTCTGGGGACTGAGAGGGACCAGACATCAATCCAGGTTCTCCACATCTTTCTAAGCAAGTCTCTCCTATTTCAAACTTGTAAGTAAATAGCCAGGCAAGGCGTGTTAGTTTTCCTTTGTTTTTCTCAACTTGTAAATGTACCTTTTACCAGAGTGTTTATCTTTGTTTGCTGTACTTTGAACCTAAGACTAGAGGGGAGTCCTCTGAGCTCTTTAAATTTGATTACCCTGTAAGGTTAATTTCCATACTAATTTTACAGAGATGATTTTTACCTTTTTCTTTAATTAAAAGCCTTCTTTTTAAGAACCTGATTGATTTTTCCTTGTTTTAAGATCCAAGGGGTTTGGATCTTGATTCACCAGGAGTTGGTGGGAGGAAGGAGGGGGGATGGTTAATTTCTCCCTGTTGTAGATCCCAGGGGGGTTGGAACTGTATTCACCAGGAGTTGGTGGGAGGAAGGAGGGGGAATGGTTAATTTCTCCTTGTTTTAAGATCCAAGGGGTTTGGATTTGTATTCACCAGGGATTTGGTGAAGGTTTTTCAAGGTTTCCCAGGAATGGAATCCATTGAAATGGTGGCAGCCGAACCAGAGCTAAGCTGGTAGTTAAGCTTAGAAGTTTTCATGCAGGCCCCTACATTTGTACCCTAAAGTTCAAAGTAGGGATCCAGCCTTGACAGGCATTGAAAGCCAGCGCTTGGTAACTGCATGGGGACAACATGCCCTTCCGGATGCCTGGAGGGGGATGCATGACACTACTGAAATGAAATTCAGCTGCCAAACGGCAGGGAGGGGCAGGATGATTTCCCTGCTCTGGGCGGTCGCCCCCTCTGTAGCCTGTGTGGAGCCATCCCCACCAGAGAGGCCCGCGCTCAGGATTCTCCTCCCCAGAGCAGTCAGACACGTACACACCCCCTGTGCTACTGACAGCCCCAGCTGGGAGCTCGCTGGGGCTTTGGCAAGGTCTGTGAAGGTCAAATGCATCCCAGGCCAGTTTCAACAGAAGTTAAAGCAGTACTTCGTGGGCCCAGCCCCTGGAAGCCCTGGGGAGGCTTCCCAGGCACTTCAAAGGGAGCTGGGGCTGGGGCAGTCCCAGGAACAGAGACGTGTCTGGCCAGCCTTCAAAGGAGCGAGAGCGAGGAGGATCTAGCGATGCGAGCTGGTCATGGTTCCTGCACCCCATGGGGATGGAGGCACAACTCTGCCTGGCTCAGCCTGCTCCATACTGTAATTATAGGCCATAGTCACGTAGCTCCAGCTGGGTGCAGCAGCTGTGGGAGGGCAGGCGTGTGAGTGATGCAAAAACAGACCTCCCCAGGTCTGTTAACGTTCTGGAGCTGGGGTGAAGCAAGCCCGAAACCTCCCTTGTTTGGCTGGGTTCAGTGCTCTAGAAGCTCCTGGCCACCTGCTAGTCCGTAGCTGCCCTGTGCTGTCCCGGGGAGAATCCCAGCACGGGGCGGCGGGGGAGCCTGGACCAGCCCTGAACTGGTACGACCCTGAACAACGGTTTATCCCGTGCTCAGTTACCCACTATGCTCCCCACAACTGTCCCACGAGCACCTCCCCAGAGCCCACCCCACTGCTCCTGACACCAGCATTCATACGGGGCCAGCTGCAGAGACAGCATATTGAAGTGAGGCTCAATTCCCCCCCCCCCAAGCTCTGGGGGGACAAATGACGCTTCCTAGGCCAGCAGGGGCTGCTGCAGCCCTGGAGGATTTGTGCCAAGGGAGAGGGGAGATGCTGTTTGCACCACAACTTCCTGCTTGGGGGGGGGTCAATGGGAGCGGCCAGCCAGCCACCCTGGCCAAAGCCTCCCCAGCCAGTGCTGCCCCATCGTGGGGGCGGGCACCCCCCACACATACTTGCCGGCTGCTTAGGGTACCGGGGCAGAAGCAGACCTGATCCAGGGCCCAATTTAGCTCTCAATTGCCATGAAGCACTTGCCGTGGGCTTGGTCTCCTAACCTTGACTGTAGCGGGGACTGGGGGTCCGTGCCAGGGCTGAGTCAGCCGGCTGCTCTGCCACACAAGGACCCTCTTTAAAAGTCTGACCCCTTGCGCACAGCCCTAGCTCGTCACTATCCCCGATACCGGCACCGAAGCCACAAGGGAACGACTCACACTAAGCAGTACAGTGCTTGGCTCAATCGGCCCCTGCTAACAGGTGTCCTTACAGTGCGAGGCGAGCGAGGGCTCTGATAAGCTTTTGGGCCAGGGGGGTATTTTAAAATGGTGACAGGTTGGGGATGCAGTCAGCCTTGAAGCTATTCGGAGCATGTTGGCTGCTGTGGGCTAGGGAGGGAGCAAAGGCGGGGAGGGAGCAGAGCAGAAGGAGTGGCAAGTGAGGAAAGCTGCCTAAACTTGGCTGTCCCACGTAAGTATTCCCGGCCCAGTGGGAGAGGTCAGCTGTCGCCGCATAGATTCTCCAAGGGTGTTTCATCCTCTCTAAAATACGCAGCTGACAGGGCAAGGATTGCAAAGCACAACCCCCAGCCCCGAACTCCATATAAATAGAAGGCTCCCAGCTGGTTGGAATGTTAAAGAAGTTTCTGGACTCTGAGCACCAATGTTTATTTAAGCTCCTGCCAGGGATCGGAAGGGAAAGGGGCAGGTAGACAGAGGAAACAAGCGTCTTAAGTTGGGGATTTTCTCGCTCCCTGGAAGAGATTTTTCACCACCAAGGTATTTTTTTCTTCGCTCCCCCACTTTCTCTTGGGTGGAATTTCAGACAAACAGGATACTGTTTCTCTCCTCTCGCTCCCTGCCTCCTGAATTCTTTGCTCCCTGCCTTTTAAATCTTCGAATGATTCAGCCCTGATTTTTTTTTATCGTGTTGGTTTTGGGGAACGGGTATAAACTAATATAAACTGTTGGATTCCGGGCACAGCAGTTCCCCCCTCTCTGGTTTGAGTGAGTGGATGACTCAATCCTGGGAATTTTTTCAAGGGAAACTTTGCACTAAGGAACAGAAAAGCGAACACTGACATTTCCTGTGCTCTAGAGCCGGACAGCATTGGCAGTTTTGTCCTCACACAGTGTTGTTTTTGACTTAGAAGAAAATCATGGCTGACAGCCAGATGCCCTTTTCCTGCCATTACTCCCCCAGGCACCGAAATGTCCGAGACCGATTCAGAGAGCCTGGCTTGTCCTCTCGACTCCTGGACGATGACTTCGGCATGTGCCCCTTCTCTGGGGACCTGACTGCAGACTTGCTGGACTGGGCTCGCCCACGACTGACCAGTACCTGGCCCGGTCCACTGCGATCAGGAATGGCCCGAGCCCCTGGCATGCCCCCTCCGGGATACGGCTCCAGGTTCGGCAGTTACCCTGAAGGTCGGAGTCCTGCTCCCTTCTCTGGGGAGCCCTGGAAGGTGTGTGTCAATGTGCAAAGCTTTAAACCCGAGGAGCTGACCGTGAAAACCAAGGACGGCTATGTGGAAGTGTCAGGTGAGTGAAAGACAGGGAGCAGAGGAAGGGAAGCACAGAAAAAAGGACCATAGAGAAATGGAAATAAATCTAGGTCCTAAAAAGAAAAGAAAAAAAAATCTCTTACAAAATCTAAGGTTCAAATAACTAATTCCAGGAGTTTCTGTCAATCCTATGTAAGCTTTATTTTAACAAAGGAACAGTCCCCTGCAGCATGTGCACGCCAAACACTGCAGCCTGAGGCAGGGAAAGTGAAACGTGCCCGATGGGACTACTCCCAGCCTCCAGACTGAGAGAAATCGAGGAGGTTAACAGGCTTGAGGGGCCTGATTCTCCTTCGGCTTACTCCAGTTTCACAGCAGTGGGACTCTAGGGACTTGGATGGAGTTGTGCCTGATTTACACTAGTGTGAGAGGAGCACCAGGGCCTAGAGGTTTAAATGCTCTGCCAGTTTTGAAGAGCTAGGACATTCATTTCCTTAAACTGGATAGGGTGAAAGTTTAAGCAAAGGGCAAGGGTGAGATTTTCAAAGCTGCGTAAGGACTGGAAATTGAGCGTCCAAAGCACAGATGTAACTTTGAACATCTCAGCCCAGAAAAGCATAGAGCGTTCACATCTAGAAAGGAAGAACCTGCACACACTTGCTACCTGACTACTGTGCCAGACACTGGATCAAATCCTACCCAGCGGGTAGCTCTATCCAGAGCAGGGCACAGTGAGCCCGGACTGAGACCTGGGTCTGTTTCTGTTTTTACACTCTGATGACACTTGTCATGCCAAACAAGTCTCATTGGGTTAAACTGAAGTGATTAGTCCTCATGAAGTCAATAGCACCAATCATGGCAGCACTGAGTGTTTGCAGGGTTGGGCCCCAAGACAATTCTGTTAATTATGGCTCATTCCAGAGATTCTGGTCCCAAGGGGAAATTCCTTTAAAGGGACAGTGTCTCACTACAGTGTCCTCAGGCATTCAGCAGCTACTAGCAGTCAGGAATGCTGCAATGACCCTACTCTCCACCCCTCCCCCAAACAGGAACAAGTCCCAAAGGGGCAGGACAACCAGACAAAAAGAACAGGAGGAGGAAGGGGGCTGGAAACGGAGATGACCAGAAAGAGTTAAGTGGAGTTTTTAAAATAAGGGAGGATTAACAAGTGGGGGAGGGGGGAGCACATACATTGTGCAATGGAGTTAGAGAAGGGTGGTGGAAACAGAACATAAAGCTGGGAAACAAAGGGAGAGGTTAACAGAGCAGAAACAGCAAAAGAAATAACCTGGGAAGGGAAAAAACCCCTTTCTTTATGTTGTGTCTAATTGTTAATTCGTTTAGCATCCCCTGCAATAACACTGATGATGGAGCCAATTCACCAGCGCTCAATGAGGAGGCCATAAAAATTCTATTGTGATTTCCCAACAATTAATGTAGCATTAAAAATAACGTGTTACCAGGAAAACATAAAGTGGGCAGGGGGGGGGGGGAAAAGAGCTGATGAGATTCTCTCTGCACAGCCCTGCTAGCAAGCGCCAGGGGGAAGGAACGCTCTGAACAGAAGAAAAGAACCAGGGCTGGCTCTTCAGCTGTTGTAAATCAATGTCACTCCTTTGGCTTGAAAAGAGCCCTGCTGATCTACACCAGTTGAGGATCTGCTTCACAGAGCTGAGCTGTAAGTGCTCTGGTGAACTGCACCGGCCCCTGGGGAAGGAAGTTGGAGGAGTATGCTGGGGCTAGGGGAGGAAAAGGAGCAGGCCGCCCCTGGCGTGGCAGGAGGCCAGAGAGATCTGCTTTCAGTCTGAAGTGTCAGCAGGGAGACTGATCGGGCCGCAAAACAATGTGAAAACATTGGAGCACAATGACCCATCAAGCTACAGCGGGCAAAGTATTGGGAAAATCTTATGCTGACAGAGGGATGGCCTACGGCAGCCTTATGGAGCTCATCAAGCTTGGATTTCTGATTCATAGGTTTCGGGAAACCACAGCAAAAGTGACCATAACCAGGATTAAGGCTAGGGAGAGCAGGAGAGAGCTGTTGCTTGCTAAGTCTTGCCAGAGGAGCAGGGTAACTGGGAGGAGAGATTTCCCCCTTGCAGAAGGGACTCCCACACTAGAAGTGGGATGAACCCGGGGGACTCTGGCTGACAAACTCTCTTTTAAAGTGACAAATAAGCTTTGGGCCGGATGAACCAAACAAAATGCCACCCCCATTCTGATCAGCACCTGGCTCTGGGACCATGCTGGGGGAGAAGGCTCGTCCTTGTGTTTGGGAACTGATCATGTCTGAGTAGCCTCCCCCCGGAACATGGTCTGGTGCTTGATGCCTGCTCTTTGGGCCACTTCCGCCATGGAATACGACGGTGGTAACTCCTTCTAGCAGGTGAAGTCAATGGGAGTTGCATCCACTCCCACTACGGTGGAATCTGCCTGAGAAAGGGAACTGAGGAGCAGCAGCTAGAAACCAGTTTTCTTCCCGCTGTGTTTGATTTTGGGGCAGTTCTTTCTGGGGGAAGCACTCCTCGCTTATGGCGAGTTCTGCCACTGGGTCAGCAGCAGACACAGCCGGGGGCTGATTCAGGGCTAGCCAGAGCTGTGTAGAGAACTGAGTGGTGGGGTTTGTTTGTTTTTTGGCTCACTGGCCAAACTGAAAAAGTGGGGGTGGAGAATCGTTTGGGGCCAAACCAAAGGTTTTGTTTTATTTTTGGATTTTTGTACATTTAAAACAATAGAAAAATCATTTCAAATTTAAAAAATAATCCAAACATTTGCTGTAGACAATGGCAGAACCAAACACTTTGATTTTTTTCAGAAGGGGGGGGAGGAGTGACTGAAACAGCGAATTCTACACACATTCACAAAATGTTGAGGTCAACTTGAATCTGTATCTTTCAACGAAGAGAGTTTTTTGTCTGTCGGAAGAATTTCATCCAGCTCCATTCTGGACGCTGGCTAGACGCTGCCACCCTAGCGTTACCCTGATTTATGCAGATGTGAGATCGCAATCAGGCCTATTTGATTATTATTCCACATCTATACTGCAGGATATTTACCAGAGGCCTCTGATCTATACATCTGCCAGGTAATGAAGAATCACAGAGCATCCACTTGGATTTTAAACTTGCATTTAAACACAGTAACAGGGCCCGGGGTTTTCTGCCATTCTGTTGCTTTGCAGACACGCCCTAGGTTTAATTAGACATCTTCCCAGAACAAGCAGCAATAATGTTTCACCCTTAGCACTGGTCTCTGACATAGGAGGTTCCAATTAAACCATGAGCTACATTCCGGAATTTAACCCTGTAGTTGCTGAATTAGACTATTGAGCATTATGTAGCAGAGGGTGCTTATCTGTCCATTATTAATAGCTAAGGAGCACCAAAGTGTGCCAGATACTTTCCAGACAAATAAGAGGGCAACAGTGTGGCCACCTCACGAGATTTTATTGAGAGTCTCGTGATACTTAGTGATTTTTCTTAAAGCCCCAGCTCCTGGAGGCATGGGATCAGGTGAGATCCTCAGCTGTCATTACACAATAAAGGTAACTGTCTAGCCCTCCTGGCTGTGAAGTGTGAAAATGTGGCCCCAGTGTGACCCTAAAGCCTCAGAAGGCATTTTTTTTCTATGATTGTTAAGCCAATGCCATGATTGGGGGGGAGGGATTTTTAAACACGCAGGGTTGGCAAAACCAGGATGACTGAGTGAGCAGGGAAGTTCAGCACACCTTGTTAATTCCATGTTTCATTCAATTTTTATGCTAGTATAGCAAACCATGGCCACATACAGATAGCTTTCCCATGGTCATTCCATGCCTTCAGCGCCCAAAACACAGGTCTTCACCACTTGGGCTGCAAGGGGAGCTCCACGAGCTAAGGGAGAGCCTGGTCAGGGGGAAGACCTGGAAGAGCATAGAAAGAAGCTGCCTGCTCTAGAGTTTCAAGGACCAGTCAGTAGAGGAAGACATAATCGCATGTATTGGCATGCCCAGCTTGCTGGAAGGTTAGGGAACTGGGGTCAAAGGCCTTTTGGAGGAGATTACCTTTAAGGAAGGATTTGAAATAGAAGAAGGTGGAGGTGTGGACTGTCACAGTCCTCCACAAGATGTAGCCTCACTTCTTCGGCTACCGCTATTCTCTAAGTCTCCCGCACTGTATCACCCTTGGATTCATGACCATTTTCCATAACACTGGGTAGGAGACTCTCTAGGGCTGATAATTTGATGGGCATAGGTGGCGGTACAGGACATGTTTCAGCTGCTGTGGGATCTGCACCCACTCTTACATGCCGTCAAACGTTCAGGTGCTTCCCCAAAGCTAGCCTGGAACTATCCCCATTGTCTGGGGCTCTGTGCTCATTACAGCAATACTAAGCAACCAGCAGTGCCAGCAAACCAGAACTCACCAAGGCCTCATCTGTCAATGCTTCAAGTTATTTAAACTCTCTTGCCTGTGAATTCTAAATAGATTTTCCTAGTTGTTTTATTGATCTGTCCCAACCTCCAGCTGTTCAAACGATCTCATTCTGCTACGCAAACACCTTGCTACCCTTCATTCTAAGGATCTTCTTTAACCCACAATTTTTGTCACCGCCCACCACCTCCATTCCTTCTTGCCACCCAACCTTCTAATGGCTCTGATCGGTTCTAGGCTGCTGAGAACTTTGAATCGGGGGCATTTCAGGGCTGGTTGAAGCCAATTGCAAAGCTCCCATTGGCTTTAATGGTGCAGGAACAGGGCCTCCAAGAGCACAGCCCAGTTAGCCGATTCCCGTTTTGGATCTGTAGTACACAGAGGTGAGAACAGGTTTTTCTGTATTTGCCCCATCTAGAACCTGGATCGTCCACATGCTTTTGGCTCTAATAAGATTAGACTTTCAGCAAAGGGTGTCTTAGAGCAGTGCTCCTCAACCTCTTCCATACCTACCCATCTCCCTGGAATCTCCATCCCATCTGGCTAGGATCCCCTCCCATTTAGCATTATGAAAAGGGTAGGACAGTCTGGAGCCCATGACACCTGCTTACGACTCGACATTGAGAACCTGGGCCTGACTATCTTCTCACATTGGTGTAAATCAGGAACAACTCCACTGAAGCCAGTGTAGTTACATTGGTGTAAGGGAGAGCAGAATTAGGCCCACTAATCTAGATGCAGAAGGTAGGGTTCCTTCTCCCACGGTGCCTGTTCGCTGTTAAATTTTGGGCTTAGTACTGCAGGTTCCTTCACCATCAGCTTCTCCCCACGTTATTTTTCTTTTAGGGGGCTCTTGCAGAAGCAAGAGCTTAGCTGGGTCAAACTGTGAAGGGCAGGGGAGGAGAATCTGAGCAGAACTTTTTTTGCCTGTTGGTAAAACAGCCATCTGAGACACTGTTGTTGTGTGTTCCTGTCCCCTCCAGGCAAACATGAAGAGCAACAGGAAGAAGGAGGAATAGTCTCCAAGAACTTCACCAAGAAAATCCAGTATGTATAATATACACCGTGGTTTCTCAGTTCTTTCTTATGGGGCTTGCCCACACGGGGCTCTCACTCCACAGAGGAGAGCAGGGTTTAGGAATGAGGACGAGTCTCTTATTTTTGAGAGCATGAAATGATTTTCTGAGCAAGCCATCAAGCACTCTCCCTCAGCTCCCTGTGAACCACCGACGGCCAGGTTCTGCTCTCAGATGACCTGGGTCCCATTGATTATAATGGGATAGGCCCATGGGCAGATTGTGCCCCTAATGCACACCCATCCTCCTGACAACCAAATGAGGTTGATATGGATGCAAAAGTCCTGTTACTAGGTGTGTACTCCTGGGGAAACTGGTAACCTCACTAGCTTGAAAGGGTGGCCTGCAAGTGCATGTATTGGAGTCAGTTACTGAACCTGAATGTAATACTGAGACCAATGCTGAAATTATGCCCTAATATAGAGGTCAGCCCTGCAAGAAGCCATCAGCTGCATCCCCTTCAGCAGGACCCCCCCCCCAAGCATCGACTCCACGGGCTGAGATTTTCAAGGCTGCCTAGGTGATTTGGAGTCCGCATTCCCACTGAAATGAATAGTTGTGTATCTAAAGCCCCTGGACAGCTTTGAAAACCACAGCCATAAAGTCTGGCTCCTTGTGCAGCTAGGTGGGAAACATAAATCAGTGAGATGTGTTTGAAAAGTGTTCAATTCCCTGCCCGCAAACCACATTCCTTCAGGGTTTGTTATTACAAGCCCAAGTCTGTGCTGGCGCAAGAGATTGTAATCGTATTGACTTCAGTGGAGTTACATCATGAGTGAATTTGGACCAATGACTCCACAATATATTTTTGAACTATTTATGAGTACATGAGTAATAATAACAAATAAATAAATAAACACATAAGTCCCCGGTACTTACACTGTGTGAATGATTCACACTCCAGAACTCTCTCTGAAATTTAAAGCCACAAGACTGCACAGCTGATAGCAACCCTCTTGCCTCTCACCAGTTCAAATCCAGCCCAGCCTGATAGTGGCAGGGAAAGGTATTTCCACGAGTCCATGTGTCTCCATCCAGCTCCTACTGAACAGGTGCCCACGCGAAAACAGACCCGTTAGCGGAAGTCTTAGAAAAGAAGCCAAAGACAACAAATTCTTCTCTTACCCCTGGAGGTCAGGAGTGAGGCTAAATGTGATTCCAAACAAACCCCCAGGCCCAAACACTCCCAAAATTCACTGCTGACTTCTAGAGAACAGGTCAAATCAAAACCCAGCTCCAAATTTCCCTCCGCTTCAGGGCAGGTCAAATCTGATTGCAAACTTGTGTCTATTTCAAGGAAAGGCATGTTGATGGGGAAACTGAATTTGTATTAATCTTGGGTGGCAGGAGACCTAGGTTCTATTCCCGTCTCTGTCATTGACCTGCTGTGTCACTTAAACCTCTCTGTGCCACAGTTTTCCCATCTGCAAAACAGGAGTAATGCCTTACCCAGCTTTGAAATGCACTTTAAGGTCTATAGGCAAAATGCTCTATAGCAGGGCCCAGTGTTAGAAATCAACAAACATCAGACAATTCCAAGCTCTAATTCTACTACCTTAAAGTTTCTTTCCCTCCACAAAGGCACATGTTGTGGTTGGGGTGTCAGTGTTTTACCTTAATCCGTACATTTAACCTTAAGCTTCTGTAGAATATAGACAGGGCTAGACCTGCACGTCACAATATGTTTTGCAAATATCCTTTCCATTACCAGGAACGTCAAAGCAGGACAGGGCAGGTTGGAGAGGAACAAGGCTGGACAAACGGGCAGGGTTACAGAGGGTGGGCGTTCTCAGCTCCCAGCAGGACTTGACAGATTGATTTCCTGTGATATTCCTGGCTGTGGCTGAGCAAGTCCCATGGTGGATCTGTAACGCAAGGCGAATGTCTCATTAGCTCGTGCTGCTTATAAATATTTCATGACTAAGGCAAAACAAAAGATCTCTTCTTAACGCCTACCCAGCCATAATCCTAACTATGTTTATTGGGACTATATTTTTTGGAATTGGCTGGAATGTTCATATTAGGGGAAATAATGAGAAAGGGGGGAAAAGCAAGGAAATTATGTCACAACCAGCAAAAACCAGAAGGAATGGGAGAAGTCAAAACTATCAGGAAAAAGATACTCAGCTGCAAAAAAAAAAAAAAAAAAGTTGTCATTCGATATTTTTTTTTAACTCACAAAAATTGCTCACTCTTTAAAAGACAATAAAAAGGGAAACGAAGGCCCCAGGCCGGGGAAACACTTAAGAATGTTTATGATTGAAGTAGTGGTCAGTGGAACAGCTCCTGTTTGAAGTTATGCATGTGCTCCGGTACTTGGCTGGACTGGGACCAAGGCCCTGGATGACTTGCATTGCACTTTGCAATGGGGCCACGGCATTTGTTTAACAACAAGTGAGAAGTAACAGGTACATTGACTTTTCCTTTAAGAGGCCCCTACTCATTGCCTGGTGAAACTATTTGATAAGAACTGGTAACAGGATGAGATTTTTTTAGAATAATGCAAATGGGTCAGGCTGGTCAGTGTGGCCTTCAGTGAAACGAGATCCTCTTGTGCTGGGATACTAGTTTCCCCCCTCTACCCCTTAAAAAAAAAAAGTTATTCCTGCCCTCAAATCTCAGAATCACCTTACCAGACCTCCTCTCCGTGTGTGCAGCTATGATGGAACAGCCCCCCCCCCAACCCCCACCCCGACCCCCTTAGCCTGTCTTCTGCAGCATAATGTCAGAGGTGACACCTTGGGTCTGATTCTGCTGTCACTTGCACCTAGGGTGACCAGATGTCCTGATTTTATAGGGACAGTCCCGATATTTGGGGATTTTTCTTATATAGGTGCCTATTACCCCCCACACTCTGTCCCGGTTTTTCATACTTGGTGTCTGGTCACCCTACTTGCACTGGGGTAAGTCAGCAGTAAAAGCTCTGATGTCAGTGGAGTTACCTGCGTGAGATCAAACTCGGGCCCCTTGTTTTGTTCGGACTTGCTACCTGCCCAGCAGTCGGTGTGTTGGTGCATACAGAGCCAAGTGCTGCCTGGCCAGTGCTAAGCCTGAGTAAACGGACAAGGAGCAAAGCCGCTGAGTGGGGCTGTGGAGGCAGGATTTCCCCCCTCTAACACAGGAGTGTCGCAGGGAGTGGCTGTGCTGCTGTCACGAGCAGTGTCCGTGGGCTGTCACAGCCTCTGGGGGACGCGTGTTCCCCCGTCAGAGTGGTTTCAGGTTGTGGCTCTGTGGCCATTCCCTTGCCAAGCCCCCAAAACTAGACCCCTAGGGCCCAATTACCATTGTCCTGCACCTTGCTCCCTCCTTTAAACCAGTGCACAGTGAATGCCAGAGTTTACCCAGGCACAACGAATGGCGCAAATGGTGAGCCAAGCTGCAGCGCAAGTGAGGGTCCGAGCCGCAGAGTTCAGAATGATGGCGTTCTTTGGAAATCAAAAACGAACCAAACTTTGCATGGAGGCTTCTCTGCCCAGATGCGAAATGCAAGCAAGCCTGTCTGTCTGAGTACAAACTGGTTGGGTCAGATTGGAGACAACAGTCTGAAAGCAGATTTACGCTGCCCAGCCCAGGCAAGTTTAGTAACCAGTCAGAGAGGCTCCTTATTTGGGCATGTTTTTTTTTTTTTTTTTTTGCCATGACGCAGGCTGTGATATAAAGATGATTTACTTGTGCTTTGCAGAAGCTCAAGATGCATAAACTATGAGTGGCATCCAGTCAAACATATCTGCAGGGGAGATTAACCAGAGAGCCTTATAGTGAAAAGAGAGGTCTTTAAACATACACAGAACATACACAGTTATAATAATGAATAATACAAGGCATCACCAATTCTGGATCTGCTTGAGGTTCATTAATTTAATTTAAATAATTCTTTGTACATCTCTATATGGTTTTGCCAGCTGGGGTTCTCTTTACAAACATTAATCAATCTAGCCTCATAAGAGCCCACAATGTATGTAAATAATATCACTACCATTTCACACATGGGGAAACTGAGGCACGGAGCGATCTAGTTAAGTGACTCAGTCAAGTCTGTACCAGGGATGGCTAAGGATCCCAAGACTCTTGACTCCCCGTCCTGGACATTAGCCACAGGACCATTCTTCCTAACCGCCTTTAGTCCAATTTATTAGTAATCATATTCTCTGAAAGTGACACTGGCTAGACCCAGTCCACGAATGTGGATTTCCACTGGGGTGTGCAATACAGTATAAGGATAGATTGCCAAGAAAAATAGACAGCACAATAACTCAAATGTGCCCCATAATATTTAATTGCTGTTTATTAGCAAAAAGTGACCCTGCCACAATATTTGTTAACCTTGAGTAATGGAGACATTTTACTTGACTTGATGGTCCCTACAGCTGAACTATCTGGCTATGCTTAATGGTCAATTTACTGAGAGACTTGCATCTGCTTTTCTATGGAGCAGTTGTGTTCTCCAGCAGCCATTTTGGCTGGTCCTAGGCAGTGTTTACCAGTGGAAAATACAAAGGACAGACAAGTCAGTAATGATGTAGGAGCATAGGATGCTGTGACGCCAAAATGGAATTCCCACAAAGCCCAGTTTGGAAAATACAACAAAGGTAACAACCGCAAGTGCTTGTCTAAAAACTACAGGGGAAAGCAATGTAGTGGACACTGAAGAAAAGGGATTGGCAGCCCCATAATTTTCCATTCCTCTTTTCAGACTTCCATATGAGGTGGATCCTGTCACAGTTTTTGCTTCCTTATCACCAGAAGGTTTGCTGATCATTGAAGCGCCACAGATACCTCCCTACTGCCAGTACGGAGACAGCAGCTATGGCAACGAGATCCCAATGGACAGCCAAGAAGCAACCTGTGCTTAAAGTGTCTTTCCCCATTCTCTTTCTTCCCGCTCCCTCCCTGAAAAGATTTCTCTCCAATTCCAGATGTGATTGCATTAGCTGAAAGGAAGTGTACATTGGATATTTTCTTAAAGGGCCGTGTTTCCTCACATTTTACAAACATATTCTTGTTCTAATCAGAATGATTTTGTACTGGGAGAAGGTGGTTGACAGTAAGCCTCCAGTACCATTAATAATGTTGTTCTTTGTAATATGGTTGCACCTAGATGGCCTAAGAGAGCTCAGAGCCCTGTTGTGCTAGGCACTCGACATACTAACAGTAGTAGACAGTCCCTGTCCCAGTGAGCTTACAATTGAAATAGGCGAGACAGATGAAGGATGGGAGGTGAAACGACTTACCTGAGGTCGTACATAAGGTCACTGGCAGAGCCAAGAATAGAACCCAGGTCTCTTGACTGCTAGTTGAGTACCTTAATTACTAGACCAAACTGCACTTTGCTTTTATTGGTCACTTATTTTTCTCCGGTAGCTGCTGCTGACCAGCCTGGGGCAGAGAATTTACCATAGCAAGGTCCAAGCAGTGGTTGAAATCCCCTTACAAACTGCTCATGGGCTCTGATCCTAGCTAGTCTTATTGAAACGGGAGTAGATAACTCCATAGCTCCAACTTCTCTCTTCGACACTTCCCCCTCAGCAATAAGTATCCAATCCAGCCCACAGTTTCACCAAGGTTTTATAGAGGTCTTACATGCTCCAATATTGTTTATCTGTATATCAGACAGAACAAAGTGGATGTCTTCTTTATTATTATTATTTTGCTATATGTTATAGATGGAATATTTATGACAATATCAAAAATCTTTTCTCCTCTTCAATTCAAATGCAACTCTGTAGTCATACCAATTGTGCGTCTTTTTCTTTGTCCTTATTTGAACTACTGCTCTTTAAACAGCCTCTTGCCAGCATCTGCACTAGTGATGGAAAGATGTTGTTGCTTCGTAGACAGACAAACTGACAGATCTGACATATTTCAAAATGTAAATTGTGTGCATGTTTGGAACCTTTTTTCCAAAGAGGATTTGTGCTTTTATTGGACAAACTTGATAAATAAAACTAGTTGACATTCTTAGCTGTTGTGTTTGTCTTTCCAGAAACCAGCTAGGATTTGATTGGTTTGGGGGAGGGCAGAAAGCCGAGTCTCCAAGGGAGGAGTGTGCGCAGCAAAGTTTCATGGTGGGAGCTGTGGGGTGGGACAGGAGGTAAAGTTAAGTTGAGCTGGTTGAGAATTTTACAATGATACTTTTTTTGGACAGAAAATGCAGTTTTTGCAAAATCAAAATTTTTCCATGGGGATCATATCTGTGTTGCTGACATTTTTGTTTATACTCCGTCAGGAAAACAAACACAATATTTGCCTATGTGGGCCAAGCTCCCCAGCTGAACTGTACCTCTAGTGATGCCCCATAATCTCGCGTCTAGTTGAACTGCTGCAGTGCATCATGGGAGTCACATGATCATAATATATCATGGGAGATGCAGTCCTGCAAGGGAACCTGGCCCATAGAGGAGAAAGGTGGCAGGAGGCACCCAAACAACAACTCCCATAGGGCATTGCAGCAGCTCAGAAAGACACAGATTAATGTTGAATCGAGTAGAAACAAAACACTTCAGTTTGGTTCCACAAACCATAACGTTTTGACACTTCTGAATCGAAGGGTTTCAGAACTTCCCATTCCATTAAAAATGTTGATATTTTTACTTTCCATCCTGACTGAACAAAACCAAATTTCAAAATATCAGCATCTTCCACGTGCTGGAAACTCTGATTGTCAACAAGCTCTACCGTTAAGGGGTTTTAATGGTCCCAGTGTCTCCCTCGTGCATACTACAATGCTGCAAAATGGGAGTGTTACTGGCACAATAATTTCCCCCATAACAACTATGCTGAGTGTTCTTCAGTTCAGACATTCCCATCCGGCACACTTCTTATCAGTACGAGGCCCTGTTCCTACTAGAACTCGTAAACAAATTGCAACCAGTCAGTGGCATGGGTGATGTCCTCACACAATATGGTTAATACGTGGGTGGAAACCATGGCAGCTAACCATGGCAGCAGCCTAGGCTGATACGTGTCTCTCTTGCTGTAAGCAGGTCTCACCACTGGGGTTTGCCCATATGTACAGAACCCCCCCCCCCAACCCCGGTCCTGAATCCTCTCTGTTCTGGGTGCAGCAGGAAATCCCAGCATGCCTTGCCCCAGGTGCTGCTGGGGTCTTTCTATGAGCAGGAATCTATCACCTACTGGGACAGTGTGATGGGCTGTGCAGAGCCTGTCCTTCGACTGGTGAGGAAAGAGTTAACCCCCTTTCCCATAAGCAGGGCCAAACAGCTGTGCATCTTCAATGTAAAACTGCTTAGGAGACGGTGGAGCCTGCTCTGAGGAAGGGAAGGCCCAACTCCTCACTCTCTGTCTAAGGGACCAGGTGGGTGGGTTGGGTGAAGTGATCGAGAGGATTGACAGCAGAACCAGAAGTCTACCTCGCAGGAGAGAGCCTGTTGTTTATCTTCTCCTGGAAACCACTCTGAGCCAAGCATTGTCCAGCCCCGCTGCTCCTGCGGATAGATACACCCAGAAGCGGCCCTGTAAGGAGTGGGTCTTTACTTCTCCGTGAGGAGCTGGCAGGTAAACCAGGCTTTGTTTGGAACTACAGGCTGGGCCCGTAGAGGGGGCAGATGTGGTTAGAACTCAGAGCTCAGATTTTTCAAAAGGGACTTGTTTTTAGGTGCCCACCGTGAGGTCCCTTCAAGGGGCCTGGATTTCAGACAGACCCAAGCACTCAGTCTCTGAACATACGGCCCTTGCAAGGTGAGTAGCCAGAACTATTAGCTCCTTTGGAAAGTCTTGGCCCATAAATTGTGATAGCCACCAATAAAGCTGCGGCTCCTTCCCTGCTGTATCATGGCCGGCCCTGCATGGGCTCTCATATCGCAGACAGTAGTGGATAACTTCCTAGAGTTTCCCAGAATGCACTATTACAAACACAGTTCTGCAGGTACACAGGGAGGTGCTGGGACAAAACCTGGACACACCTCCATCGTCTGCATTGTCACGGGGTCAGCCAGGGGAGGCATGAGCGGATTATGAGGACAGGGCTGTCTGTATTTGTAGCTTAGGCAGGGTCTAACTCTAGGCTCGGTCCGTGAAGTTTCTGCAGTCCCTCTCCTGCCTTCAGTTCCCCTAGGAGCCATTGCTAGCCTTCTTCATTGGAACTACTGAGCTGGGCAAGGGGGGGAGCAACGAAACATCTTTCAAAGGGAGTAGCACCATCTCCCTAAGCCCCTCGGAACATGCACCTGCTCTCGGTTTAGGGAGAATCTCTCCTTTAGTTTCCAAGGGATAAAAGGACTTACTGCAACGAGCAACGTATATGTTCAGCCGGACAGTGATATACGGAGACTATTTCACATGACCCTGGAAGCAAAACACAAATTAATACAGCCTTGGATGAATCACGGGACCCAGGACGATTTACCTTGCGAGCTCCCAGTCTCTTCATGCCAGCACACTGAATGCAGCCTGCTGCCTTGCTCAGCAAAGGAAGGCAAGCTCCCGCCGATCGAGAGCTAACTCCAAAGACTAGGCTGCTGACCCGATGGGTTCCTTAAAAAAAAAAAGAGAGAGAGAACGAGAGCGAGTGCCTGAGTCATGGAATGTTCTGGGTGATATTTACAATGAGAGCTGGGTACAAGGTCATTCCGCAGCAAATGGCCGGCTTATCTCAACAAAAATATTGATCTAGGCTTCTTCTTGCCGCTAACCCTGCTGGAAAGAATTTTTTGAGAGGGGAGGGAAGGGGGAGAACAGATGGAAGCAAGGAAATCCTGCCAAGCTTCCCCAGGCCATGTTATTTTTTCCTGACCGAGGGCCTGACGGAGCTCCCACGGCTGTCAATCACGCTGTCATTGACTTTAACGGGGCTGGGATTGGCCCTTAGGGCTGCAAGAGACAGCACGTTTCAGCAAGACTAGCTGATTAAGAGCTACTGCACCTCATGTTTTGTGTAGACCATGCAGCTGGTATGAGAGTTAATCCTTTGTATGGCAGTCAGGCCAAGAGACCTCAGGCAGGTTGGGGTCCTATTGTGCTAGGTGCTGTACAAACCTGTGAAAGCCAGTTCCTGCCCAAAAGAGCAGCTTAAAAGACAAACATGAGGCAGACGAAGCAAACAGGCAGATGGGGACTGGGGGTGAAGGAGAAAGGGGTAATAGAAATAATAGGGTGTTTTAATACAGACTAGCGCTGCGCACAATGCATAGCCAAGCTGCAATCATAACTCACCATCTGCTGAACTGTTACCAGGGGGCAGTTTCTGAATGCATTACAGAAGAGGGGATTTTAAGGAAGGGAACAGAAAGAGGCTAAGCTGGTGTTGTAGTAATTGGGCCTACATATTTACCCTCATTGCGAGCTCGGCTGTGAAAAGTGAAGGCAAGTTCATAACATGTCACAATAACCTACCACAAATATTGATGGAGGAAGGTGTAAAAGGGAGCGGGACTGAATTCGTCCAAACAAAAAGGCCTCCTGATATAATTCCAGGACTGTGATAAGCCGATGCCTGCTACATAAGTGAGAGTCAACACCAGAGACAGAAGCTGCATTTTCTGTGTTTGCTCTTCTTTTCTCTCCCCTTTTGTGCGTCTTTGTCTTGTTTTGGCTTCTAGAGAACAGGATCAGACTTTACCAACCCCAACAATAACAACAGCTCCAGCCCATCTCCAAAAAGACAACCGTTATCATCTTTAATACCAGCTGAGAGACTGTCAAACAGGGGAAGTTCCGTCTAAAAACTCGCTACAGCAAAAGGGAAAGGAAATCAGGGATAGCATGAAAATGACAGGCTTATTTCATATTTTACATTGCACAGGATTTAACTGTTTTTCCTTCTTCTTCTGTATCTTTAATAAAAGGGTGTTGAATGCTGTGTTTGCCATGGTACTAAGCAGGACTTTGGTTAAAACTGCTGGACAGGAACAGGGTCATATTAACACCTTGGACTGTTTGGGCATATACATTTCATCAAAATTCATATGACAGTGGTGGCTTTAAAGTTGGTAGTTTACTTCCCAGTGGAAAAAGTGTCCCCCTCTCTCTCTCTCACACACACACACACACACGTCACCAGCTCGAAAGACCACCCTGGATGGGAGTCTTAGTAGACACCATGGATTGAATGAATCGTCCATACAAACTGAGCTCCAAGCTGCCAGCTAGAGGACATCCAGTTGGGTTGAGGAACACTCATGGGCCAGTGTGTCAAACTATTATGACTCAAGGTGACCTTTCCCCACCAAGCTGTAACGTCAGGGCAGCAAAGCTATCCAATCCTCTGGCATCTCTTGAATCCGAAGATCATTTTGCAGCTGTCTGATAATGGCTCTCTCCAATCTTTTCCCTCAATCAAGCTGGTTTATCTTTACACCAGAAAAAGTCCTTTTCTATTATCCTGATAGAGATACGAAATATCGCTCCACTCTATCAGGCAAAATCAGCCTCTGGGTTGTGAGCGGCAGCAACTCGCTGTTACCAGCAAAACAGTCTTCTTCTTGCCAGCTCACCAAGTCCTCCAGACTCCTAGCTCTTCTTGCCCTGCAAGTGCCCGATAGAGAGCTCCTGTGGATGAAGCAATTGCAGCTAATTATCTGGCTGTAGTTTTGGCAAATGATTTATGCTGGACTCTTGAAAACCTTTATAATAAGCTCTAAGGAGATTGAAGCACCATGCAAGGTTTGTTAATAAGACTTTATAAGGAATTGGCAAACTTCCACAGTGTTCCTCCCCTAGAGTATGCTGCTTCTGGTTGGGAGCCTGTGGATTTATTTTTAATTAAGCTGGAGACTATTGAGAGGAAGATAGTTCGGTGAGTTACAAATAGAGGTATGCTGGAATAGAACCAATTCCTCCCATTGCAATAGATATGAATTGGTGTCCTTGCCTTGAAATCTCTAGGCAGATCCATAGAGTTAGGTTTATTTTCTTACATACTGGATCATTTAAATAGTTTTGTTAAAACCAAATATACTTTTCAGCCACCAAACATTCTCGCAAGACTGGTCAAATGGCAAATTGCTTAGTTAAACATTGCTTCCCCCCCGGCACATAGTGAATGGAAGAATTTATCACCTGACATTAACTGCAGAGAGATTGTTTCCCTTCAGAAACAGCTGAATCACAATTTACTGAGACATATCTTCAGCTGGTGCAAATCATCTTAGGTTCAGGGCAGTCAGCTGGTGTCTACCAGCTGAGTATCTTCCACTGTCTTCTAGAGGTGGGGCCTATTCCATACCTGCACCAAGCCTTGGGAAAGACCAGATTTGGATGAACATTTCGCATTGGGGGCCCATCTCTATGGATCTGAATCAAGACGCGGGATCTAAACTTTCTCCCTGTGATCCCCCCACCTCACAAACGTTTGTATCTGAACATTACCTCTGGCCTCCACCCCTCTGGTATAATGAGGCTGAACTGGAACACCAGTTTGCTGGGTTCCTGCCAAGGGCAGCAGCACAACCGAAGCAGATGCCACCCTCAGAGAATCCATTCCCCGATTTTGCAGTGGGTGCCGTGTGTGACGAGGCAGGGCCTGGGAGTTTAGTCAATGCTGTGTGATAGCCAGGCAGGGCAGATGTGATTAATAAAGCTGATATTGATTTACTTCAGTAGCCAGGCTTGGTTCTTCAGTTCAAGCTCCCAGTAAGCTGGGAGAAGCAAATCCCCTCCAGCACCAGAGCGCCGCCAAGGACAGAGCCACCATGTTACTAGCACTATCCTAACAGATAATGATGCAGCGGATCCGTAGCCTCCTGAGGCAGCGCCCAGTGGCAGCGAGTGCTGGCAGGGCTAGTCAGACTGACATACTGAGAATCTGACCGTGTCGGACCAGCTTCGTTTAGAACAAATGTGACTCTCCCTGCCACAGAATGAGAGAACCACAGGTGGGGTATGAATAATATAGATAGCCCAGCTCACACAAGGGCTACCAGACTATACAGAAGAGGGAGTATTGTCCAATGGATAGAGAGTCAGCTGACTAAGGTGCTAGTCCAAGCTCTGCCACTGACTTCCTGCTATGTGACTTGGGCAAGTCACTTTGCCATTCTCTTGCCCCTCCCACCCCATGTCTTGTCTAGTTAAACAGTCTGGGGCACAAGCTGTCTCTTATCACAGCTAGGTCCTAGGTAGTGTACTGTAGTCTAGCTATGTAGGCACCGCTGTACCACAGTACAAAGAATCAGTAGAAGGCCTCTTTGTACCTGGCTGGCTTAGTCTGTTACTGATTTGCTATTGCAACAGTAACATTAAGCCACTGAATTTGCAAGGTACTGTGGTTTATTCCTCCCATCGACCAGTGTATTTTAAATTGTGGTTAGTGGGGGTAACTTAGCTCGTTTTCATCTTTTCAGAAGCCCAGAAGCTGTGGCAGTTTCCCCCTCCCTCTAGGGTGACCAGACAGCAAGTGTGAAAAATCGGGACGGGGGTGGGGGATAATAGGAGCCTATACAAGAGAAAGACCCCAAAATCAGGACTGTCCCTACAAAATCGGGACATCTGGTCACCCTACCTCCCTCCAGCCTCTCTGCTGCAGAGAGCAAGGAGATACCCATGGAGCCCTGGCATTTCATTGAATGGCTTAGCCTCGGTGGTCAGGATTCATGCTTAGGTTACTAATGCATTGTTTTAATCTCTCTTCCCATCAGTGTTAACACTTGTCCCGTCATGCAGCAGTCACCCCCGGCATCCGGAGAGTCTGGCTCCACTTGTGCCAAGAGGGTTATATGGGTCGCACAGCGCAATGCCAGCATTAGGTTACACTGGAGACGCAATGCCGGTTGCTTAGTGTGGGAGGCAACAGCTGGAAACAGGCTCAGTGTTTGCTCCAAATTCATCTGCCTGGCTGTAAATTCTACGCTTGGCGTCACCCTAATAATTCCTTTGGTTGTGACATTGCAATTGGTTGTCAGGGAGATGAGTGTGATGTCATAAACACAAGATTATGGCTTCAGCTCCTAAGCAACAGGACTCAGCTCCACCCCCTCCTACACCTGTTTCTACACCAGGTGGCTCGCCTGAGTGTCTCCTGGGAGATCCCTTTGTCTCTTTCAACCCCTCAGGCCTGCAGACCTCCTGGCAGTCTACTTTCGTGGCTTGGAAAGTGATCAGCAGATGCCTCCTGGGAAGCTGCTGCTCCATCTCTCCTCTGCCAAAGAACTTAAGACCCACCTTGCTTCTTGAGGCATGTGAGGGCTAAGGCCCACACCCCACTCTAGGATGTAGTGTTGTAGTTATTCTGTTGCATAATTATGTAGTGTCTCCACCTGGGCCTTTACAGCATCACGTATTTGGAGCAGAGACGCTGATTCTTTTGCATCACAATAGTGTTGTGCAAATAATCAGATTTTCTTTCATTCAGTCAGGACAATATGGAAAACATGATATAAAAGCCAGGTTATTAGCTTCTTCTAAATGCTTCAGAGATTTAAATTCTCCTGAGGCAAGAGTCCTCTCTGTTCAGCGGCTGATTTCATTCTTTCCATCTCTTAATGAACACCTTTGCTGTGCCATAGAGGCCACAAAGCTTGGCATTATCCTTGATCCACCACCTTATTTTTCTCCAAGTTGCCTATTCCCTCCTCTGGAATGCTGCTAGACCTTGCCCTTTCTGTGACGCTGCTGGCTGCCTTTGCTAGCTTCTTTATTCCAGGTCTTCATCACTTTCTTACTTGTCTATTACAATTCCTTTTTTTTTTTTTCTTTTATGATCCATGCATAAAAGCTCTGCTTTGACAAACCTCGGTTCATACGTCAGTGTCTTTTATTTGCTGCTGTTGATTCAGAATTTTGATTGTACCTTATTCTGCCATGCGTTGGTTGGGGGGAAGCTTTAGGATAGATAAGTATTTCGATGACGTTCTAGGGCAAGGGTGGCCAATCTGTGGCTCCGGAGCCACATGCAGCTCTTCACATGTTAATATGCGGCTCCTTGATTAGGCGCCGACTCCAGGGCTGGAGGTACAGGTGCCAACTTCCAATGTGCCAGGGGGTGCTCACTGCTCAACCCCTGGCTCTGCCACAGGCCCTGCCCCCACTCCACCCTGCCCCTGCTCCCCTGAGCCTGCAGGGCCCTCGCTCCTTCCCACTCCCCAGAGCCTCCTGCACCCCACGAAACAGCTGATCAGGAGGTGCAGGGAGGGGGAAGGGCTGATCGGTGGGACTGCCAATGGGCGAGAGGCACTGGGAACAGGGTGGGGGAGCTGATGAGGAGCTGCTAACGTATTACTGTGGCTCTTTGGCAATGTACATTGGTAAATTCTGGCTCTTTCTCAGGCTCAGGTTGGCCACCCCTGATATAGAGGAAAGAGCACAGTGCTGTGATCACATTCTTAGCCAGATTCTACCACAGACGTGCTGCGGTGACCTTGAGCAACCCTCTTCCATCTCCTCTGTGCCTCCATTTCCCCCCACTTGTACATTGGAAAGAGCCTGTGAGAATTAGGAAGTTAACGTTTAGAAAGCATTGTGCTGTAATGGTGTGTTGTAAGGGCGAGGGGACTAGCATTTGTACAGCAGTGTTGCCTAGTGGATAGAACACTGGGCTAGGCCTCCAGAGACCTTGGTTCTATGCCTGGCTCAGCAGCTGGTTGGCTGGGGCAAGTCAATTAACTTCTTTATGCCTCAGCTTCCCCATCTGTAAAATGGGCCTTTGTAAAGTGCTTTGAGATCTACTGAGCGAAACACCCCTGTATAAGAGCAAGGTATTATTAATTATTATTACAGTTGTTCATTTGCTATTTCATGTAGTTTGGACACCAAGCTAGGTAAAATGAAATTGTTTTGACTGAGTTTCCCTTTGAGACTTGGGGTGCAATTGAGTTTAGAAGGGTGCAAGCCCTCTCTTATAGCAATGGATTAAAATGCTCCTGGAATCCCCCTGAAGCGAAACCAATGAGTTTAGCGTGGCTCTAACAATGACAATTCACAAGCCTGCCACCACTCGGAGAGTGCAGCTGGTGGATTTTGATCATTCAAGGCTGTGTTAAAGCTGTAATCATAGCAATTATTAATTAGGTATCATTATTTACTCTAAGCACCTGTTTAGCACCCAGCATTATAGTATCCAGGTGTCATTCAAACCTGAGTGATGCTTAGGAGTTGCATAGCCCAGAACGCAGCTGAAGACAATGGGAATCTTTCCATTGGCTTTGAATCTGGCCAGGGCATTTCATGTCATCAAGAACTCTGAGTTAAAAATACAACCTCACATGTTCAGCTCCAATGTAGTTTATTATTGGTTACCAACAACAACAAAAATCACACAGTGTAAAGGTAAAGTCCTTAGCAATTAACCTGCAAACAGTCGCTCAGGTTCTAATTCATTCGAGCCACCCCATTGCATTCACTGACAGGACCCTGCTGAGGAACAGCTTGTGGGATTGGACCCTTAATTTTTATTCAAGAGTTCATGCAGATTTTAATCTTTATATAAGCTAGATCCTCAGGGGCCACGTACCTGTAGCCAGGCTAAATTTATATAATTTCTTTTATAAAAATGTGGGGTCTACAACTTTAAAATCTGGATTGGCCGTCTTCCTAAAAGCTCTGCTCTCAGAGTTATTTTGGAGAAGTTCTCTGACCTGCATTATACTGGATGTCAGACTATTGATCACAACGGTCCCGTCTGGCCTTGGGATCCATGGACCTTTGAGTGTGACATCATGTCTTGTGGTGTTATCAGATGTGACACTAGGGCCCATAAAGATAGATTGTATCATGAGATGAAATTACATCATACCGTGAAATATACTGTGAAACCTACCGCTTATCCAGGCCTCTCATTTACAGGTGCATTGTATAACAATATAATCCACTGTCCTCCATCGGGAAGCTGTTTCTCCAGCTGTAGGATGTATTGCTGCCACATGCACACTATTTATTCCTAAGAATAACTAGCCTTAATCTTGACATTTAATAACTAGAAAAGAGCTGAAAGTGACACATAATGAGTTATAGAATTACAGCTCAAGCTGTGTTACCTTGGGACACACCAGGTCACGAGTCTCCACGGGTAGACATGTATCCACTACCAACAACTCCATTTGTTCATCACTTTAAAATCAAAGAATTTGTTTGCTTTTCCCCCCACGCTCTCAAAATCATACTTTATTCTATAGCACCCTCTGGGATCCAGAGTTTGGGAAAACATAAGCTTATATTTCTGCCTCTGTGCATGTGCCCTGCTGCCTCACTTCTGGGTGTCCTATTCCACCCCCAGCTCTCACTTGTGCATTCTCACTCTGGTCCAATGACTATTTAAGTATTTATCTGCAGTGGAATAGTCATTGGGCCAGAGAGAGGGAGAGAGAATGACTGTGTAGTCCAGTGCTTAGGGCACCTACCTGGGCCACGAGAGACCCAGGGTCCAAGCCCGCTGCTCCAATCACTTTTTCATGAGTAAGCCACAATGGAACAGCTCCAAGTGGTCAGACTGAGGAGCCCCCTGACAGAATGTCCCATAGCTCAGTGGGTAGAGTAACCACCTGAGATGTAGGTGACCAGCTGTTCAAAGCTTTTGTCCTTCCCTAACAGAAGGGGGCATTGAACTAGATTTCCCCCCATCCTAGGTGAGTGCTCTAACCACTGGCCTAGAAAGTTAAGGTGGGCATTCCTCCACTGGCTGGTTTTGTGTGGAGTAAGGCAAGCGCAGAACTCATTCCTGCAAGGTTTCAGTGGTAGCCATGTTAGTCGGTATCAGCAAAAAAACTGAGCCATCCTTGTGGCCCCTTAGAGACTAACAAATTTATTTGGGCATAAGCTTTCGTGGGCTAGATCTGATGAAGTGGGTTCTAGCCCACGAAAGCTTATGCCCAAATAAATGTGTTAGTCTCTAAGATGCCACCAGGACTCCTCGTTTGTTTTTTTTCATTCCTGCAAGAAACAGCTTAGGCACGGAAGCTGCCTGACTCCAGGAGACAAGTTCCCACGTGGGGATCGCTAAGCAAAGATAGGTGCTGGATTTAGGCACCTATTTCCAGGAGAGGAGCAGGGGTGCTTAACACACACCCCTCTCATTGGCATCTGCCATTGGCTAACTGAGGCAGCTCCCCGCCTAGCAGGCTGGTTTTTCTGGATCGCATTCCAAGGTCCCTATTTCTCCCCATTCACTGCACTGGGTGCCTAGGCCCCTAACTCGGGCTTTGTGGTTCACAGGGTGTCCCTGTGATTTTGCAGGTGCCTAAAAGTTAAGTCCCTTGGTGGGTCTGGGCAAAGCCTTACTGTGGAATGTGAGGGGGCAAACCACCTGCCTGGGTTCTGGGACTATCAAGAAGGAGACTGAGGCCAAAAGCCTGGGGGAATCCAGGATACAAGGCAAGAATCAGAACCAGCTGGAACCAACAGGGATAGATCAGTGGTTTGAGCATTAGCCTGCTAAAGCCAGGGTTGTGAGTTCAATCCTTGAGAAGGCCATTTAGGGATCTGGGGCAAAAATCTGTCTGGGGATTGGTCCTGTTTTGAGCAGGGGGTTGGAGTAGGTCCCTTCCAACCCTGATATTCTATGATTCAATTAACCTCCTAGAAAGGGGCTGGCTGTGGGGAGTGGCTAGGGAATTGAGTACAGATGCTGAGGGAAAATAACTCCTGTGGAGAAGGCACTTGGGTTTTGTTTGCCTTGACTCTGAAGAAAGGGAGCTCTGAGAGTGGATTTAGAGCAAACCCTGAGGAGACCTTTGACTTGCTTCTTCTTGGTGTGCCTTGGGTCCCATTGGCTGAAGAGTTCTCAAGGTAAGATCATTGTTTCCAATCAACCTTCCTTTGCTGCCATTGAGTATTGATCATCCACTTTGCTCTGGATGACAAAGGGGTCCCCATCAAGCTAATGTTTATAGTTGCTATGTTTGTAGTTCTCTTCCTTTTGGGAATCATTGGCTTCTCCCACCACTTCTACCCTGCTCTTGATCTAATGGGACACACATCAGCTTGGCTGGGTTTTCATAGCCATAATCAATGATGTAGACCCAGGCCTTACATAGGTAACCCATGCTCCTATAGCTGATGAAGAGCAGGTCTGATCCTGCATGCTTTGGGCGGTGCTAATGTTGGTGGGAATTGAAGGTGGATCATGCCCTTTGCTGTAGCTATCTTTGCAGCAGCAAAACAAACTTTACAGTATCATGAAATACTGGAACAGCTGTTGCTGTTTTGTTGTTAAAAATTTCTGCAACAGAACTAATGAATTTATTTTTTTAGTGAGAGATTCAGGATCAAATTCTGCTTTTGGCTATTCATGAACAGCTCCCTTGGAAGGGGAACAAATGCTACCAGACAGAGCCTGACCTTTAAAATCCAGAAAACTTTCCTTACGAGACCACAGTTCCAAGGCTGGTGAGCTACTGAGCCTAAACTACTAGGCTCTTTACATATTTATTTAATTTAAAAAATAGCCTTTTTTGTTTTGTTTTGTTTTTTAAATCAGAGCTTCATTTTCTATTTGGTTTTACTATCTGATGAATTCCTTGATAACTTCTTATAAAGCATGTTGTAAAATGCATTAGCAATAACTTCTTAACAGCTGAGGATAGCGTGAGCAATTAGAAATAATGACCTATTATATAGGTATTTTTGTATGTGGGCCTCTAATGTGTGATTTTAAGTTATTACATGGCATGCTATGGAATGTTATGTATTTAATAATTATTTATAAATGTAGCTTTGTTTTTAAGTGTTATCTAATTACTGAACTGATAGAAGCTCTTTAAAATTCCCCTTGGTGTGGCAACAAATGGAAATGAAGGGGGGGGAAATAACTGTTTTGAACAATCATTCCTGCATTCATTTTAACATTTGACATTATTGTCCACTGCCTCTAAACAGGAAGTGAGTCCTCTAGGAGGCTGGGGGAGAGGGGTTTGTGTTGAGTCATTTCACCATTCTAATCTCTAGTAACAAAGAATATGAATCGTTTGTTTGTCCTCAACCATAGTGTAAGATAACGGTTTTCAAACAGTTAGAACCATAACACAGAGAGATAATGGTCGCTATGCCAATTACATTACATTTTATGGTTTTATAGCAATTACACTGCATTTTATGGTGTCATAACATATTACGTTTTATGGCTTAATATCTGCTTTAATATGGAGACACCGATGCACAGAATTTTAATGAGGGGAGCTTTTCATATTTGGAGAGGAATGGGCTTTCTACATGATGGATCTGCCGAAGATAGCAGTCCTGTGGAATGCAATCAAGAGAGAACTATTTCCAGTGGCTACACTTTCTTAAAGCCACAATACCCAGTTCAATTGAATTAATGTTCTCTCCTCTCACCCCATAAGGAAACCCAACTGGAATATAGCAGAGGAAGGGAAGAATTGTACTTTATACACAGTTACTTTGCATGAAGATACTCTTCTCTTTCAACCACTCTAAATTATACTCCAAGAGGTGAGTAAAAATAAATAGTTGCTTGGCAGGCTAGTATCTGCATTGGAGTTGCATAGTATTTATCAATATTCATATTACTTGAAGCAAAATAATTGGTACTGCCAAAGGATGCTAAGAAATGATCCTAATTAGATCTTTCAGATCCCGTTGTGTAACAAAATGTTCCCAAGAGTGCAAATGTCATATCCTCTGTCCCTATTGATGCCTGGCTGCATAATTTCAGCCTAGCTATAGATCGAAGACCAGATGTCTGAAAGATTAGACAAAAAAAAAAAAATCAGTCCTGCTGAAACACCCAATCAAAGCTGGAGACTGACGTAATGATGTAATCGGATACCAGATGATTTGCATTGTGCTGTTTGACAAATGCGTGCTTTATTGCTGAGGCATCATCCGTTGTACTGAATGAAGATCCTTTTTATAAAGAGAACTGCAGAGTCCTAAAAAAACACAGGGGGAAACAATTCTTGCCACCTGTAAGATGTGAGCCTGCAAACTTGGTTTCATATGGATCTAAAGCTCTTTTGGACAATTGTAAGGGAAACTTGGCTTCCTGACATTCCCCCTTCCTCCCACCCTTATGTTTTTGGGAAAAGGCAGTGTTTTTTCCATATGCAACTGTGTTGGTTCCAGAATATTAGAGAGTCCAGGTGGGTGAGGTAATATCTTTTTATTGTTTTTTCCGTTCATTTCAGGGGGCAGTTCTAAAGATCACAGGTTGTAGCATATTGTCCCGTGGGAGGGGAATCTTGAGTTTCTCTCTGTGAGGCACAGGAGAGTCTAAATATGGGTCTGCTTTGCTAAGCAACCTCCATGTGCTATTTCTGTATAGGCTTGTCTGAACCTCAAAGCTGCCTAAGAACGTGGCTGGGGAGGGGAGTGATCAGTGCTTAATTTGTAATGAAAGAGGTTCCAGGGCTCAAGCAATTTTTTTACTTTCATAACTGACACGGCAAGGCCAGAGGTGCCAGGGTTGAGCCCCGGCACAAATTAAGCCCTGGAGACGACATCCAGAAGGCTTGCACTGGGCTACGGAGCTGCAGTTTAAAATGGATGCTGTAGGCAACGTGAGTTGTACGTCACCTCAGATTGCCAGTATGGCTAAATACAGAGAAGGAAACTTTGGCCTACCACTGGGGATGGAGCCTGTATAGAGGGGGATGGCCTAGCGGCTCCTCAGCAGCCACAAAGCTACTTTGCACCCAGACAGTCCCATCTAGCCTAAAAAGTGGAGTCTGAGAGTGTTCTGTATACGGTGGTGGGTTGTGGGGAGTGCTATGGTGAGGGGACGGGACTTCCAGGAAGTCCTTACATGGAGTGTAAGAAATGGGCAGGATCTTTTGGACCCTCCAGTCCACTAGTTTCCCTCCCTTATCAGGGACTGGAGCCTGACCTGGCCAATAGCAAGGAGGGCTATTGAGCCTCAAGATCTGCAAGCAATAGAATCTGGTAGAGGCTCCCTGGGAGCCTCTCCCCCCATTTTAGGGGATCTGCCATAAACCCCACAGAGCAGCTCAGGGGTTACTGCTGCCCAAGGTCCCTGTGCTGGGGTGCATTGGGATTGCCTGAGGCTGACTAAGGTCCAGAAGTGTCACAGTGGATCCCAGGGTTGCAGGAGATGATGAAGGGTGGAAGCCATAATGGTGAAGCTCACTCCTTCCCCATTCTTCAGTCAGTAGCTGTTGCCCTCATGAAGGGGCAGCTCTAGCTTTTTTGCTGACCCAAGCACGGCCGTCAGGCAGCCTTCGGCGGCGTGCCTGCGGGAGGTCCCCAGTCCCGCAGCTTCGGCGTACCTGCCGCTGAATTGCCACTGAAACTGCAGGACCAGCGGACCGCCCGCAGGCATGCTGCCGAAGGCTGCCTGACTGCCGCCCTGTCCGGGACCGGCAGGGCGCCCCCCGCAGTTTGCTACCTCATGCTTGGTTCTCCCGCCGACCACCACCAAAGTATTTTTCTTTTCAGGACCCAAAAAGGGATTGATGGGCAGAATGGCCCATCCTCTCATTATTCTGTCCACCAATTAGGCCTAATTTCTGATGCACCAATTATGGTCCACTGACTTCCAGTCCCACACTCATCTTGCTTATGAGACGGACGTAGTCCTTGCGTGATACCAGTAGACCGCCTTGTTTGGACTAATTGAGTCTTTCTGTCTCCCTTCGCACTTTTCCTCATCAACATTTCATGGTATGATTGGAACATTGCATAAAGTTGTATCCACTTTCCCACAGTTGAGTTCACAATTAGGGTCAATTTGTAGGCCCAATTATTACAACAGTGTCTCTTTTTCTTCATTTCCTTAGATTCCTCTTGATCTGTTCCCAGTAGGCTGGCCACTGACGCATCCCCAGAATACAGGACATCCAACTTGGTTGCATGACCTTCCAGAACAGTGTGGCCCTGCCCCCACTAGCCTGGGCTTCTCACAGAGCTTGCAGGGTCAGGCAGGTAGGGACGGAGCAGCACACTCTGCAAAATGACATTCCCTGCAGGAAGGGGCCTCTCTGCAGCACATGTCACTATGGGGATTCTAGGCTGTAACACAGCCCTGGAGAGGCTACCACAACATAGAATAACTCCTGGGGCTGTTCTGACTTACACCAGAGTATGCACTGGCCCTCAGCGGACTCTGAATCCAAGCAGCACGCAGGTGGCTTAAAGCCATCTTCCCCCTACCTCCCCTCTCTGAGGTGCAGCACAAACCACACAGTAACCCTAGGTCTACACTACAGGGGAGGGTCGACCTAAGATACGCAACTTCAGCTATGTGAATAGCGTAGCTGAAGTGGCGTATTTTAGGTCGACTTACCTGGCTGTGAGGACAGCGGCGAGTCGACCGCTGCCGCGCCGCCGTCGACTCCGCTTCCACCTCTTGCCGAGGTGGATTTCCGGAGTCGACGGAAGAGCCATCGGGGATCGATTTTATCGCGTCTTCACTAGACGCGATGAGTCGATCCCCAATAGATTGATTGCTACCCGCCGATTCGGCAGGTAGTGAAGACGTGCCCTAAGTCTGATTCCCAGTTTTATACTAGAACATGAATGCCAACTTTCCTCTCTGAGGGGGGAAAAAAGCTGCCTGATGTCAATGTTAGGATGCTCTGTGCTTATCCAAGGACAGAATAGAGTCTGTCCTCTTTAGTTTTTTGCCAATGTGAAATCGTTAAGCTACATCCCAAAAACACAACTTCTGGGGACTAGGCACTGTCTCATGCCCAGCTGTCTTGGGTGATGAGTGATGTATTTGCTGCTGAGGTTTGCATTGCAAATTTCTCCACTCCCTCAAAGAAGAAAAGGCCCAAATGCCCTCCAGAGTTAATCCACCCCCACCTCCAAAAAAAACAGGGTTAGTCTTGATTTACTTTTTTTAACATTGCAAAGTATTTAAAGAGTGGGGTAGTGGGAAATCTTGGAGGTCTTTATTAAGAGCTCCCCTTGAAGCATATCACAACAGCTGAGGAGAACGATGGGTATGAAGCAAATAAAGCCTGCAGAAGAGCTCATTAAAACAATAAATTATGACTAATTGGAATAAATCCAGACTAAACCATTTCCAGCATGAAGGTAAAACTAGGTGTGAGTGAGCAGCTTTAATAAGGAGCAAAGGTAGCCTAGGATGGATGAGCCAGTGTGTCCCAAGTGGCCCCTGCTGCAGTGATCTCACCTGTGCTCTGCACAGTGGCAGAAAATAGACAGATGAAGATAATGGTAAATCGAAGATAATGGGGTTTTTAATTGTTTCCAAATTTGGGCTGGGTGTCTTTAATTGAAGTGGATGTGAAGTTGGCATCGCAGCTGTACTTGATTAGCTGCTTGGGGAAGGAATAGGTGGTGGACTGAGGTATGCTTTTTTATTTTATTTTATTTTTAATTTGCAAAGCTCAAGGTGGTGCTTTTAATCTCTGTCCTATCACTTTATTACACGCAGCAGAAGCAAAATTATTTCTGTGCTTAATTAGCAATGGAATAATTGCTGCTAGAATGGTGTTGAGGCTTTCTCGGCTGTCCAAAAGTCATCTTTGAGTGAGTGAGATGGGGCTGCCCGGTGACTGTTACAGTTCCCTGCCTGTGCCTGAGGCTCTGAGCCTGCAACAGCCCCCACCAGAGAGCTTTGGCTTAAGCTGCTCATGCTTCAAGTGCCAGAGGGCCTGGGTTCAATCCCTAGTGTCTTGGCCAAGATGGTGGCTGCCACGTCGCGAGCTAAGGCGTGTTTGCAGAGCTGGTGGTGGGTATAGCTGTGTCTGCTGCCCCCAAGTGAACAGAATGGGTCCACTTCAATGCTTGCCCCCCTCCCTTTCCTATAGTCTCCCTGTCTGTGTTTTTTCCTCTTGCATCCCAATACAGTTCCACCATACGCTTCCCCTCTCGCTAGGGGCATGATATGAAGGGTGAGCACCTCCAGTTAAGTGCTGAGTAGCTTCAACTCCCGTTGACTTCCAATGGAATAGAGCGGGCTCAGGACTTCATGTGGTGCCATGGTTTGTTTTGTGCCCAAGCTAGTCTCCTCTGGGAGCCTGCACTCTGATTTTTTCCCCCCTCTGTCTTCCAGCCCTTGTTCACAGCCCTCCTTGCAAGCCCTAGCAGAGGGAGTGTAACCCGAGGTGGCGTTAACTTCGGGCAGGAAGTGTGGGCCTAGAGTATGCACCACGATGGGAATTCTGGGCCTCTAAGCAGCTGTTGGAAGGCTGCTGTACATTGGAGCAATTCCTTAGGCTGCGCGAACTTATGTTGGGGGGTAGGGCTTGGTAGCTTGGCAGCCAACTCCCAAGGTGGGCTAGGCACAGATGGCATAAAGCTGCTACTTCCCTCTCTCCCTGCCCACCACCACTAGAAGGCACGTTGCAGAATGGGACCCTATATGTGGATAGGTGCTGGCAGTGCAGGATTCTTCTGGATGGATGCTGTCTTCCATTCAGTGGCTTTCCTCCCAGAGTCGCAGCATCCGTAGACTGTACTACTCTACGCCTATTCAGTCTCTACCTAATGTTCCTTCCCCTCCCCCCCGGCTCTTTATAGCTCCTCTCCTCTGGAACTGAGTCTGACAAAGTTTATTTTACTTTTTCTCGTGCCTCACAGGGAGGACAAAGTCTGAGGCAGCCAGTGGTTTTATAGTAGTGGTTTGTCCCCAGAATGCCAAGATGGACATCCTGTGTATTACAGTGTGTATTTGTTTGTATTTTTTATAAAAGTTGAAACCTTTCAAATAAAAATGCTCTGGCAACTCGTACTCTGGGATTCATATTGCATTGAGAAGCTGAGCTGTCAATCAACCCTCCGGTGGCTATAACAAACCACAAAACATATTCAATAGGACAGGAAGGCAGCAGTAGCATTGTACCCATGCACAACAAGGTTTATAACGGACAGGTCATCCAGGGAAGATTTCTACCTTCCCCGTACTGTGTTAAACACCAAAAAATGACGCCCTTAATTCTAAAACTGCTTCAGCATTAGTTTCTCTTTGAACAGAGTGTGCCGCTTCTGGATTGTTTCTTACCTATACCTCCCTGGAAAGTACCTGGAGTTGTATCCTGGGGAGTCATCTATTTTTTTTTTAATCATGTGTTTCTAAAAGCACATTCAAGACAAACCTTTTGTTGCTGCCTTTAAGATGCCAACTGCAAAGTGTGGTCATTGCATAGCAACAGAATTCACTGACTTGTTAATAGCGACATATGCTAACAGTGTCTGTGAGAGGCAGAGCTGACTCATGGTTAGAGCTCGGCACTGGGAGTCAGGAGGCCGGGATTCTACTGCTGATTTCTTGGCTGACTTACAGTAGCTTTCTGCGTTGGTGTCTGTTTCTTAGATGGGGAGCGGGTACATTCATTCACTCGGAGACTGCTGGCTGAAGGGAGTTATTACTGGAAATTAAAGCACCCTTCTTTATGTGGCAGTGACACAGGACTTTCTTCTAAAAGCAAGGCCAGGATAAAACAAAAATGGCATCTTCCGATGTAGTATGATGGCAGGTCCTGTAGAAAATTCAAAGACACCCCCCCGCCCCCAGTTTTCCTGTAAGATTTTACTGTTTTTAAAAAACGATGCTATTAATTCTTAATTTGTGCCTCATTTTAGTATTTGAGGCACAAATAAAGGACTTGACCAAGGTCACACAGGGCCGCCCGGGGGGGGCAATTTGCAAGTGGGGCAATTTGCCCCGGGCCCCGCAGGGGCCCCCATGAGAGTTTTTCGGGGCCCCTGGAGCGGGGTCCTTCACTTGCTCCGGGGGCCCAGGAAAACTCTCACGGAGCCCGGGCCCCCGGAGCTTCTTCCACTCTGGGTCTTTGGCGGCAGGGGTCCTTCCGCCCCGGGACCCGCCGCCGAAGTGCCGGGTCTTCGGCGGCAATTCGGTGGCGGGGGGCTCCCCGCCGCCAAAGCCCCCAGGCCCCCTGAATCCTCTGGGCAGCCCTGAGGTCACACAGTAAGTCCGTAGCAGAACTGGGCATAGAACCCAGGAACCTGAGTGGTGGTTAGAGCAGGCCTACCACTGAGAGATACTACTGTGTGAAAAGTGAAGGCTGAGATGTTCTCAGTCAGGGCTTCCTATGAAACCAGCATACCAACCGGCTAGCGCATTACTATAGTTTCAGCCAGTAAAGGATATTTGTAACTGTCCCTGTGAAATGTATTAGTTTCATTAAATTGAAATGATTATGCATTGATAACTATGCTTAATGGAGCTAATGTTGTCATTCTCCTGTAAACAGCAATGTATATAATTAATAACCTCCTTTAAAACCCTCTTGCTTTGTTACTAATTACATTCAAGCTGCCTTATTCCTAAATCCTATTAGCTACATATTAACAGGCTCTACGTCCATGAAAAATCCCTCAGGGGGGTTGGCTCAGATTTATAGATGGAAAACACAGAAAGGGTTGTGACAATCTAATAAATGCCAAATGCAGGCTGCTCTCTGCCTTCCCAACCTCCATCTATTTCTAGGAAACAGCCAAAGAAAGTGGCCAAACTCGCTCTGTTAAGGATGAGGTGCTATCTGGATCCCCAGCATAATGCCACTCAACAGACGTTCAACTGTTTACAGAGAAATTCAAAGTAGGCAGATAAACTAGAACACTGAACAATGGCACTGCTCAGGGTTTCTATTCTAGAGAAGCTATGGAAATTTCTTCCCTGGGTTAATTACCAGAATGACTTCCTGCTTCACTTCTAAACTGTTGTTCCAGTGGATTATTGGTAGCACTGGAGTGGGACTCGAGATCTTGGTTCAATTCCTTCTGCCTCAGCCACAGACCCCAGTATGACTTTGGGCAAGTCATGGAAGGGCTGGATTTTTCAGAAGATCTTCGTTTCTTTTTAGATACCAAAATTACTGGCCAGCTTTTCAGGAAGGAGCAAGTCTATCCCTTAACTAGGTCCCTGAATGAGAGCCGAATGCCTCTGGAAAATTCAGCTCCAATTGTGGGCGTTAAGCCCTTGAAAGCCTGACCTTTAATCTGCACTTCCATTCCCCATCTGCAAAATGGGGATGATGATACTTGTCTATGTAAATGACAAATTAAAAGGCAGTTGGGTTGCACAGCACAAGTACTAAGGCCCAGATCCCCAAAGATATTTAGGCTCCTAACTTTGTTGATTTCAATGCAAATTAGGAACCTAAACACCTTTGTGGGTGTGGGCCCAAGATCCTACAGTGAGTGGGACAGTATAAACATACATTTTTATAACCCTGTGTCAAAATAATATCAAGATGGAACAACTTCCAAGATCTGTTTGTCCTGGTGTGGCTGAGACACCGGACACTGTAAAGTCATCTTTGGCCTACAGAAAGGACTGAACCAACACATGTGGCGGGGGGAGCATTTATCTGCGGCTAAGGGCTGAGGGAGGAGGGGGAGAGGAGGAAGGTTACGCATCCTGCAGCTGCCCAAAGACCAAGGAATTGAGCTGATACAGTTGTATTATTGGCCTCCTGGTTCAGAGCTCTCTGAAAAGGAAGACGATATTTTCCTCTCTCCGTTTAGAGTCTTTCACATGCACAGAGGCATCGGTGACAGTCCTGCCCCAAGGGGGGACCCAACATTACAGTTCTCCCCACAACACTCTAGCTAGGATGCTAATTTCTAAGCACCTCGAGTCACTTGTTGGATTAAACTCACTTCGATGCAGCAGCCCATTACAAGGCCTACGTGCCCTATTTTGAGATCGTAAATTGCACATAAGCCTTGCGCTGGGCTCTGAATGATGCCAATTCCTATGAGCATGGATTCTCTCCTCTCCCATAAATGTGCATCTACAGCAGCTGTTCTCAGTGACTAGCTTTCATTAGCACGTGCCCCTGTCTGTTACCAAGCACCTACTGACCCCAGCCCCTCTTCCTGCAAATCTCTTTAAACCTCATGTTTCCAGCAATTCCAGTCTGCTCCCCGTTGGGCCTGCCAGATTCCCTCCCCTGCCCTATATGCTAGGGTCCACCCTTGGCACCTCTGGGCCGTAAGTGAGACGAGTGCCCTTAGCTCCCTTTGACTTCATTGGGAATTCAAACTGCTCAGCACCTCTCTCAATTGGGCCTTAACGCTTGCAAATTACTGGGGTGACATCTGATGCGCTCTGATCGCTATTTGTATTCATGGTTCTGGCTGTTCCTGGTCCAGTACTCATGGGGGGTCAATGGAAGAAACCGGCTGGTAAAGTCAATGTGTGGATGACTTTTTACCATTCTTTTCATCTGGGCCTGACATTTCCATGTGTTTTAAATATAGTTTAAGTGTAGGCATGATCCTTTTAGAACGTGGAACCTTCGCTTTTCAGAACTAGAGCAGGGGGCCAAATGTTAATGGGCTGACTCCTTCCAGAGAGCCCTCCCTCTCCTAAATGGGGGGATTACTGTATGTTTCAAGACAGCTGTTGTGCGGCCTCTTTCTCCTTGCTTTCCGGGGGGAGAAATAAGATGAGCGCCAAGCTCCTCCTCAAGCGATCATCCTTGGAAGAAATGACCAAACCAATTGCCTTTCTCATTCCTCCCACCCATCCCACCTTGCTCTCGCTGCTCTTACTCCTACAATTTGATCAATCCATTCGGATTAGCTTCCTTTTAACACCTTGTTTAGCAGCAGTTTAAAACTGCATTTGTTCCCCCACCCCACACACACACACATATCGCGGCCGGCCCTGGGCAGGGTGCTCCCAGTGGGCGGAGGGGTGCCTGGCTCCCACTGGTACAGTATCGGAGCATAGGCAAAAAAAGAGAGACCAATTTACAGTGGTGCTGCCTTCCTGCAATTTCTGAAAATCAGTACAAACTCTGGGGAAGCAGGCTTGGAATTTCAGTTCCACGCAAGAGCCAGCGTTGGTGGGGTGGAGGACAGGAAGGGAACACAACCCCGAAACATAGGCTATCGGGGTCGGCAACCTTTCAGAAGTGGTGTGCCGAGTCTTCATTTATTCACTCTAATTTAAGGTTTCGTGTGCCAGTCATACATTTTAACGTTTTTAGAAGGTCTCTTTCTATAATATATAACTAAACTATTGTTGTATGTAAAGTAAATAAGGTTTTTAAAATGTTTAAGATGCTTCATTTAAAATCAAATGAAAAGGCAGAGCCTCTTGGACTGGTGGCCAGAACCCGGGCAGTGTGAGTGCCACTGAAAATCAGCTCGTGTGCCGCCTTCGGCACACGTGCCATAGGTTGCCTACCCCTGGGCTATGCAGTCATGGCCAGATAATCCCTGATGCTGCAGTGGCTTAACTACAAAGCAGTGAGATGGATTCTGCAACCCTTACTCATGCTAATAATAAAAATCCCTAACTCTGTGAAGGAGGGCAGTATTATTATCCCTGTTCTACATATTGGGGAAACTGAGGCACGGAGGTGAAATGACTTGCCCAAGGTTACACAGTAGGCCAGTGACAAAACTAGGCCAGCTTGAGATGCTAGCTTTCCTGAGTCCCATTTGGTGCCCTATCCACTGGCTCTGCCAAGGTAGTGGTCCTGCCCCACCTCAGTAGTCAATGGGGTGAGTAAGTGTTGCAGGGTCAGGCCCGTTACTGCTAAAACATGTTGACAAAAGGCTCTAGTTAGAACTGGATCCTAATGCACTGGGCTTACAGAAGTCATGATGAGTACGGCTGGGAGACCACTGTGGCTGTACAATCAGGGTCTAGAAAAACTTGGAATGTAATATTCTGTGATATTCATTTCATGTCACATTGGCCGAGCTCTGCGCAAGTAGAAATCCAGATTGGCACCCATACTTAGAAAAGGTGCTTGTTGATGTCATATGTCGAAATAAATAGTCTAAACCAAAATGGAGTAAACGATCTGGACTGTCCTGATGCAGCCTCCATATCTCCAGCCAGCAGGCTTGGGGAAAGAAATAGCAGGGAAGAGCCGACAAAAGCTGGTGGAAACAGTTCAAGCAGCTTGCACTTTCCCCTACCCTGTCTAGTTAGATTGCAAGCTCCCTGGGCCAAGGGGTAGGGATACCTCAGTGGTTTGAGCATTGGCCTGCTAAACCCAGGGTTGTGAGTTCAATCCTTGAGGGAGCCATTTAGGGATCTGGGGCAAAATCAAAAATTGGTCCTGCTAGTGAAGGCAGGGGGCTGGACTCGATGACCTTTCAAGGTTCCTTCCAGTTCTAGGAGATGGGATATCTGTGAATTTAGATTGTCTCTTACTCTGTGTTTGTACAGCACCTAGCACAATGGGCCCTGTTCTCAGTTGGCTTGTAGGCACTAGCATAAAAAACATGATTACTAGGGACTTAGAGCTGCACTCTGGATGACTCTCCATTCAAGACACAGTGGTAAAACTCATACAGTATCTAGAACTACTATATGATCAAGCTCCTAACTACCCAATGTGGAGATTGAATAAGGTCCCTGTAATCTGGGGTCCTGGCTTTTGTCAATAATTATATACCATAGCAGCTGTAGATCTCAGTGTTTACCAAAGTGGGTAAGCAGCATTATCCCCATCTCACAGCTGGGGAGAAATGGAGGCACAGACATTAAGTGCCCTGCCCGTGGTCCTACAACGAAGCTGAGACAAATCTGAGTAACCCAGGTCTTGTGATTCCCAGTCCTGCATGTTCCTTTCTACTTAACCACTGAACTAACCACTGGGGCCTGATCATGGGACAATATTGCCCCCAAACCTCCCACTGCTGTGTGTACAAGGCCCAAAATGTGAAATGCTGCATTAACGTAGGACTTCCAAAGCTGCTGAGCACCCATGGCTACAACAGGAGTCGTGGGGCTTTTAAAAGCTTCAGAGAAAGATGACGACTCTGGTCCCTTTGAAGATGACCTACCATATAGGAAACATCATGGTAGCCCTCCTTGACTTTTAACTGTAAGGTCTTCTGGCCCACAGGGGCTTGCATCCAGTCTCATTCCCCAGCTGTCTTCATCCAGCATCCGCTCTGCTACGCCACTACTCCTCTGCTCCTCAAGGGAGAGCTCTCCTGGGGATGGACCAAGAGGCCTGGCTGAGATGAGCAGCTCCATTCTCCATGCCCTCTGGGGGGCTGGCCTTGTGAATGGGCCATGCTCTGCCAGGGCCATGAAAGAGTGAAGCATACAGTGAGCTCAGCCACTGACAGCTGTACTGACACAAACAGTGATTCTCTATTGATTTTGAGGGTTGTTTTATTTAAACCGTGAAGCAGTTGATTAAGGTTCGTCTCATCCGATTAGTAAGGTATAGATTATTGCCTTGATACACTGGCTGTACCAGAGCTAGAATCTGTTTATGCAATCATTAAATTTTAAGCCAATTAATACTTAACATTGACTGGGCAAGAATAACTATTCAATTTATTCCACAGTCAGCTCCTTTGGAAGTAAGTTAATGTGTCTACGTTCCCGGGGCTTGCAATACCAATTTATATAGCGTGCTCTGGCTGTTTAGCACTTACTGGACATTAATGACTGCCTCGTGATGACAAAGCTAAAGAGGGAAGGAACTTGCTAGTAGGTTAGAAGACAGACCAGCATTTCACGTTTCCAGTTGCTGGGATGTGTTTAGAGACTTAGTGCAGGGGTGTTAATTATTTGTTTTTATAGCAGTTAAGTACAGATCCTCAATGGCTAGGGTGACCGGATACCAAGTGTGAAAAATCGGGCTGGGGGTGGGGGGTAATAAGTGCTTATATAAGCAAAAGCCCCAAATAGCGGGACTGTCCCTGTAAAATTGGGACATCTGGTCACCTATCAATAGCAGATGTAAGCCTGTAGATCATTCCAGCAATCCTAGTCCCACTTGTTTCTTACAAGGTATGTAGCTAGTTTCTGATCAGCTCTCTTATACTCTTGCTTAAGAAATCCCAAGGAAGAAGTAACACTTTGCACTTTACCCAAATACTTTCCATGCAATAATGATTATTACTGATTATTTGTATTATGGAAGACTCTAGAGATCCTAACCAAGATCAGGGCCCCATTGTGGTAGGCAGTCTATAGAAACATAGTGAAAGTGGCAAAGTGATTTGCCCAGGGTCACAGAGCTGAACAGTGGCATGGCCAGAAATATGGAACATAGTTTTCCTTTGTCCCCCTGTCCAGTACCCAATCCACTGAACCACACTGCCTCTTGCTAAGTGAGCCTCACAATGCCCCTGTGATGTGGGCAAGTATAATTCATCCTGTTTTAGGTTTGGTGAAACTAAGGCGCAGAGAAGTGAAATGATTTGTCCAAGGTCAGTGGGCAGATCAGTGGCGAAAGGAGGGACAGAACTAAATTTCTTGATGCACGCTCCTGTACGTTAACAGTTTTGGCCTTCATTTCTCTACAAGCTGATAGGGAAGCAATTCTAAAAATCTTTCTAATAAAAAAATTATGCCCAGAGCTAATGGGACTTCCTCCTAACAACGTTGGAGTTGGACAACCAACAGAATGGATAAAAGGGAAATAAATCTGGATTCTGTTAACCAAAACCCTTGAGCTGACCTAACTGGACAGCACCACCATCAATGATTCCTCCCACCTGGGGGCGGGGGTGCAAACTAAAATGCAAGAGGGGGAAGTCTCTTAAATCTGTGAGAATAAACTGTCCAAACATCTCAAAAGCTGAGGTTGAAAAGCCTTCATGTTTGGGGGGGGGAGGGAATTTAGGCGGCAAGCGTCTTATTCTTTCATAGCTATACTGCAAGTCTTTCTGAAATTGCCATGACATGAGAAAATGCTTTTTTAAAGTGGAGCCCAGGTGGTGGGAGAGAAACATGCTATCTGAATTCTGTTCAGATAAACTGAAGCTAAAGGAGGTTTAAAAACATAGGGATCTCCCCCACCCCAATCCCTGCTACTGAAATGATACCAGATGAGTCATCAAACAGAATTAGCATGATCCTTATGGCACTAAGAGGAGGCTTGGAAAATAGTCTTATCTGAATCCTAGCATCTGATAGCCATTAACCCTGAGCAATCCCAACCTCTGACAACTTAGTGTTTGTATTTCCTGTGAAGTCACCATAAAAGGCATACACATCTCTTGCAAGCAGAGGAAGTCTTCTCACAAGTTTCCTTTGGCACTCAGACCAAGAACCCTAATGGTGCTTCTCTGTCTGATAGAATAACTACAAGAGTAATATGAATCTTCATCTTCACACCACCTGGGATCAAGCAGGCTGTCTCGGCGCCTCCTGAAAGTTCTCAGAAAACTGGTTTGCAGATCTGAGCAAACGAAGAGGAGAAAAACCTCACAAAAAGTTCATCTGTATCTCCAAAAGCATATTGATTGTGTACAGCCTCTCTGTGTCTGCTTTCATGAATACTTGAGGGTTTGGGTTTTACTATTTAATATTAAATTAAAAAACAGAAAAGTGGCTGTACTAGGTTAGACCAATGGTCATCTAGCCCAGTATCCTGTCTTCTGACAGTGGCCAGTGTCAGATGCTTCAGAGGGAACGAACAGAACAGGGCAATTAGTGAGTGATTCATCCCCTGTTGTCCCATCCAGCTTCTGGTAATCAGAGATTTAGGGACATCCAGACCATGGGATTGCCTCCCTGACTATCTTGGCTAATAGTTCCATAAGTGGCTATCTTCCATGAATTTATCTAGTTCTTTTCTTTTAACCCAGTTATACTTTTGGCCTTCACAACATCCTCTGGGCGCTGAGGGCCATTGACTGTACGTGAAGAAGTGCTTCCTTCTCTTTGTTTTAAACCTGCTGCCTGTTTCATTGGGTGACCCCTGGTTCTTGTGTTTGTGAAGGAGTAAAGCACACTTCCTTATTCACTTTCGCCACGCTATTCATGATGTAATGGACCTCTAGCATGTCCTCTTAGTCATCCCTTTTCCAAGCTGACAAGGAATAATTCACTACAAATCCTCTTCTTTTTCTAAATCTGCCTGAAGCTGTCAAAGCTTCTCACCGGAGCCCCACAGAAACAAGCCAGCCTTGCCACAGAACTTAGGGCAAGCTTGCCGCAGGGTATGCGGAACCGTCCTCTTTGCAAATTCTCTGGCACACTGGCCCTCAGATCTGTGTCTGGAGTTGTTTCATGTGGCCCATGACTTCATTGCGAGCACGTTGCCCCTTAACTGCTTATAAACTGTGAAAGAGCACAATGGAAAGGAGTCCTCACCGAACGCTCAGACACGGAGTTAGACTGGGGCTTGTAGCACGGGCTGTATCTGAACACTGACTCCAGATGGCTCTGACGTTGAGGACGTTCTGGTTTTGCGTCCAGCGTCTGAACCCCCGGAATGTGGGGTTCCGCCTGTTGTATTATAGAGACTCTGTGCCAGACATTGGCGCTAAGATTTCGGCAGTAGTTGAAGACTGAAACGGGAGGGGCAGCTGAGAGGCAGCGGTGCTGCTTGGCAAGCAAGGGGCAGCTTCGTCTCATTTAGCAGAGAAGGGAGAGCTGGATTCTTCCTTACCTTCACCCTAGATTTCGGTTCAGGCCCACTGCTCTTGGAGACGGAGGAACCTAAAGTAAATGAAAAATACCAAGAGTGTGCTTTTCAGAAATGGGTACTGCCACAACTTTCTCAGATCTTAGTGCATTCTCCTCTGTCCTTTATCTGGAACTGGTTTTCCTTTCCAATACGGAGTTACCCATGGATGGTGTCCTGACCTTCTGCTGCTTCTGCCTAATGCAAATCTCCCTCCCCTCCCCACCCGCCCCCGCCCCCCAAAAGAAAGGACCGGTGATGCTGAGCCAAATCCTCTGCGGGCGCAAGTCATCCTTGCTCTGTAGCAGTCCCTGGACCTGTGCTGATTTTACACCAGTCGGGGATCTGGCCTGTTATCTTCAAGACGACTGTAAATATTCTTCAACGTCACTCTGTGGGGGTGCGTGTTCCCTTTGCGTTCTTTTCTTGCCATTTCCTCAGTTTGGGTCTTGCAATGACTGCCAGCTTATTAAAATCCTGGCAACTTGCAAAAGCACAGAAATGATGACACATGTCAATGGGTACACGTCTGTCCCTGTGCAAAGAAGAAATGTTTCTTTTTAAAAGCAAAATGAGTGCAGTGACAATAGAACTTCCTGCACCGCCCTCTCCCAACTGTAAGCAAGTATTTATAGGCCGGTGTTTCTCAAATGCCAAGACTTGCTTCTAAAGGGGTGCATTGAGCTCTTACAAAGGAGGCTCAGAGAAGCCCATGGAAAAACTATAAATGATATGATATTGTCGCATGCTTTCCTCTGAGGGCCCAATAAAAGCCAGGCTCTCAAGGATACAGTCCTCGGGGGAGAGATTTACTTTAGGTAAATGTTTATGGGAGGTGCCAGTTATGGGGGACTGGCAGTTTCTCTGTGTATGTGTCTCTCTTTTCTCTCCAGCCATGTTTGAGTTAGAGAGTGTAGGCCCTAAGCCAGCATTGCTGGCCTCCCCAGAGGGTATGAGCTTGCCCCCCAGAAGCACTCACTGCAGCTACTAGCTAGGGGGGAGGGCAGATTTACTAGTGTCAGGAAAACCCCTTCCAGCACTGAAGCAAGTGTCTCCACTACTGTGTTGCAGCGGTGTAGCTGCAGCTGTGTTAGTGTAGCAGTTGTAGTGTAGATCTAGCCTTCGTGTCATTAAACAGCATAAAAACAGCCATATTGGGTCTGACCAATGGTCCATCTAGCCCAGTATCCTGTCTTCTGACAGTGGCCAGTGCCAAATGCTTCTTGCAGTTGGAGGTTTAGGGACACCTGGAGCATGGGATTGTGTCCCTGACCATCTTGGCTAATAGCCATAGATGGATCTATCCTCCATGACCTTATCTAGTTCCCTTTTCTGAACCCAGTTATACTTTTGGCCACCACAACATCCCCTGGCAATGAGTTCCACAGGCTGACTGTGCCTTGGGAGAAGAAATACTTCCTTATGCTTGTTTTAACGCTGCTGCCTATTAACTTCATTGGGTGACCTCTGGTTCTTGTCTTATGTGAAGGGGTAAATAACACATCACTTTCTCTACACCATTCATGATTTTATAGATCTCTATCATATCCCCCTTAGTCATCTCTTCTATGCTGAACAGTCCATCTTTTTAATCTCGTTGTATAGAAGCTATTCCATACCCCAATCATTTTTGTTGCCCTTCTCTGCACTTTTTCCAATTCTAATATCTTTTTTGAGATGGGATGACCAGAACTGCACAAGTATTCAAGGTGTGAGGATCCCATGGATTTATATAGCAGCATTGATATTTTCTGTTTTATCCATCCCTTTCCCAATGATTACTAACATTCTGTTAGCTTTTTTTGAAAGAAAAAGCTGGGAAGTGGTGGCCAGCACATCCCTCGGCCCACGCCGCTTCCTGCAGCCCCCATTGGCCTGGCACGGCAAACCGCGGCCAGTGGGAGTTGCGATCGGCCGAACCTGCAGACGCTGCAGGTAAACAAACTGGCCCAACCTGCCAGCAGCTTTCCCTGACGGGCCGTGTGCCAAAAGTTGCCAATCCCTGACCTAGTCAAAGGCTTTCTGAAAGTCCAAGTACACTATATCCTCTGGATCACCCTTGTCCCTATGTTTGTTGACTCCCTCAGAGAATTCTAATAGATTGGTGAGGCATGATTTCCCTTTACCAAAGCCATGTTGATTCTTTCTCAGGCCAGGAAACATTTGTCAGGGCAATTCCTCATTCTGTTCTCTTCCTGCAACTACAAAATGATTCAGTTAAAACTGGTTGCGGTGAAATACCATTTAGCACATGGATATTGCCTCAGATACTGTGTGTACATACACATGAGAGAGAGCAAAAATGATTTTCTAGTTGAATTCAATACCACCTAATATTATCATAGCTTGAAATGTACGGTGAATAGTTGGAATCTTTCTCTTGTGACTGCCAGGGCTTTTTGGTAATAGCATGATCTGGGGGAGAATTGTTAATGCAATAAGACTGTAACAGAAGAACATTGTGAAAATAGAACAGTTGGTGAAGACAACACATCTCTATTATTGCTGGAGATCTGCAAGCTCTATAACATGCCCACTGCAGTGTAGCCAGCCTAGCATGTTTTGCACTTCTCATTTATGCTTGTTTGGTTGGTGCAATCTTGCAGGGAAGGCAGCAGAGAACAACAACAACTTATTGACTTGAGTCTCTACAGTCGGTGAGCTACTGTTGTTCCATAGTCCATGGTTGAATGGAAATCTTACTGCTCCACCCTCCAGCTATCTTGCATCCAAGAATCTTCCAATACTTCAGACAGAATTGCTCATAGTGATTTATTTAGGATTTAGCACGTAGTTGCCTTTTATATCTTAGATTTTTCTGTATTGCTCTAACTCTGCAAATTAGCATGCTTATAACTGAACCCATAGGACACTTGGGGCCAGATCCTACTCCCACTGACTTCAGTGGAGCCAGGATTTCACCTGTAGTGGATGCATTCCCTCTCCAGGGGAAGTCTAATGGTCATGGGGATTGACATTACGCTTCCCTGGTGCTCTTCTACAAAGAATGGACCTGACTTTAAAAGTGCACTGAGATGAGTAGCTCCTTATTGTACATAGTGCCACTGGGTATACTCAGCTGGGTGGCGCTGGGTGAGTGTGCACTCACAAGGCCATGGGCACATGCAGACATAGGAATGTACGCTTGTCCTGTATAACTAATATACTATAGTTGCCCATTAGGCAGCGGGTGCTTAAGTGTACAACTGTTCAGTTTACAAATGTTGATCATCAGCGGGCCTTAGTTATAAAACTGGAGACGTTTCTCTTTTCTGCTTATAAAAAAAAAAAGTGAGGGGGGGAAATTCAATGTAGAAGTGCTGTGATTGTGAAGACACACAGCTATTCAGTCAGGAACTGGGAAACAGGAAAGCTATGGTTAGGGGCCTTAACTATGTCTGCTTCTTTGCATGTCTTAGGATTCTGATAAGCAAACCTGACTTTAGCTGAAGTCAATGGAGTCGTTCAGACCTCATGGCACTAGTGAACCTGGGTCATAGTCTTAAAACTCATGGGACCTGATTCTCCATTGCCTTGCACCTTGTGTAGTCACACTAGTGCGAGTGAGAAATGCTACCAAATCAGAGTGGAAGCATTTTACGTTCACACTTCACCAGTATCAGTGATGCCAGGCAATGGAGAGTCAGACCTATGATGCAATAAGGTATATCTGTGTTATTGCTATGTATTATTTGGCAAATACTATATGTTCAAACATTTGGAAACCCCAATCTTTAGAGGGGCTTAAGGGAGTTGAGTGCCCAAAGTTGATTTAAGTTTCAGTGAGAGATGGGCATTGAGCTGTGCTGGGCATTGAGCTGTGCCACTTTGAAATCGCCAGCATTCAAAAGGACATACGTTCATAACAGCTTGTAACCTTAGGCAGGGGGGAAGCAAGACCTTTGCACACCCGAGTTCAGACATAAGCAGGTGTGTGCATGATTTTGAAGATCTGGCTCTGTTGCGTTCTCTAAGTGTAGAGAGCAGAGTTAAGGTTGTAAATTCACGTTTTCTGACCTTTGAGCACGTAACTGCCTAGCATTAACGTTAAATGGATACAGTGTTTGGTAATATCGTCTGTATCACATTAAATACTGGTGTGATTATGATTAAATCCTGTTTGAATACATTTTGTACAAATGATGTAATAACGTTATTGCTGGATCTCCTTAGGAAATCCTCGTTCATTGTTTGGGCCATTGTTTTAATATTATTTCCCCACATAGTAAGCCATAACAGTTCTCAATAGTGGAAAAAGAACATTTTAAAATAAGTAAATGCTAAAGAAGCAGCTACTTTCCATGCTCCTTATCTCTGCATTGAAAGGGTTATCATCCTATATTCAATACAACCTCAAATACAGAGGTAAAATGACCTCTGTATTTGGTATTGGTGTGACCACTGCTGGAATACTGTGTCCAGTTCTGGTGTCAACAGTTGAAGAAGGAGGTTGATAAACTGTAGAGGGTTCAGATAAGAGCCACAAGAAATATTTAAAGTATTAGAAAACCTGCTTTGTAGTGATGGATTGGGCTCCTTGAGTCTATTTATTTTAACAAACAAGATTAAGGGGTGACTCAATTACAGTCCAGTACCTACATGAGGAACAATATTTAATAAGGCGCTCTTTGATCTAGCAGACAAAGGTATAAGATGATTGAATGGCTGTAAATTTAAGCTAGACCAATTCAGACTGGAAATAAGGTGTTAATTTTTAACAGTGAGGGCGATTTACGAACAGTCATGGTGGAGTCTCCATCACTGGCATATCTTTATTTTAAATCAAGAGTGGATGTTTTCCTAAAAGATCAGCTCTAGCTCAAATAGAAACTATTTTGGGACATTTTCTATGGCCCATGTTATACAGGTTAGACTAAATAATCACAAAAGTCCCTTCTGGCCTTGGAATCTATTCTGCATGTTTTGGATATGAGAGGGTTTGGGGGGGTTTTGCCTGCTAGTCATACTTCCATTTTATTTGTCTTCTGAGCTCACATCTGAGTTACCATATATGGTTTTTAAAGAGCTTCAAAGTTGTTGTTGGGGAGGGGGGATTATAATGGAGTGAAATGTAGTGCTATTTAACGCAGCACTTCACAAGCAAAAAAACGTGCTGATTTCAAAATATCTTTCTTTACACTTATAGTCCCATATATCTGTAAACACACGCACTTTGTATAGATAGGTAGACAAATAGAGAGGTGTCTACCTAAGTGTGAAATGTAATTTTTTTTCTTCTCTTTGGAAAAGTTTCTACACGGTGTTGGAGCAGCAGGAACTTGGTGATAATGCAATCTGACTAAATCCCAGCTTCTCCGGGCCGGCAAGGAATGGTGTTAATCGGAGAGCTCTTTACTGAGTTTCCCTCTACATTTCAATTATTCCAACCAGCTGATATTGCAGTTGAGAATGCAGCTTCAATATTGCACTTCAGGAAGTTTTGACAAGTTCTGGAGGAATCTTTTGGAAGTGTGCCAGGAATTTATAATCGGGTGCTTTGAAAAGGAGGCTGAAAGCGGTGCCGTGTAAATGAACAACTCAGGGAGGATCACAGGTTGCTGTTTCCTAATATGGTGGTTGGTTGCTTTTCCTAAGGAAAGCTTTGGCTTTTTTCCTGCCTCTTTTGTTTGTTCTAACCTGCCCGGATCAGTTATGTGGAACCTCTAGCTCTATTTGGATCTGAAATGAAGGCAGTGTTCAACGTTGAAAGATAATTGAGTAATATGCCTTAGCCCAATGCTGTACAGAGTTTTTCAGGAAGTAAGACAGCACCAAAGACCGATTTCTGAAACCCTTGAGCGTTGCAAGCTCGTGTGTTGCTCTGAAAAAGGAAGGGGAAAAAGAAATCTTCTCCAGGGACTGTAGAATGTGGGGTTCATATATTCCAGTGTAGCTAGAACAGAGCTTTCCCTGATCGGGCCCTGAATACCACAGCTTAGGATAGTTTAGTTTTGTTGCTTTCCTTTTCCTTTAAAAAGGCAGATTCTGCTACAGTACTGCACTTGTTGGGCTGTCCAGTGCAGGGCGTACACAGGAAACAATGAGCTGTGTGGGGCCATACATATAACAATGAGACCCTTTGCACGTGCTGGGCCCAGTTCTGCAGCCCTTACTCACATTGAGTAGTACGTACTACCTATGTAGTCCCACTGGGCTCAATATGACCAAGGGCTGCAGAACTGGGTACGTGGGATGCTCCAAGACCAATGCTATTTATTCTTTATTTCTATTCCTGGAGCACCCAGGAGCCCAGCATCAACGTTGCATTTCTATTTTGGAGAGAGAGTTGGTTTGGAAAGTAATCTTCCCAGGACACTTTACTGAATCTTCAATGATATCTGGGGTAAACTGTGTTCAAAAGCTCCCCTCACTGGACTCTAACGAAAATGAAACCTTTGATCTAGTAACATATTCCCCCAAGCATGGCAGGTGTATCTACTTGCCTCTTAATGCCAGTGGGACCCCATCCTGCTGAGGCCCAGAACCACTCTATCAGTAAACCGTGTGAGAGCCTCAAGGCAAAGGCAGTGCCTTCCTTGCACTCTTCAATCTTCATTCTAACCACGGCTCGTGGGATCCTCAAGCCCAAGATAGGCGCCTGGGTCTTCCGTACAATGCACAGGGAGAGTTAGGGACCTAAAAGGGGGTCTTGAAGCCAGTGAGCTGAGCAGGGATTGCTGAGCTAGCCAGGAGTAAAACACTAAGGAGGGGAGCAAGCAGAGGAGAAGGGCTTTGGTGCCTGCGCAGCTGGCAGATGGGCCAGAGATCGGCACCTACCTCCACTCAGGATCTTCAGCCATGGACCCTCTCCTGGAGTTGGGCACCTAAGCCCTAGTGGACTCCGCTTAAGTAGTCAATGCAGTGGAGACCATGTGCGTGCGTGTGTGTGTGTGTGCGCGTGTGTGTGTGTTTCCTGCTCCTGCTTTACACCTTTCTTACCTGTGTCCTGAGTCCCCCTGCAGTCTTCTGTTCAGGTCCGCCCTGCTGCAACCCTCTCCCCCCCAACCCCACCAGTTGCCTGCCTCTGGCCTTGGTCTGGCAGGTACCAGGGGCTCAGAGCGTGCCTATGGCGGGGGGCCTACTGGTGAGATAGGCTTTTCCCCATCTAGTTTGAGAATCCTGCTTTAGGGCTTCAGCTTGAGCTAGGGCTCTGAGCTGCTTGTCAGCTACGGAGTAGTGTCAGGGCTTAGGTGGCTTGGCAAATGGCAACCAGGAGCGACTTGGACCTGCAGAGTTAGCAGCAGCTGAGCCGTGGCTTCAAAAATGCCACTGGGGCTTAGATGGTAAACTCAGGTCCCTAAATACCTTTGAGAATCTGGGCCTAAGTGATTTGCCCAAGGTCACTGCAGAAGCCTGTGGCAGAGCAGGGAATCTGAATCCTATCTGCTGAGTCTCAGTCCACGTCCTAGCCACTGGACCATCCTTCCTCTTCTAATAACTGTGTTCTCCTGCCTCCCTGGGCCCTGACTTCCTTAGTTTAGGGAAGGTGGGGGGAGGACCACTGGCTGCTCCCATTCATTTGCTTAACACTCCCCAAGCTGCCTTGTGTTAGGTGGAGCAAGAGGAGCTCCAGACAAACCCATGGACTCCTAGGAACAGCAGAGAGCTCCAGAGCCACGGGTGCAGTATTGCCATGGGGGAGCCATGCAGAGGGATGGGGCCAAATGTTCAGGGCTTCACCCTCTCCAGCCTGCCAGTCTTACAGGCTCTCGTCACTGTCAGGCCAGCGTTTGGCATTTAGACATCTAACACCACAGTTCCCCCTACATATCGGGTACTTAGGCACAGAAATGAACTCAACTGTGCCTGCAGTTATTTGTACATGAAACTTGGCATAGAAATGGAAAAACTGTCCTTTAACCTCCTGTCCCCCTCCCCCCCCACCCGGCTTCAGGAAGTACCTGTGGGTATTTCCAGTACCTTCACTTTGTGAGTAATCCACCCCCTACAATAATGCACTGTAAGCCACAATGCACAGAGTTTAAACCTCGCTGCCGATCTTCCACGCCACTTTACGGTAAAGCTACATCGCAGCTGTTGCGTAATAAAAACCAAGTGACATCCGCTTTTCTTATGGTTACTACATTTTTCAAAAAGGCTTAGGCATAGTTTTATTGATCCCAATTATAACTCTTTGCTTTCCCCCCCTCCCCCCATGTCTCCTATTGCTGGAGGAGAGAGAGGATAACTGCGCAAGTGAGGTTTAGGGGGTGGCAGGAAGCAGTTTGTTTCAGATTGAGTTAGGGGCCCCCATTTTAAAAAAAGAGTCTGGAAGTCTGAGCTGTTTAGAGCGCCAGGCGTGTGAGAACTTTGGATGCTTGTAATCTAAGGAATTGCTCTTTCAGGGCAGTATATTAACGGTCTGAAGAAAGAGAACACCCCTGCTCTGTGAAGGGCCTATTTTGGAAGCAATTGTTGACTTGTCCTGCCCTGGTCTTTGACTGGCACAGAAGCAACCTGTCTTTGGGAACTCCTCTCCCGAAATAAGCATAATGCTCTCACAACCGTCTCTTGGAAGGAAGCATGACACCACTTCTAAAACCAAGGTGTCTGTGTCGCTATCTGTTACGACAAGTCACCAATGAATAAAACATTCTGACCCTTAAAATCGGGAGGCGGAGAAAGGAGAGGTTGTGAAGGGGGGAAAGAAGAAAAGAGACTAGACTCCAGACTGAAATTAGGAGAGAGCGATGTTGGCAGAAGCTGCTCAACGGCTGAAGGCTTAGCAGGGTTTTCAGAGCGTCTGAAAATACTTGTCGGTGCTCAGTTTGCTGGTTTCTGCATTGGGGATTGCTTGCTAGGTAATGCTTGGCAGCAGGCAGACCATACCACAGCCAATTCCAGTCTGTTTTCTAGCAACATCTAATTAGCCTCCATGGAGATATTCTCCCGAAAAAGCACAAATCTAGCACTGTGTCAAACAAATTGCACTTTGCCTGACATTATGATGCCTCGTATTTTAACAGGGTTGCACTTTTCTGTATTTTGCCTGCATGTTTGCGCCTTCTGTTAAATTACATGGCTGCTCTCCAAGTGAGGCCAATTAAAAACTGCTTGTTACCTGATCACACCAGAATCATCTAAGTCGCTCACATTTCAGCTTCACTACCCTACTCTCTCCTCTCTAGATCAAGCTGGTCTTTGTCCTATGGGATAGGAGTCAGGAGGAGTTGTAGGCAGTGCGGATTCAGGCCTTTTGGCTTTTTGCCAAAGTCCTTTTTCTCAGAATGGCTTTTCAAAAAATACAGGGTGAAATCCTGACTTTATTGAAGCTAATGGGAGTTTTGCAATTGCCTTCAGTGGGACTAGTATTTCATCCGCAGTGCTTCCTGCTTTCTGGTCAGTTTGGGCATCTGTTCCCGTATAGCACTGAGGCTGATGGACTTTTATGCTTTGCTGTGCATAACCGGAACATACAGGGTCTCTGATTCTCCCCTCACATCTGCTTTGTCCGTTTTGTGGAATTACTGCTGACTTGCATCAGTGTGAGCAAGAGCCTGGTTACTAACAGCAGAGCACTCAGCATTCCTGTTTTCAAGTACAAACGCTGCTGTCGTGAAAGGGGCAATAGATGATATTTTTGACTCCAGTCCTAATCATGACTAATCCCCTCGCTATGTACTGTTAAAGCATTAATCATGATGAGCTCATTGGGCATTAAGGTGACTTCATAAGTACCATTGCAGGCAGAGAAGCAATGAAAAGAGTAACCTCTCTTCTGATTCATTCATTAACCTCCGCATTTGGAAGATCCCAGAAGACACATCTCAGGAGTCCTAGTCCAGGTTGTGACGCCAGGGTGAATGAGAGGATGTACTCATTAACCCGAGTTACGTGGCAAACCTCCTACCCAGCCCTCCGTGGGCTGTGATCTGGTTCTGTTTGCTGCAATGGCCCCTTTTCACACCTGTTCCTATAGAGCTGAAAGCATGCTAGCGATGCTGATCACTGCTAGCGCTGTGTTTTATCAGATGCAGAGCTTGCCGATCCAATTTGCGGCAGCCTCATCAGCAGTGTGCAGGGCCCCCAGGCCACCATCGCATCTGGTGAGAGGGCAGTTGTCGGTGATGTGTGACATTGTCTGTCTGCCTTTGGCCACAGCCGCAGGGTGGTGTCAGGCTGTCTGAAGTGGTTCACAAACATGGGTGCCAACCTCCGGGCAGAGTGTTACAAACCAGGGCACAAGACCCAAACTGGTTGTGTGTTCTAGAATTAGATGTCACCAACCAACTAACCAACCAAGTGAACACCCCAAACCCTAGAACAGCCTTAACATGGAATGACAGACAGGCATGCCCAAAAGGACTATCACCACCCAGGCAAGCCTGCCTTTGTGGTAGATCATCCCTTAGATCTACTTTGTTCTCCAAGAGATGGTTTTTAAAAGAGGCGACTCCAGCTGGAGTGGGCTCCGCCTTCGCCTTGACTTAGGACAGATGGTCCTGTGGTGAAGGACAATGGCCTGAATTTAGGGGACATAGAGTCAGCTCCTGGCGCTGACACAGATTCCCAGAGGCTGATTCTCTGTTGCTCTGCACCTCGTGCAGTCATCTGTACCAGTGCAAAGAATTTACAGGCATGTTGCGCAGATGCAAACGACCACCCAAGCTGCAGGGCAATGGAAAATTAGCCCCCCTGTGAGTGACTTTGGGCAATTTTGTGCCCATTTCTCTGTGCCTCAGTTTCCCAGCTGTTCAATGTGAAAAATAACACTTACAGCTGGTCAGAAAATGGCTTGTGTTTTCCATGAACAATTTAGATGTTTTGCTTGAGGGGAGGGACAATTATCAGAGAACCAAAAATGTGTTTGCCAAAAAACAATCAAAACTCTAAATCATGTGGCAAAAAACTACTAAAAAGTCATTGGTTTTTCAATTGAGGGGGAGAGATAGGCAGGTGTTTTTTCTGACCAGCTCCGTGTTTTGTTCACACTTAACAGCTGGAAGACTGGTCTCAGAAACTAAATGCCAGGAAAACTGTGAATTTTTGAGGGAAAACGGTCATTTCTCCACAAAATTCTTTTAGCTGAAAACCCACCATTCTGTCAGAAAACTGTTTTTTGATGGAAAAGTTTCAAGCAGCCCTAACAATACTTGCCTACCTCCTAGGGGGCAGCTGTGTAGATAGTTTCATTAAAGCACGGGAGGTGCTCGGACTGTGGTGATTGGTTCCATAGAAATGCCTGCAAAATAAACACACGCTTGCTATGTAACCAAGAACAGTATTAACAGCGTTCAGAATGGCGCTTAAATCATTCTGTCCTCCCTCACCCTCTCCAGCTGGCAGATAGCTGAGCTGGCAGGCAGACTGCAGCCAGGCAAGGGGAGATTTCATTTAGGATCAGAACAGTTTTAATGAAAACAGGTTTTGAAGTGAGGTCTACCTTGCTCAGACTGTCATTTGAAATAGCCCCGCACGCCATCCTGGTCTGAAGAAACCAGAGCTGGAGTGGATAGTCAAGGATATGAAAAGCACTGACATGCAGCTTCTTATTCCCACAAACCACAGCTCTTCACTGGGAAACTCTTAACTCGGTTTGGCTTTGACCTTGGCTTTCCCACCATGACAAGAGACTTGTTGCTGCTCTCTACTGGAGGACCCATGAAAACCTGTGGCTCGGGTTTTCGGGATGCTGCCCTTCACCTTCGTTCACTACTTCAGCACAGCTAAAAACTCGTTCCTCTGGTCACAGATGAAAATGAGTGACTGCAAGGATATCGTGTCCAAGGGCCTAATGAGACTCTTCCAACAGGCAGCTTCTCTTCCCCCGGCTTCATTATCCCTCCCGGTTTACCTCAAAAAGAACGATTATTTGTGAAGTCTGTACCATCTAGTGCTCTATCACTTTCCTGATGAAATTAAATAAACTGCAGGACCTGGCATAACTAATTAGAACCTCTATAAAATAACATCTATTTCCACAGATGGGAGGCTGGTTTCCCTTTTTATTGCTGCTTTAGTTAATTAGTCAGCTCAGAGGTTGCATTTATATTACTGGCTTTGTGAAATATCCCTTTAACTACTTTTCATATACTTTTATGAAGTCGGCCATTGAAACGTGCAGATTTATTTTTTATGGTGACAGGCTTAGAGGGTTGCTGGGAGCTGCTTGCCAGATGTTGGGATCATAAAATAATGTTGGGCTTGTCTGTTGCTTGGGAGGAAGACAGAAGGTGAACAAATGCAATAGGCGAGTCCCAAGCTACAGGGGCCAGGGGTTGAATCTTGACAGCTTCTTCAGAAACTTTTCAATCTGTTTCCTTCATGTGGTGTGAAAAGTGCCTGTTCTTTCTTCAGCTTCTTGCACAATTGACTTTGCTCCACGTTCCACGCAGTGGCCTACTTATGGAACGCCAATCCCATGTTGAGTTTGTGCGGCTGCTGCCCTCTCCTCCTTCAGATCTCACAAGACCCACCTCTGTGGGATGACTATAAGAAATCAGCCAATCAAAGAGGGCTAGGTTGATGGACAGATAAGGGCTGGCATTTACTTATCCGTTGCCACTACTGCACATCTATAAAGACCCAGAGAATTGAAACAACTTACCCAAGGTCCCTCGGGGGTTAGATTCTCCATTGCTCTGTGCCTTTTGGTATAATTTGCCCCCATCACATGCATATACATTTAAACTTTTGCAAAGGTATAAAGGTGTAGCTTTGGCTAGTGACTTTAGCCTTGTTCCCCCAGCCTGGATACTCCTCCTTGCAGGGTGACACCAACAACCCTGGGTCTCCCCAGAACCATCTCCCCTGCAGTGCTCAGCCCCCCTCACTACAGCACTAACCAAACCTTCCCAAGTTCACTGCTCCTCTAAAGATAGAGGTGTCAGGCTGTCTGGAGTGGCTCATAACTGAGGGCCAACCACGGGGCAGACTGCTAAGAAGCTGGGCACAACCTCCAACTGGTTGTGTGTTCTATACTTAGATTTCCCCAACCAAGTATCAAGTGTGAACTCCTCAAGCACTAGAACAGCCTTAACATGGAGCCAGAGACTGTCCCCTTGGGCACTCTGGCACATCTTGCCACCCAGGCAAGCTTGTCTTTGTGATTAGATGGTGCCTTGCACCAAAAATCACAATAATATTCCGTTTACTCCCAGTCCCAAAGGACCAGTCGCTTACCCCAGGTCAGTTGTACCTCAGATCTCACACCCAAGACACTTGTAGCCAATCCTATAAGTAGGGCCCTACCAAATTCACAGCCCTGAAAAACGTGTCACGGACTGTGAAATCTGATCTTTTGTGTGCTTTTACCCTCTACTATACAGATTTCATGGGGGAGACCAGCGTTTCTCAAATTGGGGGTCCCAAAAGGGAGTTGCAGGGGGGTCACAAGGTTATTTTAGGGGGGGTTGCAGTATTGCCACCCTTTCTTCTGCACTGCCTTCAGAGTTCGGTGGCCGGAGAGCGGCGACTCTTGGCCGGGTGCCCAGCTGTGAAGGCAGCGCCCCGCCAGCAGCAGTGCAGAAGTAAGGGTGGCCATACCATACCATGCCCCCCTTTCTTCTGTGCTGCTGCCTTCAGAGCTGGGCGGCTGGAGAGTGACGGCTGCTGACTGAAGGCCCAGCTCTGCAGGCAGCAGTTGCTCTCTACAGCTGCCCAGCTCTGAAGGCAGTGCCGCCGCCAGCAGCAGCACAGAAGTAAGGGTAGCAGTACTGCAACCACCCCTACAATAACCTGGCGACCCCCGACCCCCCAGCTCCTTTTTGGGCCAGGACCCCTACAATTACAACACCATGAAATTTCAGATTTAAATAGCTATAGTTATTAAATTTACTATATTTTAAAATCCTATGACCGTGAAATTGACCAAAATGGACTGTGAATTTTGTACGGCTCTACCTATAACTGTCCCTTTTAAGGACACTAGCTTTTTGCTCCTGAGCCAATAGGCAGCAGTCTGGCAGAGGTGTGGCTTGTATGTCCCCGTCCCTCAAATCTGTAATAAACCCAGTCCACTCCATCCCAGAAAGTATGAATCTTGAGGCTGTTATTCCCATACCAAACCCTTCCTTATGGCAGCATGAGATTCCACTGTAGCACTGCCTCACCTTGAGACTCTGTTAACGAGGAATATCAATAATGAGCTATGATTATCATTATCACATGGTGATTTTTGCAAAAATCAATGTTCCATCCGAATTCCAAATCATTAGAGGTAGGTTTTGTTTTTAAAAACAATTTTCTGGCATGTTTCTTCTGTAAACAAGAACATAAAACACATTAGGAAAAGGAAATAGCCATCTGGTCCAACGCACTTGCTTAGGTCTGGTTTATTTCAAGCCCCATTCCATCTTTTTCACAAGGCTCCTCAATCCTCCCTTTCTGAAAGAAATCTAGATGTCTTGTTTATAAATTGTGCTTCAATTGCGCCAGTCGAGAGGTAGCTTCAGTCCATGCTTGTTTGTAGAAGGTATTATCAAGTTTCTTACGGTAGTGCATAGGGACCAACACCGAGCAAGGCTCCGTTGTGGTAGGTGCTGTGTAAACACACAGCAGTAAACAATCCTGGCTCCAAAGAGCTTACAATCTAAATAAATAAACCAGCCAAAGGGTAGGAGAAAGGGACAGAATGTACAAGCAGAGTGATCAATGTGATGGTGGCCAATGTCATGTTAGTGCCACAATTTTTGTAGGGGGAGGGTTGGTTGGAGGTCTAGCTAAGGCAAAGACGAGGGAATGGAGAGTGGGAGAGAGCAGGTGTGGAGTGAGACTGAGGTGAGGGGACTGTCAGTATGTTTACTCTACAATCAAAGTGGTGATGGCAGCACATGTGGGCATACCCCAGCTAGCTCCAATAATAATCACAATGAAACTGGGATAGCCTGGCTGGCAGCACAGGCCAGCTGCTCAACTACATACCTGGGTGGACTTGTGTAGCTCATCGGCCACAACTTCACTGCTATTGTAGCTAGATCAAAGCTAGCTGGGGAATGTCCACATGTGCTGCTGTCACCACTCTGATTGAAGTGTAGACGTGCCCTTTGAGACCAAGGACAGGAAGGGGATGTACAGTACTTTACTGAAGTTCCCCATTTACTCTTTTTCTTAATTTACAGTTCTCTGTGTTTTCCTTTAACCAGAGTGAACAAATGATTTGACAATTGGATACAGACCCTTCTGGCTCATCACTCCGAATAGAGGAGTAATCCTTACTTCTTCTGGTCCCCCTCTAACTTCAGCTTTTCTTGCAGTGTTGGGCTTGGAGGGCCTCTTCAGATCCAGATATGGCTCAGAACCTCTGTCGGAGACCCTCTTTCATTTTCCCGTCTGATCATTCTACAGACTCCAGGATGCAACCTGACCTGGAAGATTAACATCAAATGAGTTTGCTGATCTTTTTTCCATGAGATTGTCCCCCAGGTCCCTTCATTATGGAATGGTTCAAGAGGCAATTACTGACGATGCTTCAATGCAGTGAAGTCCACTTCTCAGGATAAATTCTAAATGGATGTCTTGTCCTTTTATTACTTTTTTTTTTTTAGTGTTTCTGGTGTGCATGATACTTTCTAGACTAGTATGAGAAGAAAGGGGAACATTTTCAAGTGTTTAAATCTCATTGAAAGTCAGTGGGATTTAGGCTCATAAATCATTTCAGTGCTTTTGAAAATGTTACCCAAAGGGCCTAGTTTTTCATTGCCCTGTATCTTGTGCATTCACTTACACCAATGCAAAGTGGTAATCTGGAAAAACGTTACCAGTTCAGAATCCTAGTGATTTGCACCTACTGTGCCCTCATTTGTTAACCAATAGCCAAGATTCAGGCAACAGAGAGGCAGGCTGAAGGTCTCTAAGCCCCAAACAATTTTCAATGGTCACCATCAACTTGAAAATCTCATTTCTGCCTAAAAGTCTTCTCCATCCTAGTTGAGAGTGTCAAAGCTGCCTAAGTGGTGCGGGCATCCAAATCCCACCCTCTCGAGTTCCGAACAGCATTCAAGATCACAGTAGCTGAAAGAAGTTAATGAAGGGGGGGAAATACTTCCTCTATTGTTTTTCCCATTTGTGCATTTGATAGCACTTTGTGTATCTGTTTGTGCTGCTTCCCCTGTACACAGGAGCAGATTTACCATGAAACAAAGTGTGGTGGCACGGGGCCCCCAATGACGGGGGCCCCAAAATACAGGACAAATATGTGACAACCTGAGCCCTGGCTGGCGGCGCAGTTTCTGGCCAATGGGAGCTGCGGAGTCAGCACTTGGGGCGGGGGCAGTATGCAGAGACACCCCCCCCGGGGGGGGGGGGGGGGCAACAGGGACATGCCAGCTGCTTCCAGGAGCAAAGCAGCGTGGAGGAGGGAGGCAAAGCAGGCAGGGAGCCACCTTAGCCCTGCTGCTGGCATGTCTCTGCTTGCTCCTTGTGAGGAGGGGGGCAGCGGAGCCTCCCCCTTACCCTCCCCACCCCCGCCAGACATGCCAGTAGCCGGTCGCTTCCAGGAGTGACGTGGGACCACCGGCCACAGTATGTAGGCTGCCTGCCTGAGCCCTACTGCATCACTGGCCAGGACTTGGGGGCAGGTTGTCACATATTTGTCCTGCATTTTGGGGGGGCCCCCCTGTTGTATGTGTATTAAATAAGTTTTTAGCCCTCATGGTTGGAGTGAAAAGCTTGAAGCGAGTGTATCCTAAAGTTTCAGAAACCAGAAGGTAACTAAAAAGAACATGGCATTTAACACTTGCTTGAGACTTTCAAGACAATTGTGATTTTTGGGGGGCTGACTCCATGGGGTGTGTGTGTGTGTGTTTTTATGCTTGAGACTGGCAATACTGCTTCTTTACCAAATAATTATGGAAAAAGTCATGGGCTGTACTCACGTGCACACAGTATGTTAATGTTCTTACATATTCAAAATCCAAGCTAGTCAAATTCGACATATAGGGTGAAATCCTGGCCCCTCTGAAATCAATGGAAAAACTCCAAGGGCTTCTCACTACTTATTTATACTGCAACCACTTTACCCTACTCTAGTCATGCCATTGTGCTTAAAGTGGATATAAATAGAACGTATTCCCGCTTTAAGGGGCCTTTACACTACCCAAGTGATACAAAGGGGCCTTTGTGTGAATGAGGTTCAGGCCCATAATTCACACTACATTTTTGTTGCCTGCTTAGGGATCTGGTTCAGAGCTTATTGGAGTCAAAAGAAGTCTTTCCCTTGACATCACTACCCTTTGGATGGGGTCCTGGGGATTGTAATGTAGCATTCGATTTCTTGTGTGAATATGCACAATCGCAAGGGAGCATAGTTTATTTTCAACATGCGTTGCACGTGTCCTGGATCTCTGCCATAAACTCTTTCTGAGGAAATTAACTAGGGAATGGGAATGAACATAGTGGAACCAGATTTGTTTTAAAATTCAGATATTCACAGAGCGTTTTGTGTTCAAGCAATTTTCATAGACCTGTAGGGCTGCAGCGGATGTGGAGGTGTCCGTTAATCCATCCTAACTCCCTCCTCCCCAATTTTGTGGGGTAATACACATGTGACTCAAATGCTTGAAGAGAAATACTCGCTCTTTGCTGCTGGATTAGGCTTACTGATTGGGCGAGCTTCTACCATCCCTGCACTATGACTTGAAATGACACACATTGAAGATAATGCTCCATTCAGATTGAGAAGGAGGCACATACCTCTGCAGAAGCTATTGCTTCTACCCTTTAGGTAGGAAAATCGGCCCAATAACTAAAATGAGGGGGGGGGGGAGCTTTTGCTATTTCTTGACAGAACTCCTCCCATATTAAAATCAAACTTTTTGAAAATACAGAACAGAGCACAATTGTTTTGGACGGGAGGGCAAGAGCACAAATATGCAAATCTTTTTATTTTCTGCACCAGTGATTTTCTATTGGCCTTGTGCTTGATGCCCGATAGCGGTATACACTGGAATGCAACTATTATAGATTCAAAATGTCACATTTCGAGATCTTTGCTTGAAAGACAAAGGGTAATTTATTAAGAGGTGCCATTTAGATGGAAGGAACTGAAGGAAGAGCGAGTTTCTACAAAACTGCCAAAAGACGAGAAAATACTGGATCATCTGATAGCCAGGAACCAGCTTTGAATTTCTGACACTGCCCTTGAGGAATAAGAAATAGAGGCGAAGGACAAAAAAGAAAAAATGAAGTTTTTTCTTAAATACAGTGGCAATAAGAAACTGAAAACATTGTGGTAAAAAGAGATGACTTCTTCTCTGACAACCAGGAAATGATAAGAATGTAATTTGTAAGAGCTGTTAAATTGCCACCAAAATTGTATGTTGGATGGAGAAATTACAGACAGAAAACCTTCAAAAATATACTGTCATCCCTGTCTTTCTCAGAATAACCCCTGAAAATGAGACTGGACAATGAATAGAGCAGCAGAGAAATGTATCTGAGATCGTATAAAAACGGGTAGTAAAAGAATCTGATGCCTGCAGAACAGGTGCTGACCAAATTGGAAAGCTCTACTCCTGATTCCTCACGTGCCACAGAATAAAAATGTCTGTGCACACTTTGTCTCCAAAAAATGTAAAACCGCAAACCCATTTTTTGTTTCTGAATAATATATACAGCGCTGCCTTCGAGAAAACACAGGGGCATTTCCATATAAATAGGCTAAACTGAGCCGCACTCAATGCTGGGCAAGGGGCTTGAGCATCTTGGAGCTGATTCAATTGTTGTTCATTGTCTGCCCCTCCAGAGGGAATTTTCCAGCCAACTTTCAAGGCAGAGGGAGTGTTGAGGGACAAACTCAGCAAGAAGTGGTATATACAAGGTGGAGAAAGAAGACTACCTGATCCTTCCTAACATAGGGCCTAAAGCTGTTGTCCCTTTTAACGCAGGGAATCTCCCACTGAAATCAATACCTTTTGGCTGGTAAGAAAGAGGCTGCTAGTGCAGAAAGTTGCATGTAATACTCCCTTCTTCACACCTGGGGTCAGCCTTTAGCATGCGAGGGGAAGTTGTGGGGAGAGGGGGAGAAGGGAAAGAAAGAAGAGAAGGCGATTCTGTGGTGGTGGAGGTGGAAAGGAGGGGGCATGAGGGTGAGACAGCGTGGGTGATAAAGACTGGATGCAGCACTAACAGCTAAATGATAAAGGCTTCAACTTCACTGATAAAGATGCTTTGTTTGTTTGTTTGCTGTTAACAAAGAACAAACAAACATGCACTGGCTATAGGATGCTTGTAGTGCTTCCTGTGAATTGCTCCCTCCTTTTCATGTACTGAGAGACCCGCCGAGGGTGATCACCTAGTCCGAATTGGGTGGGACTGTTCCGAAATGCAGAGTTCAAGTCCCGGTCCTAGGCTGAATGACTCCACTACAGAATTTGTTCCCTGTGGTACCTGCCCAAGCGAGGCTTGGGGTGGCGCCAGCCTCTTCCCAGTGGCCCACCTCAGCCCCTCCTTGCCACAAGGCCCTGCCCCTGCTCCTTTTCTTCTCTGCGAGGCTTCACTTCCAGCCAGGCTGGAAGCCAAAGCTAGGCCATAAGAGCTGCTGTGGGGAGCCCTGGACCCTCAACCTGCCCTAGATGGTGCACGTCAGGGACACAGGCTGGGGGCTGCCCTTAAGCACCCCGCCCAGGGCTTGGCATAGGGCTCTTTGTACAGATTGTGGCTACCCACTGCTCCATAACACACCTAGCAAAGAGTGTGTTATACCAGTGTTGTCAATTTGTTTTTAGGTACAATTCAAGCCTGTAAGCACTTGATGCATATCCAGAAACTCATCTGTTCATCCAATCGCTTGAGGAGAGAGTGGCTGGAGCAAGGGAGCTAAGAGGGTAATTTCTGTGCATTCTGAATGGATCGCAGGGAAAAGAGGAGTTCATTATTTCAGTGATAAGATTTGTACACTATACTATCAGATGTGCTCAAGAGCTTTGGATGGGTGGATTTTCTAATGACATTGAAATGAAATAAATACTATGTTCAAGGTTGAGCTTGATAGATTATGGGAGGGGATGGTATGATTGCGTACAATGGCCCATGGCCCCTCTGCAACTGCATGTAGCAAATATCTCCAGTGCCTGGAGATGGGACAGTAGAGGGTGAAGGCTCCAAGTTACTACAGTAAATTCTTTCCCTGGTGTCTGGCTGGTGGGTCTTGCCCACATGCTCTGGGTCTAACTGATCGCCATATTTGGTGTCAGGAAGGAATTTTCCCCAGGTCAGACTGGCAGAGATCCTGGTGGGTTTTTACCTTCCTATGGAGCATGGGTCACTTGCTGATTTGAATTAGAGTAAATGGCGGATTTGCTATGACTGGAAATCTTTACATCATGATTTAAAGGACTTCAGTAACTCAGCCAGAGATTAGGGGTCTATTACAGGAGTGGGTGGGTGAGGTTTGGTGGAGTGCGATATGCCAGAGGTCAGACTAGATCCTGATGGTCCCTTCTAGCCTTAAATCTGAGTCTATATTAGGGATGTTAACAAGAAGACTGAAAATCGGTAAAAATAGATCTTGAAGCATTATTCATTAGAAATCTATGCATGCACACACAACATACACATGCTGCCCGGCCGCCAAAACAAACAGTGAGAGTTCCAACGTCAGAGCCAGGAGATGAGCTCGGGAACAGTTACTTGCTTTAGTCTTCAGATGTATGAAATATGAGATTTGTTCTAATGCAAACAAATCACTAAGACCCATCAAATCTCAATTTTTCAAGGACAGGGATCATTGTATTTATGTAAAACCAAATTTTTAGTCATTAAGGCTGCTCCTAAAACCTAGTTTATTTTATTTTAGTTTTTTTGCATGATGATAGTAGATCAGGCCTTTCTGTTTAAATCCCTAGAATAAAAGTCTAACGCTAAGTGAGATGTTGCAATCTGTACTAAGAAAATCATGGAAATGAATTATTTCCTAAAGGTTTTTAGTATGTATATACACCTGCTGTTCAGTGTTGCAAGATGCAGCGTCCATGGCAAAATGAAATTAACAAGAGTCTGTTGTTTGTCAGAACCCTTTAGCCTGCAACAAAGCTCTCAAGTATCAGGTCAGATTCCTACTGCTACTGGTGCTTAGTCTCCGCTCTGACTCGCCATCTCAGAGTGCTGGTGGCGTTAGCATTTTAATTTATATTTGAGTGAGGACAAAACTAAATATATGAGCACATGAGAGTCGGACACATTAAAACCCAAGAAAATTAAAATGAGAAACCAGAAATGAGGTGCAATCATCCAGAACAGACCAAACAGAAGGCTAAGAAATGCCTTTAGACACTTCCTACAATAACAGTTTTTACTTTCATGTCCTTGGGAGACTGAGACCACAGCTGGAAAAGTCGGACAAACTTTTTTTTTTCTTGACAGATCACCAAATGTGAAGCCTTAATTGCCTGTGGACAAATTATGATGGGGGGGGGGGGAAGGGGAATCCCTACCTTGCTCTGCACACAGATAGAAAAGGCGAGGTCTTGGAAATGGTGCATAAGAAGGAGCAGTATGATTTGGACAAAGTCCTGATTGAGGGAAAGGGAAGAGTTAATCTTTGGTATCTAGTTCTGGCTAGTAGGTTTAGTCCTCTCAATCTTCCAGGAGTCCGATTTCTCTTATGTAACCTAAGTTTCACCTCACTTTCAAAACCACTTGCTTACAAAATCAGACCTAAAACTACAGAAGTGTTACAGCACATTATTACTGACAGGTTTCAGAGTAGAAGCCGTGTTAGTCTGTATCCGCAAAAAGAACAGGAGTACTTGTGGCACCTTAGAGACTAACAAATTTATTAGAGCATAAGCTTTCGTGGACTACAGCCCACTTCTTCGGATGCATATAGAATGGAACATATATTGAGGAGATATATATACACACATACAGAGAGCATGAACAGGTGGGAGTTGTCTTACCAACTCTGAGAGGCCAATTAAGTAAGAGAAAAAAAACTTTTGAAGTGATAATCAAGCTAGCCCAGTACAGACAGGTTGATAAGAAGTGTGAGAATACTTACAAGGGGAGATAGATTCAATGTTTGTAATGGCTCAGCCATTCCCAGTCCTTATTCAATCCTTTGTTGATTGTGTCTAGTTTGCATATCAATTCTAGCTCAGCAGTCTCTCTTTGGAGTCTGTTTTTGAAGTTTTTCTGTTGTAATATAGCCACCCGCAGGTCTGTCACTGAATGACCAGACAGGTTAAAGTGTTCTCCCACTGGTTTTTGAGTATTATGATTCCTGATGTCAGATTTGTGTCCATTAATTCTTTTGCGTAGAGACTGTCCGGTTTGGCCAATGTACATGGCAGAGGGGCATTGCTGGCACATGATGGCATATAAAACTATAATACCCACCTGCTGAAGTGAAAAAACAGATTGACAGAGCCAGACGAGTACCCAGAAGTCACCTCCTACAAGACAGGCCCAACAAAGAAAATAACAGAATACCACTAGCTGTCACCTTCAGCCCCCCAACTAAAACCTCTCCAGCGCATCATCAGAGATCTACAACCTATCCTGAAAGATGATCCTTTACTCTCACAGATCTTGGGAGACAGACCTGTCCTCGCTTACAGACAACCCCCCAACCTAAAGCAAATACTCACCAGCAACCACACATCACTGAACAAAACCACTAACCCAGGAACCTATCCTTGTAACAAACCCCGATGCCAACTCTGTCCACATATCTATTCAAGTGACATCATCATAGGACCTAATCACATCAGCCATACCATCAGGGGCTCGTTCACCTGCACATCTACCAATGTGATATATGCCATCATGTGCCAGCAATGCCCCTCTGCCATGTACATTGGCCAAACCGGACAGTCTCTCCGCAAAAGAATTAATGGACACAAATCTGACATCAGGAATCATAATACTCAAAAACCAGTGGGAGAACACTTTAACCTGTCTGGTCATTCAGTGACAGACCTGCGGGTGGCTATATTACAACAGAAAAACTTCAAAAACAGACTCCAACGAGAGACTGCTGAGCTAGAATTGATATGCAAACTAGACACAATCAACAAAGGATTGAATAAGGACTGGGAATGGCTGAGCCATTACAAACATTGAATCTATCTCCCCTTGTAAGTATTCTCCCACTTCTTATCAACCTGTCTGTACTGGGCTAGCTTGATTATTACTGAAAATTTGCTTACTTTTCATTTTTGCCATACAATTATAAAATCAATTGGAATATAAATACTGTACTTACATTTTGGTGTGTAGTCTATAGAGCAGTATAAACATGTCATTGTCTATATGAAATTTTAGTTTTGTACTGACTTCGCTAGTGCTTTTTCTCTAGCCTTTTGTAAAACTAAGCAAATATCTAGATGAGTTGATGTACCCCCAGAAGATCTCTGCATACCCTCAGGAATACACGTACCCGTGGTTGGGAACCACTTGTCCAGGTAGGAGGGTTGGGTAAATTATTTTACAGCATTGCCATGAAAGATGGCACCTTGGACTGTGGGCTGCTAGGATACATAACTATTTTTCAATCTTATTTCTAGCAAAGTTATTTAAAGTAAAAGAAAATAAATGGGAGGGGAGTACTTTGGGCTTCCCCCCACATTTTAAGCATCTCTTTTTAGGAAACAGAACATGTATTTGTAAATAATACCCTCCAAGTTTTATAGAATTCAAAAGGTTGGGAGAGTTTTTAAGGAGATACAAACATTTATTTGCTGGAAACTGTGTACTATAAATAATATGCTATTTTCTGCTGCTATTGTATGTATCGTAGGCCAGAAAAGATATAGTATTAAACTCATATTGAATTCTCATTTTCCAGCAGTTAGGGCTTTGTTTGCCAAGATTTGCGTGAAGTTTGAAAAGTTGTGCTGAAGAAGCTCACTGACAAAGTGAAGCAACTGAAGTGTGTGTGTGTGTGTGTGGGTTGGTTGGTTTTTTTTTGTTTTTGTTTGTTTTTTGAGATGTTGGCTAGTGCCTAGAGCTTCCCATGGGAGGCAGGAGACTTGATTTCTAATTCTATGCAGCTAACAGGCTATGGGTCCAATCCTGCACTAGGTTTGCCATTGTCTCCAATAAAGCAGGAGCATGTCTGGTATTTCTTTGACCAAGGAACCTCTCATCTCTATACTTCACTCTTCCCATTTTACAGATGGGAAGAGTGAATAAAAACCTCCACATAGAGTATTGTGAATGTGAATATCTCCAAAGGAATTTGCACTTCTCTATATCTTTCATCTAACATTTTCAATCTATTAATCATAATGTAATTTCATGATATTTACAACCGGGGGCCAAAATCATGGGTAATACAAATTTGCGTTCCCCCTGCGCACGGAGTCAGTTCAGTTACCCACCAGCATGAGTGATGCTGGTGTGTAGACACAATAGTACACAATGAAATGCCTTAATGCAATTGTTATGGTTTTTGCTGGTCCCCACCACCCCCAACCAGTTCTGAATCTGTTGACGTTCCAGCTTCAGTCTGCTGTGCGTGCAGAACATGACTGCCCAGTCTCACATGGATAATGCAGGGAAATGTTGGGGTGGGTAGCAATGAGGGGTGCTGAATGCTGTAACCCCCCTGGAAACCACTTCAAGCTGGGGGTGCAGCAGCACCTACGGTAGCAATCCTCCCAGCTTACACCAGCCAGGACCTTGTGACCACCCCTGTGTGCGCCCTACAGGCGAAGGGGCTCTGTACCCCCCCTGCTCTGTGTGAAGCCAGACCCCGCAGGCTGTGGGGCCGGGGTTTGGCACTGGAGGGCCGCTCTAGCCAGGGTGTCGGCGCAAAGGAGTGAGAGATGCCAACCAGCAGCCCTGAGTCCCAAGCGCTTTACCAGGCACCACTTCACACCCCCACCCAGCGCCCCCCAGTGGGGCAGGCAGGTCCCGGCTCTGCCCCCGCCCGGGTGGGTGGGAGGGAGGAGCGCTGCCTAGAAGCGCTGTTCTCACAGTCCAGTCTCCTGGCGGGTGACGTCAGCAGTTCTGCCCCGCCCGCCCGCCGCGGAACAGGGACCCAAGGGGAGGTGGCCGAGGCCTGTGACGCGTCGTCAGGGGCAACAGGGGACGCCGTCTCGGGCGGGTGGGCTGGGGAGAGACGCGCTGCTTCCGGGACACGCTCTGGGGGGCGGCTCAGTGGAGGGGCCTTAGCACCTGGACTCAGGAGGGGGGGCTCAGCACCTGGACTTCCCGGGGGGGGGGTTTCAGTGGGAAGGGGCTCAGCACCTGGACCTCCCGGGGGGGGGGGTTCAGTGGGGAGGGGCTCAGCACCTGGACTCGGGGGGTTCAGTGGGGGGGCTCAGCACCTGGACCTCCCGGGGGGGGTTCAGTGGGAAGGGGCTCAGCACCTGGACCTCCCGGGGGGGGGGTTCAGTGGGGAGGGGCTCAGCACCTGGACCTCCCGGGGGGGGGTTCAGTGGGGAGGGGCTCAGCACCTGGACCTCCCGGGGGGGGGGTTCAGTGGGGGGGCTCAGCACCTGGACCTCCCGGGGGGGGGGTTCAGTGGGGAGGGGCTCAGCACCTGGACCTCCCGGGGGGGGAGTTCAGTGGGGGGGCTCAGCACCTGGACTCAAAGAGAGGATTGGGGGGTCTCAGTGAAAGGGGGGCATCAGCTCCTTGACCCTGGGGGTGTTTCTGAACTGTGTGTCTCTCTGCTCCTGAGCTCAGGCGGGGGTCTCTGTGCTGTGAGGGTGGGGAGGGGGGCATCGTCTGGTCTTGGGCCCTACCTGTTGTCCTCTTGTTAGAATTCAAATCGCAAGGAAATGGTTTTTATTGTGTCTTTTGAAATGAATAAATAAAGCTGTTCAGAGGGATCCCAGAGAGCTCTCTGTTCAGCCCTGTGTGTTGTGGGTTCCCTGGCCTGTTGGTTGTTTAGTGGGGCAGGGCTGTGGGTTTGTTCATGAACGATTTATTTCCACTAGCCGTGGGTACAGGAGAGTGGATTGGCTTTATATCTCAGGTTATTTTGTGGCAGATACTTTTGATAAGTTACTCTTGTAAATTAACAGGAAGATCATCTCTGGGGTCCATGCAGCAGGTGACCGTTGGTCTTAAGGGCTGTGTTCTGTGGCAGGGGTTGCTTGGAGGTGAAAGGAGGGCGATCAAGATCACCAATAGCAGCAGTAGAAGCACCGGGATTCCACCCGGGGACCAGTATTATTAGCCAGCAGGTTGATGAATAGCAAGATCAGGATGCCTGGGAACACTAAGACTTTAGACCCTCGTTATTTTGTGCTCATAAGACCATTGCCCATCCCCACACAGAAAGGTGTAAAGGTCCAAGCTAGAAGTAGCACGGTTTATAACTGCTGGGAATCCACAAGGGAGCAAATGTTTTGGGAGAACTACCACAGGAGACACAAGCAACTCACTCAGCATGGATATTGGACACCCAGCTGGAAACCTTACCAGGAGCTTGGAGAAATTCTCTACCTAGAGCCAAAGAAACTCACCCTCCACTATTTAGGACAGATGCCCCAGGTAAGAACATAAGAAAATTCCTCTTCTGAATTATTAACTTTTTAATTTTTTTCATTTCTGGTTTTAATAGCAAAGCAGAGAGGATCATCTTGTAAGTAAATTGTAGAGGCACATTCCACTGGAAAAGAATAGTCAATTTTTGCTTAGAGACCAAAAGGCAGTGTGAAACGTGCTGTGCCAGCCTATTAATCAATCATTCCAATATGATCAAATTAGTAATGACACCACAGAACATCAGTAGAAAAATTAGACCAGAGGAAAGTGCTTTGACCTTATATTTTGCAGTTTAAGAACAGAGAAGAGCCTTTTAAACTTGGTCTTTGGAGGCTTTAGTAAGAGCAGTTTCAGTAGAGTGGAGAAATTAGAAAGACGATTGGGGGGCGTGGGATCCAAGAGAAAACTGGGGTAATGGGAATATACAGCATTTTTAAGGAGAGGTAACCAGATCATTCTTGAAAACGGAAGGGAAGGAGCAAATAAAGAGAAAATGACTGAGGATGAGGGAAGGATGAGCTAGGAATCGGGAAATGATGGGGTCTCGGGGATGGGACAATGGGTTGGAAGTTGAGCATAAGAGGGACACCTCAGAATTGGAGATGGGTGATGGAGCAAAGGAAAAGTCTGGGGGATGGGGGTTAGAATTGAGGAGAGCTGTTAGAGAGGTGGTGTGAAAGCTCTGGTATCAAGTAGAGATACAGATGTACAGTTTTAGATGTTATCGCAGCATATTTTATGTTCTAAAATGTGTCTGTATTTGAGTTCGTAGAAAGTCTGCTATGGTTAACTATGATTATTTATATGCTACTTTGACTGCCAGTGTAATTCTCACCTCCTACTGGTCTCCTTTTGCTGTTACACAGGCGCTCGGTAAGGGGGTCTTACTCTTCCATAGGTCCCTTTTACTGTCTGATTTAATGATTGAGTTACGAGGCCAAAAATATCATTTGCTTGGTTGCCAACACTTGAGAGTCAATTGCAAAGTCCCACCGTTTGCGTTTGTTTTCTTCACTGTTGTTGGTTCATGCAAGGAAATCTATAATTCACTGAGTTGTTGTTTATGCTCTCCTCCAAGCGAAGCAACATTTCTTGTCTGAATATTCCCAGAATGGAGTCATCTTTCTCTCTCTGACTTTGCAATTATAAAGCAAGCTATAGTGACTGTGTCCCAGATCCACGAAGGGATTTAGGTGTTGCTTAATTTTCTGCACTGATTGTGTGTTGGAATACATATACTGCTTAAAGTTTTGGATGGAATGTTTTTAAAGCTCTAAACAGAGATTGGCTCTCATGCACTATATTTGACTGAGCCTCTAACATCCTATCATCTTGAAAGGGAAAAGGCTTTTGGTTCTATGGGTATGTAGGTGTACAGCAAGTTTTGCTAGTATTTTTGCCCATGACACTATTTTTGCCTTTATAGCATGTAACCACTGAAATGCCCTTCCCTCAGACCCTAGAAGTACCTTTTACATTTAGATATTCAGCAGCAACTGCTGATTATTTAGACTCCTACACTAATCTTGAAACTCAATGGTAATTTTGCACAGAAGATGACGGTTCTGGAAAGAAATTTGAACTCTGCTGATTGAGATTTGAACTAAATGAGCAGGTTAAAATGTATAATTTCTATGAAGAGTAATTTGATCTAAACCAGGTAGGTGCATTGAAAATACTGCATATGATGGTAGCAGCTTAAATTAGAGGTTTTCAGAGCCACTAAGGGAATTTAACCATTCAACTCCCATTCATTTATATGGGCACTGTGTGCCTAAATCCCCTGCTCAGCTTTGAAAATCTCAACCTAATTATAGCATAAAACATGATTTTACTCCCAAAAGCCTACAAGTCCTGAAGAATGGCCATATACTTGATTATTTTGTAATTCAGTATGTACCTGATGACTGCAGACATGAGAACTATACTTTTTTACCACTGGGTGAGTGAGAGCAGTAGTCTTCCTAGAAATGAAAAGCTTAATCTCTTCAATGAATATATTTGCTCCCCAAAATTAGCATTTGTTTTGATCACCAACATGGCCAAAGAATAATGATGGTGAATAACAGGAATGTCTGTAAACAGCAAAACTCTGTAACCCTCTGGATTTAATAGGACTTGAGTTGGTGCTCTCCTGTGAGCTATTATCTATTGACAACCATTACTTCCTAAATTGAAAAGCTCCTAAAATGGGCTAAAAGTGATTGAGGACTTATTATGAAGTGATTACATAGGAAGATATGGGCATAGGGTGCAATGATCATTAACTAATTGGACATCTAGGATATTATTTAAGTGATTGGTGGTGATCAGTATGATTCTAGCCAACAAATATGTCAAAATAGCTGTATTTTTTTCTGTTTGTTTCTGCATTATTATTATTTAAGTAAATCTGTTCTCCCTGGATATTTACAGCTGGTTCTTGAATATTTTAGCTTTTGCCCATCTGAAAAATCTACTCTTTCATCCTTAAATAACTATTTGGAATGTGTTGTCTACCTTACAATGAAAACAGTAAGGCCATGTCTACACTACAAAGTCAGCTTATGTTCTGTCAATGATGATCCACTGCTGTAATTAAACCACTTTTGCATGTCCACACAACGCTCCATATAATGGTAGATCGCGTCCACAGTTGGTGCTCTTGCATTGACAGAGAGGCCAGAGCACTGTGGGTACCTATTCCACTGTGCAACTCACCACCATCTGCCGCTGGGTGTTCTGGAAAGGGTTCACAGTGACTCATGGGAGCAGGCTCACCATCCCATCATGCAGTTTTCTCCGTCCCAGCATTCCATGGGCTTCTGAGTACGTTTCACGCTGCTTTTCGACAGCTCCTGTAAACTGCGCACCCACCATTTCTGTCTCAAAGTTCGGATCCTACACTGCTGTCCAATATTGTGATGAGCATTATGAACACAATGCAGCTGATCCTGCAGTATTTCATGAGCTCCAAGTCTGAAAATGACTGCATGGTGTCTGCCCTGCTGCATGCCATGGAAAGAAACGATTCAAGATTGCTGCTGACATTCACGGAGTAGCTGCACACAGTGGACTGTCAGTTCTGGGCGCAGGAAACAAGCACTGAGTGGTGGGATTGCATCATTATGGGATGGGATGACGAGCAGTGGCTTCAGAAACTTCAGGTGTGAAAAGCCACTTTCCTGTGTGTGGAGCTTGTCCCTGCCCTCCCGCACAAGGACACCAGAACGACAGCTGCTGTAACGGTGGAGAAGCGAGTTGGTATCCCTGTGTGAAAGCTGGCAACTCCAGACTGCTACCAATCAGTCGCGAATCAGTTTGGAGTTGGGAAGTCCACCGTGAGGGTTGTAGTGATGCAAGTGTGCAGGGTCATTAATCGCCTCCTGCTACAAAGGACTGTGACTCTGGGAAATGTACGGGAAATAGTGAATGGCTTTGGAACAATGGGATTCCCAAACGGCGGTGGGGCAATAGATGACATGCATATCCCCATTTTGGCCCCAGACCACCTTGTGACAGATTGTCAACAGAAAGGGCTACTTTTCTATGGTCTTGTAAGTTTTTTGGTGGATCACCTGGTTTGTTTCACTGACCTCAACGTGGGGTGGTCAGGGAAGGTGCATGATGTACCCATCTTCAGGAACACTGGCCTGTACAGAAAACTTCAAGCAGGGACTTTCTTTCCAGACCAGAAGATTCCAATTGAGGATGTGGAGATGCCAATAGTGATCCTTGGAGACCCGGCCAACTCCTTGTTCCCATGGATTATGAAGCCTTACACTGGAAACCTTGACCGCAGCAAGGAGCGCTTCAACGACAGGCTCAGTAGGTGCAGAATGACTGTTGAATGAGCCTTTGGCTGATTAAAGGGTCGCTGGCGCTGCCTTTTTGGCAGGTTAGACCTCAATGAGGAAAATATTCCCATGGTCATAGCAACCTGCTGTGCTCTGCATAACATTTATGAAACTAAGGGGGAGAAGTTTCCACAGGGGTTGAGCGTTGAGGTAGATCGTCTGGCTGCTGATTTTGAGCAGCCAGATACGAGGGCTGTTAGAGGGGCTCAACAGGGCGCTATTTGAATCAGGGAGGCTTTAAAGGAGCATTTTGACAATGAACCCAAGTAATATATCTGTCTGTGATGCATTTAGCCAGGCATTGTTTTCTTGCACTGTAGTACGAACCTTGTAATGACTCGGTGTGTGTGTGTTAATTTTACAATGCTGATGCACTAATTGCCACTGTGTATGAATTTCAGCAGCAATCACCATTTGTAGGACACAAAGATTTCTTATCTTTCTATAAGTTCATTTTTATTCAGCAGTGATATGTTCTGCAAGGGACATGAAAATGAAAAGCACATTTTCAAATGAGGCTCTCGCAGTTGGGTGTATGTCCAGCTGTCATTGTGATACACGTCCCTTGGGGGTGGAGTGCATGAGGTACTGAGATGGCCCAGGAACACGTGAGGAATGTGCGGGGAGGATTGTAGGGAGGGTATGAAAGGCAGTTCTGTATGGGCTGCAAGGGAAGACGAGCATGGATGTGTTCTGTCTGCAGTTCAGTCAGGGACCTTAGCATGTCTGTTTGGTCCTGTAGCAGCTGTATCATCTACTCCTGCCCCTGCTTCCTCTCCTGGCTATCCATATGCAGTTTCTCATTGATAGCCTCTCTCCATGCTCTCTGCTTGCAATCAGAAGCATCAGAGGATTGCAGCACCTCCTGGAACATGTCTTTCTTACACCTCCTATTTTGTCTCCTTATGTGATGGAGCTGCTCACCTGGTGTGCAGGAGGAGACCATCAAGGGCATATCTGTAGATGCTAAAGAAACAATAGACAGAGGCACTATTGTTAGTGTACTCACAGCCTTGATTAAAACAAGCTATAAACACCACTTTCTCACTTCCCCTTGGCAGACACACAGGTGGGAGCCCCAGCCATGGTCAGTTTAGCCCAGGGAGGGGAAGGGACAAGTTGGGACGAGGGGGAGGGTTTCCACAGGGGTATCACTACAAGCACCTTGGGCCATTATTCTGAGTACTGGTACCATTTTCCATAGACAGAGGTGATAGCAGCTGATATTTTGCTCATGAGGGTAACTGAGGATGCAATTTGAAGCTCCTGCTTGCGTTTGGCTACAGACCGGGTCTGTATACTGCTCGCCTATGTGCTGCTTTGTTGCCTGCAGAAATAATTGCTGATTGGCACGGCAAAGTTTCCTACAGCGGGGGAAGAAACAAGGCATCCCTCCCAAGAAACCTTCAGCAGAGGATTGTGGAGTACCTCCAGGAAAGTTTTCCTAGAGATCTCTAAGGAGGATTCCTGGGACATCCCGGTGTGCATCAGCAAACTTTTCTGCAGGGCTCCCTCTGCCTGGCTGCACGGGGAACAAGAAACAGATACAAATGGTGCCTGTGTTTGGTTATTTCAATCCCTCTTCCAACCTGATTTAAAAAAGCACAGCTCTATCTCATGTCTCCCTGCAGTATCAAAGCACAATGAGTACTTACTGGAGCTCCCCACTCCTGCATCAGGCGTGCCAGAGCCAGAGTGCTGGGACTAGCTAGACCCCTGCGGAGTTGTTAAGAGGTCCTGGCTCGCCATGCCACCGGATATCCCTGTCTCATGTCCCCTATCCTTCTCCAACTCCACTTCTTCATCCATCACGTCATCCTTGGGGTTCACTTCGCTGGCCATTGTCTCCAGTCCCCCCCCAAAGTATCTATGGGGCTCTTGGCCATGGAAGTGGGGTTGCCACAAGGATGACTCCTTGTAGGAGTGGCATGTCTTTGACAACACATCAGAGTGATGATTGGCCTCCCTTGCCTTCTGCTACGCCAGTCTCAGCTCCTTGATCTTGGCACAACACTGCTGTGTGTCCCTATCGTGCCCTTTCTCATGCCACAAGCAATCTCCCCATGGGTATCAAAGTTCCTGCGGCTTGAGCGGAGCTGTGGTTGCACAGCCTCTTCTCCCCACAGACACAGCAGATCCAATAACTTCAGTGTACTCCAGACAGGAGCATGTCTGCTGCAGACAGCTGGCATGGGCAGCTGGGCAGATGTGATGTGAGCGCTCCATGTCAAGCAAACAGGAAGAGGAATTTCAAAAATTCCCAGGGCTTTAAAGTAGGAAGGGCACATGCCTGTATACCTGACTGCAGGGCAGCAGAATTCAAACTGGTGACCAGAGTGGTCACAATGGGCAATGTATGACACTTCCTGGAGGCCACTTAGAGTGACATAAGCAACCCAGTGTCTACACTGACACTGCGTCGCTCTAATTACTCTATAAGCGCTACGCCTCTCGTGGAGGTGGTTTTATTATGTCAATGTAGCAGAGCGTTAAATCGGCAGGAGGAGCATTGTAGTGTGTACACCTCCACAGTCAGGTCGACGTACACTGCCTTATATTGACTTAACTATATAGTATAGACAAGGCCTAAGTAAACCCAGGCAATCAGACTAAAGAATTCCATTTGTCTGTAATCAGCTGGAACAAAATGAACACTTCCAAGCCACAGCCAATATTAGTTTAGTTATAGATGGAGCTTTAAAAGGTTTAGTATTTGGGTATAGAATAGGGTTGCCAACTTTCTAATTGCACAAAACTGAACACCCCTAGGCCCTCCCCTTCCCTGAGGCCCCACCCCCCACTCACTACATTTCCCCCTCCCTCAGTGGCTCACTGTCCCCCACCCTCACTCACCTTCACTGGGCTGGGGCAGGGGGATAGAGTGCGGGAGGGGATGAGGGCTCTAACTGCAGGTTTGGGCTCCGGGCTGGGCCAGGGAGTTGGGGTGTGGGAAGGGCTGAGGGCTCTGGCTGGGGGTGTGTGCTTTGGGGTGGCGCTGGGGATGAGGGGTTTGGGGTACACCAGGGGGCTCCAGGCTGGTGGGTGGCTCAGGGCTGGGGCAGCGGGTTGGGGCACGTGCTTACCTTGGGTGGCTCCCGGTCAGTGGCACAGCAGGCTAAGGCAGGCTCCCTGTCCTGGATCAGGTCCAGCTCCTAAGCAGGGGGCCAGGAGGCTCCATGCGCTGCTCTCTCGCCGATATGCACCGCCCCCACACACCCCAGCTCCCATTGGCCATGGTTCCCGGCCAATGGGAGTGCAGAGCCAGTGCTTGGGGTGGGGGCAGCACGCGGAGCGCCGTGGTTTTTCTCCCCCCAGGAGCCAGACCTGCTGGCTGCTTCCGGGACATAGCGCGATGCCAGAACAGGTAGGGACTAGCCTGCCTTAGCCCTGCAGCAGCCCGCCAACCAGACTTTTAACCACCTGGTCGGCGGTGCTGACCAGAGCCGCCAGGATCCCTTTTCGACCAGGCATTCCGGTCAAAAACCAGACACCTGGCAACCCTACTTTAGAAGACATGGGGGGCCTGCATTCTCCTAATCCACTAAGGTTTTATTATCTATGGGCAGCTGGGTGGCCCAATCCCACGTTGGAGCCTCTGATGTCTACAGGAGTTAAAATGCCTTGGCATTCCAATTACCCCCACAATGTCAATGTTTTTTAGATGTGGCCTAAACAGGCCTGCTTCATACTTCTGTCCCTAGTTTTTGCCCCAATCCACTCTATCAGTTTAATTAGGCAACCAAATGGGCCACTTATCCCCTCCAGAGCTTCTTTCCTGGTTCCTGGCATTCTGCCTTATACAATTTGTAGGGCTCCTCCAGAGGGGAGTATATTTCAGCATTGCACCCAATTTAAATTCATATCTAAATGGCACGATTGACCCCTTTTTAAAGCATCCATTACATATACAGTTGAAATAAGTTCATTTGGTTTTAGGTGTTGTTTCTTTCTCTCTCTCCTTCTCTCAAAATGTCGGGCACACACTAAGCAGACAGGACTGATTCATTGAAAGTCAAGGAATGTCACTTTCCAGACAGCATTTTTGATTTCCTAAGTGTCCAGAGCAGTGTGTTAAAGGTCTTTTTGTGATTCCTTGGTGTAACAGTGCGTGGTGATAGTAGTCACCTTTTATCATCTTCATATAGTTTCTTTTTCATTAATTGCTGTAACAAATCCATTTGCAAAACCTCTGGGGTAGCTTGTTGACTTTTTACATGAAAGAAAGGTGGCCTTTTTGACCAAGCCTAAAACAATCCAATTCCACAGAATTTGCAGTATCATTAATGTCCCAGCCTACTCTGTACTTGTGATAAGAGTATGTTCTGTAATTGTGTGCGTTAGGTAAATAGGTCACTAGATAAGATTGATAACAGCGTCAGCAAAGAAATGTTTTCAACTAGCATTGGAGAAGAAAACTGAGCAATTTCTTTGGCTAGAAATTACACTGGTGTTATTCACATTGCTATAGTTAGAGATTTGTCAGGGTTTCCATTACGAATCCTTATTTTTCAGAGGACTTGTACTCCACTGCAAAAAATTCTCTACTCCAGGCTGAAACTTAGGGACAAATTATGGCCACTCCCGCCTGGGTGTGCTAGAGCAGGGAACTAATGCAAGGAGCCTTTTCCCTCTCAGTTCACCCTCTCAAGGGGCAGTCGTAATTTAACTGCCACTCTGAGGAGAGCAGGAAAAGGAAGGCGGCTGTTGTATTGCCAGAGCATTAGCTGCTCCAGAGGGGGCGGGTTGGGCAGACAGACTGCTCTGGCAAGGAGCACTACCAATGACTTCTGAAACAAGTAGGATGGTGTTTGTACCTCCCTCCTACAAGGTAGTATTATGCCTTAGGCCGACTTAAAAGTCCCAAATGCAAGTAAATATTTAGGACATCGTTTTTCCTTTTGATGCACACAGTATAGTCTGCACAGGAAACCTGAGAAAATCCAGTGTATGTGCTGATCAGTTCAAGTCAGTACGGTTGCAACCATAATACCAGCAAATGCGTGTTTAGTTTAAAAAAAATCTGTACTTTCAAAGGCAGATTTAAGAGTAAATTGGATTTGTTACTAGTTTAATGCATTAAGGGAAATTAAATGATTTGTGTGTATATTCACATTCAGGTCCAAATGCAAAACATGGCACTCATTAAAGGGAATGAATCTACCAAGTACAGAGAAGTTCTACTTTACACTCAAGTATCGTTATATCCCATGGGACATTTTATAATATAAGCCCCTTCTTGCAGTATGCTGAGGCCTCCTGTTTGGTGATGAGTGCTCACAACCCATTGAAATCTGTGGAAATTGATGGCATTCATAGAATTAGGCAGAAGTTTTTGGAAAAATCCAGTCAATATGAAATAATTTTTCTTCTCATCCAGCCAGCTCTACTAATAAGACAGCGGGCTTTACTGGTGAATAATCTTTATAAATATTTTCTAATTTTTTTCTCTTAAAGAGATGTAATATCTATATCAGTGACAGTTTTATCACTGACATTGACATTGGCATGGATTTGGGAAGCCATAACTGGCAAAGCCCTGAAAAGGGTTATTTAGATCATTCCAAATATCTGGCACAGCATGTGAACAGATTATTTGGCTGGTAAAACTGGGTCTCTTCAACATCGAGCCAGTGCTTGTCAGCATTGGGCAAGAGTCTTTGCAGGTTAGTACTTCAGTATTACTTAGAATTAAAGGACCTTGACAGTGTCATGGCATTAGAGTGAGAGCTTTAAAAGAGAAACAATTTTTCATTCAATATTTTTCTTAGAATCGACTTTTTTCCCTATCTTTTCCCCATGTAATACTTTTCCAGATTCCGCACACTGTGGTGAGAGAACCACCAATTCAGGAATTACAGTAGTCCTGTGAGTAGCTGCTTCGATGCAGCCAGAATGCACAGAGAGAGAATGGGGGGCTGTGACTGTGAAGTTCACACTTTTAGCTACTCCAGTTACCCAAAGTTGCTCCCATCGGCCGCTGTGCATTTCAAATGTAAAAATTACTTGGGAATCAAGATGGTGTAATATATTCAGTTACACAAGAATTGTCTGCGGAGTTGCAGCTGCAATGTTCACGTAATGCATGCAAACCAGAGTCAAACCACAAAGCTTTATACTCTAGAAAAAGGGGGATTTCGTGTGTAGAGCTGTCATTGCTAACCCTGATGGGCCGCAAGATATTGCACCTTAAAACTGTCACTGGACCAGGACCAGGGGTGAAAGTAACTTAAAGGACTTACCGGTACTCCGGAGTCATTGGGGGGGCCCTCAACCGGAAGAGGTGGGTGCTTTAAATGAGGATTTAAAGGGCCCGGGGCTGGGGCTGTGGTAGCAGCAGCTGGGAGCCCCGGGCCCTTTAAATCACCCCTGGAGCTACCAGCTGCAGAGGGGGTGATTTAAAAGGCCCGGGGCTCCAGCTGCTGCTACCGCAGCAGAGCCCCGGGCCCTTTAAATCACCATCGGAGGGGGCCCTGGCCTCTGGCGGAGCTTTAAAGGGCCCAGGGCTCCGCTGCATTAGTGGCATCCGGGAGCCCCGGGCCCTTTAAATCACCACCAGAGCCCCACCACCGCTACCCCAGGGCTCCAACAGTGGGGCTCGGGTGGCGATTTTGAAGGGCCCCAGAGGGTAGCAGCAGTGGGAGCCCTGAGCCCTTTAAATCGACAACCGAGCCGCGCTGCCGCAACCCCGGGGTAGCAGCGGCAGCTGGGGGCTCGGCTGGTGATTTAAAGGGCTCCGGCTGCCGCTACCACCCCAGGCCCTTTAAATCGTCCCCGGAACCCTGCTGCCGGAGCCCTGGGGTAGTGGTGGCGGTGCTCCAGCGGCAAGTTAAAGGGCCTGGGGCGGTAGCAGTGGCCGAGCCCCGGGTCCTTTAAATTGCCGCCAGAGCACTGCCACCGCTACCCCAGGGCCCCCGGACGGTAGTGGCAACCGCAACCCCGGATCCTTTAAATAGCCGCCGGAGCCCCGCCGCCGCCTCCTCAGGTCTCCGGGGACGATTTAAAGGGCACGGGGCGGTAGCTGCAGCAGGCGCCCTGGGCCCTTTATATCGCCGCCCGAGCCCCGCCGCCGCTTCCCCGGGGCTCCGGCAGCAGGGCTCTGGCAGCAATTTAAAGGGCCCAGGGCTCCAGCCACTGCTGGGAGTAGGGTGACCAGACAGCAAGTGTGAAAAAGCGGGATGGGGGTGGGGGGTGGGGTAATAGGAGCCTATATAAGAAAAAGACCCCAAAATCGGGACTGTCCCTATAAAATCGGGACATCTGGTCACCCTAGCTGGGAGCCCCAGGCCCTTTAAATTGCTACCAGGGGAAGCTGATCCACCCCGGTACGGGGTACCGGGACGTACCAGCTTACTTTCACCTTTTGGCCAGGACTAAATAAATTATCTGAGAACAATGTAATTTTTAAGGCACATTCCGCATTTTGAGGCAAGTAGTAAACCTTTCTCTGGTGGGTTGCTGTTGTGGTGCTTTGTTTTGTTTTTTAAAATGGCAGTTGTTTGTATGTGCTCAGAAGTTTGGAACCTTAGAAGTACTCCAAAGCAGGAGAAAGAGGTAGACATAGTGCAGGTGAAACTGTCAGCGATTTGATACATGCAATTTATCAAATGGCTTTGCAGTGTATCACCTGGCTATCACCAAAACATATGAGAGATATTAGTTACAGATAATGTAAAACAAAAGAGCAGTTGCAAGCGTGATTACACTGTGATTACAATTTCAGAGTTCATAGTGTCTCATCATAAGATATTTCACTGCTTACTATGTAAATGAAAGGGTACAGTATCTTGTGCCCCTGAGAGACATGGCTGGCTATACATCAAGAAATGTTGAAAGACTTTCATAGCCTTAGTGCACACTGCTTCCATTGCAGAGCTTTTTGTATCATTAAAATGGGTATATGAGTATGCCCAATTTAGGTTTTCATGGAGAATTCCGGTGGCTAACATAGCTGGGTTTTACTGATATTTTGCCTCTGCTCATTTTCTTTTATTTTTAGTATGTAAAATTTTAAACTGTTCTAATTTTTTCTTTGATGTTAAGCAGAGAAACTTTATTTTTTTTCTTCTTTTAAAAACATGCAAAAAAGTAGTTGTTCTACTCAGACAGAAAAGTAACTTGTGGAAGTTAGGCCACTAATCTTTCTCACAAGCTTCATAACCATAACACGTGTGTATGAACGCTTGACATGTTAATCATCAAGTAAGTTAACATCCATTCACGTTATTCATGTGAGGTGGCATCTTAGCTTTACATTTTTTCAAGAAAGCTGGTGTGACCCATTGGCACTTTCTACATTCCCCAAGGTCACATACAGCAACAAGCCACTGAGAACTTGTAATGTAACTAGCAAATGTTTATGTATGGCATTGACCTCCAGTAAGTGGAATCTGACTTGCTCAATGTTTCTGATTATTTTGTCTTCTATTACCATAAATTATATTTGTAAACAAAATAACTTTTTTTTTTAAAAAAGTCGCAATTGAAAATGTGTTTAAAGGGCTTCAAGTAGCACCCCAAACTAGTTACATTTTCTTAACAAAAATTTAACATTTTCTAAAATACCCCAAACGTTAGAATGTCAGGAACTAAACAGTAATGTGATCTAACCATTTGCCCGAAGCCATTGACAATTCTTTGTCTTTCACTATCACCCACCCAACTTACACAGCCTGCCCAACCTTAACTTTGCTCCCTTGTTCGCATTGTATTGGTGATCTATTGTTGGATGCATGGTGCTGGTTTTATATATTGTTTATTAAAAGTGCAATATTGTCTTAGGGAACATAGTCAAAGTGGTAAATAGGAAGATGGATAATTTGGCTGTTTGGTTGGGGGAGAACACGTTTTGGAAATGTAGTGAAAGATGTGACAGGATTTAGCAATTATGTGGATTTGACATCAAAGGAAAGAGAGGAGTCTAAGGTAACGCTAAGTCTGGGAGCTTAGGTGATAGAAAAGATAATGATATTGTCAAAAGTGACAGAAGATGGTTTGAGAGGAAAGATAAGTTCAGTTTTAGACACAGTTTGCCAAATTGAGAGCTGCGTCTAAGTTAGAGTAACATCTTTTTTTCCCCTGGCCCCCTCAATGTATGTATTCCATCAAATTGGGCTCTCCAGACTTCTGTTAGACTACTAATTACTACTTGGATTTATTAAGGCTCTGTCTCCAATACAGGTACTACAGCAGCAGAGCTACAGTGCTGCAGCTGTACCACTGTCGTGCAGACATTTCCTACAGTGATGGAAGGGGTTTTTCCATTGCTGTACTTAATCCACCTCTCTGAGACACACTGGAAGAATTTCTCCATCAACATACTGGTGTGTCCGCTGGGAGTTAGCTTTAGTTAAGCTGACCTATGTCTACACTGGCAACTAAATGACAAACTTTTGTCTTTCAGGGGTGTGGTTTTTTTTGTTTGTTTGTTTGTTTTTTGTTTTTTTAACACCTCTGAAAGACAAAATTTTTGCCGACAACAAGCTCCGATGTGAACCGCTCTTTGTCAGCAGGAGCGCTCTCCTGCCGACAACTCTAACACCACTCGTTGGGGGTGGACGTTTTTTGTCGGCAGGAGAGCTAACAAACAGCGGCTACACTGCGTGCTTTTTAGCGATGTGGCTGTAGTGGCACGGCCCTGTCACTAAAAGTTGCGTAGTGTAGACATAGCCTATGACACTCAGGGGTGTAAAAAATTCACACCCTTGAGTGACATTGCAATGTCAACCTAAATTTTAAATGTAGACGTGGCCTAATGTAGACTCCTTGCCCCTTAACAATGTTTAACTTGTTACATAAAAACCTTGAGTTAAAGAAGAATTATTTAGGTCTGAAAGTCAAGCACTTAAAGGTTAAGAACTGCCAGATTTCCAGTTTCCCTTGCAATCTTAATTCTGTCCCTTATGCATCCATTCTGAGCACTGAATGAGCCTGAGGTCTTATGAAAAATAGTATGTGATCTGGAGGATATATAACAAATTTTAGTTTAGCAACTAGTTAAATGATTACCCATACCACCTTTCTTAGGATTCTTTTAATTTTGATTGCTTAAAGGAAAACACTTGAGTTTAATTTAGTTTTATAGAGTTTTATTAACAATCTTTAACAATAGCAACTAATAATATAGGATATAGGAAGACAAAAATAGTATTGGACTATGATTTGGCTAACAAACTAGAAAAATTGTCATTCTAACCATTCCAGTTTTCAGAATCAAATCACACAATCAGAATAGAATATTAAAACTTATACTCAATTACTATCTTGGAAAGGTGATTTTGTTTAGATTTTTGACTGAGCCCCTCAGAATAGGGCCTCACTTGTGCCAACTGGTTGTCAGCTCCAATGTTGCCAACACAATCAGAGGAAAACAATTCAAAACTTACAAGAAAATTTGGTCAACTACTTACATGCCAGTTCACCAAGATCTCCTTCCAATGGATCTATAGTAGTCAGCCCTTGCTACCTATTTCCCAGTGTCTCATAAGCCCAAGATCTGACTAACACTCCTAACTATCTAACTTAAATGCCTACATTTATGCCAGACTGTACAAATTGAGTGCAGTTCAAAAAGCTTGCGCACTTGTCTCATTTTATGTCTGTAGACACCTAGAACTTGAAAGGCAGTATGAAATCATTAACTATGGTGAACACATGTACAGTGGTCTACAATCTTAGTTAACAACAGTAATTTGTTCAGTTTTAAAGCTACATTACAACAATCTTGATAGGAACATGTTACAAAACAAAGACTTTCACTGTAACACTGACAATCTTTAAAACACATACACAGGCATGTACACATCCTTACTAATTAGGTACAGTTTCAGGAAGTGGTCAGTTGACTGATTTGGGAGGTCACCTAAGAGAAGTCTGTGTTACTTATCACTGGATCATTGTTCAGGTGTCAGTTTTCAGCTCCGTTATCATTCACAGCTAGAGTTGATGGTGCAAACACAGGTGGTGTGAAGGACGGACATAACTATAGTCTTTTTGCCGGTGCACAAGCGGGCAACCTAAATTGCTGGAAAATAGAAAGACAGTTAAAGATGCTTATCGAAGGTAGGTACTTGATGTCACCAAAAGGACTCCAGGTGGCCGGCCCAGGACCTCAATCTTCTCTCTTCCAGGCATCTTCGCTTTCAAAAAGCAAAAGTGCTGAAGGAGACAGGTCATTTTATCCTATTTCTCCTGGGTGGTTCAACTTAGTTCCTCTTTTTGGAGGTGCTGGTGGGGTGACCCATACTTCTCATGAAGATTCAAAATATCCAACTAAAATGAGTTGTCCTCGCTCACTATCCAGTCAGGGAACGTGACGTCAGCTTTTGAGTTCTTACAACTGGACTGACATTTTCCAATCTCTTTTTATGCAACACATTTTCTCACATGCACCAGCTTGTATAAGACAAGTTAGGTCATAACTGTTGGTACAACCATCTCGGGATGTACCTTAAACACTGTCTGATTTGCTCCAGACAGCCATTTACCTCCACAAGTCGCTTTCCATTGCTACGCTACGCTGATGAATTGCAGTTCATTCCTTAACCAAGTTTGTGGTTATGCTTGCTCAAGTTGTAGTTTCTCCATCAACGCTTTGCTGGCTTCTGAAATGTTCAGGTTCATATAACTTCTACAAAGTGCCTATGTATTTTCTGGGTGCTCTTTACACTTATTTTAACAGTCCATTATACAAAGAAAAGTCACTTCAAGAACTGTTATTCCCCAGCAGACTGGAACAACTGTATAAATCATCCATTTCTGTTCTCCTTGTTTTAACAAGGGACCTTGGTGGTATGTATGGCTGAGATGAGCCTATGCAATTTTAACCAAACAGTTACATCTCTCATTATTCCATTTTGTGGTCAAGTGTCCTTATAAACACATTATTTGCTTTTAGTTCCTTTTATTTACTGCCTCTATTAGCACAGGTGTATTTTACTAACTTGATAGCGTAAACATGCTTGATTGCAAATATAACCTTATTTCTTCACTTTATTACTTAAATTAAAAGAAATCAATATGAATGCAACCCCTGTCATTAAAGTTTATATTTTCCCCAAAGTTGTATCATTTATAGTTGACTTTCCTTTTATATCAGTTTTAACTATAATATTATATTCCATCAAATTCCCTATTTTACCACTATATTTGGCACATCATATAATATCTGAATGTTTGATATTAATCTAAATTTTAATTCATTCACTTATTCACAGACTGGGGGAAAGGGGAAGTCTCTTTAGCTGCACCAGCAGTATGTTCTTGCAAAAGGCTGCAGCAACTCTGAAGTTGCTCAGATTATTGAAGAAAACCAGCCGGGAGACTTTGGGCTTTTATTTTCTTAGCCCTCTGTTCTGTCTTTCTAAAAGGCCTCGATGCCTGGGCAATTCTTAAATAGTAATAAATCATAATTCGGGGGCATCCGTTACTACAGATAAGAACATATACTGGGTCAGACCAAGGTCCATCTAGCCCAGTATCCTGTCTTCCGACAGTGGTCAATGCCAGATGCCCCAGAGGGAATGAAGAGAACAGGGAATCATCAAGTGATCCATCCCCTGTCGCCCATTCCCAGCTTCTGACAGAGGCTAGGGATACCATCCATGCCCATCCTGGCTAATAGCCATTGATGGACCTGTCCTCCATGAATTTATCTAGTTCTTTTTTGAGCCCTGTTATAGATCATGTAATTAAAGACTGTATCATCACACATACACACAAGACAGCAGGATTAAGGTTGCAGCCTTAAATTTGGCATTTCCTACCATTTGAGGAACCTAAATGTAGTTTATTCATATGTAACTTCCTAGGTTGGTGGGTTTTTTAAAAAGGAAAAAGATAAACATTTCTATTATGTACAACTATAACAACCTCCCCACAAAGATGATGATAATACTGATAACTAGCTAAGAGCTAAGATTATTGAGCTCAAGTGATAGAGGCCTATGTTTTTTTGAAGCAGAATTTGAGTTCTATTTCTCATGTTCCATATGTGAGATTTAACTGGCAGCTGTGGTGTGCATGGTTTCTGGTTATGTATACACTACAAATTCTCAGCTGTTTCTAGCAATTGTAGAAGAGGAGTGTCAACCCCTGAATGGTGACATAGCTAGATTTATTATGATTTAGTCCCAATACTCAGCACTTTTCCTATTCATAGCTTTGTACAAGCATTAACTAATCCTCACAACCTTAAGATGGATAAGCAAATGTTATCCCCATTTTACACATGAGGAAACGGAATCAGAGAGGTGAAGTGTCTTTCCCAAAGCCATACAACGAGTTAGTGACAAGTCTGGGATTAGAATTCATGATTTCCTGATTCCCAGCTCTTGCGTGTTTGTCCGGACCATGTTGCTTTCTGCTTTAGAATGTAAAACTTAGAAGTGGCAATAACATTTACAAAATATAAATCACAATTGTAGAGACATAGAATAGAAATAAGTCGTGCTAAAAAAAATAATAATCTTAGAATAGGCCATTGTTCTCATTTGGTTAAAAATGGTTACTTTCCTTTGAACACAAATATTAGACTTTAGGTGGTATTCCTGACTTGAGCCTAACTACTTGAGAATAGGAGATGCTCCATAAAATAAAAGGTTTATGATCAGTAAATTAGTTTGACATCTCTCTGGAACAACAGCTATCCAGTTGAGTCCACACAATCTCCATGCTATTAAATTCAGAACAATCTAATCAATTTCAGAAGTTAAATTTCTATTCCTAAAGGCTGCTTCCATAATGAATTAAGGGAAGCATATCAAATGTAATAATACATTGTTATTAAGGTCTTAGTAAACTTGCCAAATGTCAAACTGCTGGAACAGTTATGGTGCATTATACTTGTGTGATTACAGTTTGAATTGTCAATATTGCGAATTGCATTGCTCACTTAGGTTTGGGAATTGATCTGGAATATCACGCCCAAGGCAGGAAAGAAGCACATTACAAAGGTGACACTTTGTGATGAATTTTCAAAACATTAGATTTTTAATGGGTTTAGAGTCTGCTTCTCCTAAGCAGTGCATTAAAAATGCTCTCTAGGATACATGGTAAAAGGAACAGACTGCTCCACCTATTGGCAACACCTCCTGCTCTGCTGGCTGCAGGTGGGAGCTAGAATGACATTTGCTACCATCGCTGGGAGAATTTTGTCAAATAGTAACTTTTGGGAAAGAATGGGAACTGTGTTAGAACAGTTCTTTGATATTTTTAGCAAGTGTAATGATAACACTTGCTTAGAACATAAGAACGGCCGTACCGGGTCAGACCAAAGGTCCATCTAGCCCAGTATCCTGTCTACCGACAGTGGCCAATGCCAGGTGCTCCAGAGAGAGTGGACCAACAGGCAATGATCAAGTGATCTCTCTCCTGCCATCCATCTCCATCCTCTGACAAACAGAGGCTAGGGACACCATTCCTTACCCATCCTGGCTAATAGCCATTTATGGACTTAACCACCATGAATTTATCCAGTTCTCTTTTAAACGCTGTTATAGTCCTAGCCTTCACAACCTTCTCAGGTAAGGAGTTCCACAAGTTGACTGTGCACTGCATGAAAAAGAACTTCCTTGTATTTGTTTTAAACCTGCTGCCTATTAATTTCATTTGGTGACTCCTAGTTCTTGTATTATGGGTATAAGTAAATAACTTTTTTCCTTATCCACTTTCTCCACATCACTCATGATTTTATATACCTCTATCATATCCTCCCTTAGTCTCCTCTTTTCCAAGCTGAAGAGTCCTAGCCTCTTTAATCTCTCCTCATATGGGATCCGTTCCAAACCCCTAATCATTTTAGTTGCCCTTTTCTAAACCTTTTTCTAGTGCCAATATATTTTTTTTTAGATGAGGAGACCACATCTGTACGCAGTATTCGAGATGTGGGCATACCATTGATTTATATAAGGGCAATAATATATTCTCAGTCTTATTCTCTATCCCCTTTTTAATGATCCCTAACATCCTGTTTGCTTTTTTGACCGCCTCTGCACACTGCGCGGACATCTTCAGAGAACTATCCACAATGACTCCAAGATATTTTTCCTGACTTGTTGTAGCTAAATTAGCCCCCATCATATTGTATGTATAGTTGGGGTTATTTTTTCCAATGTGCATTACTATACATTTATCCACATTAAATTTCATTTGCCATTTTGTTGCCCAATCACTTAGTTTTGTGAGATCTTTTTGAAGTTCTTCACAGTCTGCTTTAGTCTTAACTATCTTGAACAGTTTAGTATCATCTGCAAACTTTGCCACCTCACTGTTTACCCCTTTCTCCAGATCATTTATAAATAAGTTGAATAGGATTGGTCCGAGGGCTGACCCTTGGGGAACACCACTAGTTACCCCTCTCCATTCTGAGAATTTACCATTAATTCCTACCCTTTGTTCCCGGTCTTTTAACCAGTTCTCAATCCATGAAAGGACCTTCCCTTTTATCCCATGACAACTTAATTTACATAAGAGCCTTTGGTGAGGGACCTTGTCAAAGGCTTTCTGGAAATCTAAGTACGCTCTGTCCACTAGATCCCCCTTGTCCACATGTTTGTTGACCCCTTCAAAGAACTCTAATAGATTAGTAAGACACGATTTCCCTTTACAGAAACCATGTTGACTATTGCTCAACAGTTTGTTTTTCTATGTGTCTGACAATTTTATTCTTAACTATTGTTTCAACTAATTTGCCCGGTAACGACATTAGACTTACCGGTCTGTAATTGCCGGGATCACCTCTAGAGCCCTTTTTAAATATTGGCGTTACGTTAGCTAACTTCCAGTCATTGGGTACAGAAGCCGATTTAAAGGACAGGTTACAAATCTTAGTTAATAGTTCTGCAATTTCACATTTGAGTTCTTTCAGAACTCTTGGGTGAATGCAGTCTGGTCCCAGTGACTTGTTAAGGTTAAGTTTATCAATTAATTCCAAAACCTCCTCTAGTGACACTTCAATTTGTGACAATTCCTCAGATTTGTCACCTACAAAAGCCGGCTCAGGTTTGGGAATCTCCCTAACATCCTCAGCCGTGAAGACTGAAGCAAAGAATCCATTTAGTTTCTCCGCAATGACTTTATCGTCTTTAAGCGCTGCTTTTGTATCTCGATCATCAAGGGGCCCCGCTGGTTGTTTAGCAGGCTTCCTGCTTCTGATATACTTAAAAAACATTTTGTTATTACCTTTGGAGTTTTTGGCTAGCCGTTCTTCAAACTCCTCTTTGGCTTTTCTTATTACATTCTTGCACTTAATTTGTCAGCGTTTATGCTCCTTTCTATTTGCCTCACTAGGATTTGACTTCCATTTTTTTAAAGGAAGTCTTTTTATCTCTCACTGCTTCTTTTACATGGTTGTTAAGCCATGGTGGCTCTTTTTTAGTTCTTTTACTGTGTTTCTTAATTTGGGGTATACATTGAAGTTGGGCCTCTATTATGGTGTCTTTAAAAAGCACCCATGCAGCTTGCAGGGATTTCACTTTAATCACTGTACCTTTTAACTTCTGTTTAACTAATCCCCTAATTTTTGCACAGTTCCCCCTTATGAAATTAAATGCCACAGTGTTGGGCTGTTGAGATGTTCTTCCCCCCACAGGGATGTTGAATGCTATTGTATTATGGTCACTATTTCCAAGCGGTCATGTTATAGTTACCTCTTGAACCAGCTCCTGCGCTCCACTCAGGACTAACTCTAGAGTTGCCTCTCCCCTTGTGGGTTCCCGTACCAGCTGCTCCATGAAGCAGTCATTTAAAGTATTGAAAAATTTTATCTCTGCATTTCGTCCTGAAGTGAAATGTTCCCAGTCAATATGGGGATAATTGAAATCCCCCACTATTATTGAGTTCTTAATTTTGATAGCCTGTCTAATTTCCCTTAGCATTTCATCATCACTATCACTGTCCTGATCAGGTGGTCTATAATAGATCCCTAATGTTATATTCTTATTAGAGCATGACATTTCTATCCATAGAGATTCTATGGAACATGTGGATTCACTTAAGATTTTTACTTCATTTGATTCTACATTTTCTTTCACATATAGTGCCCTTCCCCCCCGCTCCCCCCGCGCACGACCTGTTCTGTCCTTCCGATATATTTTGTACCCCAGAATGATTGTGTCCCATTGATTGCTCTCGGTCCACCAGGTTTCTGTGATGCCTATTATATCAATATCCTCCTTTATCACAAGGCACTCTACTTCACCCATCTTATTATTTAGACTTCTAGCATTTGTGTATAAGCACTTTAAAAACTTGTCACTGTTTATTTGTCTGCCCTTTTCTGATGTGTTAGATTCTTTTTTATGTGAATGTTTATCATCTGATCCGGCCCCTACTTTATCCTCTTCCATCCTCTGCTCCTGACTATAACCTGGAGATTCTCTATCATTAGACTCTCCCCTAAGAGAAGTCTCTGTCCGATCCACATGCTCCTCTGCAGCAGTCGGCTTTCCCCCATCTCCTAGTTTAAAAACTGCTCTACAACCTTTTTCATGTTTAGTGCCAGCAGTCTGGTTCCACTTTGGTTTAGGTGGAGCCCATCCCTCCTATATAGGCTCCCCCCATCCCAAAAGTTTCCCCAGTTCCTAATGAATGTAAACCCCTCCTCTCTACACCATCGTCTCATCCACGCATTGAGACTCTGAAGCTCTGCCTGCCTACCTGGCCCTGCGCATGGAACTGGGAGCATTTCTGAGAATGCCACCATAGAGGTCCTGGATTTCAGTCTCTTCCCTAGCAGCCTAAATTTGGCCTCCAGGACATCTCTCCTACACTTCCCTATGTCATTGGTACCTACATGTACCACGACCACCGGCTCCTCCCCAGCACTACACATAAGTCTGTCTAAATGCCTCGAGAGATCCGCAACCTTCGCACCAGGCAAGCAAGTCACCATGCGGTTCTCCCGGTCATCACAAACCCAGCTATCTATGTTTCTAATGATCGAATCTCCCATTACTAACGCCTGCCTTTTCCTAGCAACTGGAGTTCCCTCCCCTGGAGAGGCAACCTCAGTGCGAGAGGCAACCCCAGCACCGTCTGGAAGGAGGGTCCCAACTATGGGAAGGTTTCCCTCTGCTCCCATTGACTGCTCTGCTTTCCTGGGCCTTTCATCCTCCTAAACAGCACAGGGGCTGTCTGACCGGAGGTGGGATAATTCTACAGTGTCCCGGAAAGCCTCATCAACATACCTCTCTGCTTCCCTTAGCTCCTCCAGTTCCGCTATCCTGGCCTCCAAAGTCTGTACATGGTCTCTGAGGGCCAGGAGCTCCTTGCACCGAATGCACACATACGCCACCCGCTCACAGGGCAGGTAATCATACATGCTGCACTCAGTGCAATAAACTGGATAGCCCCCACTCTGCAGCTGGGCTTCTGCCTGCATTGATTCCTAGTTAATGAAGGGGTTATTTAAAGCAAAAGGTTTTGAATGTAGTTTGGTTTATAGGTTTTAAGGGGAATAAAGGGACCCCCGCTCCCTTCCCACTCCCCTTCCAAACTCCCTTGCGAAACTCCCTGTTAGCAGCCCCTGTTTGCAAAAGCTCCCTGGTCGCTTGTGCGCTGCTTTATAAAGCCCTGGCCTATGTGAATGCCCCGCCCACTGATTAAGGCTCAGCCAATTACCAGAGGCTTCCAACTTTGAAGCTCACAGCTTCCAACTGCCAGCCACAGCACACGGTCCTTCAAACAACCAACCAAACAGATTTATCCAAAATAAGTCTCAGAACTAAAATGATTTAATAAAGCTTGCTCAGAGCTTTAAATTTATAACAAACCAGGCATGTTTATCAAAAAGTTCATGAAGGTTTCTGAACCTTCAGAGCAAATCTGAGCTAGTTCATGATTTTGCATCACATCATTCATGATTTCACATGGTTTTGCAATGAAATGAGATGAATATCTAGTATTTCAGCTGACTTCCAGTGCAACTTGTGGGTTCAAACCTGAAGCTTGTGTATGAAAACAAACAGGAAGCGCTATCTCATAGAGAATCGTTCCACAAAAACTTTTGCATGCTTTCTGGTAAATCAGTGAGTTTTACACAGTCTTAGTTACCACAACAAACCAGCAGGTTATTTCTTCTGAAGATTTTAATTGTTTGCTGTTCAAATGTTCACATTGCTTCATTAAACCAAATCCACCCCAAACTCAAATAACAGGATTCGGATGGGATGGGATGGGGCAGACAGGCCTCACACTGACAATGAGAGAGTTAAGGAAAGCCTGTGGACCAAGTTGGTCCTGCCACACTCAGCTGCAGCAAACATCAGGTATGGAAAGGGGAACTACAAGGTGGAGACTGAGCCCAGTTCAGGGCTGACCCAGAAGAACAGCAACACTCTGCTTCTCTTGATGGAAGAGAAGCCTGGTTACAGGTCTCGGACCCGGCTAACTTGCTGGCCAGATAAGTCCCTGCTAGAAGGGACAACCAGACTCTGGGGGAATCAATGGAAGCATGGACTGTTTGGAGACCAGCCTTAAATAGAAGGGTCCCACTGGAGGTTTTGAGTTGTGTTTTGTTTGGTTCCTGACTTCCTTTGTACCGTAACACTCCAGAAAGGGGTAGGATTGAAGTGAACCTTGGCCAGTGGACAAAAGATCGCTACCTCACAGACAATGGTGAAGACCCGTAACTGGGTGAGTCATGCTCTGATGGGCCACAAGATGGCACCACAGAGGCAACCTGATCACATGGGAGTTTGTGTTTTATAACACTCCTGTTATTTCTAAACTGGTAGCTGATAGCTCAACTGTATTTATTAGGTCTAAGAGTCAGCAGTGACACTATCCAGATGATATGAGTAGGACAGGCAATACTTCAGTGTTGGAATTCTAGATCATTTGTTAAAACACGTTAAATGCTGTCATTTAGTATTTCTCACCTTAATACTCTGGAAATTCCAACCCCCAAAGTCACTTTGAGAGATACAGATTAAAAGCACTATAAGAGCTAAGTGATATTATTATTTATAGTATAACATGCAGGACTGGCACTGAGCAGGATACCTGGATGTATTAACACTGCTTTTGTGCCCATGACACAGCACCTTTGCACCACTTTGTCCCTTTGCACAAAAAGACTGTAAAGCTGACCTAACTGATCAGTTGAGGTTTCCATTGGTGCAGCATTTGATGAAGTTACATCAGGGATGAATGTACATATACTAATAATGTAAGAGAATAATAAGTTGAGATCTTTTGCAGATTGAAAGATGAGGTTCCCCCAACATTAATCAGCATTTGCCCAGTTGCTGAAAGAGGGGAGATATTTAAATGCTCTGGAAGAACATAAATTCTGCTTTTTTTATGTGACTGAGACAAAACAGAAGTGGTACAAATTCACAACTACTGTATTCATGAAGAGGTCTGTTTATATATGTAAGCAGAGTCAGGATAAGCTCTACCCTGACATCTGGTGGTGAATTATGGCAAGGGTGGAAAAGAACTTCAGGGGCTGATCTTGTTTGCATAGGCACACCCACCCGCCTACCCTGGGACAACAACAACTGAAAGTGGTTACTTTGGCAGGTGTGGGATCCCCAGTTTCTCTGTTATTGGGGCAGGAAGAATAAAGTGTTGTTACCCTGATTCTGTGAATCAAGGCCAGTGGAACTGTTGTATGACAGAGGGACTCACCAGTAACGAAGTAGCACTCGCTAGACAAGGGGCATGGGTTACAAAACCCAGTGAATTGAGAGAGGTCGGGACAGGTATGTGTACCTGATGGTATGGGCCCCTTTTGAGGGCCTGGAACACCAATTGCACTACCCCCTCTCTCCACTGTTGAATAGCAGAGCTAAGTTTGCTTCCATTAAGAGTCTAGCTAGAAGTTGCTGAACTGAATTCGCATTGGGCCAAGCTGAAATCACTAAAAGAGCTAAAATTGCTGAGATGAGATCACTGAGTGCTGTGTTAACCAGTGGGGGAGCCTGAAGCTATATTGCTAAGCAGCTGGCAGAGCCGAGCAGTTTGTGGGACGGTTGGAGCGTCCCATGGAACAGCGAGCAGAGCGGAGCTGAGCCATTTGCGGGGGCAGCTGGAGCGGTTCATGGGACGGCTGGTGGAGTGGAGCGGCTGGCAGAGCTGAGCAGTTTGTGGGATGGTTGGAGCGGCCCTCGGAACGGGGAGCGGAGCAGTTTGCGGGGACGGCTGGAGGAGCAGAGCGGCACGGTGCGGCTGGTAGAGTGGAGCCATTCGTGGTAAAGGCTGCAGCAGAATTCCACGGAGAGGTGGGGCAGTCAGCCTCGGACCACGTAAGGTGCCCCTTAACATCCCGTGTGCCCCTCCCCATTTCCACCCAGGCTGGGGGGGTAAAACTCTGCAGATAAACTTTTGAACTCTGGGGCGGCACTGACCAGGGACAGAGACTTTGGGGTGATTGGACTTAAGACCCTGGGGGGAAAAGGACACTGCCAAACTTACTTGGAGGTGGGTCTTTTGGTCCTGGTTTGTGTTATGAATCCTGTTTGTGGTGCTTCCCCAACATAATGCCGCATTGTTTCCCTCCTTTATTAAAAGGCTTTTGCTACACTCAGACTCCGTGCTTGCGAAAGGGGAAGTATTGCCTCCTAGAGGCACCCGGGGGGTGGTATGTAATTGTCCCAGGTCACTGAGTGGGGGCTAGAGCCGGTTTTGCATTGCGTTATCGAAACAGAACCCCTAGATACTGAACCTGGCCCTTGTTACTGCCAACTCAGAGGGGCAGAAAGGTTACATATATGACATGGGTGGTGCTTGTTTCTTTGGAATAAGAACATATTTATATGTCACCTTTCACCCTAAAAGAGGCCCGAGTAGTTTACAAACTGCATATAGCGATCGTGACAGCCACCTCTCAATAACAGTAGACTGCAACATCCGTCAGCAGTTTAGGTTAGAAACTGATGAGGAATAATGGATCCAGTTGAAACACTAGAAGGTATTTAAGTGGGCAAAATTTAATTATCCAAGTTGAAGTTTAGCCAGGACACCACCAGTAACACCCCTAAACACTTCATAGTGGAGAAAAAGTTTTATAAAATCCTCATATTTACAAAGAATAACAGTTTTAAGATAAGTTGATTTGAATCCTGAAAGCTCGAAAGTGTCCTTTAAATTAGAATATTTCCCGATGCAGACTTACTGGATGAAGGTGTTTTTAATAGTGAAAGAAATAATATTTGAAGCCCGAGTTTTGACATAGAGAAAATATTTCTGTAAAATCAGACTGGTGCAATTTCACATTTTTTTGAAACGATCAAATGTGTGTTAAATTTCAAGCAGTAGAAGGCAGTGTTTTTCATGGCTAGTGTAGTTTCTCATTATTCATGAAATGCTTATAGAAAATGTGTTGAATGCACAAATATAAAGAGGGGGGTTGGAAGCAGGGGAAGAGGGACATAAAAGAATGTCACTACATTCCTTGTTGTATAATGTGACCTTTCCATTAAATTAACGTTATGCTAGTCGCACAGAAGGAGAGCTAAGATAGAAGGTATTTTTAGCAGACAATAGTCAAGTTAATTAAGCAGCTATATATCTGTCACACTTTACATTAAGAGCTCAAAAGCAAGATATGTGGAATAGAGGTAGTAGCTATAATGTTATAATGTGATTTCTATTCATTTGGGGAAATAGTTTCCTAAGCTTTCACTTTTTGTTATAAATGATAACTGGTACATGACATTTTTAATGGTATTTTTACCTAGCTAATTAATGCTTTCCAATCTAGTAAAACAGCATTTTCACCTAGTTCCTCAATGTTTCCAAGGAGTAAGGTGCTTTTCACCATGAGATGGGGTGCGAACATCTAATTATTTGAGTTCATTTTTGTGTGTGTGTGTGTGTGTGTGTGTGTGTGTGTGTGTGTGTGTGTGTGTGTGTGTGTGTGTGTGTGTGTGCGCAATTTCAGTGCGCGTCCAAAACATGCTAAACAAGTTGTTCATGATCTGTCTCAGGGGCGGTCACTCTTTCATATACTATATCTGTGTAAGTCTTAACTTTTTTCTTTCCAGAACAAGTTTCACTACACACAAATGATAGGTGTCTTTGTAATGTTACATTGAATTGCAGCACAATAATACACCTGACATAGACTCTAAAATTACAATCTTTTAAAAACTATTGCAATTAAAGTAGTTACTGGGTTAACTGCACCCCTAACTCCCTTCTTGTCTCTTCTGGTGCACCTCCTTCTAGGCCTAAGGCGCTGAGCCTTCACTTCTCTTGACATGGGATTATCCAGGCCTTGGGTAACAGTCTTATTATTTTGAACCGAAGTATTTCTGAGAAAAAAGATTTTATAACAGACTATACACATATCTAGTTTACCAGGTGGGGAGCCTATAAAATTCCTATATAAGGTCTGGGTGGCAAATCTGTTGCCTTACCTCACAAGACAGTTCACGTTCTCTGCTTCAAGGAGCGTGTGTCCTTAAATCCTGCTCAGTCTTTTGACCACTCTACTTCACAGGGTCTAAGTCACTTTTTAACTGTTTATACAGCTTTGATCTGTTAGCTCTTAGCATTGGTAAAACAAAGCTTGCAATTTTGTTGGAGACAGAATGTAGGATCCTTGAAGCTAATAGCTTTCCCCATTTCAAGCGTGTTCTCATCTGGGACTTGTTGTTTTCATCCTGGCAACAATCTTTTGAACTAAAACAATATAGGCATATCCTAAACATTCCACTAACCCAATATGACTATACAGTGTATCTCAATGAATAAGATCATATACAGTATTCATAGAAGTATTACATAGCAGCTCCACGTCTGCCAGAGTTAGCTCAGACTCTTTTGAATTGTCAGAATGCAGAACATTTGAGAGAGCAGTTTAACTGCAAAAATCTATGTCTGTAAGAACAAAGGTTAAATTATCCTCATATGCAGCCATATAGCGACTGAAACTCTGACTGTGGTACCAGAAGCTCTAATGGTGTGGAGTATTGGAGAAGCATCTGTATTGCAGAAAATGTTGCAGATGGATGAGCTTATCTAGCTAGAAGGAATTCTGCTTTTGCTGCTGGATCATATAATGTTGAAATGAACTCCTGAACAGTCACTTGGGGCAATACCTAATAGCTGATGAACTCTGCCATGGAACCAGCTGCTTGCCTAGGCTCATATCCTCCCTTTCCACATAAAAAGAGAAAGACAAAGGAAGGTGTGGAAAGTATAGATCCACTGCTTACACAGCGCCGACTTTCCAAAGTGCTGGGGAATGCTCGACCCCTCGCTCTGTCCCAGGCCCCGTCCCCACTCCACCCCTTCCTTCAAGGCCCCACCCCCTTGCCTCTTCCTCCCCTGTTCCACCCCCATCCTGCCTCTTCCAACCCAGTTCCGCCCCCTCCCTTGAGCACGCTGCGTCCTTGCTCCTCTCCCCTCCCCCTTCCCCCTCTCCTCCGAGCCTCCTGAATACTGTGAAACAGCTGATCATGATGGGTGGGAGGCGTGGGGAGGGAGAGGGAGGCGCCGATCTGTGGGGCCTGCTGCTGGGCGGAAAGCGCTGGGGGTAGGGGGGCTGATAGGTGGAGTCTGACTCCTGATAGGTGGCGTCTGACCCACGAAGTCGATGCCTATGACTGCTTAGCAGGAGAGGAGAGCTAATATGGATGACATCAAGAATCCTTATTTTCCTTCAGTTATTACTAAACAGGCTAATTGTGAGCAAATCCTTAAAACAATTAATATTAACACCAAGGAGGAAGGAACACAAGCCAGTATAGGGAAAGAACAGGTTAAAGAATGTTTAGATAAATTAGATGTAATCAAGTTAGCAGGGCCTGACACAACTCATCGATACTTAAGAAACTAGCTGAAGCAATCTTGGAACTGTTAATCCTTGTCTTCAAGAACACATGAGAGATGGGTGAGGTCCAAGAGGACTGGAAAATGGCCAACATAGTTAAAAGGGGAAAAAAGAGGACCTGGGGAATTATAGACCACTCAGCCTATCTTCAATACCTGGAAAGATACTGGAACAAATTATTAAACAATCAGTTTGTAAGCACTCAGAGGATAATAGGGTAATAAGTATTAGCCAATGTGGATTTGTCAAGAACAAATCATGTCAAACCAACCTAATTTCATTCTTTGACAGGGTTCCTGGTCTAGTGGATGAAATTAAATAAAGATAAGTACACAGTATGACACTTAAGAAAAGTCATGCACAAATACAAAATGAGGGATAACTGGCTAGTTAGCAGTACTGCTGAAAAGGATTTGAGAGTTATAGTGGTGGATCACAAATTGAATATGAACCAACAATGTGATGCAGTTGAGAAAAAGACTTGAGGTAATTGCCTTGTGTAGTTGGCACTGGTGAGGTCTCAGTTGGAGTACCATGTCTAGTTCTGGGTGCCATCTTTTAGGAAAGATGTGGACAAACTGGTGAGAGCCCAGAGGAGAGCAACAAACATAATAAAAGTAGGTCTGTCGATTAATTGAAGTTAACTCATGCGATTAACTCAAAAAAAAATTAATCGTGATTAAAAATATTAATCACACTTTTAATTGCATTGTTAATAAAATACCAATTGAAATTTATTAAATATTTTGGATGTTTTTCTACATTTTCAAATATATTAATTTCAATTACAACACAGAATACAAAGTGTACAGTGCTCACTTTATAGTACTATTTTTATTACAAATACTTGCACTGTAAAAATGATAAAATAAATAGTATTTTTCAATTCACCTCATACAAATACTGTAGTGCACTAAGAAACAAAACAATGCAAAACTTTAGAGCCTACAAGTCCACTCAGTCCTACTTCTTGTTCAGCCAATCGTTAAGACAAACAAGTTTGTTTACATTTACAGGCGATAATGCTGCCCACTTCTTATTTACAATGTCACCAGAAAGTGAGAAAAGGAGTTTGCATGGGACTTTTGTAGCCGGCTTTGCAAGGTATTTATGTGCCAGATATGCTAAACATTCATATGCCGCATCATACTTTGGCCACCATTCCAGAGGACATGCTTCCATGCTGATGAGGCTCATTAAAAAAATAATGCATTAATTAAATTTGTGACTGAACTCTTTGGGGGAGAATTGTACATCTCCGGCTCTGTTTTACCTGCATTCTGCCATAACATGAAATATATAGTAGTCTTGGATGATGACTCAGCACATGTTGTTCATTTTAAGAACAGATTTGACAAAATGCAAAGAAGGTACCAATATGAGATTTCTAAAGATAGCTTAAGCACTCGACCCAAAGTTTAAGAATCTGAAGTGCCTTCCAAAATCTGAGAGGGATGGGGTGTGGAACATGCTTTCAGAAGTCTTAAAAGAGCAACACTCCAATGCGGAAACTTCAGAACCCAAACCACCAAAAAGGAAAATCAACCTTCTGCTGGTGGCATCTAACTCAGATGATGAAAATGAACATGCATCGTTCCACACTGCTTTGGGTTGTTATCAAGCAGAACCCATCATCAGCATGGACGCATGTCCCCTGGAACGGTGGTTGAAGTATGAAGGGACATATGAATCTTTAGTGCATCTGGCATGTAAATGTCTTGTGACGCTTGCTACAAGAGTGCCATTCGAACACCTCTTCTCGCTTTCAGGTGACCCAATAAACAAGAAGCGGGCAGCATTGTCTCCTGCAAATATAAACAAACTTGTTTGTCTAAGCAATTGGCTGAACAAATACTATTTCTTGTGTTTTTTACAGTGAAAATATTTGTAATCAAAAATAAAGTGAGGACTGTACACTTTGTATTCTGTGTTGTAACTGAAATCAATATATTTGAAAATATAGAAAACATCCAAAAATATTGAAATTATATTGTATTCTATTATTAACAGTGCGATTAATTTTTTTTTAATTGCTTGACAGCCCTAGATAAAAGGTTTAGAAAACCAGACCCATGAGGAAAGTTAAAAGAAACTGGGCATGGTTAGTCTTGAGAAAAGAAGACGACAGAGGAGGGACCACATAATAGTCTTCAAATATGTTATCGGCTGTTTTATAAAAAGGACAACGATCAGTTGTTTTCCATGTCCACGGAAGGTTGGACAAGAAGTAATCAGCCTAATCTACAGCAAGAGAGATTTAGGTTAGATATTAGGAAAAACTTTCTAACTATAAGGGAGGTTGTGGAATCCTTATAATTGGAGATTTTAAGAACAGATAAGACAGGGATGGTCTAGGTATACTTGGTCCTGCCTCAGCACTGCGGTCTGGACTAGATGACCTGCAATGTACAATATAGGATTTTATCTAACTTCTCAGGCCGTACCCCTTTTTTCGTATTGCAGACTTGCTGTTCGTGTTTAGTTGAGAGGTAGCACTACAGTTTTGTGGTTGTCCCTGCCCTCCTCAGAGGTTAGAGCAAAGCCAAATCCAGCTAATAGCTATTTCTCTGCCAAGACTTTGCCTGGCAGTGGGCTGAAAGCAGCTGAAATGGATGCAGACTGTTCGTGACCTACCTGCAGAAGCGACAGTTTAATAGCAGAATAGAAATTAAATATTTACCTCAAATTCATAAATAGATAATAGAGGTGATACCCTTTGCTCTGTTTAACTCTTGAGCAGTTATGGCATGGTTGAAAATATTGCTAATTCTTATACTCTGCTCTCATTGCATTGCATTGACAGAATAATTGAAAATCCATACCAATTCTCCTATAATTTAATTTAAAATCACTGCGATTACATTCCTAGACCAGTAGTTTTCGAGTTCTTTTAAAAATATTGAAACTGAGACTAGGTCTAAAAATACTTCAGGTAAAGGCTCCCTGTTTTAAGGTGGAGTAAGAAAATCTCTGCACAAGTGTACTAATAAGTAAGGACACTGGAATCTAAAGACTGGGGTATGCATCCTCCCATAGATAGAATGTTTTTATGTTGTTTACCCTACTTCTGTGGTGTTGGGGTTTTTTTAAGGACCTATTTTTAAAATTCTCCCTCAAAATTGTACAATTTTAAATTGCAAAAAGGAAAGGAAATGATAAATACTAGTGAAGAAAGAAAAACACACGATTTAAAAACGGGGATTAAAATTTGTGGTGTTTTATGATGTAGGGTTGCGCATTTCTACTTTTAAGGAACTGAGATCCCCATGCCATCTAACAGAGATACATTTAACTTTTCAGCTAACAGAAGCAGCAGATTGATAGGTTTCAATATCTACCTCCTACTTCTTCAGTTTTTTTCCTCTGTCTCCTGAAATGTAAGAAATTAATGTTTGGAGTCAGTGGCAGCTAAACTGACAGTGGATCAAGGCTGTGAGACAAATTGCTCATTACAGTTCAGGGAACTGCACAGACAGCTGTGTCATCGCTAGAGCATTCTCAGGCACTTTCAACCACTAGTTCTGAGTGAGCAAATGTTGCCATTGTCTGCTGGTGAAGCTTATATGCCGATTTCTGGAAAATAAGCTCATTTTAAACTCCCATCAGAGACATTTCTGCTTTCTTTTTTGTCATCCTGTATCATGCCTGTGTCACCAGGCAGCAGCCAAGGTTGTAAGCAATGATGACAATCAATGAAAAATGAGAAATTAAATCTTGGCAAGACCCTGACAATCCTTATCCAGGTTCATCAAATGAGAGTCTGGGATTGTTTGGGGTTTTTTTTTTCCCCTTGCCTTTTCAGAAAGCTCACCAATGTTGGATTCATCCAGCTCTGCTGCCTGACAGTCGGAAATCACTCTTATTGACTGTGCACCCACTTCCTCTTCTAGCGAACAGCGGATAATAACCTCCCTTCTTCGAGCAGCCGTTATATTCAATTATATCTCATCAGAGAAGCTTCAGTTATGCCCTTTATAAAAAGCAGTTTCCAGCATAGTAGTTTTGTCTGCAGTTCTTTTCTTTAGCTGGCTCAGTATGCCTATTCTCCTACATTAATGTTAGTTTGTATTACCTGCACAAGACATTTTAGATTTGAAATAGTGCAAAGCAGTAACTTGCAAGTCAGAGTGATTTAGCCATTGGAGACATTGTTCTGCTGCAACAAAGATACATGTTTTGGGAGTGAGGCTTTCAAGCATTATTGGGTATAATAGAAAATTGCACAAATACAAGTCTTAGTAACTTTGTAATGTTTTCTTGTGGTGTTAGCTAAAAGGACACTGTCAATTGAAAACAATGATTTAATGGATGTATGGCATGATGAAGCATTAGGACTAATGGAATACAACCCTAGAAATCAAAACAGAGGCAACTGGACTGCAATTATGATACAGTCTCTGCCTACAGTTGTCATTACGATCGCAAAATGTCACTAGTGATAGTTATCCTTTGGAAGGTCAAATATCAATGGAGTAGGGAATAAAGGGAATGGTGTAGGAAGTAAAGCTCACCAAGTCATACTGTTTAGGGATGAGTTTTTATTGAGAGTTTTAGGTGGTAATGTAAAGTTTAAATGGTTTAAATATGTCAACATAACCCTCAGCTGGTGTAAATTACTGGTGAGCCATCGTTGCCTTTAATATGCACAGTTTAAATATATTTTTTTCTGTATCTCAATTACTAATAAAAACCAGTCAATGTAAACTTTGCACTTTGCAAAAAGAACAGGAGTACTTGTGGCACCTTTGAGACTAACAAATTTATTAGAGCATAAGCTTTCGTGGACTACAGCCCACTACTTCGGATGCATATAGAGTGGAATAAATATTGAGGAGATATATATATACACACATACAGAGAGCATAAACAGGTGGGAGTTGTCTTACCAACTCTGAGAGGCCAATTAAATAAGAGGAAAAAAACCTTTTGAAGTGATAATCAAGATAGCCCAGTACAGACAGTTTGCATTCAACAACACTTGTGGAATTTCTTTGTTTTTTTGGTTGAATCTACAAGTTAGTATCTTTGCTTATAGAGTAGCTTGGAGGCATTTTAAAAAGTAAATCTAATTAATTCATAATATCTTGATATTGTCACTTAGAATATGACTTTTAAAAAAATACAAACAATTTTACACCATTCCAAATAATATGATAGTATAAAAAATAATGTGAGAGCTTTTTTCTTTAATTTTATAGTGTTAGTTAAAGCAAAATAATAATGTAATGATGTTATACTGAATAGCCTCACTTCTCAAGTGTCTGAAATACTGTCCCCATTGAAATTTATGGGAGTTTTTTCGTTGATCTAAATTGGGTCAGGATTTCACCCTCTGCTTTCAGCCCTGTATCCTGTAATATACTGAAGGAGTCCAGGTACCTGCTGACCACACACCTCACATGTTATATAAATAATAAGATTCCAGGGCTGTCATGCCATGTGTCACATTGAACCCTAGAATGTCTGTTGAGTTGGTTTGAAACAATGGAAACAGCTACAAACATATTTAAGAGCTCTTTTTGTTCAGAATATCACTGTGTTCCGTTATCACTGGGATAAGTGGTCTGTTACCATCCAAGTTCTCAGCCATTTTGACTTTACACATTACACCTGTGTGGTGTCCATCTAAATAAGGCATGTATCTATGCTGTGCCAAGAGTCCTAGACGATTGTGCTATTATAGGTAACTCAGCCAATCACCACCTTTATTCTACAGGTAATTTGCATTCAACTATTCATTGGTTGTACGAGGGAGACTGTGCAGATAGTGGATTACTTGGCCCAACTGCTACACCACACCTATGAAACAGTACAGATTTTCAGCTATTAGGTGTTTATAAGCTTGATCACATTCCCATTGAAGTTAATGGCAAAACTCCCATTGACTCCTGTGGTGCAGGATCATGGCCTATAAGAACACTGCAACATAAGAACGGCCATATTAAGACAGTCCAGTGAGCAAACGAGGGAGAGAAAAACTCTTCAAAAATTCATTTGGATCTCCAAAAGCATGGTGATTATGCATAGACCCTGTGTTTTCAAGAGTTCACGAAAGCAGGTTTGTGTTTTACTATTAATATTAAAATCAAAAACATCAGAGTGGCTGTACTAGGTTAGACCAGTGGTCCATCTAGCCTGATATCCTGTCTTCCGACAGCGGCTCAAGCCCAGAGCATGGGTTTGCATCCCTGACCATCTTGGCTAATAGTCATTGATGGACCTATCCTCCATGAACTTACCTAGTTCATTTTTTAACTCAATTATGCTTTTGGCCTGCACAAACTCCCCTGGCAACAAGTTCCACAGGTTGACTGTACGTTGTGTGAAGAAGTACTTACGTATGGTTTGTAAACCTGCTGCCTATTCATTTCACTGGATAACCTCTGGTTCTTGTCTTATGTGAAGGGGTGAATAACACTTCCCTATTCGCTTTCTCCACACCATTCATGACTTTATAGACTTCTATTGTATCCTCACTTAGTTATCTTTTTTCTAAGCTGAACAGTCCCAGTCTTTTTAATTTCTCTTTGTATGGAAACTGTTCCATACCCCATATCATTTGTTGCACTTCTCTCTAGTTTTTCCAATTCTAATATATCTTTTTTGAGATGGGGTGACCAGAACTGTATGCAGTATTCAAGGTCTGTGTGTACCATGGATTTATATAGTAGCGTTATGATATTTTCTGTCTTATTATTTATCCCTTTCCTAATAGTTCCTAACATTCTGTTAGCATTTTTGACTGCTGCTATATACTGAGCAGATGTTTTCAGAGAAAAATCTACGATGACTCCCAGATCTTTCATGAGCCGTAATAGCTAATTTAGACCCCATCATTTTGTATGTATAGTTGGGATTATGTTTTCCAGTGTGTATTACTTTGCATTTATCAACATTGAATTTCATTGTTATTTTGTTGCCCAGTCACCCAGTTTTGTGAGATCCCTTTGTAACTCTTCAGTGTCAGCTTTGGACTTAACTTTCTTGAGTAATTTTGTATAGTCTGCAACTTTGCCACATCACTGTTTACTTCTTTTTCCACCTGATTTATGAATATGTTGAACAGCACTAGTCCCAGTACATATCCTGCTCTTTACCTCTCTCCACTGTGAAAACTGACCATTTATTGCTACCCTTTGTTTCTTTTAACTAGTGACTGATTCATGGGAGGACCTTCCCTCTTATCCCATAACTGCTTAGTTTGCTTAAGAGCCTTTGGTGAGGGACCTTGTCAAAGGCTTTCTGAAAGTCTAACAACACTATATCTACTGGATATCTCTGGTCCACATGTTTGTTGACCCCCTTCTCCCCCCCCAAAGAATTCTAATAAATTGGTGAGTCATGATTTCCCTTTACAAAAGCCATGTTGACTCTTCCCCAACGTATTGTGATCATCGATGCGTCTGGTAACTCTGTTCTTTATTCTAGTTTCAACCAGTTTGCTGGGTACTGAAGTTAGATTAGCTGCTATCCAGTCATCTGGTACAGAGGTTGATTTTAAGTCATGGGTTACATACCACAGTTAGTAGTTTTACAATTTAATATTTGAGTTCCTTTGGAACTCTTGGGTGAATACCATCTGGTCCTGGTGTCTCATTACTGTTTAATTTATCAGTTTGTTCCAAAACCTCCTCTATTGACACCTCAATCTGGGACAGTTCCTCAAATCTGTCACCTAAAAAGAATGGGTCAAGTGTGGGAATCTCCCTCGCATCCTCTACAGTGAAGTCCGATGCAAATAATTCATTTAGCTTCTCCTCAATGGCCTTGTCTTCCTTGAGGTCCCCTTTAGCACCTTCATTGTCCAGTGGCCCCACTGATTTTTATGGCAGGCTCCCTGCTTCTGATGTACTTTTTAAAAAAATGGTGCCTTTTGCTAGTTGCTCTTCAAATTCTTTTTTGGCCTGCCATAAGGTATGTCTACACTACGGGATTAATCTGAATTTATATAATTCGAATTTGGGAAACAGATTGTATAAAGTCGAAATGTATGCGGCCACACTAAGCACATTAATTCGGTGGTGTGCGTCCAAGTACCGGGGCTAGCGTCGATTTCTGCAGCGTTGCACTCTGGGTAGCTATCCCATAGCTATCCCATAGTTCCCGCAGTCTCCCGCGCCCATTGGAATTCTGGGTTGAGATCCCAGTGCCTGATGGGACAAAAAACATCGTTGCAGGTGGTTCTGGGTACAGCCTCACCTCCTCCCTCCCTCCCTCCCTGCATGAAAGCAACGGACAGCAGACAACCATTTCGCGCCTTTTTTCCTGGGTGAACACTGCAGACTCCATACCACGGCAAGCATGGAGCCCGCTCAGCTCAAGACAGCAGTCATGAACATTGTAAACACCTCACGCGTTCTCGTGGAGTTTATGCTGAGCCAGGACCAGAAAAACGAGGCGAGGAGGCAGCGGCGGCGGCAGCGCAGCGACAAGCATGATGAGGACATGGACATGGACACAGAATTCTGTGAAACCACGGGCCCCGGTGCTTTGGAGATCATGTTGTTAATGGGGCAGGTTCTATCCATGGAACGCCGATTCTGGGCAAGGGAAACAAGCACAGACTGGTGGGACCGCATAGTGTTGCAGGTGTGGGATGATTCCCAGTGGCTGCGGAACTTTCACATGCGTAAGGGCACTTTCATGGAACTTTGTGACTTGCTGTCCCCTGCCCTGAAACGCCAGAATACCAAGATGAGAGCAGCCCTCACAGTTGAGAAGCGCGTGGCGATAGCCCTGTGGAAGCTTGCAACGCCAGACAGCTACCGGTCAGTCGGGAATCAATTTGGAGTGGGCAAATCTACGGTGGGGGCTGCTGTGATGCAAGTAGCCAAAGCAATCACTCAGGTGCTGCTACGAAAGTTAGTGACTCTGGGAAATGTGCAGGCCATAGTGGATGGCTTTGCTGCAATGGGATTTTTTAACTGTGGTGGGGCGATAGATGGAACCCATATCCCTATCTTGGCACCGGAGCACCAAGCCACCGAGTACATAAACCGCAAGGGGTACTTTTCAATGGTGCTGCAAGCACTTGTGGATCACAAGGGACGTTTCACCAACATCAACGCGGGCTGGGCGGGAAGGGTTCATGACGCTCGTGTCTTCAGGAACACTACTCTGTTTAAAGGGCAGCAGCAAGGGACTTACTTTCCGGACCAGAAAATAACCGTTGGGGATGTTGAAATGCCAATAGTTATTCTTGGGGACCCAGCCTACCCCTTAATGCCATGGCTCATGAAGCCATACACAGGCAGCCTGGACAGGAGTCAGGAGCTGTTCAACTACAGGCTGAGCAAGTGCGGAATGGTGGTAGAATGTGCATTTGGCCATTTAAAAGGTCGCTGGCGTTCATTATTGACTCGCTCTGACCTCAGCCAAAGAAATCTCCCCATTGTTATTTCTGCTTGCTGTGTGCTCCACAATCTCTGTGAAAGTAAGGGGGAGACCTTTATGGCGGGGTGGGAGGCTGAGGCAAATCGCCTGGCTGCTGATTACGCGCAGCCAGACACCAGGGCGATTAGAAGAGCACACCAGGAAGCGCTGTGCATCAGAGAGGCTTTGAAAACCAGTTTCATGACTGGCCAGGCTACAGTGTGAAATATCTGTTTGTTTCTCCTTCATGAAAACCTGCCCCCTTTATTGACTCATTTTCTGTAAGGAACCCACCCTCCCCCTTCCCCCAGCTTGCTTTCAAACCAAATAAAGTCACTATCATTTAAAAATCATTTATTCTTTATTAATAGATTAGAAAAAGAGGGAGGGAACCCGGGTGGGATTTGGGAGGAGGATCGGTGGGAAGGAAAAGGCCACCAAAAAAAGGTTACAAAAATGACAGCCTTTTGCTTGGGCTGTCCACTGGGGTGGAATGGGAAGGTGTACGGAGCCTCCCCCCCCGCGTTCTTACACGTCTGGGTGAGGAGGATATGGAACATGGGGAGGGGGGAGGGGGGTACAGGGGCTGTAGCGGCAGTCTGTTTTCCTGCAGCCATTCCTGAAGCTCCACCAGACGCCGGAGCATGTCTGTTTGCTCACGCAGCAGCCCCAGCGTTGCATCCTGCCTCCTCTGATCTTCCTGCCGCCACCTCTCATCTCGAGCATCCCTCCTGTCCTCACGTTGGTCCCTCCTGTCCTCACGTTGGTCCCTCATGTCCTCACATTGGTCCCTCCTGTCCTCACGTTCACTGGCTTCTTTCCTATACTTTGCAACCGTTTCCTTCCACTCATTCAGATGAGCTCCGTCACTGCGGCTGGATTCCATAATTTCTGAAAACATCTCGTCTCGCGTCGTAAAAAGAAGACGCCTTATCTGTGATAGCCTTCGGGATGGAGGAGGGAGGCTTGAGGAATTTGCAGCTGCTGTAGGGAGGGGAAAGAAGAGAGAATTGTTTAAAAAGATACATTTTGCAGAACAATGCTTATACTCTTTCACGGTGACCAACACTATTCACATTACATAGCACATGTGATTTCTGTGCAAGGTCGCATTTTGCCTCTTAATACTGAGTGCCTGTGGCTTTGCTGCTAGAGATCACAGGTCCGGGCAACAGAATTCGGCTTGCATGCGGCCATGGTAAGCCATTGTCTTACGGCTTCTGCGCCCTCCTTTCCCACATACCAAGCAAAGTCCGTAGAGTGCTGCGGTTTTTCTGTTAACATTCAGCAGCAGCAGAAAACAAACTAACCACCCCACCCCACCCCTCCCGCCATGAATTCTCTGGGATGATCGCTGTACCCCTCCCCCCACCGCGTGGCTGGTATCAGGGAAGATCCCTGCAGGAACCAAACTAACCCCCCCCCCCCCCCGCAGCCCCCCTCCCGCCATAAATTCTCTGGGATGATCACTGTACCCCTCCCCCCACCGCGTGGCTGGTAACAGGGAAGATCCCTGCTAGCCAAACGCGAAAAGCTCAGGGCCAATTTCCCATCTGCGCTTGGCTAACTGCAGGGAAGGATTTATTTTCAGCCACAGGCAAACAGCCCAGTAGGAACGGCCACCTCTGTCCCCTTAATTAAGTTCCCGTATTTCAACCAGGTTACCATGAGTGATATCACTCTCCTGAGGATTACACAACAAGATAAAGAACGGATGTTGCTTGAATGCCAGCAAACACCGGGACCATACGCTGCCAGGCTTTGTCAGGCAATGATACCAGATTACTTGCTGCAAGCATGGCGTGGTCAAGTGTCCTACCATGGAGGACGGAATAAGGATGCACTGCCCAGAAACCTTGTGGCAAGGCTTTCGGAGTACCTCCAGGAGAGCTTCATGGAGATGTCCCTGGAGGATTTCCGCTCCATCCCCAGACACGTTAACAGACTTTTCCAGTAGCTGAACTGACCGCGAATGCATCCCAAGTCCTCAGGGCAAAGTAATCATTAAAAACCGTTTGCTTTTAAAACAAGTTTTATATTTTAAAAGGTAAACTCACTTGAGGTCCCTTCCATGGGGTCAGGGTCTTGGATACTGGCTTGGGAGGGTTGGGAGGGTACTTCAGTCAGGCTGAGAAAAAGATCCTGGCTGTTGGGGAGAACGGAGTGCTGTGTGCTCTCTGCAAGCTCATCCTCCTCCTCCTCCTCTCCCCCATCGGCAGAATCCTCAGGTGTAGCTGATGAGACTATCCCCGACCCAGAATCCACGATCACAGGTGGGGTAGTGGTGGCGGCCCCCCCTAGAATTGCATGCAGCTCGGCGTAGAAGCGGCATGTCCGCAGCTCTGACCCTGAGCGACCGTTTGCCTCCTTTGTTTTTTGATAGGCTTGTCTGAGCTCCTTGACTTTCACGCGGCACTGATCTGAGTCCCTATTGTGGCCTCTCTCCACAATGCCCTTGGAGATTTTTTCAAAAGTTTTGGCATTTCGTCTTTTAGAACGAAGTTCTGCTAGCACTGAATCCTCTCCCCATACAGCGATCAGATCCAGTACCTCCCTCACGGTCCATGCTGGTGCTCTTTTTCGATTATCGGCCTGCATGGTTACCTGTGCTGATGAGCTATCTGTGGTCACCTGTGCTCTCCACGCTGGGCAAACAGGAAATGAAATTCAAATGTTCACGGGGCTTTTCCTGTCTACCTGGCAAGTGCATCCGAGTTCGGATTGCTGTCCAGAGCGGTCACAATGGTGCATTGTGGGATAGCTCCCGGAGGCCAATACCATCGAATTGCGGCCACACTATCCCTAATTCGAAATGTTAAAATTGATTTTGGCGCTACTCCGCTCGTCGGGGTGGAGTACAGAAATCGATTTAAAGGGCCCTTTATTTCGAAATAAATGGCGTCGTTGTGTGGACGGTTGCAGGGTAAATTCGAATTAACGCTGATAAAACCGAATTAAAGTCGTAGTGTAGACCAGGCCTAATTATACTTTTACGTCTACTGCATTAAGCAATGAAATCATTTGTGATTAAGCGATTCAGCTTGCACCTCAGGCTCCTGCTTTTAAAAAAATATATAAATAAAAAAGGCCTAAAAGGGGGACCATAGTCAAGAAGATTGCTGACCCAATTCTGGTTCTAAAACCCATGGAGAGGCTGTTCCATAGGATCTTCAGTATCGGAGTCAGAGAAGTGTATTTGAGGTAGACCATAAGAGTCAAAGGGCAATGGCTTACATAAAACACACACACACACACACACACACACACACACACGTCCATACTCTTGACAGGATTAATCGGTGAGGAGTTTACTGTGTAAGGGATAGCTGTCAACCGGAATATGGGCACACACTGCTACTTTTGTAATGTGAACCAAACGTATCTTTGGTTTGACTCCACTGAAGTCAGGACTTGTACTCCAAGGATGAATTTGGCCCTATGCCTGTTTGAGTGCAATTGAAAAGTGGTCCAGAATTTGGCTTTATATTTATTTTTGTCCATAAACATTATATTTTCAATACCTGGGGCATCTCCGTTATTGTACATCTATTTACATAGCAGCCACTGAATACTGTTGCCTAATACTCTTTTTTCATTTATTTAAAATATTTTTGCAAGACAATTAGAAAAAGCTTGACATATTTTTATTAATCTAGGTATGCAACTCCATCCACAAGTGCACGTTCTTTTTGTGGAATAAACAGCGATAGTTGTCTGAAAAAAATATAAATTGAAAGTTGGATCCAATTTTGTGAGGTACAGATGATGAAAAACTGATTCTTTTTGGATTACCAGATGTAAACTATTCATTTTACAGGTCATTAACTCTCTAGTTACACCAACTCAATCATGTGAATTTGTTAAAATATGATTTGGAATATTCCAAAAGATTAGACTGCACAAAACGCATTGAAGTTTTAATTTGGAAGAAAAAATTGTTTATATTAAGCGTAAAGCAATTCCATAATGAAACTAATATTATTTTCACTGTATAGCTCAGGGGTAATTTATTTTTTGTCAAGATCCAAATTTACAGAGTTCCTCTTATATTTTTTGCACCAAAAGGTGATGCCTTGAAAGAAACCTAGGATAGTTTGCACTATAATGGTTCCCACAGCCTTTTCCACAGTTGGAGCAACAAGTGTAGTGGAGCCATTGGTCATCCTGAAAGAAGAGACCTTCAACATAGCAAGGTTGATGTGAATTCAATGGGCCAGCAAAAGAAAAGAGCTACTTCTGCATTTTATTTTTTTGCTACTAATGTACTGTACAAATGTTCTGGGAGTACTTTTCCGGGAAGGATTCAGTCACATGGATAGAGAAAAATGGAACTGTCCAGTTGTACTGGAGAAATGTATTTGGAGGATGAAGGGAGAATGAAATACAGCATTGCAGAGTTCAGGGCACTGAGGGAAAATCTTCTTTTTCATTCATATGTTTCAATTTGGAATAGGGGTTCTACATTCTAATGTGTCATCAATATATTTACTTTGTCTTCAGGAAAGCAAACTCCTTCAGAGTAACAAATCGCAGGGTTCAACATAGAAACCTGGTTCAAGGTTTAATACTGGAACACATAGTCAATGTGCAAATCTGTAGGGGACCAAGTACTAATCATTTGTTTCTTGAAAGCCACTGATTTACATCAATTTGGTGATCCAGAGCCTAAATCAGAGAGTAGGTGAGTGACAATCATTTTTTGACACACCTAACAAATTGTTCAGTGTAAGTTATGCTAAATTACAATTGATATAGGGAAAAATTAAATCTAAATGAATGGTTTTGAATGTGAGCAAGCAGAGGACAGAGCAAGATTGCTTTATTCATTGTCCAATGAGACCTTAAATTTCCTTATTGCAATTTGCAAGGACTGAAAATGTAATCACAATCAGATAAGTCACTTGTGAATAGCTCATCATTGACAGTTCTAGTTTAGGACTGTATAAATCAAATATTCTGCAAATGAATGAATCCAAGATGGATCTAGTTTGCATAATCCTAAATAGGAAGATTTCAGTTTTCTGCATAAGAAAAGGTGTCATTAGCAGTAGACCTTCCTCAGTTTTATTGCAGAAATGGTTCACTAATGTCCACACTATTAAAAATCTTGATGCACAGCCAGGCTCAGGATAAAGATTCTGATCAAATTACCCTATTAGTCTAAAGAAATTAGCAAGTCTTGCCCTGTTGTTTCTGTTGCTCATAGCTTTCCTTTAGTGCGAAGGATTTGATATTTTCAAAGAAATATGGTAAGCTAGCTTGTCGGTATACAAGGCATATGTTAGAAGGGCATATAGAGTTCATTGGCAGAAGATTATATTAACCTAAGCTGCTGTGTCTATAAGCAATTTTAGCCTTTCATTTGCCCCACACAAGCTGCTTGATATTTTCTACAGTAATCGGAGGATGATCTGCTTTCTGCAACATTAATAGCCAAATTTTGGACCAAGATGTACATGTGTGGTGCTCATTGAAGCTTATTGACTTCAGTGGAAGCTACTCATAAACAGAGAGCAGAATTTAGCTTTTAGTAATTCACAAAACTCTAACCTAAAACCCAGTATCCTTTAGAACACTCAGCTCTCCTCATGCAATGATTGGTCCCTGCCAATCCCCCTTTCAGTATTGTTTGCAGAATCACTTTGTCCTTGTATGCAAGCTGTGAACCACTTCTGATTCTGCCTTCCCTGAGGTCAGAGTTCAAGGTCTCTGTGTGGCACCTAGTCATGATTGTTCCCACTAACAATCTCCAAGACCCCAGGCAGGTTGTCTTAGTATTATTATTGGCAAATTACAGAAAAATCGAGAACAAAATAAAAATAATTAAAACTAAACTTGCTTCAGATATTACACCTGAGATGTCAGTAAACGCAAAATAGTCCAGACAAAACTGATGAAATCCCCTTGTGAGTCATATGACTCTTTTGCACACTCTTACATAAAAGGGCTGTTTAAAAAAACTATGAAAGTAACTGTAATCTCAGAGTTTGTTACAAGTTCTAGTGACTGATCCATCCTATGCTATGTTTATAAGGGAAAAATATATTTACTTGCTTCCACATCCACAATTTCTTCCAATGGTAGTGCCTGAGTTCCACCATAATTGGTTGTTCATTCTACCAATAGTTCCCCCTGCCATTATGCCTTCTAAAAAGACTTTCTTCTTTCTTAAGATCAAAGAACTTTTAGGATTTGGCTTATTTTATATAAAGTTCTTTAGAAAGAGCAGCCAACTTTTTTTCTTTTGAGACTGACACATTGGACCAGCTGTTGTGTGAGGAAATTGTGCCAAGAAGTCTGTCATGTTGCATTTTTCACTTTTTTTGTTTTGTTTTTTTGTGTGGCTTAAAATGAATTTTAGTTCTTAGAAGAGATGCCAGCTTGACAGCCTTACAGTCTGAAACACTCTGTTTATCCACATAACAAGCAGCAGTAGTGCAAGCTTGCCCCTACTATCACCCTGAAAGCATATCTCAGTTTGGATGACAGGAAGGGATGCCAATTATGATGATGGCTTTGATCATGAATACATTTATTCACTAGTATGGAAACCAAGACAACTTCCCAATGGGTGAAAAGTTCTATAGCCAATTTCTACCACCACAGCCATACAGTCTTCAGCATTTTTCATGCTATCTTCTGGGTAGGTTGTCGTTTGAAGCTCTTTTCCATTACCAGCATGACAGTGCCAGACAATGTAGCCAGTCTTTCTGAGATTTTCTGGACCTTTGTTGGTACTTTTGGTAAATGTCAATGCCATTCTGTCCAGACAATACATTATCTTTTTGGCATGACTGCACTTTAAATGGAGATGGTAAAAAATACAAATGTTCATTACAAAAATTGTTGACGATTTTTGGAAATTCTAAAATTTGTGATCAGCTGAAACTGATCAAGTGCTATTTACAAAAGGAGAGGGTCAAGTCTGTGTATTTTATCTGCTACACTGTTCCTACACCATTGTTTTGTGTTCTATCCCTGTTGTGTAGAGCTTACATGTAATGGGAAAATTCTTAGTTATATGTGTGGGGCTGGAGTTGCATGCTGATATTGAGTGAAGAATTTAGCACACTATTTCACACTTTTTTTTTATTTTAGTTGTCTCTCCTTGGGAGCATGTACTTTTTCTTAGCAGTAACTCATTCTCTCCTCCTTTCTCTGCCAAGTGACACCCTACATCAATCAGTACATAAGTGATATCTCCTCCCCTACCTGCCCAGAAATTGCCTAATGCCTGGGCCTTTAAAAATAACTCCCATTTGCAACTCTACTTTCCACCATTTTTGCCCCTTCACACAGCACAAGACAGTGGCCAGGTTGTTCAGCACACTTGCCAGACCATAGGCACTGGTGCACCCCTAGATGTAGCTCATCTTATCTTAGAACTCAGGGGATTGAGCAGTCTTGCCACTCTGTAGATTACCACCGCTGCCAGTTAAGGTGACCTGCATTCCTCTCCAAGACAAGTTGTAAAATCAAGAAAGAAAAACAGAGGGAACACCAGCCAGTGCCTAGAAAGAAGACGGTCGTACAACTGCATCCAATCTGGAGCAACTCACACACAGCTACTTAACATAGCCCCAAATCAGACAAATACCAGCACTTCATCTTCATGCTGGTCAGTGCAAGTTCTGTGGTGAATAAACCCTTCACTATCCATGATCTCACTGCCGGTAATCAGCCAGATCTGCTCTGCATCACAGCAACCTGGCTAATTTGCACCATGTGATCAGTGCTGGTTCATTTGAGGACATTCACCACATATTCAGAAACACGGAGAACAAATCTGGAGGTGGACTATCCTTTCTGTTCCCTTCCAGCCTCAAATGTAAGAAAAGGTCACTCAAGAATCAAATGCCTTTGGGTGCAGACTCTTAACTGATGAGTCCATGGACAAGACTAACTACAGGAGAGGAATGATGTTCCAGTGGTTAGGTTGCTAGCCTGTGATTTGGGAGACTGGGGTTCAGTGCCCTGCTCTGACATGGACTTTTTGTGTGACCTTTGTTAAGTCACTTAGTCTCTCTGTGTCTAAGTTCTTTATCTGTAAAATGAGGATAATAGATAATGCTTTGCAGGGGTGTTTTGAGGATAAATACATTAAAAATTGTGAGCTGCTAAACTACGGTGGTAATGGGGGCCATATAAGTACCTAAGCTAGATAGCCTTAGGTCCTAATAGAAATCTTCATTGCTATCTGGTGCTCAAATAGCCAATGCATCAAACACATCCTTTGCCATCTGTGACTAGCCAGAAGATTATTCCCAATCATATGCGCAGAGCTGGCCACATTGAGCTATGCGTTTTTGACCTCCCAGGCTTCACTATTGTTACTCATCTGGGGATGAAGCCACAGGAGAGATGACATTTTGGCCTACCTTACTAAAATGCATTTATAAGAATAAGTGCCATAGCTTATTAAACTTATCCAGTCAGCAAATCATTTCCTCCTCAGCAAATCATTCCCCCACAGTACAGGTATGGAAGAAACATTAAAGCTGAATAGGAAACAATAAATAAGATTTTTCCCCTCCCTCCCCACCGGTGGTGAAATGGACAAACACATGATTTATCTAACATATTAAAACAATGACGTGCACATTCAACAATCTTCAGTGCTGAGCAGTGGTCAGAAATAGCCATTCCCCTTTGCATGTATTTGTTTATTTTACTGGTATCTTTCCATTTTGTGAGAGAGGAGTGCTTTGAAGTTCCCAGCCTGTCTGGCCTTTTCTTTAGTTTCATGGTCATCTTCAACTTTGCTGTTCTTCATCCTCTGCCATGAGGCAATCATGCTTCTGTATTCTGCAGTTTTTATTGATTTGGTCAGAAGTAATTAGAGAGATAATTATTTCTCAATTACATTTCCTTGAATCTCCTGAGGCTGTCCAGCTGTGCCTTTCCCAACCCCTTCTCAAATTAACTTTGTTCTCACTGTGGAAGAAGACAGTGTAGCCTGTTCTTTTTCTCTTGAATGGAGATGGTGCTCTAGAAGATACTGATCAGATAATTTTATTAGCAACTCCTTTCTGGGGTCACAAATGCTCATATTTTAATATAGCATTCCAATAAGAGGAAGTCCTGCATCTGACTAAAAATTGTCAATTTTCAAAGCTGTTTGTGTGTGTCTAGCCCCTTCGTTTCTGACTGGGACTCTTCAACTTCTTTCCTAGTTCACTTGAAACTCCTGTTTAAAGTTTACTGAATACCAGAATGATAGTCTGTACCATTCTCACTCTGAAAGGCAGATATTTTTTTTTAAAAATTTCAGTTCAGCACAGATTACATCCATTTCTAATGGGATGGATTAATGCAATCCAAAGCATTTTATTTTTAAATATAAGATGGGGGGAAGCATTTATAATTTCGACATCAGCAATGGGGTGATGTCTAGAAAACCTTAACCAAGAGCGGAAATACTTTCATTGGTCAGACACTACAAAACACAGGGAATAGATGAATTGGGAAGTGTTGCATAAAACTAAACCCTTTGGCATGTTGCCTAACAGCCACATCAATGAAACAAAACAGGAATCGGAAATGCAAAAATAGAGATGTCATGTACAAGTGTGAGAGAATTTTTCTAACAGCTTGTGATGACCCGTTTGAAATATTATGCATCTTAGTAACCCTAACCCTAATAATATAGTCACTCAAGGAGCCAACATGAACTCCTAGCAGAGTTACACCAGGGATTAATTTGTCCCACGGATTTTAATTACTAAAAAAGTAACAAAATTAGGTCAGTGTTCCTTGGAGACCAGGATCTCCATGAGGTATAATAATAAGCTGAGGGAAACAGACTGGATAAACAAAACAAGGCTATTTAAGCTTTTTTTCAAGTACAGAAACAGCAGGGTTTTGGCTCCTTTCTACGTACCTTTATGATCCCCATCATCACAGCATCTGAATTCTTCATAAATGATAATGAATTTACTTTGCAAAATCCCTGTGCTGGTTAAGTGTAATGAGAAGTGTGGTTTATTCCAGTTTTACAGATGGGGAGCAGAGGCACAGAGAGAGTCAGTATTTGATCCAGAACCCCTGGAAAGACTCCCATTAACTTCAGTGGGCTTTGGATCAGGGATCTGCCTGGGGTCACACAGGAAGTCTGTGTCAGAGCTGGGAATTGATCCCATGTATCCTGAGTTTGTCTTGTGCCTTGAGCAAAAGACCTCCCTTTCCTCTCCTTTTACATCCTTCATGTACTATTTCCCTATTCCTCCTGCACTCACAGCCCAAAGGTGATGGCATGGTAACTACTGCAACAGCTCTACACTAGCCAGCTATTCCCCTCAGCAAAGAGAGTTCTCAAATGGCCAATGTAGGGTGCTTTGAATCATTAGACTGGTGTAGTATACCCATAATGGATCAGAGGATCTGGCCTTGTATCTAAGAATTTCTGTTGTGTCTGTTTGTTTCTGTGGTTTTTTTTTAAAAGACGAAGCACTTTTTAAATATTATTTTGAGCACAATCTTAATTCTACATTACTCATTCTTAATGAAGCTTTTTGCCTTGGAATCTGTGTTAAATTGCGAATTCTCCTTCAGTCCTTATTCCTCTGTTCACATTTCCTTGCCCTAATGGAGGAAAAAGGAGGAAAGGGCCAGTACTGAGCAGGTGATGTAAAAAAGTAAAATAAAATAAAAGCTCCGAGTACTGCACTGGAACTCAGCTTGACGACTGCCTATAAAAAACAACATTCAGAATTCAGTCCAGTAGGCAGCCAAAACATGAAGCTTTGGCACCTCCACATCAAGGGTTTCATGAGAGCGGATTAGATTTATTGATATGATTAAGAGTTATCTTTACTAGGTTGATGGTAGGCAGGCCACAAATGCACTAAGTCAGTCATATGGCTAATGGGCGCTCTGTGATGGAGGAAGCTCAGATTCATTTCAAACACATTAACATTTTGCAACTATAACTGTAAAGCAGTAATAAAACTCCCAACCCATGCATTACTTTAGAAGGCAAAGGAATGCAAGCAGTGAGCCAATTCACCTACCTTGGCAGTAACATGCAAGCCAATGGGGATCGCCAGAAGGCAATAATATCACAAATTGGCAAGGCAACAGCTGCATTCACCAGTTAAAACAAGATGATCATTGAAAATCTACCACTCAAAGACCAAACTATGAATCATCAACTCAAATGTTATTTCCACCTTAACATATAGATGTGAACGCTGGAAATCCACCAAAGATATAGACAGGTGACTAATGCCTTCAAAAGCAAATACCTCAGGAAAATACTAGGAGTTCAATGGAAAGAATTGATAACAAATGCTGAGATCTGTCAGTGTTCAACAACTCTCTATCTCCAGAGTTACCCAGAAAAGAAAATTGAAAATATTTGAGACATGTTTTAAAAATGAAGCCCCAGAGTGTCGGCTAGGGCAGAGATGCATGCACTGGATAGCTGTAGAAACACACAAAAGGAGGTGACTGGTAGAATCCCTCTGTCAAACAGTACTTAGATGGGAAACTTATGGAATTTAACAACATAGAGGATGGGTGAAGTATGGCCAAGGATAGACAGGGAAGGTGGATCTTCATTTGTGCCCTAAGTAACATTTGATGGGCACAGGAAGGATTCAGATTCAGTTTTGCAAGAACAGAGCTGGGTCCAATCAGATGGCATCTAGCTCCACCTGCTGTAGCTTCTCTGCAGTTCATTTGTCTCCACAACTGCTAGGTACATATATCCTGATCTCAACAAAAATTACTGACCTTTAATCATCCTCATCAGAAATATTTTTGGATGATTTCCCATGCAATCTTGCTTTGGGTCATGTTTCCATAGATAATTTATGGATTTTGATAGTTATAAAAATACCAGTGGTTCATACATATGGAATTATGTGATATTATGTCATGGCAATCCAGTAATATTGAAAATGGGAAATGATCACTGGAACTGTCCTTTAAATATTTAAAAAGGAGATGGGATTTTTCTCATAGCCTATTTATTCAGAGAAAAAAAAAATAATCCTTTCGTGAATCCTGCACATAACATGTCATATTTGTCTATGTGGATCATTTCAATAATATGATGTTGGGAGTTGAACAGATGAGACATTTCCATATTGTTTTAGTCACTTTTTCCCATTTCAGACACTGCAAATTAAAAAGACAGATCTCTGTTATTATATGATGGTGTTGTGACTACCCATGTACTATTTCAAGGCTAGATTCTGCCCTGGGCTAACGTCGTCTTGCAGGGGACTGGGTGTAAGGACAACCCCCTCATGTATTCTGTTTTAGGGCTGCCTGAGTCATATCTCCAGCGCTTAGGGGAGCGCAAGGGTTGTGTCCCAGCTACTCCCCACAAAGAGTGACTGGGCAGATTTACCATGAAACAAACCATGCGGTGGCATGGGACCCCCAACAACAGAGTCCCACTCCCCGCCCCCCCAAATGCAGGACAAATATCTGACAACCTGTCCCCGAGTCCCAGCCGGCAGGGCTCAGACAGGCAGGCTGCCTGCATGCCGTGGCCAGTGGCCCCACGGCACTCCTGTAAGCGGCCGGCTGCTGGCATATCTGTGCGTGCCCCTGGCAGGGGAGGGGAGAGGTGCTCCACGCACTGCTCCTGCCCCAGGCAGCGCATGGAGACCTGCTCTGTCCCACCCCACAAGGGGCACGCAGAGACATGCCAGCAGGAGGGCTAAGGCGGCTCCCTGCCTGCTCTGCCTCCCTCCCTCCGCACTGCTTTGCTCCCAGAAGTGGCCGGCATGTCCCTGCGGCCCCTGGGTGTGTGTGTGTCTCTCTCTCTCCGCGCGCTGCCCCTGCCCTGAGTGCCAACTCCGCAGCTCCCATTGGCCAGAAACTGCGGCCAATGGGAGCTGTGGGGGCGGTGCCTGCGGGTAGCAGTGCATGGAGACCCCCTGCCCCACCCCCGCCTAGGAGCTGCTGCCAGATGGGGTGTGTGCCAATCGCTTTGGGAGCCGTGCTGCCCAAGGTAAGTGCCCCCTCCAGCACCCCAACCCCCTGACCCAGCCCAGAGCCTGCACCAAGCTCCCAAACTTCCTCCCAGAACCCGCCCCCTCCTGAACCCCAACCCCCTGCCCCAATCAAGGTATCTCATTTTATTTTAATTTACTGCCCATTACTTATAGGAGGAGGGTGAAGAAAAAAAGAATGAAAACCGAGGGGAAGATAAGGGAGAATGTTCTTTTTCTTGGCTGAGTCCCGAGGGTGAGGCCCCGAAAGTGAAGCTGCACACCGGGCCCCACTAACTCTAAATCCACCACTGGCAGAGAGTAGCTGGAGGCATGTCTCTGCCCTTCCTTTGCCTCTCAGTAGCCAGTAGAGCTGCCATCCGCAGGAGCAGAGGTATATTGTACCCCAGAAAGGATGTTCACAAATTTATTCTCCACTAATGCAATTGGGAATTCAAGGGAGGAGTTGAGCCTGTCTGAGGAACATTGCCTCCTGATGCACGTGCTGGGGTGCTGTAGCTTTGCAATGACTCTTAGTCCATGGTCTAATGGAAGAAGTGTCCTGTACTGCTGCTCATGGATATAAACAACCGATGCAGTCTTTGGGCTAGGTTCTGTCACCCTTACTCACATTTAGCTTTATCTTATTCCACAAGCTAGCACACTGATTTTAGTGGTATTACTTACAGAGTAAGGATACTACTCAGCATAATAAATGACACAGAATCTGGCCCTTGGTGTCACTGGCTGGGAAAGACATACTGGCAGGAACGGACAGGCAAATAACTCCACTGATGCTGGGAAGAGAAGAGAACCTCAATGAAGGAGCAAGAGTGAAGAAAAACCAGAAAGAAAAATGACACATGGAGGGAAAGAGGACTGAAGGAGGCCTAAAACTGCTCGAAATTTCTTTGAATGGACAATTTTCACCCTACTCTGAAAACAGCACCTGGATGCATGCACGCACATGCACGGGGTATTCACCAAAACATCCAAGTCCATTTCCTTCCGGAGTTTAATCTATATTCTTATGAACAACAAACAAACTGAGATTCCATCTGAGCTGGCAGGTTCTATGTTATTTTTCCCTGCAGGCCACCTTGTTTCATTCTCCTCGCCCCTCTCTTCACATAGAGAGACCATGGTGATAGATCCTCACTCCTGGGTCCATACTCCAAGGCAGAAGCTTCCCAAGTTCAAAGTTTTAAACTGGTGGTTCCAGCAGCAGACATCTCCTGCCAACCCCCGCAGTGAAAGTTGGTACCTACTAGTGCTCCTTTCTGACAGTAGGATGGCTTGTACAGGGAAAGGGCTCTCCGGGACCACTGAATCCGGCTTCTGTGTATATAGCTACCTTTCGTTTCCTCAACATTTCATCTGCTATCTTATATCTTTTCCTCAGAATATCCTATTTCAACCGCTGGTGCTTTGACCCTAGTGCCTTACGTTCATTTTTATAAAATTGTTTTCATTTGGCCCCACTGGCAGTCAGTCTTCAGTCAGTTGACTGCATCAGTCAACACACTGGAACATCTATCCTGACAACTTTCCAGTGTCTGAGGACTTTGTTCCTCCCTCACTTGGCCTTTGTTCTAGGTAAAGTTGTGTGTTGGTTGGCGTTTTTTACACCCTCCGTTCCTTAACACACTATTCTGGTGGTGCTTAACATTTACTGCTCATTGAGCACTTCACCCAAAGTGAAAGCGCTGAGTCTGGTATGCATCGAGCAGACCTCTTCACCTTCAGTATACTGTCAGCTCTGCACTAACCTTCTGGATGCAGCTAACCAAAGCCTCTGGCTAGTCCTGCTTTAATTAAATTAGTCAATAAACCAGCTCCTTAGTCCAAGAATACTGCAGGAAAAATTAATCATTTTGCTGTCCTCTCAGCCCGATCACCATGCATAGTTCAGAGTTCTGTAAGCTTTTGTCTTTTATTAAGACATTTAAAATAGTTTTGTTTTTTGTACCTGTGGGAATATATTTTCCTCCTACTTGGAAAAAAAAACTGGTGCTTGGAGGACTGAGGAAGTGCCTGTGTTTCACTTCAGGGGATTGCATGTGTGTGCTGAAGCACAGACCCAAGAGTGGTGATCTATGACAATGTATAACTTCAGGGAACAGCAGTTACAGGTAATTAATTTCCTATTTATTCCAAGTTTGGGGAATTGGATTTCCCTTTTAGCTTAGACGCAGTGACCCAGCTAAACAATTTTCCAAGAGAAATGTTGTTATTTAAAGCACTTTAAGCACTCAAGCAACTTAATTTAAAATCTATGCATGCATTTTGCACAGTGGTGTGTTTGAATATGCCTCAAATGTGAATATATTTTTGTGTGCCAAAATTACACAGGTTTGTATGCCTTTCTTCATATGAAAATTAGCTGTCATTTATGACTAAATGTGCAAAGATAGATTAGCACAAGAAAATTGATTTGTGCAACTAATTTTGAAGATCTTGTTCTTATATTACACAGATACTTAGCAGTAGCAGTACAAAATAATTATGTTTGACTTATTTTTTTAGGAGCCAATAAAAGAGGAGGTATCCACTGCTCAGGAAGAAGTACTAAAGAAAGTGGATGCAGTGACTATTGGAAAGATTTCCCCAAGACCAAAGGTGAGTTTAAATTGCTCACTAAGGTCCTCATTCAGCAAAGTACTTAAGCACATGCATAATTTTAGACAATAAGACTTACCCGCATGCTGAAAGTTACCTACATAAGTACCTTGCTGAATCGAGGCCTAAATCCTTACTCCACATCATGATACTACATCATTACTTTTAACCTAATTGAACACTTCTCAAAAAGCAGTAAGAAATCCTGCTTTTTCTCTGGCTGATAAACATTCTAAACTTTATGGGCCAATTCTCCTTACCAAGGTAAAATCTACCATTGAAGTCAGCAGAAAGTTTGCCTACGGGGAAGGACTGCAGGATCAGGTCCTAATTTGATAACACTGTTGCTGTTAATGTCCATGCTTAGTAATGGTAATCTCTTCCACTCTGTTCATTTGAATGTACACGTTATAAAAGGCCTGGATCTTAACCTATATTGATGCTCAGTGCAGAAATGGTTAGCACATGATTATAGTTTTCATTTCAAACAGTTATTTATATTTGATTGATTTTTAGAGCATCTGCCACCATAGCGCATATCTAAATCTATAGGACCAGCTGTTATATTTTGGTGTTATTCCACTGCATTAGTGACCTAACAGCATCATTTTAAAATATTGAATGGCTTGGAGATATTTTACTCAAATGCCTCTTTCTGCTAAGCCCAGAACAATTACTGTGGCAAGTCTGCTGCTGTAATTCATCCAAGATCACCCAAGCATATGTTCTAGTTGATGTGTAATGTAACAATGCAGAACTACATTATAGTCTATGGCTATCTACACTGAAGCAATTCCTACAGCATACATTTAAAGAAAAAACTAGAAAGCTGGTTACCACATTGGCTATTCTAAAGTACATTTCCCTCTCACACTTGTATTTAACAATTTGCCTGGGTTGGCTTTGACGGTCCAGCAACAAGATTTTGATTTATTTATTGCAGTGTGCTCTCACCTTTTTGTTTATTTTAAATCTGCTAGATCTCCCTTCTGTTTAGCACAAAACTGAATGTTGGAAGGTTGGTTGATCCTGAATTTTTTTTATTTTATTTTTTATACATGTGTAAGCACATTAGAGAGTAAACAAAAGGTAGAGTTCTGCATTTGAAAATGCATGAAAGCTGTGACTACTGATACTAATAACCTTTTTAAAAGAACCTAGGAACTATTGTGCAACCGTAAGTTTAGCTGCATCCACTGTCTCCACTTTAATGAACTATTTTCATTAACATCCAGTTTCTTTTCCTTACAATTATTTTCAGTCTACTACACAAGAACCTTTGAAGATGCCCCCACCATTTAAACAAATAGAAAAGGATCTGAAGACTCTTAGTAAAGATCTTACTCACACGAGGTAAAAATCTAGAGTACACAGAAATGGACTTTTTAAGGCCATGGGTAGAAAAGCAAGATTCCTTGGGCTGCAATAGCCGCACTCTGGTTATGGGCAAACTAGGCAACGATAACTACCAACAGTTTGGAAATGGAGTTTTTCTCTCTCTCGCTCTCATTTATGCTTATTCAAAATGATGTCATCTCTGCATGAAGAAATGGTGATAGTTTGGGTGGGTCTATGTTACAGAGCTCTCACAAAGCACCATTACAGCATTCTTATAATATCGTTTATTCAGATGCTTGGCACCCTCTCTTCCGTCATTGCACAAATCAATATTGTGGTGCGATCGGTAATCAAAGCAGTCAAAAATGCGAAGAAAATGTTCGAGTATATAAAGAATGGGATAGAAAATAATAGTGTAAATATTGTAATGCTACTGTAGAAAGGGATGTATGCACTCACTTGGAATACTGTGTTTAGTTCTGGTCTCAAAACAGACATGGAAGAAAGAGAAGTGTGTTTACAGCCCTGACTGAGTCCTCCCGAGGGGACAGTCACCAGGCCATTATAACTGGGCCCAACTTCTGGATCCATGTACTTTCAAGCCAGCTGGGTCTGGGCAGCAACCAGTCACTGGTTCTACCTCTGGGCCTCCAGAGTGCGAACTCCCTCTCTGGCCCCTTCCGTGAGATGTGAGACACTGCAGTCAGAATCAGGGCTGAAGATTGACTCCTTTAATGTTTTGTAATGAGCACATCCACACATTAGATAGGAGCTTTATGCTCTGAAATCCTTAAGGTGCTTTTGAAAATCTCCCCCCTCTTAGTTTTAACATGCAATACAAGAGATTTAAAACTTGCTTTAAGTATAAAACTCAACATAATCTTAACTATTGAGCAGTAAAGATTCTGGGTTAGGGTTGCCAGGTGTCTGGTTTTCAACCAGAATGCCTGGTCGAAAAGGAACCCTGGCAGCTCTGGTCAGCACTACTGACTGGGCCGTTAAAAGTCCGGTTAGCAGCGCAGCGGGGCTAAGACAGGTTACCTGCCTGCCATGGCTCCATGCGGCTCCCGGAAGAAGTGGCATGTCTCCCCTCTGGCTCCTAGGCATGGGGCAGCCAGGGGGCTCCATGCACTGCCCCTTCCCCAAGCACCAGCTCCGTTGCTCCCATTGGCCGGGAACCGCGGCCAATAGGAGCTGCGGGGGCGGCGCCTGCAGACAGGGCAATGTGCAGAGCTGCCTGGCCGCACCTCCATGTAGGAGCCGGAGTGGGGACATGCTGCTGCTGCTTCCAGGAGCTGCCTGAGGTAAGTGCTGCCCAGAGCCTGCACCCCATCCCGCACTCCAACCCTCTGTCCCAGCCCTGATCCCCCTCCCACCCACCAAACCCCTCCATCCCAGCCTGGAGCACCCTCCTGCCCCCCAAATCCCTCATCCCCAGCTCCACCCCAGAGCCTGCACCCATAGCTGGAGCCCTCACCCCCTCCCACATCCCAACCCACTGCCTCAGCCCAGAGCCCCCTCCCACACCCTGAACTCCTCATTTCTGGCCCCACCTCAGAGGGGTCAGGGCAAGGGTGTTCAATTTTGTGCAAGTAGAAAGTTGGCAACCCTTCTCTGGGTCATTATGACAGGGAACACTCACCTCTCATGAGCACCTCCTTTGGTTGGGTGCGAACCTGCACACACTCCCACCACCCGTGGTGGCTGTTAATGTTGTCAGATGGGTCTTCAGTGTCTCAGCCCTCCGGCCAAGTCACACACAGTCAGTGTGTAAATGAACAAACCCCTTGCAGGGTAAAAATTCAACAGGGCCTGTCCCTCTGCCCTTGTTAAAATCTTTAGCTCTGTCTCTGGGCTCAGTCCTCAGCATCTTCTGGGCTTGCTTTAAGTCTGTCCCTGCCCTATTATACAGTAGCGCCACAGGTCTTTCTCCGTGGAGACTCTTCACCTTTAGCTGATCTGTGGTGTCCCAGCTCTCCAGTCAGGTCACTTCTTATCTTCAGTCCCCTTCCAGGGGCATGGGGGAGAGGAACAAAGTTCAACAAATGGTTGACCCTCTTCAGGGTCTTCAGCCCCATCCCTGGGCCTGTTTAATAGCCCAGCCCATTTCTTGGGCTTCTAAAAAAAACTTGTTCCTTCTCGGGGCTTTGGCCACTTCCCCAGCAGCCAGTGGGTGGGACCCTGGTTCACCCACTACTCTGGTCCCAACCCAGGGACCCTACAAATAGGAATCATGTGCTATTTGAATAACCCATCTTCTGGTTCTTCCTTGAGCTCCAGAAGGAGCACCCTTCCTTACTCCTCTGTTCCCAATCAGGAGCTGACCGGCTCATCCCATGCAGCTCCTTTTATCTGAGCCTGCTGTGTTCCGATTGGCTGCTTCCCTGCAGCCTTTCTAGGCAGGCCTGGATGACTCACTTTCACTGCTCCTTTTCTGGAGCAAGATATGGTAGGACCGCAAGGCCTCCAGCAGAGGGACTCAAATGGACCATAGATCATCTGACCTTGTCTGTGTCACAGATCACCAACGCCACCCAGCACCCACACACTAAACCCAACAACCAAATTAGACCAAGGTATTGGAGCCTTAGTGTGAAAGAGCCTTATTGTAAATGAATATCCGGCCTGCTGACTCTCCACTCTGCTTCACCGGTTTTACACTTGCTTAATTGACTACAATGGTGTTAAACTGGCACAATACTGGTGCAATGTAAATGAGAGCGTCAGGGCCAAAGTTTCTCTTAATTCCTTGTAACTGAGCGGTCTAATCCCTGTTTTCATGATCAATTTAGTGAAATGTTAAAAAGAATAACATCTAACTAAATCTTTCGTCTGCTGTTCTGCCAGATGTTCCTTTGCACTGAACTGCTTAGAGACCATTCACTAAATTTGCTCAATAATAGCTTAACTAGATATTAAATTGCATTCATGTATGCCTTGCAGTAGGTAACTCTACAGTCGTCTGAAATATTTCCTTGGAACCTTCTAGCATTCTTTAATTTGAATGTCAAACTAAGAAAAAGTAAACATTTTTTGCAATTAAAGCGGCAAGCATTTGTACACAAAAAGATTGTTTTACTCCTGGCAAGGTTTAGTTACAGCCTGCTGCAAATAAATGCTGACAAATTACCACTGTCAACCCCGGTGGGATACAGATTACACAAGTGTTTACAACAAGGGCTGTAGACTTTGAAAAGCATTCTCTAGACACAATAGCGGAATTAAAGCAAGCAGCAGTAAAGAAGATGGACACTGGTACAAGCAGTAGATAATTTCTTAGGCTAAACCTAGGCAAATGTGTGTTCTCTGAATGGCTGAAACATTTTATCAGCATAAAATATGCTAAAAGCAAAAAATTACATTCTTGCAACGTTAGGCTGAAATTCTAATTGCACAAAAGTCAAGAAATTCCGAGCTAAGTTTCCCACAGAAAGCTTTACTCTCCTATTTGCACATATATATTGCAATATAATTAGAATATTACATTTCACAAAAACATGATGGTTTTACAAAATCCTAAATTTTATCCCAGAATTCCATTCTAGTTATGGAAGGTAATATCAGAGTTCTGTTTTAACCCGTCATCCTTCTGACATTCTCCCTGCCTTCTCTGAACTTCTTCCCTGATTATTTTGCTTATTCAAATCCTAGTGAAATTTTACCTCATAAACTAGGTAATAAAATACATAATAAATACTTCACAAAATAAATACTGTTATCTAGGCTGAAGAGACCACTTCAGAATAAGGCATAATTTACTTTTGCCAAAAGTGCATTGTTAGCTACTATTCAAGAGAACTGCACTAGATTGGTTGTCTGTACGCATTGTTCATTGCTAATCTTCAGTGGGATTGTCACTTTGAGGTCAAATTAAAGTTCTTTTGATGATAACCCGCCTCTGTTCAGTATTGCTTCTTGAAGTTTGTGATGTAGCTACATGGAACTCATGTTGTCCAGTATTGCTTACCTTTGGACATGTCTGCAGAACAAAATCCAATTGGCATTAAAGGAATCATTATTAATCTCTGCAGAGAGGCCTATGACTGATTTGGCATGGAGAGTGAAGTCCTCTCATTTCCTTAGAGGTGATACCTTTAGAATTGGGATGAGACATAGTGTATGGGCAGTGCTGGAAGTGCATAGTCCCTTTCCTATATGGTTATCTATTTTGTGGATAGGATTGGAGTTTCATTTACGAGGGCTGGCAATTTTACACTTTTCACAAACCCTAAATTCACTAAAATGAATCTATGTTAAGACTGGAGGAACAGTTCTCTGAATCATTCAGAGAAAATCTGAACCAATTACATTCAGAAGTATTATGGAGTTTATACACCCACACACCCAAGAAGTAAGGACCAGGAGCTAATGCAGGTACAAAGCAGCAGGAACTCCCTGAGCTGGATCTGATTACAGCTGTTATAATAGCTGTTTTCTTAACAGAGAGGGCTGGCTGAGGAGAAAATGTTCTCCTGGGGAAGACTTGGAGAGGAGTCTCTCACCTGAGTAACCATATGACCCACCACAGGCTTGGTTGAAGCAAGCTGGCCCAGTGATTGTATTACTATTTAAGATTGTATGCAGTTTCGTTGTAGCCATGTTGGTCCTAGGATATTAGAGAGACAAGGTGAGTGAGGTAATACCTCTTTTTAGGACCAACTTCTGTTGGTAAGAGAGACAAGCTTTCTGAGAAGAAGAGCTCTGTCTAAGCTCGAAAACTCTCTCACAAACAGAAGTTGGTCCAATAAAATACATTACTTACCCACTTTGTTTATTAAAATTGGGCTGTCCTAAGTCATTTATTACAAGTGTCATTTTTTACCAGATTTAAGTAGACTGAAGAGGGCCTGATTTAGACTATCAGCTGATACTTCCAACAAGGGTTTTAGAAACTGCACTCCACCTGCCTAGAAATATTTAAGTTCAGAGAAGCTTTTCTTTTAGAAGTACCGTTAAAGTTCAGAAGGTGCTCTCACATTTAATGGGTATTGTAATAGAAATCTTGTGAGTCCGTAATTTCTGAGAGGTTTCAAGTGAACTTTGTACTTGTGAAAGGTACTAGAATGTCAGTCTGGAGAGGGTTCTCTTTACCGTATTATACAGAACTGGTATAGCACAAGCAGTGGCTGGCAGGCTTCCATCAGCAACCCTGTTATTGTGCTACAGGATTGACCTGGAGAGACTAATTCTGAGGTATTTCAGGGACAGTAGAAACCAAAAAAGCCAAACTTAAGTGCTTGCTTTTTACATCCACCAAGAATCTCCAGATAAAAATGCAAATGTACATAATGTGCAGATAGATGTTCTTAGTCCAGACTATATGGAGAAATCAAAAATGTTTCTTTCCAGACATTTTGCTTCTGCTGCATTGCATGCTACAGATATTATGACGACATTCACACATTAATAATAATGTTATATGATCTAACGGTGAGGGCAAAGGGATGTGAATCAAGAGGATGCTGATTCCAAGTATTGACTGAGCCTCTAAGTCTTTGTATGACCTTGTGCAAATCACTTGACCTTTTTGCATCTCTGTCAAGAAAGCTGTAAATTGGGACTGGAAACAAGATGATGCATCTGAACTCAGCTCTCCTGTATAAATATATCTTTTTAAATTGGCATGGATGGCACTGCGTATAAGATTTTTCTACTAGGATGGAGTTTCTCCTGCCACTTTCATTTAAATTCTTAAGGTTATTTCACTTTAAATCTTTTACCATTAATATTTTACTGTAGGAATAATCTTTTAAAATCCTATGTGGATGTATTTAATTAATACTTAGCATTTTTGTAATATTTGTATGTGCACAAACATTAACTAATTAATCCCCACAACACCCCTTTGAGGTAGGCAGGTAGGCAAGTATTTTTATCCCCATTGGTGAATTGGGAAAAACTTAATCAGGGAGGTGAAGTGAATTGCTAAGGCCATACAAAGAGTCATTGTTGGAGCCAAGATTGGAACTCAGGTGCCTGGGATTCTAAATCCTTTGCTCGTTCTTCTAGACCACACTGGTATCTCTGTCTGATTGGGGTTTTTTTAACTGTCTACTAAATCAAGCTCCTAGAAAAGATTTTTTTAGATCATCTAATCCATCTCTGGGACTCAGTGCAGGATTGATTTCAACAGAAGATTAAGTGTTTTTGTAGTCTTCTTTTAATTGAAGACTTTTATCTCAATTTCCTGCACTGTATTATAATAAACAAAATTCTGATTACATCAAATGTTTAATTGTGGGCTTGTTTACAAACATTTGGTTTGCGGCAAGCTATGGTGCAAATCTAGCCTGCACTAGCATGTCATGGTCTAACTGTTTGTGTGCACCCTGCTTATGCACATTAGTAGTCTGCTAATAGGCTTTGATCTAGTCTTGTTTCCTAAGTTTAATTCACAATTCCATGCAAAAGTGACTTTATGCAATTCCAAATACTTCAGTGTAAAATAATTCTATCCACCAAAATTTCATAAAAATTGAAATTAGGGCAGGACAATGAGGATAGATAAGGTTAAATCAAGCAAAATAAATAAGTGAAGAATTTCACACACTAACCTTTTTTTAAAAGAGAAATTCAGTTTTACCTAAGTCTAGTCAAAACTGTTCAATACACTGTGAGAAACCTGCATAATCACTGTCATATATGGGGAACTTCACTTAAAATCCACATTTTCTGGGAACCGCAGTAGTCTCAATGCATGCAATCAATGTTTGTTTGTCTGTTTGTTTTTTTCCAACCAGTGTCATTCAACATAGCACAACCTTTACTAGGTGTTCCCAGTGGAGATCCTGGAAAAACATCTTCAGGCCCAGCAGGTTTCAAAGGCAACAAAAATTGGGGAGCCCTCATATTTCATAGTTTAGCAAATGAGTTGTGATACTTGAGTTATAATGGCCATGGAGAAATTTGTCTGTTTGAGAAACAACTGAGAAATGACAGGTTTCAGAGTAACAGCCGTGTTAGTCTGTATCCGCAAAAAGAAGAACATATATGCATCCGAAGAAGTGGGCTGTAGTCCACGAAAGCTTATGCTCTAATAAATTTGTTAGTCTCTAAGGTGCCACAAGTACTCCTGTTCTTCTTTTAACTGAGAAATGGAATTTTAAAAATGGGCCTACTTTATCTAATATTTTCTAAAATCTACAGTAGACAAACAACCAATAACTACAACCATTTTCAGCTGTTATTGAGAATTTATATAACAAACATAATCTCTGATAAGCAATGATGTTGTGTCTGTTAACTGAATGATTTTATGCTGTGCTTTCTCCAGTATACGTTGTAAGTATTGAAATATCTTGATCCCTCTTATGTGCATTTTTAATACAAAAATGTGCCAACCACTATATAGTCCTTCCCAATTGTCTTGATACACCTCTACCCAGATATAACGCGACCCAATATAACATGAATTCGGATATAACGCGGTAAAGCAGCGTTCCGGGTGGGCGGGGCTGCGCACTCCAGCGGATCAAAGCAAGTTCGGTATAACGCGGTTTCACCTATAACGCTGTTAGATTGTTTGGCTCCCAGGGACAGCATTCTATCGAGGTAGAGGTGTAATTTGCATGGTGTTATTTTATATAAATCCATGGGGGGGAAACTAGTGTGTAAGCTATTACCCTAGCCTACCTTGCAACTTCAATTAAAGCAGAGTAGCAAGTGATTAAGTAATATGATGAGGAATACAAATGCTATTCAGTGATTTGTGTGTGCTGTCTTCCCTCCTCATGATAAGAGGAATATTTGGTAGTAGTCTTAATTAAGCATTAATTGATATATCTTAGCATATTTGCAGAGGGTCGTGTCTGTAGTCTTACATCTTGTTTGCTTTAAAGGGTATAATAGAAGAAACCAAGAGTAAGTTATCATTAGTAGTGGTCATAGTGACATAGCACATTAGTATGAATTTTAATACTCTCTCAGAAATGTTTGAAGAGCCATTACTGGATTGGATTTAACCACATTCACCAAAGCTTTAATATTCTAGTTAAGGCATCAAGACATAGTCAAAATAATGTCAAGCCCTGTAATTTTCACCTCACACATGCTCACTTACAAAAACACTGTCTCTCATGCACAGAAATATAGTCTTTTCCTGTAAGTCACCATCCTGGCACAAAGGAGGACCACGATAGGGAAGAGAGGTTGCTCATACTAAATACCAGCAACAACTGTCAATCACTAATACTTCCCCTCACCCTATCACAGATGCACTTAAAGTACTATTAAGGCTCCCTGATTATTGCTGTAATTAGGATTTTCCAAATGATTGGTTATGCCAAGTCATTTTAAAGGGAATTCAGTCAGTTCTAAAACATCATGTTTCCGAAAGCCTCGTGTCAAAATGCAACGAGAAGCTTGCTTATCTTTATGAAGGAAGAAACAGACAAACCAGCTGATGATGTGTTCTCTTTATTTTCAGATTCTCAACTTCTTTCTTTTAATGTGAACTGAACCTGAGTCCCCACAAAGTAGCTCTGACCAACTTGACCAAATATTTCCCAGTGTATGATTCAGTGGACGAGACACAATATGGCAGTTGTCAAAGTCATTGTCCTTGAGTCCTTTAGTATTTTGAGCAAATAATTATGTTTTCATTTCTGCAGTAGGAAATCTTCTACACTATTTTTACTAAGACTAAACAAACTCGAGCTCAGAGACTTTGAAATGACATTCATCTCTGTGTGAGAGAGATCCCTTCTTATTGCTTTGTTCCGATGACATCCATAAATGTGATCCAAAAATAATGTACAGTAATCCACAGTTGGGTGAGAATGTACTGTTTGAGAACCAAAGATGTTGCAGTCTTTATAACTAATCATAAATAATAGATACAAGAACATGTACAAAAAAAAAGTATTCCAAGACTGTACCTGTAAACCCATAAAGACATGTGGCTATAAATCACCCATGCTGCCCAACTCAACCAGAAAGATGTGCAAGTTCACTAGAAACACTGTCACATATTTACACAAAATACTTAGAAATGAGTGACTTTATTTAAATGAGCACCACTGAAAATATTTTCTTCAGACAACAGAGAGGGTGGGAGGGCAGCAAGATTAGCAGTGATAGAAGCTGGGAACAGAATCTGATTGATTGATTGTAAAATGGAGTGGATTTGCACTGAACTGTCAGCTTTCATGAAAGTAGAGCCATTTTTGGAGGGTACAAATGGTTAGTCTTCTCTGGTTGGGTTTAGGCCCATGAAGCTCACTGAGTTACTAGAGTTGTTGGGAATACTTTGCAGCAGAACAGAACCAGTACTTGGGGCCTATGTCTGTGGTCAGTGAAGACTGTCAGTTCCTCCTTTAAAGTGGACAGATGTCTGGCTTCTTTAAAGAAAGCTCCTGTATGCTGAAAAAAAATCCCTTTAAGTTGACAATCTGGTCAACAAGTCCAGTGTCTAATCAGCCATTTTTTGGTTAAGATTACTGAGAAGATTGTAAGACAACTCTGAGTATCTAAAGAGTTCATATCTCCTTGGCAGTCTGGGTAGAGACATTGCACTGATGACTTTGTTAGATAATGGATCATACCAACTGGTGCTGCTGGGTGCTTTTCAGTATTCAGTGAAATAGGGGCATATTTGAGGAAGAGCTCTGTGTAGCTCAAATGCTTGTCTCTCTCACCAACAGAAGTTGGTCCAATAAAAGATATTCACTCACCCACCTTGTCTCTCTAATATCCTGAAACCGACATGACTACAACAACCTTGCATAAATTCATTTAAATAGTTTCAGTTCTGGCCACTAAGGATAGAGGAAAGAAGCTGCCAGTTTTGAATGTCATGGAATATTTTATCATAAGCAAAGATTGTATGGATGACATTGGAAAAGATTTATGCATATGTTAATGATGAAGTATGTAATACATTTGTAGGTTTGATATGGGAGATGATGGAAATGTGAGGTATCTGATCTTTGTGAAAAATCCATTCTCCAAATTAATCTATTAACGTAAATTTTGAAGGGACTGAGGAAGAGAGATTTGGAGGAAATTTTGGAAGGATTGATCGTGACAAAACTGTATCACCTTCATACAAACTAATATTGTGCTCATCTTTGTTTATTTGTATACCTTAAGTGGCAGACAATTTCTTACGTATCACTAGGCATTCAAAAGATTAATAAAGGGGGAGGGGAAAGAGTGGGCAACCCTGCCCTTTTCCTCTTTCCAACTGAAAGACAGAGAAAATAATTCCATTCATCAGTACAGATGCAAGAGACAATATTGTAAAAGTCTTCAACACAATTAAGGAAAATTGAACCAAAATCAAATTTTCCTAGTACTGTCATAAGAAATGGCCATTCTACTCTATCAAATTCCTTATCTGAATTTAGGGAAAAGACTTGTGAAGCGATACTTGATAACTGGGTTTGGCAGTTTAGGTGAAGTATTTTTCTTGTGCTATCAGTAGCAAGTCTGCCTTTCACAAAATACAATTGATAGCTGAACAATTGAAAGAATTGTTCTGTTTAGGCAGGTTACTAGACTTTTGGTGATTGACTTTATATTCTGTATTGAAAAGCATAATACTTAGGATGGAAATCTCAACAATTATCATAGTCTTTATTACTTTAATTTTGAAGATAAAGATGCTCCTCCTCTCACAAAACATTAGCCATTTTGGAAAGTTTCATCAGTGACTTTAGATAGAATAGGGACTATCTGGTCACATCTTTTATGAAAGTCTGTTGGCTAGCCAGCCGATCCTGGTGCTTTGCCAGGAATTAGATTTTTGTATAGCTTTTTCAATCTCATGTATCCAAATAGGGTTATCCATTAACCATTTTTTTGATATGCTGGATAGTGTTAAAGAAAAAGTCTTCACCAAAGAGGATTTAAACCAGTTATTTCAGCAATGAATTGAATGAGGGTGAAAATTACACTTCCATTTAACTTACATCCCTCAGATGCCTGTTTCTAAATCGTTATACCACCCTTCACACTGTAGGTGGCTCAAGCACCACCTACTTCTTTGTTTATAAGTAGAGCTGGTCAGAAATGTCCATCAAAACAAAATTTAAAAGCAAAAACTAGAAAAAAACTTGAACTTTCATTAATTTTCCCCTATTTTCTGACCAGTTGTAGTTAGAAATGACCATCTGTTGATCCCTTTTAGAGTTAACTGTCAGTGGGTCCATCAGTTGGAGAGATGTTTCCCTAAATATGAAAAAGGACACTACTGAGACATAGTGCAAAATCTGTGCCTCTGTATACCTTTGAAGTACCAAATGCAAGTAAGTATGTATATACATAATCACAGATTGTGCATGTCTTCCGGGATATCCAGGGGTATGAGTAGGTTAGCATGGACTTGTGGCATGTGGTATCAGAACTAAGTCGGGGGGAGAGCACCACGCTGGTGTCAGTAAAACAAAGGCAAGGGAGAATTGAGGGTGATATGTAGAAGATTCCAATCAGATGAACCGGTGTAAAGCTGACAAGATGTCATCCCATATCAACAGCAGCTAGAAATCGACTGCTTTAAGCTACAAGCTCAAAGGGGAAGAATCTGTACCACTTTATGAACTATTCAAACTCTCTATTTGGAAAATGCAGATTTATTGTTTCCTAGTTTTGAAGAAAATGGTCCCCTGTGAATCTGTTTCACCTTGCTGTATTAGTTGAATAAAACTAAGTGTCAAACTGTTGGCAGTTTAATTTTTAACAGTATACCACTGTCTGTTTTTTTATGCTTTCAATTAGAAGCTGGATATTTCTCCTTTAAAATCTTTAGAGACTCCTGAAGGGAGAACTGTAGAAGTCAATCTGCACATAAAAAGCTCTGCCACTACTAATGCATATTTCATGTCTGAACTGACAGCTATGCTAACAGTAGCATTTCCTATTTCTTTTAGTCCTTTTGGACAAGGAGCAGTCCTTGGCTATTTTTTTTAATAGAAAACTGGTTATTTTTGTGATTGAAATGGTGATATGGGCAACTACTGGAAAATCTACTGGAATTTGTTTGCTTGGGTTTTTAGAGGTTTTTTTTGTTATGATCTTCCTTGCGTTTATACTCTGTGAGTCTATCCCAAACCAACTGTAATGTATATAGACAGCAAGGACTTCAATATTCAGTGATATTGATACGTTGGCATTCATTAGTGCAAATGTTTACTTCAAGATTTAGTGGAGTTTCGGGGGGTGGGGGCAGAGAGAGTCTCTTTTTTTCTTTCCTTTCCTCACATCTTAACTTCACTCTATCAGGCAATGCTAGCTGTAAAGGTGGAACGTTTATCTGTCTGTATTAGTTTTCGCTGTAGTTAATACTTCATAATGTCAGTTGCTTGGAAACCAGTGTTCTGTGGCCTCTTGCTGCTTGGCAGAAATCACTCTAATTGGCATGCTTCTAGCACTGTCATTGCTGGCAGTTTGCAGAATTTTTTTTCCAGAAGAAAAAATTTCCTTTTACATGAATTATGGCTCACATTAATTAGACAGCAGTCATGGGCAAAGACATCTATTTAAGTATATGGATGTATGAATCATTATCTCTATCATCAGTCACTGGAAAAACTGCTATTTTGAGTTCCCATCAATGTTTCTGCCTTTCCAGGTTGTTCACTTCTCAGTTTACTCCCCCACCCCCATGGTAGAATGCGTGTGTATGTGTATGCAATTTTATAAGTTTGTTGCTTATTAGATTTTACTGTCTATCTAAACACATCACAGTGTAATCCCATGCAACATGACACTAAGTGACATATGTTGCCTCACAGATTTGAGCAGCTTTTAGCACTTACAATGGGTTTGCTGTTTTTAGGTAGTAGAATGCTACTGTTCCATGCATACCTGCCTTTATGTAGACAGGTAAGGGGGTATGAGGCTCATCTTCTAGTTTCACTTGAAGATCTTGGACCAGTAGCATATGCAGATGCAACTCCAACGGCCTTAATGGAATTTCCCCTGCTTAAACAAGCAGCAAATTCACCCCTTTATGGTGACATAAAACATAACATAAAATCACATTGTACCCTTCTGGAGGGCCCAGAAAACGTGAGGTTTATGTTGCAGAATTTTTGACTAATAGTTCCCTCAAAGAGGATGCGAGAGGAGTTTGAGGGGTGACTTTGAAATCTCTCAGATTCACTCGTGTCAGCCCCATGGATTTAGGAATCCCTATGCCCTGCACTCTTCTCTCAACACTGCTCTGGAGGGATCCCCTAACCTGGCAGAACAGCTCTCTAAGACTAGAATGTGCAGCCCCAGCATGTTTGTACCCTGCTTCCCTACCACAAAAACATTAACATCTGCAAGGAAAACTAGCAAAAATACCATCAGATAGGAAGCAGAACATCCCACTATTGAAGAGCGGCCTCCATATGCTTCCAGGAATGGTGGGGAAACAAGCCATGGTGATTGGGGGGCTTTCCTTTGCATTGTGCTTTTAATTGCTCCATGCCTCATAGCGTGGGAAGAAAAGAGCCCCAACTAAAGATAAATCATTTCTATTGTGTGAATTTGTATCTATGTTTACCGAGTCAAATAGCTGTGAGTCTCAACATTGCAATACCTTTTTCTGAAAGAGCAAGAGAGAGAGATTTTGCTTTATGCAGCAGTAGAAAAGAGCATTTCCTGTATTTTAATGTAATTGAAGTTTATTGAAAAACATTCTGAAACATCTCTAAGTGCATAATAATAAATCAGCAACTGCACCCACTGATATCTGTTACGATAGCCGTGTTGTATGGTCACCTGAGGATCTTTATTTTTTTTCTACTAGTTCCTTATAGTCTTGCCCCAGTTATTGCCAGGAAACCTCCTAATACAAAAAGAGAAATCGTTGGGTGTATCAATTGTTTATTTTCTGACCGAGTCTCCACTTGATAATACACAGGGGATAATACATCTGTAATGCAGATCCTGATTTTAGTTTTGTTTTAACAAACGCATATGGAACAGAAAATATTGTCGTCACAGAGAAGACAGAACAAAAAAAGAGTACAAATGGGAATCTGCATCTGAAATAATTACCTTGTTGCAGATTGCAAGTCCTCCTTGCTACACAGGACTTTGGGTGATTTGGCACAGTACCACTTAATTGCTTAATACGTTAGTGTGGTAAATACAGTAAGCTTGCAAGACACAGATTTTATTGGATAGTCAGAAGTGAGATACTCGAGAGGGCAAGAGTCATTCAGCAGCAGGGTGGCCTACCCTGTGCATGGGGCTCCTCCTCTTCGCAGTCCTTGGCCAGGGGTCTCTGCTCTGTCCCCCTAGGACCACAGCCTCCCTCCCTCACCTTACACCTGCAGTGACAGTGCCGGGAGCTCTCCGCAGTTCTCTCCCGACTCACTCGCTCCCATGGCAGCGGGTCTGAGTGGGTGTCCTGCACTGTCGCAGAAGCTATTCAGCAGCAGGGTGGTGTGGCCGGGGGCTCGTCCTCCTCTTCCCAGTCCTGGCCAGAGGTCTCTGTTCTATTATCTAAACCTCTTCATTATCCCAGTCTCTTCCTTGTCCCCCAGCATGAGAGTTATGCTGCGTAGGGGATGTCTCTCATGCTGGGGGACAAAGAAGGGATTCGGATAATGAGGAGGTTTTCAGATAAATGGGAGTATACTGTAATATGTAACAACAGTGTATTTACAGGTTTCTGTGGCTTATTAACTACATTTAATGTTAATTTAATTATCATGTACCCTACATTGTACTTTAGAAGGTAAAAATAATTTGTTTGGCCTTTAATTGCATGGTACTTGCTGTGTAATTACCTAGCCAGTACATGCTAATTGCCATGTTTCTGGTTCTCCACTGCCTTGCACCTTTGTGGAGTCATTCACACCTGTGCATTATGGGTTTAAAATGCTACCAAATCAGAATTTTCCATTCACTTACATCAGTGATAGCATTTTAGATGGTCTTTGCTCTCAGGATCCCTAATTCTCATTTACTGTAAGGCCACTGTACACAGTTCGGACAGTGGAAAGGGGCTTTAAAATCCCCACTGAAAGACACCTTTCCGGTGCCAGAGGGTATAAAGCAGCCACTGTTAAATGAAAATTAGGCCCAGCTTTGACCGATGTAAATAACTATGCAAGGCAGTTAAGAATATAATTAAATAGTCCGCAGTTACTATAGTATCAGTAATAGGTATAGGACAAATCCTCAGCTGGTATAAATCAATGTACCTACATTGACCTCAATAGGGCCATGTGTCTTTACAGTAAATGAGGATCTGGCCTATATAGAATGTGTGCTCTGTAAATAAGAATAATACACTGTACTTGTGTAACCGCCTTTATCCCAGGGGCTCCAACTGCTGTACAGACATTCACTACTTAATCCTCACAACAGCCTGTCAGGTAGGTAAGGGACATACAGAGCCCTGATCTACACTACAGAGTTAGGTCGACATAAGGCAGCTTACGTTGATCTAACTCTGTAAATACCTACGCTAAAATGTAGCTCCCACCGATGTAACTCGCCCACTACACTGACATCAGGGCCGGCTCCAGGCACCAGCTTACCAAGCAGGTGCTTGGGGCGGCCACTTCGGTGAAGGGCGGCACGTCCAGCTGTTCGGCAATTCGGCGGATGGTCCCTCACTCCTGCTCGGAGCGAAGGACCTCCCGCCAAATTGCCGCCGCAGATCGTGATCGTGGCTTTTTTTTTTTTGGTTTGGCTGCTTGGGGCAGCCAAAACCTTGGAATCGGCCCTGACTGACGTAATAGCTCCACCCCCGCGAGAGGCATAGTGCTTAGGTTGATATACACCTCTACTCCGATATAACACGGCCCCATATAACAGAATTCTGATATTACGCGGTAAAGCAGCGCTCCGGCGGGGGTGGGACTGCGCACTTCGGCAGATCAAAGCAAGTTTGATATAACGCGGTTTCACCTATAACGCGGTAAGATTTTTTGGCTCCCGAGGACGGCATTATATTGGGGTAGAGGTGTAGTTAGGGTGATGCAGTGTCAGTGTAGCCACTGCGTTGCTTACATCGACTGTGGCTGCCTTTCAGAAGCCATCCCATAATTCCCCACATTGACAGTTAAATCAGTGCAAGCACACCTGGTGAGGATGAGCACTGCTGACACAAGGAGCATAGTGTGGAGATACACAAGCGGTTTAATTACTATACGTTGACGTAACTGAGGTTGACTTAATTTTGTAGTGTAGACTTGCCCAGAGCTCATTTCAACTATAGAAATGAAGCAACTTCTCAAGTGAAATGTGATATCAGTATAATATCCATAGCAACACTATATAACAATTTGGGACAGGGAATGGGGGGAAAAACCTGTATCCAATTGAAACTGCAGTGAGGAAACCAAAATTTAATTAACTGCACTGAAAATTGCTGAGATCTTTCATGACTACAGGTTGTCAGAACTTCAGTGTCATTAGCACTTTCAGTAGCACAGCACCTCTAAATCCACACAAGGGCACTGACTGCATACTAAGGCCTTGGCTACACGCAGCAGCGCTATGAAGCGCGAGTGTAGTCGCGCCACCAGCGCTGCGAGAACTCACCTCTCCGAGGGGAATAGCAGCGCTGCGAGCGAGCGTGGAGCGCTGCAGGCGCTGATTACACTGGCACTTTACAACGCTGCACTCGCTGCGCTCGGGGGGGGCGTTTTCACACCCCTGAGCGCAGCAAGTTGCAGCACTGTACAGCGCCAGTGTAGCCAAGGCCTAAGTCAAAATGAAGCGGGCCAACCACCTGCTGAATCACCATTTCCTGCACTTAGATATTCCTTTGAATTCTCCACCCCAAATACTGACCTCCCTTGCCCCTCCTTAGTTTGAGAGATCTGATGGGATCACAGTCCAACATCGTATGGCTGCAGGTGATTTAAGTGTTCATTTAAAATGTTTCCGTCGATTTTGTCTTTAATCTGCCATATTCAGAATGTTGTACTATATATTATTTAGTTTTCATTTACTGTAGTTCCAAAGCTATCATATTCTGACTTTTCTGTTTAAAAAAAAAAAAAGAATGTAGTATTGTTCCTTGAATGTTTCTGTTACAAAGAATCCTGGTCAAAAGGAAGCTAAGAGGCAACATCGGTTATGGCACTTGCTTTTCACCTCAGAAGACCTGGGTTTGTATTCAGTTGGTCATTAGTGCAATGAGTTTGGCAGTCCCTAGGAAACGTTTACATCACAATACCTCCTACACAATTTGGGAACTGGCAGAATGCCCAGGGAAGGCCCTTCAATGGATTAGTAGGGAGTTGTTGCAGATAAGGTTTGAGGTGCTTTAGTGAAATATATGAAACTGCATTTGGAAAGCCTGTGCTGCGAACAGCTTTCAAATCAGTGCCACCTATGTTGTATTTGTTTATAAAATTGCTGCAAGGGGCTACATTCTTTCTTTATAGCGCCTAGGGACAGGGATAAACTCTACCATTGGCTCTAATCACGTCGGAGCCTATATACCACTAAACCAAGAAAGTCTGTGTAAAAGAGCCATCCTGGGGCACAAAAGCTAACCATGCCCATGACCAAATAAATAATTTATGTGTCCCTGGTGAGAATTGTTGCTAGGCAAAATAACATGCGCCCAAACAAATACGTGCTTTTCTCTTGTCTCATCATCTGTAGTCGTCAGGGCTCTGAGGTAACATTCGACCTAGGGCAACAGAGCCTCAGCTGGTGTAAACAGGCCTAGTTCATTGGCAGTCAAGAGAGCTACACCCATTTGCACCAGCTGAGTGAGGATCTCCCCACTTATGCACAGTTGGTGTCCCTTGTTCCTTGTGTAGATTACTTATAATGGTTCCTGTTTGCATACTGTAGATGTGAGGATGGTAGCGAATTTGGTAAAATTTTATATACGAGGTCAAATACATCCCTGGTGTAATGCCACTCAAGTTACTTAAATTGGCCCAGTGTATTTAAATAAAATGTAAATATGTTGGTAAATATGTGGTTTGGTTTGACAATGATCAAGTTTGTAACATCGTTGTGTTAGCTTCTTAATGTCATCCTAACTCCGGATTTATGGTCAAGAGAAACAAATTAATGGATTCCTTCAGTTTTGTCTGAGCCATTCCTGTGCAAAGGAATGCATCAGGCATCTTTAATCCTGGAGGCAAAAGCTTGACTCAGCAATACTTTTATGGTGCTGCATTACAATTAACTGATGGCCCAGAGACCATGAAGGATTTAAAGAGTAATTTAATAAGCATGGACTAGTACTAAGCACTGAAAATATGCTCACAATCAATTTGCTGTGTACACAGTATGCTACTAGGTCATTCTTTTGTGCATGTGGTTGACCTTTATCTATAATAATTTTTGCCTATCAAGAAAAGTGAAGAATACTATTGCAAATTATTAGCACTCAAGAAACTCTTTTAATTTTCATGCTGACAAAGGTATTAACTTACCAAAAATAATGCACGTCCTTTTGTCTGAAAGACAGTTGAAAATCTGTTGTGACTACAGTTGACTAAAGCTCAATTACTGTAATAAATGTATTCCAAATTTCATCTCAATTGCATTTGCATTTTAATGAATGATTCTCACCTACTTATCAATCTGGCAGCCAGGCTAAATTTATTAAGTTACTGTATAAACAGGGCATTCTTATTTCTGCATTTAAATGCAGAAATATTTGCTGTGCCAATGATGAAATATACACCTCTACCTTGATATAACGCTGTCCTCGGGAGCCAAAAAATCTTACTGCGTTATAGGTGAAACTGCATTATATTGAACTTGCTTTGATCCACCATAGTGCACAGCCCTGCCCCCCCCACCCCTCCCGAAGCACTGCTTTACCATGTTATATCTGAATTCGTGTTATATCGGGTCACGTTATATCGAGGTAGCGGTGTATTGTAAATCTGCATTATATAAATATATTTCAATTACCTGTATATTCCAAGTTAGGATGTATTTAATTTTTTCTCCATGCCAAAAGTCCATAGACTTCTAAGGTCTTTCTTGACCTTCTCTGGAATTGTGAATTTGTTGTTTAAATCTGGCATATGTTATAGCTTATACATACCATTGCTGTGTTTTTTCACTAACCTGATTTATTTCTTTGTTACTACTTGGAAATTGGATGAAATTAATTAAGTGGAATAGTTGTTTGTAAAGAACGCCATTTTGAAAATCATATACAAAGAAGTGTTTATTCACCATTGGTTGTAGCCACGTGTTCCTGTAGGCTTGCCAAGCAGATCACTGATTTTAGCATACAACATTTAAAAAGCCCTTTAAGTCAGGTAATCTTACAAAATTGTACTTAAACCGACACCACTTCTATATTTCTTTCCCCAATATTGCTGATTATTGAAGGAGTTTGTGTGTAAAAGAAATTTTCTGTTTTATCATTTTCTTTGTTTTTTCACCCATTAGCTTTGATTCATTTTACAATCTTACTCTTTAGTGTTTATGGCATCATAATCAACAGCCACAACAATGCTTCTACAAGTGGAAGAACCAGTATGAAGGAAGGAAGGAAAAACATCTTTTTACACACAAATATCTTGATAATCATCAGTAATGACAGGAAAAACCTATAGAAAAATTACATGAGAATGCAGCAATGTTGCTATGTTGTTAAAAAAGAAATTAAATGTGTCAAGATCTTTTATGTGAAAACCTTGAAGAACAATTAGCCAGCCTGATTTTATTCCAGAATCCTGGTGAATTTATAAAGCACACAGCATCTCTCAATAAGGCCATGGGTTTCTGAAAGCAACGTTTTTACTTTGTTCCTGAGCCAGTACAGAAAGGTCTAGCAGAGAGGTTACGTTGTGTCAGAACAAGAGAGGTGGAGTGACTGGCGTTTGCAATTGCTGGGCTCAAAAAATGGCAAATTGTTACCTTCCACATGTAATTTGTCATAAAGGCAGGCAGGCAGGGAGAGAGGGAGGGAGCTATTCACCTTGAGAACTAGTGAACTAAACCTTTGGGTACTTTAAGGCATCGCTAATAAGAAAACGGTTTGGTTCCTTCTCAGTAAAATGAACCAGGCCCAGCTTCAGCATAGATCTGTGTTAAAAGATTAGGTACAGCCTGACAACGCTTAATCCAAAACTCAGAAACACGTTAATTTAGATGGATACATTCTGTGCCAGGGTATGAACCATCATGTTTGACTTGGATCAGCTGCCACTTTCTAGTTACACATTGCAATCAAAGGCTGCAGAGTAACCTATTATGCTATGCCATATCCGTTTCACTGCCATGGTGCGCTTTCTCTTTTCTGTCCCTGCTAGCATCCTATAGGGAGTGCATTATGGCGTCTTTTTTTCTCCTTACTGTAATGCCCTTGCCTGTTGTCTCCAAGTCACTGACAGACTTCATTGACAGCTTTCCTGTTGCTGACAGTGAAGCTCAGTGGCAGCAAGTGGAATTTAGCAGCTAACAGGTAGTTTCAGGGCAATACCTGTCAGCTTGTGACAATCAAGCTAAGGTAGAAAGTGGCATGGTGGCCAACAAGCTACTATAAACTATAGTTAACCAAGAGGTTATTTAACCTGAGGAGAGAACAAAGCCAGGATGAGCTCAACATATTTAACTAATGTTGTACAGACTGTGAGCCACCAGGAATGACCTAATGGGACTGAAGAATCTTTCCATTCTTTTTGCTTTGTGATATTTCTTCTTCTTCATGGTGCAAAAGAAAATATTTTGCTGATATTCAGTACATTTCGATTACCCTGTATAATTAGAGTGGACTAGGCAACCTTCTGTTGACACTTATGTCCTTGACCTATAGCTATGTCAATCATCAGCATCAAACTGTAGCATCTCACCTGCATCCAAAGTATGCTGACCAACACATCCACTTTTGCGGGGAAGCTCCTGTTTTAGAACAGGTCCCTATTTTGAGAGTTGTTAGTTCCTCCACTATTTCTTAAACCAGATTGCCACTGTACGCACCTAAAGCGTCTGATTGCCCACTCTCTTTATGCCAGTGTAATTCTATTGACTTCAAAGAAAGTCACACTCAGTGGAAAATCAGGCTCAGAAAGTTCAGTGTGAGCTGGGACATCAAAGAAGACGACTTCCAAACCAGCTGCCCTCTCTAGTGCAAGTCACTTGTGTACCTGGGGAAAATGGATTGTGCTGTTGGTCGGAACTGAAAAAACACATAAGTTGGCTTTGAAACTCATTACCACAGGGTATCATTGAGGTAAAAAACTTAGCATGATTCAGATATTGGACATGTGTATGGATAAGGGGGTTGGACTAGATGACCTCCTGAGGTCCCTTCCAACCCTGATATTCTATGATTCTGTGATAACAAGAATACACAAAATAATAATAGTAAATAATAAAAAAAAAAGTTTTGGAAAGGATATAAAACCTCATGCTTCAGAGCTTAAACCAATCTCTATTAGGGGAGGAGACTTCCCCAATGTGCAGGTTATTCCATAACTGTGTACTACAGGGTTCCTTGCACTGCAGCACATGGGACTGGCCACTGTCAGAGCCCATGTACAGGACTAGATTGACCATGTATCTGATCCAGTAAGACAATTCCTATGTTCCTATTAAATGAATGAGAGAGAATTCTTCAACTCTCTGTTGTTTATATTACTAGAGGTGCTGACGTTTGAAGAGGTATCTGTCTGTGTGATACCCCATGATTCATGGCCTTTACCCTCTCCTACAGTGTGGGTATATTCTGCATTGTATCCTGGCTAGCTCTGGGCTCGATAACAACAACAAAAGGATATTTGCTATTTTCAGGTTGTGGTTTATAGGCTTGCATTTCTCACCTGAAAGTATAAAATTAGGTACAGAGTCTCTAAAGCTAACTTTTGAGTTTTGAGTAGCTGTTTCCAGGAAAGATGTTGCAATAGGTCTGTCAAGCTAATTATTATTATTATAATCTTTCTTTCTACAATTTCTGCAGTCTCTCTGAAATTTCCTTTACTTCCTACTAGGGCTGTCAATTAATCGCAGTTAACTCACGCAATTAACTCAAAAAATTAATCACGATTAAAAAAATTAATTTCAATTAATCACATTTTTAATCGCACTGTTAAACAATAGAATACGAATCTGCTGGTGGCATCTGACTCAGATGATGAAAATGAATATGCATCGGTCTGCACTGCTTTTAATTGTTATCGAGCAGAACCCATCATCAGCATGGACGCATGTCCTCTGGAGTGGTGGTTGAAGCATGAAGGGACATATGAATCTTTAGCGCAATTGGCACATAACTATCTTGCAACGCCGGCTACGATAGTGCCATGCAAACACCTGTTCTCACTTTCAGGTGACGTGAACAAGAAGTGGGCTGCATTATCTCCTGCAAATGTAAACAAACTTGTTTGTCTAAGCAATTGGCTGAACAAGAAATAGGACTGAGTGGACTTGTAGGCTCTAAAGTTTTACATTGTTTTATTTTTTAATGCAGGGGTTTTTTGTACATAATTCTACATTTATAAGTTCAATGTTCATGATAAAGAGATTGCACAGTACTTGTATTAGGTGAATTGAAAAATGCTATTTCTTTTGTTTTTTACAGTCTAAATATTTGTAATCAAAAATAAATATAAAGTGAGCACTGTAAACGTTGTATGCTGTTATAATTGAAATCAATATATTTGAAAATGTAGAAAACATCCAAAAATATTTAAATAAATTGTTTTCTATTATGGTTTAACAGTACGATTAATTGCGATTAATTTTTTTTTATCGCTTGACAGTACTGCTGACATACAGTAAAACCAGCTTGATTTTTCTCTTTGGCCTCCTTCCCCACCTGACGCGCACACATTTGGAGATGCTTTCATTAGTGAACTGCTGAGAAAATGTTGCCTGGTTCCCTCAGGTTACCACTGAGATGCAAGATTTTAGTGATCTGGAAAAGGCCATATTTGAACTTTCACTGCATTAAAAAAAAATCATTAATTTCAACTGACATTTTGGGCCATCTCAGAGTTTGATTAATTTTTTTTTACAGTTCTCACAAAATTTGCTTCTACGGAGATATGAGAGTATCTATGCATCTCTGGTGTATTTATTTCTAATTTATGGGATCATTTTTCAAACCTTCCCATTTGACCAGTCAAATACACAATATCTAGACTCTGCAATGCCAACATGTAACTCCTAACAATGATTAAAGGAAGAGAAATGCCCCTCAGAGAGAAGACCTTAAAACATCACTGGGTTTACCTGGCTGCATCTATAAAGTTTATGGATTTTGATTTTCTTTTAAATTCCGGTATCCTGTCATTTATTGGCAGGCATTTGATCAGTTCAGTGAAGCAGGGTCGGGGGTATTTCCACACTCTTCAGAAAGAAACGTTGGAGAGGAAGAATGCACTGAAATCAGCACGGCAAAAACAAAAGGAAAAATGGCGAACTGAATGGCAGCCACCCAGAGACTCATCAGATGAGGAAGACTCTGATGAAGAGCTAACTGAGTAAGTGGGTTTTTGGTATTTTGGTGACTTGAGAATCAAAGGTTTTGAAAGAGGCAGTTTCAGAATTAAACTCTCTGTCTCTGCCATCAATATCTGGACGTTTGATTCACTGTTGCAAGATTAATCCCTCCTCATATGAGGCCTTTCTTGACTCTATATACAGACCCCAAATTTTCAATTTAGACCCTTACATTAGGGCAACAAATTCTGCATTTGACCCCTCTGATTGGCACTGATGTGCCTAAAGTGGATAATCAGCCACCTAAATGCTGACTTCAACACCAAAATATGAAATTGGGAGCCTTAACATAGATGCCTGAGGCAGAATAGTCCGTCTCGTATGAAACAGAAACTTGACGTGCTTTAAAATTCAGTTAATAGAGTGGAAACTTGATTCGTGAACGTGGAGCAAAAATGCTTGAGAAACAGTACAAAGAGAGGAGGAGGCCTGGAGGGGAAGAAGGCTAGTGGGTGGAGGGAAAACTTCAGAGTTTGCAGAGGAGAGCTGGCTGTGTGAAGAGAAGACGTTGGCGCACAGGAGGTCTACAGTGCTTAGCTCTCTAAATTGTCCCACCTAAGAGTTGTTCCCACCATGCCACAAATAGGAACATAGGGACTAAGGGTCAGATTTGTACATGTATTTAGGCCTCTAAGGATGAGGGTAGGTGCTTAGTGGAACTTTCAGTAGTACCTAGATTGAAAGCCATGGGAATGAGGTACCCAGGCACTTGTGAAAATCCCATTAGGCTCCTATCCGCATCTTTGGGAGCTAAATAGCTTTAACACTCTGGCCCTAAAGCACTAAGAACACGTTGGGATGGCACACAAAACACAGTGGCTTTTGTGTTCATTTGGTCCTGTCTTCCTCTCCTTCTCCCACTCCCCACTCTGTTTAGTTTCATGCAATCCCAAACTTCCCATTACATTGCGGCTGGTAGCTGAGGTTGTCGTTAGTAATAATTATGCTTCCTCCACTGAGCTTTGCTAACCACTGAACTATTCTTCCTCTCAGAATCTGTTTTGTTTATTCAATAATACTCTATTTGTTCCTAGTACTCATTTCTAGCTATGCAGGAGTTGAACAGATGAAGTGTTGAATTTTAAGCCGGCATCCAAACAATTAGATTTTTACTTTTCTGCCATGCCCTCTTTTCCACCTACCCTCAGGATCTCTATGTAGGTTCTGTTTGGTCTGGACTTCAATATTCTCTAACTACATAGGTACTCTGAAGTTTATATTCCGGCTTCACTTTGGGACTAAAAATTACAAAATCTCAAAAAATGCTTGAGACTGCAGTCTCCAAGTGGAGAGAGGTCACACAGGAAGGGGGAATGGAAGGGAGCTGCTAGCTGGAAGCAGCAACAATTCTCAATGGGGGCTTAGGACTTTGGAGACCTGGGTAAAAGTGCTTGCTTCACTGCAGATTCCCGATGTGACCTTGGGCAAGTCATTTTGGGCCAGATTTGTTAATGTATTTTTAAAATGTTTTTGCCAGTATAGCTTATTTTGCTCTCTGAACCAATAAAAGCTATACTGGCAATAACTCCTTTTTGCTGCTATCAACTGCATCTAGACTAGGGCTTTTGCCCTTATGGAAGTGTTGCACACACAAAAATCACACCCCTCGTGTAGATCTGGCCAAGGGAGTAAGGTTGGTATCAGTGACTCCTTACTTGCTCAGCGTTTTACTTATCATTCCCTCCAACTGATTTTAAAAAGATCTTATCTGCATTATTGGATATTTATTCTCTAAAAAAGCAAAATCTTTAGACTTGGGTGAACCAAATACAGAATTAGGGTTGAGGTCCCTGCTTCTCCTAATTGGAAACTTGGTTACTGAGCTGCCCTCTTCCAGTATGTGTGGGCTGGGATAAGAATGCACACTGAAACTAGTGAAAGAAATGCACTCTCTTGGCAGGCCTTCGTTTATATATGCAAACTGTCCAATGTAATTTATGCAGAGGCAGGATCCCTGCTAGCAGGTGTTAGTTTCATCCTTGTCATGTTATTTGTGTTTGCTTGTATCCTGTGGCAGGCAGTTAAAAAGCTGTTTTCAGTCTATGTGGGGAAAATAGGGATCGTTATCTGTTATTTCACTCCAGGCTGTAGCAGTGCTGAATTTATAAACTGGGAACTCAGGGGAGGTAAGAAGGGTGCTAAAGCAGTTTAAAGACCGCTTTGGAGGGGATCACTTAGGTTCTTTTCAACAGATAAAATCTAGCATCAGCCTTTTTCATAAGGATTTTTATATACGACTTAAAATATAGCATTTTACTATAGCTTCACCTGAAGATAATGAAAATCTCAGCTGAAGCTATTGAATGTACAGCATATTTTCATTACTTGATTATCTTGCACATTGGAGAAATACACTATTGTTCAAGCAAACCTTAAAACAGAAGCTTTTAAGTTATAACGGCAAAAAAGGCTATAAAAAGCCATCATGAAGTTCCAAACTCATTCTTTCTTAATTACTTACCACCATGAATCTTTTCATTAACAAATCAAAAGATGATTTTGCTAACGGTGAGCACGATGAACTCTGCCTGTGGTAGGAAAAATCTAAGTTGTTCTTTCTGCCTCTGACCTAATCAGAAATGAATGTTCTGCAATCAGAATTTATCTGACAGTTTTATGACTGGTATGCGAAGAAGGGCAGTATCTAGCACTCTTGCATAGTTATCTTGGTTTTATAGTTCAAAGAGGAGTAAATGAATCTTTTTCCCTCAAGTAAGACTCGAAAACAAACAGGAGCCGATATTTTAGGCCTAATGCTCCACTTCATTGCATCAGTTTTATGCTAGAGTAGCTCCACTGAAGCCAATGGGGATGCACCAGTATAAAAACAATATAAGAAGGGTAGAATCAGGGCCACTGAGTTAAGAAGGTGCCTTTTGTATAGTCCCTCTTCTCACCATGGGACTGGGCGTGTGTATATTGGCTTAAATGGGTTATGGATGAGCAGCCAAAACCATTCTTTCAGCATCTCTGTGACTGTTGACAATGGACTGATGTGTTTACATTTAATTTTGTGAGGCTTCTGACTATAATAAATACAATCAACTACAGTAGTTTAATTTACACAGATTTGTGCTCCTTTGCAGTAGAGGCTAATAAAGATGTTCTTTTCAAATGTTTTAAATGGTGACAGACTCATCACTTTGTAGCAGTATTTATCTGAGTGTCCTGTGGTAACAGAGATCTGGAAAGTTGTAAATAAGATTAAAATTAACCTGATTCCTACAGTACCTGTCTATAGAGGGATTTGCATATAAAACAAATTAACAGTCAATCTCCAACTTAGGAATGACCAAAGAGAGCTATGTTAGTAAATAGGAAATAGCAGATATTGAATTGTTGGAATTCTCAGCTCCCAAGAAGTTCTGTCATAAAGTCACATCAGCAAGGACATATTAGAGCACCTGATTTATTTCCCTGTCAATGCAGGAATGTTTCTTTTATTTCTCCAGTGTAATGCTTAAGTTACCCACTTGTGGGTAGTTTAGTTGAAATCCTATACAAATATATTTACGTTATTGTATGTTTTGAGAAATCGTGCAGATTTTTGGAACCCTAAAATATGTACTTGACATAAAAGCTTAGTTCCGATAAACCATTTGTAAGTATGTTCTAGATGATTTGATGCATCCTAGCCTTCTTTCCAGTCGTGTGTATTGTCCTGGTTTTCCATCTACAGATTCAGTTGAAAAAAGTGAAATAGTGATGGTTATAGCTAGTTTTTGTTGGTTTTTGTTTAGAAAGAGCAAGTGGCTTGGTGCAGGAAAAAAATGATAAACATTTAATCTTCTACATTTTATGTCACTTACTGTAGGTCTCCAGCAAATGTTGTTGTAGTGATGGGACTTTGTTATTGTTGTTACATACACTGCAGCATATAATTGTGTTAACGACTATTTTAATGCATGAATAATTAGAAACCTGCTGCCCACACCATCCCAGAAATCAGTAGAGAGGAGACACACCCTTCCTCTTATTAGTTTGGAGTGCAGGACTTATAAGTAACTCCGAAATGTGGAGGGTTGTAACAGTTTCTGTTCTGGCAATTGGACTTTCTTCAGGGCTCATAGAGAAGAAGAAAGTAAGTCTGATTTGGGGAAGCATGAAAATGTGCTGTTTTGCACACTGGAACCTCTGGGTTACATAGCCATGTTCATTTGGATCAGCATAAATGTCTAATGTAGAATGTAACTTTGACTGCTTTGGGTGAAAAAGAGTCTGCTTCCAAAGGTGTGATGTCAGACAGACTGTACCTATACATTTGACTGCAAGACACTTCAGTTGTGACAGCCCGAGGTAAATCCCATTACTGCAGCCTTGATCCCTTCTGTAGTATCAAACATATTAGGCAGAGCTGAATAGCCACACATTTCTTCATTTCTGAATTAGCTAAAGAACACTGAGATATCTGATCGTTCATTTTGTGTAACAGTGGGTGCCTAGGCAGTATATGAGTCACTTAACTCAATGCTGAGATGAATGTTGCCAGGCTAATGTTGTATCTGCTAACACAGTTGCTTTGCTTTAGGAAAATTGTGGCAGTGGAATGCCAGGAGCACATATTTTTTTTTCTTTTGATTCCAACTACACACATCTTCTAATTAGCAGCAGGGGGCTCACTCTAAAGTTCTGTTCCATATTCATAAAGAGAACCTTTTTCCAGAAGTGTATTCAGTGATCTAAGAGGACCCTGTTCTCAAAATTCTGCATATACTTTTAAGGATTCTGACCTTACCTGCCAGCTATTCTGATGTGGGCAGTATCATTTCAGATTTACATTTATCACATTACCGATTGCAATAAACACCGTTGTCTGTTCATTGTGGACCCACTATAATCTTTTGCATAGCCATGTCCTTGGAGTGTTCTGCTAAGTAGCACCCATGAAAAAGCAAACTGATATCACAGCCTTATGCACTTGATATTTTCCCCTCCTCCTGTTCTTCGCTTTTGTCCTGTTCCACTATCACTCTGTTATTTAATGCAGTGATGAATGCCGGAAAACCTGCCTCATTTATTCATATCTTCATAACTGTTCCTCTGCTGCACACACGCTTCTTCACACAGTCTGATTAACTGTCAGTTTTAAAAGCTTGCTTCACCTGCCCCAAGTCTAACAAGGCGGACAAGCTTTGACAATCCGTGTGGGATACAGAGGTTTTTTGTTTTATTTTTCATGGTGTATCCTTGGAACACTATACAAGAGGTAGAATAGAATAGAATCATAGAATATCAGGGTTGGAAGGGACCTCAGGAGGTCATCTAGTCCAACCCCCTGCTCAAAGCAGGACCAATCCCCAACTAAATCATCCCAGCCAGGGCTTTGTCAAGCCAGGCCTTAAAAACCTCTAAGGAAGGAGATTCCACCACCTCCCTAGGTAACACATTCCAGTGCTTCACCACCCTCCTAGTGAAAAAGTTTTTCCTAATATCCAACCTAAACCTCCCCCACTGCAACTTGAGACCGTTACTCCTTGTTCTGTCAGGTAGTGTCGTCTTGTCCCAGGATGATGATAATCTACCCAAGGAATTTCCATCCGGGGGAACTACCTCATATTTCAGGCAAGTCCATTGCCTCGCAATCTTTGGAAACCCCATTTTTGTGCTAGAAATGACACCAGGTATGCATATAGAGTCAAATCCACCAGCTCGCATTTCAGAGCCAGCCAGCAGCGTCATGCCCTGATACAGAAGCCCTACAGAGTAAATTGTGAAAATAAAATTTCTTATGGCAACTCCAACTTCCTAACAAGTGACAGTGCATAAACCAAAGGTTTCACTCAGCTTCTCAGACTGTGCTTATTACCTTGTGTAGGAGGCCTTCCAGTGACATACTAAGCAATGTGATTGACATTTGTCACCTCGGATTCCTTCTCCATTCCTCTCCAGTTCCATCAAACTATACAAGAGCCAAATTTTCAAACACGTGCCAGTTTGATCTCTAGTGTTTTTGCTCACACAGTAAATTTATCGTGAAAAATTGTGTGCAGAATGTATAGGCAACTTTTGAAACTTCAGCCCGTAGTATTACTGAGAGAACCTTTTCAGAAGCCAACATGCTAGTAAGGGGTCCGATTCTCTACTCCATTACACTGCTTTTATAGCTGTGTAATTCCACTGAAGTCAATGGAGCTACACCTGCCTAAAACTAGCATAATGGAAGGTAGAATCAGTTTCACAGTTCTTTTCTCAACAATATGGTCAAGAAAATTCTTATAATCGTAGATGGCCAAAAGAATATTAATTTATTATAAATGCCTAATTCAGAGTTCGGTAGTAGCAATCAAAGTTCTGGCAGATCAGAACAGACAATGCTACTTTAAAAAGAAGGGAAGAGGAAGGATGGGCGTGGGTAATATAAATAAGGCTAGGCAGTCACAATGGTTCCCTATACATTGTATCTTCCACTTCTAATGTTTATCCTTATCCCCTCCCTTAGTTTCTTTTTAACAGAAGGTCCCCTGCTGAGGAAGAAGGCAAAGAAGAAAAAGAAGACTATCATACAGCCTTTCATCCCTGTCTACAACAGTCTTTTGGTTCCACAGCCACCTGCATCACATGCGTATGTTCTAAGGCAAATCTAAGATGCACCCATCTTGCCAATATATAAGAGGGATGCAAAGTAAAATGAGACCCAAAGTGCTAATGCCTCAGGCCACGGTCTGCCTGATGGCCCGTGAACCCTAGAATTTTGGAAATATGTGGCTCATAAAATAGACAACATTTTTACCTACAACAGAGTCAAATTCCATCCTCAGATGAATGCATGTGACTCCCATTAACTTTTAATGAAAGTCTTGCATACACATCAAAAGTAGTATTTGTCTCACAGGCCCTGATCCTACAAACTCCCTACTCTGTGTGGTGAAGATTTCAAGATTAGGTTAATTTTTTAAAAATACAGTCAAATTCAAAAGTTTAGATTGTCTACCTAAAAATTGTTTCATGTAAGAGAGAGCATGTGTATGTACTAAGTGTGTATGGGTATGCTGCTTTGAATTCACAATGTCTGCGAAAGCATACGTACGTGGGACTGACACAGCTACGAGTACACCGCATAGTATGGGGTTGTGTCAGTCACAATATGTACATGCACTCTAGGATTACGCCTTGTTCTCACTCAAGCAAGTGCAAACGGTGTCTAGAATCCCTGAATAAGGATTCCTGACTGAGTACATAGAAAGGCACAAAAACCTAGGAATGTGGATCTGTGTTAGATACTGCCTTCACAAAACACAACTGTATAATTTACCCTTTCCCGCCAACAGATGTGGAAAAATCACCCAGGGTGTGCTGGGTAACTGACATGAAGTTGTTTACAGGAGGCTTGATCCAAGATATGCTGTTAACCTATTCTGTGTTTATCCCCAAGATTATTGTTGTCAGTCATTTAGTTCCTGACTGTTTGCCAGGGTATCCCCTGAATGTAATGATCAAACTGTTCCTTCTGTCACCTTTGCAGTACAGCACTTGTTTGTTTTTTCTTCATTTTCACAGCGAACCCCTCTTTCGACAGCTTTGTGCTCTACACTGGCTCTTGGAGGCTTTGACTCTCGAACCCAACTGTTCCTTAAAACCTGTGTTAACCTGCTGGAATCCAAAGTACATGCACGCTGCATAATATTCTTTGATGGGATGAGTTGTTGTTTTTTTCTCTTGCAAACATTGTTGGTTTTCCTCTCCCTTTGCTTTTAAGTAAAAATTATTCAAGTTACATGTGATTACTAATTCTGGGCCATATTGTGTTAGCAACTTGTGCACAGAACTCCCCTTTGGAATCAATAAGTTCTGTGGACAAACCCGCAGCATAGCATGGCCCTCTCTTAGTATATGTTGTAGCACTAGCAGAAAGAATCTTGAGCTTTTGAAGCCAAATTTGGTTTTAAACAATTATGCAAGTTAAATGTATCTACTAAGGTCCTGATTCTGCAGCCTGCCTTGCATGGCTTGCCCAGTGAAATCAACTGGAATTTTCTCTCCAGAGTGATTGCAGTACAGAGCCTGTATCAAGTGATATTTGCTAGCTATTTGTATTTCATCGCTTAGATATGGCTCTGGGCTGTTTTAAAAGATAAGTTACCTCAGAACATTTTGTACTATAGCTGTTTCACTTGTGTAATTAGTAGTAAATACTGTTTTTAACTTTTCAACATTTTCAGCCAATAGACATAGTAATATTGAAATAACATATTTAAAGTATTCAGGAAGTTTTCTTAATTGTATATCCAGACATCAGATGGAACCATAAAGCAATGAGTGAAATTCTTTTCTCTGATCCTCAGGGCAGAGCTCTTCAAGGCTGTTCTGGTTTCTCTCCCTATATGCCCAGAAATCCAATTGACACAAATAAAAGCTTTGTCTGTATACAACAGAGAGAGCAGAATAGTCTTGGAGAGAATTCACCAGGTGGACTGGAGATGAAAACTTAGTCCATTGTGTATTGTGTGTGAAATGTTTGCCCCCGCTACGTATGTGGACCAGGCACTAGCGAGGGATGAGACACACGCTGTGCCAGTGGGTTTCAGAAATATTTGCTCACAGCAGAGAAATTTAGACTCGGGACTTTTGGGTTCAATTCCAGGCTTAGTAGGGGAATGTGCTCTACTGATGTTTGCACTCTTCTGACCCCAGTCTCTCACCCCAAGCCTCTTTCTGTCTCCTTCTGCTCCTATACACTCCTCAACTGCTCCGGCCCCCATTCCCCTCTGCTCCTACCCTACCCCTTCATCCCTATCCTCTGCCTCTTCCCTCTCCCCTCTGCATTCAAGTCAGACGACTTCCTCTATCTCTTCCATACAGCCTGGGTGCCAGTACAGGGAGCATTCAGAGCACAGAAGAGACCGGTCCTGTGCTCTCAGTTCTGGTGCCCCACACCACAGCACCCCTAGGAGAGCAGTTACAGGAAAAGTCTTGCTCAGCCGTTACAGCCCCAATCTAACCCGTGCTCGGTGCAGCAGGCAGATTCTTCAGTGTATTTAGCTGCCACACTAATGAGTCTCTACTAACCACATGTGAACTCTGATCTTTTTCAAAGTCTTATAACTTGACCAAATTTGGGAGAATTGTCAGGCAGACAGCAAAAGGCACATTCCTGGTGCCAGGGCACCTCCCCCTGCCAAATTTCAATACCTTGCTCCAAAGAATGGAGAGAGTCGAACTTTTCAATGAAACAGCTGGAAGAATTTTTTAACATGGTCAAAACAGAATGCAGTTTCCCTGATCTTGTTCTTGGAAATGGCTGAAGTATTTGAAATGGAACTTTAAAAACAAAATTCAGTCTGAGGCAGGCACTTGGCATGGCAAATCTCAGCCCAAATTGATAGAAGTTATAAGCAACTGAAAACATGGTCTTTATAATGAAAAGATCAGGCATTTTCAACTAGAATCAGCACTCCGAGCTCCATCTGTAATAGGCCAAATCTGCAGTCACTTACATCCATGCAGCTACACCACCCAGACCAAATTCTTCAGTGCCTTACACTCCCTGGAAATGGGAATGCACAGAAATAACTGAGAGCAGAATTTGGCCTAATGCATGTGTGGTAGGTTTGTAATACATAATGGCTAAGCTTTCTGAACAGTTCTCTTCACCTGTGACTATAATTCACTCGCTGCTATAACACTAGTAAGTTATCCCTCTCCTTACAAGTGAAGATAAATGTCAAAGCAGAGATTGGCCATCATTTATTCTCTATTTATTGCATTTCTAAAAAGAACTTGTTGTAATAAAAGCAAGATTCTGGAAATGGAAAACTCATTAAATTGTTTTTCACTTAGGGACCCTGGTGGCAGTAAAAGTACATTTAAAAAAATCAATAAGGACAAGGCAGCAAGGTATAGATGGGAGCACTTTATCATGGATACAAAGGTAACTTCATTGCTAATTTATACTTTACGAGCTAGTCCAACTTTCAAAATATTTGTTTTCTCTGTTTTGTTCCCTCATGTGACTCCCTGATTTGATCTTTCTGCTTTGAAACTTGTGACTGCAAGACACGTGGCTCTCTTGGTTCTGATAAAAAATGTTTGAAGACGGATTACAGAAAGAGCAATAGTTAGCCAGATGCAGGAGTGTAGCTGTGGCTTGGCTGAATAGTAACTAGTGATGTTGCTGGAAGGAAATGTACTACGAAAAAATATGAGAGTCCCTGAAAATATTGGCGTCTTGCCCCTTTGTTAATTAATTGGAGCCGCAATCCTACTTGCCCATATTCAGATGAGTAGATCTTACTCATACAAGCAGGCGACTGTCAGCCATGTGAGGAAGAATGATGCAGGTTAGCAGAATCCAGTTCCAGTTTGCTCGCTAGCTTTTTAAGGGCCCCATCCTGACAAACTCCAACGGTTACGTTGGTTTTTTTAACGTAATTAAAAGGTAAAAATGTAAATTGGAAAACAAAGCCCAAGTGTGAGGGCAGTACAAGAAACCGAAATCAAGTATGGCATCTAGAGAAAAGGAAAGGGAGGAGAAAACGAGGCCATTCAGATGAAAGGCTTTCTAAGATTATCGAAAATTTAAATCTTTAACTGAAGAGAAGTGACATTATTGAAGGCAACATTAGGTGTACTACAGAAAATGTTGTGGAGAATTTTGATGCGCTTCTGCTGAGATAGTCTGTGTTTCTGAAGAGGTGACGGGTGCTCTCTCTCCCTCTCTATTATTTATTTATTTACTTACTTACTTACTTACTTACTTACTATTACTACCACTACTATTACTACTAAAGGTGTTTGCATGAAAACAAAGGAAGTATAGTGCCCAGGGGTTAGACCAGGAGACATATGTTTATGACTTTGCTTCAGGAATCAGTAGCAAGAGTTGCTGAACTTCTAAAAAGACAAAGATCATGTTTCATCATAAGAACAGCCGTACTCGGCCAGACCAATGGTCCTTCTAGCCCAGTATCCTGTCTTCCAACGGTGGCCAATGCCAGATGCTTCACAGAACAGGCAATCCTCGAGTGATCCATCCTCTGTTGTCCGCTCCCAGCTTCTGGCAATCATAGAGTAGGGACAGTCGGAGCGTGGGGTCCTCCATGAACTGATCTAGTGCTTTTTTGAACCCTGTTATATTTTTGGGCTTTACAACATCCCCTGGCAAATATCCTTTGTAATAATAAAAAAGAGAGGAGAGAGGGGAATCAGCAAATCTTACAATATTCACAGAACTGTTTCTAAATAGGATGTTTTCCAGATTCCCATGTGGGATTAGGTTAGGGCCCAAATCAACAAGAATCAAGGAATCCAAAGTGAATGCTGATGTTGACATTCCTTTCTGCTCTCATGTTGCTGCGGCTTTTTTTTCTTGCAGCCTAAATTAGACAGAAGTTTCTCTGTTGTCATTTACATTGCCATTATTTAAATGTAGGTTTTCATATTTGATATGAAATCTTCTATTGAGATATGGATTCCTCCAGGGTATTTGCAATGTGATACATTCTGTTTTGATTATCAAGCGTGCAGATTTCAGTCTGCTGAGGTTTCATATTTCTGACACAGGAAATTGATTTCCAGGGTGTGGGAGAGGTGGAGGCTTGAACACTTATCTCTACAGCTTTGACCTTTTTCTCCCTGGAGGTGAAAAAGTTGAGGATTTCTTTATTAGCAAACCTCTATGAAGCTGCTATGCTACTTGTTTGCAAAGTATACTGGTCCACTTGGCACTAATGCCAGAGCCAGAGAAAGATGCAGAGAACAACCCAAAATGAAAGAGACTCCCAATTTAGCAGTTTAGCCAACCTGTTGAATTCGCTGCAGAAAATCTGCGGGACGCAAAAAAGCCCAGAGGAATCCAGTATTGGCATTAGATATGGAAATACAGTGCACCATCCCTGTCAAACGTTGTTATAAAAATTCCCCTCCTTTATTTTCCTTCTGGGTAAGAAATCCTGCCAGAAAGCACCACGTAGTCAGCTTAGCAGGAAGACAAACAAGAAAACATCTATCATAAGCGTCTCTCGGCTTAGTGGTCTGTCATCTCCCCATAGTCGAACTCCTCTGGGCAGCATAAGTTCCCTAGTCCCCAGCTCTGAAGACAATACCAATGTGAATACAGCTCCCATTGATGTCACCAAGGAATGTGAAGACAGTGAGTCAGTACAGAGCAAACAAACCAGAGAGGATGAAGAGCCTGTTTCCCACTGTAAGTTGCCTTTACTTGACTGCACAGTAACAAATGTATTTGCTTCAACAGTGGCCAAGAAGATCTTTATCTTAAAGATACTTCTGGCGGTAGTAGGTCGTATGAGTTTGAGCAGGTCACTTAACCTCTCCATTGTTCCTTCTCTCTATCTGCAAAATGGGGGCAACAAAGCACAATCTCAGGCGAGTATTAAGAGGCTTATTTAATTAACGTTTGTAAAGTGTTTTGGCATCCTCGGACAGATGGCACTACAAAAGTGCATGGTATTGTTATATAAATCAGCACATAATGCTTTTCCCATTACCAGGTTTCTTATTTGCAATGAGCACTACAATCGCTGGACATGAAGCAAATCCTCACATTTTATTTGGCTTGTGCAAAGGGCTTCACAAAGTGGAATGTCCTTTTCATCTTTCCTGTCTGCTTTAAAGACAGAGGTAATCTATTCTAAAATACCTTTATGGATAAAGGACTGCATTGGCTTCATGTACCAGCAGGTGGGTCAGTGAGGTGTCATTTCACTCGAGCAATGTTGCCAGATGGGCAGAGAGGACTGAAGCATCTTCCTGGAAAATCATCAAAACTACTTTGCAGTTTTATATGATAATACAAATTTTATTTGTCTGTATCAGTGCAGCCTTCAGCCATAGCATGCTGTGAGCTGCATTATAAGGTAAGTTTAACTCCTGCTTAAGTCCATTGATGTGCCGTATGCACTGTCTATCCAGGTGCTTTTTTTGTGCTGATATACTGTAGGAGAAAACTATTTACCAGTAATTCAGTTTTGTTTTATTAATCTACATATTCATCCTGCTGCTTCATTTTAATTAATATTATTGGAGGAATTGGGTTTGATTTGCTAGATCATCATGTCCAGTTCTCAGTTGAGTTCAACTTTATGTGCCAGTAGGTTTGGACATCCCATTACTAAGTTCTAATACATCAAGAAAACCTGATTCACAGCTTCAAAAGATTAATCCTCTCAGCTGTGTTATAAGGAAAAAAGTACTTTGCCTAAAGTGAGCAGGAGAAGGGACTGTGGCTCAGAAGATCATGGTACAATTTGTTTCAGTAGCCCTTACTATGATGAAACAATTTGAAACCATTGTGAATGAATTGCTATGGATTTGCCATTGTTCAGCCCATCAAGTTATTCAGATGGCATACAATCCACAACTCGGCAGTTTTCAATAGAAGATGTCTCACAAAAGTAGAACAACTTCTGTAACAACCAGCTGACCCACTGTAATTCCATATGGGGCAGTGGAACTACATAGATATTTTTTTAATTTGGGACTGTTTACTAATGTACACATTACTCATGTATTAATAGCATTTATTTGTATTACTATGTCATCTAGAGGCCCAAAACAAGACTGAGGCCCCATTGTGCGTGGTGCAGTACAAACACAAAATATGAGACAGTCCATACCCCAAAGAGCTTACAAAATAAGGCAGACAAAGGCTGAGTGGGGAAACATGGGCACTGAGAGATGAAGTGACTTTCCCAACAGGTCAGTGGCAGAAATGAGACTAGAACCCAGGTGCCCTGACTCCAAGGCCAGAACTCTGCCCACTGGACCACACTGCTTCTTAGAGGAAGCAAAATAAATTGAACACACTGTTTTGTGAAGTATAGGCAATGCCCGGTGTACTCTGGGCCAAAATAATGCTAACCTCTACAGCATTCAGATATTGTGTTCAGAAGCAAAAAGGAAATTCTGCATCAGCTTTAAGACATTTTTTAAATGATTTTGTTTTTTACCAAGCGAGCTCTGCAGATGAATAATGCAATCCTGACTGTTCTTGGTGTCAATGATTCTGACATTGCACTCCGTTTACTTTCTGCTCCTGGGGGCAGGACGTAGACTTTTTACACCAGGGAAGGTATGAGAGCGAGCGTTGGTTTTTCACACTCAGGACGCAATTGAGGCTTTTGACAATGAGGAAGAGCTGCATCTTTACTTTCCCTCTCTCTTATGACCAACAGTGGAGATGATAGGAAGATTCTGGGGACTTGAATCTTCTAGACCAGGGGTAGGCAACCTGCGGCACGCGAGCTGATTTTCAGTGGCACTCACACTGCCCGGGTCCTGGCCACCGATCCAGGGAGCTCTGCATTTTAATTTAATTTGAAATGAAGTTTCTTAAACATTTTAAAAACTTTATTTACTTTACATACAACAATAGTTTAGTTATATATTCTAGACTTATAGAAGGAGACCTTCTAAAAACGTTAAAATGTATTCCTGGCACGCGAAACCTTAAATTAGAGTGAATAAATGAAGACTCAGCACACCACTTCTGAAAGGTTGCCAACCCCGTTCTAGACTTGAGTAACCCTCAACAGCACCCAGCCACTCGAATGATCGCTGCTCCAATATTTACCGCAGATACTAGCTTCATTTTTCTGCTAAAATTATCACACAAACTGATATTTACACTGTCATCATTAGGCTTCTGAGTTAACGTTCCACTGAGATGAATGGGAATGGTTGACACCTCCGAGTTATTGTTTCCAGTGGTCTGTTTGCATGCTCAAAATGACAACTTTCGGGTCACTTCCAAAATGTGAACCGAAGGTATTCTTCATATTTATAACAGCTAGAAATTTAAAAAAAAAAAAAAAACTCACTTTCTGCAGGACAACACTACAGCAGTGGATGGATTCTGAGGTAAATTCTGTAGCCATAGAATCATGTTAAACACCAGGATGCCTCGGAGCCAGAACAGGAACTGGATTAGAACAGCTCAACTGCCCCTGTAGCTTATTGCTCAAACAGCCCATGAGGCTCCCTATAACTCACACAGAAGTACCATTGAGATGACACATGTTTATTGGAAAACATGTGAGAAATGTATTGCATTGGGCAACTAATCTGCAGATAAATGTGAACATGATTCTTGCAGAGGGTTTTTATTTTGCTTCAGGATTCAGTCTGTAATTTAATATGGAGCCATTTACCTGGCTATAATTTAGTTTGTATTGTTTTGTGACTGCTACTGTATCGAACCTGCTTCCACAAGTTTGATTTCCAACATCACTGACTGGGTGAGGAACTACACTTGTCCAAAGGTTCTGTAAGTCACATCATGTTGACAAGTCAGACGTGGAAGCTGCCATCCTCACAGCTGTGGTATAACAGGCAGGTCAGTTCTGAGGTTGTCTAATTTCTCATTCAGGCTCCCTCTGATTTGTTAAAGGTTTTACAAAGTAGATTAGCGTTTCAAGTTTGCTTTCTTTGCCACATCTAAAAACTTCTTTTAATGTATACCAACTGTATCATCCCTGTTTTGAATCACACAGCGCTAAATGTAATCCTAATTTTTCATGGTTACTGCATAATGGATTATTTGTGCAAATCATTTGAAATGCCAGACGTTTACTTCATATTGATTGAAAAAAATATGTAGGACTGTATCTGAGAAATTAAATGCTAACAGGATTGCTTCTGCTTCTTTAACCAACAATTTAGTGGTGCAATTCCCAGTCTTAGAAAGATATAAATTCCAAAGGAAAGTTATACATATTTGCACAAGGGATCTTCGTTATAAAGCTTGCACTTTAATTGTAGGCTTTCCTCTGGTGTCCATCACTGTAGTAGCTGAGCCTCTCACATACATAAATGGATTTATCCTCATTAGGACCCTGTGAAGTACGTGAATGTCATTAACTCCATTTCACAGATGTGCAACGGAGGCGCAGCATTTCAGCAGCTTTTCCCGGCTCAGACACAGAGTTGGTGGCAGAGCAGAGGTCCCAACCCAAATCTCCTGAGTCACAAGCCAGCATCCCCATCACAAGGCCAACCCTCTTTGCAGCTTTCTCTTTTCTAGTTAGTGCTTAGCTAATTCACAGCAGCGCTGTGAGGATTAATATTTATAGAGCGCTTTGAAGATATACATGCTAAGTACAGGTATTATTATCCCTATTCCTCAGAGGAACTGAGGGTCCAATCCCACAAAATGGTGAGCACATCCTAGCAGATGTGCATTGCCCTCCATTCCCATTGGGTGCTCAGCTTGGCAGGATCAGACCCCAAGGGTATGTCTACACTACAGTCAGAGGGCAGATTGCAGCATGTCTCCACATACCTGAGCTAGCTTTGATCTAGCTAGGCTCAGGTACCAATAGCAGTGAAGCCACAGCACACGGGCTTCAGTGCAGGCTAGGAACACGAGTATGTAGCTAGGGACCTGGGCAGGCTTGTACAGCTTGCACTGAAGACCATGTTGCCATGGCTTCACTGCTATTGATACTCAGGCTAAAGCTAGATTGGATGTGCCTACATATGTGCTGTTATCACCCTCCCTCCCCTGATTTCAGTGTGGACATACTGCAAGGGCTCAGGCTCTGAAGCCAGAGAAGAGATGGGTTTTACAACCTGAGCTCCATCTTGAGCCCAAACCTCTAAACAGCTATTTTTAGAGTCCTACCACAAGCCTGAGTCTGTAGACCTGGGCTCTGAGACTTGCTACCGTTTTTTTTTGCCATGTACACGTGCCTTAAGATTTGTGCAAGGTCATAGTGAGAGTCCCTGTTAGAACGAATCAGAATTAGAACTCAGGACCTTCTGCCTGGGTGCTTAGCACTCTCTAAAATCAGACCACTTATTTAGATGCTTAAATATGGACATAACACCCTAACTATAGGAGCCAGTTTCTTAAAGTTTTGGCCAATCAGGGTTTGTTTGACAACAGATTAAGTCTGTGTGTGTTCTGTAACCTCCTCTGCAATATTTGAATAGGTATTTATTATTTAGTAGCAGTTGTCATTTATATTACCACCCTGCTTGTTTGTGCATAGTGCTTTACTGGGGTTTAAGGAAAGGTCCCTACATTGAGGAACATACAGTTAATTGACTTTAACTTCAAGATGCTGATTCCCTCCGACAAGGAGCTAAGCCCGCATTTCCAGTGGAGCTCACTTAGCATCTCCTAGGATATGTTCAATACCTTGCAGGATCAGCTCAAAATTAGATAGATAATACAATGACTAATAACAGACGCTGGTGGATGGTGTCTAGGGAGAGGGAATAGGGCTCTGGGCAGAACACTGTATTGATTATCTTATTGTATTTCTTGTGATGGGCTGTTTGCTTTGTTTAGTAGTTGGGCACCAAAGCAGCAGTGGATTAGTGGTGGAAAGGTCCTCAGAAGAAGTGAGTTTTGAGGAGGAATTTGAAGAACAGTGAGTTCATCTGGCACTCAGGGGGAGAAGGGCTATTCAAGGTATGGGAAAACATGAGAGCACACAGTCACAATGGAGAGAAGGTGATAAAGGTGATAACACAATGAAAGTAGAAAGAAAGAAAAAGGATGGACAGGCAGGTATGACCAAGTAAGGACTTGTTGAGGATAAATTATCAGCTTTAAATGCATCATGGTAAGGATATATCTCTCGTCAGATGTTAAATTCCGTAGTTCATTTTAAAGAAGGATGTAGTGACACAATAGATTAAGTTGTGATGTTTACAAATATGGCCTAAGAATGCTAATAGCATGAGCATAGGAATTTTGAAGTGGGCCTTGGGTACCGTTTGTTAAAAGTTGCCTACTTTTCTAATTCCTGCATAATAATTTTGGATAAACATTAAAGAAGTTAGCGAACTTCTCATTTGTTATTTATTTCGGAGCCAAAGAACAGGGATCCACATTTCCAGTCGTGAATAGTGGTTTGGTATATTTCAATTTCCGAGTGCCCAACTTGAGACATCTAAAAGGAAGTGCTGAATCTCCTCCCTCTGAAAGTCAGGTCCTTCTAAGGTGTCTTAAATTGGGCAACCAAAATCGCTAATCAGAATCAAAACCTGAGGCCAATGTATGCAGCATTCCCTTGTAAAGAGAAGGAGCAGTGGAAGGTCCAGTGGGCACATTTTTATACATGTGTTTGGTTTTTTTATCAGACCTACAGAAATTACTCCAGACCATATACGAAGATGTGGCAAAGAATTTCAGTTCAGAAGATATTGTTAAGAAGACCAGACTGCACAGGTATGCTACATGATTGGATTCTACAGACCTAAGAGAGGCAGTTGACTACAATAGCGCTTACACTGTGCTATTTTTTTTTCAGGATAGTTGCTGATTAAATTCAATATTCAGTGAATTTAGAGGACATTGACATTTCTCTGTATAGGTGACAGAATGGCCCATTTGACTGTGCACAATAAATGTTTATTTTCCAGGTGGACACTCAGTGAATCCTTCACTTACAAGAAAACATTTCATACAATGCCTGTATAAATCATCTACAGCAACTCTATAGAGAAAGAGGCCATTTTCTTCTCAATGTCTATAGAATTGTTTATGCTGCTACCACTGCATTTTCCACATGCTCCCCATAAAATTTCTAGTGGAACTTCTGTCAAATGCACTCTGTAATTATCCCTGGCTTTTAGAAATTTTCACTAGAGTAAACAGTTAGTGCAGATCAATTTTATTCATTCTCATCGTGGTATTGAAGGCTTAGGGTCACTGCAAAGAACACCAAACTGAACATTTTCCAAAAAATAAAGCTTAATATTGCTGTCACTTATAGGCATGCAATGTCACTGAAGTCAGTGGCAGAACTTTGGTCTCCAAAAGACAAACAAGTAAAAAGAGAGGGACAACAGCATAAACCACATTTAAACTTTGTCCTAATGCTACCAGTAATAGTTGTGAGACTCAGTGAGAAGGACCTAGTCTTGACAAGGCTGTTACAGGTGCTGTGATTTCTGCAACTCAGAACTGGACTCTGTGAGTTTTCTGGCTGCTGTGGGTGTATAGATTATGTCTCCTTATTAATTTTCAAGTGTTTTTCTGTCTAGTACTGTTTGTAAATACATATGGGCCAGATCCTCAGCTGGTATAACTTGGGATAGCTCCATTGAAGTCAGCAGAGCTACATCAAATCAAGCTATCTGAAGATCTGACCCACACATCTTTGGGTTATAAAACCCCTAAGCTCCGCAAGAAGCCATGTCTCTTCTCTCAAGATTGACAGCTACAGCTCCAGCACCAATGCTCATGCGCTGGAGAAGGTATATTCTGAACAGTTTCAAGGACGTTGTCTTGCCTTGCAGTTCACCACCAGTATATCAAAGGACTGAGAGAACAAGCCTAGCAGCCTTTAAGGACCAGGAGAGCATACCGGGACAGAGACCTAAAAGGTAGGAACGTTAAAAAAGAGTAATCATGTGATGTAGAATGAGATATGCAGTCATCTTCACAAGTGGAAAACAGCTCATAAAGTCACATGCATGAATCACACCCAGCTTGGTCTGCTGTAAGAGACGGGGGATTGGAGAAGCTGTATTACTAGAGTTGTGCGTTTTCAATATTGGAATTTTGGAATTTTGCTTTAGGGCTCACACTAATATTAATAGGAGCCAGGCAGCTGTGGCTAAAAACGTACCTTTGTGCATTTACATTCACTGGTAATCAAGATGAAACATGGTTTAACCTCTCCACTTTCAGGCCAGCTAAAACTGTGTGGAGTAAGACCCATTTATTGTCCGAGGATGTCTCCCACAATTTGCCAGCATTGGGAATGTGACACGGAGACCTTATGGGGCAAGAATGGTACATGGAACAGCACTGATCCGCTCTCAATTATTCTGGTATATAGAATTATTGAAATGTAGGGCTGGAAGGGACCTTGAGAAGTCATCAAGTAAAACTAGACCATCCTGATAGGTGTTTGTCCAAACTGTTCTTTCAAACCTCCAATGTTGGGTATTTCACAACCTCCCTTGGAATCCTATTCCAGAACTTAACTACACCTGAAGTTAGAAAGTTTTTTTCCAAATATCTAATTTAAATCCTCCTTCCTGCAGATTAAGCCCATTACTGTTTCTCCTACCATCAGTGGGTGTGCAGAACAATCCTCTTTCTAACAGCCCTCAACATATTTGAAGACTGTTATCGGGTCCCCCCTCAGTCTTCTTTTCTCAAACCCAAACATTTTTATTTAACCTTTCCTCCATAGATCAGGTTTTCTAAATCTTTTTTCATTTTTGTTGCTCTTCTCTGGAGTATCTCCAATTTTTCCACATCTTTCCAAAAGTGCAGCACTCACAATTGGAGAAAGTACTCCAGCTGAGGCCTCACCAGTACCAAGTAGAACAGGACAGTTACCTTCCGTGTCTTATATACGACACTCCTGTTAATACAACCCAGAATGATACTAGCCTTTTTCACAACTGTATCAGATTGTTGACTTGTATTCAATTTGTGATCTGCTACAACCCCCAGATCCTTTCCAGAAGTACTACAGCCTAGCCAGTTATTCCCCATTTTGTAGTTGTGCATCTGATTTTTCCTTCCTGAGTGTAGTGCTTTTCTCTTATTAAAATTTATCTTGTTGAATTCAGACCAGTTTCCAATTTGTCAAGGTCCTTTTGAATTCTAACCTTGTCCTCCAAAAGTGCTTGCAACCGCTCCCAGCTTGGTGTCATCTGCACTCCATTATCCAAGTTATTAATGAAAATATTGACTATTACCAGAACCAGGACTGATCCCTGTGGGATCCCACTGGAAATGCCCTCCCAGTCAGGCAGTGAACTGCTAGTAATTACTCCTTGAGTACGGTCTTTCAGCAAGTTGTACACCCACCTGATAGTAATTTCATCTAGATCACATTGCTCCAGTTTTCTTATGAGAATGTCATGTGGGACTGTGTCAGAAGCTTTACTGAAATCAAGATATATCAGCTCTACTGCTTCCCCAGCCCCAAACCAGTAGGCCAGGATGTGGTGTTGAGAATTATTTCTCACACTTAACACATGATAATTATTGTGTTGAATTCACCTCTGAAATTGGAAAGTGGTGGCCTGAACTAGAGGCAATTTGGGCCTATCCATTATAATTGCACCGGCAAAGTGCTCACTTAAGGGTCTCTTAAGCCCAGAAATGGTGTGTGTTTGTCAGAGGGTAAAAAGGGGAGGAATTCCCTACTACAGAGGGTGTTTCAGTAACTGTCTGCCAGCCCCTGTTCGACTGCTTATGTCACTACGCTGTGTCTCGTCTAAGAAATAGAGGATGGGGGCTTCTATTTGAGACTTATTCAAACCCAGGCTAAACTATTGGCTTAATTAGCTATTAATTCAATACCTCTTGTTAGGCCATAATTCTGTTACAGGCAGGACGTGTGTATCTATGCAGCATCTCCAAGCTCATTTTTGAGTTAGGTTCTGATGGAATCTGACGCGTAATGTGAATTTGTCAGTGATAGGAGGAACAAGATGCCATCAGTCTTCCAACTCTCTCCCCTTGGATTGACTAACAGGGAAGAAAGGAGATCAAGCTGCCATGTTCTTCTCCTCCTCACCTTTCAGGAGCCACTGTCGCTGTCAAAGCAAGGGGGAGCATACCACCATTGGGCCTCTGGCTAGATCTATTGCTGCCACTAAACCAGGAAAGAAGAGAGCCTGTGATGTCCCAGCCCTCCACTGAATCTAATTCCATGACTCAGTTTGCCCCAGTTTCTGTAGCCAGTCCCCAGTTCTGTGGTGGGTTCCCCACTACAGACTCAAAGAACACAAGACACATGTTATAATCTGACATTTACTGCAATATTTTTTCCCTTGGTCTGAGTTAAAGGGGAGAGAAATATCAAGTAGAAATCTTATCTCTGGACGGCTCTGAATAAGTCTGTCATATTGGGAGTAATTCATCAGTGCCAGCAGGATGTTTCATATGCTGGAGAAGGCATACTTTGTACATTTTTGTCTTGTCTTGTCTTGTAGTTCACTATCGGTGACGCTGAAGGATGACAGAGTAAACACAACATCCAAGTACCAAGAGAGCTTAACATCACTGGACCAGAGGCCTAAAAGGTAGGCGTCATTACAGAATCTAAACATGTGGCATGTAGTATGCTCCATGCTATCAGCTTCACATGTGGAAAGCACATGGCATGCACATGACAGATAGCATCTTATTGTTATAAGAGTATGGTGTTATAACAATGCTTTCTGACTGTTACTGATTTGCTGTATATTTTGTATTATGTTTTCAATACAGTGCATGGGGATTTGCCTTGGGTTTCCTACTAACATCACTGAGAGTTGTGCACCTAAATTTTGATGTTGACCTTGAAAATGAATTTTCCGTTGTCAACCAGATTTATCTTGCTTGAAATCATAGCTGTTTATCATCTCGGAAATTGTCTACCCCGGTGATGTCTGGGTTTGCAAGGCATACTGTACTATCTTAAGGGATTTGGAATAACAGAGACTCGGTGGGATAACTCACATGACTGGAGTACCGTCATGGATGGATATAAACTGTTCAGGAAGGACAGGCAGGGCAGAAAAGGTGGGGGAGTTGCATTGTATGTAAGAGAGGAGTGTAACTGCTCAGAGCTCCGGTATGAAACTGCAGAAAAACCTGAGAGTCTCTGGATTAAGTTTAGAAGTGTGAGCAACAAGGGTGATGTTGTGGTGGGAGTCTGCTATAGCCCACCAGACCAGGGGGATGAGGTGGACGAGGCTTTCTTCCGGCAACTAGCAGAAGTTACTAGATCGCAGGCCCTGGTTCTCATGGGAGACTTTAATCACCCTGATATCTGCTGGGAGAGCAATACAGCAGTGCACAGACAATCCAGGAAGTTTTTGGAAAGTGTAGGGGACAATTTCCTGGTGCAAGTGCTGGAGGAACCAACTACTGGCAGAGCTCTTCTAGACCTGCTGCTCACAAACCGGGAAGAATTAGTAGGGGAAGCAAAAGTGGATGGGAACCTGGGAGGCAGTGACCATGAGATGGTAGAGTTCAGGATCCTGACACAAGGAAGAAAGGAGAGCAGCAGAATACGGACCCTGGACTTCAGAAAAGCAGACTTTGACTCCCTCAGGGAACTGATGGGCAGGATCCCCTGGGAGAATAACATGAGGGGGAAAGGAGTCCAGGAGAGCTGGCTGTATTTTAAAGAATCCTTATTGGGGTTGCAGGAAAAAACCATCCCGATGTGTAGAAAGAACAGTAAATATGGCAGGCGACCAGCTTGGCTTAACAGTGAAATCCTTGCTGACCTTAAATGTAAAAAAGAAGCTTACAAGAAGTGGAAGATTGGACAAAAGACCAGGGAGGAGTATAAAAATATTGCTCAGGCATGCAGGAATGAAATCAGGAAGGCCAAATCACACTTGGAGTTGCAGCTAGCAAGAGATGTTAAGAGTAACAAGAAGGGTTTCTTCAGGTATGTTAGCAACAAGAAGAAAGTCAAGGAAAGTGTGGGCCCCTTACTGAATGAGGGAGGCAACCTAGTGACCGAGGATGTGGAAAAAGCTAATGTACTCAATGATTTTTTTGCCTCTTGTCTTCACGAACAAGGTCAGCTCCCAGACTGGTCAGCTCCTGCTGGGCAGCACAGTATGGGGAGAAGGTGACCAGCCCTCTGTGGAGAAAGAAGTGGTTCGGGACTATTTAGAAAAACTGGATGAGCACAAGTCCATGGGGCCGGATGCGCTGCATCCGAGGGTGCTAAAGGAGTTGGCGGATGAGATTGCAGAGCCATTGGCCATTATCTTTGAAAACTCATGGCGATCGGTGGAGGTCCCAGATGACTGGAAAAAGGCTAATGTAGGGCCCATCTTTAAAAAAGGGAAGGAGGAGGATACGGGGAACTACAGGCCAGTCAGCCTCACCTCAGTCCCTGGAAAAATCATGGAGCAGGTCCTCAAGGAATCAATTCTGAAGCACTTAGAGGAGAGGAAAGTGATCAGGAACAGTCAGCATGGATTCACCAAGGGCAAATCATGCCTGACTAACCTAATTGCCTTCTATGAGGAGATAACGGACTCTGTGGATGAGGGGAAAGCAGTGGATGTGTTATTCCTTGACTTTAGCAAAGCTTTTGATAGGGTCTCCCACAGTATTCTTGCCACTAAGTTAAAGAAGTATGGGATGGATGAATGGACTATAAGGTGGATAGAAAGCTGGCTAGATCGTCGGGCTCAATGGGTAGTGATCAATGGCTCCATGTCTAGGTGGTAGCCGGTTTCAAGTGGAGTGCCCCAGGGGTCGGTCCTGGGGCCAGTTTTGTTCAACATCTTCATTAATGATCTGGAGGATGGCATGGACTGTACTCTCAGCAAGTTTGCAGATGACACTAAACTGGGAGGAATGGTAGATACGCTGGAGGGTAGGGATAGAATACAGAGGGACCTAGACAAATTAGAGGATTGGGCCAAAAGAAACCTGATGAGGTTCAACAAGGACAAGTGCAGAGTCCTGCACTTAAGACGGAAGTATCCCATGCACTATTACAGACTAGGGACCGAATGGCTAGGAAGCAGTTCTGCAGAAAAGGACCTAGGGGTTACAGTGGACAAGAAGCTAGATATGAGTCAACAGTGTGCCCTTGTTGCCAAGAAGGCTAACGGCATTTTGGGCTGTATAAGTAGGGGCATTGCCAGCAGATCGAGGGATGTTGTCATTCCCCTCTATTTGACATTGATGAGGCCTCATCTGGAGTACTGTGTCCAGTTTTGGGCCCCACACTACAAGAAGGATGTGGAAAAATTGGAAAGAGTCCAGCGGAGGTCAACAAAAATGATTAGGGGGCTGGAGCACATGACTTGTGAGGAGAGGCTGAGGGAACTGGGATTGTTTAGTCTGCAGAAGAGAAGAATGAGGGGGGATTTGATAGCTGCTTTCAACTACCTGAAAGGGGGTTCCAAAGAGGATGGATCTAGACTGTTCTCAGTGGTACCAGATGACAGAACAAGGAGTAATGGTCTCAAGTTGCAGTGGGGGAGGTTTAGGTTGGATATTAGGAAAACCTTTTTCACTAGGAGGGTGGTGAAGCACTGGAATGGGTTACCTAGGGAGGTGATGGAATCTCCTTCCTTAGAGGTTTTTAAGGTCAGGCTTGACAAAGCCCTGGCTGGGATGATTTAGTTGGGAATTGGTCCTGCTTTGAGCAGGGGGTTGGACTAGATGACCTCCTGAGGTCCCTTCCAACCCTGATATTCTATGATTTGTTTTTTCTTGCAGTTCACTATCTGTGACTCTGAGGGAGGACAAAACAACCACAGCAACCTTTAAGGAGGAGGAGAGCACAAAGCACATAAAGAGGCCTAAAAGGTAGGTAGCATGCTGGATGCAATGCTCCTGAGGGGCATTCATGTGGAAAGCAAAACTGTAAGCAAAACCCTGCTAGAGTATATGTACTATCTGACACACAAACTGCTCGGTTTCCATGCAATACCATGTGGATTTTGTCATATGATTCCCATGTACATTAATGTGAGTTGTGAAGCCAAATCTATGGATTTTGCCTTAACTACTTACCCTTCTGTGTTTAATTCCACTACTGGGCAAAAAAAGCCTAGTTAAACCTTACCAGTTGCAGATTATATGAAAGAGTGTGAGATCATAATCATTTATTAGCAAAGAGGCTGCCTGTCCTCTTCACAGTGTCTGGTATTATTTGCAATTTGCAGTCTGCTCTTTATTTATATTTCATGTAGTTTTGCTTCAGTTCCCTGTTTTGGATGATTTCTATAACTAACCAACACAGTGCAAATTATGAATTTTTCAAATGAATCTGCAACTAGAAATTTGCTGCCCATGAATATTTCAGAATTCAAGCTAGCAATTCGTGGTTTGTGAATATTCCTGCTAGTTAATCTCAAGCACTCGATTTGTCACCCCCAGAAGGGTGAACACTAAGACGTTGTGGATGTGATGAAAAGATTTGTTTTTGAATTCAGATGAATATTTGCTGACCATTTTTTCTAGTACTTGTTCAGTTCTAAACCCAGCTCTGTACTCCTTCATTTGCATGTTTATGACCAGGAATGTCCTAACTTTTAATCTGAGAGCTGAGGCTTTCAAGTCACATCACTTTACAAAGCTCTGTGTTCTGAGCTGCCCAGCACTGTTTCACAGAAACGAATAACTATGGCTTTTGTGTGCTTTCACCTGCAGCTCCCATGCCAGCTATTTCATTCAAAGTAAATATAATTTGTGTGCTGAGATGAGGCAGAAGTTCTCTGCAGTAGCTGAAGAAGCAGCTTTTTGTTTGCATGACAACCTGGAGATCCTTGAACGGTAAGAACTTGAATGTTTGCTGTATGCTGTCAAAGCACTGCATGCCTCACTTCTGTAACATACTTAGGACGTGCTCTCAAACCTTTTAGAGATGGGTCTGCTAACTTCGGTGGAGTGGTACCAGAGTAATGGCATATGGCGTATATGCCCAGCTGATTTTAGGGGTACCCATGCAAGGATGTACACTCTGGGCCAAATATTCAAGCCCCTGTGCTGAGATTTGTCTGCATGATTCCTAAGGACATTGCACAGAATATTTACCTTTACATGTGTAATTTACAGGCACTGGGAAAAAGTTCCCCCAAACTTCAGAGTCCATTGTCGTCTTTACATTCTAGCCAGTTGATTCAGTGGACTCAGTGATGTTCAACAGTATATCTTCAATTAACTTTTTCCAGGCTGAAGGCAGCCTTCCTAGTTTGTCACACAAACCTCTTAAACTGCTGCTAAGGTTTCAAATTCCAGTGTAACCCTTGGTCCAAGAATCCCAGTCCCTCTAGCACAGCACATTTGGAGTGTTGGATTTACTTACTTTTGAAGCTAATCCTTGTTCTCCCAAAGAGCGGCTACTCAGTCACCCCAAATTAGAGCCAATCCGCACATGATCTGTAGGGTCATCCGCCATCGCTATGTGAATCACTGTCCTTTCACATTACTGCGCAATTGTAGTGTCTACAGTTGCAGCCATCTGTTTCATGCGTAGGACAAGTGAGCAGCCTTCTCCCAGGCCTGCTTCAATTCTGGTCCATTGATCAGCCAGCATTGGTCATCCTTTCCTCTAGAAAGATTGAAATGTTTCACCTATGACTCATCTGAGCGCTATAGCTGTAGAAAATAAGAGACCTGAGATCTCTCTTCACATAGTTATTTTAAAGGGCAGTATCCCCAGTTTCTCCTCCTGCCACACCACTCTTACATTCACGCCTCTACTGGTATGTTAGGTCCTCTCCAGAGCCCCAAAGTGTTTTCTCTGCCACCTCTCATAGTCACCCATTGTGACTGCATGAAGAATTGACTGATTCTTGGATCTTTCAGGATAAAAGAACAAATCAGACCCTATCTAATTACCTGAAACCATTCCACCTTCACTATAAACTCATAAAATCTCACAAGAGTAGCAGGGTAGATCAGTATTTGGATGAGGGGACTCTGAGGATCACCTGGATGTGACAGGAACTAGTGATGGATGGTAATTCAGTAGGTGGCACTCTATTGGCTGAGTTCACCCTAAACCAAGGTCCCATTGTGGTGATGATGGGGACTGTGCTGCTGAAGAAGCTGCTTTTGGATGGGAAGAGAAGCAGAGGTCCGGACTACTTGTGGTCAATATACCTGGATGGGGCTTTTTGTACGATATGGCATATTAGTGTGGTATCCTGGACAAAATACCAGCTCAGGTAATTAAATTCTGCCTATTCTCCCTAGGGTTTCAGATATTTAAAATAGTATTCTTTCTTCCTGCCCTGAGTTATGTAGTATTGCAGTATGCTCTTAAATACCAGATACTTTACAACTCAGAGGTGACTGCATTTCAGTGTCAGATGATTTGATCCTTAAGTATATACTTTACCTAGCTCACTAAATTGACGGAGGCTTTAATTAATTGTTAGTAAATCGTTCGGAGAGACTTAATTTATAAAGCGCTATCAAAGTGCAAAATATTACTAGTAGCGATGGCCTGAACATGCTCTATTCTTCTCATCTCATTGCCTTCCACCATCCTAAGTATCTTCCCAGCTAACGTTCAATCAGAATGTTAATTTTTAAAATATGCGGTCTTAATTTTTTGAAGTATATTTGTAGGAGGCGGGAGGAGAAGAGTTCTCAGAAATACCAATCTTTAAAAAACATCACGTATTTTGAGAGAGACCTAGAAAGAATGAGACAGTGTGGCCTGAGAGCGGAAAGAGAACATGACGAAGATGAACGCAACTGGTAAGGAAGGAAGAGCTAAACACCCCCCCAGAGCATTTCCTCTAGGACCAAAAGCTCTTCTTTATTTTCAGCTTTTTTTTTCTATAAAACCAAAAGAAAGTCGTCTTAGAAACCTGTAAACCCTCTTAAATACCATCGCTCAGGGCTTGATTTTACCACCCTTATAAACACTGTCTAAGTGAAGATGCAACAATGATATCCAGGACCAGATTTCACCTTGTGTTGCAAATCTGCTTGGTGAAGATGGGAGGAGAGAGGGTGTAAGTAGCTTGTTTCCATTTTAAAAAGGTCTGATGCCTCCAGGCAACTCTGCATCTCCTCTCCATCTCCAGCTTATGGCCTTATAGGAGGCATAAGTTTGCAAAACACTTTGGGATTCTTAGGATGACAGGCCTTCTATAAGTATACATTGATCCATACATAATGTGGTGTTGGAAATGAAAACTTGTGTTCCTATTAGCAATGATGATGATGGAGAGGACTTTGCCTCCAGCTGCCTATCCATCACACATGTTTGAAGAACATTTCCCCGCTAGTGTTTATAAACTGCACCCAGATATCGACTTCATCCCTCCCAGGGGCAAAAGGCATCATCACCACGAGATAAGCAGGCACCTCTCAATAAAGCACTCCTGCAGAGCTCCAGCCTTTGATGATGGGAATTAGATAGCTATATCGCACAGCACAGAAAATAGGGCTGCTGCGTCAGTCTTCCCTCAGTGAATCCACTGAAGTAAAGTGGCGGCAGATTTTGTGTCGAGAGTCTACGTTCCAGATGCTTATTCTGAACTGACCCTAACTGAGAATGAGTTAGAAGCAAATGTTGGTCTATTTAGAAAAGCTGCATTTTGCATTGTAGCGCATACTCACCCCACCTGCCTCCCAAATCAAAGGTCTGGTCTAAGTTTGGAAACTGTGCCACTATAACTGTCGAGTAGGGGTGTGATTTTATTTTACTGCTTTAATTGTATCTGTACAAGCCTAGGGTGGATGTATTTATACAAGTATAAAAGAACCTTATAACAGTATCGTTATTCCCATACAAGAATATCTGTTCTGGTGTAAAGCACCTTTTTACTAATAAAACTGCATCCATAGGAAGGCCAGGTCTACACTGAAAAGTTTTACTGGAATACCTATGGTTAGGGAGGGGGTGATTTATTATTTGTTAAGCAACACGGCTATGCCAGTAAAAGCATCAGTGTAGATGCAGTTATACCTCTAAAAAGATCTACACTGCAAAGTTTTGCTGGCAGAGCTCCGACAGGTAGGAGTATGAAAAAATCACACCGTTAGCCGCGTAGCTCTGCCGGGACAACCCCTGGTGTAGGCACAGCTAAGATGACCGAGTGCTCCTGCCAGCTTAGCTAATGTCATTCGGAGAGGTGGTGTCACTATGCAGGCAGAACCACTTCTGCTGGCTTATGCTGCAGCTCCCCAGGGGGCTCTGCTGGTCTAGCTACGCTTGCCCAGGCTCGGTAGTGTAGATTAGCCCTAATTTTGCTTATATTGGTACAACCAGCATAAACTGTACTGATGATTATAAGCACTTTTATGCAGCCATCACTGTGCCCACGCTAAAGGATCTTTGCCAATTTCACTTTACTGCTATAACGATATTGACAAAACCCTCCTAGTGTAGACAAGGCCTAGGGAGGTTGTATTACTTTACCTATGCCAGCATGCTTAAAATGGGATCACTTTCTAGTGCAGCTTTTCTTGAAGTGGGGAAGAGGAGGGGCAGGGGTGGGGCCTTGGGGGAAGGAGTGGAGTGGGGGTGGGGTTTGGGGCTGAACGGGGGATTAAAATTTTTAAATTAAAATGAGGGTCCTCAGGTTGCTAAAGTTTGAGAACCGCTGACTAGACAAGACCTAAACTGTCTCCCCTTATCGGTTCTGGGAAGAACCTCCTCTTGCTGCTGACAGACTGATACGCGGTATCTTCAGCTGGAGGGAGACCGCACTTGCTGCTAAAGACTAGTTGATGTGCTGGCAAATTCCAGACCTGCAGGGGACAAGGGGGAGAAGCCACCACACTTCCACAGACACATACAGTCTGGAGGGGTTGGAGACATCAGTCTCCAGGGCTGTCAAAGCAGCACTACAAAAATTTATACAGGACATTAAAAAAAATGTGTCTTTTCACAAGAGCTTTATTGTTATTGTAATGTATAATTCTCCTCTTGAGTCTCCATATTCAGAGTGAAATGGCAAAGATTGAAAGTTACAAGCACACTCTCACATCAGTAAGATTTATCTCAGCACGTACTGGGGAAAAATATGATGACAGCAAGGGGAAAAGGGACAGTAAAGAAAATCAGAAAGTGTGTCAGATCAGGCTGTGATTGCTTCGGAAAATCTATAGAGGCTAAACAAGAGAGAGAAGAGATGAACAGGGCAAATCAGAAGTAAAATGGAAACATTTGTCAGTATTTTATTGTTTGCTTTCACACCAAAGGTTTGTCATCCGGAATGTAAATGACTAATCAGGGGATCTCTTTTTAATGCCGTACAAAGGAAATTGGGTGCACAGTCCTGTTAACAATAGAAACAAAGCTTCTTTGCATCATTCCCTGGCATGTAATGCTCAGTGAAGCGTCCCACAAAGACATTTTTTCTCACATTCTGTGACGGGGGAAAGGTGTGGGGGGGGGCAAATAAAGCAGGTAAGTCTGAGGTGCCCAGCAGTGTAAACATCAGTTTCAAGGGCGTTTATTTCAGCTCTGCTCTGCTGGCTCTTACAGGTTTTCCAGTTTGCTGTCCAGAATCCCAGATGCTGTGAAGAATGACAATCACACACACAGAATCTTAAAGAAACTGGAAAAGTTTGGCAAGAACCCGGATGTGAGAATCCGTCCCACCACCTTTCTGAAGGTGCTGAGTGAGCTACGTGTATGGGAGTTGTGTTCTCCAGACATCTGTGCAGCCGTGGAGGTGATGAGAGTCCATCTGTTAGTGTTCTAATCCTGGGGGGCAGGGTGGGGAGGGAAGGCATCCTGCAGTGTGATTTACCCAATGGAAGGTTACAAAGATACATGATTTGGGACGATGGGGCCACGTCCCTGCAAAATGGGGATCATAATATCCACCTTTGTAAAGCCCTTTAAACTCTTTGGGTGAAAGGTGCGATGTAACTGAGAAGTATTATTAATGATTATTGTTTTGTTGGTGGTATTTCATCACTGATTTTATTTGCTGCCAGAGTGAAAGTGACTGCAGGTTAGTATAAGTAGAATACATGCAGAGGGACATTCAGTTGTTGCTGTGCTCTGGAAAGGCTTGTATTTCACAGATGTGATGTGTGCCAAGCACTAGAGAATAAGAAGCACACTAGTGAACTGTGAAATCTGCAGATTTATTTGAAGAGGCTTCAGCAACATGTGAATAAAAGCTGCTCTGGTTATGTGTAAAGACCTACTCAAGTGGCTCAAGTAAAGGGCTCTAGAAATAATCTGCACAAGGGAACGAAGAAAGAGGGAGAGAAGGAAAGATGGAAGGGGAAAAGGAGAGGTTATGTTAAATATAGATTGTGGATGCTAAATAAGTAACTTACTCTAAACAAGGCAATGTTGCCACCTTGTGGTTTCTATTGTTATCACAGCCCTTTCCTCTCCTGGTTACAGTATCAGCCGAAAACCCGCAACAGTAACCTGTTAAATATAATAACAACACACACAAGCTGCTCATCTACATCAGATAGACTATACACATCTATACACAAACTAGACACATCTATACACAAACTAGACACATCTATACACAAACTAGACACATCTGTGTCATGAGATTAAAAAGGCCAAGTTCTTCCAACACCCAGAAAGCTTGGGGATAGTTTAACTGCACTTCTTGGTGACTTACAAAAAGGTAACCATTGTCTCCGGAGCGCTGTCTTGTGTAATCATACCAGGAACTCCCAAAGTAGCGCCAGAGAGGCTCCCCTTACCATTATGCACACTTCATGAAGCCTAGATTCTCTGTTGCCTGCCAGTTACTCTGTATCTCTTTATCTTTGATTGTGGCTTCCACTCTGTGCCCTTTGCATGCTCTTCCTTCACACTAGTGTTAGGAATGACACTTAAAACAAAAAACTACTACTGTTACTGAGTTTTGTTTCCAGCCTCTTCTACCTTCTCCACAAGCATCCACAAAGGAGGGCTCTAGTGTTCCTTCTGCCTGGATCTGATAAAGGCAGTGGGAGTATTTCAGGAAGAGGAAAAACCCCATTCAGTGTCAGCTGCTTGACACTTCTCCAAACCAACACTTTGATTCATCTTTAAGCCAATTTAATGTAACACAACTCTGGGTAAAAGAAAAGCTTTACACTTTATACAACCTTAGCTCTGCAGGTTTTAGGGTGTAAATAATACTGAAGATCATAGCGGCTTCAATTTTAAAATTCATTTTAATTAACATGCACTATTAAAGAAACTTGTATTAAAAGACTTACTTCCCTTTTCATTTTTATCGCACCAATCTAAAGGAGGTTAGCATGCTAACAGTTTGCAGGCTCTATGGTGGTTGTCCCACAGTCAGATGGTATCAGTATCTCTTATATATAATATAAAGCGCTAAGGAAAATGCCCCTTTATTTTTCAGTTTGTGCGTGAAAATATTGTTCAGATGCCAGAAGAGGATTACAAAGCGTGGCTTCAGACTCGAGTCAGAATCCCCAGAAGAGCTCATAGTGCTCCACCCTTGTGCTGAAAGGTCAGAGGAGCTGGTTTCCTGGCCACAAGAGGGAAGTCTTGGTGCTTCAGACAGAGATCTGGTTCCTGGTGAGATCTGCCTGAATGAGGGCTGGGGAAAAAAACTTTGGAAACCGCTCCAATTGTGTATGCTCGGTAGCTATTGAAATGTGTAACTCCACAATGCTCATCTTAACACCAGCCCATATTTACCCAGTGACCACCAAGAAAGAGAAACCAAATATTGCAGTCCCTTTCCAGGTAGCCTTATGGGACTGCAGCAAGAGCTCACTCTCAGGTTGGCATGTAGAATTAAGACAAGTTGTAAACCACAATATTATACAAGTGCTTCAAAAACATTCCTCAAATAGCAATGGAGAACTGAGAATCACCAACACCTTTTCATTGGCTCACCCTTTTCCATTATAGAACCTTCTGCTTTAGATTTGTAGATAGAGAAAACCGATCTTAGTTGTTACAGTCTGTTCTGCACTCAGTTTTGCCATCTTGCCCTTGCTTTAAAAAAAAATCCCCAGCACTGGAACATTTTAAGCTTTGAGCCAAATCCTTTCTGTGTTAGTTTTTGTATCTTAGTTGAAATGTTTGCGTTTGTTCTCTACAATTTTTTTAGGAATATCCACGTTGCATTGGTTTTGCTTTATTAAAATCACGATTCAAGTGTTCTGTATTCTGGGGTGCTTTTCTATAACTGTTCATTTTCCAGTTGCGGCTGCCAAAAGCGGACAGATGTCCTTTCACCTGCTCTTCTGAGTGCTCAGTTATCATCCGTCCGCTGTTCGCTAAGAGGGTAGAATGACTCCTCCTCAGCAGGAGAGGGGACTAAAGAGACTATTACTGAGTGACCCCTCCAGGGAAACGTATCATTTCACCCCCCCAGTTTGACTCATCAGTGCCATCCCTGGGCACAGGAGTGCAACGACAGCACAAGGTGTTAGTTCTCTGTCATTCCTAGATACTACAGCTCTTCCCATTAATAGTAAATCTGGCATTTCGGTGACTAAGCCTGAAATAAGAAAAAAGCCACTCGGCTTGGGATTTCCAGGCCTTGTCAAAGCTTCCGGCAGAACATCTGGTTATGCAGAACCCTAGAGTTCAATTCATCTTCCAGCCACAAGACGAAGGAAAACCAGACTAAAATCAGGATCAAGGTCAGTACGATGATCATTGAATGTCAGTAACGCTTTGTTAGCGAACGTGTGATAGGATGGCCTGGCTATTTTACTCTCCTTGGAATCTGTAAATATGGCTTGTGTTACTGTGGTATCACTTCCGTTTGTATGCCAGTCATACTTCATTACTTGGCTTGCTGTGACATCGTGTGGTGATAGTTGATATTACATTCAACCTAAACCAAACGTAGGATTGGAGGGGAACTTCTGGGTTATCAAGTTCAGTCCCCTGCTGTTGCAGGCAACCCTGTCTCATAATTAAGGCTACGATTTTGTCACAGAGCTCATGGAAGTCACAGATTCTGTGACTTCCAAAGACCTCTGTGACTTCAGCCCCGGCTGCTGGGACCTGCAGGGTCCCCCTGGTGCCTACTACAGCACCAGGGAGCTGTGAGGTACCCCCACCACCTGAGGCAGCAGGCCCCCAAGCTCCCTGCTGCCATGGGCAGTGGGGGTACCCCACAGCTCCTGGCCTCTATGGGGGACGGGGGGACTGCGGCTGCTCCCCGCCACGGGGCAGGGGGACCTTGGAGCTCTGAGTCCCCAATGGTGGGGGGAGAGGGGGAACAGAGCTCCAAGCCACCCAGCTGCTGCCCAGTCCCTTCCCATTTTATCATGAATATTTTTAGTAAAAGTCAGGGACAGGTCGCGGGCAATAAAGAAAAAAATCACAGAAGCCTGTGACCTGTCCCTGACTTTTACTAAAAATATCCATGACAAAATTTTAGCCTTATTCGTAATCCCAGTCAGAAATGGATCAAGCTCCACCTGAAAACTACCTGTGTTGCTTGCCTCCCCCCACTACTCCTCTTGGCAGGCTCCCATAATTTATCATTTAAGTCATCATTTAACCGCCAGCTAAGCTGTTGTTACACTGGCTGGCACCTACTGTTGTTTCAGTCTTTATTCTTAGCTGGTGAATACAGTTCAGAATTGGGGATGTCCTTGTGAGCAAAGTACCAGGTTCCGGCTCTTCCCTGACAAATCAGAAATGGAAACTCAAAGGACCAGATGCTCAGGTGCAAATCGGTGAATCTCCATGGAAATCAATGGAACCACATAGAGTTATGCCTGCTAAGAAGCTGACCTAAAGAATCTACCCATTTGTCAGATGAGTTACTTCTACCTAGTGTGATTTGCTAATGTCTCTACAGTGCTTTGACTGTATAAAGCACTATTTCAGCATTGAATATTACAGTTCTTTAATGAAACGTTTGTGGAGGAAACGAGGGCATTTTTTAAGCACGGTTCTGCTTGGCAATGGCTCCTCTATCTCCCTGTCTCTCCTTCTGTCAAGGGCTGCCCCAGCGAGAACTGGAGCTCCCCTCTCTTCCTTCTGTCTAGGCAGGGCTGCCCAGAGGGGAGGGCAAGTGGGGCAATTTGCCCCAGGCCCCGGGCCCCACAGGGGCCCCCATGAGAATATAGACTCATAGACTCTAAGGTCAGAAGGGACCATTATGATCATCTAGTCTGACCTCCCGCATGATGCGGGCCACAAAACCTGACCCACCCACTCCTGGAAGAATTCTCTCCCTTGACTTAGCTGTTGAACTCCCCAAATCATTATTTAAAGACTTCAAATCGCTGAGAATCCTCCAGCAAGCGACCCCTGCCCCATGCTGCAGAGGAAGGCGAAAAACCTCCAGGGCCTCTGCCAATCTACCCTGGAGGAAAATTCCTTCCCAACCCCAAATATGGCGATCAGCTGAACCCCGAGCATGCGGGCAAGATTCTCTAGCCAGACCTATAGTATTGCAATTTTTTTTATGGAAGGGGTCCCCGAAATTGCTTTGCCCCAGGCCCCCTGAATCCTCTGGGCAGCGCTGTGTCCAGGGGATGGCACCCACAAGTAGGATCTGCAACTTCTCTCCCTCTCATCCAGGGAACTTCCCTGGGTAGGAACAGCAGCTTTTCTCTTCCTCACTGCTGACAGCTTCCCTCTCTATTGATGAGGATCCTCACCCCCGCTCCAGCTCCTTTATGTCAGGTAAAAGGGCTGGGATGACATGAAGGGAGACCCTAAAATCTTCGGATCCAGCTGGGGGACAATTCCTGTGGCGCAGGAACAGAGGAAGACAGCCATAAGACTGCCTACTAAGGATCCCCTCACAACCACTGGCCTAAGGGGCATACCATGCACAGGGGCAGATGGGTGTGTTGAGGTGGGCAACAACATGCAGTACTGTGGAGACTCTGAACAGTGCTCCAGTCCACAGGGCAGACGGGGGAAACCTGTGTAACAACATGGCGTAAATTACGCTGGGAGCTACAGAGCAGTGTAGGATCGGGAGGGTGGTAAGGACGGCTTAGGAACACTTTTTTCACCCTCCCTCTGGGCCGTGAATTCTGTGCTGCATAGCTGAGAGGCACAGCACAGAATCTCAAACACTGCTAGATTTAGGGATGAATTATGTCAAATATCTGCCTATCATCGATTTTATTAAGTGCCCATCACCAGGGTGTCTAACCACGTTCATGCAGATGAGCAGCTGAGAGCAGTCCCTCCGTGCAGACCTAGCTAGCACCTGTGGTGCACTCATTCACAATTGGTGAGCTCGGACATTTTAATGTTGGGACATAACTCCATGTTATCATTTTAATTGAAGAGAGCAGCGCTTGATCAATAAACAGAGGCTTTTATCTTAATCATTGATCCCTGATTCATAAATATGCAGCCTTTTAGCCGGTCAATAACATGGCTTATGCTTTTTCAATGTATGGTTTAAAAAAAAGGGGTAGTCAAAAAAACAATACCCTGTCCATACTGGGATATGGAAACTGTGTTACAGCCATGCCAGCAACAACCGCGTTTGCAAAGTGCCAGAACCGTGTGATGACTGCTTTTACATTCATTTGTTGCTAGCATAGTTCAAGCTGCCATGTGGGCAGAATGTATCTTTGCTAGCTTGATCCATTCCAGCTTTGCCTAGTCATTGTGGCTGTGTCTATACTACAAACTTTATAGCTGTAATTGACTATGGCTGGTAGTAATAGTGGGAGCTACAATGTAGACAGAGGCTTTAAGTACAATTCAAACACCTGAACTTGTCTGCATTTCTCCCTTAAGTAAATGTTATTTCTCAAAAAATAGTCAGTGTTTTTCATTTAATGAAATTATACTGAAGAAACCGTTTTTGTTTCTTCCTTAGTGCTTTATAAAGTTTATTGCCTTTTCTGTGTAATCCTGATGTGTCAAAAAAGCCACAAGCTATACTAGCTCCCTATTTAAATAAGCCTCAAATACCTGTTGTAACCTAGAGTCTCGGGCGCGGTGATTTATCCCAGTTCTTGGTTCCATACTTTGAGAAGATAAATAATATTTCTAGCAGGTTGCAGTGACTTTGTGGGATGATGAAGCACACTTGATCCAGACCTGGATGATAAGAGATGAGGTTGGGATGACACTTGTGTGCTATGCATTGCTAAGTTGTGAAGCTGTCAAAATGTTTTGAGGGAAATGAACATGAGTGACAATAATCGCCTTTGATATGCTTTACGAGAATATTTTTTAAAATACATTTTTGCAGTTTATACAAAGTTTGTGCAACGTTTCCAAATGTTAGAGCAGTTTTAGTCTGGCTGATAACTGGCAGGGATAGATTTTCTTAAGATGAGGACTTTGCTGCAAGAAAAAAAAGGGATTAGCTAGAAGAATCAGTTTTTCAACATTCAGTTCTTTGTCGTATTGATTATCTATCTATGGCATTTTTATGCCGCTCATTACCATAGTGTCTGAAAGATTGAGAGGTGTTAAGGCATTTATCCTCACAGCACCCCAGTGAGGTAGGATGGCATTACCCCCATTTTATAGCTGGGGAATCGAGGCACAGAGAGGCTAAGCAACTTGTCCAAGGTCACACGGGAAGTCTGGCAGAGCAGGGACCTTCCAGCTCTCCCAAGGCCTAAGCACTGAATGTCCTTACTCTCTGTTTGGGGATTCTGTTTTGGGATTAATGAGCACTTTACAATCTCAGCTAGTGGGGCAGTCACTTTTCAATTCAATTAATAAGAACATAAGAGAGGCCGTACTGAGTCAGACCAAAGGTCCATCTAGCCCAGTATCCTGTCTACCGATAGTGGCCAATGCCAGGTGCCCCAGAGGGAGTGAACCTAACAGGCAATGATCAAGTGATCTCTCTCCTGCCATCCATCTCCATCCTCTGACAAACAGAGGCTAGGGACACCATTCCTTACCCGTCCTGGCTAATAGCCATTAATGGACTTAACCACCATGAATGTATCCAGTTCTCTTTTAAACGCTGTTATAGTCCTAGCCTTCACAACCTCCTCAGGTAAGGAGTTCCACAAGTTGACTGTGCGCTGCGTGAAGAAGAACTTCCTTGTATTTGTTTTAAACCTGCTGCCTATTAATTTCATTTGGTGACCCCTAGTTCTTGTATTATGGGAATAAGTAAATAACTTTTCCTTATCCACTTTCTCCACATCACTCATGATTTTATATACCTCTATCATATCCCCCCTTAGTCTCCTCTTTTCCAAGCTGAAGAGTCCTAGCCTCTTTAATCTCTCCTCATATGGGACCCATTCCAAACCCCTAATCATTTTAGTTGCCCTTTTCTGAACCTTTTCTAGTGCCAGTATATCTTTTTTGAGATGAGGAGACCACATCTGTACGCAGTATTCAAGATGTAGGCGTACCATCGATTTATATAAGGGTAATAATATATTCTCAGTCTTATTCTCTATCCCCTTTTTAATGATTCCTAACATCCTGTTTGCTTTTTTGACCACCTCTGCACACTGCGCGGACATCTTCAGAGAACTATCCACGATGACTCCAAGATTTTTTTCCTGACTCGTTGTAGCTAAATTAGCCCCCATCATATTGTATGTATAGTTGGGGTTATTTTTTCCAATGTGCATTACTTTACATTTATCCACATTAAATTTAATTTCCCATTTTGTTGCCCAATCACTTAGTTTTGTGAGATCTTTTGGAAGTTCTTCACAGTCTGCTTTAGTCTTAACTATCTTGAGCAGTTTAGTATCCTCTGCAAACTTTGCCACCTCACTGTTTACCCCTTTCTCCAGATCATTTATGAATAAGTTGAATAGGATTGGTCCGAGGACTGACCCTTGGGGAACATCACTAGTTACCCCTCTCCATTCTGAGAATTTACCATTAATTCTTACCCTTTGTTCCCTGTCTTTTAACCAGTTCTCAATCCATGAAAGGACCTTCCCTTTTATCCCATGACAGCTTAATTTATGTAAGAGCCTTTGGTGAGGGACCTTGTCAAAGGCTTTCTGGAAATCTAAGTACACTATATCCACTGGATCCCCCTTGTCCACATGTTTGTTGACCCCTTCAAAGAACTCTAATAGATTAGTAAGACACGATTTCCCTTTACAGAAACCATGTTGACTATTGCTCAACAGTTTGTTTTTCTATGTGTCTGACAATTTTATTCTTAACTATTATTTCGACTAATTTGCCCGGTACCGACGTTAGACTTACCGGTCTATAATTGCCGGGATCACCTCTAGAGCACTTTTTAAATATTGGCGTTACATTAGCTAACTTCCAGTCATTGGGTACAAAAGCCGATTTAAAGGACAGGTTACAAACTTTAGTTAATAGTTCCGCAACTTCAAATTTGAGTTCTTTCAGAACTCTTGGGTGAATGCCATCTGGTCCCAGTGACTTGTTAATGTTAAGTTTATCAATTAATTCCAAAACCTCCTCTAGTGACACCTCAATCTGTGACAGTTCCTCAGATTTGTCACCTACAAAAGCCGGCTCAGGTTTGGGAATCTCCCTAACATCCTCAGCCATGAAGACTGAAGCAAAGAATCCATTTAGTTTCTCCGCAATGACTTTATCGTCTTTAAGCGCTGCTTTTGTATCTCAATCATCAAGGGGCCCCACTGGTTGTTTAGCAGGCTTTCTGCTTCTGATGTACTTAAAAAACATTTTGTTATTACCTTTGGAGTTTTTGGCTAGCCGTTCTTCAAACTCCTCTTTGGCTTTTCTTATTACATTCTTGCACTTAATTTGGCAGCGTTTATGCTCCTTTCTATTTGCCTCACTAGGATTTGACTTCCATTTTTTAAAGGAAGTCTTTTTATCTCTCACTGCTTCTTTTACATGGTTGTTAAGCCACGGTGGCTCTTTTTTAGTTCTTTTACTGTGTTTCTTAATTTGGGGTATACATTGAAGTTGGGCCTCTATTATGGTGTCTTTAAAAAGTGCCCATGCAGCTTGCAGGGATTTCACTTTAGTCACTGTACATTTTAACTTCTGTTTAACTAACCCCCTCATTTTTGCATGGTTCTCCCTTTTGAAATTAAATGCCACAGTGTTGGGCTGTTGAGATGTTCTTCCCACCACAGGGATGTTGAATGCTATTGTATTATGGTCACTATTTCCAAGCGGTCCAGTTATAGTTACCTCTTGGACCAGCTCCTGCGCTCCACTCAGGACTAACTCTAGAGTTGCCTCTCCCCTTGTGGGTTCCTGTACCAGCTGCTCTATGAAGCAGTCATTTAAAGTATCGAGAAATTTTATCTCTGCATTTCGTCCTGAAGTGAAATGTTCCCAGTCAATATGGGAATAACTGAAATCCCCTACTATTACTGAGTTCTTAATTTTGATAGCCTGTCTAATTTCTAATTAATACTGCTTTGTTAGCTAAAAGGAGGAGCGCAAACTCAGTGTGACTGCCTATTGCATATAGAGGAAAGATGATCTTGTAAGACACTGGACTAGCGAACAGAAAAATGGGGTTCTACTCCCGGTTGTTATGGACTTCCAGTGTGACCTGAATCACTCTGTGCCTCAGTTTCCTCATCTGTAAAACTGAGAACATTTTGCTGACTCATAAGTTGAGGCTAAATTAGTTCATGCTTATGAGTTGCTCAAATATGCTAGTGAGTACCATAGAAAATCTAATAAATTGATATAATAAATAATATCCAACTCCATCGCCCAGCCTTACCTTCTGCTTGTTAGCAATTTTGAAATAAACATCTCCATTCTGTTCTTGTAGGAAGTATTTGACTATACCAGAAAGGACACCAACCATTCTATTGTATCAATAACAATACTCCTCCTGTGTTTTATTTTAGACATAAAAAAACAGCAGCTTATAAATACAGATTGTAAAATAAACACCTCTATCCTTCTTGAATATATTGTATTATATGGTAAATAAATGTCACTATTATTCTCAGGTATTCTGAAATAGGGTCATATCTTTTTAATTGGAATTTCAGCAGTATGCGTCACCACTGTATTCTGCTGTATTGTAAAATAGCGGCACTGTTCTGGCATCTTACAGCGATGTTGCTATATTTGGCTTTAAACATAAATAACAGCAATTCTTTTTTGCGAACACTTGTTAATAAATATCACAGCTCTAGCATTCCCGAAGATAAAACCACAGGGCAACAAACTCCAGGGCATTTGGGACCTGATCCAACTCCTGTTAAAGTTAATGGAAAGACCCCCAGTAACTATATGTATGTTGGATCAGGCCTTCAGTCATTGTGAGATCAAAAGAGGTGTAAAAAGACCAAAGGCCAAGCTGATCTTCTCTCCAGCAAATCAACTCCGTCTCCGATTCAGTGCAACAACAGAGGAATCGATAAAGCCATGCTCATAGCTAGGTAACAAGCGTACAGAAAGCAAGCTGAAAAATAAATTTGCCCAGCAGTTAATTTAGCCAACCAACAAAAGGAAACTGAACAACACAGAGAAAAGAAAAGGCAGAGGAGAGAAGAGACTTAATTAATAAGGATGCAGCTTGTTAGAGTTCTCAGCTGCCAAGTCTTACCTCATTAGAGACAGGAAGCTATCTTCTCATGGCCCTAAAAGCAACCTACAAGAGAGAGCCAGCAGTTCAGAATGAAAGGAAAGTGAGATTAGGGTTGTAGTTACACTGAGGTTTTGGGGTCATCTTAGTCTAGTTCCTGCAGTATTCTCTTTGAGGTGTTTGATGGCAAAATCTGATGTCATTTTAGCTGAGTTACTTTTTTCTTTTGGGAGGAATGAAAGTAGACTCCTTTTGCATTTTGTGCTTGTGACAGCATGGGAGGTCCCTCAGTGAGTGATTTCTCTGTATTTCTGAGTAACGACTTCTCCCTTATTTGACTGAGTTTGCCAGTGGGTCTTCCCTCTCCTTCAAGTGACTGAACTGTCCTTCCCTGGCTCATGTGATTTAGCTCCACCTACTCGACCATCTGACCACCACTCGCGGAGGCAAACGGCAGGACCAGGAGGCTCCACCTTGGCAGAGGAGGGTTTCTGTAGCAGCGAGAACATTGAAAACAATCTTCTGAGCAGAGGGTTGAGGGTGGGGTTATGGTTGTTGGAGCTAGAGCTGGGTGGAGAGAGGAGGCATGGTGCCTGTATAATGTGGATGCCTCCAAGTTTGTGCTCCTCTGCAGCAGGGCGGCTGTCTAGCTGGAGAGCAGAGTGCAAGAGGAGGCTGCAACCAGTAGTGCCAGTAGAAATCATTTCTTGCCGGTACGCTGCACTCATGAGAGGGACACAAAGGGGGGGGAGGTGACCTCCCCCCATGGCTCCCATGTGACTCCTCCCTGCCCCACTCCCAGCCTGGGGGGAGATCAGGGCTCTCCAGAACCGCAGCAGTGAAAGGAGCAGAACATGGGGTCGCCAGGCATCCCCATACCAGCAGCTCCTCCGGCGCAGCTGTACCGCCCCCAGCCCTTCCAGCCTTGTCTTCCGGCGGGGCTGCTGTACAGCCCCCAGGCAGGACTTAGGAGACGCAGCTGCGTGGAAGGGCTGGGGATGGGCTCCTCCTGTGTCTTTCCGGTAGGCCGTACTGGCTATAAATATCTTACTGGTACGGCGTACCAGACCGTACCGCTGTACTTGCCCCACTGGCTGTAACCACCCCCTCTGTGGAGCGCAGCACTGTCTGCAAAGCTAATGGGGTCATCTTACAGGATGGCTGACACAATGGGGATTGAACCAGGGCCCTCTAGAGCTGCCTACAGGAGCTGCTGCATCTTGAGTGAAAGACCCAAGCCTCCCTCGCTGGGGCTGTAACAGACTCCTGCCCTGTGTGGATGGGCGACCTGTGCCACACTCCCCAGCAGGTTTCACTCGCACTCAGACCGCCACGTCCGACATCCTTTTTCTCCACCCACAAGGCAGCCTCTGGGGCATCTACACTTTGGCTCAAACTTCGACTACTCTGGGGCCCAGACTTGCTGCCATAAAGGTCAACGAGAAAACTCCCTTTGACTTTAGTAGGAGGCTCATTAGCATTGCCACCTGTCCAAGTATTTCCCCTGATCCTCCCCCTTCAGAGGTAGCTGTCCCGGGAAATCTGTAAATAGGCTTGCCTGGAAACAAATGGTTACATATCAAATAAAATCATAGCAACATTCTACAGCCTAGACTTAATTAACCAGATACTCTTATGTCTAATAAACGGCTGCTCATCCAATATCCCTGCAGCACTTCAGAGCCAGGCTGGCTGAGACCTTCCTTTCATGAGGTAAGCATGCTGTCAGTTTGCCTCCTAGGTGAAGTATTCAGTGTCTCTCTTTGTACTCCAAGGTACACTGGACCAATCCTTTATTTTATTCATAAACAGGACATGCCCCTGCTGTTTGCCTCTTCCTTTGGATTTCCTCTCTTCTCAATTTCACAATCGCTGAATTTGCACCTGGCTCAGTATGCCAACAGGCATACAATGCCCAGTATACCAATGGCCTGACAGGGAGCTAGGTGTCAGCTACCTCCCACCTGAAAGAAACATCTCCCAGGTATGTCACCTCCTGGTGACCTGCCTTAATGCCAAGACCTAAAGAGCATAATGTTTAGTTTAGATACCTAACTCCTTAAATATTTCCCATACATACATTTTGCAATATTTCTGATGACCAATGGGAACTGGCTTTTGGTAGAGACCTCACGTGCCACCCTCGGGTGAACTATTATGCAGCTATTTTTCAGGAACTGCCTAAAAACGGGAGAAAACTTAACTTTTCAATGGCTTAGTACATTTTGAAATCTTTCAAATATACTAAAGCCATTCTTCTCCTACTTCCAAACCCAGATGAAAAAACATACTAAACTATTTATAGGTATCCGAAATAACAGCCCACTTTAAACAATGCAGCAGAGTGAAATGTGGCTCTTTGGTTTGATAATTCCAGCAGGGGTGTGTGATGAGGCTAATGTCCCAGGTTATGACTTCACTCGGAGTTTCACACAAATTATCACAACAGTGTCCTGACCCCCCACGTTTTGTGAAAGCCCAAAATCTTCCCCTACCATGGAGACCCTAGTTTGAAAGGTCAGTAGATGCTGTGTCAGAATAGGCGTTAGTGACTAAAGACCCACCTCCCAAGCAGGTGACCACACTGGCTGAGTTCACACTGCGGGGAGTGGTCTAGTTGTGCGCACGCACACACACACACACCAAGAATCAACTGAAAAGGAGAGAAAAAGGGGGAAAGAATTCTCCTCTGAGCTCTGGATTCCCTTGCTTACTGTGAGGATGAGGCCGCCTTTGCACAGCTCACGCAAGTCTTTGCCTCAGGACTGAGCAGAAAAGCCTCTGTAGAACCAGCTGAAGTTAGCTGGCAGGACTCACTGCCTTTTCCCTGGACTCAGGAACTGTCCCAGGCTGGTGTTAGTTATGGCTCCCTGCATGCCTGGCAGCAGGATTGGGCCTAAATCCTGCACTGACAACTTGAGTTAACTGAGGGCTAAGTAGGTAAAAAAAAAAAAGATTGTTTATCTTTCTTTCCTGTTCCTGTGGTTTTGTTTTTTATGTGATTTATAGGCGCTTTACTTTAGCGCAGTCTATTGTAAATTATACCCAACTATAGATGATAGGTTTAGTTATGGTGCTATAAATTGTAGTGGATTTTTAATTTTTTTTAAAAGAACCCATAATGGCTGCCGGCTGGGGTACTTAATTTCCCATGCCAGACCTTTAGAACAGTAATCAAAACATCATCTGTATACATCATTTCTTAGAGACCTTCCTGGAATATTCTAACCCGGCTCTTTAAGAGATTTGTTTGCTATTCGTACTTTCTCCAGCCCCATCACTGCAGACTGGGGTGGATCAGAATTGGTAGCTGCAGTGCAGACATTCTGAGACCCCTTGTGTGTCATCCCATAGGAACTGCATCTCCCACACATTTCGCCCATTAAAGGATCTCCTACTGTAGTCATTAGAATAGTCACCATGGAAGGAGAATTCTGGGCCTGGTTCACCAGTGTGTTACTCCAATTTGAGCGACTGTTCTTATTAATGCAGGTGGAAAACCTTTAATGAGCAAAGTGGTGGGTGTGTGCGAGATGTAGTTCTTACGGGATGATTCACAATGGCAAAGTGTTAAAGTTATTAATTATTTACAAAATTAGTGTTAGGCCTAACCCACAACGCTCAGCTCAGAATCCAGATCAGAATTTCCCCAATGCCTGGAATGCTAGGATTCCGGTTTTTGGTTCAGGCCCTTCTCTATGTATAACTAACAAAACTGATCCAAACAAAGATATATACAGAACCGAATACAACAATCAGATTTACTGGGACAAACTCTGCTCTCAGTTGCACCAGAATAAATTGGGAATTGATCCAGTGAAGCCAGTGGAGATCTTTCAGATTTACACTGCGGTAAATGAGAGCAAAATATGACCCATTGTCTATTTGAAAACTTTGATAGATAGAATGATACTATTTAAAGAATCCTAAAGAATCCCAGAATAGCAAACCTTCCAATAAAGACCTGCACAAATGGCTCCAAACAAACTTTTCAAAGATACTCGGACAATTTAACTCCCTAGTGAAAAATAGAAAGCAAATAAGCAGGCTGACATTCTTTGTATTCCAAAACAATAGAGATGCTTTCTAGGTTGTGAAGCTGCTCAAATTCTAGCACTGCAGAAGTGATGTCAGGCAAAGAATTGCTCAAAAATAAGAAATTTTATTAAAACCTTTTTCTCATTTAAAGGAACAGAAAAACATTCAGATCTGTTTGAATCACTGCACCGTTCTTCAGTCAGAACTGAATGAATTCTAACCAGAGTAAATGGGTGGAAAATTAGCTGCACAGTTTAAAAGAACAAGCTATAATTGAAAAATTGTCTGATCTTAAACTCCCTAATAATGACTATTGCTAGATGGAAAGAGGTAGAGTTAGATTTAATGTAGATAGCCTTCCAAACACAAATCCTACAGATAGAAATACATAGAGTTTACTATGAATTCTAACTAAATTCCATATTGGTACATTTTTTTAAAAACTACATTGAAACAAATGTTCTGTCCACTAATTCTAGCACCAGAATCTCAATGCACGATAATGTTCTCTGCTAATGTAGGTTTAAGAGCGCAGGAAATTAACTCTTGGAATATGCTCAGCTGCAGAAAGGTTTCACAACATAATCAGAGCAATTCAACACATTCTAAATGCATTTAACTAAAGTGGTCATATTCTAGTCCTTGGCAAAACCCAAGCTGACACAGTACTATCAAAGCATCTCAATAACTAATAATTCAATCAACAGCAAATCCAACTGCAAATTCAATCATGTTGTAATTGAATTCTATGGACTTTCTTCTCCCAAAAGATGTTACACCCAAACCTCAGAAAAGCAAAAGTAGTTAAGAATGCAATAATCCTGGAACATATTAAGGAGGTGCTTCCTTCCAAGCAATGGCTAATTATTATACATGTTACACACCCGGAATTTACCATGTTTCACATATGCACCACTGAGCACTTAGATTATTGTATTTCCATTGGTCACATTTCATGCCACAATAAAAATCTCAGCCATGCCAATGATACGTTTTGATCATGCCTAATCGAACAAATGGCAGGTGCCAATCTAGCCACACAACACCAATGTGGTGATAGCACACAAGTAGCGATGTCATACTCTGTCAGCCTAAATGGCTTGGTACCCACGTACCTGAGGGATTGCCTCGGTCCCCGGGCCATACTGCAGCCGTGGTACTCAGCCGGGGCACTCAAGTTGGATCCCTATGTTGTAAAAGAGAGGCAGTAGCTGGCAGCATGTTCTCTGGGAGGGCTCCAGGACTCTGAAACTTGTTCCTCATCTTGGTCCGCAACAGTCCAGATTTTATGACCTTTCAGGCAGGCTACAAAAGACATCTGCTCAATAGGGTTAGGGCTGAGAGAGTTCCGTAAAACGACGAAGCAGGGGAAAGGAGCTTTTTTGTTGGTGGCTAGCTAGGAGACTTCCTGTCTGAATGATTATTTTAATGCTGCAGGTGTTCTGATGTCATGTTAATTATGTGTTTGGTCAGCTATAGCCTTGTATAGGCATCTCATTTCTTTCTTTCAATTTAAATAATAATTTAAGAAGTTTCACGGTGACTGAGACAGTGCTCTCAGACAGCAACGGGGGCTTTAACTAGCACCTTGGCACTTGCTTGCTCCCAGGTTTGTTTATGGAGAAACATTTACCAAAGTGACACCTCATCAGGGCCCACTGACAATGTATGGGAAGCCAGAGCCCAGGATTCTAGCTCACGATGAAGGATGGCGTGTGCATCTACACAATGACAGTGATGTCATGGTTAAACCAAGGGAAGGTAAATCGGTCAGTTTCTCTTTCGAGATGTTCATTAAGGAATCAGCCTGAACTGGCCCCACCAGTAGAAAAATGCATCAATTTCATAACTTCAGGTGCAGTGCTGACTGTCAGCAATAGAAAAAATACATGTAGCAAATGCAAACACAGCCATCAGCACTCTAGAAAAGGGAACACTTCTCTTTCCAACTCTAACACGTCTCTGTTTTGAAATGCACATATTAGTAGAACTAGCGACTTTGAAAAGCAGACAAGATGAGGGACATCCTGTCTTGTACCTCAAACCAGGTATAGTATAGAAGAAATAATGCCACTGATACAAGGAGATTTAAGACCGGTTATACAAATGCTAATCCAACTGCAAAAAGTAAGGTCAAATTCAAATATGTTCAACATGGCTGAAAAAGGGGGCCTGAGCCTCTACCATTGAAATCAATGGGAATTTTGCTTTTGGATTCCAATGAGATTATTCATGTTTATTACAGGAGTGCCTAAGACTGAGGTGAGGCCCTGTTGTGCCAGGCACTGTACAAACACAGAGTACCTTCTCCACATCTATGGAGAGGCAGCTGAAACGAGGCAGGTGCTAGGCCCATTGAATCAATTCTATCAGTATATGTTGCCAGTTACCCCTACCTGTTCCTCGTGGATCCAAGAAGAAATGCTCTTGTTAGGGCAACTGGCCAACTCTCTAGATCTAGATTTGTATAAGGCCACCTATCACTGTGATACACGATTGCCTTCCATGACATGTTAACAACCAAAACCACCACCACCTTGGCTACACTACAATACACCTCTACCTCGATATAACGCTGTCCTCGGAAGCCAAAAAATCTTACCGCATTATAGGTGAAACCGCGTTATATTGAACTTGCTTTGATCGGCCGAAGCACGCAGCCCCGCTCCTTCCCCCCCCCCCCCCCCCCCGAGCACTGCTTTACCGCATTATATCCGAATTCGTGTTCTATCGGGTCGCGTTATATCGGGGTAGAGGTGTATTCCGTATTAGAGCAGTTCCCGAGGTGTAACCAGAGAAAATAAGTAAAATGTTAGAAAATCAGTAAATTGCCTGTATTTAATTCATCCTCCGAAATTAACACTATCTCAGCACCCTTGACTTGTGGGGATTTGAGGGCAGTCAGTTACTTCCAGGATCAGGGTCCTACCAAAAATAAAATGTATTGGTTTGCCTGTATACAGTGCTACCTATATGGAGATTATTAATCCTCTGTGACATCAGTGCCCCAAACCTTACTTCAGATCTAGGAAACATTATCTTTATACTAGCTTATAGCACAGCCTTCGTCACCTAATAGCCTAGGACGAGTACAGTCCAGCTGTTCATTCAGAATCACCCAGCAAGAGCTGTGATAAAGCAGCAACTGTAGTTCCCGCAGTTCTCTCCTCTCTAATTCCTTTTAATGCACAAGGAAGCTTAATGCTTTCAGCATGTCCCTGGGCGTGCTGCTGCTTTCCACAAGTTCTGCTGGACAAACACTCTCATCACTAGCTTATGGGGTAGGAGACCACTGAAGCATTTAAAATCAACTGGATAACCATTAACTCCCAGAAACTTTCCAGTGAACAGTCAGTTAGTGCCTGCATGATGAACTGGAGTGTATAATATTCCTTTTCCTTTGAGCTTCTTAAAGCTATAATAGCCTTACTGGAGCCCTTGCACTCTTCACGATTGAACTGGCACTCGCATTTACCTGATCTAATTTACTCATAAAATATCCCATGACATTTCCCCTCAAGTGGATGCTAACTTATCCCCTCGCATCTACAAGTGAGTCAGCCGCCGCTGTCAAGGTCCGAAACTGAGTTTCCTTACTCATATAAGGAGTCTTTGTTGTTGTTGTTTATTATTTGTGTGACAGTAACATCTAGGAACTCTGGTCATTGACCAGGACCTCATTGTGCTAGGTGCTGTACAAATACAAAACGAAAAGCTGGTCCCTGGCCCAAGGAATTTATAATCTAAGTATGAGACAAGAGACGACAGCTGGATATAGACAGCCAAGGGGAATACAAGTCAACAATGGGACAATATTGGGAGCCATAGTAGGCTGTGGTCTCTGCACACCAGCAGTCTAACCGTTGTTAAGTTGTTTATGGGCATCATGACAAAGGAGAGGTTTGAGGAAGTATTTGAATTAGGCTAATGAAGTAGATTAGCAGCCGTTTCTTGGGAGCTCCTCCAAAGCTCAAGGGGTGGCACTGGAGAAAGCACAAAGGGGCTTGTTTGAAAATGTAACAAGCGGGCAGTGGAGGCTGGCCTGACAGACCAATCAGAGGTGAGCATTGACAGCTAGATAATGAATGAGAGATGGTACGTTGAATGGGGTTTGACTGAGAGTAGGGTGACCAGATAGCAACTGTGAAAAACGGGACTGGGGTGGGGGGTAATAGGCGACTATATAAGAAAAAGTCCCCAAAAACAGGACTGTCCCTATAAAAACAGGACATCTGGTCACCCTAATTGTGAGGGGCCTTGAAAGTGAATACAAGCAGCTTGTGTTTGATGCAATTGAAATGGAGAAGCAAGTAGAGGATGCGAAGGAGGAGGATGTGGTCAAAACACCCTGCTAGGAAAATGATCTTTGCAGCAACATTCTGAATGGAGGTGAGATGTGAGCCAGGGCTGGGCAAGGTCTTGCTGAAGTCAAAGGCATTATTTCTGTTAGAATGATTTGTGTAGTAAGGATTAGAGGATCAGGCCTTCAGTCAGCAGTTTGTTTACCCGTCTCTTTACTCCCCATCCTCCCATACAACCTGTATGTGGCCTTCGCCAGCAAGGGAAATTCCAACTACTCAGAAACATTCAAAAATTTGGGGGTGACTGGACCCAAGGCATTGGTTCAGCCCATTGTAAAGATAGGGGCCTTTTGCAAAACTGAAATCCAAAGATTTGGATTTAGTGCAGCCATGAAGTTTGGGTATCACTGGATCCAGGGGTTTGGTTTGAGTTCATTATGATCCAAATCACGGTCTCTGACCCAAGCTGAAGAAACATGGAGTGATTTTTGACCCTAAAATGTCTAAAGCCTTGAGGAGAAGGGACCAATCAAGCAGAAAGTCTGAAGAGAGAAAAAAACTCGAGTCCCCCAAAGGCAGCACTTCAAATTTGCCAGTGCCAAAGAGGAACAGAGATATAGAGCCATATTCCTCCAACAGCTGATTGAGTGATACAGATTGTGTGATATCCAGAATAACAACAAGCTATCATCTGCCAACGGCACAATTTTAATACATACGTATGTTAAAGCGTGTCTGGTCCTGTGATAATGGGAGCTGTACAAGTATCCTTAGTATCTGGGTCTGGTATCTGCATTTAAGGCATTACAGAAAAGTTTAATTGAAGAAATGATCCAAAATTTTAATTTCTCTAGCAAACAAAAAAAATTGCCCAAAAATTTTCTCACATCAAATACAAGGCGAATGCCTCCAGGCACTGAACTCTTGGCAACACTGATGGGTTACCTAATGCTATTGTTAGCTGATTTTCCTAAAACAAAGCCTGTGAATAATCCATGGTAGAACAGGAATTAAGTAGCATGTAAATATTTTAACTCTAATCTTGTTATCTAGGCTTAATAATGAAATTGGATTACATGATTTGCAGTCTTCTAGGTCTGTCTTTTGTGGGTTTTTTTTCTCCAATGTTGGGAATGTCTCCAGTTGTCACAGAAAGAATCCCTAAGGACAAAGTCTAACTGAACATTGGAAGAGGTCTGAGAGAGTGTGCATCTTTCACGGACTTATAGAAGTCAACTCCAACTCCATCAGGACGTGAGTCTGACCGGACCGACTGATCACCTGTGCGAGACCTCCTCCATTCACAACCCTTCTTCTAGCCCAGGTGGAGATGGTTCCAGGGAAGGTCAGGGTATTCAGAAAGGTTTGTGTCTTTGTCTTTGATCTGTCCACAAAATAAAAATCTTTGTGACACCAGAAAAATGTTATTCCTGTGTCTCATTTATTTGTTCTTTTCCCTTCTTTCTAGTGTGGCAGGGCCAGCCTTGATCTGAAAAGAAAGCAGAAGGCAGGGAGCGATAGCTGTCAGGAGATGATGAAGAAATTACAGTTACTCAGAGACCATTAAGATGTCTCCATTTGTGATACTGTCAGGCTAATATTCCTTCTGCCATGTGCCCAGTCTCAAAAAACTTCTGTCCGTTCTCCTTTTTTCTGGATCCAGGCCTACTTTCCCTACTGAGGGCATAGCAAGCAATCTTACCTGCACTATAGTCAGGCATTGTGTCTCAAGAGGCACCATCGGTCCTTCCCCAGTTCACCTAGCCGGATCCATGAGCCAAGGCAGGGTGGGGAAGCATTGGCCCTGCCTCTTCCTTGGCCCTTTGGGGTGATTTATATCCCTGAATGCACTAGAAGAGCGCAGTCCCCATGCTCTGGGATTGATTGATTGCTATTAGATCTGGCCCCATGTGGGGTGAGAAAGGTAGGGCGGGGAAAGTGCCTTGCATCTTCTCCCTGCTCTCCTCATGTATCCACACTAGCCCTAGACACCATCGGATCCAGAGCAGACATACCATTACACCCAAATGGGCCAAATTCTGCGCGCACACACAGCTCCCCTTGAAATCACTGGGAGCTATACACAGGTCACTGAAGGCAGAATTTGTACCAATACGGGTCATAACATAATAAGTGGCAATAGAGACACCTGAGTTTCACAGTTAATTCTGTCCTCAGGCTGTGATTGGAACGCCCATTGAAATCAATGGGCATGTTGCACACGGACTGACCTGCCAGTTGCCCTAAGAAACACGGAAGGAGGGCATTTCTTAAAGGCTGAACCATGATATTCACTGCCTGTCTCAACCAGGTACAGCAGTTCAAATGTAGCCTGTGTTATCAGGATCACCAGGAAAATCGCTGCTTCTTCCAGAAGTGGCCAGATATCAAACACATTGTCTAAGTTCTTTTGCAGGAATTTAGTAAGATTGGTGAAATTGGCTGTACTTAACCATATGGTTACTCTGACCTAGGTTCTAGGATAGCATAGCTGGGTTTAGGAATACAATTGCTGGTGAGCTCTGCCATCCATGTGAGCAGTTCCTGAAATTCTTACAAATGTTTTCTCCAGACTTCCCATTCCAATAGGCGTTCAGACCAGGAGATTTCCCAGACTGTCAGGAGTAAACTGCCTGCATCTCCTGAATCGAAGGGATTAATTGTATTTCTCTCTCGCTCTTTCTCTCTGTCTGCCTTGGTAAGTGGAGACAATTTACTGGTATTTAAAAATTAATCAATTTCCTCCTAACAGGCTGCCCTGCTTGCTTTTTAAAGTGCCTTGTGGGGGGGGAAGGAACCCTGCTAAATTCAGAGACAGTTGCTGCTATTTGATAGAACTTTTGTTTCCCAAAACTCTCCAGTGATCTCGCTCATGATTACTAGTGGAGACATTGCCCCAGATAATTTGAAATTTCTTCAATATCTCCTTACAGCTGCCACACTCTGTCTGCCTTTTCAGCTCATTAATATCCTCTAACAAACTCCTGTGCTCCACAAGACTTGAATGCGCTTTAGAAGCAAAAGAGAGGCATCCAATCTCCTCTTTCAGGGCTATATTTCTGAAAACCCAGTCTCCAACTGTACCTGTTCACAACCCACCCCACTCCTCCGCCTGCCTCTGTGCACTTAATTTTGGTGTGTGCTTTCTCCAGTGAACATTCCAACCCCCCAGTAGACGTCCCACCCCAGGCAAAACTTATTTATTCTTTCCTCTTTCCGATGGGAATTTAAAAACCCAGGTACTTCCTGCTTTGCCTGGACATTAAAGATCCCATGAGGCTTGTACAAGAAAGGGGTTTGCCATAGTGTCCTCCTCAGCCGGAGTTTCCCCTGCTCCAGCTATGATGGAATGTAGTTTCTGCTACCCTCTCACATCAGAAATGTTTACGACGGGGAGGGGAAGTGACTTCAGGCCCGATCCTTCAGACCTGACAGCCAAAATTCCCAATGAAAGCTTTGCCTGAGTTAAGAGTGCAGGATCGGGCCCTTCAACACAGACAGCCCCAGGAAGTGTGCTCAGGGATTAAAGGCGGATCTTGGAAGGTGCCGATCCCTTTCAGAGACATGCTCAGTGCCCGCAACTCCCATTGAACTCAATAGTGAGCTGTGCTTTAAAAATCAATGGTGCAGTGTGACCCACTGTGCTTTCAGAGAGTGTTAGGCTACTACAGTACTATGGCTTCCATGTGGTTATGTTTAATTCTGAGGGCTTGGAGGGGAAGCTATGTCAATACGAATGAGACCATAAGCATTAAGTACCTAACTATTGACAACTGAAATACAGTTGTATTTTATTTTAATTCACGTTTAGCAGTTACGTTCTGACTGCGTGGCGCTATATCTGAAAAAGGAAAGTCTATCTAACTATTCCTGCAGTTCTACTTTATTTATTTATTTTCTTCTTCTCCCCTTTGGAATGAACTAACCAGATTGCATTCAGTTCAGAAGGTAAATGGTGTACTAATAATATTATCCAAAAAGCTATTGTTCTTCATTAGCAGTCCCTTGAGGCCAAATCAGTCATTTTGCAGCTACAGAAAGCCGGTGCTTGAATACTAATGGGAAAATTGGCACATAAATGAACTGGAGTAATTTTTACCATTTCCTAACGATCTGAAATCGTTTCTTCTGACATTTTGATAGATCAGCAGGTTTTCCTTCTACATGTGTTTTATTCCAGGATCCTAGGATAGAGCTCGAAAGATGCTTATTCTCTATATAGGTAAATATTGCATGTATATTACGTTGATATCCACATATATATCTTCCCATACACAGAAATGGTGAACTCCTGGCCCCATTCAAGTCAAGTGCAGAAGTCTTATCGACTTGAATGGGGCCAGGATGTCACACAAAGTATTTTGAACCTCATTTAAACGTACATGAATGACTTTTGGAAATGAGAAACCGAATGCAGCCTGGTTTTAGATCCTGTACCTCAAAATGGAACGGGGGGAGGGGGAGCAAGTGGTAATAGATTTCACCCACTACTCCCAACAATATAAAAGTGGCCATTCATTTTTTTTTTTTTATTTTTCTGAAATCCTAGCTGTATATTTATTATCCCGTAGAAGAGCAAGGTCCTTAATCCAAATCCTGGAGGAGGCCTGGAGAATTCTAGAACTCTCTTCTGCAACTCGGAGGTCAGTACTACATCACTTTCCCTTCCGCTGTGCTGGCCAAGATGTACAGCTGTGTCTCATCAAGCCAGTACTGCCCCGCTAAACACCCAGCAGGGGGCGCTCAAGAGCGGCATACTCACACATTCTCTTGGGAGACAAAGCATACTGAGGAAATTTCCCCACAATGCACAAGGCCTTGTTAAGGGCTTCAGTGGGGTGCAGGAAGTTGTGCGGGCTCTCTGCCCTGGCATACATATCCCACCCCTCAAGCATTAGATGAGCCAGGAAGGGCAGCTGATATTTTCTTTGAGTGCTGGTAGCAACCTGGGTCTTGCCACAGGAGATGAAAATATTTTAAGGATAATTCTGCTGTCCAGTCAAATGCTGGGGTGAGTGACCCAGAAAGGAAGTATTAAGGGGTTAAAACAGCACCAAGGGCCAATCCTGCAATCTTTATTCACCTCAGTAAGTCCTTACTTACCCAAGTAAGCCTACTGAAGTCAATACAACCAGTTCTATAAATCAGAGTTGCGTGGTCAGGCTTTTTTAGTTCAAATGCACCGTGAGTTAAGTGTCAAATATGCCCCTTTCATCCTTGCTGCACCTGCACCACCAGGCCATCACTTGGACTATGTTGTGCCAATATTGTAAAAAGGTCAATGAGATGACCTAGGTAATCATAGGCCTGTCCGGCTGACATTGATCCCGGGCAAGATAATGGAGCACCTGATATGGGACTTGATTAATAAAGAATTACAGGGGGTAATATAATAAATGCCAATCAATATGGGTTTATGGGAAATAGATCCTGTCAAACTAACTTGATCTATTTTTATAAGATTACAAGTTTAGTTGATAAAGGTTATAGTGTTGATGTAATATACTTAGGCTTTTGTAAGGCATTTGAGTTGGTACCGCATGACATTTTGATTAAAAAATATAGAGAGATAAAATTAACATGGCACACACTAAATGGATTAAAAACTGGCTAACTGACAGGTCTTGAAATGAATTGTAAACGGGGAATTATCAAACGGGTATGTTTCTAGTGGGGTCCCACTATTTAACATTTTTATCAATTACCTGGAAGAAAACATAAAATCATTGATAAAGTTTGCAGATGACACAAAAACTGATGGAGTGGTAAATAATAAAGAGGACAAGTCTCTGATACAAAGCAATATGGATCGCGTGGTAAGCTAGGTTCAAGCAAACAATATGCAGTTCAATATGGCTAAATGGAAGTGTATACATCTAGGAACAAAGAACGTAGGCTACACTTACACGATGGGGAACTTGATCCTGGGAAGCAGTGCCTCTGAAAAATATTTGGAGGGGCATGGAGGATAGTTAGCTGAACATGAGCTCCCAGTGCGACGCTGTGGACAAAAGGGCTAATGAAATTTTTGGATGCATAAACAGAGAAATATTAAGTAGGAGCAGAGAGGTTATTTTACCTCTGTATTTGGCACTGGGGAGATTGCTGCTGGAATCCTGTGTTCCATTCTTGATTCTACAATTGAAGAAGGCTGCTGATAAATTGGAGAGGGTTCAGAGAAGAGCCACAAGAATGATTAACGGATTGGAAAACCTGCATTGTAGTGATAGACTCAAGGAGCTCCATCTATTTATCTTGCCAAAGAGAAGGTTAACGGGTGACTTGATTTCAGACCTACATAGGGAATAAATATTTAATAATGGGTTCTAGCAGAGAAAGGTACGACACAATGCAATGTCTGGGAGTTGAAGCTCGACAAATTCAGACTGGAAATAAGGTGTACATTTTTAACAGTGAGAGTAATTAACCACTGGAACAATTTACCAGGGTCATGGTGGATTCTCCGTCACTGACAATTTTGAAATTGTTTGGTTGTTTTTCTAAAAGTTATGCTCTAGGAATTATTTTGGGGAAGTTCTATTGCCTGTGTTAGGAGGTCAGACTAGATGATCACAATGGTCCCGTCCGGCCTACGAATCTATAAATGCACTGACTGCAACAGGAATTTTAGGTGCACAAAGGAATGCTGGGGTAGGCCTTTCATACAACCCTTTTTCTAAATAGGCCATTATAGCAAACCTATCCTGTGGCGATAAAGTTTGCAGGGCTTCTCATCTCCAAATCAACCCAACTTGGAAAATTATTTCTTAGACTTTCTTTCCTCCGTTCACATGGGGGACACTGGAGGTTGAGCAGAGAGCTGGAAGTGAGGGTTGTTGGTTCTGTTCAAGATGCTCTGACACTGGCTCGCTGTAGGACCTTGTGATGGGGTATATGCCTCACACTGGCATATAAAAGGGTAACAGGAGCCTGAGGGCCTAATTAGCCCACCGGGTTACCCCTGGTGGGGGAGTGTCAGGCCCAAATTACTATAAGGCCCACCTGAGAAAAGGGGGGGGAGGCCTTCCACAAAGACAGGCTTGAGGCAAAGCAGGGGAAGACTCTGGAGTCAGGAGGCTGCCGGAGAGCCTTGAGGAAAGTGGCAGACTGAGAAGAAGCTGCCCCAGGAGACAGAAGGCCCAGGGTGGGAGTGGTAGAGTCTGCAGCCCTGTGAGAGACCCTGGCAAACAGGGAAAGGTAAGAGCAGCCCCTGGATGGCATGGTGGATTGCGTAGCCCATAGGACTAGCCTTCTTGCTGGTGTATTATACCCTTTCTTATGGATTTGTTGTTTGTTTTATTATAATGATGTATGGATTTGTACTAGAGTATTTTGGCAGTAACACAGGGAACCTACAGGCCACATCCTGTAAGATGAGCTAAAGTAAGTTAGCCTACTTATATTTGTGACCTTTGGCATAGATAAGTGGCCGACTGATTGCCCTCCATAAACTTAACAGGTACACCACAAAGAACATGGAAATCACCACCACCAAACTGGTTCAGGCTAGGAATAACACATGTGAGGATGAGCTAATTGTCATTAATACTTATGAACATGCCAGCCTATAAAATAAGTGTACCCTGATATTATGGGGGTGAGGACATTAAGTTTGGACATGGAGGGTGGGCACAAAGTGCTCAGGCTCTCTACGAGGAGCAAATCCCCATGTTTAGTTAGTTTTTTTAATCAGCTTTTTAATTAGTTTCTCTTGGGTCTTTCTATAGCTTTCTAGCTCCCTCACTGCTCCTAAATTCTTCATCTCCCACTTGAGCGTGGATGAACCTGGACCATCGGAATCTTTGGCATGCCAGAGGCGAGGTTGGTCCTTTGTCTCTCACCACCAAGTTAGCAAGGAAGGGTGTGAGTATGTTAATCTAGGAAGCTTTATAGTAAACAATACCACATGTACCTCTAACCATAGGCGCCAAATTTCTCCGGCGCCGATAGGTGCCCGCACCCCCCCTGCACTTTTCCCCGCCCTGACTCCACCCCTGGCCCCACTCCCATTCCAACCCCTTCCCCAAAGTCCCCGCCCTAACTCCGCCTCCTCCCTGCCCCTATTGGATCCCTTCCCCAAATCTCCGCCCGAGCCCCGCCTCTTCCCTCAGCACGCCGCGTTCCCCCTCCCTCCAGCGGCGCGCTCGTGGAGGAGGCAGAGGCAGAGGTCAGCTAGAGCTGGAGGGCAGGGCAGGACCACGGGGACCAATTTTTTTCTGTGGGTGCTCCACCCACGGAGTCGGCGCCTATGCCTCTAACAGTATTATTTCCTTTGTCATTCCGATTGGTTACTTTTTCTTGATTACTAGTCCATTTATCTCAATAACAGTCTTAGAGGCTGTATTTTTGCACTGAGCATGAGTGTCCTGGTCATACAAACCGAGGGTCCTTGCAAAACTCTGTGTAACCTGATGCTGGGACGAGAACCTTGTTATCTTCTGATCGGATTAATTGGCAAGCCTATTGTATAAACAATCATATTTATGCCCCTAAAATCAGGCAACAAGTGTAAGGAGCAATCCTTAATGCCTAACGCAGGGTCCCCCTCCCCCAGCAAGAGGAGTAACAAAATCCCCAGGATAAAAGAGGCAAAGACTGATGAAGGAAGATGAAGGCTGAGCATAAAGGCCATTAAATTTCAGGGGGTTCATCTGTTTGGATTTTTCTGTTACCCCCAAAGTGACTGAACTTGAAAGCTGACCTGGCTGGAGGGTAGGGCCACATAGGCTGTGGTCTGCTGTAGACCCAGAACAGTAGGGGGCATTACACTGGACGAACACCTGAACATTGCATCCTCGCAAGTGGAGGTGGTCTGCCCGTGAGCTGCCCCTGTTACAACCTGATTTTCAGAGGAAATAACACTTCCCTGCCTCGCCCGGCTGTTGTGAGGCAAAGCACCGTACAAGTCTGGCGCGCTCTGACCCTGTATACTCCTGATTACCCAGACAGCAGGCATGATGTAGATTCTCTTTGGGGTAAGCGAGAGTTCAGATAAGTGAGAGGGCAGGAGCCATTCAGCGGCAGGATGGCCTCCCCAGTGACGGCTCCTCACACTCCTGGCTGGGGGTCTCTGCTCCGCTCACTCACTCCTGTGACAATGTGGCTGCAGAGGGCTCCCTTCCATTCTCCTCCTCGTCACCCTCCTGGCTGGGGGTATCTGCTCTACTCTCCCAATCCCTTCCTTGTCCCCCAGCATGAGACACATGGGGGACGAAGGAGGGATTTGGAGAACGCAGCGGTTTGGCTAGTAGGGGGTGGATACGGTGCTGTAGCAGTACAGGCTCTATCAACACCACATTGCAGTGCTGGGGCCTGGCTTCGGAATGACGCGTGGATGAAATTTATCATGTCTCGTCTCATCAGCCTGAAAACCATTATGGCTTTATGGGCATGTTTGAAACAGACCTTTATTCATTAAAAATAAATGACCTTTCTGAAAGTTATAAAATATTCCACCCAAAAAGCGAAATAGTATGGCTCCCATGTGCAGAGGTGGCTACAGCAATCCGCAGGAAGAGTCGGTTTGCTGAGACCAACCAAAACGTTTGGGGCCTTCTACATTCAAGGGGTTTGTGTTGGCTCCTCTGAACCATTCAAAGGGGATAAAAGGAAATACTTAATCCACACAAGACGTTCGACTGTGGGACTCGGGGCCACCAGAAGGCAGAGAGGCAAAGATTCACAAAGGGATTGGACCTTTACGGGGATAACAAGAATATCCGAAATTGTTACAATTCATGGGGATAAAGTGGTGGTAGGGAAATTAAACCTTCAGGGTTTAAGACGCCAACTTCTGGGGCTTAGCGCTCAGCCCAAGCCTTAGGCTGGGTCTACACTACCCGCCTGAATCGGCGGGTAGAAATCGACCTCTCGGGGATTGATTTATCGCGTCCCATTGGGACGCGACAATCGATCCCCGAATCGACGCTCTTACTCCACCAGCGGAGGTGGGAGTAAGCGCCGTCGACGGGAAGCCGCAGAGGTCGATTTTGCCGCTGTCCTCACAGCGGGATAAGTCGCCTGCGATACGTCGAATTCAGCTACGCTATTCAGGTAGCTGAATTTGCGTATCTTAAATCGACACACACACACCCTGTAGTGTAGATGTAGCCTTAGTGTGTGGGGCAGATTCTCCCACCCCCAGGGCTCTTACACCTTTCTCTGAAGCAGCCGGTGCTGGCCAGGGCCAAGGGCCCTGGCTAGACAGACCCTGGCTCGGACCCAGGCCGGCCAGGCCTGGGTTGCTAACCAAGTGCCTGTTTCTTGCCGGCTTCTCGCCACGTGGGAGACAAGCCAGGTGCAAAGGGGCCGCTGGGCGCGGAGGGGTTTCCAGTTCCCGGCTTTGCCCGGCTGCTCCCCCCACGTGCCGGCGGCTGGCTACGTTTGATATTTTTGGCTTCCTCGAAGCTGCTGACACCGGCAGGGAAGGGAATGCGCCGCCTCAGACCGTGTTTCACGGGGGGAGTTTCAGTGACTTACATCTCTAGCGTTCAGCTTTTCGGGCACGGAAGCACCGGGCTAGGATCGTGGCTTTATCGCCACAGCCCCGGGCAGGGGGCCCCCGCCAAGGAGACGCACCAGCCCCGCGCGCCGCCCCCTTTTGCGCCCCCTGCCCCCCTTTCCCCACACGTTCGCCCCCTTCCGATGTTGTCCTGCCCGGCCCCTGGGCTTACTCCCCTTTGGCCCAGGGCGAGCGAGGGCGGGGGCGCGGCGGCGGCTCCCCCCGCGGGTCACAAGACGGAGCAGCCCCTGCCCCGTGCCCCGCTCCGCGGCGCGTAGCATGAGGCTCCGGCTGCGAACGCGCCGCGCCGCGTGTCTCTCGGGCGGACTTTCTTGGCTCCCTTCCCTGCAGCCGGGGGCGGGGGAGGAGAGATGCGGGGTGAGGTCACGGCTCCCCTGAGCCTGGCGCTGGGATTTCAGACCCTCCCGCGGAGCTCCCAGCCCAGAGAGCGGAGCCTTTTGCCGAGCTCTTCCCGCCCCGGCCGCTGCCCATGTCTGCACCCGCCGCCAACTCGGACCTCAAGCGGGCTTTGCGCGGCAGCCCCGAGACGAGCGTCCAGCATGAGCCCCCGCAGGCCGAGCCCATGCCCAAGAACTACCTGGTCCTCAGCATCTTCTCCTGCTTCTGCCCCGCGTACCCCATCAACATCGTGGCCTTCGTCTTCTCCATCATGGTGAGTGGCCGGGGAGAGCCCCTGCCCGGGCTGGCCGCCTCCTGGGAGGCAGCTGGCAAATGTCATTGTCCCTGGGGGCTGATCGACGCCCCCCAGCCCCCGGTGGTGTAACCCAGCCCTGGGCGGTCCCGCAGCCACTGCCCGCCACGGGCTCCGGAATGAGATCAGCAGCAGCCGGACTGGGTTTGCTCAGGTCCTCCCTGCGGAGCCCCCCCTTGTCCCTTTGCTCTACGAAGCCTTGTCCTAGCTCGGCCCATCTGGGCATCAGGGGGAGCATTGCTGGGCTGTGAGAGAGACTTCCCTTTCCCGGGCCCTGACCTGTCCCACTGCTGTGCTTGGAGTGGTGACTAGTTCAGTGTCCAGGCAACAACCCCCTTCGGATAGTATTCACCCCTCTGCAGTATGCACAGGAAGGGGGCTGGACTCCCCCCAGCATACCTATGCAAACTCTGCAGCGAGCGCCATAGCTGTAAAAGGCCAGCTCCAACTCTGGGGAGCTCACATTTGGCTCTAAATTTTGTTGCTCAAACCTCTCTCGGGTACAGAGGGAATTCCGAACACAGCCGCACGCCTTCTCCTGTCAATTCACCTGTACACTTGGCAAAGGATTTGGGTGGGTGGGTTTTTGTTTCTTTTTAATGTATTCTGCCCCCTTTCCCCCCAACACTGGAAAAACACAATAACGTTCTGGACAGAGTCAGCCTTTGATCTTAAACCTCCCCTCACACTTTACCTCTTTACAACTGCTGAGTAACTGAAGAGGGGTAAAGAGGAGAGCACACACCTGCATGCCTCTCTTTGACCTAGTGGATAAGCGACCTTCTTGCAGTATAGAATACAGTCTGTATACTCCTGATCTGTAGAACCAAAGGGTCAGAGCCGATCTTTCCTTTCCATTAAAGTATTCTTAAATACCCAGTCTGTGATCTTGACTGGCATCGCTATGAGGGGCATGCATGATAAAATACAGCAAAGGTTTCTTTCCCCGCCTCCCCCCATACTCCTCTCTAGCTCGCTTTCTTTCTGTTGTGTGAGCGAAGCCAGTCTTTGTCTCCTGCGCTGAGGAGCGTCCCCCTGTTGGTTGACAGTTCTGTTGTTTTGGAGGAACGGTACCTGTTGTGGAGGGCCTGGCTGGGAGAGGAAGAAGCAATCTCTCTGGTGGCTTGGGCCAATCCCATGGAGGACTTTGACTGTCAGGACAGAGACCTTGAACTGCACTCTAGATTCAGTGGGGAGCCAAGGAGACAGCGCGCAAAGCAATGTGTTCGTGGGCACCTGTGTTAATAAGCAGAAGGGCTCCTGTGTTTTGTGGTACTTGGCGCATTTGGGGGTATGTGGTTTCATTCCTAGATAGGAGTCACAACGTACAAGCTTGGGGCTTAAAATGCATCAATCTCCGCAGCCTGAACTATGTCTAATGGGACGGAGTGCATCTTCGGGCCAGTCACGGGGGGAAGTGGGTGATTTTTTTTTGCCACCATGTCTCTTTGAGCACCCAGTAGCAATAAAGAGGCCAAAAGGACTCCAGGGCTGCAGCTTGACTTGACAATTTGAGGGCAGATGCCCTTGATGGTGGGGGTTGTGCTAGAGAGTCAGGTTCTTCCAAGTGCTCCCCTTGTCCTATCAGCATCTTTGCAGTCCTGCCTGGGGTTAGTTTTTACTCAGCTGGTTTGTTTCCAGATACTAATATTAGCAAGGCCACGAGGAAGCTGGTTCATGACGCTGCTCACAGTGGATATAAAGGAGATTGGAGATTTGCAGTTCTGAATTCTGAAGCATTTTCTTCCTTTGGTTTTGTTGGCAATCCTACTAAGAATACAGGTCCTGATCAGTAAGGTACTTGAGCACGTTTACCTTGGAGCACTAGCCCCACTGGAGTCAATGGCACTGTGTGCTGGTTTTAATGTTAGGCATGTGTTTAAGTACCTTACTGAGACAAAACCATTAAGGAGATAATAGTGTCAGTGGCATAAATCAGTGACACGGCCTCATGTTCTCCTGCCAGATAAATGAAAGCTGAAACATTTATCAGACCTAAAACATGGAGGCAAAGATGATTCAAATAAAGTCTTCGATGTTCTGTTATCTTGGTCACAAAGTTTTATTCCAATTAACTTTGTCTGTTAAACCAAATAATTCAACATTGTTATCCATTTTACATCTTATTTCCTTGAGTATTTCTGAATGGACCTTTCCACCCATCCTAATTATTTTTCTCTCCTCCTTATTCCTTGCCTCCTTCATAGAACTCATTGCTACATGAGATCAGTGAGTCCAAGAGGAGGAGGATGTGGCACTATAATGCTGAAGGTGCTGTCTTTTGGATAAGCTGTAAAACTGAGGTCCTGGTCACTTGAGGTCATTAAAGATTGCTTGGTATTTTTTTGCAAGAGTAGAAGTGTTTACCCCAATGTCCGGGCCAAACTTACATTCTCCCCAACTGTATTCCTTGGCAATTCCAATTGTATATTGCATTCTTCTTTCCTTTAGTGCTTTAAGCTATCGTGTCGTGTTGCTGTGCAGTGTTAAACCATTGATGTGTTCCACCCCACATTCAGCTGTTTTATAATGCTGGATTAAGTGATTTCTATGTATCCCTTACCAGCCTCATAGGGGTGTTGGGTTTTTAATTAATTGGTGTGTGTGAGCTCCTTGGATGAAAGATTCCGCAGAAGTGAAAAGTAGAATTATAATTATTCTCCAGTATCTTCCTCAGCTTTCTACCTCGCTCTTCTCTTTACACCTGATCCTGAGCCCATTGATTTCGTCAAGCTTGGATCAGATTCTGTGCCTCCTCCTTTAGAAGATCACCTGGTCCAGGTGCCATGGCTAATTTTGTGCCTGGTTCTGCTCCCGCTGCAGTCAATGGTGAGCCGCCTATTGGCTTCAGCGGGACCAAGGTTGGGCCCTTTATGTTAACCCTCGTCGTCCATTGCTGGCAACTCCTCTTCAGCTCTTTTGTTTTAGTGGCCAGCGAGGCAACATGTGGTTTGATATTTGCAGTGGCATCTCAAGAGCTACTTCTCATCAACTTGTAAACTTTAAGGTCAGAAGGGACCATCATGATCCTCTAATCTGACCTCTTGCACATTGCAGGCCTCAGAACCTCACCCACCCATTCCTATAATAGCCCCCTAACTGCTGGCTGAGTTATTGGAGTCCTCAAGTCATGAATTAAAGACTTCAAGTTGCCGTGGCTCTCTGTGCGGGGTGGCTGTTATTGATTGGACAGGATGAATCCTTCAAACAGGGTAGGCAGCTGACCCACAGACTCCAGAACTCAAGGCATGAGGCTCATAATGGCAACGTATTGGACTCCAAGTCCAGCATTGCTGCAGCTGGCTGGCTCTTGTCTGCTTGTACGTTACTTTTCTTGAGCAGAGGCATTGCACGAGGTCCATAGAAGAAGTGGTGGGAGTGTGGAAGCAAAACGATGGAACTTGCTCTCTGAAGCGGGTCCTTCCCCTCTCCGTGTTTTTAAAGCACTGTTAGAGGCGTTTGTTCTGGTCAGCGGCGTGAGGCACGTGCGCTCGCATTTGCGTGTGACGTTATCCCCTTTAGAAGGTTTATTTGGGAACATCCAAAGGACATTTTGTTTAAAAAGTAGCCAATAGCTAATTATGCACTAGGGTGCCCAGAGCCTTGTATAGGCAGGCGTGGGCGGGGTTGTTACTTGAATGTAAATAACTAACAATGCTTGGCAGCTGTACTGAAGCACATCTGCCGCTGCTGTTAGCTATACCCACCATACACTTACACAATATAGTCAGTCCATCCCTGTAAACACCGACGTGAAAGGGGGCGGCTGTACCAGCGCCCTGGGGTGCAGAGTGGCTTACTCCTCCCTGTGTGCCCAGCTTGCTACTATGGGACAGGATGGAAGGGAGATGAAGCCTCTCACTCCTTGGCCCTTTCTGCTGCCTCCCTGCCCATTTGTTGATGGTTTGGTAGCGTTGGGCAAGTATGTCTTGCTCACCTCCTCTCAGCCAGAGTCAGTCTGAGCAGGAGAGCACAGGGAGCCTCGCTTCCCTGCAAAGCCGGGGAAGGGCTCTGCCAGGCAGCACAGACTGTCTTCAGGTAAGTCAGCTGAGGCTGTTAAGAGTCATAAGTGTAGCGGGGAGGCTGACTTCTAAGGTATTTGCCATCTGTAAAACGCGGAGGGTTCTCCAGTTCGTTTTGCTTTGCAATGAACAGCCAGATTTCAGACTAAGGAATTATGAGCAAGCACTGTACTGTGGAAATGCTTCACAGAGTAAGCAACTTAAAATGAATTAAAACTGTAGGGCCCAATCCTGCTAACTTCTATGCCCATGAGTGCAGGACGGCCTGTTAGGGAACAGAGGAACTCTTGTATGTATAAATGAGTGAGTAGTCCTGACTCACATGAGTAGAGCTGCTGACGGCAGTGGGGCTGCTGAAAGAAACAAGGCTTTGCAGTATCAGGCCTCTAATTGGTTTATGACTTCAAAATGAACAAGAGAGGAGGGATTTGAGAGATTTCATAAGGAATTAGACTCCAAGTGGCTGTGATTTGCTACTGAAACTAGATAAAGACTAAGAGGTTAAACACAGATAGACATATTACCCTAGACATAGTGGTTAGCCCTAGAAATAAGATTGGGGTTGGGTCAGTTTAGATCTATAACAGCTGAAGGTGTCCTAGGGGTGGAGAACCAAGGGCCTGATCCAAAGCCCTTTGAAGTCAGTGGAAAGACTCGCATTGATTTCTGTGGGCTTTAGGTTTGTCCCTCCCATATATCCATTTTATCCTTGAATAATATCTACTTAATGCTGTTCAATATAAGCCTCCTGACGAAGGAGCCTCTCTCCTGCCGGTCTCTTAAATCTGGTGCTTGCCCCTTCGTGCTAATTGCCTCCTCCTCACCCAGGGATTTTTATTAAAATAACATTATTCAAATAGCATGACTTATTTAAGTACTGTATGCAGTGTGAATTATTTATCCATCCGGTGCCCACGCAGGTCACCTTGAAGCTCTCCTTCATGCTTCCGAAATACATTAGAATAGCTTTATAGAGCCATGACTTGTAGCTCCCTGCCTTGCCAAAAGCTTCATTTCAGCCTGCATCATGTGTTCAACAGGGAATAATTATGCTAGAAGTAACAAACCACTCTAAGAGTAGGATGAAGTTTTTATTTTCCCCTTAGGAATCGAGGCCTTTCTTGCAAGCAGCTAAGAAAATCCAACCTGGCAACTTTAATAATAATAACCATTATGTTTTAATAGTGATTTGTACTTCTGTAGCATCTTCCATATGAGGATCTCAAAGCACTTTAAAAACACTAAGATATTACCCTTGTGAGGTAAATAAGTAAACATTTTTAGACTCATGTTGCAGATGGATACAAGACATTAAGTGACTTAACCAAGGGCATTCTCATAAGTCATTAAATTAATGGAGATATCCTATCTCCTAGAACTGGAAGGGACCTTGAAAGGTCATTGAGTCTAGCCCCCTGCCTTCACTAGTAGGACCAAATAATGATTTTGCCCCAGATCCCTAAGTGGCCTCCTCAAGGACTGAACTCACAACCCTGGGTTTAGCAGGCCAATGCTCAAACTACTGAGCTATCCCTTCCCCTTGGTAGAGACCAAAATAGAGCCCAGCAACCCTGACTCCCAGTCCTTTGTTCCAACCCCAGGATCTTCCCTTCCATATAAACCACTTTGAATTTAGCCTCAAGAGTGTAATTTGAGAAAACCTGAGATTCCTTTTGATAACATAAAAGAGTGACAAAGTTAGTTCCCTGTTTCACTTTACCATCCCCTTGTCTCCCCGCCATCCTTCTAAATAGCATAGCAAGCCAAACTCTGCTTGCTCTGCTCATGCAGATAGTCCTGGTAAAGTCATTGGAATAACTACTTGAGTAGACAAGCAAGATTTTGACCAACATGACCTAATAATAGAGAGACCTCTCAGTGAAGCATCAAACAGGATATCCCTCTGCTAGTTTAAAGACAGATAGACTGGCCATTTCCCCACTTGGGCACAATAGCCGAGTCTCAGGACATATCACTGCTTTTCTGCCAGAATGATCAGTTGGGCTGGTTTCTATTAGTTGAAGGCAAGTCACCTGAGTGGCATAGCTCATCTCTCACCAGCTGTTTCCAAAGTGACTTCCATACATCCGATTTGGCTCTTGCTCGTGTGGAATGAAGCGTGGGTGTCCAACTATTGTTAGAACAGATGAGAACTTCTGAAGTGGTTGGAAAAATCAATCCACTCTTGCTGAGTAAACTGTGAACTTTTTCTACATGGGCTTTTGAGGCTGCCATCCAGGGCCCCATACACAGGGCAGATGTGAACTCACAGGGTTAAATTGTGGCTTTAAACTGCAATCTGCACTGGAAGGCACTGCAGACGCCACATGTCTAGTGGGAACTCCCAGATATTTTGTGCCTGAGGGAGAGACAAATGGCTAGTGCCCAGGTTGTGGGGAGGAGCAGAGTCACTACTACAGCTCTTGAGAGGACTAGGTGCGACTTTTCCCACTGCTGGGTAGGGCAAAGGGCTTAGGGTCAGCATCCCGTTTGGTCTTTATGGGCTCAGTTCTGCCACCCATAGAAATCAGAGGGACTACTCAGCATGTAATGAATGTATACGGAACATATCACAGGACACCGCCAATACCACACTGAGTAACTGAGACCGCCAACCAGGGAAATAACCACTTCCTTCCCTGACGAACCAAGGGACACATCCCACCCATGTACTCATTCGCTACACCGATACTGACTTGGACTCCTTATTCATTCCATGGGTGGCGTACCCAAGCCCACTTATCCACTGACACTTGAAAAACTCTTGCACCCCAATCTGGGTCTATGCCGGTTATGTGATATGTATGTATCTCTTCACCCTTGCAACCGACACCTGTAATCCCTCATAACCCAAGCCTGACCCCAGATGTACAGTACCTTCCCTCTTAACTTGTGTATATTTCATTTTAAACACTTTAATAAAATTTTTATATTTGATGTGAGTAAGGGTGACGGGATCCGGCACTAAGGGTGTATAAGAGCCTGAATGGTGTCTGCCCCTTGCACCTAGATACAAGGAGGGAGGTTCCTTAGAAGAGCTGTTTGGAAATCTTACGATTGCACGTTTTTCTGCTGGAAAATGTCAATTAATCAAAGTGAAACGTTTCCTGGGAACATGGTGATTTCAATGAAGTTTCGTTTTAAAAAACCCAACACAACATTCAACTAATGTTGCCAGGATCCAGTTTGATGTTTCCAGAGAGGAATGCTTTGACTTTTTGCTTAGAAATTACTTTTTGTTTCAAAATTTATTGCATTTTATATATTTGTTTTAAATGTCCAGTCAGGACACAATGTTTTGATTGACCCGACATGAGAAAAATGTTATAATTTCGTTTTGCAGGCCGTGGAATGAAAAAGAGAAAATGATCTTGCAGAATTTCCCCCTTGGAAAATCCCGTGCCCACCTAGTGGTTTTCTTTACACTCTCACTAATCCTAGCACACCTACACAAGGCCAACCATAATCTGGTCCATAAGGTCAAATTCCTCCTCCTCCCTAGTTGAATTCCTCTGAGTTCAGAGATGTTACATCACCGATGAATTTGGCCCATAAAGCTTGGCCTGTTCACTAATAAACAGAGCATATACTGTGTCTGGCAGATGATAGCCCCTAATTATGTTGCTCTGTTTCTAATGCTGAATGCTGACTGCTGCTAAATCGATCCAAGATTAAACATCAGGTCCTTGGGGAACAAAGGTAATGCAGTAACATTTGGTATCCCCCCAGTTCTAATTGCACTTCAGTGGCCTGAAAGCCTTTGTATGGAACAGTAGACAAGCTACTAGTAAAGATATTATGGTTTAGTCACGGAAATGTTTTCTGACACCGTCACATTGACAGCCAAGTTCAATCTGAATTAAGACTGAGAGAGCATATCAGTACGTTGAAGGTAAAAATTATTTAAAAAGCAAAAGAATGGGAGGAAGGGAAAAATAAAAGAAATGCAGACTTTTGAATCTGGTAAATGCCCAATAAGTCACCCAACCTTAACTGTTGCCACCAGCACCACCTTCAAAAAAAAGAAAACAAACACTGAGATACCTGATCCTCTAACAGTCATAGACTCATCTCGTCAGTGACCACAAAGACTGATGGATCCTATGATTACCCCAGCTCCAGCCTTCTTTACAGTTATGTGCAGTCTATAGCAAAAGATATGCTTTATAAATTCCCTGTCAGACCATCATTCCCCACTCTTCACTGAGGGCCTTATCCAAAGGCCATTGAAGACTCTTTTCATTGCCTGCATGGGGCTCTGGAAAAGGTCCTCAGATGCCATGGGTCATAAATGTGACCCAAGTGTTGTTAGGCACAGAATAGTGCTTCTTAGGCCCAGATCATGACATTACATTTGTTTTACATAAAACAACAAATGTCAGTATGGGGCTTAATTGTCAGATTAGTATCAGAGATGTGTTCATGAAACTTTACTGTGGTGGGAATGTGCGTTGGTGGGTGCTTTAAGGCACTGTAGTTGAGCCAGGCAACTCAGCTCCACAACGATCCTCCTGGATGTGACAATCTTTAGGAAAATACCTGGATTCTTCAGGTCCTAATTCGCCAGTGAATGACTTCTTTTATACGCTATCCAGTGTCTCAAATTTGATCCTGTGCACAACATCTCGCCGAGCTCTTTCAAGTAAACCTCCATCTGAAGTCTCCCAGGTGAACCATTTTGAACTAGGACATGGCAAAAAGCATTAGAAGAATTTTCAAACTATGAAGGACGCCTATTTTTTCCCTCAGTCCTACTGCTTTAAAACCACTTGTCGGAATAATCTCAAATTAGGTTAAAAACTACTGACTGCTGGCCACAAAGCACACACAAGAGTAAAAGCATTTTTACTTGGAATTTTACAGTGTGTGGAGGGCGGCGGGGGGACGACACTGAGCTTTCAGTGGGAAAATGGGCATAATCGGGCTTTCTACCTTATCTACAGAGCAGCTGCTATAGTTAAATAAGTGGCTACCAAATCATGGCACCGTATATGTGTATTATATATAATTAATAATATATATATATATACGTGTGTGTGTGTGTATAAACAGACTATTATTATGCCATATTTTTCAGAGTACTATGGATTTGTATTATGTTAATTATTAATAATATGCCATGCTTTACAAAAACCTAAACGCACAAAATCCCTGCGCAATAAGCATCCTCTTGAATTCCTATTATTGTGCTACAGTAACTCTCTTTGCTTTGCCTATCCTGTTAACACCACAATTAATACTTCAAAATTTGGCTTTGAAAAATCAACACTGGAAAAAAGTCAGAAATTGGCAAGGTTCATTTAAGGCATTTCTGACAGGTTCACCTCTTGTTCATGCTGCTGGCTATAAATAACAATCCATTTCTCTTCCTAGTTATGCTCTCTGCATTTCAGTTCTTGTTCACAAACAAGGTAAGTGTCACAATAACCTATAACAGTCAATGCTGATGAGAAAAGGTGCAAATAGGAGACAAAAAGACAAACAAAAAGACTTCGTGATATAACTCAAGCACTGCTAAAATCATGGCTGATAAACAATACGTGGGACTGGAAATCGGTGAACCAAAATTGGTGTGTCGGAAATTAGGCCTTTGGTGGACACAGTAATGAGGGGACGGGCTATTTCACCAATCACTCCCTTTTGGGGTATGTAAAAATAAAAGAAGAGACTTTGAGGGAAAAATATGGACGGACGGACGGATGGAAACGCTTCCTGACCGAAAGAAGAGAGAAGGGGAAGGAGCAAGCTTCAGCATCATGGCCGCCACCCCCACCATCTACTGGGGACCCTGGAAGACCTTTGTCATCCTGAGCCTGAAAGTTAGCCTGACCAGACAGAGCCAAGAGAGAGAGGCACCCAGATGGCATTGCCACCAGCCCCGACTAAATCCTGACTACTGCCTGGGATGTAAGACTTCGTCATATACCCCTCCACTCACCCCATGTGTCCTTTTCCTTCCCCCACCTTATTTCTCTCTCTCCTGTCCCTCTCCTTTTTCCTTCAGTCTAATAAGAGTCTGGCTTAGCCAGCCACGTCTGTGAATTTCGCAACACTGCTGCAAGCCTGTGACCAAGGAGGAAACTTTGAAAGCAGTGCCCTGAGCAGCCGGATACTGGCCCAAGTTTGCACAAGTTCAGAGTGGCTAATGAGACAATGTGCCGGGCCTGTGTGTAAGCAGAGTCAGGATGAGCTCTACCCTGACATCTGGTGGTGAATTATGGCGAGTGTGGAAAAGAACTCCAGGGGCTGATCGTGTTTGCCTAGGCACACCCACCCGCCTGGCATGAAACAACAGGAACTGAAAGTGGTTACTTTGGCTGGTGTGGGATCCCCAGTTTCTCTGTTATTGGGGCAGGAAGAATAAAGTTTTGTTACCCTGATTCTGTGAATCAAGGCCAGTGGAACTGTTGTATGACAGAAGGACTCACCATTACCTAAGTAGCACTTGCTTGACAAGGGGCATGGGTTACAAAACCCAGTGAATGGAGAGAGGATGGGGCTATTGAGTTCTGGTCAAGTGTAGGTAGTCTCTTGGTATATCCAAGGCCGTGATCAAGTGTCTTGATGTTTTTGGCCTTTTGGCCTCGAGATGAAAATCTTGCCTTTGTTTCTGGGACCTTGAAGTGAAAACATTCTCTAATTTATATCTGATGGAATGGGCCCCCTTTGAGGGCTTGAAACACCAATTACACCACCTCATTTTTCCACTGTTGAATGTCAGAGCTAACTTTGATTCCATTAGAAGTCTAGTTACAGGCTGCTGAGCTGAATTCACTTTGGGCCAATGGTGCACCAGCACTGGGGCTCCCCTACTAAGAGCTGAAATCACTAAGAGCTGAAATTACAAGAGCTGAAGTTATTAAGAGCTGAGTGCTGTGTTAACTAGTGGGGGAGCCTGAAGCTATATTGCTAAGCAGCTGGTGGAGCAATTTGCGGGGACGACCGGAGGAGCGGCGCGGAGCCTTGCGGGGCCGGTTGGAGCGGCCCAAGGAACGGTGAGCGGAGCTGTTTGCAGGGACGGCTGGAGCGACTCACAGGTTGGTGAGCGGAGTGGAGCAGCTCGTAGAGCAGAGCAGTTCGTGGGACGGCAGGAAGTGGACTGACTCGTGGTGAAGGCTGTGGCGGAACCCCACGGAGAGACGGCCGGCTGGCCTCAGATCACATAAGGTGCCCCTTAACACCCTGCGTGCCCCCCCTTTTACTCTGGGGCTGCACTGACCAGGGACAGAGACTTTGGGGGTTGTTGGACTTTTGGGACTTTGGGTGGTTGCTGGACCCAAGAAACTTTGGGGGTGTTGGACTTTGGGGACTCTGGGTGATTTTGGGGTTGCTGGATTCAAGAACCAAAGGGAAAGGACACAGCCCAATTTGCTGGGGTGGGTCTTTTGCTCATGGTTTGTGTTATGAATCCTGTTTGTGGTGTTTTTCCAATTTAATGCTGATGTTGTTTACCTCATGTTATTAAACATTTTCTGCTACACTCAGACTCCGTGTTTGCGAGAGGGGAAGTATTGCCTCTTAGAGGCACCCAGGGAGTGGTATGTAAATTGTCCCAGGTCACTGGTGGGGGCTCGAGCCGGTTTTGCATTGCGTTATTGAAACGGAACCTCTAGATACAGAACCCGGCCCTTGTTGCTGCCAACTTAGATGGGCAGAAGAGTTACATGTGTTTTTCCAGCAGTGAGGCTGCAAGTGAGAATCAACACCAGAGAGAGAAGCTGCATTTTCTACCTGTGCTGTTCATTTCTTTCCCCTGTTGTGTGCGATTACCTTGTTGGTTAGGAAACAGGATTGGATTCTAACAACAGCAGCTCCAGTCCATTTCAGTTCACGTCTTCTCTTTTCCCCAAGAGGACTGTTATTGCCAGCTTTAATACCATCTAAGAGTCTGTGAAATGGCAGGGGGGGGCGTTCATTCTAAAACCTCTCTCCAACTAAAGGAAATGGGAACAAGGGACGTTGCTAAAATGAAAGGCTTCCTTAATACTTTACATTGCAAATGCTTGAATTGTATTCCCTTCTTCTTTCTGTATCTTTAAAAAAGGGTGACAAAGATTTTTTCTGGTGTGTTTGCCATGGTACTAAGCAGGCTGGGGTCTCTGTGTAACCAAGCCTTGTTTAAAACTGCGTAAGTCTGGACAGTGACAGGGTCATGTTAACACCTTTGACTTTTTGGGCCCATTTATTCCATCTAATGTAATACAACAGGCGTGAACAATACATGAGATCGGTTGGTTTTCTTTTAGTTTTTGGGGTTATTTCATTGCTAACGAAACAGCCGATTTCTGCTCAAATGCAAATCACAATTCAAATCAAGCAGGAAAAAAAGGTTTTTCTAGGATAGTGCGAGTCAGTGATGCATGGGAATGAGTGTGGTGAGCGTTGATTCAGTAATCCTTATGTTGATGACTTCAGTGGGGCTACTCACTGAAGTAAAGGCTTGTCTGCCTGGGAAGTTATTCTGGACTAGATGTTCCTGATTAACTATTCCTGATTAACTCCATGTGTTATTCTAGAATAAGAGTGCCTTATTCTAAATTAATTAACTCCATGTTTGGATGCCAAAATGGATTAAATCAGGAATAATGAATCCACTTTGAATTCACATGCTACTTTATTCTTGATTATTTTTTATGTGTAGACAAGACCTTAGAGTTGCACAATTGAGACCTAAACTAGCCAAGAATAAGCCCTGAAATTTTGTGAACATAGAAACTGGAAACCAGAATCCCTTGTTACAATGAACCTCACTTAGTACAAATATGTGTTCTAAAAATAATGCTCAGTATTCTGAAATCTTGTCTATGGTCCCAAAATGCAGGGCACTAAACGTAGTGACGTCAATTGAACTGAGGGGTGGATTGAGTTGTTTAACAATAGTCACAAATTCTGTTTCTGTTCTGCAGGCTTTAAATAGTTATAGTCAAGGAGACATAGAAGGATCAAGAAGACTGGGTCGCAATGCACTCTGGGTTGCTGTGGCATCAATCATGATTGGCCTTCTGATTATTGGGATCTATTGTGTAGTTCACTTCACAACGGTAAGAAAAGTTTGGTCGTTTCCAATACAAGTAGTTCTTCCTTGAACAGGAGCTTCATTATAAGAGATTGACGACTATGGCAGACTGACACTATTCACAATGTTCATGTTATAATTCAAGGGTTCACTCTCATTAACTAAAAGCAATTTTTGCATTATTTCTTATTTAGAAGTAAAGGAGGTAGTGTTGTCTGGTGGTTAGAGAAGAGGACTGTGTGATAGGCATACTGGGATCTCCTCCAACCTTCGCAACTCACTCACTGTGTACCTTGGGAAAGTCACTTATTGCTCCATGCCTCAGTTTCCCTACCTGTAAAATGAAGTGAATGGAGCTCCTCAGATGCAAAATTCTAGTGTGTATAAATACCAAATCTCAGGATCAGAAAAGAGACACTGGATCTATTGTAACATTGCCAAACAGGAGAAGAGATGTGATTACTGATTCATGTTTTGGTATTAACTAGCAATAATCATGCCAAAAAGCAACCATCTGTTTCTCATTGCCTTGCTATAAGTGAAAGTTGTCCACACACACTCCTATGTCCAGATGATCAGCTTTTATCTTTTTGTAGCCCTGGAGGAGAAACAAGTCCTTTTTTGTCTCTCTCAAATGATTTATCCAGGCAGAGGACACGTTTATAATGAAAACAGGACAGAAATAATTAGGACAACAATATATTCTCTTCAGGCAGAGCAATAATATGTTCTTTTCTCTTTAGCAATGTGCATTCCACACAGTTAAATCCATTTATTATCATCTAACCTCTACAGAACCCCTTCCTTCCAAAATGCTTTACAAGCTAATGTACAACCTGTAAAGAGAGAGCACCTCAGCCACCACTGAAATGCAGCCATCTCTGGGGAGTGGAATGCAGTGACCATTTAACAGTGCACAGCCACTTCAGACAGAACAATGACTGCAGGGAGAAGTTAAGGAAATAGACTGTAATTACATAGGAGGTTGGAGACAGCACACCTATGTTTATGAAAAGTGACGTGAGGTCAGGGACTTAGCTGTCTAGCTCACTGGAAGGAGAGAACCTCCAATAGCACAGTGCCCTTTAGCAGCATACCGAGATATTGATTCCTGTACTGACTCAAAGCCAAGAGTTTCCTTAGAGGTCTCCTGTCCAAATAGTTGCCCAATCTTGCCTTGCTTTGCTTGAAACCTGATAGGATCACAGACTCCGGCGGTAGGGTTCACTGGGTTCCCCCGTCTCTCTAACTGCACAGCCCCTCCATTTCTTTTCCTTCTCCTCTCTCTCGTCATTGAGGAATCTTTTGACTGGGGCAGCAGCTCTCCTTTTTCTTGTATAATGAGAATGTGCAAACAGGCTCACCCAACTGACCTTTTCTGATATCTGCCTGATATGCCACTTTTTCTTCATAAGCAGTCATGGGATAAGAGGGCAGGTCCTCTCATGAATTGGTAACTGGTTAAAAGATAGCAAACAAAGGGTAGGAATAAATGGTCAGTTTTCAGAATGGAGAGAGGTAAATAGTGGTGTCCCCCAGGGCCCCAGTCCTATTCAACATATTCTTACCAGATCTGGAAAAAGGGGTAAACTGTGAGGTGGCAACATTTGCAGATGATACAAAACTACTCAAGATAGTTAAGTCCCAGGCAGACTGTGAAGAGCTACAAAAGGATCTCTCAAAACTGTGTGCAGATGTGGTCGTCCCATCCCAAAAAAGATATATTGGACTTGGAAGAGGTTCAGAAAAGGGCAACAAAAAATATTAGGGGTATGGAACAGCTGCCATATGAGGAGAGATTAATAAGACTGGAACTTTTCAGCTTGGAAAAGAGATGACTAAGGGGAGATATGATAGAGGTCTATAAAATCATGACTGGTGTGGAGAAAGTAAATAAGGAAGTGTTATTTACTCCTTCTCGTAACACACAAACTAGGGGTCACCAAATGAAATTAAGAGGCAGCAGGTTTAAAACAAACAAAAGGAAGTATTTTTTCACACAATGCACAGTCAACTTTTGGAACTCCTTGCCAGAGGATGTTGTGAAGGCCAAGACAAGACTATAACAGGGTTCAAAAAAGAACTAGATAAGTTCATAGAGGATAGGTCCATCAATGGCTATTAGCCAGGATGGGCAGGGATGGTGTCCCTAGCCTCTGTTTGTCAGCAGCTGGGAATGGGTGACAAGGAATGGATCACTTGATGATTCCCTGTTCTGTTCATTCCCTCTGGGGCACCTGGCACTGGCCACTGTCAGAAGACAGGATACTGGGCTAGATGGACCTTTGGTCTGACCCAGTAGGGCCATTCTTATGTTCTTCACTTCCCAGTCTTCATTTTCTAGTGTAAAAACCTCTAATCTCTCTTCAGTAGAAGTCTTCCCATGCATCTACTCATTGTTGTTGCCTTTCCTTGGACCATTTCTATTGAACACTAAGTGCTTTTCAAGATGAGGGTGCCCACGGTGTTTCAGTGGAGAATGTAACATTGATGTAAATAATGACATTATAATAGTCCCCATATTATCTGTCTCACTCTTAATCCAGCCAAACACCGGGGCCTGAGTATCATTTACAGCAGGGCCATGTTACACTGGTAATGGAAAAGGACCTGTGCGGGAAACCTGCTTTTATACTGACTTTAAGGCCCCTTTACATTGGTGCAAAGTAGCCTGGAGTTTGCTTTATTTGACGATTGCTGCTGTGTGTGGAGTAGATGTATTCACGGAGCTGTGTACTATGACGTGTACCGTTTTTTCAGCCAGGATATAGTTAATATAAAAAGCTGGGCCAGTAGCATTAACTTGTGTTTATCAACACTGAATTCCACCTGCTGTCATGTTATCCCATCATCGGTCATTGCTAGCTCCCTCCTAAGTTCCTCAGTCTTGTCAAGTCTTGAGTAGCCTAAATGATTTTGGTCACTGGTAAATTTTGCCCCCTTATAGTTCATCTCCTTTCCAGATAACTAATAAAGATATTTAATAACAAGTCTCGTTATGGATCCTTTGGGACGCCCCACGATTAACCTCCTGGAAAATTCCTCCTCTTTGTTTATTGTTTGCAGCCAGTTTTACCTCTCCTCTCAAGACTACTTGGTTTCTTGAAGAGCTTGCAGACAACTTCATTTGGGCGTTCATAAAGCTTTGATGAAATTATACCTGCCTCTTCTCCTTATCTACTAGTGTGCTGATTCCTTCAAAGAATTTGAACAGATTAGAGGCATGATTTTTCTTTACGGAAGCCAGGCTGATTTGTATGTTCGGCTCAGTGTTTTATAATTCTTTCATTATTGCTTCATCCAATTTACTTGTTATTGGCGTAATGGCTTAACTGACCTGTAATGCCCAGGATCACGCCTAGCATTTTTTTTAGGACACATACAATATTTGCTACTCTCTGGTCCAGTCGCTGATTTAATGAGTCCCTGTTTTTGGTAGAAGCTCAGCCCTGTCATGCTTAAATTCTTTCAGAATGCTTTGGATTAAGACCATCTGGTGACTTGCACTTTTCGACAGAGGTTTTCAAAGGACCCTACTCCTTTTGAATTACACCTGATTCCGTTAGGTCCCTTTCATAATCCCAGCCACTGTTATCAGTTTGTTCCAGCTTCTCCTCTTTTGGCCCCTCCATCCCTGAAGATACACATGTGCTCAGTCCCTCAGGAGAGGGAGCAAGCCCTCAGGCTAGTGGTTGGATCAGAGTTGTAGGAAGGCTCCAGCGGTACCCACACCAAGCCATCCTCAGCTGGCTGGAAACTCCTAGTAATGCAGGGCTGGGCTGTTGGGGGTAGTGATGGTAGCCGTGGCAGAGGGGGAAATGAGGGATATTCCACCCCAACACAAAACAATGGCAAGAATTGTACTTTCTATTAACTGCAGGCCCCACCTTAACTTCAACGGGGAAACAGGATTCGGTAGGTGTTCTTGGGATTCCCCTTGAATTTTCTAGCCAAGTCTGGCATTTCTGAACTGTGGCGTGAACAGAAATGGATTTGGAGTGACCACTGTCAGGTTTGTCATTCTCTGTGATAGATTGTGGGCCTGCTAAGGCAATGTGCCTGCAGAATCAGGCTGCCACTGGGCCCTCGAATTCTGCTCTCTGTGACAAGGGCCTTGTCGCTCCTGCAGATGAGCTCAAAGATCAGACACAGCTGGGAAGAACTAGAGCATGTGGCGAGGTCCACTAACAGCTTGCGTATCACAGGAACTGCCAAAGATTGTTCTGCAGCAGACTGAAAATAGATCAGGGCAGGGGACTGGTGGATTCAGAAGGGAGAAGAGCTCTTTATATTTCAGTGAGCTCCTACCCTCGGAGGAATCCTGCCCTTCCCTGCATAGCCTGAATAGTTTTATTCAATCCCTCTGAGTCCTGAGGAACCAGTCGGAGGGTTAGAGCAGCTGGGAGGCTGGCCCAATATGTTGGGAAATGTCTAGAGTCTGTTTTCATGGTAAAGATTTACCAGGAGGCAGACACTGAGCCAAGTTCTGGGCTTGTACGGGTGACCCTCAGAGCAGAAGTTGTTCTCCTGTCTGTCAGGATAGCACTTTCTCTCTAGGGGGCTATAATGGGGCTCACTACTCACTGCTGGGGTGCCTCCTTTTGTGGCTTGTCTGGGGACTAGCTCTCAATTGGTCTGAGGCCCCCTCCTTCGGTTGCTTGCCCCGCAGTCTCTCTCTCTGGACTCAGGTTACGCCCTCTTCATCATTCAGTCCTCCGGCCAAATCACCTAGTCCTCCCATTCTGAGGTGTCAAAGGCCCTTGGCCCAGGCAATAGGGGAACCTGGGCCCACCCACCACTCTGGACTGCAGCCAGGGACCCTACGTCCAGCCACCACTATCTGCTCAAGGTCCAGTCTTGTTGCTGTTTCCCTGGGCTCTTTCCTACCTTTCTGCCCTATCATCTGGCCCACCTCTGGGTTACCACTGCGGCCCCCTCTGCTCCCCATGGCTACTTCCCCCTCTCGGCTACTTGTCAGAGTCTGTAGTCCAAGACTGGTTCCCAGGGCTCACTCTCCACCTAGTTCTCCTCCTTGTACTGAGTCAACTCCCCTCCCCTCTAGGGAGTGACAGCACAGCTCCTCCCTGCAGACCACCTCCTACCACCAACTTCCTTTCTTTATAAGCCTGTCCCAGCTCCTCCCCCAGCTGGGCTTCATCAGCCATTCGGCTTTACCAGTCACTCGCTCCCCTCCAGGTGCAGCCTGTAGATTAATGGGCCTATTTTAGCTGTGCAGGCCATGTGCAGGGTGGACACCGCATCACAAGGACATGTGGGAAACATCCATTTTAAGCTGGGAAATGACATCTGACAGATAGTATGAGGTACAGCCTGGTTAAGGGAGTATGGAGTCCCTAGACATAATGTTCGGTAGGACATTGAGAGGCTAAAGCGCCCCACAGTTTGGAGTTTCTAAACCAGTGCTCCATCTGCCCAGTCATTAGCCTGGCCCTGGGGTCACTTTAGCTGCATTAATAGATTTCACAGCAAGTACATGTCGAATGAGACGTGTTTAGATTCACCTTTAAATTTTGCACGGAAATGTTGTTTCAAAATAAAACAAATGCACAAAGTGTTTAGAGGCCAAATCGTTAGCAGAATACAGACTTAGCAGCACCAGCCTCAGAGGAAACAGATTCGTGTTTGGTTTAAATTGGATACTTTCAAAACTAGATGGATTTACTTTCTCAATTCACTGGGGCAACTCGAGAGAAGATTGAAAATCTCATTCGGTATAAATCCAATCCTCATCTGGAAATCAATGGCGCTTACTCCAAGTTATACCAGCTGAGGATCAGGCCAAATCAGATTTTGAGTTTTGTTTCTATATTTGCACGATTGACATTTTCACTAATGGTGCAAGGGTAAGACTTGATTATCTCAATCGGTGCAAACTTTGGCCTGTCCTTGTCTATGCTTTGGAGCCAGTGCTAGTTGAACTACTTTGACTACTGAATCGGGGCTATTCCCAATGCAGACAAGGCCAAACAGAAGGTGTAAGATAAAGAAGGCCCCTTCCCTGCTATACCTTGTACCCTCTCCTGTTAGTTTCCTTCCCTGTATGCACAACCCCTTCCACTCCTTCGGTATGTAACTGACACTCACACTGACTTGCTAAAACGTAACTTAAGCCACTGCTTACCTCACCACCAAGTTTAGCCCCAAAGGTGAAGCTAAAGGCATTTTATCTAGGTGAAAAAAGCTGTGTTTGCCCTGCAGGAGCCAATACGACCTAAACAGGGCAGGGAGCAGTTCCCTTCACACTGCGTTAGGCCATAACTACGCCGTAATGGGGCTAGTCGGAGTGAACGGTAGGTGTGCCAATGTCGGACCTGCCAATGTCATCATGGGCCTGAGCTAAAGTCCATTGAAGTCGATGAGTCTTTCCACCAACCTCACTGGGCTTTGGGTGAGGATCCATGTTGCCTGCTGGTGAGTGCAGCCTTCCAAAGCTCTCCTCTCTGCCCCAGCTATAGCGAATGGGGATTCTTCTTTGGTGCAGCTGACAGAGACCTGGATTTGTGGAGCAGAGGGTCTTACAGTTGTGTTCCTGCTGACAGCTGTGGAGTCCAGGGAGCTACAGATTTCATTCCGGTCTCACTAGTGCAGCGAGGACACAGACTCCTGAGCTCAGGTCGCAGCAGGGAAATGAGGGAGGCCCCAATTTTTCAATGTTTTTAAAAGCATATTTATTTGTCATATTTATACTATGCTCCCAGGGGAGCCCCCTCGCCCTCTGCAGCAGGACTGGATTTGCTCCCGATTCTGTGAGTAATCTGTGATTTTTATACAGCCTTTTACAGTCCTTATTTTTAAAACCACGTCAGTTTGACTCAAACATGTGTGCAAGTAGTGATGCGGGCGCTGTTGGGAGCAGAGTTAGAGATCAGATTTGTTTTGTTTTCCCATTAAGCACTGAAACACGTCCACTAACAACCAGTTCTTTGGTATGGGGCTCTGAAGGGATTTACTAGTCAAAGTAAGTTGGAGAGAGCTGAATAGAAATGTGGGGAACCACTAAGCACTGATACAGCAAAGTAAAAACACTCACCCGGCTGTATAGACCTGACTGTGAAATACAGACAGCCTGAGGATGAGGAGGGGTGGCCAAAATACTAAAGGGAAGGGATACAAGGGGTGCCTGCCAATGGACAGGCACTCGGAGCAGTTTTCATTCACATCAACAGCTCATCCTCCCAATTTGTCAGGAACCGAGCTGCCAAAGGGCGAATCGAGTTACCAGCTGGTGGATACACACATGAGGAGGGCAGTCTGTGTTCAGCTCCTTTAGAATTTCATCCCAACTGTTAGGATATTTTAACATTGACGCAGAGAAGCATTTTGACTCCCCCTTTTATCTCTGTTTAGACGGCGCTTCACCCCATGCAAGTCCCAGAGAGCTTTCAGGAAATAACCCTTTCCCGTGGCTCATAGAGGAGATATGGGAACAGTCAGGCTTTCTAAAACCATTGAAAGTACTAGTCCCTTTCTTTTTAACGATCACAGGGCCTCAGCTAACCCCCAGACATTATGATTTCGTGTTGGGCAATCCTTGCTGGAAGGAAGAGGATTAAGCAATTATGCAATCTGCCAGGCACAGTGTACACTGAGATCTTTTCTTACTAATTTCTCAATTACTCTGTGGAAGGAAAAGATACATAACGATAATACTCTTCACTTCTGTAGCATTTTCCACCTGAGGACCTCCAGGTACTTGACAATCAGGAGTGTATTAAGCCTCACAGGACATGACCACGCAGCCCATGGCAGTGAGCTCCCAACCCAGGTTGACAGACTTTGGGCTTGCAGGGCTCATGCTAGCGGTCCAAAAATAGCCCTGTAGACAGTGCTTCGAAGTTGCTGCCGAGGCTGGAACTCGGGCTCGGCATTTTAGAGCGCTAGCGTGAGTCCTGTTAGCACAAGTCTCTTGACGATGAGGCTGGGAGGCTCACTGCCACAGGCTACGTAAACATACCCTTAATGCCCTGTGAGTCTTGAAATTATTATATTCCCCATGTTCCAGATAGGCTAAATTAAGGAGTCGCTAGATGACTTGACTTGCCCACGGTTACACAGCGAGTCTGTGGCAGAGGTGGGCACAGGACCCAGATCTTTTCACTCACTGTTCTGGTCTCAGACTGCATGGCTATGCTTCCTCCTCCAACACTAATGTGACTGTGATGTTAACCGCACAGCCATCCCTCCACAAAGGCCTTCTCCCAGCCCACAGGCATCATGTTAAAGGTATTTATAAACCAAAGAGCCCAGTGGCAAGCAGAGTCCGGGGCTGTTCAGTGTTATCAGCATTCTGACAGGAGGATAAAGAACACACCTAGGGCAGGGGCTCCAAAGTTTGGCTAACTATTATTTTTATTTGCATTCCTGTAGCACCCAGGAGCCCTAGCCAGTGACCAGGACCCCATTACGCTAGGTGCTGCACAAACACAGAACAAAAAGGCGGTCCTTTCCCCAAAGAGCTTCCAATCTTAGACAAGACACAATGGATGGAGACAGACATCCTACAAAATGGCCTGCAGCTTCCCTCCTATTTATTAATGGAGTGACCTATATAGCCTGAATGCTCAGACCTGTGAACTCTGCAGCCTGCACCTCTATATAGAAGACGAGGCTGGCTGCAACCTGCTCTGTTTTCCATAAGCTAAGGGCAGCTCCAGCTCTTGGCAGATTGGTAGTGAAGCCCCTTTGATTGGGCACAATTTGGGCACCCCAGCAAAACTTAGGGCAAGCCTGGAAGTCCTTATTTATCTTTGGCCTGGTCCTGAGAATGGCAGAGAATCCTCTAAGTCCTGACTCAGATAGCCTTCTCTCCAGCCTTAACAGGAGCTTTCCCTGAGTAAGAACTGAATAAAAAATGATGGCCCAATTGTTCCCCTCAGACCTGTGCATGGAGGGGACCCTCTGCACCAGCTTTCGCCCTTTCCATTGAGGACCGGACTTAGTCCTGGTCAGTTCCCAGCTGTAAATTTGCTAAAGAGTAAACACAGTCTGAGGCTGCATTTACTGTTTCGTGGAGCTCCCTCTTCCATGCTTGGCATCTCCTTTAAGGCATTCCTGGGGCAGCTGATTGCGGGAGACGTTATGGAAATTGTCCAGAAAAGAGGGAGGGGGAACAACAGAGAGCCCAGCACCCTTGAGGGAGTCATGGGTTCTGAGGGCCACACCTGCTGCTTCTCTGGGGGGCAGGCAGGCCCTGCCCCCAACACAAGAATCGGCAGGAAACTCCATAAAGGGAACCTCTCAGAGTTTTCCTCCCCTACCCACGGCCCACAGGAGGGGCGATCAGGCCTTGAATAAGGACCTTGACAACCCATAATGCATTTCCACAATATCAGACATTGGTGTCACTTGCAAAACCATGTTCTTGCCTGGCTGATTTTTACAGTTTAAGGGGAAAGAGCTCCTACTGCCCTTTTGAAAATGTTGACTGACCCCTTAGCAAACATCGGACTGTTTCCTGGCAATCAGACGATCCTAGCCTACACTGATTTAGGTAACCCTGATTAAAAATTCAGGTCTGACTGAGAGTAGACTGATGCCAATGGAAACATAATGCTTTGCTTCAAAAGTATATTGAACCACTAATCCACTGGGATGTTTGTTTAATAGGAACAAGTGCCATTAAATAATGCATCCATTAGGCCTGTAGAATGAATAATTTAAATGCAGATCTCTCTCTCTCTCTCTCTCTCTCTCTCTCTCTCAAAAATACATATTTTTGTGCCATTGCAGCATGCTATCTGAAGACCAGGACTGAGCATGAAGGATTATCATTATCTAAACTCTGGGAAGGAAATGCGTGAAGAAGGGGGAAAAAATCCTTCATTCCAGACTGTTAGATTTGACCCTCCAAGTCCCTCTCCAGAGGCAAGTTGCTGGTGGATGAACTAATAGTCCAAAGTTAGCACATCAAAGTGGCGTGACCAGATGTGCAAAGTTATTTATTTGAAAAAGAATCTTGGTATAGAGCAATGCACACCCTCCTATCCTAATGTACAGTGGGTTCTTGGCCCGTTGTGACCGACTTTACTTTCTCTCTTATGTAGAGGGTGCCCTGAGTCCATGGGTGTTCACTGGTTGAACTTAGTGACACAAAACCAACTTGTCTATACTGTTTACAGCACATGATTCATGGCCTCATCCTAAGCCCGGTGAAGCTAGTAGTATGACTCCCATTGACATCATGGGGCTTTGGATTGGGCCCTGAAAGATTTGTATAATATTTTAAAATTGCCTTAGCATGTAATCATACTAAATAACGAATTTATGGTCAGTTTTTCTCTGCTATAGAGTCACCCAGTTCTTTCCTTCTTAGTCATCCCGAGCTTTTCTGTCTATCACCTTGTTTTTTTTCACCATCTGAAGGCTGATTTTAATCAGTTGATTATGAAGGGAATCTCTTGTCCCATATTGTGAATCTATATGCATTTCTTCCAAACGACCTCTCACATCTGTTGTCTTCTACTGTTGAGCCACCTTGCATTGTCCCCCCCACAGACACACTTTGAACGTGCACTAAGCATATTTTCCTCTTCCGTGCTGTGTCTATAAGAACATTTTCTCATTTTTTTTCTGACAAAATAGGTGCATTTTAGTCGATGTGCTTGTCAATCCACTTTTTACAGTGTCTCTAGCAAATCAGTTCATCAGATTGTGCCCCACTTCATTAGTGTTTGTGTTTGATTCACCAACTCATCCTGCCGCGATCGTTTGTAAGTCAGTGCACTTGGTAAGACACAGATCCTGCCACCCTGAGTTACGCTGAGTAGCATCGGACTAATAATACAACGACCTGCTCAGAGAGTGAGGTACTGATCAGTAAGAGTGAGGGTACGTCTACACAGCCCAGGGTAGAGAACCTCTCAGCCCGGGACAACACACTCGGGCTAGCACGGCTTGCACTAACACTGTAAAAATAGCTGTGTAGACAACGCCTTGAAGCGGCAGCTTGGGCTGGAGCTTGGAGTCAGAAGCCTAGGGAGGGGGTGGGCTTGCTGCCAGGGGCTGTGTAGATGCACTCTAAGGAGGGAAGATGCTGCCCCTAAGCAAACAGCAGAACGCAGGACAATACAACTGCACTTTCTTAGCTGAAAACTTAAGAGAACAAATTTGTTTTTGTAAGCAAAATAATCGGTGCTCAAGAAGGACGAAGGGCAGTAAAGATTAACATGGAGGGCCACATCCTCCACTGGGGTAAGTCGTTGTAGCTCCGTTGGCTAAGTTATTATTACAACTTCAATGTACACTCATTCTCCTCTCATTCACAATGGTGTAACTCAGGAGTGACCCCACTGAAATCAGTAGAATTTTACTGGTGTAAAACAGGCGTCAATGAGAAGAGAATCATGCCTGGAACGAGTACAACTACGCTATTGCAAAGGAATAATCTTCAGAAACCTGTGCCTGTCAAAGCAGCTATCCGGCAACAGAGTGTATTTTCTGTGCACTGAGGTTAGGTTTTTAACAGAATTGTACTGTGGGGGGGGGGTTGTTTGTTTCTGCCTTTATGGTGGCCAATTTCTGATTTTTCATTGAAGTCAGTGATGTAAATTCTGTTCTTAATGACACTAGTATAAATCTTGAGTCATTCCACGAAGGTCAGGATTTACACTGGTAGAATTTGCCCAGTTTGGAGTTTGTTTGCCACTGATTTCAATAACCCCAGGAACTGCCCCGTTCTGAGCACGTCTTAATGATTTTTGGATACTGTTTCACGGATTACAAATGTTTTGTAACTTGCATTATTATCAGGTGTAACAAAATTGTCATTGAGAGGCAGAATAAAATTGGTTTTAACTAATCATGTTCACACTGGTGTGTGGGAAGTGTCTTTCCTAAGGTTCCTTGTCACTCATTTTTTTATTACTGTTATTTTAATGATTAGTTTGGTTTTTTTTCAAACCACTTTGGAGAAATTAGGTTTCAGAATAAAAGGAACCAGGCCAAGAACAAAGGGTGGCCTGGCTTAGTTGGTGCTGCTCACGCAGGCCAGGGTGAAGAGGATCTTCTGTTCCGTTTTCACGGCAGATGTAAGTTTTAATTATTACAGTATAAAATAGTCCAGTAAAAGATCAACACCATGGTGGGCAGTAAGGGTTGAACTCTGCTCTGTCATTCTAGTGTAAGTTCAGAGTAAGTCTACTGAATTGAGAGGAGTTATTCCTAGTTTACACTGGGGTAAGCAAGAGCAAAATTTGGAGCCAAGTGCCTGTTTTTCCACGTGCAGCAGCAGTCTCGAATGGTGGCTCCTAGCAAGACTGATGGAATAGAAAATACCTAGTTAAAAAACTTTGGGTCAGATTCTGCTCTCATTTTCAAGGGAGTAAACCTGGAACGACAATAGAGTTGTACCTGCTTTCTCCTCATACATTTTGGCCAATTAAAGTTAACGTGTTCCGAGGTCATTAGTGTTCCGCGAGCAGCAATGGTGAATGTGTTCAGGGAGAGTGGCTAATGAGAGAGCTGCAGAAAGTCCCTCAATAAACAATAAAGGTTAAATTCCAGTAAATCCAGAGTAAATTCCATTGACTTAGTGGAGTTAGTCCTGATTTACACTCATGCAATGGAAATCAGAATCTGGCCCTAACATTACCAAATATTCAAGTGCAGTGTAGTGAACAATCTGGGCCTTTGCTTCTCTGCTCAGGGACCTTGAGGACAGATTTTCAAAGTCACCTCAAGGCGCAGCTAGGCACCAAGTGTGATTCTCAAAGGTGCCTAAGCAGGATTGCAATCAGTGGGACATAGGCATCCAAGCTGCATACGTGCTTTTGAAAAACCCAGTGGGTACCCATCTGCAATTTTTGGCACCTAAATATCTTTGAAAATCTGTCCCTTAGTGTAACTGGGAGTTGGGCCCCCATTTCTGCAGTGATTGTGAAGCTAACAAAGATTGCTGACCTACAGTACTATTGATTTGTATAAACACACAGACTTTTATATTAAACCACTTGAATCATGTGAAAGAGAGAAAGGAATTTAGTATGTCTACGTTTTGCTTTACTGATGTGCTGATATCGCTGCTCTTCATTTATTCACGTATGTTCAATAAAGCTGTGCCTGTCCTAGGATTTTCAGCCATGTTTGACAACTGGTGTCAAACACAGCTCCCCCAGCAGCCCCACTCAGCCGATGTCAACAAGGACTGTGCTGCTGCTGGGCTGGGTCACTCAAGTTCAGTGCCTCTTGTAAGAAAGTGGGAGAGACCCTGATAGAACAAGTGGTCAAGCATGTGGGTGCTGGACTAAGTTTGAACCTATCCACACCCATGAGACAGCAGCTTTCAGCAATGGGTGAGGGGAGTGGGTGGAGTCACATTTGGCAGAAGAGGCTGAAAATATGAGGCTAGTGCCTGCTTCTCCCCTGCAAAACCTTCTACGGGCATGCCCCTCCACCCCCAGTGGACCAGTTCTAGCATGTGTTACAAGGACTAGAGACTCTCCAATGAAGGCCTCCCTTACAAGGGATAGCCCCCATTGGCCACCAGGGGCTGAAACACTGCCCAATAGGTGGGTCCTTCCTCCTCGCCCCATAGACTTACCCCTTGTGGCCTGAGCAGCTAACCAAAAATCTGGGGTCTTGCAAGTTGTTCCACTTAGGAGGAGAAATTGAGGGTGGAGTCAGGTACCTTTGATGCAATCCTGTTTATTCACAAAGTCCTGTTTCCCTGAACACAAGCAGACCCAAACAACAGAAGAGCGTTTCCTGGCCCACAGCCCAAACCACTTTTAGCGAGTCCTGGACCCAAAAGCTTTCTCTCGCTAAAGGCTTTTCCAGAACCACACATCTCTGCTTGTTCTGGCTGTGTCTGTAGCTTCCTTCTCTGTTTGTGTGCGCTTCTTTCTGCATCCCTTGCAGTGTGCTTCTTCCCCCAACATGCACACATTTACCCAAAACAAGCCCTCCACCCACATAGTTCCGACTCCTGGCTGAACTTGCAGATGCCTTTTTGAGGTGGAGGCGGCTATAAAGGAGCTTAATTGTTTCTTACATCTGTCTTAAATGTAGGGCAGCGGTTATAACCACCAGCTTCAACCCCCAACAACGTGTACTGGCCATGAGGACAGACACATCTAGGTCTTTTTTTTTTTTTTTGCATTTGTTTTCAGTTCAGTTGGGCAAAGTGTGTTGGTTTTTTGGCTGTGTTTTTCATGAATGATGTGGATGAAGTTTAAGCAACATGCTCTTAACCTGCAGTTACAGAAACAAAAGACATGGGGTGTGCTTTTTCTGGCCCTAACAGATAAGATCAATAGCAGGAGTTTCCAAGTGATCTTCTTCTTGATGAAAGATACAAGCCACTGCTGGCAGTTTTCCCTGAACAGTGACAAATATTTGCACAGAATCGTTTTCAGTAATTTACAAGGGTTTCTTGATTGTTTGGGGGGTGTTTTGAGAATAAAAATTAACTATGAAAATGGAAAAAGTGAATGGGAAAAGCTGCCATTTGCAGTGTATATCAATGAGCTTTATTGGTTCTACAAAACCCAGGGCCATCTATTAACTACGTACATTGACACAGACACAAAGCACCTAGGTAACAGAAAGAAAGGAGCTGGATCTACAGACACCCAAAACAACTTGAGGTTATGCTGAGCTACAGAGATATCAGTGACATCAATGGAGATGGTACTGGTGGAGCTGCTCCAGGCTGACTCTGTTGTAACTGAGAGAGGAATTGAGCCCCGTGGCTAAGGGACATGTGAACTGCTGCCCCCATGTTTCACAGCGCAATGGTAATGCTGAAGTCTATTTATGACAGTTTAGATGTCAAGATTATTAACTAGTTCATGGCTGATCATTTTACTAGAAAGATCTCTAGCTCTTCTGGGAGTGTTGGGTGGAAGCTAGTTACGCTCAGGTCAAAACAGATTGTATTTTTAATAAGTTACATTTATCAAAAATTCTTGTTTTATTTTTCACAGAAAGTCAGTCTTATTTATAAAAAAAAAAAAAATCCTGTTAACAACGATGTACTTTTCTCTGGACTACTTCATAGCCCATCTTCATTGGGGAGATTGTGTTGCCTAGTGACTAGTGCACTGGGCTGGGATTCAGCAGGTCTGAGTTCTGATCACAGATCTGACACCAGCATGCTAGGTGACATAGCCATGTGACTTGACCGCTCTGAGCCTCAGATGCGGTGATAATGATGCTTACCGCTTACGTGCCTTGAGATCAACTGCTGAAAAGTACTATATACGAGTTAGATATTATTATCATGCTATTGATTTTTTTACTATTGATTCAACTGAGAATTTTGCTTGAAAGTGTATGTCACAATATTGCCCTGTGTAATTTTTAATATCTGTCTTTCTCAGAACAGAATCTCAGTGCTTTGCAGATGACAGGTGCAATATTAGAGTTCAACATTCCTATCATGTCTGGGTGGGATCTTGCCCTGTTTACTCAGTTCTTCATAAAACTTCCACTGAAATCAATGGAAGATTTAGCCACGCAAAGGCTGAATAAGAAAACCAGGTTTGTACCAATAAAAATAATGCTTAACTCTTATGTGGTGTTTTACATCCGTTAACTAAGTAATCTTCACAATCTCCCTGTGATGCAGAAAAGTACTATCCCCATTTTACAGACAGTAAAGTGTGGCAAATGGAGGTGAAGTGACTTGCTCAAGGCTACAAAGGGAGTCAGTGGCACAGCTGGGATTTGGAATCAGTGACTCCTGGCTCCCAGTACTGTTCTCAGATCATTAAGTCACCCCTCTTGTTTTACAATGAGGCTTTTGTCTGAGTCAGCACCTGCTGGGTTGGGCCCATTATGAAGATGCATTACACCCTGCACAGTTGGAGGAGAAAAACGGGCTGTCAGGTTTGCATTGTAAAATGATGTTGGAGTCAGTGAAACACGAGAGCTGTAGGAAATCCAAGGAACATGAGATGCCAGAACAGAAACTCCAAGCAGGACAACAGAATCTTCCTCCTGCTGGCAAAACTGCCCCAGACCTGAGATTTTTCTCTGCACCCTTCTTGCATCCTTCAAGCACTTGCTCCTTCTTGAAAGCAAGCCCTCTTTTCCTCCCTGCATGTGTTACAGGCAGAGACAGATGGAAACTTTAAATCGCTGGCCTCAGCTCCTGGATCAGATTAAGATCTTTCACTTCTTACAGGACAGCTGCATTCTGCAAAACAGCAGTGTGCATGTATCCTGATATGTAACTCTAGAGCAAGGCTTCTAAATATAAGAGGCATTTCTGCTCTGCCATACTAAGTGTGTCAGACGAATATTTAAACAACACGCTGTATATATTTCATTAGATTGAGCGGCAAATTAATACCAGTAGGACCATACAAAGATGAAGTCCTGCACTGCCGATCTGCTGGGATATCAGCAAGCTTCACAATTCATGCACTGAAGATTAGCACTGGAGCACCCAGACGATTTCAAAGAATCACTTTAAGAATGATCAAACACACACATCCGTGTTAATGGGGAATTAAAAGCTGCAGTAGCATAAATTCAGCCGGTCCCCATGTGATAACACTGGGTCTGTGTGTGCCTCTGGAGTTCGCCTGTCCCCATGTGCTCACACCGTGTCTGTGTGTGACCCCTGAAGGCAGCCTGTCTCCCCCCACATGCTCTCTCACTAGGTCCGCGTGTGCCTGGCTCTGCAACTTCGTCATGCCTATGTGTTCTGGAGGCCATGTGCACTCCTGTTCTGTTCTGGATGAGAGAGGGAGGATGTCCGCCTCTATCCCTGGAAACAGCCTGTACTTGTATGCTGTCGCAGTGTCTGTCTGTCAACAGCCTGTGGCTATGGGCTGTTATAGTGTGAGTATCTATCTGGCTGTATGCAGCTTGTACTCATCTGTTGATCTGGGGCCTGATTCTGCTTTTCTTTATAGCCAGTGACTTGAATGGACTTACTCCAGATTTGCACTAGCAAGAGGAGAATCAGGCCTGTTGGCCAGGATCCTTTTACGGTGCTTAGGCACCCATCCACCTCTTTAGACACCTGAGTCCACCCTCGGGGATCCACTGCCATTTTCAGAACTGCTGCTCAGCTGCCACCTAACCCCACGGGTGCTGCATTTCCACCCGTCAGCATTTGCAAAGTCCCCTAAGCGCTGGTGCCGACGCACAGCTAATGACTTGCTGGGAGCCTTTGCTCAAGCCAAAGCCCCGGGCGCCCCCAAGCAGGATTCTCAGACTGGGCAGGAACATGCCTGTCTCACCAGCGGAGCCTGGGCCTATTGGCATGCTCAGAGCACACCTAACACCTGTTACCTGCCCCCCCCCCCAATCAGGAGGGCCAGAGGGGCAGCAGAGCACCTGCACAAAAGACAGCTAGGGGCACCGGGCAATGTCGGGCGAGTGTGAGAGAGGTATGGAGTGTGAACAGAAGATGGTTTGGGCTGCTAGGGTACGGGCTATTTAAGTGGCTGACGTGGCTTAAGTGCCTGGTTCCAGGAGAAGGTCTGCAGCTTAGGATCCCAAGTAAAAGGAGGCCCTTGTCTCTAGCCCACCAGACAGATGCGCCAGGTCAGAAGCTTAGATGCCTAAATCCCCTCTTCTCCCTGCCCCACCCTCAGCATGTCATTCCTGGCTAGCTCAGGTGGCTTCCCATTCAGCTGACCAGCTTCTGAAAATCCCTTTGTTAGGTGCCTAACTCTTCCCATGCACTGGCTGGGGAGCCTGGGTGCATAGCTCAGGGCTGAGGGTTCCACTAACGACAGGCCACTTCGGGTGCATCTACACAGCAATTAAACACCCACGGCTGGCCCAGGTCATCTGACTTGGACTGGCGGGACTCCGGCTGCGGGGCTATAAGATTGCAGTGTAGACATTCAGGAGCCTGAACTCTGGGACCCCATGAGGTACATTGAGACTGCAGCTGGGAGTGAGCCTCCCAGCCCAGGCACACAGACTCATGCTAGCTTGGCTCGAGCTAGCATGCTAAAAATAGCAGTGTGGGCATTGCAGCTCGGGCAGCTGCTTGGGCTCTCAAGCCCAGTTCATGGGAACCAACAGAGGATATTTCCAAAACAAAATATGCTCCCAGAGACCCCAGCAGCTGCTGACTGAAACTGATATTCTTGTCAGTTTCACTCCTGCTGTTCTAGCTGGGAGCCTAGAGCCATGGATTCCAGGGCTGCCCGGTTTCTGGCTCTGTCGCATCGAGCTTGAGAGAGCCCCCTGGGTTTCTAGGCTGCTGCTCCATGGCAGGGAACCTGGCAGCTCTAGAAGCCCTGGCATGGAGGGGCTACCCCAAAGCTGCAGACTCATGAAGCCCAGGCTGTCTGGCAGTGGCTGTTCGCAGGATGGGCTGCTCAGAGCTGGAGGCCCTAGGTTTGCATTGGAACCCTTCCTGAAGCTCACCAGAAGTTTGTCAAACCAGAGAGATTTCTGAAAAACATCTCAGGGCGATAAATTGGCATTTTCTGACAAAACTCTGTCAGAAAATTCCCAGCCAGCTCTAATTATGACATCATTATTCTGGATAATAAACAAAATCCTTTTAAAAATTAATTTCTGAATGTGACGCTGCTTGTCAGTTTTAATAGTAGGGCCATGTCCTGCTTGCTTTACTCACCTGAGTATTCCCCTTGACTTCAAACAGGCTACAGACGGTAGTAAAGGGAGACAGATTTGCCCCTTTCTTTTTGTTAATGACAACATAAAAAACATGTACCTCATATAACACTTTATCTCGAAAACGTTTTACAAACATTACCTAACTGAACCTCTCACACCACTTATGAGATGATAAACAGCTGAGTGAATAATACTTAATAAGTAATATTCAATTAATTTTGCTTTTTGCAACTTGTGGAATGTCTGTATGCGGATTGTGGTTTTTCTCAAATGGATTTGTTATTCAATGAATTTTTTCAGCCATTTCTTTCACCTTGTGGTTTACCATTTGAAATCCAAGCTATGTTGCTTAATTATGATTGGTCAACTAGATCACATGGTATTGTTTCTGTTCCCTGATTGGACAAGTAGTTCTCTGTAAGCATTTGAATGTCCACACATAACATTTGCTTTCCATAAGCAGTTGGGAAACTCTAGCTCATACATGTTAATGGACAGTGAAGACAAAGGGACTTAAACACACCTGGAGCAAATTCATTTAAAAATCTGAATTTATATTTAAAGAAATGTTTGTGCAATATTCACCTATTGTTACTAAGTATCATTATCTGAAAAGGACAACCTAGGTATACTTAATACGGCCTCAGGGCAGGGGATGGACTACATGACCTCTCGAGGTCCCTTCCTGGCCTACATTTCTATGATTTACAACTATCCCTATTTTACAGATGGGAAAACTAAGGGAGAGAGAGATTAAAACTCTTCCTCAGGGCAATATAGGGAGTTGGTGTCAGAGCCAGGATTAGAACTCAGGACATTTTTTCATCTCACTTTCTCTCTGCTAAGTATTTGTGCAGCTCTCACTGCCATGCCCATTGCACCAGGTTGTCCTATCAAATTATAGAGAGCATCTGAGTGGTCCATAACTAGACCTCTCTTTTCTCTCATTCTAAGGGCAGGTGGGTTCTCTGTGGCATCGCTCGTATTCTTCTGTACCTCATTCTGAAGACAGAGTAGTGACTTTTTTCCCCTGGTTCCTAATCCCAGGATTAAACCACCAAACCATGCTTCCGGCCTATAATTTTTTTTCATTTGGAAATAAAACTCAACGTACACCACCCCCATAATAGAAATTCAAAATCGGTAAATGCAGGGAATGAACTCAGCTGGCAGTGAAGTTACATAAAGCCTGAAAACCTAACAAGGAGGGCAGTTTGTCGTGGTTTGGGATGCAATCCAGACCAGTGAGGGGCCTGAAATACCCTGCTGCTGTGGCTCACATCCTGGACACCAGCAGATAAGCCTGCAGGTCACACCCTGAGTGTCTGTGGGCTGTATATCCCTGGATCAGCAACTCTGACTCTACCAGCCTGACGACAGAACAACAGCCCCACCCTGGCTTCCACCAGCCGTGGTTATTACTTGCAGGGTGACCCCAACACGCTCCCAGTCTCAAATTTCCCCAAAAACATGTATTCGGAAGTGTGCAGACCACTTGGAGAAATAATATCGTTTGTTTACTCCTATAAAGAGACAAACACACATTACAGTTTATTAACTTAACTGGAGTAAATAGATCCTTCCCTTCAAACACAGCACTGAGTTAGTTTATAGTAAAAAATATAACAAATTTATTACCAATAAGACATAAGTGATGCCAGGTAAAAGAAATAAAGTGAGAAAGGGTTACAAGCAAATCAAAGTTAAATCATGCATCTAAAAGTCTAAAACTTAATCTAACAAGGTACAGGCTTTGTTCAAGATGGCTTCTTTCACCAATCTGCCTTCTTTCCAGCCATGGCTGACTTTCCCTCAGTTAGGACTTTCCACAGAAGTACAAGATGCTGACATACCTTATTTTCCTATGTGAAAGATTTTTGCCTAAGCAGGTTTCTCACCTATATTCAGTTCCCAGAGACTTCAACCCTTCCTTTCTCAGCTTGCAAGAGCTCTGACCCCTAGTGTCTATCTAGCGATGGATAACTTGGGTGTTCTCTGCCCCTCCCTTTATGGACCAGTAAACCTTTGGAAAGCATCTCTCTTAAAGTTCATTGACCTTGCTTCAAGAGTCTGGATGACCTCATGCTGTTCTTCCCTTCCTGTGGTCTTCCCAGACCCCTGCTGATTTCTATGTAATGGGGCTTCAAGTGTTTTTGGTCACGCAAGAATATTAATGATCAGTGAGTTATTAGTTTTTCATTGACTTATTGCATGACACCTTTTGGATACAGATTATAACCACACTGCATCGGGTACACTCCATTGGTCAGGCCAGCTGAAACTCATTACCTGGTACCACAGGCACTGATTTTTGTTTTTGCCAGTGGGTTCTTTCCACCTTCCTGCCATTTACTGGTGGCTCGTGGGTGCTGAGCACGCCCTATTTTTTTTCTTCGGTGGGTGCTTGAGCCCTGGAGCACCCACAGAGTCAGCAGCTATGCCTGGTACCAGCGAGTCCCTTTCTCTCTGACACTGGGCTGCTTTAGGGTCACACAGTCCAAGGCTTGGAGGCTTTGAATACCTTGAAAGCAGGCATGTGGAATAGCTAGGAAGTCTCATTCAGACCCAGCCAGAACACATACAACATAATGATATCACCCAAATGATGCTCTAGCTAGCTGAGGCTTGGACAAGCACAGGATCAGATGTTTAATTTGCTATTGATTCCAGAAAGAGGTTTTATTTTTTGAACTTGACAGAGAACAGAGGAGTTAAGTTGGACTATGAAGGAGAAGCAGAATCTAGAGTGGGGGAACCTGAATAGTTAAGGAACGTAAAAAGTCACAGGGGAGCACTAGCTAGGGTTAAGAAAAGCAAAGAAGAAAGTGTGATGAACTAAGTAGCCTACAATTCTTTTGTAATATTTTTATGAGATGTTAGTGCTGCTGTAAGAAACGCTGGAGACACCTGTCCTCTGTTTATGCTCAGAACAGACAGCAACAATGCAGGTTTCTCCACCTGTCCCCACCAATGAGCCATAATCCTGAGTTGGAGGGATTGGGTAAGAGGGGGAATTTAGTATCCAGGGCCTGTTCAGCCCTTGGTCTCTCTGCTGAGACTGTCAATGAAGGGCAGCAATTAATGCCAGCTGTGGTGGTTGGGCCTGAGCTAGAAAATTCAGATCTGGATCCAAGCTCTGGGCATGTTTGAGTTTGGGGCTTTGACTCAAGTATATCCCTACAAACGAAAAACTAACTGAGTGTTGGCCCTGGCAAGCTTCCACACAGCTCCTGTGTCAGTGTGCCACAGCCCTGACCTGGAGGAACCTGATGGATCATGAACCCAAGAAAGTAAAATCAAATAAAAGTCTATTTCATATCACGTTAACGTCAGTATATCCGCTGATTTGGGTTTCGAGTGACTCACGTTTGTGAGATGTGTGGGCAGCGCTTCTCAGCTGACTTTCTCTTTGCTATGGTGACACTTCTTTCCATGTGACACTTCGGAAGTCTCTAAGGATGCCACATCCCTGACACCAACAGCCAAGAAAAGGGTATAAGAGCTGCTACAGTAGCTCTGCGTCACTCAGGGTTCCCCTAATGCTGGGGTTAAGCCTTCCATAGCCACGTAAACTGGTTTCAGAGCAGCTCTGCACCAGCAGTGCAGCACAAAGCTGCCTTTGTGCTGTGGAGAACATAGCTTTTCTGGCCCTACAGAAACTACACCTGATCTTGCTCCCAATTAAGTGAGTGCAAGTTATGCTCTTTCCCTCAATGAGGGCAGGATTAAGCCCTAAAGCCTTTGCAAAATTACCTGCTGCTATTTGACTGAGCCCAGACATCTGCCAATTTGGAAAGTGAGAAACTCTTCTCACCAGGAACATTTTTAATTACAATTGGCATTTTGGATCTTCTTGCTAATTAAATTTTTAAAAGGAACATATGTGTGACCCTACAAATACAGGAACCTGTTATGCAAGAATCTGAAGTAATTTCCATTCTGCTTTAAATCAGGTCTAGCAATGAGAAAATGAATGTTATGGCGAGTGTGCTAAGGCGAGGGAGGGTTCCCTTTTGCACCAGCACAGGAGGCTGGCACGGGGGGTGGGAGTTTTATGCTGTGCCCTGTGCCAGGCAAATTCTTTCCATCACTGCTGCAGAGAGTTGGGCAAATTGGAAAAATCACAGAGGGGGGCCCATGACTGTATTTAAAAGGAAAGGGAGTAATTCCATTGCTGTAATAAACTAGTGAGTGGAAAAGCTCTGCCAGACTCTTTCAGCACTATTTCAGATAATCTCCTGCTTCCCACGTCTCCAGCCTTAACAGCTGTAAGAAAACGGGGCTCCAAACACAGGATTTATGGGACAAAATTATACTTTGGCACATGGGAGAATCCTGGATGTGGACATGCTGGTCAGGAAATGGGATGATGATTTATAATACATGGACAGCACTGTTATGGCCCTGCATAAAACATACCAGTCACCGGTGTCATGTCAGCCAGGCCTCCTAACTCACGGGGAACGCATTACCAATAGCTCTGAGCACAAAGTAAAGTGCTCCTACTCATCCCTAGGGATGCATGAACCCTGAAGCCTACTGCTGACAATTTCAATGGCGACCTTGTTAGCTGTTGCACTGCTGATCAGAGCAGAGGCACAAGGAGGAACCTGATGATGAAAAGCGGTGCACTAGGCTGCAAGCCGTGGTGCGGGGGGGGGGAGGGGGGCGAGGCTTGGAGAACATCCCCACCCCCACGTATCCTCTTCCACCCTGGCTACCCCACGCAGCCATTTGCTGTGTCACGGCACGTTGGTAACGCGACGTGGGATCCGTTGCACGGTCAGATGCTACCGAGGAGCGGGGGTGGGTTCTGAGGCTCCCGATAAGCGACATCCCTTGAACTGCAGAGCCTGGGGTGGGCCCCGCTCCTGGGGTCAGGGGGGTTGCCCCCCACGGGCAGTGCGCCGCCCCCGCTGCTGCTGATGGTCTCTCCCCCACGCCCCGAGGCCTGTCGGAGCGCGGCGGCGACAGCCGGAAGTGCAGGGACGAGGGGAGCAGAGTGACCGGAAGTTCAGGGGAAGGCGGCGCTAGTGACCGGAAGTGCAGCTCCGGGGGGCAGGTTCGAGTGTTACGCCGCGGGCGAACGGAACGGTTGTAGCGGAAGCGCGCCGCAGGGGGCAGGGAGAGGGGGGGGCACAGGGGTCGCCGGAAGCGGAAGTAGCCCGGGCGGGAGAACGGACGGGGCAGGATTCCGAAGGGGTTTCTGAGGCAGACTCGGGGGCGGCAGCCGGTGAGATGCGGGTGGCGGGTCCCGTCGCTCCAGCCCGGGCCCGCTGGGTATCGCCGTGAAGCGGGGTGTCTGCCCGGGGGCGGCGGCCTTGGGAGGCGGTGCCAAGCGGCCGGCCCGGCCCAGTGACCTTGAGGCGATGGGCGGCGAGGCCCCGCCCCGCCCTGCCCCAGAGGCCCGTGGAAAGCGGCCGGGAGAAGGCTGGGGGTGGGGCTGAGGGGAAGGAGGAGCGGCCTGTCCTAGGCCCCCCAGGCGGTGCCGTGACCTGCGTGCGGGGCGGGCTCCCAGCGCTGCCCGAGAGGAGCCGGGGTTCGGGGCGGAGTTCCTGGCGAACCCGGGCTCGGGGGCTCGCGGCCCCTTTATCCGCGCTAAGTCGGGGCGGGGGGGAGGAGGGAGATCCGTGCCCCACCTAGCGAGTTCGTGGGTCTCATTTCTGATAGACACGTGACCACACCCACCGGCGCTGACACGAAATCACCGCGGCCAAGGGGGCCATGGAGCGCGAGCTCTTCTCCCACCCCCGGGAGCCGCCCATGGGGGGCCTGGTGGCGGCGCACGGCAAGGGAGCCCTTTGCGGCCGCTGCCAATGGTGCATCGGTTCTTGAGGGAGGTGATGGCTGGGGGCTGTAGAAAACCACCCATCAGCGCTGATCTAGGTATACATGGCTCAGCTTCACTAGAGGGGGCTTGACCAGATGACCTCTAGGGGTCCTGTCCAAGCCTGTGTTTCTATGGTTCTATCCCAGAAGACTAAAGGGGCAGCGTGAAACTGACTCCATGACTTTTTACTCTACAGAAACAACCTGCCACCAATCACTTTTGAGGCTGGAATCTTGTTCTTTGCTGCCAGGGGTCGGAGCACGGGGGCTTGTCCCACTCCGCCCGCCTGGTACTCCAGCCAAAGAGTGGTGTTGGGGTGCCGGGGCTTGCTCCACTCCGCCCACCTGGTGCTCCTGCCGGGGCAAGCCCCCATACCACGGCTGGAGCGCCGGTGCAGCAGATGGAGTGGGACAAGCCCCCGCGCCCTGGTTGGAGCACCAGGCGGGTGGAGTGGGGCAAGCCCCTGCATCCCGACCCCAGTCCAAGGCTGGAGCGCCAGGCAGAGTGGGTAGGGCCTGGGAGCGCCCATTTTTCTGGGGCCCAGGTTGGCCCAGTGGCTAATCTGCTACTGGGAGGAGAGCGAGCAGGCGCCTAGCGGCGGTAGAAAACTTAAAAAAAGGTAGGCCCACCGCCCCGGGGGAGCTGGCCCCTGCATGTGGCAGTGGGATCTGGAAGGGAGCCAGGAGCCATGCACGCTTGAGAGCAGCATCTCCTGCCGGAGCTGGGTGAGTGCCTGGGGAGCCCCTGGCCAGAGGGTCCATCAATCGCCCACCGCAAGGCCAGCTGCAGGGGGTGGAGGGAGGCGGGCCCTCCCAGCCCCCCCATAATTGCCCACTCACCTGAAGTTGGGGCCCACTCAAATATCCCATGCTGGCTACACCACTGGCTCAGGGGAGGGGTGGGGGAAGAGGTGGTGTGGGGCCTTGGGGGAAGGGATGGAGTGGGGGCTCAGCAGGGGGCTTGGGGGGTCCTTGGGTTGCTAAAGTTTGAGAACTGCTGAGACTATGGGGTAATTAATGGTCATCTTCCAGGTGTGTTCTGCTGGGAGTTTGTTCCTTGAGCTTTAAAAAAAATAACACTATGAACACTTAACATACAGAAATGATTGGCTATTGTGAAATAAAATAAAAAGTAATTGAAACTTGAAATAATGAGTTAATTACTTAGAAAGTTTGTCCTAATGTGGCAACACTCATGTTTTAAATAGATTAATAGTAATTATCAAGTATTTAAATTTTCTTATACAACTTCAGTGTTTCTGTATATTGATAGTTTGTATATGGATAGATGGGATGGGAAGGGTTCCTACCAATATTACAATTAGTAATTGAGTTGGTGAATTGGCAGATTTTGGAATTTTTATCTGAGATACTTGAGTCTGGATATTGTAACTTTACGGGATTGCTAAAAAGGGAGATTAGAAGAAGTTCTTAAAACAGTGTATCAATGAATTGTTGAGTATTATAAGGACTTTCAATTATAAATTTTCATAAGAGAAAACTGACTCAGTAAATAACTTAGGGACTCTTAAATTGAGGGTTAAATCTAGACTCTCGCACTTGTTACCAGCAATAGAAAAGGCTGCACTTGTGCAGTTTGCTATTAGACATTTAACTTTATCATTCCAATATATATCTGAATATTAATCAAAATTTGGATGGCAAGTAGAAATAGGAGGCTCCCTGTAACCCAGACTTAGGTGGGGCTTTGGACACACCCCTCTCATCAGTCTCTCCCATTTACTAGCATAGGCAGCTCTCTCCCCGGCCTTTCTCTCCCCATTTATTGTAAAGGGAGCAAAGGCGCCTAATCCAGGATTTGTGGATTTCAGTTATTTTCTTCATGCCTCAAAGGTAGGCATTGCAATGCTTAAGACCCTTTGTTTGTCTGGGCCCTAGGCACTTAGGGGCCTTTGTCTCACTGAAAACCAATAGAACTGAGAAACAGAAGTCCCAGAAGCCCTTATGAAAATTTTATCCCAGATCTGGGGCTGGCTTGGTATGTTGGTGGGATCTCTGAAACCCTGACCTGAGGTTTAATAGACTTGACACCTGTTACACTTGGAATGAGGTTTAAAAAAACAATCCAAGTAATTAATGAAACTGATGAGTAAACTGAGGATGAAATTATCCTCTTCCCTCTTTTTCACAGTTACTGTGGGTAAATTCATCAGACTGCTTCTGTTAGTTTTAAAAATAAACCTTGATTAGACAAATGCACCAGCTTCAAACATCTGTCTCCCTCAATCTCAAAAAGAACTTATCGCCCCTATAAACTTTCTTGTAGTAGGTAGATCTTTCTGAAAACTACTGCACTGGCTATATTTGAAGAACATTTTAATTAAGTAAAATTATTGATATTTTTGTGGGTAGTTTTGAGCCCAGACAAGTTCTTATTGACATCAATATTTGTGTGGGTTTTCTTTTTTTTGCCATTGACTGTAGTATGAATGTGTGTGCCTATATTGGCTGGCTTCTGCATAGAAAGAACATAAGGCTTCGTTAACAGGAAAAGAAAAGAAATCTTCCTTTAGCTCAAATTGTAGAGATGTTGGTTTTGGGGCTCCAGGACTAAGCACCCTGATATTAGCATCTCTTGAGTGGTACAATAGAGGACCTTATCTTATGATGAGTATCTCTGAAGGATCGCAGGAGAGATTGTGCTTTTGTGACAACTACCTGCATGCTGAGGCTTCACAGTTGTCAGGATTTATTTTGCAACACAAATAAACAGGCTATATGCAAGCTTTCCTTATAGTTATCCCTTTTGCCTTAGGAGCAAGCTTGTTGTTTTAGGTATAGTATATTTTTAAAGATGTTTGTAGGATAGAGTAATTGAATGATTTTCTCCAACTCCGTAAGTCCGAAGACAAGGCTCTTATTCCTAATTCCTTGCTTAGTGTCCTATCCACTGGTCCATGCTAAGGGTGTGGAGTCGGGTCGGGGGGGATCTGTATGTTCCATTCCTCCTGTGTCGCTTATAATACAAGTCAAGCTGTTATGGTCTACTAATTACCGTGCTTTCTGTTAGTACTGTGTATGCATGAAAGGAGTAGAAATATCTTTCTACTGTTTTTTATGGCTGCTTTTGTATTGCTGTGCGTGTCTGATTTATCACTGTTTTGCCATGGGTTTATTTCTGTAGTCTCTTCTACAAGCAAAATGGCAGAGCTCAAATTTCACTAATATGTGTGTGTCACACTGGATAAGGCGATTTCTTTTCTTTACAGAGCCTTAAAATGGGGAATACAAGCAGTGAGCGAGGTGGTATGGAGCGTCATGGGGGCCATAAGACGCCCCGAAGAGACAATTCTGGTGGAGCCATTAGTACAAAAGAAGGTGATAGACCAAAAATCTTGATGGATAGTCCTGAAGATGCAGACTTGTTCCATTCTGAGGAAATAAAGGTATCATAAGTTATGGCGGCTCCTTCCGTCATAACCCGACACTGGCATCTTGTAGCTTAGACATTCTATCAAGCTGTATTTTTGGAAGTGATATTAGTGATATTTTAGCCAATTTTCTGTATAAACTCCGTTTTAGAAACTTGAAGCATTGCTGACTTTCTCTCTTTTTTTAAGGGAAGAAAACCTTATTTCTTCTTCTAACCTTTTAGCAGATTTCTGTGAATGAAATACTATGTTTTTAACAAAAATTGTAGGAAAAATAATAAGTAATTGGCTCTAAGCCCTCGCCCAATGTTGTATATTAATACACCACTTTCCTTTGCCATATCTTTTAAGCTCCTTTTATGCTTTTTTAATCACCATACTCAGTAACATTCCAGATGATGATTCTTTCCATTTTAAAAGTTCTGTCAGAGTTCCCTATTTAGTATTAATTTCTAATAGTCCTAATTTTGGTCTGTCCCCATTGTTGGGTGGAATAAGAATGTTTAGCCCACGGTCTTCCAACTTAATTCATCATATGTTGCGTTAAGCTGTACCCTGCAGACAGCAATAACCTTCCTGTGGTCCAGTTGCAAGTTCTCTATGGAAGGCATTTTGCAGGGTCTAACAAATGCCTTATACAAGAAATTCCTTTTTAATTATTTTTTACCCCTCAGTTTAAATATATGCAGCTACTTTGTGTGCTTCTCCCCCTCAATGATAGTTACTTCTCTGGTTTAATTGTTTTGCATTCTGTTTTAATATCATCTGCCAATTTGGAAGGCTACTAATCTTTCAATTTATGGGTTATTTAAAAATATTTACAAGCTGGCTTGCAAACTGTTGAGATACCAACTTCTGTCTCTGATATAACAGTGGCTACCTGCATTTGTTTCCAATTTATGGGAATGTTGAAGAACACACATAGGGTTGAGGATACCTTTAGTCAAATGTTACCTTTCTCTAAGCTTACCTCTCCTTTCACAGGGCAAAGGAGCCAACGTAGAACTTCTGTTGAGTAAAGTTTTGTGCTTCTAGGCTCCACGAGAGAGAGAGGAATTTCTAGCTTGGCAGCAAGATCTGGAAGTGAGTGAAAAAGTCCCTGTTCAAAATCGGCCAACAGTCTTTCGCTGGACTGCGGGAGGGAAAGAGGTTTATCTGTCAGGTTCCTTCAACAATTGGAGTAAACTTCCTCTTACAAGAAGGTAACAAACTTGTTACATTGCATCACTGGCATTCTATCTAAAGTTGGGTCATGTTATTGTTACACTTAGATTATTACATACCTCTGTTAGCTTTGAGAGCTCTTAAGAGGAGAAATCTTAATGTATCATGCTAACTGTCAGTATTTGAATGGTGGGACACTCTGACTGCCGGAGGTGAAAATTGTCCCATGGAAATAGTTATTTGCTTGGCACTGTGGAAAAGACACACCACAGTCCCTGCCATGCAGGGTTTACAGTCTAAAGGTAGATGTAGAAGATGGGACACACTGGGAAATCCACAAGGGTTTTTAGCTATATTGCCCCAAAGTGTTTTTTAGGGACTTTAATAAAGAGGGTGATGGCTTGGTGGGTTTGAGAAGGGCATTCCATGCATAAGCAGCGTGGGAGAAATTATGGAGACAGGAGTAGGGAAAAGGGGACCAATGGAGCATCAATACTAGGATAATTTTCAGACTGGACAGATTGAGTGGGGAACGTAGTGGGAAGCAAGGCCAAAGACCCATGCCAGGATGGAATTATAAGGGGCTTTGGAGGGGCAAACGAGAAGCTTAAACATGGTGCAGTGCTTCAAGGGGAGGCAGTGGAAGGATTCAAAGAACTGGATGCCAGGGTCAGATCAATAGGTGAGGGAGGTAGTTTTGGCATGGTGGTCTGTAGAGTTTGTCTAGTCTCAGATTCCTCGTCTGACAACTTAGACCTCTCCTAGCAAAAGTACAAAGAAATAATAACCGGGCGTGGGGGAGAAAAGTAGGTTTGTCTCCTTCAGATGTAATGTTTAGAAAAGAGACATCTGTCCCCCTTTAATTTGCAGTTGGCAGTCACTATAGTGAATCAAGTAAACTCTCTTACAAAGTCCCTTTCAAATAGACACACATTCCAAACTCAAACAGCAAAAACTGCCTCTCTGGACACTTTCATCTGCAGACTTTGCCCCCATCCCTGGGAAGAAGTGAGGAATGGAGGACTGTTAGTGTTGCATGACTTCTCTCTGAGCTACTGCGAAGACCTCAAAACAGGCAGGAAGCTCGTAGCACAGGAATGGCAATCTGCTCAAACTGCCTCTACTCAGCAGTTTTTCTGGCAGTTGCTTTCATTTTCGCAGTTCTTGTTCGTTTGCCGGCGAGATTTGTGATGGAAGGTACTGAAAGCAAGTTCACTCCAATATATCCTTATCTTGTATGTGACGCTCTGGCTGATGGGCCAAAACTAGTGTGCTGTCACGTTGTATTGAGTAACAAAGATGCAAGAAGAATGCTTTTCAAAAAACACAACTTTAACCCTTTGACACCGGGAGCCTGGATTTTCTGGTGATCAGTGTTAATGTAAAACAAGTTGTGCGTATGAAGAGATGGGACTCGGCTGTTACTGAGGAGGTACTCATTAGCTTTAGCTTGTTGCGGTACATTTAGATTATTGCATTGGATTGCCTCACATGCTGTCTTAAAAGGGTCATTAGCTTCAGGAATTTTCTGAAAGATTCCGTTTGAGATCTTTGCATTCTTTATCTTATAATAATTGTAGCGAGTCTGTAGATGGACAGATTTTTCAGAATAAAAAGTTAATTGTTCGTGTATTTTTCTGAAATCACAGCCACAATAACTTTGTAGCAATCCTGGATCTTCCAGAAGGAGAGCACCAGTACAAGTTTTATGTGGATGGTCAGTGGACGCATGATCCTTCGGAGGTAACATTTTTATGTGATCCTGCGGGTTTACAAGATGATTCATGCACATGAATGGGAGAAATGAGTTGGCTTCCACGCTAACCTAAAGGAAAGGGCCTTTGCTAACACTAGCAATTGGTTGTTTGATCGGGTGAAATGTTCTCTGCCCCAGCCGGCCTAGGTAACTGAGCCAATCTGAGGCTGTCTGTTAAATAACCAGAGACTAAACAAGAAGTAGGCGATGAGGACTGTGGGACATTGGTTTTTCAAGTCTGTAGAATATTATTAACCCTGCATACCTTCTGAATTGTGACTTTTTGCCTCTGTTTCTTCCTAGCCAGTAGTAACCAGCCAGCTTGGTACGGTTAACAACATCATTCAGGTGAAGAAAACTGACTTTGAAGTATTTGATGCTTTAATGGTGGACTCCCAAAAATGCTCAGATATGTCTGGTATGAATCCATTTGTAAACTTATACCACGTGCTTGAAGTTACGTAAATACCCTCTACATTTAATTCCTGGTCTTGAGTTAAATCCCCAAAGTAGAAGAATCTCACTTTTTATACCCAAACTGTTGGGGATATGTGTAGGGATCATGAAATGTAAAAGGAGAGAAGCCGGAATGAGTGAGGAGATTGTAGCAGAGTACAGGTCACTGATCAAACCCCATCTAGATCAGTAGTAAGTGGTTGCCATTTGAATGCGTGACATGAAATGGTGATTTCAGATTTCCCTGGTGAATCAGTAGCTACCTCAAAATTGATACTGAGGTTGACCGCCTTGACGGCAGCTTGAAGGTCATGGAGACTGACCTGCCTCTGATCCCTTTTTTCAGGATTGTTGTGTACTTGTGGGGAATGCCATGGCAGCGTTCTGGGTACCTGGAGGCTTCTATTTGCGAACTTGGCCTCTTTCGTATACACGAAATAATTTCAGTAATATTTTGTCACCAAGAAGGGGATTTATTCCACTGTCTGTTAGGACTGCCAAAAACTAGCATAAAAGCAAATAATCTGTGGTAGCACTTAGTACTGAATGTGTGCTGCAGAAATACTGGGCAAGGAAATCCCCCCCCCCCCCCCCCAAAAAAAAAAAAAAAGCTTCAGGACCAACCTTTGAAGTTCTGACTGCTGACTCTACCCAGCTGGTCTCCAGTAGGCAGACTCTGGAGTCTTTAAAATCATCTCTTGGGCTTTTTGCTACAGATCTTTGTGCTTGAACTTCACAAAACTTCCCAAATTCTGAAATGTGGGTTCCCTTTGCGTTCTGTCAGCTAGTAGTGTTCCCATATTTGTGTGCTGTTGGAGTAATATCTTGCTGATGAGCAGACCAGTGTCAAGATTAACCCTGTGTTATGAACAGGAACTAATTTTTGAAATGATGTGACAGAACTTCCTGCTGTGCTGTGTAGCTGCAGCTTGCAAGTGCCCTGGGTGATGGTTGTATTTTTTAGTTTGTTTCTGGCCCAGCAGGAAATGTCTCCCAGGAAACCAAAGACTTCACCTAGGGTGTACAGGAAGTGTGGCATCTCTCTAATTCCTGGAGGATTTACTTTATAGCGCAATTAGCTTCTGTCATACACATGTTTCTGAATGTGAAATTACTACTGCAGCTTAATGTAGCTGAAGAGTTTATCTTCTTTAAGGTTAAATATTTTAACATCTCCCTAACAGAGCTATCAAGTTCACCCCCAGGACCCTACCACCAGGATCCCTATGTTTCTAAGCCAGAGGAACGCTTCAAGACTCCACCTATTCTTCCACCACACCTGCTGCAGGTGATCCTGAATAAGGACACTGGCATTTCTGTGAGTAGGCAACCTTTTTCTTTGGGTCAGGGTCAGGTATTTGAGAGGTTGGACATGCACTGGAGCTGCTTGTAACAATCCCAAACCGTGGAAGCGTCCCCTAACGGGTGAGATCTTTATTGCCCAAGTCCAAACTGATCCAGTTGTAATTATCTTCTAAACTGATCCTTTTTCAAAACTGGAAGAAGAATAGTAATACCGTTTCCCCACCCATAAATCCTAATCTATACACTGCAAAATTATCAGAACTTCTGAGAACCTAGCAAACTTGTAAGAAATGAGAAAAGGCCCATTCCTAGGTGGAGGAAAGGTAACCCCATATATACTCTTGGTCCCACCTTAAGTGATCTTTGATTATATTGGAATTTTGACGGGGAGCCAATACAAAGATTTGTTGAGTGGTTGCCTGTGAAAGACAATATGCCATAATTTAGTTTTTCCACTTTCTGTCTCCTCCTTTTATATGCTTTTCAGTGCGATCCAGCGCTACTTCCTGAGCCCAATCACGTCATGCTGAACCACCTCTATGCACTTTCTATCAAGGTAAGGGAGTCTGACCTTATCACAGCAGTTACATTTAGTTAACCATTACATTGTGCTAACTTATTTTCCATCTTCCCTAGGATGGAGTGATGGTGCTCAGTGCCACTCATCGTTACAAGAAAAAATATGTGACTACATTGCTGTACAAGCCAATATGATTAGACCAGGTATCCTGGGGTGATGAAGTGCCAGAGGAAACAAATTCTTCGTTAAACCAAAACATATGCATGGTCTAAGCTATTGTAAACAGACTCTGATTTCATACGGTTTTAAAGACTTCACATTTGTTTCATATTTGCCTTGTTCTCCCAGTCCCATCTGGAAGTTTTCAGACTTGGCCAGGACCAAATAGACGACTGGTGGTGCTGTCATTTTTTCAGCTCAATAACTATCGCCTGGGATCTACCAGTGAAATGAGGCTGGGAAATATGGGGATAGTGACAGCTCAAATGTCATTCATGAGTGATACAGGCTGTAGAAAATAATATTCTCAGAAGTGCAAGATCCTTGCTGATCGAGTGGCTGTTTTGATCATAAAGCTCAAACATTCAATTATGTTACCACTGAGCTCCACAAAGAGCCCATTCCCTGGCTCGACTACATGTGAAAAATGGCATTCTTTCTGTTGCAGCTTTTCTGGGCGAAGCCAGAGATGCTGCCACTACCACACTCACTGTTTCTTGTTTTTGTTTGGAAAACGTACTCAACCCGTCTACTGATTAAACAATGTGACGGATGCTCCAGCATTGTTTCTCTTATGAGAACTCCGAAATAACTTTTCCCCAGTGGAATTGCTGATCAAGACAATTGTTCTTTATTGCTGGGTTTTGTGTAGACCATATAATGCACCCTGCAATAATCTGTTCTTGTAACAGATTTGTAATTCTCTTGCCGATAAGGACTGATTTAAACTGGGCTGGGTTCCTATAAGGAAATTGACCAATTTAGCATAAGGGCTTTAATTCTTCAGTATCCGCTTTTATCAAATTGATGGTTAGGTGACTCCCAAGTTACTTTAAAAACTGTCTAGTAAATGAGATATTGAGGGGAAAACTCATCTGCTGATGCGGCCCCTGTGAAGTGGCACTGCACCCACTTATGTCAAGGGCTGGATTGGCCCTGAATCTATATTTGCATTTGACTCTCCCAACTTAGGTTCGTGTGGTCTCTGCAGCAAGGACTCCCAACAGTTTCTATCACTTCCTGCTTTATTTATATTTATGTAAACGGATGTCGTTCTCACAGAAGGTGCCAGGTTGCCTTTCTTAGAGACTGATGATCTATTTGATCCCAAAACGAATGCAGTAGGGGCAACGCAAAATTCCCTGCCAATGTGCCTCAGGCCTGACTTGGAGGGACCAACTTGGGGAATGCGTAGTGCCTGTCCATTTCCTGGGCACCTCTGAGTGCCAATAAGAATGATGAGAGTGACCTCAGTCCATGACCTACTACACAGGGGTACATATTACAAAAACCACCAGGTAGCTAATCAGATGGTGACTTTGGTGACCACGATTAGATGTGATACAGTCAACGATAAGACTCCTTTTGAGTTTTCTGAACTGTTCAATTGTATTGTTACAATATTTTGAGTAGTTCAGGGTACATTGCTATTGGGTTTTCTTTGAAAATGTGGAATTCCTGTCACTGTCTGACCTCTTCAGAAACAAGTTAAAATATAAAGCATTTTAAGGAAAAATGGATAATGTGTTTTTTGTTAGCCCCACTGCCCACGACCATACGGGGTTGGCTGGCGGCATAATGCTTGGCTAGTTGTGCAGTTTCTCTCCCTGGTTAAAGTGGTAGCTACTTTTCTTTTATAAAACCCAGTTTCGAGACACATCCTCTCATCGCACACTGGTACAGAATAATACACTTTAAGAGGGGTGGAGGCTCTTAATGACCTTTGGCAATTGGAAAACCCAAGGATTTCACTGCTGGAAAACTGACTGCTCTCCACCCGTTTTTGGTTTGGTTTCCTTTTGTTTAAGGCTGTCACAGTTCAATCTCCATTGGTTGACGTCTGTGATGCTGGGTATACTTGACTGCTCGGAAAGGTCGGTTTTCAGTTTGTTACGGTTCATGACAACTGTGAGGCATGATGAGAGTGAATGTCTGTACCTGGCACAGCCTGCACATAAATATTTGTGAACAGGGGCCAACAGGAAGTCTGGGCACGGGGTGGGCTCTGAACAGCAAGAAGAAAGCATTAAGTGCCCCAGAACTCCGTATTACCAGCTCCAGCAGTGCAGATTAGCTCAGCTGGAATCCCGGCCACAGTGGTGCCTCAAAGTATATCCATTGCTTTCACAGCATCTGCCCACAGCAGGGCCATGAAAGGCTGCCTCAAAAGTAAGGAAATTCCCACACCAAAAACTTGATGCTCATGTTGTAAAGACAGCATTAACTTACATTAACGCACTCATGTTTTCTAAACAAAAAATAGTACTTTGTCATTTGAAACACCTAAATCCCTTAGTGTGGAAATACTAAATTATTAGGGCTGTTGATTAATTACAGTTAACTTAATAGTTAAAATTAAGTGTGCTGTTACACAATAGAATACCCATTGAAATTTATTAAATATTTTGAATGTTTTTCTACATTTTTAAATACACTGATTTCACGTCCAACACAGATTACAAAGTTTGCAGTGCTCACTTTATATTATTTTTATTAAAAATATTTGCGCTGTAAAAATGATAAAAGAAATAGTATTTTTCAATTTACCTTATACAAGTACCATAGTGCAATCTTTTAATGGTAAAAGCACAACTTACAAATGTAGATTGTTCATTTATTACATAACTGCACTCAAAACCAAAACAATGTAAAACTTTAGAGCCTACAAGCCCACTCGGTCCTACTTATACAGCCAATTACTAAGAGAAACAAGTTTGTTTACATTTATGGGAGATAATGATGCTTGCTTCTTATTTACAATATATCACCTGAAAGTGAGAACAGGCATTTGCATAGCCCTTTTGTAGCCAGCATTGCAAGGTATTTACAGGCCAGACATGCACCTTCATGTTTCGACCTCCATTCCAGAGGACATGCTTCCATGCTGATGACGCTTGTTAATATGTTTATTAAATTTGTGACTGAACTCCTTGGGGCAAATTGGATGTCCCCTGCTCTGTTTTATGCGCATTCTGCCATATATTTCATATTATAGCAGTCTCAGATGATGACCCAGCACACATTCATTTTACATCCCAAGAAGTGGGCTGTAGCCCACGAAAGCTTATGCTCTAATAAATTTGTTAGTCTCTAAGGTGCCACAAGTCCTCCTGTTCTTTTGGGGGATACAGACTAACACGGCTGCTACTCTGAAACCGTTCATTTTAAGAACACTTTCACTACAGATTTGACAAAATGCAAAGAAAGTACCAACGTGAGATTTCTAAAGATAGCTTCAGCACTTGACCGAAGATTTAAGAACCGGAAGTGCCTTCCAAAATCTGAGAGGGACAAGGTAGGGAATATGCTTTCAGAAGTCTTAAAAGAGCAACATTGATGTGGAAACTACGGAACCTGAACCACCAAAAAGAAAATCAGACTTCTGCTGGTGGCATCTGACTCAGATGATGAAAATAAACATGCATCAGTCTGCACTGCTTTGGATCATTAGCGAGCAGAACCTGTCGTGGCCATGGGTGCATGTTCTCTAGAATGGTGGTTGAAGCATGAAGGTGCACATGAATCTTTAGTGTATCTGGTACATAAATATCTTGTGACATCGGCTACAACAGTCCCATGCAAACGGCTGTTCTCTTTCAGGTGATGGAAACAAGAAGTGGGCAGTATTATCTCCTGCACATGTAAACAAACTTGTTCGTCTGAGCTATTGGCTGAACAAGAAGTAGGACTGAGTGGACTTGGAAGTTTTACATTGTTTTGTTTTTGAGTGCAGGTTTTGTTTAATTCTACAGTTGTAAACTGAACTTTCAGGATAGAGATTGCACTATACTACTTGCAATGGGGGAATTGAAAAACAAAAGAAATAGTATTTTTTACAGGACAAATATCTGTAATCATGCAATTAATTTTTTTAATTGCACCATTAATTGCAAATTTTTTTAACGCGCTTGACAGCCCTAACACTTGGCCACCATTTCCCATTTTACTGTTGACTATAAGCCACTGGGCCTCACTCTTACACAGAACCCTCTAGTTATTTATTTAAATGACCACCAGGGACATCGCCATGGCTTGGCAATGCAACAGTTTGCCAATGTTTAGGGTACTGTAAAAAAGCTATACTGTAGCAAGTACTGTGATGAAACTAATCATAAATATTAGCTAATAGAGTATACTGACATTGAAGCTGCAGAAGGTCAGTTACATGCTCTAAAGTTTGGCAATAGCTAACAAATGTGGTAATTAATGTGAGAGTAATCATCTGGCTTAGGACATATGTACCAAATGAATTAGCCAAATAGCATACTAATTGACACTAGGATGTTGAAGGGGATGGACTAGTTAGTGGGAGAGCCAATCAGAGTTGGTTTTAAATCAAAGAAAAACTGTATTAGGAGATTTCTAGCAGTGATTAGGCTCAAATAGTTTTGTGCAAGCAGAGAACGTGATACCTAGATGCATGTTTTGAATAAATGAGGGTTAATTCATACTAGAATAAAAAGGAATCCTTGAGGTGACCCAACAGACTTTTTCTGTCACAAAACAGTAAAATAAATTGTACATGAGTGAGGAAATGGGACACGAAGGAAGAGCTGTGAGCGATGGCATAAGTCAGTAACTTGAGCTAAGCTTCATGTATTTTCCAATTATGTCCACACCTGGAGAACTTATTTCAGAACTTTCCAGCAGCAGTGCAGTTAGGCATGCAGAGGAAGATGAGCACAAATATTTTTTTTAAGATGGCAGCTGTCAGTCAATAAGTAACATGATGCTGCAGCCGCCTTTATATTGGGTTGCAGGCTGGCCCACCATTGGGCTGCAAAGCTTTTCTTGCTGGGCTCCAGAAAATCAGCACACCCGGAGAGGTGCTGCCTCATAAAACTTTTCCCCACAGGGGTTGCCAAATAGAAAAAGCCTCGTGCTGTGTTGGGAACGCTCTCTATTCAGAGGTAAAGCTCATCTTTGAGGCCCTACAGGGCAGGGCTCACACTGCTGTGGAAGACAGGGAAGTGTTTGAGCTCATTGTGCCCATGGCTGAACTTTGCATCTGTGGTTGGAGGAGGACCACTGTCCATGAAAGTGCCCTGGGCAGCAAGGGTAGAGTGGAAGAATGTGACAGTGGTTCCAAGAGTTGGTCCCGCACCCCCACAGTGCACAAAGCCTCTGCCTTATGGCCCATGGCATCCACTAGCAGCCCTGCATGGCATGCTGCACTCCCAAACACACATACACAGGTTACAGAAAATCAATACCCCTGATGATGAAATCTCTGTTCTTGAGGCCCCACTGCTCTGGGGGCCCTGCTCCAGTGGTAGGGACTGGCTGCTCCAAGGTCCCCGGGGTTGGCCCTGGGACTGATGCTTGGGCAGTCCCCAGGGTTGCTGCTCCAGCCACGCTGGCTGCTAGGGCCACCCGAGCAGCAGTAGGTGCAGCTGGATCCAGGGCTGCTCCAGCAGCGGCCGGTGCAGCTAGCCACAGGGCACCCAAGCAGCTGTGGGCATTATGGAGGTCACAGAACCCACAACCTCAAACAGACTCACTGCCCTAGTTACAGTGGCTTAGCTGTGTTTTGAGGGAGCTCGGAAAGGAGGGAATCTGGACCACTGCTAAAGCCACAGTGGGCACTAAACAAACATACAGTATCTGGGTGACCATTTTTTTTGGTGCTTGGCCAGACATCCGTTCTTAGTAAATTATCCCTGTCAAAAACAAAGCCAGCCGTGCGCAAGAGCTGGCTGAAATTTTTGCAGCACACCCCGTTTATGAAATGGCCTCATCTCAAAACCCAGACCTGGGTTTAGTGTAGTTTTTATGACAGTGGTTCGTCATGGTTAGTGGCCTCACACTCTTTCTAGCTGTGAATGGTTGGGGAGGGGTTACATAGTAACTTTGGGATGTTGAAAAAAAAGGTGTGGCAAAAGAAACTTTCAACGGGCCAAACAGCTCGGTGTGTGATGAAACTGATGGTTTTAGTTGCAAGATTCAGTCGCAATCCAGCTCAAATGCGTTCTCGTTCTTAGTCACGCGTCCTGGGTAGTAGCTGTTGAACTAGTGTCACAAAGTGGCTTCTTGCACCTGCATTGACTTGTATGCCGCAACTGGAGCTGGCCAGGTGTAGTTACTAGAATAGCAGCCTCAGCTCCTTTCTATGCCTCATAATTAAATAGACCATCAGCCCCTTCTTTACATGTGGGCCTAGCCTCGCCCCAGCTTTACACCTGCAGAAAGATTGTTTAATAACTTCTCACCTTTCTCCAACAAATGATATGAAGTAATTTGGGAGAAAAGTTAATGGTCATCACTTTGTTACACATCACGGCTCCACTTTCTTGGGCTGAAGCAGAATTAATCTCTGCTCCAGCTGCTCGAGCAGTAAAGTGGGGGTCTCCCTCTGGTGCAAAAGGCTAAGCCCCAGTCCGTGTCTCCCCCCACTACACAACTGTAATAGGGCAGTAGTACACCTCCACCTCAGCCACGCCACGATCACATTTCCTCAGCCACAGCTGATAGCAGGTGTCAATAGTAATACCCAGGGCCATAGTCCAATACCACTCTTGGGGCAGTGGATGTTTCTATACAACACACATTCTCTGTCCTGAAGTCATGCACTTTTTTCTTGGTGACATGCTAGATTGTCAGTTTTGACCTTTCCGTGAAACAGCTCTGGGCCATGTGCCACAGGGCGACAGTATGTTGAAATGGAGCCAGCCCTATTGTCACTGGGTTGGAATCCTGTAAGAAGTGAACAGGAGTCCGATTCAGGGTATTCTGCTCACTTTCTATAACCCAATGAATTAAATCCCTCCAAAAGGAAAAGCTGGGTGCGAAGTGGAATAGTGGAGCTGCTACTTTATATGCCCACTTCGGTTTGTTTCTTGGCTCGTTCTAGGAGGCTACAGTTGTAAGTAGGGGCAGTATTTCTCCTTACCTTTCCTCCATGCGCGTAAACCTTAACAATTTTGCAATAGACACAATGCTTTTTCTCCAGTAAATTTCAGCACAGAAAATATGGGCACGGTGACACTGAGAAGTTGGGCAGTGTTCATGGTAGTCAAAAGGCTTAATAAATATTTTACTTCACCAGTTTCTGAACTATTTTAGTTTTGTTACAATTCTGATCATGCATCATAGGACTGAAACAATGAGTTTTAAATATGTATTATTTGTGCACATTAAAATAGAAATAAAGGAACATTTAACAAGTTAGCATTTCATTAGATACATCAGGTAGTAGGCACAATAGATAAATCAAGCAGTTTGGCTTTATGCAGAACATTGCCATGAAAAATGTTGTGTAGACCAAAGTGTAATAGTAGCTATTAGTAATTCTCCCACACGCCCGCCAAGAAAAATCTTCATAGGGAGGGTGGGGGGTATTTATGTGCACAAAAACAATGAACAGTAGGAGGACAGAAATAAAATAAGTCACCGCAGGCAGCAGAGTGAATATTAAAAACTCTTCCTGGGAAAGAATTCTTCAGACCCTGTAAAAATTGTTTAGTTAAAAATAGTTGTATTTACAATTAAGTCTGATCGAGAGAGTTTTCCCACCAGGTGTAAGTTATTAAGATGTACAGTAACTTGGCAGATTGAGTACAATCTGAATTATATTCGTGTAGGCTTTTAAAAAATTGCAGCTCTCAGGCATTACAGCACCAGAATATTAAGATGGTGGGATGAATAACTGTTTCCCTTCCTCTTAAAACATTGCTGCAATACAGCAGCAGCAGCATTAGACTTGCTGTTGGCAATTAAAGGGGTTTATTCCTAGCTGAAATTTTGTGTCTGGATTATTTGCCAGGAGCCAGATTCTTCTTCCAGATATTCACATGCATCTCTACCACCACCAATGGGTGTGTATCTAAGGGCTCACCACTACTAGTTAAAAATCTGGACAAATCCACCTCTGTTTCAATCCAAGTCAATATGCTTTAATTTTCTGATAGCACATGGGGAAGATGTCTGCTAAAAGCAGAATATTCTGAAGGTGAGCTCTGTGGTAGGCTTACACTCCTATCAATTACGTAGCTCCTGCTAGTGGCTGATCTGTTAGAATGGCTTAGTGGTACCCTATATGGAAGGAAAAGGTCATTTCACCATGCTAGTTAATATAGTTAATTGTTTTATTTGGTTATTGTTCAACAACAAAGTTCAATATTTTCCAGGTGGAGCTTGATCTGTACCTCTGATTCCCTCCCTTGTCAATAAAAAAAGGTAATGAAGAAAAATCCTGTACTTTTAGATACCTAAAACCTCATTAATGCTAACAAGCTTTCGATTGCAATTTAATGTTACAATATTTCTTCATGGGATCTGGGAGGATTAAGCTGAGGCCCCTCCAATGTCTGAAGATGGCTGTCCACAACCACCATTAAAACAAAAAGCTAGTGTTGAAAAATGCACAGTTTACAATAAAAAAGTAGAAACCGATTCAATTCCCTTTTGTTACGAATATAAAGTTTCTTGTAAATATGTACAGTCCTTTGAGCTATTTCTATAGCAGGAAGCATTTCACAAACAAGACACAAGATATACACTTTCAGGACTTGACAAGCCCATTTCTCAGGTCATGAAGATCTTCCATGAGATGCAAAGATTTAAAGACTGATCTCTGTGACCCTTCAAAATACTGAGACCAAGAGACAAATTTCAGCACGTTTCCTGCCAAATCATCTGGTCTAAAATAACCCAACAGACAAGAGAACAGAACACAATATCCATGAAACTCGCCAAAGGGCATTGACAAGGCATTTGGAGGTTTATGGGTGTCTAGGACAGGTTAGCACTGGCTGGCAAGGGACAAGCAGAAGATAAAAGGCTTGGCCAACGAGAAAACTGGATGCAGTTTTGCTCTTTTCCATTTATAGAGAACATGTTTTTTTACTCAGCATGTCACTGAAGCAGACTGAATGGTCAAAACCTGCCTTGAAAATCATTTGCTCTCTGGCTCAGTTACAAGGGATAATGTTCATGGCATTGGAGAATATGAAGCAATAAATGGCTTGAGGTTAGAGGCAAAAGCGAAGGTGAGGTGTTTGGTAACCGCCAAAGCTGTTTATTGCAAGTATCCTCTAGTGCCGTGACTATTAGCTCTTACTGTACAACAAGATACAATCAGAACAGGAAAGAAGAACTTTCTGTTGAGAGATGACAATTCTGTGCACTTGCTTTCTCATGCTTTCCTGTGACGTTCTTGGGGGGCAGGGGGCAACCTATTAACCACAGTGAGGAGTGGCCTCTATGGCAAATGATGACTAAGGATTTTGATACAATTTCTGACTGGGATTGTGTTTAACACTGGGGTGTGTGAAGGTGAAGGATAGCGATTGTAGTTCTCTTGTCATATAATAAGGATTGTAACTCTCTTCTGTGCCAAATTCTCCAGTAAATCATGGCGGTTAGTTTGCAGCGTAATCTAAAGGCTTCAATTAATTTACAAGTGAGGTGTACAATACAATATTTAGCACAGCAACCTAAGAGGTGAGAGCAGCCGGAGTGATGGTGCAGCAGCATGCAGTGAATTGCCATGCAGAAAACCTGGGTAAAGAGTCTTGTACCCCAGTACGTCAGAGACAATGCACTTTGTTTTAGGGCTTGGGGGATTGTGACCATCTAATCAGGGGATCTGCCCTCCTCCTCGTCCAGCTGAACAAAGCTGCACTGGGGCAATTCTACAGAGAATGAGCTTTGAAAGTGGCAGGGGAACACACGGATCCAGGTTAATTCTCTAGAGCTCTGTAGAGACTATCCAGTGATGCTGTCTATTGCAACCAAGTCACCATGGCCTTTCAGGTTACAAGGCCATGACAAATTCCAGCATCTTTTTCAAAACTATGATTTATTATCTGGTAAATGGTGCTAACCACGTTAAGATTTGGGTTGGGATCCTCATCCCATTTGATTTCCTTGATGAACTGTTAAGGACTAAAGCTAGAGTACAAAAAGTTTATGAACTGCTTGAAAGAGTAACAGTAGTACAAAGTGCAAAAAGTATGACTGCAGGAAGGTGCAGGGAAATAAACTGAGAGGCAGACAATCCTTGTTAGAGTCACATGTCTCCTGACGCGGAGCCAGTTCTGGCCCAAGAAGGTTGTTTTGGTAACTGGGCAGCAGAAGCATGGAGTGCATATACTCAGTACATTTCCTTTGTTTTTCCTGCAGATCACGATGAGGAGTAAGTTTGTCTAGCTGAGACTTATACTGAAGATTGGTCCCAGACCTAGCAGGGAAATAAAATGACAAGTTATACAAGATGCAGTAAAGCATTCCTGTTCTCCTATATGTAGTCCCAGGACACACAAGCAGCACAGCTTTCAGCAGGAGGCAGAAGCAGAGTTCTACTGAGTCCCATGTGTCTCCTTGTCTAGGTGAAAATGCTGTGTGTCATGAATCTTCCCCCCTACCAGTGATGAAGGCCACCATGGCATATAGTGAGCTCCTGACAAGCATCTTCTTCCAGACAAATCCCCCTTCCATTTCATGTGGGCCTGATTCCTCTCAGTGCAGAGACCCTCCTCATTCACAGATCTACAATGCCTTCAACACCTGTTCTGTAGTCATACACAGACCTAAACACCCAGTGTTGGACCAGCTGCCTTGGCAATGGCATAACAGTAGTGCTGGGGGGGAATATTCTCTTTGGAAGAGATTTTCACATAGTCAATGCATATCATATGTTTCGATGTACTGTGATTGCACATATATTTTGAAGTGGGTTTAGGTTGAAGCCCCTCACCCACACAGGCTTTTCACAGCACAAACAGTCACCCCGCACTGGGAGACTCAGATACTTTCCTGAGATGATGAGACATTTGACAGAGCTCCAGCTTACCTTATTGACTTGTGAGAGTGGAGTTCTTGCACCTCCCACAGGCGTTCGTCCCCTGCTGGGCTCTTCAAACAACCTTCCAGGGGACCTTTCTCTGCGGGTGCTCAGAAGCCTGCCTGGAGATTTCTCTCTCTCCAGTGGTCGCCCAGGAGACTTGTCCCTGCGCAGCTCTGTCCTTCCCTCTCGATACCGATGTGGTGTGCTTGGTTCTCGAGGGTGGCTTGGACCTTCTGGTGGTCCTGGGCTTGATGCTACCCGCTTGGTTATGTGCTCATTATATGTGGGGGGACCTCTCTTATTAGGGCTGCTGTCATTCAAAAACAATGGGCGCGGACAGCTGAGTGACAAAAACCTTAGAATTACATTTTTATTAGAGGACATATCTTCCCCCCAATCCACAGGGTTCAAATGAAAGCGCATCAGAGCTAATTCAGCCTTACTGGCAAATGCCAACCACTTCCCTGTAACTGTTCAGAAAAGCCACACTCCTAGGCTCCCAGCTGTGTGCTCTGTGGATATAACAGCACCAACTGCAAAGGTTTGTTACCAGCCACCAGACCCAAGTCCTGGTTGGATGAAACGTTGTTATTACAGAGATGGAACCTCTTACCAGCAGTTTTTCTTTAACGTGGTGTCCTAAAGAGGCCTAAATGACAATTCATGAAAGGAGGTAGATAAGTGTGGCTTTAAATAGGCTATAGCCAGAAATCAAGTATTATAGAAGAGAGGTTTATCCTCCTTCTGAAGATAAATATAAGTATTGCTGCAGAAATCTCTGCATCAGGAGACTACATAGCTTTAGGAGTGTGTCTACTAAATTAGATATTTCAGCTCCTTAAGGAATATTCAACATAAATCAAGTCTATGGCCTGGTCTACAAGGGGGAGAAGGGGAAGAGGGAGGAAATCAATCTAAGTTACGCAACTTCAGCTACGTGAATAACGTAGCTGAAGTCGACATACTTAGATCTACTTACTGCGGTGTCTTCACTGCGGTAAGTCGATGGCTGACGCTCTCCCCTCGACTCCGCTTGCACCTCTCACCCTGGTGGAGTACTGGAGTCAACAGGAGAGCGCTCGATTTATTGCGTCTAGACTAGACACGATAAATCGACCCCTGCTGGATCAATTGCTGCCCCTCAATCCAGCGGGTAATGTAGACAAGCCCTAAGTAACAGCTACAAGAACTACTTATTTTCCTAGGGATATAGCAGTAGGGTTTTCCTATTTGAAAGTACATTAAAAATTAATTTACACCTCATAGGATTTGTTCAAGAAGCACAAGTTACAAGACGTCTAAGTAAACATTCTGATAAATAAGAGGATAGGAGGAGGGGTTACAAATTTGCCAAGATTTAGATTTCTCTCTCTTTTTATAGGTAACACTTTTCACTATACAACAGGGCACTATCAGTCACAATATTCACTTACCCGGCCAATTCGTCCCCGCTCTGCTTAACAGAACAAGATCACATCACTTATCGGAGTCTCCTACACTGTCACGTTCAGACATACAGTATTTAAAGGGTTGGGATTGTGGCTTTTAAAGACCATTTCAAGCCACTTGTATTTCATTTTCATGGCAATAATGAATGTTAGCACTAGACTTTCAAGTCCAAATCCTGTTCTGTCAGTCCCAGCTGTTGTAGCTAAGGAATAATTCCATGACTAGGGCCAAGCAATTTATTCCAAGAAATATTTTATTAAAAAAAAATTGATTTAGTGTATCGATGTTTAAACATCGAATTTTATTACTGTTCTAAAACAGAACATTGGTACAGGTTTTCTTAGTCATGTTAAGAGAACAAAGCATCCAGATTACTTGTGGCAAAAACTCATCTCTGATTCATCCAGTACTAATCTAGGGATCAACTAGGGATCTCTGAGCAACTGACTATAACCTATTTCTATGCGAAGTATTTTTCAGTGAGGAAGGCAGCCACCCTAGACTTCAACACAGAAGGCCTTCCCATGGTCTTGATGGAAATCATCACAGCCTAATTATCTATTTGTTCTAGAGTAAATTCTTTTAATTCCAAAACGTTCAAGATATTCCTGTTCTATGGGACTTTGGGTATCTGGGGGTACGTCCAGACTACCCGCCGAATCAGCGGGTAGCGATCGATCTATCGGGGATCAATATATCGCGTCTCGATCCCTGAACGCGCTCCCGTCGACTCCGGAACACCACCAGGGCGAGCGGCGGTAGCGGAGTCAACGGGGAAGCCGCGGCCATCAAACCAGCGCCATGAGGACGGGAGGTAAGTCAGAATAAGGGCTGGTCCCCACTTAGTCCGGACTTCGGACTAAGGTACGCAAATTCAGCTACGTTAATAACGTAGCTGAATTCGAAGTACCTTAGTCCGGACTTACCGGGGTCCAGACGCGGCCGGAAGTCTCCCCCCGTCGACGCCGTGTACTCCTCTCGGAGAGCTGGAGTACCGGCGCCGATTGTGGGCACTTCCGGGATCGATCCGGGATCGATTTATCGCGTCTTAACCAGACGCGATAAACCGATCCCAGAACATCGATTGCGTGCCTCCGGACCAGCCGGTAAGTGAAGACTAGCCCTAAGATACATTGACTTCAGCTACGCTATTCCCGTAGCTGAAGTTGCGTATCTTACATCGACCCCCCCCACCCCAGTGTAGACCAGCCCTGAAAGTGGACTCAGCTGGGATATCTGTCTAGAACAATTAGGAAATGTACTTCCTTGGCAAGATTTGTTTTGGACACAAAAGTTAAAATAATTTCAGAAAGAATCTCAATACAGATGCATGCAGAGATTCTTCATCGCCCGGGGCCATCTCTTCTTTCACAACAGTATTGTTAACATCACAAAACACTCCTGTTTTGTTTTGAAAATATTTGTGGAGGAAGTTATCCAGGTATGGCCACAGAGTTCAGGTTCCAGAAGGGAGACACCGGCACTCTGGATTTTAAAAGATCTGTTAAACCAGCAGGATTTCTTGATACTTCTGAGAGAAGCTGAGCTTCTCCCACTAGAACAAAATGAGGTTGTCATGCAATAATACTGGAGAAAGGGGTCTAGAACTAATGCTCATACATAGCATGAGGAATGACACTGAATGTAGCACAGTAACTCATACCTGCGTGTAGCGGAGGATCCTCTGTGGTGTTCATTGTTGGACTCCTTCACTAGATTTCCCTTACAGCAGATCACTCTTAATTTGTCCTGATAGGAGGAGGCCAGGTAAATTGCTCCAGATGAAATTGCTGGCCCTAGATACCGAGGATTTGGGATATCCAAGTGGGCTCGTGCAGGAGTGCTGAGCGAAGGGGGGGGAAGAGAAAAACTCTTTATAATCCGGTTGTTGTACATTATTCTTGGAAAGCTATCGCCCCTGCAGCAAAGCATATTTCTTCTCTTCAAAGTGCTGAGCAGAACATGACTTACCCTAGAGAAGCACGTGCCTGAATCTCAACCACTTCCAGGGAATTGAAATGAGTCACAAACAGGTAGGGTTCTCTGTAGGCTGCAGCGGAGAAAGAACACCATGCACAGACTCGACATTAGTAACAATTAGTCAGGAAACTTGCAGGATGAAGCTAACATTTTCTTGCCCTCCTGCAGTCCATAGGGAAGACTAAGGATGTGGGTTTTCTGTAGCAGTTCTATATACTATATTGCTAAATGGGGAGAAACAAGCTTAAAGAAGCATTACCTTGTACCTATCTGCTCCCATACCATTATATCACACAAAAGGGATTTAAAAATGGACTATTAACTGGACAAAATCTATTAGGAACTGCAAAAGACCCTATGATTTCATTTTGATATGCCAGATTCTTGAATATTTCAGACACATCCAAGCATCCATCATTAAAAATACCAGTGGCCAATTTAGTCACTGTCAGGCTGGGAATATTAATCAAATATATCACTTTGATTTAATTTTCCTCTTCTTCTTCATGCTTCAGAAAGGCTGCTACATCTATTTAGGTTTATAATTATTTGTAACCACTAGAAAACACGGAGTCTGAAGGGGATCCTTCCCACTGGGGCTGTTTCCTGGATGTGATAACCCCCAGAATGCTGAATATTTTGGAACACTGGAACAGGGTGGAACCAGCATAAAACTGGTAAACGTCATTCAACACCTACCAAAAGCCAAAGGCAAGCGACTCCATTTCAGGTCTTCTGTCCGACTGCGCCTTCCATAGGAATCCACAAAGACGCCAAACTCTGCAGAGAACAATCACCAGTGTCATTTGCTTGTGGCTGGATATTTTTTTTTTAAAGAGGAAGGCAAGCAAAGGTGGGTTTTTACAACAGAAATATGAGGGCCATCTTTTGCAGCTGGTGAATTCTACAGTAGCCAGAATTAAATTACGCTCATTGACATAATGCTTGCAAACACTGCTGGTTTAGGAATGATTTCAATAGTTCAGTTGTTGCAGTCCAAGTCCTCTTTATACTGAGTAAGGCAAAGTTATTATTCCTTACACTTCTAGGAATCCAGCATCTCCAAATAGGAGAAACACAGAAATATTAGACATAAAAGGGTGCCTGCTGTCCAAGCAGGCAGTTACTGTAAATACCTGAAGGATTATTATTGTTGGAGTTAAAGGTGCTTTGTGGACTTCTAGGACATTGGACTAAAGATCAACAAAAACAATTACATTAAAAAATAGCTTGTAACCCTTTGTTTCTCCACTGAGATGAAAGGAAAAAAAATCTTTCTATGGAAGTCATTGCATCACATAAGGAATCCTCTAGTTTAAGTTAGAAAGCCAGGAACGTTTAATCAGAGTGGTTAAACATCTATTTGCACTGAACATTCATTGTATTCTCTTCATCACTGGCATAGAAATGAAAGTTACTTACCTGTAACTGGAGTTCTTCAAAATGGATTCTAAGTTCGCACTCCTGGGATGCTCTGACAGATGCAGCCTGAACAGGTAGAATTCTAGCAAGCAATAAGTTGGAGCCCTCACACGCTCCCTTCCCTCCCCCCTCAGTGAACAAACGGTTCCAAGGCGAGGGTATAAAAGGGGCGTGGTACTCATTTAGATCCAATATGACTGTTTTCCCCAGGGTATGTTCACTGAATACCCTCTGGTCAGATGGGTCTCTCTGGGGATTTGCTCTTTGCAAAGAGGCTGACAGACATGGCTGAGATGCTCGTGCTCGCCATAACAGCTATAGCCTTTTGTTGTGGATTGACTCTGGAAACAGGGACTGGCACCACAGTAGTTTTCCTCTTCAGATGCTTCCCACTTCCAGATCCTTTAGTACTGGGTACAGAGGTGGTTGGTTTGTCCTTCCCTCCAGATTCACTCAGAGCCAACACTGGCCTCAGACTCGTTCGAGCCTTGTACTTGCCCAATTCTGTATGGTTTTGCTGACAGTGCTTCTTGTAATAAAATTGTCTGAAGCCTGTTCTGTCTGTTCTTTTTTGCTCGCGTTGTACAAGTCAGGCAAACCAGCATTTTGAAGGTGAGTGTCCCTCACCCAGAGATGCCAAGTATCTAGCATGCGTGTCAGATGCCATGAATACTGCCGGATGTGACACACGTCTTTTAAAATAGGGCTTTTCATTCTTCAGTTCTGCCATTTCTGAACTGCAGACTTACAACTAACTTCACCTAATACTAAACTAGTTAACGATCTAACTGCTAACTAAATCTAATTATAAAATTGTTAACTAGCTAATAAGCTATGGATCCAGGAGCACCTCAAAGCAGTTCCTCATGCATTCAGCTGCTTGTATCTGTAAGTAATTTAGGTGGCTGGAGTGCCACACCCCCTTTTATACTTTTGCCCTGGAATGTTCAACGTTCACTGAGGGGATGGGCCAGGGAGGTGCAGGAGTGCTCCAATGACTACTGCTAGTTAGAGTTCTCACCAGTTCACGCTGCACTGGTTGGAGCGTCACACGAGTGGGAATATGCAGAGGACACACAAAGAAGAGCTGACTGACAGGCACAGAGATCTTAACGTAACCCAGAAGGAATCTGACCAACATATTTACAATATTTTCTATTGCACAATATGACCTACAATCTAACATGCCATTTCCAGCAATAACGTTACCCAAATGATCATGCCCACCCAATGGCTAGCCTCCCATCACTACAGTTCCCAGGTATCTTGTGACAAATGCTGTGCAGATGATCAAGCTAGTCCAGCAGCCACATGATACACTTACCATGGAAACAAAGCAGGTACTCCTCCCTCTGTCCTGTAGGGTTCACCTGTATGATACTGATTGGGAAGCTATTGGTGGAAGAAGCAAACACAGCAGAGGCTAAGGAGTGGTCATTCTTATCGAGAAACTCTGTAAAGGGGAAGAAAGGAACAGCAATGTCAGCACCAGCCTTTCTGTAAGTTCAGACCCCTTGCTCCCATGTAGGTAGACAAGTATCTACCCCAAAGGAACATTCACAGAGCTGTTTATTTATGACAGGAAATGACTCCTACCCTCCAGGGTATACTGCTTCATCTCAATTTCATAGAACTTGTTGGTTCCGATGATGATGCTGTAATTGGTCAAATGGATACAGCTACATGGCTCTGAAGTTTCAATCTCCTGGAAGAGAAGGACAAGGACAGGCCTAGATGATCCTTATTCAACTTTTCTGTTCCATTAGTTCCCCTGTATTTGTTTAAACATTTCTCTTATTACATAAGATTCTGAGTGGCAATATTTCCCTCTGTAAAAGGTGTTTAACAACTGCAGACTGCGAGCCTGCAATCTCCAGCGGGTGGAACAGTTCTCTTGCTGGCAGAACTAGCATTAATGTGCCTGCTAATCCATGAGTTTCCTTCTCTACGGGGGTTTTACTGGCTCTTTAGAAGGCAGGTGTGCACACCATGAATCTGGTTGAACTCCAGCTACCATTAGAAGTGCAGGCAGCAACAGTTACAGCCAGATCAGCTTTTGCATCTGTGAAAAGCCAAACGATTGCATTTGTTTCTTTCAGACAGACCATGCAACGGTCATCTACACCTTTGTCAGCTACAAATTAGACAAATACTCTAAATCGCATGCTGTGGTGTTCACTGTACGGCCCCATTATGGGGGTGGAGAGGATGTAGGAGAGATTTGAGAAGTAGAGTCAGAGTAAAGCAGTGATCCTTAGTTATACACAGTGTTACATATTAACAGTCAACTAGGTTGAGGCACTATAAAATTGGGCACCTCCAGGCCTTAAAGGCAAGAGTTGCATGGGGGGAGGGGGGAGGTATGCTGCCAATCAAATTTATTTTTTGAACAGACTTTAAATGAGAGAATGAAGAATTTTTATTTTTAACAAAGTTGGTTACAAAAGAACCGGTTAGGTTCTCAAGACTCAAGTGGCTTGGACACTTGCAATTAAACAGCCCCTTAGCTCAAGCCCGATTCAGCTATTGGTGGAAGAAGCAAACACGGGTTTTTAATTGCAATGCAGACATACCCAAAATAGCTATCAGCTCTGATTTTAACTGGAGCAGGTTACAATTTACTGTCATTTTAGCTAGCAAGCAAAATCGGTATGAGCAACCTAGGTTTAGGCCCCTGCTCCTCAGCAGAGCGGAGTCTCACGCTGGATTGTTATGAATATGCGAACTACGGAGAGAAATCAGTAAACTTGCCTTCCTGATGCAGAACTTGCTGAGGCTCTCGTTATAGCGCAAAACCACCACTTTGCTGGGCATGGCTGCACAGATACAGAGTCCGTTCTCAACCTACAGAGCAGGTTAAAAATATGGTTAGAGATGGCAATAGAAACGTTCACACTAAAGCTGTGGAAAATATTCTGAACACATGAAACAGTTCTCTTTGGTGAAAGGTACCGAGATGTTGGCAGAGATGAGTGAGTAATATTTGTAATAGGACAGTGGGGCGTAACTGCAGATTAGTGAAAGAATGAAAAGCCTTTTCACACTCCTAAAGGACAGCACACATCCAGACTGCTTCTGCGATTTCTTTTGTAGTTGAAGCAAGTTAATTAAAAGAACAGGAAGCTTTTAATAGAATGATGTTCCTATTAAGAGGGATAATGAACCCGGATTAACCCAGGCAGGTTAGATCTTTAACCTCTTGAACTTGTATCTTAAACAATGCTTTGAAATGAATTATGTTCAACTTGTCAAGGATCTGATTAATCTGCATAAGCAGTTCCTGCTGAAAACTTCCGCAGTGGCCAAGAGTTTCACATTGAAATTGGCAAATACACTGAATGTTGCGGAATGATACAACTGCATGAGCAAATTCACTACCTGGGTAAGCATCACTCTGTGTTCAAGAGCAAAGACAGAGGAATAAGAAATGTATTAATCATAAGAGTCTAAAAACTGAGAGCGAATTTCTACAGTCAGAGAGACAAGGTGGAGGAAGTAATATTTTTTATTAGACCAACTTTTGTTGGTGAAAGAATAGCTTTCAACTCATACAAAGCTCTTCTTCAGTCAGTTAGGTTAGGTTTATCTCACAGTCTGTATCATATAACAGGTTAGCATATTCCATGTATTGGTTGTCTGTGCTTGTTTATATTTGCAATAGACCCTTCAAGCTCCTTCCCCTCCCCACTCCTCCCCCCTTTACTCATTTTATTTGGAGAAAAATACAAAAAACCAAGTATGTAGCTCCTGGATATGCTGATTATGACAAGAAATAAAGTTGCTGATTTGATGAAGATTAAACCTGGCAATCAATCCCTTCTACTGTCTCACTGGGCCTGGGATCAATAGATAAACTAAAGTACAGCCCAGGGCACAAAAGATCTATATCCTACCTTGCCAGCAGCAAAAAGATGACATCCCTTGACAGCCTCAAAGATGTTTGGTGAGATATCAGGCTGGGCTGGGAGGTGAGATTGGGCTAGAGACTGCTTCACTTTCTTTACATCAACAAGACACAGAGCCCTCTCTTCTCCTGAGGACAGAAACAGTTATATTTTTTCAATGTAAGATAGTCAAGCAAGGGGAGAATTTCACTCTTCACTGCAAGAGCCTATTCTGTTACATAAGCAGCAGCTTCTCATTATGGGTTGTTACTGTGGTAACAGCTACAGAACACAGTACATGTAAAAAATAATTCCATGTGAAAAAGGACTTTAAAAAAGGAGTAATAAATACACCCGGGAAAACAAGCACTGTCTCCTTGGATTGTTATAGTTGCTGGTTCTAGCTGAAAGACATTAGTACATGGCCCCATGAAGGCACTGCCTAGATTAGCCAAGGAGACCCCTCCTTTTCAAGTGAAAGGTGTTTTATCATTTCTGCCCACACAAGTTTGCAGTAGAGCCTCATGGTGCTACAGTTAAGGATCACTTTGACCCATGTTGGAACCCTGAGCTTTCAGGAATATCACCTTTTCAAATATCACATTGGGTGTGACTTTTGTCTACAATTACTTTCTTTCCTACAAACTTGAAATACTGTATAAATGCTAGGGCATCTTAATATTATACAGCAAATTTGTGAAGCTTTTTTGTTGATTCCCTACAAACATTATATAGGAGGTTTCGATATTAAATTGTGCTATCTATCTAGTCCTTCTAGGCAAAGAGCAGGACGGAGAGCTAAGCACCATTGGGAAAGTATATTGCTCCAATTCGCATTCAGACTGAGGGACATAAAAAGCAGAAGATGAAAGCAGCCCTAGTTATATTACATGGGCAAGGGTTGTGGGACCCTCTGTTAGAGCATTAGAGGGTCATGGTGCTGCAGACCCTAGGACAGTGGTGCCCAATCTGTGGCCCTTCAGGGCGACTGTTAAAAACAAAGAAAAAGGAGTGTAGCTGATTAAAAATTGAAAATGTATTCCGAGTTAGGCCTTGCAACAGCCCCACTACTTCAAAGAGGCAATAGGGGACACCACCCCCCATAATTGTCACCCACCACTTCCCTGGCAGCCTCCAGAGCAACTCCATTGTGTGCTGGGGGGAGGGGGGGGAGGGGGGCTGTCAGCAGATCTCTGCTGCTGCATGGGAGGGGAAGGGAAAGAGCTGCTCTCACTGTTCCATTGCCTGCTTCCCTTCTAACCTGTGGGAATGATACAGAAACAGCAGGACGGGGTCTTGACTGGCTCTGCCTGAGAGAGCTCTTCGCAAAGCGTTCCTCTCCACTATACAGACAGCCAAAGTAGTCCAGGAGAGGTTTGGAAATCAACAAACGTTTATGGCTGACTTCAATCACAGCACGGAGTGTTCAGCACCTCTGATAACCAGAACACTTATTTAGGTGCTAAATATAGATTAAGAAGCCTAACTTAGAAACTCAGGTTTGAAAATGTTGGCCTCTGTTATTCAGTCCCCCATCTGTAAAAAAACAGAGAGCTCACTCCCTTTGTGCAGGGATATTGTGAGCATTACTTCATTCGTTAGTGTACATGAGAATCTGAGGTGATTCTGTGATGAGCACCACAGAAAAGCTATACATAAAAAGTAGAGAGGAACCCAGGGAAAGCAAGTTCCACTGACACTGTGCTGTAAGGAGTGTCCCCTTAACCGTCACAATCTAGAACGTTTATCAGAACACTTCTACAAAAGCAAAAATCTGCCATCTTCCTACCATCATACCTGCTATCATGAGCAGTTTATCCAGATCCTTTATGAGGTGAATTTGGAAAACAGCACCAAGTCCTGGAATGTGTGTTAAGGAATTTTTCAACACATTCAGGGCATAGAGACCTTCCTCTGTACCAACGAGTACTACCTATAAAGACAAAAATTGAACAGTCAGCACTGTATAAGAAGATCACAGAAATGCTCCAAGACTAAATTTCACTCATGCATAACACCAGCCAATGGAAAATAGAATCCAACCCCAAGGTACAAAAGGAAACATATTCCTATTTACAAGTCTGGATACACATACTCCTTTCACGCAAGGTATACAGTGACCAGGTTGAGTGTTGTACACTGATGTCATCACCTGGTCACTGAAGGGCATTGTGCAATTTATATCCAGACGGTCTTCCCCCTCAAGCTTCAACAGGGAGTTTCCAAGCAGCTTCTGTAAGTGACAAAAAGAAAACACAGTATGATTAACTAGGAAACACAAATCAAACTCTTAGACAACACTTAGCACTGACTCACAGCAATCTGAAGAGCCAGCATGTACAATCACGTCTCAAAACTTTAACGCACATTATTGCCTCCAGACTCGTGCTACATTGGTTGTAGCAAACACTAAACAATGGATCATTATCTGAACTGCAACCATCTGCTCATGCACAGCATTCAGCTGTGGAAAAGCAGAACTCTTCTGTCACACAAAATGTGTGTCAAAGCTGTAGGGACTCTATCTGCAAAGGGTTCATAAGCTGCCACTTAACAAGGCACAATTATTAGGAAAGTGAGGAAACAAGCATGCATGTCTCTCTATTTGAGCCCAAGCAGAAAGGAGGCTTTAAGACAGTCACATCAGTCTATTATTAACACAGAAGTTAGCAGAAGATTCATATACTAGTTTCTTACAGAGTGGCACTGAGGTTCCTTCAAGACACATACACATCCCAACACTTACCTGAACAGGGAACATTTGAGAAGGGATACAACTTAGGAAATCCTGATGTGTCTTAACACCCACAAAGTGGTTAGAAAAACTAAACAGAAACGTTTAAAAGAGAGACTGCCAAACAGTGTAATAGTTGGGAAGAAAATCAAGAGAGTCCTAATTAACATCCTGGACTACTCCTACTAGTCAGATTTCCATTGACTCAGTAGCCAAAATTTGAATATGCAATGCCAAAAAGCACAATCTCCTTGCATCAGGAACGTTATAGCGATGAAAAGGGCTGTTCCAAATGAAACAGCAGTGAGACCACTTAACTTGCCATTTTTGTCAGGAATAAACAGCTAACAAATCACAAAGGAGGGGAAAAAAATAAGCCGCCTTCTGAGATTGGCTATTTTTCGGATCTGAAAGAAGGTGTGATACTGTGAGGCATCAATCTCCTTGTAAACCATGGCTCACGGTATTCCTATTGCATGATATTAAAGACAGAAATAATATTAACTAGTTTAACTTCATTTCAAACTCAGCATGGCAGATACTAAGAAAGAAAATTTCAAAATGGTTCCCTCCAAGAATATTTTATTATTAGATTAAATTATCATTTAAATAAATAATTAAATTATTATTATTTGTACTTACAGCATCAGCCTCAGCTTTTTCCCTGGAAACTCTCCCTCCTGCCACTATTGCCTCCAAAGCAGTGACCCAGCGCTGTTTATCAGGGAAAGTAGGTGCTAGTAAGTAGAGTGTCCTCCCAGGCCAGCATGTGGTGTGTGGATGAGACTCCACCTTTAGTATATATGGCACATCTAAGGTGTTGCACAAAGAGAACAAAATCGGGATTAGCACTTGGAATATTTTCACTTGGCTTAAATTAGCATCCTTCATCTTTGTCAGAGAGGACGTCACCATAACAAGATGTTTACTGCTACAATTTATACTATCAGTAAAGATGGGCTTTTCCATCCCAGGTGCTGCAAATTAGCTATTAAAGCTAAAAAAAAAATATTGATAGCATTGTGTGTATGGTTTCCATCTTTCTATCTGCTAAGTAAAGATTAACTATCAGCCTTTATTCAGAGAGGAAGAGAAGTGTCAGCTATAACACAGAAGTTCCTTTTTAAAAAAAAGCCCTATGACTGAAGCGATCCCTGATAGTTTTCTCTGCACTGTTACACAGTGTACGCTTTCTAAAAGCAAGTCACTAAGTAATCTCTTCCATGTCTGTAACACTGGCTTATGCAACACAAGACGACAGGTTCCTTTTTTTAATTGTTGTTCAATAACCTGTTTTAAGAAACAATAATGTTCCTACTTTTGATAGCTGAACTCTCTAACCTACAATATTAAACCCAAGAGATATATTATCTTTAAATCAGTTCAATTCCATATATACACAATCAGTACAATACAAATATTACTTCTTAGAGAATAACTGATTCCATATGCCTCATATTATTTCAGGTTAATGGTTTACTGCTAGAACATACACTTTGAAAATTCAGATTGGCGGAGGGCACTGAAGGATGAAGTTTATATGAACTATGTTTAAAAGTGCTTTATAATAACTGTATAAAGCCATTCTAAGGTTTACCTCTATTTGAATGAAAGAGTACCTCATTCACAGTTCAACCATCGGAAGAGAAGAAATCAACTTTGTGGATCCAACGCTAGATGTCTGAACTATTCACAAGGCATACCTAATTGAAATAGAGGTAACCTCAAAGATTTATGATATTACAGAACAGCAGTTTAAAAGGTTAACTGCAGAATGAGATCTGTTCTACCATAGTTAACTGCTGGTGGATGCCAAGCCATATTCATGGATCAGTTGAAATCCATTCTACCTCAGCTGCATTGATTCTCACCTGTCTTTGCTGTATTTGCAAGTTCAGTAGCTCCTACAGCCCCATGAACAGTTACATCTCCATCAGGAAGGCACAGCTCAAACTCCTCCACAGGCCGCTGTCCAGCTTTCAGGAGAAGGGGAAGGGACATGAAGATGAATGAGAACAAGCCCCAAAGAAACAAGAAAGTAGTGAGAAAATAATGAAGAACTGGAGGAAGGAAGTGGGTAGCACATTGGGTTTTTCATAGCTGGAGCACAAGGTTACTTCCAATATTTAAACCATGTAAGGTTAATAAAATCCTAAAGGGGGGGAAAAAAACAATTCTGCCTTATTAGACACGTCAGTTCAAATTAGCAATAGCTAATGTTAACATATTCATTAGACCCTTCAATACAATGAATAATGTCAGAAAACAGAAAAGGCAAATCTTGTTTGTTGAAGGTGTGAAGTTACCTTCTCTTGCTTCAGCATCATAAATTAGCACTTTAGTTCCTTCCAGGACAATGAATTTCCTGTCCCAGCCCTGCTGTCCACGCTTATTATTCCTGAAAACACAGCAAGCACAAAAGAACATCAGAATTTCCACCAAGTTTCTGAATTGGAGTGGCAAGCAAATCCTTGGGGGATAAATTTCATTGGTAACACAAGATTGCAATTGCAAATATTGAGAGAATTCAGCGAAATTGCCTCACGATCTGGGATAATTACAGCACAGCTCCATATGTGTCACCACCTGCTCTGGCACAAAGACTCATGTTTATACCTTGGCACCTTCATCCATCCTTCCAGACGTAAACTGCTGCTTGGCTCCTTCAGCTGCAGTCCTGGAGAGTTCAATTTGTCCCGACAGAAGGCTTCAGAAAAGTGTGTGGCATATTCCGCAGGCAGTCCACACGTAGCTGGCAAGCATGTTGAGCACTTTGGGTGACACATCACTTGGCATTCTGGGAGAGTAAAACTTTATAAGGACATACACCAGAAAACATGGCCCAGTACATTCAGCCACTCAGAGACACCCCCACCTCCCCCTGTTCAATATATCCATCTGATGTTTTCAAATATGGAGTATACCCTCCAGTTACTCTACAGGTCTTCATAATTGGGCACTGTCAATCTTTCTTTGCGGGGAGAAAGAACTGGATGGTGAAGTCTCTGATGGCGCAGAATATGTTACCAAATACTCCCATGGAACGAGAAAGAAGTTGGAGTGATTTCTCCAGTTCTCAGAGGCAGTGCTGGTCCAGAAAACAACATACTTTCCCTGGTGAGGAGTTCCTGGTAGTCACACACTGTCCCAGTTCCCGGCTGTTTTTAGCAAGGCAATATGGGCAAAATAACCATATGGTAGCTAGGAGAGGGAATCAGTCATCTGCTTTCCCAAATAAAGAGAACAGTCTCTTTCCACGGACACCTAAAAAGTGTAATTAAGGCTGTTGGTGGAGAAGCTCACCGTCTTCACTGAACAAGGACATGAGAGACTATTCTGAATGACTTGAAGTGTTAACCCTCCATTCTAGCATTCAATTGCCCTCCATTCACTCACACACCCTGCTCTTACCAAGACATTTAGATGCTTGACGTCCAAAGTGCACAGTATCCAGACACACTGCACATTTTGTTGCCCTCATATTTAGCCCCACATTGAAACGGTGAGGGATATTGTGATGCATTCGCTCTTTCAGACGCCGACTGAACTCTGGAAGGGGGGAAAAATGTCACAGGGATAGACAAAAGGTATAACATGATCCAATGGCTGGAGGTTGAAACTAAACAGTTTTGGAAATTGGTGGAAATAGAGTGTACATTTTTAACAATGAGGGTAATGAACCATTGGAACAACTTACCAAGGTCATGGTGGATTCTGCATCACTGACAGTTTTTAAATCAAGATCGGATCTTTTTCTAAGAGATATAGGAATTATTTTGGGAAAGTTCTATGGCCTATGTTATAGAGGAGGTCAGACTAGATGTCACAAAGGACTGTGCTGCCAACAAACAAGCCTTTCACCACAGCTTCTCTCACTTTACCTATGCTAGATACTGAGCATGCTTTCCCCATACCAACTTCATACCCCAACTTTCAGGGCTGACCAATGAGCACATCTCAACACCTGCCAATACATTTGATTGGCAGTGAACAAATCTTATCCCTCATATCAAGTCTTTTCCCTGCTGCATATGTCTTCCCACGCTACCCATACCCATCCCTTACCCATGATTGAGGACATCTCTCCTTAAGTCTATGTAATCCATGCTTACAAAGCATGGCTCTCTTTCCACCTCCATTGACATATGAGTTTCTGAGTGTATGACAACCCTTGGGCTAACAGACCTGGGTCTTTCAGCTCAGGCAGTAGAGGCTTATGGTTTTAGATTCGGAGGTCTGGGGTTCAATCCCCATTGTTATGACCCACCCAGGGACCATCCAGACACCTAATACCAATTCTCTCATATACATGTGAGCATAGCCTCTTAATTTTCAATTGCATCCTTCTTGCTGATGAGTCTCGCCCCATATTTTCGACAGCATGCATCTCTTCCTTCATTCCTTACTCATAAGGATCCAACTTCTCCTCTCACCCAGTACCTGCCCTTTCCATGCACACTTCATGCGTCTCCTCATGCCTACTGCCTTTCCTTCCCCTTTATAGAGCATTCTCTGCTCAGCTGAATGAAGTTGCCGCTTAGACAAGTAAAGATATGCCAACCAGGGAGGAAACATCCACACACCCTTTTGATCAATGCAGAATTGTAGTTGAGAAAGTAAAGTGCAGTCTGAAGAGCAAAGCCTACAACAGCCCTGTTTTGTGCTGATGCAGGGCAGCGTAGCCTCTGTACGAGTCCCTGTTTTACAAAGACCATTGTGACTTTGAAGCGGCACAATATGGAACAACAGTAAGATCGGAATGGATTTTGTTGGCACTTTTCATTGTCAGTCTTTACTGAGACTTAAGAGACACAGAGGTTAGCAAAAAAACCTTTTTTTCCCCCCAGTATGTTTACTTCATGCATTTCACAGCTCTTTGAGTCTAGCCAGCTTCACTATCTCCCAGAGAATTTATTCCTTGCTGAAAAACACCTGCTAAACATCAACAAGGGAGCAGAAAAAAACATTAGAAAAAGGTTTAATTCCAGACACACTATTTAAAGGATTCTCTATCAAAAACTAGATTTCTTTTAATCAATCAATTAAAAAAAACTCAAATAGACAGAAAGCCTTTAACTGAAGTTTTATAAAATAAGCAGTGTTGAAATTTCATTCAAGCAGAGATTTAGACTGCAGAACAAGAGCAAGAAGGGATGATCCAAGACTTCTATTATGACAGGGAGTTTTTACAAAAATTCATTCCTCACAATAGGTAACACAACCCCTTTCCCTCATACAAACTAGGCTCCAATTCCCCTCACGTTACTTTCCAAGTCTGCTACCTAGAGCTCACCAATGTCATTATACACACCTGCATGAAAAGAGAAAAGATGGTTTTGAAAAGGGGGGTGGATATTCTGAATAGGAACAGGCATTTCATATTCTCCTTGAGACTTACCCTCTGGTGTGGAGGACTCCTTTCTGCGACTTGAGGGTGGAGCAAGCAGGCTGATGGGAGTTGGCTGATGCTCTGGGGAGCGGACTATGGCAGACATGATGATCTGCTGTCTGGCTGTGGCAGGAGTGGATGGATGAGGGTGGTCTGTTATTTTCCGATGGGCAGCTACAGAGACAAATACAACTTGTTAACTCATCCAGTATGAGGCTAGTTTCCAGCCATGGTTCTATGTAACCATTCAAGGGTTACAATGTGCAGAAAACATGTAGCCCTAATGCATCTTCAAAGCAGCAGACAAAGTAGGAATTAGACAGTAATTTTACTGTTATAGAGACGCACAATTTAAGGCAAGTTTTGGGGCCAAAATGTCTCTCTTCTCCAGATTCAACTTTTCTGTTACCCCCCCTACCTTCTTCTCGAGCAGATCTGAGTTCAATGCGTGTTTTCTGTAGAGCCTCCTCCAGCTCAGCAGAACGGGCCTTCTCCTTCTCCAGTGCCACTTTCAGCTCATTGTATTGCAGGGGAACCTGTGTGGGTAAAGAAGGGTCCTCTTTCCGCCGACTAAACAGGCCCTAGCAACAGAAACACACAGACAACTCCTAACTCCTAGTAAGAGATTATTTAAACTAGGCAAAGGGAAACTAACTAACTGCAGGCCAGAGGGCCTAGTGGTAATTATGATGTACAAAAGGATAGGCTTTTAATTGGAGTTGGAGAAAAATGTTGAGAACTTTGTTTATTTTAATTTAAATAAGCAATGTACATTGCCTGTATAATACCACCAATACCTGGCATTTCCTATAGCACCTAACAGAGGATCTCGATGAGTGTTAATACTAGTGAATTGAGCTTCAACGCCCCTGACAGATTAACATTATATCCATTTCACAAGATGGTATAGATTAAATTGCTTAATTCAGGGTCACACTGAGGTCTGTGGCAAAGCTAGAAATAGGACTCCTGACTACCTACCCTATGATTTAACTAAAAGATCAACCCTTCCTGATTCTAATACATTCACATATACTTACCATTTTTAAAACTTGTTTGTACATTTTCGTTAAAAAAAAAAACGGGGAAGGTTCATATTTCCCTAGTTGCTGCAGAGGTGTTTTTAGTGGGCTGCAACTTGACTCATTGTGGAAACAGAAATACTGACAGGCCACAAGGCGGACATGTTGCCTGATAAAGCTTTTTTCAGTCATTTATAATGTTCCTTAAACTGGAATGTGTTTGTGTTATGCAGTAAGGATAAAAAATAAAAAATATTTCGAACACACAGTAAATAACTAAATCATGAAGATTTCAGTCATTGACTCCATGGCTAGTTTCCTGAATTCTGCCACCCAAACCTTTAACCCACCTTTTTCTTTTTGGCTGGCTGGTCCATCTTTGCTTGCAGGAAGTCAATGAGTTTGGTTTGCTGAGAAATAGTGCCCTCCATTTTCACCTTTTCATGGGAATAGAGAACCTGGGAACCACACACGAAAAAAGAAAATTAAACCTCAGCAATAGAAAAACAGCAGCATAACAATCAGAGATGAGATAGTATGGAAGACCAAGCAGGAAGTCAAACACTCAAGCAGAGCTGACTTCATCCAGTAGTAGGAAATGGCACATAACAATGACAGGCCATGTACTGAAAACCTCATATTTGATATTTGTTACAGTATCCCTTTTGCTTTCCTCTTACTGACCCTCACCTGAATGTTTTCCAGTTGGTACTCCAGGTCACTCCTTTCAGTCTTCAAAAGATCTGCTCGATCCAGAGCTTCTTGCAGGCCTTGAGTCAGGCGGAAGATGTGGTTTTTTTGCAGATCCATTTGCTGCTGCAGCTTTGCCTGCTATTAGTGGGAAAACAAGGGCCAAATGTTAATGTTTCTAGCAGCACCCGCATCTTCCTAGAACTTAAAATTAAGCATCTATTTATTTTATAGCTCAAATATTAATTTACCCTATTTATAAAATCCCAGAATCTTTCCTTCTTCCCAAAGTGCCATATTATTATTTTTAATACCAGTGATTTGCATGAGTTCATAGCAATGCTGCCTTTTTAATATATTTTTACACACACACCCACACAAATAAATAAAGCGGTGAAGTAATTTGCTTTGTTTGGTTTTTGGAAATTCTATATCTGCTAGCTAAACTAGTGAGGGAGACAGCAACATCAAGAATTTCTGGATGCCAGTTTTCCAAGCCTTTCACACAGACACCAAAAGCTACCTCAACATTTCTCTCTAAGAAAGACCTTTCTTAGAAACAAGGTCAAGCATCTGCATATTTGGTTGATCTGTGAGATTAAATTTATTACAAGTGCTCAGGTCTCTGCTCCCGACCTGTGGCAGAAGAAGCTATCTTTCTGCACAACCAACCAAACAGAGCCACCAAAACTCCAAGGCTATGATGAGGCAAAACCAAAACCACCTTAATTGCGATAGGTGATGAGATATTTCACTTTCTCCAAAGTGAAAACTAACATACCATTTTGATTTACTTTCTATTCTCCACAGCAACATTAAGGAAGGATAGAGTAGCAACCTGGATCTTTGGCATTAATTCTGAATTTTCTAGCTTCATTGAAACCTAGAACAACTATTTTTGTGGGTTCACATTGTGGATCTTTCCATATACATTTTTATAATATGAAATTCCCTCACAGGGTATCCCTTACCTCTTCCAGAAGCCTCTGTTTGAGCTCACGTTCTGTCTCAAGCTTCTGTTGTAAACTGCGTGCATTCATCTCCAGCATTGCATGCTTCTTCTCCAAATCATTGAGCTAGGCAGTTGGGACAGACATATATATAAATAGTCATAGATGTGAACAAATATTATAAGACGCAAAGATCTTAAAATCCAAATTCACCAGTCAAACATAAAAGGCTAGAATGAAAAAATATTACCTATTGCTTGTTTTTTTTTTTTAAAGGGGTTTGGCTGTTGCTGCGCAAATGTGGATGTCACATCAGTTAGAGATTTCATTAACACCCATGATGTCAGGATCAGCCCTTTGGGTTAAATTTAACTGATGGGAAAGCTAGGCTCTTGGCCTTCAGAATTGCATCCTCAACAAGAGAGGCTTCAGTCTTTTTGTAAAATTTACCCCTCCAACTGAAAGACTGTTCAGCTCAAAACTACATTTTTATCACAAACACCTGAGTTGACACATTTTTCTTTAGTGAATATATAGAAGATTAAGGTAAAAAGATACTGACCTTGTCAGAAAGACTCTCAGCTTTGAGTTTTTGCTCCTTCAGTGCTTGCTGGAGAGCAAGAATCTCCGCTTTGTGTTCTTTAACAGCTAGTTCTACCACCTGGCGGGATTCAGTAATACGCTGATCTGCTCGCACTCTGTATTAAAATGGAAAAAATGTTACCTGATGATTTCCTCTCTGGGACTGACCTCTTCCTAGGATGCCAGGACATCAATAGCCACTTTCAGAGGCTTGCCTCAAACTCAAAATGTTGGTTTATGTAGCCAGTCATCTTATTGTGATGCTTCCACATTACACAATCCTGTTCTCAGCCCCTGCTGGAACTACTGCTTGGGAATTCAAAGTCACCAGAACAAGGAATGAGAATCAAAGATGAGTTTACCATATCATGGTACAAGTCCAGGTTTAGTTTGAAAGATAGCTTGCAAGTTACAGTTAGAAAAACTATTTTCTGAATTCAGTGCCCTTGCACAGGAATGAAGGGGAACACATCACTGGAGAGTCACGTGTATCAGTTTAAATATCCATCTTCCAGATTTACCTCATATAAATGAATATTGGGTGCAAATTAGTGTCTCCCATTCTATATGTATATATTGAACTATATTCCACAGAGCACTTTTACACAAAGATTAATGAAGAGAAAAGCCATACCGGCTCTGTTTCTCTGTGTCCAACATTCTCTGTAATTCTCGCACCCGACATTCAAACTGGGACTTCTCATCCCCTAGAACGCTTCTCCATGCTTCCCACTGACGTTCCTTCTCTAGCAGTTCATCATTCAGGGCCTCCAAGTCCATCACCTGCTCTTCCAGCATTGTGCATGTTGTTTTCAAGGCCTCCATTGTCTAAAAATAAATCCTCCCATTAATTCTCACTTCCCACATCAAACATGCACTTTTTAAGATACAGCTTCACCATTTCAATTACAGTACATGCAAATCCACAGCATCAACTGGTAAGTCACATCTCATTTATTTCAAGGCCTGTATCTTTACGCATTTAACCGTAGTTGCCTTTAATCTCAGCAATACCTCATGATGGCTTTAGCCACAAGCAAAAATGAACAACTAGGAAGCAACATTCTTTGCCAATGTTGCAGTGAGCCACAAAGGGACATACTAAAGATCTCAGTGCATTCTTACACTCCCTCCCAGAGCGGTCATTGTAGGGTCAAGTTGCTATAAAAGTTATAAACACTCCATTATTTCTCCAAATTAGAAAGAATTTTTAGCTAGTCAGAGTCTTGCAAGAAGATAAGTGTCATGAAGAGATTTTAAACAGAATTTCTAAACTCTCACTTGTTTCTGACTGGTGAGCTGCATCTCCCTCTCAGTGATCTCTCGACGGAGGTGATCAACCTCACTTCGCAGCTGTACTATCTCATCACTGGCCCCAGAGGCCTCATCAAGCTGCTTTGACAGGAAGAAATTCTGATTGTTCAGTTCTGCATTGTCCTCACTCAGCTGGTTCAGCTGTTCTTCCAAGTCTGTAATCACCTAAAAAGAGCAAAAGAAGTTTGGGTTACAGGTCAGTGAGTAGAGTTCTGTGAAAGGACGTTCTCCACTCCTACAGCCACACCTTGCCGAGCAAATAGACAGATTGTAGCATTTTTGTCCAATTCAAACACAAGCACAATTGTAATTGCAGATCTTATGAATGGGCATGAGCTTAGCTGGGCAGTCTTTCTTGCTTCTTAAGGAAAGCAACTTGAGATACTTTAATTCTGATTTAGCCTAAAAAAGTATAAATATTTTGCAATACAATTTATGATTAATTTGGTGGCACATCCTAAAGGTTAGAACATCAGCTTGAGAGCCAGGAGAGCTGGGTTCTCTTCCCAGGTCTTCCACTGACTTGCAGTGTGCCTTATACAAGGCACTTCACCTCGATACCTCAGTTTCCTTACCTCTGAAATGAGGATAATACTTCTCACAGAGGTTTTGTAAAATGTAATCTTTAAGATCATTAAATGAGAGGTGCTATAGGTGATACTATTTGGAAAGCTGCTGCCTAGAAATTGCTTAATTTACTGTAACTAAAATCATAAGTAGCCATGAAAAGTTATAATTTATGAAGGAACAGATAGTATCAAGACAATAGAGTTATGGATGGCAACATGACGAATATGACGACAGAAAAAGCTTGGCAGCACCACAGATTATAGTAGAAAATTCAGTACTGCCATCAATGAAAAACAAGGATTCAACCAGGTTGACAACACCTTGCCTTTATGAACCAGGACTGCCCATTTATGAAACTAGATTGACATCTCATTAGGCAAAGTTTGGTTTTTAAAACTATCCCAAAGTTTTAAAAAATTAATAATAAAAATGGCGTATTTTCATACAACCCTCCAGTTTCTGTGAGAGGAAACCCGTATGAAAAGCTCAAGGGGAGATCAGTAGAAAAAATTCTGCAACTACCTGTACTATAAGACCAATGCAATTGGGGGGACAGAGGAAGGGAAATACCTCATACATCTAATCTGAAAACAGCTTAACAAAAAGAACCACAGAACATCATTTAGCACAGTTTGTGTTAAAATACCCCAAACAGGTTCAAGAGGCATTTCAGCACATATGTACAAATGCTAGTGTAGGTCAAGGTAATAAAACGCCTTATTAAAAGCAAAACTTAAGATCCCAGAACATTATCTGGTTACATGTTTAGACTTAAATGTTCTGGTTTCCCATGTAACAGTCAAGGACCTCAATATCTGTAGTAGAGAGTACAGCTCCTTTCGGCATTTCTGAGGGGAATGCAACCATTTCTTTTTGATTACAGGCTCTCTAAAGCATACCCATGGCAGGCTTTCACCATGCCTCTCCTAGATCTAAACCAACAGTACTTGCCTTTTAAACTGTTGGCAAAAAAGACGGACTTAAACTATTCCCTACAGGGTGAAGGGGGGTTCTGTCAACCATTTGTTTAGGGCCAACTCATAAGGTGATTCATACCCTAAAAATGCAACATCACTGATTTATATTTTCAGTAGTGTGACTGTTATTTTAACACTCCTAATGCTCTATTGAAATTAAATATTTTGTCCTGGTATCACTTATACATCATATAAGTTATTTAGGTACCATGATTGCACCATGAGGACATGTCAGTCTCTACATTGTTAAAAGGGACACCAACTAAGAAATAAAAAAATAAAAAACAAAAAACACTTCTGTCTGAAAATGTAACTGAGATTTCGGTTACGTTTCAGACCAGAGACATTTTTCTTCTATTTCCAGTTTGTTTTTTCTTTATACATTTGACAGCACCACCAGTCTTATCAGTTTCATCACCTCCCTTATACAATCAGTTTCACTTATAGTTTTTAAAAATACAGGAAAGAGCGAGTGTAAAACTGCAAAAATTGGCAGGACGACTCAGTGATTGGAGTAGCACTTGAAACATTTTAGTTCAAACTGACTAAATTTCAAGATGATAGCATCATCCCTTCAGGGTGAAATCTAGCCTTAAACGTAATTTTGACTCACTTCCCTCAACCTCACCAAAACTAAACCAATCTGCCTGAACTTGGTGATCTTATTCCAAAGCAGAACATTTCTAGAAAGTTTGAGGCAAATCAGATGAAGTACTTGAGAGATGAAGGGTTCAAAAATGGAAGAAATGATGTGATCTCATTTCTTGAACATTATTTTGGCTCATCCTAACTCCAAAATGGCTTGGCCTACAAATTTCAAATTTATTTTAATCGGTTGACTTTTGCAAGGAATGATCTCTCGGACTAGGATTTTTCTTTCCGCAGATGATATGGAGGAAGGGGAGATTTGCTGACAGATTTAATTATTAAAATCAGCTTCCATGTACATTATGGCCCCAATATGGAGTTTATAAATTCTATATAGCTAAGAAAGTCACAATGGGAGCAGCAGCATGAGGGCACCCACATGGAGCAGAGCCCAGATTTGGAACAGTAGATGAGAGACAGCCACACAGGAAGGTGGCAGCCAGTTGTGAGGGAGCTGTCTAGCCTGGAAACCAAGAAGAAGGCAATCATGCAGCAAGGGCAGTTTAGGTTGGACCTTAGGGAAAACTTTCTGTCAGGGCAGTTAAGCACTGGAATACATTGTTCAGGGAGGTTGCGGACATACATCATTGGAGATTTTTAAGAGCGGGTTAGACAAACACCTGTCAGGAATGGTCTAGATAATACTTAGTATTGCTGTAAGTGCAGGGGACTGGACTAGATGATCTCTCGAGGTCCCTTCCAGTCGGTACAATTCTATGATTCTATGTGTGGAGACACTGGAGGCAGAGTCTGATAAGGGAGGTCCGAGTCCATAAAACTTGCAACTTCCACTGAAGTCTTGTAACTGAGAAAATTCTCGAAGTGATTGTAAAATTAAGGAAATTCCCAGGCAAAAAACTATGTTACACTGGAGTTAAATTTGCAAACAGCAATTAAGGGAAGCGCACTTAAGAGTACATAGTACTGTTCTTTAAAAACCCAAATGCAATAGAAAACTTCAAAATTCAAAGTTAATGTTTATCTATTTCATTAAGTAATACTAGAAAGCATGAAAATGCACTTCCAAGCCACCAAACTTAGCTGTGCCACTATCACCATCCACAGAACATCTGAAAGCAAAGAACCAATTCTATCCTCAGACAATGCACATCATCATCACATCTGTAATTCTGAAAATTAAGACATGATTTAACTGGACCATGTTAATCTTGTTGAGACTGGCTGTACACTACTGCAGTATTTCAACTGAATGCCTCGTTGTCTTTACATTGCTACAATGAACTACACCTACCTTTATAATACCATACAGAGAAACCAGAAAATGGCATCTCTTCTATGTAAGTGACCACATTCAGGACAATTCTCACCAAAACATACAGTTTCAAATGCAAAGTGCTGCCATGCTGTGATATTTCACATAGACTCATAGCTGCCATATCTGGGCCTATACATTTCTCCAAGGATGGATCAAAAATTAGGTAGCTTAGATGTCTTGGGCTCAGGATAGTGGTGTTTAGATTTACATATCTGACACAGCCATACAAAACTCAAGACACATTCTCCACAGTTCAACACTACAGGCAAAGTATGCCAAGAAAGCAGATTTAGGATGGTCTTCACTGCAGACTGCAAACTTCTTCAAACCTCCATCAAGATGTCTCAGCCATTCACAGAAGCTCCAAACAGGTGTGGAGGGAGGAGGTTGGATGCAGAAAGAAAGAATTAAGATTTTTTGGGTGACCTCAGCAGCACATCAGTACAGCTACTCTTTGGGGGTGGTAAAGATCTTAAGTGCAATCTTAACTTGGAATTTCCAGACTAATGTGTGTGGCTTTTCCCCTAAAGTTCTACTCTACTCATCTTTCTCCTTACAATCACCTTGCAGCTAGCAAGAAAGGATGCATGGAAGGAGAACAAAGCATCCCCCAAATCCTAGATTAATGGGGAAGCAAGACAAGCACCAGGATCACCCCCCAATACACACAAATAGACACAGCCTTGGACCCGAGAGCCACCCCCTTCCCACACCGAGTAAGGCCACCCCAGTAGGGAAGACAGAGTGCCAGGGGTCCTATAGCACATAGTAGTAGAATGTGATAGATCTCAGCCCTGACAAGTGGTTTCAGTGGCTGAGAAAAAGATGCTGCTGCCCACCTCCCTCCCCTTTCTCCAGTCGCCTCTGCTATGACTGAGGCACACTTTAGGAACAGAGGTTGTTTTCCCCACCTCCTGGAAAATCACCTACTGGGATAATGCCATGGGTCTCAGGCAGTGTGACATGCCGGTGCCTGTGTTTCTTTCCTCCCCATATTAAGCAATTTTTTTTTGTTTTGTTTTTCTTCTTCTTGGGGGGGGGGGGGGGTGGAAGAAGGGGGGAGATCATGCAGGGGGGAGATCATGCTTGATAATTCCCCTCTTTGCACTACTTGTATAGAGTGTTCCTTGTGCTTATCCAGTCCCCAGCAATTGGGCTGCACCCCCCTCCAACCATGAGCCTCATCCTCTAAAGATGATGTCCAAGAAGGAGCCTTCTCCTTCAGGGCAGCAGCTCCCGGATACCCTAAAAAGTCCTCCAAACATGTTTTTACAAAATTGTAAAGGTCCAACTTGGGCTACACAACTGACCCTTTCCCATCATTTTTTACACAATGAGAGATGGGTTACAACACAGCCAAGCAACTGAGATTTTTTTTTATGCATTTAACTCAGTCATACCAAAGTTTTTGCCTGGGCATTAGCCTCATGTTACAGTCTCATCTTTTGACAGGCAAGGTTTCCATGCTATGGAATGAATGTTACTGTATATAGCACCAAAGAGGTAAATTCACTCATGTGCATAGTCTCACTGAAGTCAGTTCAGAATCAAGACATCTGGTTGAAGTCAACAGGACTACACACGTGAATAAAGTTATGCATGTGCCTAAAGGGTTTGCAGGATCTGTGTCTCAGAGTCCAATCCGTTCACATGTGTTTACAGGATCAAGCCCTGATAAGGCTAAAGATAATAATAGGTGGTGATGACAAAAAAGTGTAGGTACCATTTTGGAGAGACGAAGGTGGATCTGGTTTTATTAGATTATTCTCTGGCTAAATGGAGATCTGCACCCAATTAATATATCAAGATCTTCCATTCTCCTTGCCAAAGTAATAAATAAGCACAGCTTGTAATTCAAAGAGCCTGAAGGTTCAGATGTTGATTTTTATGAAGAATGTACAGGATTTTATGAACTTCACAGTAATTTATTTAAGAATCTAATTTTTTCCCTAAGTTTTCACAGATATTTTTACTGTCTCTTTACTGAAATTTATATTTATGAAATGCTTACATTACTGCTGAAGCCAACATAACTGTTGTTGTTGTCTAAAATTATTAAATCCATCAGTAAACCATAAATAAGAGCAAGGTGGCAAAAATATAAACTTCCCTAAAAAATGCATTTTATTAGTAGAATCCTTCTGACTGTCTTGAAAATATTTGTCATGAAATGTGATTTCAAAAGTCAAGTTATGCATTTTTGATGTACTGAATCTTTGGAAGCACAGAATTAGACTTTCCCTCTCAGCAGACTTGCTGGATAAGCTACGGATGTGATAAGATACGAGAGAAGTAAAGCAATTTTTACTGTAATTATGTTATTTCTTATAAGACTAAGAGCAAAGGCTAAGATTTGTTTTTGTTCCTGATAGGAATAGAATGATATACTGAAGTAAACGGATTAACTCAAGCCTGAATCTATCAGAGAGCAATTGAATATGTAGTTCACGCACAAAGCAGGGGCACTTCCAGCAAGAACAAAAGGCTTGCAATACAATCACACAACAACATTCTCTATGCATGAATCCCAAATCATGGTAATTTTAAAGTAAACACTCAGAAGAGTCTGACAGTAACCTGACTTGGTTGGAGGGACATGAGTGGACTGAGGGTATAAATAAACCAGAACATACATTAGAAGTGTAAGCTTGCTCTGTGTCCAGACACCCAGACCTCTAAAGAGTTAAACAACTAGGAAATATCAAAGAAAGTAGATTGTAAGTATCTTTACCTATCATTCTGTACAGCAACTTCTCATTCTACATTATCAAAATCATTCAGTCTTCAGTAATGCATTTTCTGTATAATTCATTTTCTTTTCATACTTATATTGATTTGAACTTGTAAGTAAAGTTAAACAAATGCAATGGCCATTATAAAGTTTGACAGCACAGTGCTTCAAGGAAATTCACTCTTGATGTTCATCTTGAAGTAACATCCCTTATGAGTAGAGGCCACTAATCCTTACTAGGCTGACTAAAAAGGAATGTGTTTGAATTACAACCCTGATGGATCTTCTTGTTTTTAGTTCAGCACAAATTCTGAACCACTGCATAGGTGCTGGAACTAGGGGTGCTACCGCACCCCCAGGTTTGAAGTGGTTTCCATCATACACAGGGTTTAGAGTTTGGTTCAATGGCTCTCAGCACCCCCACTATAAAAATTGTTCCAGCACCCCTGAACCACTGTGGCATAGCCTTGGATGTCCACTAAAAAGTTACGGCTGCATCATAATGGTCATTACTGAACGAACACGGGGTTGAAGCATCAGAGAAAGAAGCATGACAAGAATGCACTGATCTCTCCTTGGTCAATACAAGATTGTGCTGTCATTTCCTCAATTCTTATGAAGGGAAGAGGGTAGGCTGTTAGACATCTTATGACACGAAATGAGAGTTTATGCCTATGGACTATTGAGAGAAGTCTTGAGAACTATACTTTTCATTCTCTTGGGTTGCAAACTGAATGTGGTGTTGGAATTTTCATTCATTTGCTATTCATTCAGTTGCTATTTGATTAATTTCTTATTGAGGGGGATTGGCTGTTGTATGAACCATCCTTCTAAAGGACCTAAGATGAACATTACACTTGCAAATCTTTTAATGTGGCATCTCCAAAGTTCACACTGTTCTTGAAACCACCTGGCATGTTTGGCATCTCCTTGTGCCAGTCCTCACTGTTGGAGATTATTGCCCATTCTTACAAAGTCATAGATCAGCCAAATAATGAATTTTGACTTCTTTAAGTTAGCTTGCTGTGCAGAAAAGAGAATTTATGGGAATATCCACAGATTAAGTGATCTTTGAAGCTGGCCAAATCCAATCATCTGCATCAGTCACTTGCACAGAAAGCTGCTATTCTGTGCTGACAGCAAGACAGAGAACAAGGGAATGAAAAGGAGTATCTACTACTGAAGTAGAAAAAGCAACTGTGGGAATAAGCACTGATAGATAGAAGTACACGTGTGGACCCTGTACCTCCTTGACGGAGAGGACAGAAGGTACAGATAGTCTGAATTTATTTTGGAAGAGGTTAAGCCACAGCAAATCAAGACTAGGCCTTACTTAATTACTCATTTTTTCAAATCAGTGTACACTGGAAACAGAGTAAAAATATTTCCTGGCCCTGAAGAACAAGGACTACAGATTTGGAAAGTGTAAAAAAAAAAAAAAAATTCTGAAAGATGTTCTTGAAAAAAGGCATTTTCTTTCTACCTGGGGTTTTCCTACAGCACCTATGACTATGCAATCAAAGCATGGTGGACAATTAACTTTGTGGAGAGGCCACTGAGTATGGGAGAGGAATACCCATTACAGAGGTAAGGAGCGATTAGATCCAGCTAATGGAGGAGGGATTAGAAAGACTGAAGAGACCTGCCTCCAATTATTACACAGAAGGTGGTGGTCAGTGTTTGACACTTCTAGAATGTGTGTTTCATTGAAAGATCGATGTCATCATGGTCCATACAGCACCATAAAGAAATAAGCAAAAAGAGTGCAGATCTGGGAAAACATCTAATGATAAGGAACACAAAATCTAGGACATCTGTCCCGTATGAATTAAATGAATGAAAAAACATATCAAAAGATCTCTTGAGTAACAGAATGTACAAGTTAAGAACCTAAATGAGTTCTCTTTGAACAAGAGACTATGTAACAATATATTATTCAGAAGCACAGGACTTCTTTTCCCTTCAGACAGAGTTAAAGCCCTCCTTAAAACCCAGAGTGGCAAGATAGCGCCTTCACTCTGGCCTAGATCTAGACTATAGCTCAGAATTTGGACAGGGAGACTTTTCCCTTCCCTTATAAAAGGAAAAAATCTATATCCCACATAATTTTTGCAGCTGCTACACCATTCTTACTAGCTGCACTGCAATGAGATATTTGAATTGACTTCCTTCTCCAAAAAGATGAAGGACAGTGTCAATTTTAAATCAGAATCAAACCTCTAAACTGAGGTTTATTTGAGGCCTAAAAGAAATCAGATCCAATCAGGCTAACTCCTGCTAACTCCTTGAAGCCAGAAGCCAATGTCAGGAACAATTGCCATCAAGGAGTAAATGAGTTTGTTTCCTTCCTTATCCTTAATTTCAAAATAATTCAATGATCTGTATTTAATACTCACTGTGCAGCTATTACGAAGGGCTTCAAATTTACGCTGGATTTCATCTCTATGTGCCTAAAGGAGGTAAGAAGTTAATCATCAATTTTTCATACATTAGAATTAGAATCCAACAGCTGTTGCTAAATAAACTTCAGAACAATCTATCAGCAAGCAAAGTTTGGAAGACAGATGTTGCAGGCTATGAAAGCACTCTGTAGTGGCAAAGAACTGATTAAGTCACATCCTACTTAATCAAAGCACGCACATGCTCCAATTCTGAGCTATTTTAGCAAAATGTACAACAAACTGGATGATGCAAAACATTCCATCTTAAGTGGTCTCCAAGGTAAGTGACCATTTAATGTTAAGTGTGTACCTTCCTCACTTACGATAATTTGAGTAGTTTGTTTTTACTTCCACATTTGGATTAATAATATATGTAACATGTTTTTAATACTACATATATTTTAATGATTGCAAAGAAAAGTCTACAATGAAGCACTATGTACGCTTCCGCAAACTGCTCTGCCAATCTACCTCAACCCTACCCTGAGGAACTCTCCCAAACCGTGACTAAACTAAATAATGATTTCTTTGGAAGATGGAAACCAAAGTATTAAAAGCTGCAAAGCATTTTTAAAGAATGAAATAATGCATGCATCGTTTTACTTCCTTATTAACAAGCAAAGCATGATAAAGCAAAGTTCATGTTTCAGCCTCATGGCCTCTCTCAAGATTCACTCAGACTGTCAAACTGATTTAAGTTGTGACTAATAGCATATGCAAATTAAGGCCTTAACAGATAAAAGGCTAGTGCACTAGCACATCCGATCACTTTTATTCAAGACATTTTCCTTACAGCCAAGAGACTCAATAGGAAAAGTTGTTCAGCAGAAGTCCAATGCAATAACTAAGAAGTTATCTTACCAGAACAGGCAATGCAAAAAAGATCCTCAAAACAAAAAATATCCCAACCCATTAAACTGGAATAAAGTGACATGGAGGTGCCAGATTGGAATCTTACGATAGCTGGTACAAAAGCACTACCATTTCATTAGAACAGTTGTGGTAATATCTGCCTGAGCAAGCACAGATCACACATGTTCATCTGTTTTGTTGGTGTGGTAGGAAGAAATATCAAACACGTCATCATTCTGTTCGCATGGCAGCTAACAACTCTGCCAAATTTTCAAATTTCAGTGGGACCATCTCACTTTTGAGCAGAAAGAACTGCTTTGTATTTGAGATGAACTGCTGCCATGCCCTATTCAGTTACTGTTGCATTTTCCTAGCATATATTACCCAGTATATACCAGTTTAGAACAATTCTGAGTGAATGATCTCCCTTCTCACACCTGGGATATCCAACAGCATTGGCAGACACACACGCACAGTCTTCAGCTGAACCCCCATTCAATCTGAATGGTGGTAATGGCAGGAATAAGGACTCAAGGAGATTCCATTGGGGCAACAGACTATTTCCAGTACTCTAAAATAACTGGATTTGAAGGTCAATGAAGACTGATACTTCGATGAGTGATAGCCGGCAACTCAAGTAGGAGGTCAGTTATTTCTTTGCCTCCCACAGCATTAGCAAGCCTTTGCAAAGCAAACATTATTTAAAATCCAACAGTTTAAAAGCATCTTTTTGTACTTAAAGTAGCAACCAGCAGCATATAATTAAGTGTTCCGTTCATTGGGCAGGGAAAAATCTTTCCCCCACCCCAACCCCTGCTGAAGTTTGTGTAATTCACACACCTCACAAGAGACTGCAAGATCTAAAAGAAGCAATTATTTATGGAACAGCCTTTGGAGTAAAATTAGAGAAGTAACAACGTTTGTCTGATTTTTTTTTTAAAAGGATAGCAGAGTTGGCTAACTTATTATAGAGAAAATACTAGAACATTTGTGATCACATTCCTTTTGAAAAAGCACTACTTTCAAAAGTCATCCATGAATATAGAAAGAAAAAAAAAACCAGCAGAAAGTCAAAGTCCTACAGTAGGAATAATGTAGTGTGAGGCTTTTAGCTTATCAAGTAAACTGATGACGTTTTCACTAATAGCCAATCAGTTTTCGCACAAGTGGACAACAAACAACAAGCAAACGTATGTTTTGAGAGACAAAGAACTCTGACATTTTAGCCGTCCCTGTGCCTTCCTCAATCCAAGGCACATTTCATATGTTGCATTGCAAAATTAAACATACAAAATTTAAGTTAGGACAACCTCAAAACTAATAAGTTAGGACACTTATTATGAAGTGTGCATCAACATTCTGTCAGATCTGCTGGTATAGTTCGCAATACCAATCCAGAAGTATAGGACTCACCGTCAGAGCTTGAATCTCCTCCTCTGCCTCAGCTGTAGTCTCCTCTAGTTCAGTTTTAGCCTCACGGAGCTGATTCTCTAGGGCTGATCGTGCAGCTTGAAGCCCTGAAATCTGAGATTCTCTTTCCTGGAGGGTCAGCTGCAATTCTGTTAACTGTCGTTTCAATTCCAGCTTTTGTTCTTCATGCTCTAAGCTAACCTGGAGAGAAACAACAGCAGCTGAATATAAGTTACTAATAAGGAAATGGAGAGTACTGCTGCTATATTTGTTCATTTTAAACTAGAGGCCTGCCCTAGAATTGCACTCTGGGATTGCATGGCAACACTCCAGGCTAATATCAGATTTGGATGGATTGGTTAAAAATCAGACCTGAAGGTAACTATCCCCAGGATGCTGCTTCATCCATCACTTGAAAAACGCTCATTTAGTTTGAAAAGGTTCAAAAATAAAACTATATGGTGTTCTGAAATGAAAACTAGGATATAAGAGTAATGCCAGCTATGTTGTAAATACATAACAAATGTTGATATAAATAATTGTGACAATATGAAAGTTCAAGTATAATTTGTGTGATTATCTTCTATAGCTGCAAGTTAGTATACTGCATTTGAGGCTCTGTAAGAAGAAACTATCAATATTACTTTGAATAGATAAGAAGTGTCTTTATATACTGTTCAATTACTTTCATATTTAAACTTCCCTTCAGATTCTTGTTACAGACAGCTCTATCCCTGCAATGATGCAACATCTTGGCAGATCCCATTTACCATGGCAGAGTGGAGAAAACAGTTTAAAGAAAAAGTTCCAATTTAGCTTCCTGTTGCTGGTTCACTTACATGCCCTCCTCCAAATATTCCCCTGGGAAAAAGATCATTTTCAAGCTAAAATACTTTAAGATGCCTGACTCCTTATGTTATTGCAAGTGAATCTGCCCATAATATTGCAGATGTGTGAAAAATAGGCCTGCCAGAAGACCTTGCACTGATGTCTAGCAATAACTGGCTAATTAAAGGAATGACATTGGACATCCCAAACCTCTTAGCCAGAGTAGAGCTCTCAGTCTTCGTTGAGAATTAGAGGAGGGACAGCAAGGAAGGAAATAGGAGATTATCCAGGGAATCATAGAACTTGAAGGGACCTCAAGAGGTCATCTAGTCCAGTCCCCTACACTCATGGCAGGACTAAGTATTATCTAGACCATCCCTGACAGGTGTTTGTCTCACCTGCTCTTAAAAATCCCCAATGATGGAGATTCCACAATCTCCCTAGGCAATTTATTCCAGTGCTTAACCACCCTGACAGGAAGTTTTTCCTAATTAAATTAAATTAAATTTTAAATTAATGGAGATATCCTGTCTCCTAGAACTGGAAGGGACCTTGAAAGGTCATCGAGTCCAGACCCCTGCCTTCACTAGCAGGACCAAGTACTGATTTTTGCCCCAGATCCCTAAGTGACCCCCTCAAGGACTGAACTCACAACCCTGGGTTTAGCAGGCCAATGCTCAAACCACTGAGCTATCCCTCCTCCCAATGTCCAACCTAAACCTCCCTTGCTGCAATTTAAGCCCATTGCTTCTTGTCCTATCCTCAGAGGTTAAGAAGAACAATTTTTCTCCCGCCTCCTTGTAACAACCTTTTATGTACTTGAAAACTGTTATGTCTCAGTCTTCTTTTTTCCAGACTAAGCAAACCCCATTTTTTCAATCTTCCCTCATAGGTCATGTTTTCTAGACCTTGAATCATTTTTGTTACTCTTCTCTAGAACATGAGGTGGTTCCAACCTATTTCTGCCTGTCTGTCCTTTTTATTAGAAAATAATATAAAAACTTGATTTTTCAAGTCTGCAACTGAAAATAAATGAATTATCCAGCTAAGCATATATACTGTGCCCATCACCATTATATCTGGGCACTATTAAAGGATGTTGTACAAAAGGATGCAAATAAATTTGGTTCTAAGAAAGCAAGCTGATCTAGAAACTCAGACTCGACCAGTCTAAGAAACAAAAACCCAAAATAGTCATGCTCAACTCCTTCCAGCAAGCAATACATTTCCACTGTTACAGAAATGGAGCAAAAATTGGGTCATTCAGCTCAAGTCATTATCCTGCAGTGCTGAAAACTAAAACTACTTAATTTTAATTCTCACTGTACTCCTTGAAATAGGATACACCCAAGTACATCAATCTGCAAAGGATTAAATTTTCACCTCTCGCAGTCTAGTCTCTAACTCCAACAGACGGTTCTTGTCAGTATGGTCCTGAAGACTGATCTTCTCCAATTGCTCTTCTAGTTTTCGGTTCTGGGCCTCTAACTTCCCAGCCTGTGTTTCCAGGTAGAACTTCTGCTGTCTGAGCTCTGAGATCATCTCCTCCTGGGCTTTCCTGATAGGAAAATACACAACAAGACATAATCAAGATATATTTTGATCATGTAGTTTTATTGGTATAAAAGTTTCCTGGTAAGCAGAATGTGATCACATCAAAATTAGCTCTTCCTATTTTAAATTTCACATCCCCTTTATGGAAAAAATAAGGTCTCTTATGTCGGCTTCTGCACAGATTCCCACATCGGTGATTAAACCAAGTATGTGCCTCGAGTAGCTCAGATATCATGGTTTTGCAGGTTGTGCATCTGTTTGTACATGGAGAAAGGTGAACACCAAACCTTGGAAATCTACAAGAATGCCTGATCTACAACTCATTCTAAGCTGTCAACCTTTTCCTTGTCATTTGTTTTTCCATTTGGAAAAAAAATGGTTCAATGAATGCTGGGAGCAGGAACTTCCATACATTAGACGTCCAGATCAGAGGAACTGCAACTGGCTTCATTGCATACAGATTAGTTCTGGATTTTGGAAACTTGCTAGGAGCCCAATCTGGCCAACACTTTAGCAAACTTTTGCCCTGACTGAAACCCTGATGTATGTACTGAACACACAATTACCTGTGCTCCCAAGAAATTCAGAAGCTGGTAACTTCTGCTACAGCCAATGATCTATTTTTTTTACCATGAAGGCTTGATAATTAGATACCCTAATTGAAAAAGAGCAGAAAAGCTCTTTCTGAATTAGTGGTAGCTTCCTACAATCATATTATAACACATTTGAAAACTTTGCACTTGTATAGTGTCTTCCATTCAGGTTCTTCACAGAGCTTACAAATATTAATGAACTCATATGCAGAAAAATACTGCGAAATAAGTATTATTATCCCTCTCCCAGAGAAATTACATGGATTACCCGGGATCACATATCAGAGCTAGAAATAGAACCCAGGTCTTCTGAGTCACTGTCCTGTGCTTTGATAAGAACAAAATCATCCTTCCTCCACGTTTTTAACCTGATTATTGACAGCCAGAATTGTCCAAATAGCCTGGGCAACAGTAGAATGAGAAATGACTCCGCCTCCTTCAGAGCCAATCATTAGGGTTTTTTGTTACTGATAGAACAAAGGCTAGTTGGATTCCACAATTCTTTGAAGGCTCTAACTGCTAACTGTCCATATCGATAACGCTCAGTTTAGCAATAGCTTTTGTGGATTCAAATACGGTTCAGTTACAGATTTACATGCCTTTTCACAGGTCAGAGTAATCCAGTAGGATTTGCTAGTTATATCTATAAGATCTACAGTCTCTGCTCAAAAAGAATTCACTTCTCTTAATGACTAACATGACTCACTCTAAATTTGCTGCACGATTACTGACTTGCCAAAGCAATTTGTTTGCCACTCCCTCCCAAAATGTGAATATTTAACATAAGTCACAATAGGTAGAATTCTTTTTTTAGGCATCATTATATTTCTTTCTCTGCCTTTTGACTTTAGTTTAGTGTCCTCCTTCCAGAGGATGCATCTAGTCCAGCTAAATGGTGCTTTCAGTAGTAGACTTCCAAAGCTGTTTATGCAACCTCTTTGCAGAATTGCATTATTTGTAATTTTATTAAATTATTACAATACCCCATCCTTATAGCATCCAGCCACCAGTCTATCTTATGATTTAATATCCATAAGAGTTCCAAAGTGTCTTGATTAAGTTTCTCCAACTCTTATATGCTGGCAAATGTCTCCATTTTTCATAGCCATAGACCAAGAAAGAAATCATTACAGCATGGTGAACATGGAACTTTGGTCTCACATATGCCAACCATGCTGGTTCCAAAGTTAATATTTCAACCGGTAGAATACCCCTTTTTGATTCTGGTAAACATTTCTTTAGTCAGCAAGAACAGCATTTCAAGGGAAGTGAAATCTATTACCACATTGAGTTCAAGACCACTGACTGATGCTAAGTCTTACCTATGCTTTCCCATGTATGAGCTGGTAGATTACTTCTGTATTCTTCAGATTAATGATGTTATGGTTTTAGCAGCCTCTACAAGCTTTTTGGATGATTAACTAGAGTGCATATAACAATAGTATAATCATCTGCATAAAGCAACTCATGTATAACTTTAACAGTTACTTTTGTGGAAGATTTCAGTCTGCTCAGGTTGAAGAGCTTGACAGAAGTTTGAAATGTAAAGCCAGGAATTTTTATTACGTCTCTGTTGGTACACTCAATCACTGCTAAAAGAAGAGTTCAGAGATTCTTTGCCAAAACTCATGCTTGCTTGACTTCACAAATGGATCTAACCAATTGCTGTCCACAGAGATGCTACCCAGCATTCCACTATGCAGCTGATGGTCTGCACATATTTCTCCAGACAGCCAAACTTTAATATGACTAATATCTCACTGATAGGCACCACTCAAGCCCTATTTTTTCCTACTTACAGGATATTAAGTAGCTTATGCTCTTTCCTGCACATGAAAGTAGAATCTCATGTGACACAGAACATCGCTTTAAAAGAGCTTAAAACCATTTAGGAAAAAAATAAGGGAAAACAATTATCTTCATGGGAAGATAAGGCATCTAAGTTAAAATCTGAACCAAAATCTGGTTCTGAGATGGAATCAAAGATTTGAGACAATAGCAACAAGAGACCCAGTATTTTATTATTCATTTTTTAAAATAAGGATTTCCCTCTAGCAAAGCTGCTGATGCTGCAATGACTGAAAAGGACTGTAGGTCTCAATTGAATACCCTGAAGGAGCTGCCATGGGGGGGGAAGTAAGGTCCCTAAATGGCTAAACTGAGAGCTAGACTGGCCATTGATGAGAAGATCTGAAACCATATAGAATCATTGTGGCGGATACTGTACCCAAATACTTTCAGGATCAGAAATAAGGAATCAGGATTAAAGAATCACTTTGACTCTAGGGCTCGGGCCCTCTTTTTTTTTTTTTTTTATAAACTGAAACAGGCAAAGATAACACCAATACCTCATATTTATAATCAACATTTAAAAACATGAAGGAAAATTCCTAAAACAATATCCAATTTTCTTAGATGTCTTGACAGCTGTTGGGAGCAGGATGGAAGCTTTGTGAAGAAAGGACATTTAACATTTTCTTCTCATCTTTGAGTGTCAAATAATTATAATAAGGCTTTGAGTTTCAATGAGTAATGGCCACAAGAAGCAGATGTGATCAAGTCTTAAACACCAGAAGCAAAAGGAATACTAATTGTTATACATCTCCACAGCTGGAACAGTATTGAAATTGCTGCTTCTCAGGAAGTGTTTCAGACATTTAAATATATATATTTCGAAAAATTACATGCAGCAAAAAAAGGGACAGCAACAGCCTCATGAAATGATCCAAAACAAATGCAACAATACAGACCAATAAAACTGAACAGCTATGATAAGGGAAACAAAATACTGAGCAAACTATAGTTTCTTGTTAGAGAAATAATATATTTGGAGAACAGGTCTTACTGAGCTCACACCGGGGCTTGTAAATGCAAGAGTGCTGTAGCAGTTCCTTTACTTACATGTTTCTCTGTGTAAAAAGGCTGCTATTTGCTGCCAGTTTATTAGCCTCAGACAATTCGACTATTCTCTGCTCCAATGACCTTATCTTCGAATCCATGGCATTGATCATCTGAAACAGAGCAGTCTGCCTTTGAGATCATGTGATGGAAGTTAGTGACTACAGCAAGGGGGCATTTAAAAATCAATTCTAGAAACTTCATTCAGAAACAAGATATCAGACTGAGTGGACAAGAAAACAAAGAAGCAATCACATATTCAGATGTTACATCTGTAACATCAATCTATAACTGCTTTCCAGTCTCTTCCAGATCAAGAGCAAGCAGCTCCCATGTGAACCATGTGCTGGACTGCCAGGTAGTAACATACTAGGCATGGATGACTTTCTTGAAAGGGAATGTTCTTGCAGACATCATGAATTAAAAGGACAGCTATCAAAACAAAACAAACCACCACACAAACACACACCACACATCCCTCTTCCCTACCCCCAAGAAGCCTCCAGCAACAAGACCCTTTATTTTAGGAACATCACTGGGTAAGAGCCTTAATATGGCTACTCTTAAAATGTTTCTGTTTCTGATTCAGTTACACCTACCGCCTTCTGCTCAGCCAGAATTTTGCATTTCTCATGTGCTTCTTCTTCATGTCTTCGCAGGATATTCTCAAGTGCTTCCTTATCAGCAAGATCTTTCTTCATCTGAGCATCTAGCACCTGAAGTAAACAAAACAAATTTCCTCACTTTGAATCATAGAATATCAGGGTTGGAAGGGACCTCAGGAGGTCATCTAGTCCAAACCCCCGCTCAAAGCAGGACCAATTCCCAACTAAATCATCGCAGCCAGGACTTTGTTAAGCCTGACCTTAAAAACCTCTAGGGAAGGAGATTCCACCACCTCCCTAGGTAACCCATTCCAGTGCTTCACCACCCTCCTAGTGAAAAAGTTTTTCCTAATATCCAACCTAAACCTCCCCCACTGCAACTTGAGACCTTGTTCTGTTCTTGAACCTGTTTCATTAGTCAAAGGGCAGTCAGAAAGAAAGCCACCAGGGACGGGTTACAATCGACGAAGGGGCTTGACCACATCCTAAGGAAAACTAGATGGGATGGCAGGAAATGCCCGGGACAGCAAGCTTTGAGGGAACTACTCAGCTGTCTGAAAAGGTTGAGTTTAATGAGTAAAAGGAGTTATTGGAAAGGCTATGGGCTGTTATTGTTTTTTAAACAGTCTTTCATAATTTGGGCTCATGAAATATGCCAGTTTGACATACATGGAAAATTAATTCCTCTATTCACAGAGGCAGTATGGCGCAGAAAAGTGGCAATGAAAGCTCCTTTTCATTACCTCACTGATGTGCCTCAACATTGACCTGTAAGAACCACATGTAGGTATGAGAGAGTAATTCAGCCTCCATGACTACTTTAATCCTTTGCCTCTCTGCTGAGACATATAACAAGGGTGCCAAGTAAGGTGGCGACTTGAGAGATACCAACACTTGTTCACTAGAAAGTGAACTAAAACAACTCCTTTTGGCTGTTGCATAGATTTTTTTTTTTATTATTATTAATACTCTGCACATATGTCCACAGCTTTGGATTTTAAATAAATTGAAATAAAAAATTAATTAGGGCTGTCCATTAATCGCAGTTAATTCATGCGATTAACTCAAAAAAATTAATCACAATTAAAAAAATTAATCGCACTGTTAAACAGAATACCAATTCAAATGTGTTAAATATATTTAGATGTTTTTCAACATTTTCAAATATATTGATTTCTATTACAACACAGAATACAAAGTGTACAGTGCTCACTTTATATTTTTTTATTACAAATATTTGCACTGTAAAAATAAAAGAAATAGTATTTTTCAATTCACCTCATACAAGTACTGTAGTGCAATCATTTTATTCTGAAAGTGTAACTTGCAAATGTACATTTTTTGTTACATAACTGCACACACACAAAAAAACAATGTAAAACTTTAGAGCCCACAAGTCCACTCAATCCTACTTCTTGTTCAGCCAAGGTTGTTTACATTTATGGGATATAATGATGCCTGCTTTTAATTTACAATGTTACCTGAAAGTGAGAACAGGTGTTCGCATAGCACTTTTGTAGCCGGTGTTGCAAGGTATTTACATGCCAGATATGATAAACATTCGTATGCCCCTTCATGCTTCAGCCACCATTCCAGAGGACATGCTTCCATGCTGATGATGCTCATTAAAAAAAATAATGCATTAATTAAATTTGTGACTAAAGTCCTTGGGGGAGAACTCTGTCTCCTGTTCTGTTTTACCCGCATTCTGCCATATATTTAATGTTATAGCAATCTCGGATGATGACCCAGCACATGTTCATTTTAAGAACATTTCCACAGCAGATTTGATAAAACGCAAAGAGGGTACCAATGTGAGATTTCTAAAAATAGCTACAGCACTTGATCCAAGGTTTAAGAACCCAAAGTGCCGTCCAAAATTTGAGAGGGATGAGGTGTGCAGCATACTTTCAGAAGTCTTAAAAGAGCAACACTCCGATGCAGAAACTACAGAACCTGAACCACCAGAAAAGAAAATCAACCTTCTGCTGGTGGCATCTGACTCAGATGATGAAAACGAACATGCATCCATCCGCTCTGCTTTCGATCATTATCGAGCAGAACCCATCATGACCATGGACGCATGTTCTCTAGAATGGTGGTTGAAGCATGAAGGGACATATGAATCTTTAGCGCATCTGGCACATAAATATCTTGCGACGCCGGCTACAATAGTGCCACGCGAACGCCTGTTCTCACTTTCAGGTGACACTGTAAACAAGAAGTGGGCAGCATTATCTCCTGAAAACTGTAACCAAACTTGTTTGTCTGAGCAATTCGCTGAAGTAGGACTGAGTGGACTTGTAAGTTCTAAAGTCTTACATTGTTTTATTTTTGAATACAGTTGTTGTTGTTGGTTTGTTACATAATTCTACATTTGTAATTTCAACTTTCATGATAAAGAGACTGCACTACAGAACTTGTATTAGGTGAACTGAAAAATGCTATTTCTTCTGTTTTTTACAGTGCAAATATTTGTAATAAAAAAAATATAAAGTGAGCACTGTACACTTTGTATTCTGTGTTGTAATAGAAATCAATATATTTGAAAATGTTGAAAACATTTAAATAAATGGTATTCTGTTATTGTTTAACAGCACGATTAATCGCGATTTTTTTTAAATCGCGATTAATTTTTTTAATCACTTGACAGCCCTAAAATAAATACATAAGAGGTACGTAATATTATTTCATAATATTATAAGTTAAGAGGTACGTAATATTATTTTATAATATTATAAGTTTCAGTGACTATAGATCTGAATTCAAATCAGTAACCTAGCCATGAAAGGACTAGGAGGACTGGACTTGATGGACTACTGTTGTAGCGATGGTTGGACTCAAAGAGCCAACTGACATTTTGATTCCATTCTAATTCTTCTGTCCTGTTACAACTCCAATGTTTCTCAGACATCTCCTCTTGGAAGAACCACCATTTCAAACTTACTCTCCCCCTCTCCAAAACTGAATTTGTCCCTCCGTCTAGTCTCTTCCTAATCTTACTCCATTCACTAGCTCCACTGTTAACGCCACTATCTTCAGTGCCTCCCATGCTCATAATCTTCGACCTTTCTCGCTCTTCCTCTCCCAAATCCAGGTTCTCATTATAGCTTTTCCTCCCATTACTATTATTTCTGCTCCAAATACATGCTTCCCACCTCCTAAATCCCTTCAGTGTCATCTCATCTCATTTACCAAAGCTCACATAATCTTGCCCCATTTATACCCTGGCTCTCATTTCCTTCTACTGCTCCCCCCCATTCTTTACACCCTTTTCAATCCTTTCACCTTACCACTTCTTTGGTCTCCTTTCTAACATCCAACTCTTGACTTCCTGCCTTGAAAAGTATGTTTGTTCCAATTTGCCATGCACCCTCCACTACTCAGTATTTTCTTTCAAGAAATTCCTCCTCTCTTTTATCATCATCATCGTAGTCTCTCTCTCTCCTGGAGAGTTGTTTGAAGTCTAAACTTATTCAGACTAAGCTCTTTGGGCCAGTGAACACGTCTTTACATTTGTAAATGCTGTGTAAATTTATAGTGCTATATAAATGTAATAAATCATAATGACAAAGAGTGGGGGAAAGATCACACTTGGAAGACACAGAGATCCTTAAAGAATACTTTTGCTGAATGACAAACTATAGGTTTTTTAGATAAATTCTGAAGTCTACTACATAATCCTGTCTCTCTCTCTATGGTTTCCCTAATTTTAGGTGGTGTCTATAATCATGTTTTCAACTGTTTGTTACAATTCTTAAAATATCCTAGAGAAGAGAAAAAATTCAGAGTGGGTGGATCCCTGGACTCACTGGCAGATGTTACAGCTCCAAGGAGGTGGAATTTCAAAAGTGCTTTTGTGTTTACTAAATTTAAAGCTTCTAGGGATGCTAGTGTTAATGCTCTTCAGATCAAAGCAAGATCATCAGACAGAATTAAAAGCCTTTTTGAAAGACTGATTTCCCACAAGCACTGAATAAGAATCACCTGTTCTAAAGGAATGGTCCGTTAACAGTTAGATTCGTATAGCTCTCACAAAGCCTACATGGATAATGCAGCCTCACACAAAAGGTGAGAGCATGATGGGCACAGGTTAGAAGGACAGAATTATTCAGTTTTCATTCAACCCTCAGAAGAAGTGAAGAAGGAAGCAGAGGACAAGGGATCAGAGTCCAAAAGCAGCTGTTTGGGGATAATCCAGAGCCCAATGGACCTATAAAAGAGAGTATGAAGGTAATGAAAAGGGATATTTACTTTGATTTTTTCATCATAGAACTGCTCTTTCTGTTTCAGCTGCAATTCCAGATGCTGTGCTGACAGCTGAGCCTCACGGTGCTTTTCCTCCAGCTCCTGAACACAGTGAAGATTTATGTCAGACATATATAGAAATATAATATATAGAATTTATAAATACATATACAGTACATGTACAAAACCCTCATTCCCTCTGGTTTTAAGGCTAATATAAATCTATGAGGCCTGGGAGCTCAGCTGCATGAGATACCATTATGAAAGTACATATCACCAGCATTAAACCTTATAAATAGACAGATAGATATATCAGTTATCCTATTTTAGTGTAGGTAGTATAATAAAAAGGGTAAAGAGGTGTTTAAAAAAGAAGTAGATTCCACCTCCACCAAGAGCTGCCTCCTGAGCCAGTACTGCCCCTTCTGATCTGCTTCCAAAAAAAATTAAGGTATTCCCCAAAATGGAGCCAGAATGGTTTGTGATAATGAGCAGTTATGAACAGCTCACAGATGTGTGATGGGATTCTGAAACCATAGACCAAAAAACCCCAATCATCTTGCAGTTAACTTTAAATTCCTTTGCATCAGATTGGCTGGTGAAGGTTTTAAATATATGGATGGATATCTAACAACAAGGGAAAGACATGTGGTAGAGTGCTTTGAATACAGGACAGGGAATTCCTGAGAGTTTAGTCTCATTTCTGATAATGTCCCTCCCTCTCTCTCTAGCCTTGGGCAAATCACTTAGAACATAAGAATGGCCATACTGGGTCAGACCAAAGGTCCATCTAACCCAGTATCCTGTCTTCCGACAGTGGCCAATGCCAGGTGCCCCAGAGAGAATGAACAGAGCAGGTAATCATCAAGAGATCCATCCACTTACACCTTGATTCTGCACTGAGGATCATGCATGTAAACCTCTGCATCAGTGTAGTTCTCAGTGCAGTGGTGCCTTAATTTCTATGCTTCAGATTCTCCATTTGTAGATTGGAGTGGAGATAATCCTTTCTGTCCTCCCTACATGGTTGTTGCCAGGATGGATATTTATAAATTGCTTTGAAGATGAAAAGTGCTTTACAAGTTATATATTAGGTGCAAAAAATATTTTTATCCTCAGTGGCTCACAAGGGTGAAGGAACGTAAGTCACACAAAATACAGCCTTGAATAAGTTAAATAGCCCTGTCTCTCACAGGTAAACCAGTTTGGTAGAGGGGGGGCATTTTTGTTCATGAAGTTGGTCTTTAAGGCAGCGCTAGAGAGTCTCCTTTCTTGAGGCTTACTCTCAAGAGTTGAGACTTCAGAGAACATTATTCTCCCTCATGGCCAGGTTTGCCATTCCAGTGGTTTCTGCAGCACAGGAGGCAGATCCAGACCTGACAAGCCCTGGAAAATGGGTTGATTCCATGACATTTCTCTAGTTGACACACAGGCATTTTCTATCCCCTGATCTTCCTGTCTCTTATCTCAGGAAACCAATCTTGGGCGCACACAAAGGTTCCTTTGATCCAGTCACAGCATCAACGCTCTACCACGCGGGCTACAAAAATGGAGTGAAAGCCTGCCAACAAGTAGTCATCTAGAAGGAGCCTGCAGCATTTGGTATCCTGGAAGGGGCATTATTGTTATCTTCAGTTGGAAAATGTCTTCTAGTACCAAGAAGTCAATTCAGCTTTCACACAGGCCCACACAGTATAGGTCCAAATAGTGAATCACACAATCAGGTCAGCAGCAGCTTCAGAGTTCCCACCACGAGGTTGCTCATGCTAGAGTAGAAGCTCTGCCAGCTCCTGAAGTGGCCCTCTGCAGTGTAGGCATAGAAATGTAGTCTCTTATTTCAGGGGGGAGGGATAGCTCAGTGGTTAGAGCATTGACCTGCTAAACCCAGGGTTGTGAGTTCTTGAGGGAGCCATTTAGGGATCTGGGGCAAAAATCTGTCTAGGGATTGGTCCTGCTTTGAGCAGGGGGTTGGACTAGATGACCTCCTGAGGTCCCTTCCAACCCTAATATTCTAGATAATCTTCTCCAGCAGTTCATATTCAGCTCCCCTCACCCAACCCCTTCCTTTTATTTACCATAGCCACTGAGAACAGCCATCTCTACTCCCAAGCAGCAAAGAATAAATTGCCCTTTATTTTTTATGATTCAGAACTTGGCATATCCTTCCTGTGGCTCTCTTCATCTACGGACAGGCCAGCAGGGCTTATCAAGTACAACCGGAAGAGTTCATTCCTTCAGAGAAAACCATCATCCATTTCTTCTGAAGGCTCACCACCTGGCTCCCTTCCTCTCTTCCCTCAAAACTAAAAGAAACAGAGGCCATACCTGTTCCTACATCTCCGCCCATCCTCTTCTCCCCATCACTCCCAAGAACAGTTTATCAGAGTCCCTGTAAAAAATGCCCAACACCAACTGCCTCATGGGATTAAGGAGTCTTCAGACAGAGGTATGTATATCTGACTCAGCCCACCACTCCACATACTGTGCCACTGTAGCAAAAAATCACAGAAAAGGTCCCTCTCCTCTACAGGGACATGCCAACAGAACAAAAGTCCACATCTGACCTATCTTCAGACTCAGGTCTTTTGCCAGTTGTCTTGTCACCAGGAGAAACAAGGCATTTAAGGTTAAAGAAAAAAAACCCAACAACGCTTCCTCACAGAAGTCCAGATCTCACCAAACTGTAGAGCAAAAACTCTAGACACCATAAAAAGAATCCTTCTAACTGCAATCAGCAAAAAACAACTTCATTTTCTTTTGCGCCCTCCAAAGAGGGCTAACTCTCCAAGTCAGAACTGGCAGGAAGAGACCCCTGAAACTCCAGACTTGCTTGTCTTAGCGTTATATAAGGGCATTATGGTCCCCAACATTCTATGTAAACATGGAGAAAACTGTAGATCCAAAACAAGGCCCATGGAACAGTGAAATTATATTTTTGCATTCCCTTCCATTTTTTATGGAAAATAATAAAACTCAAACAAAAATGCCCAAATACACACAAGAGACTTATGCAACAAGTCTCAATGTGTTACATGGTCTCTGAATACAAAGCTGGCTTTGTACCCGCGCAAGCAGTGGTCTTTCACTTATCATGCCCTGATGCTGAAAGACAGAACAATGCCAAGGGCCTTATTCTACCTTCTTTATGGTGCCTCAAGGGTTCTGATCTTGAAATCCATTTATGCAGCTATTTCTCAGAACAATTATGGATCACCTATCACCTTCAGTTAAGGCTATTTATACATTCCCATTGGGCCTTCACACATGGTATGTCTCCGGTTCTCCTGCAGTCAGGACTACGACCACCTGTTCAAGGGTGTTTAACATGTTAGTTTTCCTGGTAGTAACCCCAAGAGAAAAAGAGTGGGGGATGGGCGTAGAATCCATATCGATCCCTTTTCTAGATTATAGTCTCATCTGACCTCCAGTCAAGCTAAAAGCAACAAATGACACCAAATATGTGACCTTTTTCCTTCACCACCACATTTTTAATTAGCCCTCCTGCAGAGTAGCATTGCTGTTATAAACTTACTGCTGGAATGATGAACCTAGCTATTAAGGGGAAGCTAAATATGTACTATCCTGATCTCTCTTCTTCAAAAATGAGTCAGGTTTGCCATTCCACCCCTCCTTTGGTAGGGGATCATTTTTAATTTTTAATTTTCAATTTATCTTTTGGGTCTCCTTCAGGTACTGTCGAAAGGTAATTTAATGAAAGATAGATAGTTGATAAACTCAACTACCAGGAAAGATATATGTAACATATATTTTGTCTCTGGAAGCAGTCTCACTGGGGGTGGGGAGTGTTCCCAAGGGCACAGTAAATCACTTCCCTGTGACTGACAGGTCTAGATCCTACATCCTATGCTGCAGAAGGAAACCCACTGTTTGAATGGGTATTTGTAGAAGAGAACTCATCAGAGAAGCACACATTTATTTATCTGCCTCATCACAAGACAATGGCTTCTTCCCCCAGGGAGGTCTATGTACCAGCAGTACCCTCTGTTTGGTTCCCTTTAGACTAAATTAACCAAAAAAGACTTAACAGATCTAATAACAAGAAAAACAAGAAATTGCCAACTATAGTGGGGAAGGTATGTGGGTGAGAATGGATCTCTGACAAATATTTTAAGAGAAAAACAGTTTTGATGATTCATTTTGTTCTTCTGCAAAATGCAAGAATTTGGGATAGATTAGAAGTCAGACTAAATTGCAAGGGATTTCAAAGTTAAATACTAAAGATGTCATTGTTACACAACCCAGCACTGACCATTAAGGAAGTTATGCTTTTGAAATAGACATTAGGAAATGAATTGCATACTAGTGAGTTAATACAATTGAGTTGGAAAGTTACGCCTATTGGGACAACTGGGATTTTTAAAAAGTCATTTGGTAAGAGATCATAGATACCTAGGAGTTAGTTTATAACTAACACTGCAGGCAGCAGAATTTGTGCACTGAAGTTATTTCCAACATAAAATTTATACAACATCCAATTCCCTTATTCAACAACCCCCACCCGATTTTATGTAGTTCTATGTCCTCTCTTCCCACTCCACTGTGGCATACTCTGTCCCTTTATCTTTCATTTTCATCCCTGCTCACCAAAATTTTGTCTGCCATCTGTTGAATCTGCTGAGATTTAGTTTGAATATCTTCCTTTAGTCGGTTTTCTCTGCGTTCCACAGTCTCTAATCTCTTCACTTGATTCTCCAGAGAATGGCGCCGTTCCTGCAGAGCAATTATGAACTGCCATTTAAGCTAAACAAGTTTTGATTATCAAACAGCAGTGAGCAGGCACTGGGAAAAGTCAACTGAAGCCATCAGTATGTGGTCCTCTTCTACATCCAAACTCATCCCCGCTCCCAAAGACTTAACCTAATCACATGTTCATGTTGAATCCAGATGGAAAATAACACCAAAAAGCCTCCCAGTAAGTATTCTTCAGAGAAATACATTTATAAAAGAATGAATAATCAACTGCTATTTTCTAATCTCTCTCCTCTGACAAGCTGTTTACAGGGATCCTGGCCATTCAGTGTTCTACAAGTAGGGGTTTCTAAGCCCAATTACATCCTATTGACTAGTCCAGTGTAGCCAGAAATTTTCTGCTCACCTCTGCTTCAAGCAGTTTCTTTTTCATGCCTTCATTAGAGTCTTCCCGATTCTGCAATTTCTCCAACTCTTTCTCTGCTCTCTCCTTTGCCTGACGGATATTCTGAAGAAGTTCAGTTGCCTCAGAGCTGGCTTTCACAGCCTAAACCAAGAGGGGAAAAAAAAAAAAATCAGTAAATTTTAGTACAAAGACACACACACAAAAAGTCTTCATAGTAACAGATGCATGTACAGTATGATGGCAACCTCAGATGTTCAGCATTCTGAATAAAACATTTATAAAAGCCTGGTCTGGCAGCCTAGAATTAGCACAACATCCAACCATGTGAAGGAATATTTCATTTAGTCTCCTGAGGGCTGTAATACTTTGGTCTAATTCTGGTTGATATCTGGTGTTAGGCTGGCTGGTTGGTGTTTAGTGGCCTATGATGGCGATCAGACTAGATGATATGGTAGTCCCTTCTGCCTTTAAACTCTATGAATCCAGGTTCAAACTTCTGCTCCAAACTTCACTTCAGCTGTTGCAAATGTTGGAAAGAGCATGAGGGAAGAACTACTACAGGTCTGTCTTGTTGTACCAGTAGCTTCTACTGCTCTACTTGCACTGGAGCTCAAGACTAGTCCACAAACTCAGTCTAATCCCTTGAGACAAGATTCATAGATATATTTCTGTTCAAGTGCTGAGAGAACATTGTGTTGAGCCACATCATTTCTTGGAACAAATGAGATAGTAATGGTGAAAACTGGTGGCCTGCTTGAAGGACTGAGATGAAAGTGACAGCCTCATACTATTTTGACCTCAATGTTTACACTACAGATTCATTATCCTTAAGGAAGCCCCATTTCTGGAAAGCCAAAACAGCCAGCAGACTAGTTGTGGGGAGGGGTTTGAGATGCTCCCAGATGGATATGAAGCGACTAGCTCTCTCCTCGCCCCAAAAAGAACCACCATTAGCAATGTATTAGCTGGTATAGTGTTTTCTCACATATAGCCCTTTTGGGTGCACTGGAATTTCAGCGCCCACTAAAGTGAGACTGATAGCACTGATTACAGCAAGGTAGGTACTGTGTATACTTCCTCTAGATGCTAACGTATCCTAATCCTGTCATGAACCCTTATCATAGGCTCATAGGACTGGAAGGGACCAGGGATGGGTCATCTAATCCAGTCCCCTGCATTCTACTGTTTGACCTATCAACAGAGTAGAGATTGCTAATTGAGAAGTGATTTTATGATTAATACCAAAGCATGCTGGGAGAGTAAACCAAGACCAAAATACATTCACTGCTGAACTAGCAAGACATGAACCCAAGTCTCCAGAAATAAAAGGTTAGGATAGCGTGTTAGATGCTTTACGCCCATGCTGGCCTTTTAAATTAGAATTTCTACGCACTATTCCTGTTGTGACTCAGCTTCATTTGTAAAAATAAACACTGTTGACACATTTCAAGAGCAGAAAGCATATTGAGAATTCTGATTTCAGATACCGGCTCCCACCCCCACTTTCTCCCTCTGACATCCCCTCTTGGTGTGACTAATTCTATTTTTGACTATGAAACAGTGCACATCTCCCCTGCATTAGGGTTTTGCTGGAAAGCCTTGTGAAAAATTCACCAACCCCACCCCTGACTTTACCTTTGCCAGCTTGTCCTGCAGCTCCTGGATTTTGGTCTGCTGCTCTGTATTGATCTACAGTTAAATGCAAGGGAGAAAAAATGAATGTCTGCCGTACTTGTGATTTATTTATTTTAGACTTGCTTCCCAGAATCTTTGTTTCTCTCTATAATTCCAACCTGCCAGATGATCCAATGCATTCCTGCTCCTGATTTCCTCTAGATCATTTGCCATATTTCTGTCACTAAATAAATCACTTTGACCCAGCATGCAGAACTAAATAAATTTATTTTTCAGAATAATCATATTTTCCATGTGACATTCTTCATTCATAATGATACGTACAGGGTTTTTCTTTTAACCCACCTCCAGCACAGATTACTCATAACAGGTTTGTCTTGGCATAGCTACTCTACAAGTTCAGTTGAGAACAGGACTGACCAAGCCAGCTTTAAATCAAATCACACAGAACAGTCCGTCCCACAGAGAGATAGGATGGAAGTCTGTTCATGCCACTGACTATCCATGGATGTTCTGGGTTTCTGATAGCGATAATATACTTGGGCAGTAAACTCTACTGACACTAAGGAAGCATACCTTCTCCAGTTTGGAATACAGCTCTCCTACTTCAGTTTTCCCATGGTCTTTAGCCTGTAATTTAAAAATATAAAATGTATAACTCTGAAGAAAAGTTTTAGGATATTGGACTTCACCCAGAATCAAACTCAGGCAGTTTAAATGTAAACAGCTTTACAGGGAATAAATGAAATTGTTCCAACTATACTGGTAATACAAAATGGCTTCCAACTGTACAACCTGTACCGAGTTTCCAAGGACTTGAATGCAACTCATTTATAAATCCCAGCCAACACACACTAGAAACTAGGAGTGTAACAACACCTTTCCCAGGGAGCCTTCACTACCTTCTGTAGTTTGTTGTGACATTCAGTAGCTTTACGTTTGAATTCTTCAGCTGCCAATCGTGACTCTCTCAACTCCGATTCATAGAGATCACTACGTCTACGAGCTGAAATAAGATCCTCTTCTAACTGATTCATCATCAACCTCATCTCTTCCACCTGGGCTTGATACTCCTGTGGGAAGAAAAGGGACATTACATTTTGGAAAGCACAGAGGAAAGACAGAGAGTGGCAAACAATACGATAGTACCTATATGGAATAGGCAGAAAGCAGACAAAGTATATAAAGAGAGGACAAAAACATAAAATGAAAGGATGAGAGCCAGGCAGAATACAATATCCATTCCTTTCTGGCTTGTGTCTTTCATGACAGAGTCAATAAGTCATTTCCAAGCCATTACCTCAGAGAAGATATGAAATGTAACCAAAAAAAATCTATTTTGAGAGGATTCAACAGCAGAAACACATTCATGGTTTTTGAAACAAATGGTAAAGTACTTACAGGTTATTTCTCTCCCTGAAGGTTAGTGGTCTATATAGACATATGCTTCTGAGTTTTGTGCCTCTGTCAAACACCCAGATATATTCTCTCAAAGTTATTCAGACTGATAACATGAGAACTACTACAAACCTGGATGGTCGGGGTGGGTGAAAAGGAGAAAAAAATGTGTTGTGGCCTCCAACCATCAGTTTATTGGTTTCTTTTGATAGCTCAGAAAAGAAACATATTAAACCTAAAGTAAAAGTCCTCTATCATTCTTGATGGGAGTAGCGGTAATCTAGTATCAAATGTTACCTTTGGAGGATAACCCTCTAGGAGTCACATTTTCCCCCCAAAGGCCACTATTCTATGTAGTCCACTCCTCCATTAAACTACAATAAAGGACTTGGAATAAAAATTTTGGAAAAGTGCAATGCCTAAAAATCGAAGAACAGAAAGAACATTTGGAATGATTGTTCCAATTAGGGCAAGCATGCAAGGTGAGAAGTGGGTGTAGATAGATCCTGAGGTGACCAATGAAATCTTCAGTAGAGGAATCTAAGTGTTGATTGTTATTACATAGTACGCATTTGTATAGTCCTTTAAATACACAAGTGCCTACAAGAAAACAAATATTGTCCCTTTCCTAAAGAGCTTGATTTTATATCTATCTATCTGGTGGGTGGGGAGCATGCACACCAGGCGTACGCTAGGCAAGTACACAACACAGACAAAGGAATGGGAGAAAGGACATAACAGATCTTGCTTTCCATGTTATTTTCTTAGAGTCCATATACACACACTATTATTCAATTCTCCCTACCAAACCTTGCCCATTCACCCACTACTTTTACTTTCTCCTGTGTTCAAATTCATATTTATCAGTTAATTCTCTGCTCTCCACTTTCTGCCACATATGGCTGGAGGTTGCCACTAGCAGCCTTCTGCCTTAGAGTGACTCGCTGTTTCATAATACCAACAGGGGACCTAGCTGGCCCATCCTCCCACCAAGTCCAACTGTTGCGGTCCAAGTATTTTCTCCCTGGACGGGGCTGAAGCTTTTATACCATAGGTGAGGCAAACATACATTAGCTCAAAATATCCTTTCACATCAATGGATTTGTGCAAAGAAAGACGCAGAATGCCTGGAAGAAGTGTGTTCTGCTCAAAGATCACAATTTGGATCAGCACTTCCAAGAATACTTAATTTCTAGAGCAACAATCACTTGACAAAGGAATTGTAAGCAAGGCCTCACATGCCATTGAGAAAGTTAATGAATTTGGGAATAGTTAAATAAAATTTCAGTTTTTCTTGCTTCTTGATATTATCCAGGCTGTTTCTTTAAGCACATCATATACTAAGGTCAGAAGAAAATGCTACACAACTCAAACACACAACACTTCCACTTGCACATCTTAACCTAAGGCATCCAACATTGGGCAACTGAACACAGAAAAGCTGAAGTGAAAACTAACCAGAGATTAAAAACTGTCATATAAAAATATACTAAGTAAAGTAATGTCTAGAAGCCAAGTCAGAAATAGTAATGCTCTCCTATACTCTGTACCCAAATCGATGTTGAATTTATGGCATTACCCTGAAATATCAATTACTTGAACTTATTCTCCTTGTGGGATTTGCCATTGTTGGTAACTTAAGTATCACCACCTCAACAGGATTCTCCCCAAGCATGGCTTTTCTTAGGGTTTTCCCCCCCAGCATCTCCATCCTCTGTCTCAGACCCTAATTTCCTTTTCCTGAAAGAAATGCTCCAAGCCCTTTTATTTGCCAAGACTGACCAGCTAGTATGAGTGAGCAGATACTACACAGCATGTTTATGCAGCATTCCAGCACCTGAGCTTACGATAACTCAGAGGAACCCTGTAGTAGGTTCTTAAAACACAATTTCCTCTGGTGACCTAAACAGCACCTTAACATTCTCATGAATCTTAGCCAAAATCTACGTTAAAAGATATTAAGTTCAAATCATGTTGGGATGCAAGTTTTATTAACCATTTTATTTTTCCTCTCTGACAAATAAGTTTGTACATTTTCACAACCTAATCATCATCCAAAAACATTCTACATATAACAAATATTTAAAACAACTCTACTAAAGCAGCAACAGCACTCAAAGTAGCTAGCCTTAGAACACTGTCATTCTCCAAAACAACCAGCAAAACGAATACTTAAGCTGTATATATGGTTCTGCCACATCCTGAGGGTTTTATCTGCACTTCATTAAATTTTGCATAAGGGAAGTCTCCAGACAAGAGCTATTACCAAGGGTTCTGTGCATACGAGTCTTACACACAAAGACATTAGTCAGTTAATATTTGTAAAGTGCTTTGAAGATGAAAAGCAGTAGATGATTGCCAACTATTGTTTGAACTCCAGAGAAATTACAATTTCTTTTTCTCAATATAATGTGTTTCCATTACACCATAGAATGTAATGGGTTCTGTGTGGTAGACTATTTTTAATCTTAAAATTACCCAACATTATTTGTTGTATTTTTCATTTAAGCTCTCTCTCTCCACCCCCAGTAAAACAAAGTTCACAGAATGATTTTTTTACCACTTTTCTGAAGGAAAAAAATTATCTGAACAAACACCTTCTCTGCAAAAAAAGCTAAAGTTGGAAAAAGAACAGTTCAGCGACATAGGCAGTATTTTGAAAAACAGCCCCATTCAAAGCTGATTAGACACTGAAAATGGTCAAATTAAAACAAGATATGGGTTAATGTGCTTCTCCCCCAATTCAGAATTCCCATGTGAGGATTTAGGTGAAAGCAATATTAACCTTTGTTAACTTGTGTAACTTGATTGCTTAAAATGGATTTTTCCAACATGTCAGTTTCACAAAATATTGCAACTTTCTCCTAATTTGGTTTTTTAGGCAAAGATTTCATTTGATCAGCTTGATGGATTGCAAAAAAAATATAGGAAAGCTCGAGACCATGCATGTTTGCAAACACACACAACACACACACACACACAAATTTGTTCTTACTTTGTTAAGGAACTCAGGGCCGGCTCCAGGCAACAGATGACCAAGCACGTGCTTGGGATGGCACCTGGTAAAGGGCGGCCAATCTTAGGGTGGCGGGGGGCGCTCAGGGTTTTTTGGGGGGGGGTTCGGTCGGGTGGCGCTGGGGGTGGGGTGGGTTGTTTTTGTTTTGGCGGCTGGGGGAGGGATTCGGCAGCAGCGCTCTGGGGGGGGGTGGCGGTGCGGCGGGGTGCTCCGTGGGGGAGGGAGGGTGTTCGGCAGCGCGGCTCGGCGGTGGGGGTGTTTAGCGGTGCTCCGCGGGAGGTGTGTGTGGCGGCGGGAGGGTTCGGTGGCGCGGTGCTCCGCAGGGGGAGGTGGTTCGGCGGCTCTCCACGGGGGGCTGGGCGGCGCGGCGCTGGGGGGGTTCGGCGGTGCGGCGCTCCGCGTGGGGGGGGGGTGGCAGCACGTTGCTGAGGGGGTGTCTTATGGCGGCGCTATGGAGGGCAGCACTCTTTTTTGCTTGGGGCAGCAAAAAAGTTAGAGCCAGACCTGAAGGAACTCTTCCCTCCTGCTCCCCATCCCCCCCCCCACACTCTCTCTCTCTCTCTCTCTCTCTCACACACGCACACACACACACGGCATCCCACCAATATAAAACACATTCCTGGCATCAGAAGCGGGTAGTACATGCAGTGAGTTCTACTATTCTGCTCCCAAGAAGCAGTTGTACCTGTTCTTTGATCTCCTGCAGTTTTCGGCTCTGCTCTCTGATATCATGAAGAAGTTGTAGCGCCTTGTCATCCTCCTGAGACACCTCCATCCGTGCCTGTTCCAGGCTTCGCTTTAAGCTCTGCAGAAAGCAAAATGTTCAATGCATAGACCCTTTGCACATTACTCTAAGAAATATCCTCAGTCAAAGGAACACAAAGCTTCTCCTCAAATACTATGAGACAACATAAATTAAGACACCAATTACGGAAACTTGCAAATTCACTGCTACTGAACTTCAATTTTTCCAGCTGGAGAAAAGCAATACATTTACAAATACCATCTATTGCACAGAGATGTTAGTTCAAACCCTACTCTTGTAGGCCAGGTGTGGAGTCAAAGAACACACACAATGAGTGAAACTTCTTAGCAACATTAATTATCCATCCTTTAGCACTATCTATTCACATCTCTAGCACTGGCACTCAGCTGATGCTATATTACTACCATGACTTGCTATTTTTCTCCCCACGGTTGAACTCAGTTATGTCCTTTACTCTTTTTTAAACTTTAAAGAGAAAAGGGCAGCACTATTGTTTCAAGGTTTCAGCAAAACCTTTGCTTACAAACTTCAAGTTAGACAAATGTTCACGTCACCTACTTAATGAGTACATCATTTTTCATACAGAAGGATCCAAAACTTTTTAATGTTGTTCATACAATAGAAAATAGTATATCCAGATGGTTCAACCCAGCTTCAGATGCACCTCCTGCTGTGCATTATTGCATTGAAAGCCTCCCATTTATCCGGATAAATTCATGTTCCCCATTCTATTTGGATAAATGAAGTTACACTCTATAGGAAATGCTTCACACTCCACTGAAAAGCAGCCACTGATAGAGTGCTGTCTTGGCATGCTACATAGACAGAGTTTTGGGGTTTGGTGAGAGAGGGGAAGGAGGACAGAAAAATACCACATCCAATTGAAAATATAAACACTATTTAAGTAGGCAGAGTGTAAACATCCTCATTGGAATTTTGCCAAGACAACAGGGCAGACATCCCCACTCCTGTAAAAATGACAAAGGATCTTAAATACATATCTTTAAGGGCCTCATTTTTATATCCCATCTGAAAAACAGCACTTGCCACAGACACATTGCTATCACTACCCTGGGGAATTGGAGCAGTACAAACTCAGAATGTCACATTGAGTCAACACCATCATGTCCTGAAACACCTTTGTTGTCCTTTGAGGTTTTCCTTTAAAGTATTGAATAGGCCCCTCCTTGCTTTCATTCTGAAGTCTCTCAAGATCAGAACCCAAAAGCGGTACAGTATTGCTACTAGGACAAGAAGAGAACCAGGGTGTAGTTCATTGTGAGCAAGACAACAGTTTTAGCTCCTTTACCATTACTACTGAATCATGTTGTAAGCACATAGGCCAAGGAATAAAGTTTGAACAAACCCATATCTACCAAGCCTTCAATACTCTGCAAACAATTTACTGCTCCGATTTCAATAGACAACCATTCCTCTTCCACATTATCTTCTTTTTTTACTGTATATGCACCACCAAGACCATCACGGAACAGAAAGCTAAAGACCATCAGAAATTGCACCTTCAGAGGGAAAAGGACTAGGGTAAAGGCTCACACTGCATTCTGTGATGTAGGTTGCCAGGTCCTGCTCCAGGAGGGATCGCTGGGTCTCAGAGGCTTTCAGTTCCACCTCCTTTTGGCTAAGTACAGCCTCCACCTCTGACACCCTCCGGTGCAATCGCGTCATTTCCTGCTCCATCTGTAACAAACATTGAAAGGTTAAAAAGCATTTCCAAAGCTCTGTCAGTTGCTAATTTCAACGCACCACATGTGATGAATTTCAGTCTCTAAGAGACTCCTAATTATAATTCTCCAGATGCTATTTAAATTCCAATACCATTGTCTCTGCTCCTGGGAATGCACAGTTCTTCACAAGGACAGGTAGTAAGTCTAAGTCACCCCATTCATTCAAGCTGCTTGTTCATATTCAGTCATTCTTCAGTCATCTCTGGTTTTGCAGAGATGGGTCACTTTAGCTTTATCCCAAATCCATGTTGGACCAGAGGATGGGTCTCCCCCATCTCCTTGCAGGAAGAAATGGTCAAATCCAGCACAAGACAGGGAGACAAATAATTGCACTCTCATAAAAGTCTCAAACAACACTTGAGTTTTTATAGACTCCAATGAGTTCTCTTTACTAAGAAACAGCAACTGTTAAAAGATGTTCACCATAATCAATGAAATGGCAACAGTTACACAAGTAGAAGCTGAAGGACTAGGAAGAGAGACTTTGTATCACTCAGAACAGAAATGCAGCAACTCTGCAACCGATGAGAAGTAAATGCTGCAAGGTGGAAGAAGCAGTCATCTGTGTCATGGTGAGAAAAGGGCTTTTTAAAATCCAGAGCCTCCTCTTGTTAAGTTTAACATATCTACAGCAAAGGCATGGCCTAAATTCATCTTCTTCTGTACTGATCAGGAAGCCACTTCACTGAAGGAAAAGAACTTTGCCCACCACAGATCTGGACGATCAGCAGCATCTGACAGATCCCTTGGCATACATTGGTTGTAGATTCCTGGAGCAATGAGGGAGGCCACTCACATAAATAAATACCTTGTGACACTTGTCCTGGGTGTCCTGCAGCTCTTTGCTCTTTAGAAGGAGTTTCTTTTCCATGGAGCTGATCTTAGCTGGAGAGTCCAACCCTGAGACAACAGACCTAAAAGAACAAAGCCAAATAATACATAAATATAGGCAAAACGGTACAGGACTCTCCACTTAACCAACTTTGGTCAGATCATTGGGTAGTTATCCTGGGCTAAACTAGGAGGAAAGATGAGGCAAACTATATGGTGTAATAGCTACTAGGTTAGGTCAATCAACGTTGTGTGTCATTAGTATCCACCATGTCAGCTCCTCTACTGGTTACAAGATTAGTACTTTCATTTACACAGTAAGTTTTAAATACATATCAAACAATGTGACACAGAAAGCATTTCTGGATGCTCCTTGCAGGTGTTAAAAAGCTAAATGTCAAATTGGTTTTAACCACTCAAGAAGTTAAATAATTCGCTGAAAATTCATTGCCTGTTATATTTTGTTACTGTTAAACAGGTTTCAAAAACAAAAGCAGACAGTACTAGAAAAGCAACTGAAAACTCAAAGGTGCCAAACTCTGAACAACAGTGAGCTGAAGCGCCTGCTCATTAACTTGGTCTCTGCTATCCCAGGATTTTACTGAAACATTCCCAGTCCAGCTCTACACTCCTTCTCTATTTCATCCACACTGACACAATTAGCCACATTTCTAGATCTCAAAGTTCCACCAATAAGCTGCGTCTCCTGAGAAAAATCTACTTAACCGTAGCATTCATTGAAATTTGACTCCAGGAAATTGAGGAACGCATTTAGATTTTTTTAGCACTCTCTCTGATTGGGTTCTTTACCCCCCATAAAGTTAACCATTTATGTTGGTTTAAACCAGCACATCTCAAACTGGGGGTCTCGACCCCAAAGGGGGTTGCAACCTATTGTAGGGGAGGTCATGGTATTGTCACCTTTACTTCTGATCTGCTTTCAGAGCTGGGCAGCTGGAGAGTGGCGGCTATTGGCTGGGCGCCCAGCTCTGAAGGCATTGCTACTACCAGCAGGAGTGAAGAAGTAAAGGGGGCAATACCATACTATGCCACCCTTACTTCTGCACTGCTGCTGGCGACAGTGCTGCCTTCAGAGTCAGGCACCCAGCTCTGAAGGCAATGCCGCAGCCAGCAGCAGTGCAGAAGTAATGATGGCATGATAAGGGTGGGTTGTCATCACTTTTTTGGGGGGCAGTCATCAAAACCTGAAATATTTACAAAGGGGGTCCCAGCAAAAAAAAAAAGTTTGAGAACCCTTGGCTTAAACTGATTCTAGAAAAGCATTAGAAGTGACTATTCGTGATTTGGAGCATATGTTAGTGTTTTGCACTCTTAAACCAGATGTTTTAACTATTACCTGCTTAAATATGCATCTCAAATTATACAAAAAAATTAAAAGACAAAAATCACATTCGACAGAAACAATTCCCTGTAGCAAAATGTGATTCCAACTAGGTAGTTAAGCAGTTAATGAGGGAACCAGTTTTAACAGAAGAAGCCTAGAGCTCATTGTTAGTTGAGATTTTAAAAGTACAATGAAGGTGCTAATAAAAGAACATGCAGTCTGCCCACACATTGCTTGCCGGCTTCTCCTGGCCACAGCTTTGGTATGCAGCCAGTTATCCCCACGGAGAGAAATGAGCTTCGAGCAGCCCTTTGCACATAGCTACACACCCACACACCGCAGCACTGTCTCTTCTTACACCAAGGAAAGTTTGATTTTACCACCACCATTTTCTGAGAAAATGCACTCCCAAGTCCAAATACACACAGAGGGTATTAGTCACACACATGAAAAGAAATGGACTTTATAAAACTGTGCTGCCGCAGCATGTATGGAACAACAGATTTTAATGAGTGCCACCTTCTAAAGCCATTTGGAATGCAATCCTGATATTAACCTAAGTATAGCAGAGCCCACCACTCCCAACCTGCGTAGAAATATCTAATATAATGAAATCATTTTTTTTTTAAATCTAACAAAGAAACAAGCCTATTAGAAGAATGAAACCCACATATCAAATGACAAGATATAACGAGGATTTATTAGAAGAATAAATCTTAAAATTGAATGCAGTGGTTAAACACTCAAATTGGTTAACTGGTCTAATCAACCCTATCCCCCAGATTATCGTTTTTAAAAGTCAATATATCAAAACATCACTATACTCCTCCAGAGAACAAGCAGCCATCAGAGAAAAATACTTATTAAATCCCATCACAGACAAGCGTACAAACAAGGCTAAAAATGGATAGGTGAGAAAAAACAGTCCTAGAAATAAAAATTAAAAGATCACATTAACTAAAAAAGATGCAAAGGAATCTGCTTCAAAATGTAATTCTTATAAATATAAAAATAACTGCAAATGTGTAATAATTTTGACAAGTTTTTTATATTAAAATGTTAAACTTTTAAGATCTCTAAATTAGCTCAGCAAAAGCCATTTTTTAAAAATAATCATAGTTCCACAATATTAATCATCGCACTTTAGTTTTCTGCTCATACCACAGGCACTGCTCAGCAGATTCTAGCTAGTTCTGATAGGAAAGAGGACACTTGCACCACTGGTTCATTATAAATGTTCCTGTTTCATCCTGGCGTGCGTTTTTTGTTTTTTTTAAGGGAACAGGCTCATAATACTGTACACACCATTTTGCAATTCAAACATTTTGCCTGGAGAGCCAACAAACCATCTAGCTGCACTGCAACACAGGGAACAACAGTATGGGACCCAGGGAGAAAGCACACCACACAGCAATGGAGTGGTGGGATGGAACGGGGTGTATTGCTACTCTTAAATGATCCCCCAGCCAAAGTTTGGAATGTCATTAACTGGCTCTGGAGATAGCTGCTTCTCAGGTGTGATGTGTGGGAAGAAATACATTGCAATCGTTCCCTCCCATTCAAAATAAAAAAGATCCCTTAAAAAACGGTGCGCGCTAACTATGGCAATTTTTTCTTGCTATGACAATCAGTACGTCTCAACCCCAAAGCGAGCTGGTCTCCGTATACTGGATTTGCATTAGGCACACAAGAGTTTGGCAGTGTCCACTTCAGCTAATTCCTCCTTTCATGCAAACTCTACTAAGGCTGCTTCATAAGTACCCCTACCTCCTTTTTAAGTCTCAAGAAGAGAGAGTAATCAAGAGAACGGGGATGCTTAAAATCCATCAGAAGCCTTATCACGGAGATCCAAACTCCCAAAGGATTTTATGACAAGATGTGAGATGTGTGCTGTAGTGTCATTGTTACATACCCCCTCATTCAGAGTTATCTCAGAAGTTAAACACATTCAATCTGACAGCAAAAGCTACCATGCAAACATATCACTCAACTGGTACCATTTCAGAATATTTAATTAAATTAACCATTAAACCAAGGGTCACTTTTCTCAGCACAACAGTGTCTGCAATTTCCTCTAAGGTGTGAAGAAATGAACAACAAAAAAGGGAATCGACTCATGTAAATAAAAAACAGGAATGAAGGGGGATATAAAAAAACCTCAAGTCTTGGTCAAATCTACAGTAGAAAACGCTAACCACACTAGCTGTGCTAATCTATTTTCAAGAGGAAAATTACCTCCTTGAGTTATCATTTAAATGAATTGGCTTAATGCTGATTACCTAGTAATTCATAGATAGTAGAGCCAGAACCTCTCCCAGAAGGACTGTAGGGAATGGTGCAGAAGTGCTGGATATCAGAGGGCTCCTCCTGTCCTAATCTTTCCAAGTAAGAATTGCTACAGAAAAAGCTAGAGGTTAACCAAAAGGGAATGGCAAGTTCACAGCTCATCCTCTATCATGCACTGTATCTTTACATATGTTCCTATCTTCTTACTTCATCTTTTTATCCCAATCTCATAAGCCTCCAACTCACCTGTGCCTCTTCCTTCTCACAGCTGCTGGTACCCTCTGTCCTAATCCTGGCCCCTGCACATAGCCATACTCCCCCTTCCCATGCCTCATACTTAAGGCTAAGATTGTGTCACAGGTATTTTTAGTAAAAGTCACGGACAGGATGCAGGCAATAAACAATACATCACAGAAGCCCAAGTCCTGCCATGCACGGGGCTGAAGCTGAAGTCAAAGAAGTCATGGAGATCAATTAAAGTCACGGAATCCGTGACCAAACCATATCCTTACTCATGCTCTATTCTCTAACTTCATTTCCATCTCTACCCTTCCACTCCTCCAGCCTTTCCATTTTCTGCTCCATCTCAAATGCCTCCTCCATCCTAAAACACAGCAAAAACCAAACAATGATACCATCAAGCTGTGAATGCAGTGAACTGAAACAGCAGAATATTATCAAAATCTTGTTCTCCCTTTCCTTTTTTCTCCCTTCACAAAGGCTGGAACAGAAACCTACCAGCTGTTAGATTAAACTTACCAGCCAGAGAGGTCAATACAAAAAACAACAGGGGAAGAAATCCTCACCAGCAAACTCTGGGGTAAAATACTGGTGACAAGGTCAGCCCCTCTCCCAACCTCAGTTGCTGGGGAGGGGGAAGATGCTTACCTGCACCAAACATGAGAATTCCTCATTTTAATATCAGCCTTACCTCTAGCTAGTAAGTGTCTGATAAATTGGAAGAACAAGTTTCTCTTCACACTTCTCCAGTCTCTTATTGGCTTAAGGAGGGTAAGAGTTGGGGCAAAAGAGAATGAAGAGAGGTCTGCTCTACCCCCTAGTCCATCCTTTTTCGGGAGTCCTCCTTACCCATGAATCATGCAAGTGTCTATCTGCGCTGTTGCTTCTCAAGGCTTTGCCAACCAGCGGCAGCAATGTGAAAGTAACATGATTCTTGGCAGTTTGGCTACGGCCCACTAGATTCTGACTGGAACATAGGACTGGAAGGGACCTCCTGGGTCATCAAGCCCTGTCCCTACTATTGCATATAATCCTATTCATAAACTTATCATGCTCCATATTAAACTAGCTAGTCCTATTGGAAAGGTGTGCCAGAATCAATCCTCTGATGTTTAGAAACTTTCTTCTAAATTGCCAGCCTAAATTTATCCATGGTGAGTTTATATACGTTTGTTCTTGTGTCCTTTAGCTTAAATAGCTCTACTCCCTGCCTGGCATTTACCTCCCAATGTATTTACAGAGAGTAAACATATCCCCTCTCAGCCTTCATTTTGCTAGTCTAAACAAGCCCAGCTCTTTTAGTTTCCTCTGGTAAGACCGGCTCTCCATTCTCCTAACTATTCTAGAATCGTTCTATGCACCCATTCCAATCTGAATTCATTTGTCTTGAACATGAGTGACCAGATCAGTACACAATATTCCAGATGAGGTCTTACCAGTGCCTTGTACAACGGCATTAATACATCCCTATGGCTACTGAAAATACCTAACCTGATACATCCCAGATGTAGTGAAAGTAACAAGGACCTTGTTAATTACAATCTACTGCTGCTGCACAAAAAACTGTGAGCAGCAACAAAGGCACTAGAGCTATCAGTTTGCAAACACAGGAAACCAGCCTGACATCACTTAGCAACCATAAGAATTATAATTCGTTTTTAAATGACAGTAAGTTCTGCACTGGTGAGTTAGTACCTCACACTTGTTAGAGGAAGCACCCCACTTACTACTAGCAAGTTCACAAATGATTTTTTAAGCCTTACCCTCTGTTTGTTGTTCTCATTCACTGCCTCCTGTCTAAAATTAGATTGTTAAGCTTCCCAGGGCAGGTAATGTGTCTTATTTGTTCAATAAAGAACCTAGCACACAGTGGACACTTTATAAATTATAAAGAAATCTTCCTCATTCCCCAACCTAGCAGTGGGATTCAGGAGATCACTAGTCACTGCACTAGTTTAAATACTGATGTATCCTAATCTCCCTCCACTCCTTGCAATATTTAGCAGCTGCTCCTCAAAACAAAATGCAGTTCTTTACTCCCAAAGGTAAATCCAGGAACAAACTTATGAAAATCTAGTTCTAATATAAAAGTTCAGCCTATAATATAAGCAAAATCTTCTTAGGTTCCTTTTAGAAGAAACATACAGAAGACCAGGCTGCATCAGGCAGTTCTACACAACTTTACCCATAATTCCTCCAATACATATTAATCTTGACCCTCTTTTGCTATATCCTTGCTATTCCACTACTAGAACCCAAACAAAACTTCAACAGTTATCCTTAACTGTTATATGCATCACCTCCCACTAATCAGTTCCAACATAGCTTTGACAGTGCATACCTATATCAACCTGCAACACCCTCATTATGATCAGCCTTTAACCAATATCACACAGATATGCCAGTGCACCTGAGACTTAACCATAAACCCTCTCCACACTTCCAGTACCAGGACCCCAATACATACAGAGTTCTAGCAATACACCTAGATCAAGTTCTGGGCCTCTACTGACAGTTACACAAATGGCATTCTGGTTTTGTTATGTGGAGAACAGTCCACTAGGGAGTAGGATGACACCATAAGTCATTTCACTTATAATTCAAGGTAGATTTTAACCCCAAGTATCCACAGTTGAAATTTACCAACTCCAAAACTACTTCCACTGACATCTCACTAAAAGCCAACATATCTTTCAACGATTATTATAACCTCCTTCTTCTCCCTCCCAACCACGAAGGCAACACCTGTGAGGAGGGACAGTCACTAAAGACAGTCGGAGTCTCCCCTTCTGATCACCAACCTATACATCATATAACCTTGACTCAAAATATAGGCAACAGCCAAGAATACCACCAAATTTGGTTCCACGCTTCTCTCTCGAACAACTTACTCAACACCAAAAGCAACTATCACAGCCAATATGACAAAGACATGAAACCTGGGTCAAGTCCCTGATGGGGACTAACTCAGTGATGAAAGAAAACGGTTGAAACTAAAAGATGATACCTTAGCATGTTGAGTCACCAAGCCAGCTAAAGGAATTGCATTTCTGAGTGGCCTTCTGGTACTGGAATAAGGATTCCTCAATTTGATGTGCTGCACGAATGCTTTTCTCATTAGCTCTAACACCAGGAACCAAGGACTCACCAGGTCAAAGAGGTTTACACCATGCCATTTACGTGCTTCTTTTTCCTGTCTCAGTTCTCTCTCTGAAACCCTAATTCCTTCCCAAATGAAGACCGTTTTTATGGATCTCAGTTCCTCACCCCCTGCACTGTCTGTGGCTCTCTGACCCCATAACACATCCAGTATACAGCAATGCCCAGTCTCAGTGTTTAACTTGATCGAGCAGTACACACCGCCAGCTCAGTGAAGCTCTGTCTCTGGTTCACTGACCCATCAACACACACTTCTGGATTAGTGGAGCTCCATCTCTGTGGATCACTGATTCAGCCTCACACCCACCCCTAGTTTTGTGACAACCAGTCTCTGCATTTCTGACCTAACAGAACATACCCCCACTTCAGCCTCTGAACTCCATAGGATTTTCCTTCTTCCAGAGACCTGGAAAAAAAAGAAATCAGACTGCCCACTCCTCTCCAGGGAACAGCAAACACAACTAATGCAAAGTAACCAAATCACAATTTTAGCAATGTCAGTTTCAGAACCAGCCTTATTTTCCACACAAAACCAGAGAACAATATTAAATATACAAACCCACGGCAGCAACAGATAGAGCCTAAAGCTGTCAGCTTCCCTACAGCAGAGCGCAGGCCAGTTAAAAGCAGCTTTCCCCCTCCCCCACCCCCTCCCCAGTACAAGCCCTGATTTTCTTGTACTGATCCTGTTCACTTAGACAGTAATTCCCACTTACTCTGATCTGAGGATCCCCAGAGCCTTGATGAAGGAAAACCCCACAAACGGCAAATCTTCACCCGAGAAGCCGGCTGGGTTCAACTGCCGCGGAGAGGATAAAACCCGCGAATTCTTCTCTGGTTCATCAAAATTTGAGGTGTCATCATCAGACCTGAGGGTAGGAACGAAGGGGGGAGGAGCTGGTGGAAAAAACAAGGAGAAAAGACAAATTTCAGCTACAGTTTGCTCTGCAACGGTCCCATTCATTCAATGCTTGCAATGGCACTGCAGCTCCTGCTTTTAATCTTGCTAACACAAGCAGACTGAGCTGCTGCTCTCAAATCGTATTACAGCAACAAGAGATTAACCCTTCAGCTACCAACATGGCTACCATTCTGCAGGCACAGTGTTTCCCATGCTGGTTAAACTGGTCTTTTGAGTCAAAGGCACCAGGCTAAGAAAAGCTTTGGACTCATATTTACAGGTTATTTCTTCCTGATTTTTCTAGAAAAACAAAGATGTCTCTAAGCCACCGAATTAGTGGAGTAAACTACTTCATGAGAATAGAGTCAGCTACCTTGCTAGCCAGCTAAGGAATAATTTCTGCCTATCACCTCTACCAGCAGCCTCCCCAGTCCAGATTTCTGGTTCTTGTTACCATCAGTAAATGTATCTTGTTCCTGGAAGATTTCAACATGCTGCAGCTACTAAACCCAAATAGGTCTAGGAGGAGGGAGAAAAAGAAATAAAGATTTGCTTCCCCAAGACAGCTTGCTTAGGATTTGGAACTCTTGGTGGGACACCACTGCAGTCTGGCTCCGATACAATCTGAATAGAGGTATCGATGGCAGGAATTATAATCTATTTCTTACTCTAATTTTTAAATCAAAATATCTTAACTTGTTAACCAGTTGTTTAATTTCAGCCCATCTTCTAACATTTGCTGCAGTTTAATTAACGCAACGAAACAAAAGGATAAGTTCTTTTAAATGATGTGCAGCACCCCAGGTCCCTGCTGGTTTGGCTGCATGTGTGAAAAGAATGAATGTAAAAGCTTGCTGTGCAATTCCTACCTCATAAAAGCATGTTTCCTCCCAAGATTTTTTTTTTTTTTAAATTTCATCATTCAGGTCTTCACTCCCTGCAAATCTACTAAGCTCTTTTTTGCTCTATGAAGCAGACAGCTCTTCAGTCCGCAACTAGAACACAGCCCATTGTTACAAACTGATGGAAGTGTTGTGTGCTAAAACCGTTACCATGGATCCAGTATAGATCTCCTGTAGCTGAAGGGCTGATGAGAATTGAAGAACCGGGAACAAACATTACAGCCCCTGCAGTGCAGGCTCCCTGCTCCTCACTCTGTGCATGCTCTAAGTTTAACCCTACCTGCCTGCATTCGTGACAGATGCTGATGCTTATCTGACTGACACAAGCAGAATGAGTCACTGCTGGAGCTTGCTAGCTCCCTCTAGGTTGCCAAATCCTTTCACAGCTCAATTTTTAACTCTTAATTTTCTATGCTAATTTGTGTATAAGCTAACAGCAGACCAACACCAAGCTACCACCAGACCAGCATTCATAGGTAAAAATCTGCCTGTTTAAATCAGTAAATTGCAACAATACATGCATGCTCTATTAGTGGCTCTCCAGGGAGCCATGCTGACACAGCTTCCAAACTGGGAAAAGGAAGGAAGGTCCACCAAGCTGGGAAGCTACTGCTCACATACCATAGTTTCAAGAACATTGGAGTAGGATGAATGAAAAACTCAAAGATAAAAATATGCATTAATAAGGAAATTATATTACTTTTCAAACAGTCTCTGGAGCATTCAAATCTTCTTTGTCAATATCAAACAAATAGGTTCTGATACTTTATTGGTTTAAAAAAATTGCAAACGTTTAATAGGATGAGAACTGTATTACAGATTGAATTCTCTTAATAGGACATCCAGTTATAGCTCTTCTGTCTAGCACTCTCACTCACACAAACACAGGAGCAATAGATTACAATACAACTTCATTAGCTATAACATTTTTCATACAAATAGCACCCCAAAATGCTTTGCAAAGTTAAGAGTTAAAGAGTGGCAAAGGGAAGAAATATAGGTAATACATTTTATTTTCAGCATCCAGAATGAAAAGGCCTATGGGCACCCTTTAAAAGGTTTATTCCCCCTGCCCCCATCTAAGATTTAAAAAGAGACTGGATTGATGAGACAGAGCAATAAAGGAAGGAGAAGACTATCTAGTTGATATGGTAAAGTCTAGAACCCCTCTTGTAAGAGTAGCCAAAAACATACCTTAACAGAAAAGAAAGGTGTATATTATAACTCTATATAAGACCGTATCATTTAATATTTAACAGATTTGTTCAAGTTAGAAATAAAAAGAGAGATAGAATCTCACCTTTCATCAGAAAGTAGTGGGAATCTACAGAGGAACCACTCTCAGGCAACTACAATTAAAGACAAGAAACTTTCCTCTCACCATTAACAAGTATCTTCTAAAAGTCCCCACTCAGACTACAGTGGTAGAGCTAATTTAAATATTCTTAAAATAAGTATAGCGATAAAAGATAAATAGCACTCAATGGAAGAACAACGGAAGCAAGGAGGAACAAGATACATCACAATACCCAATAACAACATCGTCATATGGTTGAAGAAAGCTAAAGATGGAAAAGTAAATAGGACTTTTAGAAAGAGAAAGCTAATTTTAATATCACATCATTTTCTACTGCAATTTCTTCTGATGTTTAATAAAAGCTCTGCACAAAGGAGAGAGACACAGAGAACGCTAGCTGAAAGGGAAGAAACCTGAATTTGCCCTTTGCTTTGCATCTCCTGAAGAGGCATGCATGTGAGAAGAGCTATTACCAACCTAACACAGTTGAGAAGCTCTTCTTTCTAACCTTGTTACCATATTACTATCAAGAAACAATGGCAAGGGAAAAAAGAAAGTCATTCAACAAACACACCGCTGGCTGCAAGTGGATCAGAACTGCTGACAGTGACTGAAAAGGGAAAAATGAATTTCTTCAGAGGTAGGTTTCAGACCACTTTGAATGAGAACAAACTCACAGGAGTGAAAAGGGACACACTTGGAAAGAGATATGCTAGATCTGCTTTGCTTGGTTGGTTTTGCTAATTACTTGGTAATGTCTTTAGACTCCTTTATTCCTGAGATTGAGGCATTCCCCTGCTTGTCTCTTGAAACTGCCTGTAAAATAATTGGTGCAGCTTATATAACAGGCTGAGAAAAGGGAGCAATTTGGTTGGTTAACAAGGTTTAAATGCACGTCTATGAAAGGGTCCTTGGGTAACCAGAACTGGCCAATTATTTCTTGTTTAAAACCAGAGAATTCTCATTCCTCTATAATTATGGTATCCTCAAAATAACAAGATGAAGACTAGCCAATACAAAGATGTAAGCGTGTTCATATTGAGGCTATTCTCAAGTGCTTCTTTAAAAAAAAAAAAAAAGAACCACTTAAAAGAGATCATAGTAAGACTCTGGGAACTGAATAGCAAATACATGCCATTGTATCTGGCAAAACTAGAGATTTGTTCAGAAGATTCACATTTTCTCCCTCTCCAGGTTTATTCAAAAGGAGACAAAACTATGCTACAAACAGGATATTCTAATCCTGATACTTCAATCTTATAAAAACTGATTGATACATGGATCATTTTCTGCCTGTAATATGCTGCAAATGACCACATGTGCTGTTTATTATTTAAATGCCTTCTAGAGAACTGCACATTACATTAGAATCAACTGCTTACTCAGATACCCCTCTTATGGAGGAGGTATATAACCCTCATCCATCTGTTCTAAAGAATGACTTCTGGAGGTAAGGGGGTGTCATATGCTGATAAATAAAAAAAAATAGCACTGCAGTAATTACCCAGTTTATCATCATCTTTATAATTATACTAAATGAAAAACGGTTTTTGAACTGTGTTAATATGTGTATTTATGCCTAGTTCAAGGAATAATACATCATTTCAAATTATTTCTATGTAACTTTAGAGATTGGATACTGCATTTCCCGAGGATTCCCCTCTTCTAGGTCAAAGACAGACCTTACTGGACTAGGGGATTTGGAGGAACTACAGAATAGAAATGTATCTTGTCTTGTTCTATGATATAACCTATTCTTCCCGTTGTCAAAAATGTATACTGCGTTTCCAATGGCAAGTAGATTGAGCATTAGTATCTTGTACTTTCAGTAATATTTATGGAAAACCCAACAAAGGACAGCATCAGCTCTGAATTATATCTTTAAGAATATTTGATCTAGAACTGCCTAACTGCAAAAGGTTATAAAAATGTTATTAAATATACAGTTAAGAGGGAAGGTACTGTGCATCTGGGATCAGGCTTGATTTATGAGGGATTACAGGTATCAGTTGCAAAGGTGAAGAGATACATACATATCACATAACCAGCATAGACCAGATGGGGGTGCAAGAGTTTTTAAAGTGTCAGTGGATAAGTGGGTTCAGGCACACCAAGTCAATATCAGTGTAGCCAATGAGTACTAATATACAATAGGCCTATCCCAGCTATAAACAATATTCACCAACTGTACAAGAAGCTACTTTTGAATCTTTTCCATTGTTTGAAGGCAATTATCTTCCCAAGATATATTCTTATTTCAGTTAACAGCAGTGCCCCTCCAAATCTGTGTTGGCTTCAGTTACTGCCTACCAAACTGGTGATTAATAAAAAGAAAAAACAAACCATGTATTTTTTATTACTGAAGACCAAGAATATCTTAGTGAAAAAATACAAAATGTAATAGTTATCACCATATAATATAAAAACAAGGCAAATAAGTAATTTGAGAACTATGTGCCATGTGACAAAAAGTGAGTAAATTTATAAGCTATAAGACACTATAGTAGATGGCAAAAAGCCCTAATTTTTCCTTAAGCCCATTCTAAAACATTCACACACAAGTTTTTTCTCCCTCATCAATACAGCAGCAGACAAATAGAATTCAGGTCATAATAGAAACATTTCAGCAGGGTCTTTCTGCTTTTAGATATGAAAAAGCCATCTTTTCTCTGGGAGACTATGCAGAAAAGGGATGCAGACAGTAAGCAGGCATTCCATGAGCTAAATTCTTATGGACCCTTGTGAAAGGCATTTGGGAGATATGAGGGCTCAAAAATGAGATGATCTCAATACTGGAGTATTTGAAGTGAACTTTAAAAGCCTTACATGTTTGACAAGTTCCTGACATTCAGCTATCCACATTTAATTTGTGGGAGACATTCCCACAATGTATGTCTTGCAGAATAGACCAGGGGTCAGCAACTTTTCAGAAGTGGTGTGCCTAGTCTTCATTTAGTCACTGTAATTTAAGGTTTCACCTGCCAGTAAAACATTTTAATGTTTTTAGAAGGTCTCTTCCTAGAAGTCTATAATATATAACTAAACTATTTTTGTATATAAAGTAAACAATGTTTTTAAAATGTGTAAGAAGCTTTATTTAAAATTAAATTAAAATGCAGACCCCCCCGGACTGGTGGTCTGGACCCGGGCAGTGAGAGTGCCACTGAAATCAGCTCGCGTGCCGCCTTTGGCATGTGTGCTATAGGTTGCCTACCCTTGGAATAGACTATCATATTGTAAGGATGCATGATTTGGAGTCACTTATACTGGTAAACTGTCCCTGAGACCCCCATTTCTCGAAAAAAATTACATTACATAAATACCTGAATATCATACAAACTGCATGCAAAGAGAAACAGGAAGATATTTGTCCTTTCAAGTAGTTTTCACATTTATCTCTCTGCTATATTCTCCCTGGTTCTGTTTCCTTCTGTCCACTAACCTTTTCTACAACTCACTTTCTGCTTGCTATTCTTAAACATTTTATCCTCCTAGTAAGGTGCAAACTAACAACAAAAAGCTGTTTCAAACACCTACTGCAGCAGATTCAGCTGGCTGCCCTGGGGGGACTTAGTGCTGCATTCTACTTCTACATTTAGGAGCTGACTTCAGATTCCTGCTGCCTGAACCCATGGAGGTTGGAAGCTTTATAGAAGTGCCTATCTCAGGGGAAGAGAAGATACGGTTTAAATGCAAAACCATTAATTGGTTTATAAGTTCCCATAACAACAAAAAGTTAAAGGCTGTTTTTGTCAGTATTAACAGCACAAATTTTCAGCTGAAAGGGGTAGAGTTAGGCTGATTATCTAGGTGCCTACATAGCCCCAGTTACAACAGTGATGGAGTACCTCCCAAATACTTACAAGTAACACTATCGCTTTCTTCCTTCTCATCCTGAAAGAGAAATAACTTGGATTGTTTTATAGGTGAGTTTCTGTGTGTGTGCGCGCATATAGAACTTATTTAGCGAAAGACATGTCAAAGGAATAAGTTTTACATTTTATTCTGAAAGTGGTTAGGTCCATGATCATCAACTCATGGGAGCGAGCTCCATAGCCTATGTCTAGCTCCTGTGAAAGTTCCACTTCCTGCTCTCACAAGTATCCCACTACTGGTTGACAGTGTCATTGCTCCAGTTGAACATAACTGTCAAGAGAAGTCAAGCTGATAGAGAGAGCAGCAATCTTTCTGGAAGCTAACTCCTGACAGCTCTGAATAGTAAGACAGACATTGACCTGGACAAACTTAGTTAATGGGGAACAAGTACAGAGAGCAAAGCACCAGGGTGATTTATTTATTCTGTTGCTAAAGAAGTACTGCTGTGTTTTGTACCAATTACAGCTTTTTCATGGGGTATGGCTTCATTCCTACATGAGTCATAATAATTTAGCCTATAGGTCACAACTGTATTGATCTCACCATGGCTAGGTCTGTATCTAACAGACTAGGGCACAATCTTCTGGTCAGTTACAGATGGAAATAGGTTTGGAGGTTTTGGGGGTTTTCTTTTTGCTTGCATGGCTATTTGGACATTCAAAAGAACCCCAAGAATGCCTAATAATTGAATAGTCAGTCAGCATCATTGTTCTGTGAAATGGCAAGGCAACACCAACTAACTTGGGCAGTTTCCAGAATGCCAGACAAGCAGATTGCCGAGGTGGCACTGGAATGGATTCCAATTCACCATTTTCCACAGCATCCAAGGTACCTTTGAAAAGATTAAGGTCTAAACTCAATCAATATAGGAACCTCGAGAACAAAAACTGGTGAACTAATAGAGATGGCTCAAGAGAAAGATGAAGCGTGAGCTGCAATCTGCACCAGACATGCTGAAATAATAAGAAACTTCTCAATCAAAACTCAATGATATTATAAAAGGTAACAACCAACAGTTTTGATAGAATAGCTGTTCTAAAAGTTTAGGATTCTTGAAGCTGAAAAGAAGGAGAGTGTCCATATTCAACCCGAGAATCCCCAAAGTAAGAGGACAAATAGTCATCTGAGGCTGGCAGTCTCAGCCTAATAGTAATCATAGAATCTAGACTACTCTTATGATGCTTAATAATCAGAGTAGCCAATCTGTTTAGCTCTGTACCAAATGTAAGGAAGACATGGTCTTTGCCCCAAGGATCTCACAGTTTAAATAACTGAATAGTATTCTAAAATCAGAGGTTCAAGGACCACTGGTAAATGGAGTACTTGGCTTCACATGTGGTGCTGGCACCTCAGTATTTCCAGCCGCTAAATTGCATTACTTTCCTAATATTACAGGCATTGTTTACAAGGAAAAGTATTTGCCACACGGGTGTTTATTCTATCACCAGGGGAGAAGGTGGCCTGCACAATTGTGAACAGGCGTGTCCACAAGAAAATCTCTATTTAGACGTGATCCATACTATGAAAAAGTTTGGGAATCCCTGTTCTATTTTAATTTCTAGTAGCACAAACTCCATACCTATAGCATCCCTGACATAGGTCACTACAAACAGAAGGTAAAAGGAGCATGATTCACATATAACAAATTGAATCATGAGGTGGTAAGAGGAAATAAGATTAATAAACTACAAAACAAAAACAAAATAAAGGTGTAGGCAGACTGGAGTGGGGAAGAGTTGCAGGAATACACTTGTATTTTATATCATTCTTTACTTAAATTTTCACCTGTGAGGTTAAAACATACAGTATATTAACACATCCTAGCCATAAAACAGAATAAATCAATCATTCCTCAAAACATTTCTGCTGCCATAATGCAATACTGCTTCTTTTTTTAATGATTAATCAGTTCAAACACTCAGCAAATACTCATTTTACTTATACCCACATGTTATCAAGGACCTATTTTTAATACAATATTGTTCTGCTTACTATTACGGATGTTTTTCCAGTCAATTTTAGAGAAGAATGGATGGCAACAGAGACCCTCATAATCTAGCCTCTCCTTCAGCCCACATAGCAGACTCTGGACCAGATCAAGAAATTCATTACTGACTTTCACATCTTCTGGGAACTTCAGGAACCTCTGCATTTGAAATAAAAATATTTCTTTGCTCAGTAGGAAAACAGAATCTGAAGCTGTTAGGTTCAAATCTTCATTAACCTGAGATATGCCAAAAACTTTAAGGTTCAAGATGGGAATGAAAGTATTTTGCTAATAGATACTTTGTGCCAATTTCGCAGTGCATCAAAGAAGATCTTACCAATACTACGGCATGACACAGAGAAATCTTTCTTAACTGATGAATTGCACAGACTTATTTTTAGACAATTCTTATAATAATTAGTGAAGTAACTTGAGATAGTCAAATGATTGACATACATTCAAGGAGAATATGGGAAACATTTTCAATACGTTTCATAGAACTCTTAAAATGTGACAAAATAACAGACATCTAGAACCTCCTTTTTCCAGCTGTAGAAAAAAAAAGGAATTTTTAGTTCTAGTCTTCTTTATCCTGAAATATAGGAAAGGCCTCTCTACCTGGAAGTTCATGATGTTATTAAAGGTTTTTGTTGAGGTCCCTTCAGTGAATGGAGATTTTCCATAAGTCATATCATAAGCAATGATTCCCAAAGACCACCAATCACACTCTGGGCCATGTGAAGCTTTACCATCCCCATTCAAAACAGTTAGCATCTCTGGTGCCATGTAGTCTGGGGTGCCAACAGGCAGCCTGGCATTCACCTGGAAATAAAGACATTGCATGTGAAGTTGCAGTCTTGCCCTTGATTATTTTCCTGGCACTGAAATTAATTTTTCATCATGCTTATAAAGAACAGAGGCAACTGGTTTTACATCACTGTTTACAAGTACATTTATAAGTAGGAGCTTTCCTAGAAAAGAATCAGAGAGCAAGATAATTAATATAGAGTTAGTTACAGTGTTAGGGAAACTGAAAATTAATAACTTCCGATAAAACTATTCACCACATGGAGTGAGTTAACATAGATTAAAAGAGCTAATTGTTTCTACAAACCACATACAACTGAAGTAACCAAGACTTAGAATGTTGCATTCTAAAGAGCATGAGGTACCACATGCACTAACCTCTGATGTTTTAAGTGGTATGCATAGCCCAGTGATGCAACTTTCACTGACATTAACGGGAGTATATAGCTAAATTCTCATACACAAGTGAAATTTAGGGATCAACATTTCTCAGCATGACTTCCTGGCCCTACACTTCATCCATCATTTTCCCCTACCATTCCATTCTGCGTATGCCACCAGAAACTAAAATTTACTGGAATCCTGGTCTCTGAAGTGCTCTGAACAGGTTCTTCAGGCATCAAAATTACAGTCATTTTCACACTGCTACTGGCATAAGGATGAAACAAAACAGCAGGGGAGAGCAACGCAATAGCCAGGAGGTTGAAGAAATAGAAGACATGAAAAAAAGGGAGAAAAGAGTGAACGTGAAAGGTAATAAGAAGGTACGGGGGCTCTGATAAAAGAAAGATTTGGATGATATAAAAGTACAATGTACAAGGGAAGATCACAATAAAGAAAGGCTCTTTATATAAATTCCAAATATACACAACAAAAGCAGACTCTAGACTAGAAATGTATATTCTATTTGTAAATACAGCTTCTAAATATTTTAATTTCAAATTCTCACTTCTTAAAATGTATGTAATATTTTAAATTTAGAAACAGCTTGGGAAAAAAACTAAACCTAAATAAGGTTTTATTCATTTAGAAAGCAATGTGTTCAGAATCTAACTCCAATGACTTTTAAAACTGGAGTATCAATAGAGTTCAAGATATTCCACCTTCATCCACACTTTGAATACATTTAGCCCTGATTCAGCAAGACTTATAAGTACATAAGAACAACCATACTGGGTAAGACCAAAGGTCCATCTAGCCCAGTATCCTGTCTTCCGACAGTGGCCAATGCCAGGTGCCCCAGAGGGAATGAACAGAACAGGTAACCATCAAGTTATCCATCCCGTCGCCCATTCCCAACTTCTGGCAAACAGAAGCTAGGGATACCATCCCTATCCATCCTGACTAATAGCCATTGATGGACCTATCCTCCATGAACTTATCTAGTTATTTTTTTGAACACTGTTAGTGTCTTGGCCTTCACAACATCCTCTGGCAAGGAGTTCCACAGGTTGACTGTGTGTTGTGTGAAAAAATACTTCTTTTTGTGTGTTTTAAATCTGCTGCCTATTAATTTCATTTGGTGACCCCTAGTTACTGTTATGAGGAGTAAATAACGCTTCCTTATTTACTTTTTCCACACCAGTCACAATTTTATAAACCTCTATTATATCCCCCCTTAGTCATCTCTTTTCCAAGCTGACAAGTCTCAGTCTTATTAATCTCTCCTCATATGGCAGCCATTCCATACCCCTAATCATTTTTGTTGCCCTTTTCTGAAAATTTTCCAATTCCAATATATCTTTTTTGAGATGGGGCAACCACGTCTGCATGCAGTATTCAAGACATGGGCATACTATGGATTTATATAGAGGCAATATGATATTTTCTGTTTTATCTATCCCTTTCTTAATGATTCCCAACATTCTGTTTGCTTTTCTGACTGCTGCTATATACTGAGCAGATGTTTTCAGAGAACTATCCACAATGACTCCAATATCTCTTTTTCAAGTGGTAACAGCTAATTTAGACTCCATCATTTTATATGTATAGTTGGAATTATGTTTTCCAATGTGCATTACTTTGCATTTATCAACAGTGAATTTCATCTGCCATTTTGTTGCTCAGTCACCCAGTTTTGAGAGATCCTTTTGTAGCTCTTCGCAGTCTGCCTGGGACTTAACTATCTTGAGTAGTTTTGTATCGTCTGCAAATTTTGCCACCTCACTGTTTACCCCTTTTTCCAGATCTTTTGTGAATATGTTGAATAGGACTGGGCCCAGTACAGACTCCTGGGGGACACCACTATTTACCTCTCTCCATTCTGAAAACTGACCATTTATTCCTACCCTTTGTTTCCTATCTTTTAACCAGTTACCAATCCATAAGATGACCTTCCCTGTTATCCCATGACAGCTTACCTTGCTTAAGAGAGAGGTAAGGGACCTTGTCAAAGGCTTTCTGAAAATATAAGTACACTATATCCACTAGATCCCCCTTGTCCACATGCTTGTTGACCCCCTCAAAGAATTCTAGTAGATTGGTAAGGCATGATTTCTCTTTACAAAAACCATGTCGACTCTTCCCCAACAAATTATGTTCATCTATATGTCTGATCATTTTGTTCTTTGCTATAGTTTCAATCAGTTTGCCCAGTACTGAAGTCAGGCTTACTGACCTGTAATGGGTGGGATCACCTCTGGAGCCCTTTTTAAAAATTGGCATCACATTAGCTATCCTCAAGTCATTTGGTACAGAAGCTGATTTAAGTGAGAGGTTACAGACTACAGTTAGTAGTTCTGCAATTTCACATTTGAGTTCCTTCAGAACTCTTGAGTGAATACCATCTGGTCCTGGTGACCTATTACTGTTTAGTTTATCAATTTGTTCCAACACCTCCTCTGATGACACCTCAATCTAGGATAGTTCCTCAGATTTGTCACCTAAAAAGAATGGCTCAGGTTTGGGAATCTCCCTCACATCCTCAGCCGTGAAGACCGATGCAAAGAACTCATTTAGTTTCTCTGCAATGGCCTTATCGTCCTTGAGTGCTCCTTTAGCATCTGGATCGTCCAGTGGCCCCACTGGTTGTTTAGGAGGCTTCCTGTTTCTGATATACTTAAAAAATTTTTGCTATTACTTTTTGAGTCTTTGGCTAGCTGTTCTTCAAATTCTTTTTTGGCCTTCCTAATTATATTTTTACACTTCATTTGCCAGAGTTTATGCTCCTTTCTATTTTCCGCAATATGATTTAACTTCCATTTTTTAAAGGGTGCCCTTTTGCCTCTTACTGCTTCTTTTACTTTGTTGTTTAGCCACGGGGCATGTTTTTGGTTCTCTCTGTTTTTTTAATTTGGGGTATACATTCAAGTTGAGTCTCTATTATGGTGTCTTTAAAAAGTTTCCATGCAGCTTGCAGGGATTTCACTTTTTGCGCTGTACCTTTTAATTTCTGTTTAACTAACTTCATTTTTGTTAAGTCCCCCTTTCTGAAATTAAATGCTACAGTGTTGGGCTGCTTCCCCGCCACAGGGATGTTAAATTTAATTTATTATGGTCACTATTACCAAGAAGTCCAGCTATATTCACCTCTTGGACCAGATCCTGTGCTCCACTTAGGACTAAAGAATTGCTTCTCCTCTTGTGGGTTCCCAGACTAGCTGCTCCAAGAAGCAGTCATTTAAGGTGTCAAGAAACTTTATCTTTGCATCCCATCCTGAGGTGACATATACCCAGTGAATACGGGGATAGTTGAAATCCCCCATTATTACTGAGTTTTTTATTTTAATCTCCCTGAGCATTTCACAGTCACTATCACCACCCTGGTCAGATGGTCGGTAGTATATCCTTACTGCTATATTATTATTATTAGAGCATGGAATTACTATCCATATAAATTCTATAGTACAGTTCGGTTCATTTAAGATTTTTACTTCATTTGACTTCATTTTTACTACATAAATAGTTCCAATGGATTTCACTGGACTACACAAGTGCTTAAGTTCTCCACATGTTTAAGTATGTTAATGAGTCAGGGCCTTCCTGAGAAAAAGCCCTTAGACCCTTTCATGTGATTTTTTACCTTGGATTTCTGAAAAGTATGCGTACAAGTAGTACTGTCCACTCAAATGTTTTAGTGGGAACTCTTGTGATACCAATGCAAAATACCTTTTAGAGAAAAATAAAGGAAAATCAATAGCTACAAAGATCTTTTAAAGTATGAATTCACATTGTAACACAGCCTTAGTGCCATAAGAAGGGAAGCACTGTAAAAGATTTGTCCTTTCCCTATCCACAACTGAAAACCTGTATAAGCTAATCTGTTTACAGATTACCTACAGCAATGGAAGATACTTCAAAGATGAAAAGCATTAAGTATTATCATTAATACTCCATATTAGATGGGAAAGACAAAAGAATAAAGTATCAACAGTCAGGAACGGACATGAAATCGGTTTTCATTTTTGACTGAAGTATCCAAACAAGACATAGACAAAGTTTATATACACTTTATTACCGTTTTGTTCGCTGTCATTTTGGCAGCTGACCCAAAGTCCACCAGTTTAATGTGTCCTAGTCGGTCAATGAGAACATTCTCTGGTTTGATATCTCTGTAAGTAAGCACAATACAATCAGTAAGCTCTCTATGCCAGTCAGTAGCTGTTCCTTGCTGTCACTTCTACATAACATCTCCTTACTACTCAATCTGTGTTGCCTCAATTGCATGCTGTTCTTCATAACCCTACATAGGGATTCTGTGGGGTCCAGACTTCCAGTTGTTGCTCCACTCACAACTTTGGTTTTAGGCAGTCAGCTACTGAGTTTTCCCCACTGGAGCGTGGAGGAACCAACAATTAATAACAAATGTATTTCTTCCACCAGAAAGAAAAGAGAAGAGAGGAGCTGGTGTTGCATTGCTATTTCATGACACATCAATGTGCTGAACTTGAATGACAATGCAACATCACATGGTTCTCAACCCAAGTCCTTATAACCAGCTTATTTTGTTGTTCTTTCAAACTCCATTCAAAGCCAAGTAGTCTTCTAGTTGTTAAAAGTCTGTGTCCTGCTGCCCTACATGCAGCAGCTGCTGTTGGTTGGAACATATGTGTTGTCTGTCCATACGACTGAACACTTGGGGTGAGTATCAGATTGTAATGAACATCCATGTACCAGAGTGATGGGTTCCTTAGAAATTCTTATAATGCATACATGCACCCAAGTACTCTAACATAGAATCATAGAATATCAGGGTTGGAAGGGACCTCAGGAGGTCATCTAGTCCAACCCCCTGCTCAAAGCAGGACCTAATCCCCAACTAAATCATCCCAGCCAGGGCTTTGTCAAGCCTGACCTTAAAAACCTCTAAGGAAGGAGATTCCACCACCTCCCTAGGTAACCCATTCCAGTGCTTCACCCTCCTAGTGAAAAAGTTTTTCCTAATATCCAACCTAAACCTACCCCACTGCAACTTGAGACCATTATTCCTTGTTCTGTCACCTGGTACCACTGAGAACAGTCTAGATCCATCCTCTTTGGAACCCCCTTTAAGGTAGTTGAAAGCAGCTATCAAATCCCCCCTTAGTCTTCTCTTCTGCAGACTAAACAATCCCAGTTCCCTCAGCCTCTCCTCATACTATATTGGCTTTGTTTTACCAAAGCACTCATCTCACCTCACTAATCTTTAACAGTTCAAATAATTTATTTTATTATTTGGTGCCAAAAACATCCAAACTCAAGTGTTGTAAAATATCTTCATATTTCTATAGTACAAAACAATGTAACTGAGCTTCCAAACATATCTGTCGCCATCCTTTCATATTAGTTTCAGAGTTTACACCAAACTTAATGCCTTCAGCTACAACTGCAGCTGGAGTATAATTCGTTTTCTAATTTTTTTCCTAACATGTATGAAAGGCAGACCTTGGAATAGATGTCATGAGAGATTTGGAGTTCACCACTCCAATACTCATTCCAGAATTATAATGATAAAATCATAAGTGTATTTCAAAGAGATGCCCACCTACCGGTGTACATAGCCCATCTGGTGCACACTGTGAATGGCCAAAACCAGCTCTGCTAAATAAAACTGCACCATACTTTCATCTAGTTGGTCTTCATATCGGTTTAAGAGTGACAATAAGTCTCCTCCAGGTTGATACTCCATAACCTGAATGAAATTTTAGAGACATGGCTGTAGTTCAGACACACAAAAGACATCCCATTAAGCCCTTAAATACTACATAGGCCAGATAAAATATCCTTCCAAGCCTAACTATAAGATTATCAGTAAATGTAGATAATCATCAATTTCACCGTACATACACAAATCGATTGAAAACAATATCTATTGATGATAGAAATTTACAGATAGGCTAAGAAAGAAAAATGTTGCTTATTAGAGTTTAAGGCTAAAATTTTGACATACAATGTTGACAGTTTCTTGTTTTAACATTTATAAAGCTTTAACTTTTTGAATCTTAGTGTCTGTCATTAAATAATTATTGTCTGACACACACCCCAAAAAGCTTAGGACCTATAATTTTGCACAACTCTGAAAAGTTACATTGATAAAAATAGAAAAAATGCTTAAAATAAATTAAAAAAAAAATCAATATTATCCATTGAAATTGTTAAAAAAAAAAAAAAAAAAAAATTCTGCCAAGCCTAATTATAGTGTAGGAGAATTTACAGAAGGAAAGGTTCAACTTCCAGCCACCACAATGCTGTTTAATACAAACATAGAAAAGTTCAACCTTAAACACCACAGAAGAGAAAAAAATCTACACTTACCAAGTACAGATTTTTTTTGTCCTGAAATGCATAGTGTAACTGTGGGATCCAGGTACCGCTACTCCTAGATAATATATTCAGTTCTGCCTCAAAAAACGACACCTACAAAACAAAACAAAAAATGGATTAGTTTTAATCCTAATAAAAAGTAGCAGAATGGATTAGAATTCCCTAGCTCCAGAGGAACAACCATCATTGCCATAAGCTTATAATGTGCCATTTATTCAAAAATTACTTACAAACCATCATCTGCCACTAACCTGCTGTGTGATCTGGGAAAGTCATTTCACCTCTCTGTACCTCTATTTCCCTTCCCACACTTCATTGCCTTGTTTGTTTAGATAGGAAACTCTCCAGGGTAACACCATCTCTCATTACACGTTTGCACAATATTTAATATAATGGATCCCCAATCTCATTTGGCACTTTTTAGACACTTCCATAATAAAAATAGTAAATAATACCACCACCGCCAATTGAGGAAAAAGAAAATCAGACAAGAACAAGAACCCATGCTAGCACAATTAGGACCGAGCATCCTACGACCAATTCTGCAATAAATACATAGTGAAACAGTAAATTATAATGCTACCTTAAATGCAATTCATTCAATAAGATTTCTATCAATCCAGCTAATCCCAAATCACCCCAAACACCATGAGGTGGAATTTATTGATGAAATATTAGTGTAATTCTTTATTATATCATTTTACTCCAAGTTAGAACCATCTTTCCCATCAGAGTTTTTAATCAAAGTTTAATAATAGAGGACAGAAAATGCTCACGGCCTACTGTGCAGGTCTACTGACATAATTAAAAGAATATACCATAAATGAATGCACATACATGTTCTCGTGCCAACAAGGACTCCTTGTTCATCACCTTCATAGCATAGACATCACCAGTCACCTTCTCTCTCACCACCTGTACTTCTGCAAAATGACCACTTCCCACCACACTTTTTACTTCAAAATCCTTCACGCTGGGCAGCAGTTCCCGTAACTCAGCTACAGTCTCTGAATCTGTATAAAATGGAAGTTATTTTACATTAGGCAAGTGACATTTTGTGATGATTATAGTTTTAGCAAAGGAAGAAATATTCCTTTAGTTCCAAGCCCTCAATAAATATTAAATCACTTTATAATTTGTTTACCTACATTTTTCCCTTGATATTCAGCCTAAATTTTCCTTTGCTCAGTTTATCCTATTATTCCTTGTTATACTTCCTTGGATCATGATAATCAATTCCTCTCTCTCCATTATTTTAGTCTTCAAACACTAGTAGTTTCACTCTATATGTAATAATTAGAAGTGACCAGATGGAACTATTATAGATAGTCTTATAAACTCTGTTTAACTAAATGTTGTGCAATTAGATCTTAGCAAAAATGCTAGTTGATTATAATGCAGTTCTCTTTAGAATCTCAGCATATCACTAGTAAAATGGGTTTACTCTGAAAAAAATTCTTAGGTGCCAACCCACTGCTTACAGGATATACCCACCAACCCGCTCACATACACAAAACACCATGCATAATACATGGTATCTAAAATATTACACCAGGCTAAAATAATTAAATATTTATCTTCCTTCTTAAATCAGTCCTGCCAAGCCTTTAATTATTCTCATATTCTCCAAATTCCTTCCAATTTGTTCATATCTGTCAATGGTTTATAGCCAGAACAATTCTGTATGCAGTACTCTGAGGGGCTTAAAATAGAAGTGCCTCCTGAACCAGAACTATATCATAACTACAAAATCACATTAGAAAAGATGCACTTTAAATCCTTCAGCTGACTGTGCAGGTGGACCTTTGCATATGTACAGAGCTCCAATAAGTTCAGGGGAGTTCCACATAAATGCAGGAGTTTCCCATACAAAGTCAGTTACAGAGGCAAAGACAACAATATTAATGCTTTATGCATTTAAGTTTGTTATTTAAATGCCCATATTTTTAACTACTATCCATCAAATTAGTTCTAGAATTAGTCTCAGAAAACTTACACTTTTTTACAAAGTTGCCTACATGTTTAATTTTCATTAAAGCAGGATTGCTGCATTCTTCAAAAAGAACGAATAGGGAATCAAGGATGCCTTCCCGGGAGAGAGGAGACATCTGCTGTTGAGTCACAAAGGGTGGCTTCCCCTGAAAAAAAAGCAACAGCAGATGGAGTCTCAGACAATAATGAAAAGCCTCAAATCAATAACATATGTATAGGAACAGATTATATATTATCCAGAACCAAAAAAAATCACTGCTTCAGAAATTAAACAAATAATATTTTAGAGGTTTGTTTTAAATACATCAGATAGTGATTAGTGATGTACACAACTATTACAAATGTTTTAGTTTTTTCCTTGAAGAAAACTCAAAAAAGGCAGCTAAAAGGCCAAATCACATCATTCGTGTTCTTTTTCTAGGTCCTTACAATGCTTCTGATTTAAGTTGTCCTATTTTTATACTGGCCATGGATTTTGCCATGTGCTTCAGGAATATCTAGGCCAGCAGTTCTCAAACTGTGGGTCGAGACCCCAAAGTGGGTCGCGACCTCATTTTAATGGGGTCGCCAGTGCTGGTTAAACTTGCTGAGGCCTGGGGCTGAGCCCAAGCCCCACCATCCGGGGCTGAAGCCAAAGCCCAAGGGCTTCAGTCCTGGGTGGCGGGGCTCAGGTTACCGGACCCCTGCCTTGGGCTTTGTCCTCCCCTCCCCGGGAGGTGGGGCTTGGATGGGCTCAGGCTTCAGTCCCCCTCCAGGGGTCGTGAAGTAATTTTTGTTGTCAGAAGTGGGTCACAGTGCAATGAAGTTTGAGAACCCCTGATCTAGGCAATCACCATAGCAACTCTTACTTGAAGTAAAAGGCTGTTTAAATCCTAGACACTAATTGAAAAAAAGATGCTTGAAGTGCAGCTAGTTAGTCAAATGATGCTTATGACTACCCTCATCTTCAAGTGCAAGTGAGAAGCCTGCAAAGACTACAGGTCCCAGCATGCAATGTTCCATCTTCATCTCAGAAGAGTCCACTTAGCATCAGATGCTCCATCTTAATCTGAAATGTATAATATGTGAGCAACAGCTCCATATTAAAAGATGGTCAGCAGCAATCATCTATACTTTATGCAAATTAGGTGCAGACTTTGAGCTTCTAGTAAGAAGCCTCTCTATCATCCTCCAAAAAATCAGTTGGGCAAAGGTTGGTAGCCCACACAACACAAGACATTTTTATACAGCGAACATAGATGCAAACAAGATGCAGTTCATCAGGTCTGATGCCCGCTTCCCTATACCTGAAAGAGCAGGTTCAGCCGAGAAGCACGGCTAGCTATGGGCTCCATGGAAGCTGGCTCCGTCGGACTCCGCACAGCATATTTAAACTTCAACATCTTCACAGTTTACCCCAGAAATATACATCCTAAAAAGAAAGTTGGAAGGGCTGTCAAGTGGAGATATTTTGAATAGGAGGAAATTTTAAAAGAAATCTTGGATAATTTAAGCCAAAAAAATTTTTTGGAGAAACAAATATTAAAAACTAATTAGGGAAAAAGACTCCATGAAGTCCACTAGGGACCTCATTATTGCTAATATATTTCATGTGGAAGGCTCCGAGCTACGGGTAACAGCACAGAGCCCTACATAGGGCAGGGCGAATAATTGTTTTTTCAGTTCAGTGGGGTGACCTGAACCAATAATATTTTGTTTTTTTTCTTGTCTACATAAAAAACTGAAAAAGTTTCATTTCGGGTTGGACCCAAAACTAAATGTTTTTTGCGGGAAGGGAAGCTAATTAAATCTAGCTAAATGTATAAACGAAATGTCATTTAAAAAAAAATGTCTCATTTCCAAAGTGTCAAAAAAGAAATGTTTCAACTTTTTTGGAAATTATTCCGTCATTTTTGACTGAAACTATTTGCTAAATTTGACCTGAATTCGTGAACAGGTTCAGTCAATCCAGAATTGCATTTTTTGGTGAATAAACTATTTGCCAAAACAAATTCACCCAGCACTAACACCAGGATGCATAAGGTCAACAGAAATGTTTGTGATTTTATCAAGTTTCAGTTAAAATAATTTGTTGTTAATCCACCTCCCCACAGAGGTTTAGTCGACCTAACTACATCACACAGGGTGCAAAATTTTTCACAACCCTGAGCGATGTAACTAGGTTGATCTAATTTTTAGGCATGGACCATGCCTCATATGCTTTAGAGGAGAAATAGCAAACAAGATCCTACAAAGTGCTGCCAAACATGCAAGATAAAGACATTGAGAATTGAGATAAAGACACTGAGACATCAAATTGGCCCTGTCAACACTGGTTCTTCACTTGTGAGGTACTCCCTTCTCTTCATGTGTCATTATATAATGCCTGCATATGTAACTTTCACTCCATGCATCTGAAGAAGTGAGGTTTTTTTAACCCACGAAAGCTTATGCCCAAATAAATCTGTTAAGTCTTTAAGGTGCCACCGGACTCCTTGTTGTTTCTGTGGATACAGACTAACACAGCTACCCCCTAATAATTGAGAAAAGAGAATCCCTCTCAGACACAGTTAATCTAAAGGTTACTTGTAACTATAGGAAGAACTATGGATTCATACACAAGCAGGATCTGTAAACTCACACCGTAACTTTAATCACGAGGGGAGATTTTCAAAGCTGTTTAGGAAAGTTAGATGCACAACTCCCACTAAACTTATGGGAACTGTGGATCTAAATCCTTGAGACAGCTTAGAAAGTCTCACCTCACAGCAGTGACAGAGGCAATGAAACTTGTTGGTTAACAGTACAGTAGAACCCCAGAATTACGAACACCTGGGGAATGGAGGTTGTTCGTAACTCTGAAATGTTCATAACTCTGGACAAAAAGTTATGGCTATTCTTTCAAAAGTTTACAGCTGCCAACATTGACGTAATACAGCTTTGAAACTTTATTATTCAAGAGAAAAATGCTGCTTTAACTTTTTTTGGTGGTTTACACTTAACACAGTACTCTACTGTATTTGGTTTTTTTCCTTTTGTCTCTGCTGCTGCCTCATTGTATACTTCCAGTTCCAAATGAGGTCTGGGGTTGACTGGTCAGTTGTAACTCTGGTGTTCGTAACATTGAGGTTCTACTGTACCTGCTTTATAACCAGGCAGGGGGCCTGTCAGCTAGCCTAGTGCACTCAACTCATAGGGAAAAGACACCTCACTGCAACATTTCATAACCAAATGGTTTAAGGGCCATTCATCCCACCTAGGAAGGAGAGCCCTAGTATAGCTGTCACCACCAAGCGTTCTGCTCCCAAAGGACAGGCTGAGAGCTGCCCCCACCCAAGCGATGCCTCAATGTGGGGGGGGGGGGGAGAGGGAGCTGGCAACTCCCTGCCTGAAGGGACGGGCAGGCCCCCAATGAGAGGAGAATAAGGGGGCTTGACCCCCTCCCTCCAAGAGAGGGGACTTAAGGGGCCTATGGGGCTCGACCATCCCCGCAGGAAGAGCCCAGCTCCCAGGAAGACCCCAATGCCTAATGAGATGGGAACTGGGAGGGCTTGACACCCCCATCTCTCCAAGGAAAGAGAGGGGATTGGGGGTAGGCTGACCCCTCCCTGCAGAGAGAGCTCAGCTCCCTCCAAGGGAAGGGATGGGGGCTCAACCCCAAGTCCCTAACAAGAGCTGGGGAAGGGGATCCCTCCCTCCCGAAAGACCCCCAACCGCTAACGAGAGGAGACTAGTTGGAGGGGGGGGGCTGAGCCCCTCCCCCAATGACGGGAAACGGGAGCGTTCCCTAGGTCCAGGGGGAGCCCAGGAAAGTCGGCGGGGAAGAAAGAGTCCCCTCGCTCCACGGAGGGGCCGGGCTCCCCTACAAACAGACACACAAAGCAGCTCTCCGAGACCTCGTACGTTCCCAGCCGCCCCCACGCCCAGGGCCTTTCTACCCACCGCCGCTCTGCTTTGCCGCCATCCAGGTTTGAACTGAGCAGGGGGTAGTGGCCCCATCACCATCATTTCCGGTGACGCCAGGCAGACGTCAGCCTTAGCCAATCCCCCAATGTTCCTGCTGGTGACGTTAACGCTCCGCCCAGAGCACGTTCGTGCGTCAACCCAGCCCCTCCCCGGCGGAAAATCGTTGTGGGAGGAGTCAGTCAGCTCTGAGGCCGGTGCTCGCGCGCGGGGGGGGATGGAATTGTTAACGGTTCTAACCGTCGCGTTTCCCTCTCCTCATCCGCCCCCCCCCCGAGGGAAAGCGAGACTGGGCTTTCCTGGAGGCTGAGGCTGGTCTCGGTCTCGCCAGAAGAGGCAGCCCGCGTACAGCGCCTCGCCCTGCCACTCACCCCACCGTCTGAGGCCTGCCTGGGCCCACAATGTAGGCAAGAGGGGGTAGCACTGAGAATAGGCCTCCCAGGGAGGGTGGCGCATAGACGAATAGGGTGACCAGACAGCAAGTATGAAAAATCGGGACGGGGGTGGGGGGGTAATAGGAGCCTATATAAAAAAAAGACCCCAAAATCGGGACTGTCCCTATAAAATGGGGACATCTGGTCATCCTATAGACGAAATGCCAGGGTGGGGGGGAGGAGGGTACGTGGTAGCACACCCCGGCAACGTGGCGTGAGCCTCATGCAAAAATCAAGTATCGGGGGTAGCCGTGTTAGTCTGTATCTACAAAAACAACAAGGAGTCTGGTGGCACCTTAAAGACTAACAGATTTATTTGGGCATAAGCTTTCGTGGGTAAAAACCCCCACTTCTTCAGATGCATGGAGTGAAAGTTACAGAGGCAGGCATTATCATGCAAAAATGTCACTGGCTCGATGGCGTGGAAATGCTGCAGTGCAGCGTGGGCCCTCCCAAGCATCACCGGGGTGCTGTGCCCAGGGCGCCAGCCGCCTGTGAAGAGGTTGCTGCACGGCCGTGGGAGCTGGGGGAGGGGTGTGAAGCAGTGAGGCTGCCCTGCCAAAGTGACAGGACACTTTGAAAATGTCCGGGGGTTTATTATGCGATGTGAGGGGGTTACTGGTCCAGTAGCTTCAGGGCAGGATGCAATGTGGTGACAGTCCTTAAAAACAATCTGGGCTTGATAACTGGGTGAGTTGACTGGTGAAATTCTGTCAGTTGACCACCTATTAGTTGACCATAGTCAAATATTCCCACAATTATGCCTTGATGGAGGCAGCAGACTGCCTTTTTGATTGAATCATGGTACCGTTCCATCCTTTTTACAACTTGTTTCCCAATTTCTGAATTAAAATAACTCAGTTAAGTAACTTGTTTATTGTAATTAGGCCTAAGTATCTGTCTATAGCTAAGACTAAGCCTGTTGGAGATCATAAAGTCTTTCTCTTCTATTACTACTGCAATAAATTAATGCTTTAAAAAAGAGGATTATTTTGATATTATTTAACTGGTCAATTGGCCAGTCATCAGATCGTTCAGCTGCCCAACCCTAAAATAATCACAGTGTAGTGTAGAGTCTCACAAAGCAACTTGTTACTGTCTTACCATCCATCAATCATTGCAGTTATGGTAACATTGTCTTGGTACCAAGCCAGCAAAATCTGGGACTAATGGTTTGTTGCATGACTATGTGCAAGTCACTTTACCTTTACATACGTCCATCTCTCTTTTTGTAAGATAGGGATGATACCTATCTACCTCAGGATGATGTGGGGCTAATTTTTTGTAAATCAGTTTTACTTCCCTAGATTAAGGGGTCTATATAAATACTAAGATCTATCCTAAACAGAAAAATTGCTTTATCATATTTTATTATGAATTTTATATAGTTCCTCTGGTGATTTACTCCCCTCCTCCCCCCAGGGAGACTTAAGAGGACACCGTTAAGGTAATCATACCACAAATATTATAATTCTATATCTAGGTTCACTTCAAGATACTAAAACTGAAAGTCTTAAAATCTAATTTACTTTCCACCATTTTCACTTCTGATTTATTTGTATTTCACTCAGTTTGAACAATGATCCTAAACTGGTCAGTTCTACTTTCCAGATCTCATGCATTACCATACTGTTGTGGTTTTTGTATGCATAACCCTACAAGGGAATATTTAAATCTCAAAAATCTGTTTATTGAAATCGTTGTAGACAGCTCTTGCACACTCAAAAGCTACCTGTAAAGAAAATGTGTTTCAGGGCAAAAACTAAAAATAACTGACAGCCAGCATTGTTTAATTTAAAGGGACAATATAAAGTTAAATCTTATTATGCTTATAGCTGCGTGTTCCTATATTTGTGTAACCCTTATGGCTAGTCCTTAAAGTGGAGGTCACAGACCTAGCAAAAATCTCTGTCTATATAGATCAAATTGGGTAGTTGAGTGATGCACTTTAAGCATGGTCTTATCAAAGCTGCTGCTCCCATGTTATGATAGACCTCCCCAGCCCTCTCTTGGGGGTGCGGGGAGAGAGAGAGAGAGAGAACAAAACCCCACACAGACCACTTTAATCACTGGTGGTCCTCCAGGCTGGACCAGATAAGACTCCTTGGGACTGGAGACAGACCTGCAAAGAGATGCTGGGATTACAACTTGTTACTGATCCAAACTGACTAGAGGTTTGGTGGATGGCTGAGTGGTACAGCCAAGGGACTGTTACCCCCCACAGATTCTCACCAACAGGTGGGAAGGAATTAGAGGCATTGTTGACAAACTTATTAGAAAGAGGATGACTTTACTTGCACATACACACACACACATATATATATTATATATATGGGCAGTGAAACGATAAAAAAAAATAATGATTAATTGCTCTGTTAATAGAATACCATTTATTTAAATATTTTTGGATATTTTCTACATTTTCAAATATATTGATTTCCATTACAACAATACAAAGTGTACAGTGCTCATTTTATTTGTGATTTTTTTTTACAGTGTAAATACTTGTATTAGGTGAATTGAAAAATACTGTTTACAAGTACTATAGTACAATCTCTTTATCATGAAAGTTGAACTTACAAATGTAGAATTATGTACAAAAATAACTGCATTCAAAAATAAAACAATGTAAAATTTTAGAGCCTGGAAGTCCACTCAGTCCTACTTCTTGCTCAGCCAATCGCTCAGACAAACAAGTTGGTTTACATTTGCAGGAGATAATGCTGTCCTTGCTTCTTGTTTACAATGTCAGCCGAAAGTGAGAACAGGCATTCTCATGGCACTGTTGTAGCCAGTGTCACAAGATATTGACATGCCAGATGCACTAAAGATTCATATGTCCCTTCATGCTTCAACCACCATTGCACAAGACATGCAGCCATGCTGATGATGGGTTCTACTCAATAACACTCCAAAGCAGTGAGGAACGACGCACGATCATTTTCATCATCTGAGTCAGATGCCATCAGTAGAAGGTTGATTTCTTTTTTGGTGGTTCGGGTTATGTAGTTTCCGCATCAGTGTGTTGCTCTTTTAAGACTTCTGAAAGCATGCTCTACACCTCATCCCTCTCAGATTTTGGAAGGCACTTCAGATTCTTAAATCTTGGGTCAAGTGCTGTAGCTATCTTTAGATCTGTCACGTTGGTACCTTCTTTGCGGTTTGTCAAATCTGCAGTAAAAGTAGTCTTAAAATGAACAACGTGCTGGGTCATCATCTGAGGCTGCTATAAAATGAAATATATGGCAGAATGCGGGTATAACAGAGCAGGGGACATCCAATTCTCCCCAAGGAGTTCAGTCACAAATTTAATTAATGCATTTTTTTAATGAGCATCATCAGCATGGAAGCATGTCCTCTGGAATGGTGGCTGAAGCATGAAGGGGCATATGAATGTTTAGCATATCTGGCACATAAATACCTTGCAATGTCAGCTATAAAAGTGCCAGGCAAATGCTTGTTTTCACTTTCTGATTACGTAAATAAGAAGAGGGCAGCATTATCTCCTGTAAATGTAAACAAACTTGTTTGTCTTACGGATTGGCTGAACAAGAAGTAGGACTGAGCGGACTTGCAGGCTCTAAAGTTTTACTTTTTTCTGTTACATAACTGCCCTCAAAACAAAACAATCTAAATTTGTAAGTTGCACTTTCACAACAAAGATTGCACTACAGTACTTGTATGAGGTAAATTGAAAAATACTATTTTATCATTTTTACAGTGCAAATATTTGTAATAAAAATACACATTTTTTATTCTGTGTTGTAATTGAAATCAATATATGAAAATATAGAAAAACATCCAAAATATTTAATAAATTTCAATTGGTATTCTATTTAACAGTGAGATTGAAACTGCGATTAAGCGTGATTAATTTTTTTTTAGTTAATCACGTGAGTTAGCTGCAATTAATATTATATATATTCTGTTGCTGTGTTTTCCAAGTTTATGATTGTATTCCCTTTCCCTAATAAAGATTTCCATTATTTGTACATGGCCTTGCAGTGCTTGCACATGGGGAAGTTATTCCTATTAAGGGCACGCAGCGCAGGCGTATTTAGTTTTCTGAACTGGTTTCATTATTTCAAGAGGGACCATAGATGTATTGAACCTGGCCCTTTTTGCTGCCATTAGCCACCTGGAAGTAGTGTTACATTTGTAGTTTTTTCCCCTGCTGCCTTGCTCTGTGAAAGACCCAAACAAACAAGAGACAAACAAGTACAGGAGAAACTGACAAATGAAACTGATAATACACACACTGCTATCAAATGCACCAAGAAACTGAAAAATTGAGAAAAACATTTCTTTATTCTCTTTGTTATAGTAGGTAAGAAGCTTCAGACTAAAGTGTGCTTTTTTTTTGTTATTTAAGTTGGTATCACTGTAAATTGAGAGCTAAAGGGTTGATTCCTTCATACTTCTACAATGTTTTAAATTACGTTTCAAAGGCAGCCATAGTAGACTGATTCCTTCCCTTCTTAAGAGCCAGATTGGTGAATGCTTAATAATGTGTGACTAGTCTCATTCAATTTAAAGGCTCACCAGCAGAACCCCTGCACGTATACAGAACAAAATACTCATTCCCTACTATTAAATTAATTAAGAGGTCAACCAAAGACTTAACAGAATAAATAGCTCTTAGTTTTTCTTCTGCACCAGATCCTGATATGCAGCTTCACTTGTTTGACATCTCACCATGCACTGGATTGATTACCATCTGTTTAGCACTTCTTGTTAGAAGAGTAGAGGTTTTCCTTGGCCAAAATTTTCCTTCCTCATGCTGTTAGGTAATGTGCTGAGATGGCTGCATTCCAAATGTTCTATGTGCCTATAACTGTGGTGCACTTCAGGATCTTTTAGAATGTAGAGTACTAAGTAAATATAAATTAATGATAGTTTCACTAAAGTTCAGCAGTAAAAAATAACTGCTTATGTGTAAAATGTAAATTACCATACATTCTGAGAATACTGAATGGATTTCTAATACTGAATGGATTTTTAATTTTTACTCTTCGTTTGTATGCTATGAAGGGCCCTTACAACTCTGCTCAATATGTATTGTAATCAGTGGGTTGGTGTGTACATGTATCTTTGCATTCTACATGGAATCTGAATTGTGATGTAAGCCCTATACAGCTTAAAACTATAGGATATTTTCCTTTGTGGATCAGGTAGTGGGTGCTAGTGCTTTTAATAATAAATAAATAATTAGCTCTTACATAGTTTTAGAACAGGCACTCCAACTGCACTGTTATTAATTTTTGAATGGCCATGATGTACTCTGTATAGTCACACGTCTGAAATCCTAGGTAACCGCAGATTTATTACAATGTAAAGTCTGACTTATATGTAAGGAGATATCGATCGGTAACAGTGCACCTATCCAATGCATCTAAGAAGCTGATGACATGTCAACAGCTTTGAAGACTGGTAAAGGCTGGATGGAAGATTAATTCAATATAAACATTTGCAGAATTGCCCACTGGTAATATCTATTTGGCCGTCTGGCTATTTATAGTAAGGTTGTGCAGATTTTTCTTTAAAACATTTGTTCACCTTTAAAAAGGATTCAACTATTCAGTTTTGCCTGAGTAAAGACCCATGACTGCATAAATGAGCTGTTATAATTGTGGTTATACTGTAAGCTTCATCCTTTGGATAAAAGAGAGATTACTTTAAAAGTAAAGCGTACTATAGGGCATGCTCAAATTCACAACTTCTGCATTGCTTCCCCATGCAGCAATGTATATGTCGAAATGCTGTGGGTGAAATTCTGGTCTTGTTGGAGTCAATGGCAAAACTCCAATGGACTTCAGTGGAGTCAGGTTTTCATCCTGTATTTATTTACACACTAGGCCACTGAAGTCTATTACATAAATAATGCATGTTTTAAAGATTGCTTGGGTTCTCATACTTCCATAAGAATTTTCTCTTTTTAAAAAGAATCTAAAATACAGATCACACACATAGTATTAAAGTAATATATCAAATATACAAACTCAAGAAATACAGGGACAACTAAAATGCCATCCATATTAGCTATTTATAGATCATTAGTGCACAAAGGGTTTTTCATATAAGATAGGCGCAGTCCCTGTCCTGAGGAACTTACAGTCTAGGTAGGATAAGACACAGGATGACAAGAGGCAAGGATGTGAAAAAGAAGGGGGATTTACACTGTAGGAGGTCGTGAGGCTTTAAAACAAAGCACACAGACACACCCTCTATATGTCATCTCAGTTCTTCTAAGTGTGTGGTGGCCTCTTTAAGGGGATGTGCTGTTGTGCAGGGTACTACTAGCTCTCAGCTCTTTAAGGAAAGGAAAATTGTGGGAGCTGTACTCCTGGGGGACAAGGATTATAACCAAAGCAACTATAAGAGCGGCCTCTGCTCAGTGTCAAAGATATTTGGACAGAGGACTGGCTAAAAGGCACCAGGCAAGAAGAACAGCCAGGAGAAACATTCAGGGAGTAGGAGGAACTGGCATCTCCACCTTTGGATCCCTGGCTTCATTTTGTAAGGCCATGTAGGAAATGGCCCGTGTAAAAGTTAAGCAAGGTTTGAGTGAAGGAGACACGCTTGTTCACAATTCAGGATATCCAAGCTGTAATCTGGAGTTGAGGAAGAGGCCTGTTCTATTACCCCTCAGCAGCAGGGCAAGCTGGTACTCTCTAGTAGAAGGGGAAAAGGGATAAACAGACTACCGACTGAGCCTGACATGAGACAGAGAAATATAGAGCCCACACAGGACTGGTGAGAGATTACTTTGTCTTCGTTTTGTATGGACTTGTTTTATTGACCCGAGAATAAAAAGGGTGTACATAGGTTTAGTTGGAAGGTTATACAAAGCTGATAATATCCCACCTTAATTGAATAGTCTCATTATAGTTGGTATGGCAACACCCATTTTTTCATGTTCTCTGTTTATATATATCTTCCTACTGTATTTTCCACTGCATGCATCCGATGAAGTGGGTTTTAGCCCATGAAAGCTTATGCCCAAATACATTTGTTAGTCTCTAAAGGGTACATCTACACTACCCGCCAAATAGGGATCGATGTATCGCGTCTCATCTAGACACGATACATCGATCCCCGAACGCGCTCCCCGTCGACTCCGGAACTCCACCAGGGCGAGAGGCGGAAACGGAGTTGACGGGGGAGTGGCGGCCATCGATCCCGCACCGTGAGGACGCAAAGTAAGTCGATCTAAGATACGTTGACTTCAGCTACGCTATTCTCGTAGCTGAAGTTGCGTATCTTAGATCGATCCCCCCCAGTGTAGACCAGGCCTAAGGTGCCACGAGTACTCCTCGTTCTTTTCACAAAGCCATCCCTTCACCAGAGGGAGATGGTGGGCCAACAAGAGATACAGCCACAGTTATAAACTAAGGCATCACCACCAGAGAAGTAAGAACCCCATTACAGCATTTTGGGGGGGGGGGAGGGAAAAGGGGGAAGAGAAGAGGTATTTACTGTGGTAAGTGAAGGCCCTGATAAAGGCCCAGTATGAGGCCTGAGGCCTGAACCAAACTAAAGTAATGGTCAAGACTTTGCTAACATAAAGCAAAGTTAAGCTGTGAGCCAGAGGCAGGCCCTGCCACAGAAGCAGGCAAGGAAAGGGCTGATGTTGCATAAATATATATTCACCTAGCAAAGTTAAAGTATAAACATGGTACCAAGACATACCATATGGGAACATTCCACAGATAACATGGAACAGGCCGACCCATCCCAATGACAGGGGCAAAAGGATAAAATGATGAATAGAGTTGTTTTGATCGAACCAACATGTACAAGGTGAGAGGCGGCACCTTACTACGTAGAGGGGTTGCACCTCAATACGTCAGGAGTGATGTGTAACTTGTTTGTACCTGTGTATAAGAATGTATCCCTGGGGTGGTGTCTTTGTCCAGCCGAGGGGGCAGTGGAAAGTCCCGCCACTGACTGAGCTGAGTCCATTGCCGAGCGGCACTTTCTAGCAGTGTGCCCGGTAGACTAAGTAATCTACGGGGAACTGAAATTGTGTCAGGGTCGCAATAAACCTGGCCGAGGTGCCTTCATACCTTACTAGACTCTGTGGTTATTGGGGGTTCTCGTCAGGTTTGCTGTGTCAGCTATCTGCGCAGAGCTGGGGCAGCACACAGAGGGAACACACGCACGCAGCCGAGTGATATCAACAGGAGAAAGCAGAAGCACCACACCAGTAGCATCTGACAACATTTACATTTTTTTGTCAAGCTGGCTCATGTGGGAATCAGTGTGGGGAAAAAAAACAAAAGTGATTTCAAAGGAGAGATTTGAAGAAGAAAAAAAATCCTTAAAAAGAGATTAGAACTAACTTTTAGGGAGAACATCTCCTGTGGTATTTTTTGATGCATGCTTACCTAGACTTTATAGATAACTCCTTAGCTCTGGAAAGAAACTGTAAGGGGGTTCAGACATTTTCAAAAGGTGCAAATAGCTGTTCAGGCACCCAATTTATATAATCTTTCATGGTGAGTTAGCACTTACCAGCCTTTGAAAACATCCCCCAAGTTTCTTTTCATACAAAGAAAACATGGACCTTGCTTTTCACATAAACAGTGCACTCCCCTAGTATTATGAAAAATTGTTTTATGTTCACTCACTTTTATTATAATTCTTACCCTTTATATTTATTTGCACAAGTAAAATTTAAGGAAAACATTCTGAAACTCCATCCATATTTTTGCTTATAGAACACACTGCGAGTGCACATAGTATTCCTCAGACAAATCAGACACTACCCCTGTCCTGAGAAACTCGCATTTGAGCACACTTCTTATAATGAATATGTGTCTTTTGTTATCAGGTTCCCCCAAAGTTACAGCCCCTTGGTTGCTGAATTTTTGTTTATGCTGAAATCTTGTACACTGAACTCCTGACATCACCAAAGCAAGAGTCTGTCCACGTGGCAAAAGGTAAATTGAGTGAATTAACAACAATTCTTTTTGTGTGTGAACTGAAGTGCTAGAATCCCAGGGGGAGGATTATTTATATTTGTTTACGTTGGCCCGGAAAATGTAGTAGGCTCTTTTCAGACAGACACAAAAGGATGCTCCTTGCTCCACAGTGCTCTGTATCTAAGATCTTAGACAGAGATGAAGGTTTTAAGGGAAGAGGAACAATTCATGGGAAACTTTTATGTAGATCAAAGACTGATGCTCAGTTTTTCCAAAGAACAGACGCAGTGTGAACAGTGGTAGTGAAAGCTACCTAGATACTTATGCCCTTATCACCATAATATGAATGCCTCAAGTAATTAAAAATAAATGTCTTCTTCATCACACAGAGTAGTTGAATTTTGTTAAATGACAGTGACTTTGATTAAGTGTGTTAAGAACTATTGTGGGGAAGAAGAAATGGATTTTCCATTTGTTTTTGAATGCTGTTAAAGTGTGTGGTCTTTCTTATCCCTTCTAGGAGTGAGTTCTATTGGTACAGTTCCCATGAAAGTTCTCCCCCCTGTATTCACAAACTTCTCCCAGTTGGCCAAGTTTCACTTGTTTCAGGGCTTGTGTATATGGGGATACTCAGGAAAGTTAAGACAAATTAACTAAGGTGTTAAGATCATACATATTCATTACAGCACGTTAAATCACCATATAGACGCTCTCATTTGAAATGAAGTGTCCATCATTGAATTTAGCATAGCTATTCTAGGCTGTCAGAGGGAAGGGAAAGAAAGGTGATCTTTTGGGTAACTTTGTTCTAATATTCAAAGCCCACAATGGGATTGACCCAAGACTTTGATTTGGACTTTGCATTCAACACAGCCAGTACATAAGAGAGGAGTGCAACATTGAGGAATACAAAGAGAGGAGTGTAGGCAGATAGATTGCCTATTGAGTTTTGCCATAAATAGCATTCTTTCTGCATATGTGCTTTCATTTCTAGATATGAATTGCAGTAATGAAGCCAGAAGGTTGCAAGTGTATGCATTGCTATTGCTGGAAGCATACGTGATAGGAGGGGACACAGTCTTTTGGCCAGTAGTGGATGATCTTGAAATATCAGACAAGCTGTATACTGAGATACATCAGAGATGGATTTACAACCTTAAATTTACTGCCATAAGAATTAATCTTGGCCACTTAATATTTTAACCTATTTGTGTATAAATGTAAATGGTTGTACTCATTGCTATAGTACCTCAATTGTCATGGCTTCTGGTTGCAAGCATTCTTACCTAGCACCCCCTGCAAGCTATCTGCCATCCAGCTTGGAAATTACCTAATTCCAACCTCTTCCAGGGTAACAAAATATCAAAGTGTAGTCCAAAGTCCCAAAGAATCAGCCTAGCTTCTGGGCCCTGTTCTCAAGCCCTTCCTGGGATTTCATTGGAGTCCTTTTCTCCACTTTGGTATTGAGTACTGTCCCTATTCAGCCTAAGTCTTTGGGAGGCCTCTAGCTTCTAACAGTCTTAAGCCAGAGAGCAGATTTGTGTGATAGGCCTACTTTCCCCAGACTGAACTCTTAGCCCATTTATGAGGCCTTAGTGCTGGGGTAGGCAACCTATGGCACACGTGCCAAAGGCGGCACGCGAGCTGATTTTCAGTGGCACTCACACTGTCCGGGTCCTGGCCAGTCCGGGGGGCTCTGCATTTTAATTTAATTTTAAATGAAGCTTCTTAAACATTTCAAAAACTTTATTTACTTTACATACAACAGTTTAGTTATATATGATAGACTTATAGAAAGAGACCTTCTAAAAACATTAACATGTATTACTGGCACGTGAAACCTTAAATTAGAGTGAATAAATGAAGACTCGGCACACCACTTCTGAAAGGTTGCTGACCCCTGCCTTAGTGTCTGGGTGATTACCAGATCCTTCTTAGTCCCACCCTCTCTGGCTGAAAAGTAACTCATTACTACACAGGTGAACTGAAGGTGTCTGACTTTCCCTTTAATCATTTCTAGCCTATGATGAAGTGTCACCCCATCACAATAAATGTCATTCACCTCCTGACAAGTATGGGGGTACTCTTTGATTTTAATACTGTATCTGTATTTGTCATTAGCATGGTGTGTTTGTCCCGTAATTGGGAGTGGATATTTCAGCCTAGAAGTTTGTCTGGATAGCAGAGCCTACCTGCCTAGAGAAACAAAGAGGAAAAGCCCTTTCTAATAGTCATCTAACAAATTACACATAAGGGTTGTTAAGTGACAGTTGCAAAGAGAATAGCCTTAATGGCTCTAGCCTGCTCTTATGGGGAGCACCCAACCCAGTTTGAACAGGGTGAGTCAGATAGAGTGACCAGATGTCCCAATTTTATAGGGACAGTCCCAATTTTGGGGTCTTTTTCTTATATAGGCTCCTATTACCCCCCACCCCCGTCCGGATTTTTCACATTTGCTGTCTGGTCACCTTATCAGACAGAGACCTACAGACCAGCAAGATTTGAGTTGGCTATGAAACTGTAAATTGGTTCAGTTCCATTCCTGTGACGTAAGAGGAAAGCCTACCTAGCAGCTTGTAGTGAAGCATAAAATTAGATTAAAAGTGTATAGGCTACTTGTTGTTTTTTTAAATCTGTTCTCGGATGCTTTGTTCTAACTGCTAAATAAAAATACTGTGTTTTATGAAGGTTGCTGGTCAATATCACTGGTCACAGGTTTCTAAAGAGAGAGCCTGCAGGTCAAGTGATTGGTATACAGAGAGAACGTACCTGGGTCCTGCTCTAAGAATCACAAGATGTCTGACACAGGTAACAACAAGAGGCCAAACACCTGAATTGGGTGCACTCAGGGACCGGAAAGGCATAGAGGTGCAGGTAGCCCCATAACTACTGAAATGTAAGAATAATGATTTATTTTCCTAATATTTACAATAAAACAAGTAGTTCACTGTTACTAGACGAATATCTTATTTATGTCTGGAATAAAAACCAGATGAAAAAACACCCTACATTTTACATACCTCATCCTCTAGCTTGTTTTATGCTCTAACAGGAACACCACTGACTTTGCAAAAGTGATTTATTAAGCTTCACGATCTATCAAGAGACGTGAATATTGATGTGTTCACATTAACATCCTGTGTAACAGCTGAATACTAGATCTGTCATGATACAATGAGAATCATATGTTGCAGTTCAACAAATGACAGAAGGCTTAATTAAAGCAAAATTGACAAGGTATCAGAGGGTTTTAAGACAAAACAGCTTTATTTTACAAAAGGGAAAGCGTGAAGAAAGGACTGCTTGGCAGAGAAAACATGCATGGAAAGGAGGGGAATATTAAAAACAACTTATTGAAAGGCAAAACTAGTATGTAGAAGTGTGAACTTGCACTACTTGATAAAAATAATTGTAGTTTACTTTTATCTAGAAATGTACAAAGCCTTCAAAAGTACAGCTATTCCAGTATTTAGTTATATTAATGGTTTAAAAGATGGCTAAATCCAGTTATTTTAGTTGCAAGTTTTAAGTGAAGATACCAATTGTAAAGTTCTTTTTAGAGTATTTAAACAGAAGGATTTTACCAGGCAGTACATCGTTAGACTGAAACAGACAGATGTTAAATGCCATCACAATTAAAACTGATTGGTAGAGTTTTAATTCTAACTGGCACTTTTGTTTTCCTAGAACAAATGCAGTCTGCAAGCTAATGGGTGTTTTGTTAGCTATTCAGATCCTTTCCTTGCTTCAAACCAAAATACTACAGAGAAAACACTTTGTTAGAGCTCAATTTAACAATAATTGGCCTCCTCGGCCAGTAGCTTGGGGGAGGCTCTTCTGGACTTTGCATAGATGCCAATTTTGATCCATAGGGGAACTTGTAAACTTTCCATACTTTTTGCTGGCTATATCCTGCTTCTAATGCAGGAGATTGACTTTGTCCCATCCACTTAATTGACATCAAGGGGGATGCTCAGAAAATCCCCCAAATGTCTTAATGTAGATGATGTGTTCTTCCCTGATTAATCTGTCTCGGACATCAGCCAGACACAGAAAGATCTGCCAAACAATTCATATCTTCTTCTAATATCGATGAGTTATAGAGAGACATACGCGCATCTCTCTTTGGCTGACCTCCAGAAAGGTGCAGTGATGTGAATTAATTTGGGAGTTAGCTAGATGGCGTTACAGCTTACATATATGTTGCTACATTGATGTGACTTTTTGGAGTCCAAGTCTGTTTGTTGGTTAGATGTTTCTGGAATTAGATGTAAATTGTGTGGTGCTATTGCTCTGTCTAAACTGCATTATATAGCAAAATGGAAGTAGTTATTTCGGGACTAGGCTGGGCCAAAACAACAAGTTGTTAATGTTTTTGGAGAAAAGGCTGAAGAAGAAGCATCACTGAAACCAAGTTTCTAACGGATTGGGAAATATTCTCATCTCCCCTTCAAATGTAGATGATTTTTTTAAAAATAGGTCAGTTTTAAAGAGTGGCTGAGGAACACAACCACAATTACATAATGTAATTTATTCTTTGTCTTTTAAAATCGATCACACATCTACAGATGGATATGTAAGATCTGAAAATAAGGATTTCAGAGTTGTGGATCAAAAGATAAAAGAGCTCATTTATGTCAAGTCTCCACTTCCCAGACATTTCTTTGGCTTTCTACCATGTAAGCGTTATTGGAATTTGTAAATGGGTGTTATGGATAAAATGTAATGAATAGGCCTGAGTTCTGTCATATGAAACAAAAATGAAGATGCTGGATTACACTTACAAGTTAGCAACAAAAATACTGCAAGCCAGAAGGAGCATGAGTCTTATGTAAAATAAGTACTAAAGGAGATAAGCCTTTTTGTTTTTAAATTATGTAGTCTGGCACTGGCAAATCATTTTTCTAAGAACTTATACATAATAGTCTGTTTTATTTGCTGGTGTTTATGACAGAGTACAAAAGCAAAATCATAGCTTAACATGACTAATTACTTTAAAAGAAAGAAGCTGGAACCTCTTTAGAGAATTAATCCAAAAATTCCAACAAGCATAATTATCTCTACACTATAACCTGATGTATGTGATGGCAAGCATGAAAAGAACAAACGAACAATATTGGTGCTTTGTTCATAATGTAGGTAAAGCCATCACGATGAGCAGTGACAGATTATGTACAAGGAATCTTGCAAAAGACTGTACAAGAAGTTTAGATATTATTAGCTGCCTTTTTATTCAGAATCACGATTTTGGTACTGTATATATTTAAGATGTTCTTTTTCTGAGTGGGTGTGGTTATTCCTGTCTTGGAGAACTCAGTGACATCCTACATGTTACTTTATTTAATTCTTTCTGAATTAGCAGTTGTGTCCTATTTGGTTTGTCAGATTAGGCCAAGAAATATTCAGTATTTTGCAAGAGCTATCGCTTGGGTCTAAAATCAGTTATTCATGTTAATTTGTGTTTGAATATTTTTAAAATATGCTTTATATGACCAAGACAACAATGGCAAATGAAATTAATTAACTTCAGCAGTAAAAATGGGTTGAATTTGACCAAAATTGTTTGCTGGCCCTTAGGCCATTGCAAGACCAAAATATAATTTTTGAACTTTTGGGGATACTACTGCCCTTTAACACTCCTGACATTGTAAGAAAGAACTAAACATAAAATAATTTAACATCCCTTTCCCCAACCAAAACACCAACCTCTTCCCTTGCTACTTGGACTAGAAGACCTCCAGAAGCAGCATACTCCTTTTCTGGGGTAGAGAAAGCATCTTGTGTCACTGCAACAACCCTGCTCTATGGTCAGAGAGCACCACTGATGGTCCTCAGAAGAATCATGTTTAACCCCTTTCAGCCAAAGGAAGGTAACTAAAATATCAGGCCTTGAAAGAGGGAATGCACTAGGCAAGGGAGTTCCTCTGTAGAAAACGTTCCCTTTAAAAAAAGGCTATTTTTATTAGTGTTGGTTCTTAAAGTGATGGATCTGGGCTTCCTCATCCTGAATTTTAATCTTATTTGACAGGAATTTTATTTGTGTATATGTGATTTTATGCTGTAATCGATGGTTTGAGCTTGCTGTTTAGTTACATTGAAAGAGATAATATATAGAATTCAGAGCTCCAGTTGGAAAACCACACCCCAAAAACATTTGCCTTCAAATCTTCTCTGTTTTTAGGTACAGTTGTCAAATTATGAATGGAGGGGAAGGGACGGTGGCAATTTGCTCATCTTTTCACTTACAAAGGCTGCAGTTGGCTCAAAGATTCTTTCATGTGTCCACAGGCCCCACTTTCAGAATTGCAATGAGATCTTCATTTGGAGCTTTTGAAAATAAAATACATATATTTTCTTTGACTTTTTTTGTGTTTTGAGAACACTAAGGGATATTGGGAGACAAACTAAGATCCTTGACATTACTCTTAATGATTTGCCTATCAACTATAATATAATAAATCAGCATATTTCATTGCTTCTTTAGCCCAAGCTCTTTGTACACACGGAGGCTCCTTGCAGCCCTCCATGCTCCCTGTGTGCTACTCTCCCATCCCCTTCTAGTTCTGGAACCTTCCCCTCTTCCTCTTGCCAGGAGCTCTATACCTACCCACTTCCCCCATCCTTATTACGTTGATTCTCCCAATTTCCCTCTTCTGATTTTCCCTAAAATCAGTAGGGTTCTGTCCATTGAGGCCTAGAACATTCCTGGAAATTTGGAATTGATCAGATCCAGCATTCAAGAGTTATTGGCTGGAAATACAACTTGGCCTATATATGCAATGAAGCATGTGACCCCTCTCCTTTAGAAGCTCATGGACACATGTCTAAAATCAGGGATGGCTATGTTTTTTGCTGCCCCAAGCACGGCAATCAGGCAGCCTTCGGCGGCACGTCTGCGAGCAGTCCACTGGTCACGCGGATTTGGCGGCGTTTCTGCGGGTGATCTGCTGGTCCCGCGCCTTCGGCGTACCCACCACCGAAGCCACGGGACTGGCAGACCTCCCGCAGGCATGCCGCCGAAGACTGCCTGTCTGCCACCCTCACAGTGACCAGCAGGCCGCCCCCGCGGCTTGCCACCCCAGGCACGCGCTTGCTGCGCTGGTGCCTGGAGCCGCCCCTGTCTAAAATGATCTCTTGCTTGATTTTACCCAGAGTGGCATACCAGCTGAAGGTACGTATTTTTGGGGCTTCACAAGCTTGGCCAGTAATACAATAGACCTACATTTTCTAAACATTAAACAAATTAGCTAACTATTTGCATTTTTGTTCACATCAGGTTGTAATGGTCAAACTTAAATGCCAACAGTTGGAAATTCATACTAACTATGTAAACTTCACTGTTAACTAGCAACTTTTCTGAAAGAGAACACTAGCCGTCATTTAAAAATAAAAACACCAGTGCAGAGAACTGGCTTCTCTGTCAGTTTGGACCATCATAAAGAGATGAAGGCAGGGATCAGTAGGAGGCAGGGCTTTTATACTCTTGGATTTAGAATACTGGATTTGAGGGACAGAGGCATGCACCCTTTCATAGTTACAGAGCTAGCTGCACCTCTGTCCCTTTTCTGATCTCAGAAGGTATGTCTACACAGGGATAAAAGACCTGCCGCACAGCCACGGCTGGCCTGGGCCACCTGACTCAGGATGTGGGGCTAAACATTGCTGTGTAGATGAGCTCTGGGACCCTCCACTCTCGCAAGGTCCTAGAGCTCGGGCTCCAGCCTAAGCCAGAATGTCTATACATCAGTTGTTCAGCGCTGGAGCCTGAGCCCCTCAAGCCCAAGTCAGTGGACTCAGGCTAGCCACAAGTGTTTTAATCCCTGTGTAGATGTACCCTGAGTATACCCACCTCAGGTTTTAGTGCCTTTACCTATCTCAGTGTGGAATTTCACAATTCTTCCATTCTTTGATAGGGCCCTGGGCTATAGAATCCTGTGTATCCACTGTGCATACCCTGCAGCTCCAACCAAGTTCAGGCCCCTGTGACTCTTCCTACTATGACTAGTAGCTTACAATGACTAGACAGCCTTCTTAAAAGTATCACTTATTTTAACAGTTGGAAAAAAGCAAAAGAAAAAAAAGGATTTTAAAACAATCTACACACACAGGTGTTTTACCCAAAGTTTAGTAACCTAGGCAGGCCTAATTTAGAGACCCCCCACTGCAGGTGCCTGAACAACAACTGCTGAGAGAGAACGAACATGAACTTTAAACTTTGCTATAGTTCTTCTCTCCCCCCAGGCTTTGACCCTTCTGGTGAAAACCAGTCCTGCAAGAGATCAAGACAGGAACAACTCTCAAGTGTTTGCTGAGGGCTAGCTTATCTTAAGCCATTTTTTTCCTTCTTGAATGTTTCCAAAGAGACTCCTGTGGAGATAAACCACTGTAGTCATACAGAAAACACATCAACATTCAGTATTTCTTAAATTTATTCCTGCTCAGTGCCAGATCAGTGGCACCCCTCTAATGGATAATTGCCTTACTACCATGGCTCCTGTGGTCACATGGCAGGGCACACAACACCCACTGTGGACAGCAAAAGCAATACTTTAGGAGAACACCAGAAACTGGTAACTAATCTTTTTCCTTAACCTCTCTTTCTCTCGTAAGGGACCACATCTGCATGAGTTCTATGCAGAGGACGCAATGTTTGCAGAATGGGAATGTTTCACTTTTTTATTTGCACATCTTTTCCACACCAAAATAAAGAGGAGACTGCAGTACTTCAAATGTACAAAATCACTATGCCTAGGCAATTTATAGTATTTAGTGTCAAATGTTCGTTGTGATTATGGAAATTTTTGGATTTAAATTAAAAAGCTTACATCACACTTGCACGTGTAAAGCGATGTCATCTGTTTTTTATCCAATGCGCAATTCAAGAATTCCTATAATTGATTCCCCTTGACAGCTTAAGTACCCGCACTCGCCTACACCGCACATACTGTGCTTCCTGACATAGTCTATGTTGGGAGTTACAAATTGAGCTATGATATTTCAACAGAGGAAACTAGTTAAGTCAGGTCAAATAAAATAAGAAGCAAAATCTGCTGGGGTTCTTTCAAGTGGCTGTCAAATGGCTCAAGCATCAGTAACAGTGTAATAGTTTTTAAATGTTGATGGGCTGTCAGAAGAAAAATATATTAGAAAAACAAAATGAAAGTATGGATGCAGGATTGTTATTGCTCAGACAGACTGCAAGTCTTCTGTGTTGTTCGTGCAATTTAATTTGGTCTGGAAGTCTGCTGTGATGTGTTCCTTTAGGGTCTGCTGAATGACAATCATGCTGAACAGAATCCCTACGGATGAGCTCAGATGCTACAGTGATGACAATATAAGTATTTGGATAAATAAAGGAGTTTTTTCCTTCATGCTGACAAGCCATCAATGCTTTGTTGGATAAACGTGTTTATATCCAATACAGTGTATCCCAACCTTTTGGTGCAACTCTAGTTCTCCAGAAAGTTGGAAGTTCTACAACCAGCTTACCAGACTAAGACCTCAGCTGTGCAAAACAGTGCTTATTCTACCTATTTGCTTTAACATGCTTTGACTTGAGATGCAGCTTGGGCTGCTCCTGTGTCTTACATGTCATCCAAGCTCGATGACATGTAAGAGTATCCAACTTCATAACTGGATAGGACAGGAAACAGGCATTGGTAGGGTACTTGTGTTCTCCACAGCAGCTGATCATTAAAGGCCCAATTCTGCAACCCTTAGTCAAGTTAAAATGCACTTATTCAGTTAATTCTCCAGTAACAGTGTGCATAAATGAGTGCTAGTCAATATAACTAAAGTTGCAAAAGCAGGGACAGCTCAGACTACTAGCAACAAAAGCTTGAACCATCATTTCTGGTACATGTACCATTACTTGAGATCTAATCAAATATATGAATATGAAGTGGTTTGATTTTTAAGAGAACTATTTGAAATGTAGATGGAGATATTTACTTTTCTGGCAGTGTCAAAGGATTCCTCTATTATACATGCTCCTTCCAATTTTATGAACCAATTCTAAAAGACAAGCAAGCAAGTTGTGCCAGTGACCATTACTTACCTTTATAACAAAACAAAAAACAAAACAAACAAAAAAGAGAGAACCTGGAGGTGGCCAGGACCAACAGACGTTTTTGACAAAACCCAGAAGAAGGAAAAATAATCTTATGGGTTCTATGACCATAGATAAGATGATATTATTGTGTTCTCCCTGGAGGATTTTCCCTTGAACCAGGCCAACCTATAGCAGTGTCATGCTGACAAGTAAAGAATCCAGACCTCCTTCATACTGCCCTTTTGTACATAAGTTATCTAGTACAGGGTACCATTGGAGTGGCCCAATGCACTCCATCCTCTCTTCCATCTAGAACTGAGCAAGCCATATCCACAATACTTCAACCATTTCTGACCTGAGAAGCAAAGAACTTATGCCAAGATTCAATATAATACACTTTGATAGGCTTTCAGTGTTCACATATGACCTGTATCAGAGGGGTAGCCGTGTTAGTCTGAATCTGTAAAAAGCAACAGAGGGTCCTGTGGCACCTTTAAGACTAACAGAAGTATTGGGAGCATAAGCTTTCGTGGGTAAGAACCTCAATTCTTGCATCTGAAGAAGTGAGGTTCTTACCCACGAAAGCTTATGCTCCCAATACTTCTGTTAGTCTTAAAGGTGCCACAGGACCGGACCCTCTGTTGCTTTTCACATATGACCTGTAAATCATGCCCTTTACAATCTTTGGAGTCAGAAATTGAGGGGTCTTTTTCCCCAAAAATCCAAACTTGAGGCATTTCATATACATAACTCCCATTGACAGCAGTTAATAGCTTCCATAAATCCTCACATGTTGATAGAATAGTCCTCTAACACGATATGAAGAAAATACTTCATTGATTTCTAGAGATGGAAAAATAAGTAGACAGACGTAGAATGCCCACAATAAAAGGGTTGGAAACCACTGAGGTTACCCTCAATAGATATGAATGATCTCATCTAAAGATCAGCACAAAATGAGCATAGATTTAGGCTTATTTAATTAATATACCTATGAAAGTCTCATCACTTCCATGTTTTAGAGTACTGTGGTTTGTTTCGACTGTACCTTTTCATTGAGGCAGTAAGTCACCAGGAGAGAGCAGTGCAGCTCTGGGTAAACAACATATACAGAAGCATGTGCCAAGGTAATGAAAATCACAAGGGTCCAACCCTACTTTTCACATGCACACACAACTCCCATGAGGACATCCATGGGTGCTTTTCAGTGCATGAGAAATGCAGGAATAAGCTTCAAGGTGGTACAACAGCATTGCCAATGCAGATTGCAGACTCTCACTATTTAGGTTAGACACTGTCTTTTTTGCTGCAAAGTCACTTCTGAAATCCTAAATAAACAATACCGTAGTGCAAACACATCGCTGTTTCCATTATTTATGTGGAGGTTAGTCGGCTAGGTATAAACAAAAAGATCCTGCAATGAATACTACCTGCTGGCTATACTATACATAGTATAGAAGACTGCAGCAGTTTTCTCACAACCCTCATTTGGTAGGAGAGAGAGCCTGCCACTTTTTAGACAGAATAATTAAAGTGAATTTAAAGAGGGCAACAAGGGCAGAATCTACTTTACTGAGGAAAGTCTTGAATCTGAAATTCACCCACGCAGGAGCTGTGTGCAAGTAGATAATTGAGACAGAATATATTAATGACAAATATGGTCTGCACACTTCCTAAAATATCTAGAAGTGTACAATGCAGTATTACGGGTTAGTAGGAGAGGCAGAAAAACAAAGGGAGCTTTTTATCTCAAGATTTATTTTTTGTCATTTTTTGAAAGAAAGTATGAACTTTATACAGAACACCCCCAACAAACCTGTCCTAGAACAAAGATTTCATTATCCCAGAATACCATACTTTTTCTCTGATTTTGTTTTTATGTAACATGGCCAGTAAATTTGATCTATTATGATCCATCACTGAATTAGTAGTACAGGAGGAGTTGATATTCTGAGAGTGTCTTGCAACAGATATGTATTCTCCCTGCTATGCTGCCATATTTATAGCCAATTTTTCTGGACTGGATCCACCTAACCTGAACAAAGAAAGACTTTGGACTTTAAAAAAGAAAAAAAAAAGTTGGTATGTCCCCATTTCCAATGGAGAGCAGATTTGGCTCTTAAATTTTAAAATCTCACCAGGTAAGATTACTATGACCTTTGTCCTTCCTCTCTCTTTCTTGCTATTTAGCACACTTTTTGTGATTTGTCTTAAATTTTGATTGCAAGCTCTTTGGAGCTGTGTCAGTGTCCTTCTGTTCTCTTCAGGCTTTTATAGGATAACCAGTATCCATCTGTGTCAGCTATGAAATAGTATAGAATAATTATGCTTTAACCTTTAATATGCAGCCTCAAAAGTCTAATATTTCTAATAGGAGGAAGCAAACAATAAGTATTTTGTCCCTTACAGCTACTTGACTTGAAGAGAAAGTGTGGTCTAATCATTAGAGCAGAAGATTGGGTTGGGGGAAATGAAATCAGGCAGGAATAATCAGTTTGGGGCTTGGTATGAAAGTTTCCCCGTTCTAGCAAAAGCCTAGATGACTCCAATTTACCTGTCTTAAAGGCACTCATTGCAGTCAGAGAAAACAATCCCCCTCATATCTGTATCATTTGAGGCAGTGGAAGTCTTGAAATATTGTCTTTCTACTTCTGAGGTGGTCTCATAAAATGTAGGCTATGCCTCATTTTTGCAGTACCTATTTGCACTCCCATTTCCAACATTCATTTTCAATAGACTTCCATCTGAAGGGGAGTGATCATTTAAAGTACCCATTGTGGGGAACTACCTGAGAGAAAGAGTGCTTAGTGCAGATGTTCTACCTAAAGTCCTGATTAGCATATAACACTTTGAAAATCTAGGCTGCATGATAGAAAATTCATTTTCAAATTGACATCTAAAGATAATTAAATACCTCCCCACTTGAATGCTTCAGTGTTGTGCTTATTTGGGGTCATTAATTTAAAAATGGTATAAGATCATGTATGACTATTGTCTGTATTGCACCATGCCAAGTGCCCTCAAATCTCACTGGGCTTGATCAGATGAGGTGCTGAGCACCATCAACTTAGCACTTGACATGTTCAGGCCTTAAGAGAACACAGCATATTTTATAACAAATATTTGTTTTATGACTTTGCTATACAGCAATGTACTGAATTGGCCTGAGACAACTTAATAGGGCTGCTCACAAAACACCAATTTTGTGATTAAAAAAAATCTTTAACTGAAATCTTACAGTTGTATCTCTTCATGAAAAGTTCTGGTCTAACCAAAACATTTTATAAAAGAATAGTCACTGGGTAGATTCTACACAAATTAATAGTTTTCCCTTGTTCTCCTTTACCTAGTTCTGCAGCAATATCACAAACAAATCTTTCCAGGTTGTGCTGATGTTATTAGTGATGCTGGTACCTAAATAAAGAGTAAAGGTGTCAAGGAAAATGTAGGTTTATTTCAATCATTATATATTCAGGTTTTTGCCTTGTCCCCAAAAAAGCAACCTTTGCCGAATGGAAGAGCCAGAATCATAGTGTAAAAATCTTGTGTGTTCACATCTCTAAGAGAATATTACAAACAATGGATAGTAAACACCAGCAAACCCAATGAAATTAAGTTGGCAATGTCCCTGTAATGCATTATTTAGCAATACTTGGTTTTCTCCCTACAAACTTTTATATATGTAAATATTGGCTTAAACTGAAGACAATTATAAATCTTATTTTATGGTGAAACATCCTCTTGTAGCTCTCCAATTTATTTTTTAATAAACAATATACTTTTACCTTGGGCAGAAGCGGATTGCTCCCCTAAAAGCTGGGTATTTTGACTCTGATAAAGCCACAGGGACTGTGATTCAGGCATCAGGCCCAAGGAATATGATCCCACAGCCCGGCAAGTTGCCAGTGGCAACTATTCATTTGATGAAACCAGAAAGGTGTTGATAAATCGGAGGAATTAAGGGAAGAGCAACAAGAATGACATGGAGGGGTTTTGCTTCCAAGGAAAGATTAAAAGAACCAAATACATATGGCTTGCCTAAATGAAGGCCAGGGGGAAGGTGAGCATGATTGACTTTCTTCAAGTTCCTATAGGTGGTTACCACAGTAGAGAGGGGAACAATTTAGAATTGTACAAAAGGGTATAATGGGACAATAGGAAGGAGCTGAACAAAGGAAAAAAGTAGGCTACATATCAGGACTACATTCTTAACAGTGATGTCTTATCCCCAAAGGACACTAGTTCATCCCCCAGTGTTCAATACCTTGGGGACTAAACAGCATTCAGTGTTAAGAGGTGATCCCTGTGGTGGGCATTTTGTGGATTGTATAGAGGGTTTCTGGCCCCTGGAACATGTGACAGGTTGGAACTTTTGGGACTCTAACTCAGCAGATTTCTGCTGCTGTTTATAGGGGAATCACCTGATCCTTGCTCAGGTGTGCCTACTTAGTAACTAAAAGTTGGCTGGCTCCAGCCTCTATGACTTTAAAGGCCCATGTTCTACCCCATTAAAAATAATAGGGGATTTTGCTGTTGACGTCAATAAGAGCAGGACTGAGCCATTACAGACATATCTAACTGTATTTATATATAAATAAATCAGGCCAACTACCTTTAGCATTCAAGATTGCTTAAAACCATCATGGATTCAATTTATTCAATAGTATTACACTTTTGCATAAAGGGACTATTCTTTCTATTTTTAAAAGATAGCATATTAAGCAATATATAGTGTTTCAATTCCATAGTTTGCACAAGATATCAGGTTAAACATATTATTTCAAAAGTAGTTTTAATACACAAAAAATACTGGGAGCTTTCTGATCCTAAAGCCAGCAGTAGTTGGCTGTATACTGACCCTTTCAGCCCAAGACTGTCTGATCTGACTTTTTGAAGTTGACACTGCTCAGACAAAAGACTATTTTAAACCCCTTTTCCCTATTCTATTCAGAGATTAAGTTGAGTTCTCAGCTTTGAATAATATTCAGTAACTTTTGAAAACTGATTTTAGCCCAAAGCATGTTATTTCCTATGAGCTGGTTAATAAGCAGAGCATCTGAGGGTTAAAGGGCTTATATATGTTTAATATCCTTTCCTAGAGGAGTTTATCTGGGAGAGGCAGTGAATAAATGAACTTCTAACCCAGAGATAGTATCGAAAGATGTACTGGTGGTGTAAAGTCTCCTCAAGCCAGCAGGTGAAGGTGCTTTTGTACTGTGGACAAAAAAAATCAAGGCTATCAATTCATTTCACAAAGGCCACCACGATTTTAACTAGCTATGTAGAAGAGAAAGGTTCTGTACCCTATAACCAATCCCTTGAGCTCTCCAGTCCCCCATCTCTCAACATTAAAGGAGCACATCCTTCCTGCTTCTCCACAGCCACAGACAGCCTGGGCCCACAGCACAGCCAGTCTGGTTCAATTGCATAGACAGGACAAGATTTTAGGAGCCTGGTGTATGCTGCCTGCATGTTGCAGAGCTCAGCTGCCTCGGAATTACCAGTGCATGGCTACGGATGGGGCCTCAAGGAACCGAAAGGCAGGAGCCAGTGGATCTTGAAGTACTGGTCATATATCGCTTCAGAAGATGGGGTACCAACTGACCAAACGCTGATGAAGCTAAAATAATGGCCAATGTAGCTCAGCTGCCACTCAAGGAGGATCCCTTCTCCCTTCTGTTGGGCCTCCAGTGTCAAGCCTGTGTACTTGTGATCAGTAGCAAAGAGGATTTGCCCCAAAGAGCAGTTACTGTGCCAGTGAATATGGCTGCAACATTTGGATTACATTGTTAATTGGTGGCTGTATTTGTGAATACAAATGAAATTTTAAAAAGAAAAACAGTATTTTCCACTTGCTGCACCCAACACAGGCTGGTTTTCAGATAATTTATAGAACCCTAGTTGCCATAACAACATGATTGTTCAATGAAGCACAAATACCTGGCAGAGTTGCCATTATCATGAAATAATTGACCTCAATAGTGGTCCTTCCTGAAGGAGCTGCAATAAAAATCAAGATTGCTTCATGTCAGCATGGTCACTTATAACACAATAATGATAGATGACTCACAGTAGCAACAGCAGTGTGTGATTACAAATTGCAGTATATGCATAAGCAAGCAGACAGACACTAAAAACAAAACTTTTCTCCTCCTTCTCCCTCCCCCACAACAACGCATAAAGTCATGTCTCGGCATTTAATGACCACAGAACAATTCTAACCAGGTTAATACAGCAGCCCAGAAAGTTAGGGCATAACTGTTTCATATAAATAAACCACAAGACAGAAGAAAATGCTACTTGCTCTGTCTTCCACTTGACCACACAACAAAAAGTTCTGAGAGAGAATGGACTACATTTTTAGAATGCTTATTCCACTGAGTCTCATTATGCATTCTCATGCCAACTCTGTCCACATATCTATTCAAGTGACATCATCATAGGACCTAATCACATCAGCCATACCATCAGGGGCTCGTTCACCTGCACATCTACCAATATGCCATCATGTGCCAGCAATGCCCCTCTGCCATGTACATTGGCCAAACCGGACAGTCTCTACGCAAAAGAATTAATGGACACAAATCTGACATCAGGAATCATAATACTCAAAAACCAGTGGGAGAACACTTTAACCTGTCTGGCCATTCAATGACAGACCTGCGGGTGGCTATCTTACAACAGAAAAACTTCAAAAACAGACTCCAACGAGAGACTGCTGAGCTAGAATTGATATGCAAACTAGATACAATCAACTCAGGATTAAATAAGGACTGGGAATGGCTGAGCCATTACAAACATTGAATCTATCTCCCCTTGTAAGTATTCTCACACTTCTTATCAAACTGTCTGTACTGGGCTATCTTGATTATCACTTCAAAAGTTTTGTTTGTTTGTTTGTTTCTCTTACTTAATTGGCCTCTCAGAGTTGGTAAGACAACTCCCACCTGTTCATGCTCTCTGTATGTGTGTATATATATCTCCTCAATATATGTTTCACTCTATATGCATCCGAAGAAGTGGGCTGTAGTCCACGAAAGCTTATGCTCTAATAAATTTGTTAGTCTCTAAGGTGCCACAAGTACTCCTGTTCTTTTTGCGGATACAGACTAACACGGTTGCTACTCTGAAACCAGACAGAACAAAGTAAGTTACGAAGCAAAGTAAAACAAAACACGCACATCTAAGCCTAATACATTAAGAAACTGTTCACAGATAAATCTTACCCTCAGAGATGTTCCAATAAGCGTTTTTCACAGACTACACGCCTTCCTAGTCTGGGCCCAATCCTTTCCACAGGTACAGTCCTTGTTAGTTCCAGCTCAGGTGGTAGCCAGGGGATTTATCATGATTGGCAGCCCCCTTTGTTCTGTTCCACCCCCTTTTATAGCTCTGGCCTAAGGCAGGAGTCTTTTGTCTCTCTGGGTCCCTACCCCTCCTTCTAAATGGAAAAGTAACAGATTTAAGATGGATTTCAGCATCAAGCAACATGGTCACATGTCCTGTGAGACCACATTCTTCTTTCTTCCAGAGTTGGCCCACACGTACCCAGGGTGGTTTACAAGTAAACAGAGCCATTTACAACCAATTGTCCTAGTCAATGGGAGCCATCAAGCTTCCAAACCATCATTAATGGCCCACACTTTGCATAATTACAATAGGACTTAAGTTATACTTCATATTTCTAGCTTCAGATACAAGAATGATACATACATACAAATAGGATGAACACGCTCAGTAGATTAATTAGAGGATTTGGCCAAAAGAAATCTGATGAGGTTCAACAAGAATAAGTGCAGAGTCCTGCACTTAGGATGGAAGAATCCCATGCACTGCTACAGACTAGGGACCGAGTGGCTAGGCAGCAGTTCTGCAGAAAAGGACCTAGGGGTTACAGTGGACGAGAAGCTGGATATGATCAATAGTGTGTCCTTGTTGCCAAGAAGGCTAATGGCATTTTGGGCTCTATAAGTAGGGGCATTGCCAGCAGATCGAGGGACATGATCATTCCCCTCTATTTGGCATTGGTGAGGGATCTGGAGTACTGTGTCCAGTTTTGGGCCCCACACTACAAGAAGGATGTGGAAAAATTGGGAAGAGTTCAGCAGGTGGTTGGAGCACATGACTTATGAGGAGAGGCTGAGGGAACTGGGATTGTTTAGTCTACGGAAGAGAAGAATGAGGGGAAATTTGATAGCTGCTTTCAACTACCTGAAAGGGGGTTCCAGAGAGGATGGATCTAGACTGTTCTCAGTGTTACCAGATGACAGAACAAGGAGTAATGGTCTCAAGTTGCAGTGGTGGAGGTTTAGGTTGGATATTAGGAAAAACTTTTTCACTAGGAGGGTGGTGAAGCACTGGAATGGGTTACCTAGGGAGGTGGTGGAATCTCCTTCCTTAGAGGTTTTTAAGGTCAGGCTTGACAAAGCCTTGGCTGGGATGATTTAGTTGGGGATTGGTCCTGCTTTGAGCAGGGGGTTGTACTAGATGACCTGCTGTGGTCCCTTCCAACCCTGATATTCTATGATTCTATGTCTTATTTGTAATCATTAACATAATATCCTTTCCACTTTCATCACTTGTTTTTCAGAGCTGGACTTAGTCAATGGGCTAAGAGCATTCTAATAGCAGGGTCAGAAATTCAGGATACCTGATAGCCACTTATGAAAAACATTGCTGAGTTACCCAGTTCAGACCATATGTAAACCCAACTGTCTAGACATTTTTACCTTTTCTCAGATTTCTGTTTCATCTGCTTTATGGATTAGTGCTTATTTTTAATAAAGGATTTTAAAAGATAGGAAACAAAGGGTAGGAATAAATTATCAGTTTTCACAATGGAAAGAGGTAAATAGAGGGGTCCCCCAAGCAGGGCCGGCGCTTCCATTTAGGCGACCTAGGCGGTTGCCTAGGGCACCAGGATTTGGGTGGGCGACAATTCGGCAGCGGGGGGTCCTTCCGCGTTCCAGGTCTTCGGCGGCAATTCTGCGGCGGGTCCTTCACTCGCTCCGGGACCCATCGCCGAAGTGCCCTGAAGACCGGGAGCACGGAAGGACCCCCCGCCGCAGAATTGCCAACGACGACCGGCAGCGCGGAAGGACCCCCGCCTAGGGCGCCAAAAACCCTGGCGCCGCTCCTGCCCCCAAGGATCTATACTGCAATCTGTACTGTTCAACATATTCATACATGAGTTGGAAAGGGTTTAAACAGTGAGGTGACAAAGTTTGCAGACGATACTAAATTACTCAAGATATTTAAGTCCAAAACTGACTGGGAAGAATTACAAAGGGATTTCACAAAACTGGGTGATTAAGCAACAAAATGGCAGATGAAATTTAGTGTTGATAAGTACAAAGTAATGCACATTGGAAATAATAATCCCAATTATACTTAGTGATGGGTTCTAAATTAGCTGTTACCACTCAAGAAAGATCATGGAATCATGGATAGTTCTCTGAAAACATCTGCTTAGTGTGCAGCAGCAGTCAAAAAAGCAAACAGAATGTTAGCAAATGTTAGGAAAGGGATATATAGTATGACAGAAAATATAATGGCACCATATAAATCCATGCGCACACCTTGAATACTGCTTGCAGTTCTTGTCACCCCATTTTATATAAAGATATATTAGAATTGGAAAAGGTACAGAGAAGGGCAACAAAAATGATCAGGGGTATGGAATAGCTTCCATATGAGGAGGGATTAAAAAACGGGGACTGTTCAGCTTAGAAAAGAGACAGCTAGCAGAAAGGGAATAGGGAAACTTATTTACCCCTTCACATAACACAAGAACCCAGGGTCACCCAATGAAATTAATAGACAGCATGTTTAAACTAATATAAGGAAGTACTTCTTCACACAATGCACAATCAACATGTGCAACTTGTTGCCAGGGGATGTTATGAAGGCCAGAAGCATAACTGGGTTCAAAGAAGAATTAGATAAGTTCATGGAAGATATTGTTAGTAGCCAAGATGATCAGGGACACAACCCCATGCTCTGGGTGCCCCTAGCCCTCTGACTGCTAGAAGTGTGACTGGCTGACAGGGCAATTATTGAGTGATCTGTCCTCTATCTGCTTCTCCTTGCTTGCAAAGATCACTGTGGTGATCATTTGAGCCTTGTGGAGAATCTGGATTGTCTGCCTTTTTATTTTAGCTTTGGCTGGGGCATATAGCAGATGCCTCCTGTTTAATAGGAATTCTCCATCCTCTATTCCCCTACCTGCCTTCATAAATATACATTCCTATTGTGTATACTACCTACTTCTCCCATCCAATAGCAATAAACACATATCTGCAACTTGAAGAGCATAGAAATTTGGAACAGTTGTGAGGGAGAACACATTGAACCTTGGTCCTCACAGCTAAGGCCCAGTATGTAAAGGAAACTCATATGCTTGAATTGGTCTTTTGAGCAGCCACGTTGAACTCAAGGGCCTGCACTTGACCACCTCTACCTTAGTCTCTCCACCTTCAGTAGAAGAGTGGCATATTATACCAGTTCAGCTTTGCTCTGAGGCATATTAGAAGCAGAAATTCTAAAATGTGATAAGTGGATGAAAAAAATACAGCAATTAACATTTTTAGAAGACCAGAGGCAGAGCTGCAACAGAAGTCTGCTACCCCCACAGCAGGGCTTTTTCACCATATTAAAAGGAGGCTGAGGGTTGCTAAGAAAATTTTCCTCTCATCCCAGTGACATTAAAGTTCAAATTATGGAACAAAAGTACATTTTCACTGATGTGGCTAAGGCTTTCTAGATTCTAGACTCCCACGTGTCCTTTCTTCCTCTGGAGGAGAGGAGGTGTTCACTTATAGTTTTAATTTCTGAGTGTTGTCCTCTTATGTCTGAGGAGGAGGTATTGACTGAAGCAAAAGTGCCTACTGAATTTTCAGTTTTTCCTTGATGTTTAAAGAATATTTTACCCATTCACTTCAGGTTGACACATACGAGTGCTTGCTTTAATAGTAAAGATAAATGTCCTGGTTAAAAATTTAGAACAGTGAGACTGTTTTTAGTATAAAGCAACAGAGAGTCCTGGGGCACCTTTAAGATTAACAGATGTATTGGAGCATAAGCTTTCGTGGGTGAATGCCCATTTCGTCGGATGCACCCACAAAAGCTTATGCTCCAATACTTCTGTTAGTCTTAAAGGTGCCACAGGACTGTTGCTTTTTACAGATCCAGACTAACACGGCTACCCCTCTGATACTTGTTTTTAGTAGGTCTGTCTTGACCCCTTCTGAATCATACAATCCTGTATACAGAAAGCTGTGATCTAGCTGCTAGGAAGCAGAGAGGTAAAGAAGCGTGTCAGATACTTAGTAAGCCATAACCCTTTCTGCTTGCTTCACTATTTAATAAATTGGGGTAGGATCACTCTACCACTTCATTTCTCCTGTGAATATGGCAGGACAATATTAATTTCAAAACGTGCCTTAATGGAAGGGTTGACATCAGCCTTCAAGAGCCTCTGTGGCTTGGAGTTTATTTCTCCTTGACCCCTCTAGAGAACATGTGTTATATACCAGTGTCCTAGGCTAGGTTGCCCACTTCCAGATTTGCTTCCTTCAGAAGTGGCTGTGTCAGAAGTGAGTTTCAGCATCAGCCCAGCCAGAAAGACTCCCAGCCCTAAGCCCCCCACCCCCCATGCTCCCTAAACGCCCCATTTAATTACAGAATTGTATACTGTAGGATGGAGTATCACAGTTTCAGGGTAATTGTACATATATTTTCACTCAAGGGGTTTCCTCAGGTCTTCAGCCACCATTCGTCTCTGGCTGTGGACCCTCATCCCACTCCTTCTGAAGAGTGGGAGAGGTTTAAATGTTTCCATCAAGCCAGGCTTCCTACAGCCCAGCTGTGATCTCTCTCCATGGACAAAGAGCATTTTTACCAGTGTCCCACAGCTCTCGACAGAGTACATTTATTAAAAAAAAAAAAAAAAAAAAAAAAAAAAAAAAACACAAAAAACAAAAACAAGAAAACAAAAGACAACACAAGTTCCAATATGTTTACTGAAAGTTTACCAGAGGTCACTCCCAACTCCAGCACAGAGGAGTAGGATGTGCCAGTCTTTCCAACCCTTCAGCAAAGGTTGTGGTCTTCCCCCTAGGACCCGCAGGCTTGTCCATTGTGGGACTCAACAGGAAGACTCATGAGTCAGTTCAAGCTCAGTGGAAAGACGTAGACAACTGCTAATCAGACCTCTGCCGAACAGTGAGGCACTGCAGGTGTGCCTCACCTTCGCTTCCCCATGTGGAGCAACAGTGGATTCACTTTAACCACCCAGGGCAAGGAAAAGCCAACACATTGACATATAATAATCAGGTTTCAGAACAGAAATCCTGGCAACAAACAGTTCATCAGGACTCCAATACGGGGCTCCCACACTTACAGTCTACACCAAAGTCCCTGTGTCAGGTTCAGTTTGTCTCCTAATACAGGCAAGCACAACTATCACCTGCTTCAGGCAGCTCAACTTCTACTCCCCCTTCCCATCCACTGCTCTACTTCCCGTTTCTGTTTTTATGGCTCAGCCCCTAGGGCAGGGCACAGGGATCTCCTCCTTGACTATCCCAAGGCTGCAGGCTCCAGCCTATCCCTGAAGGGGGTAGTACACTTTTTTATACACTCTAATACTTATTCTTTTATATCAAAAGCCCTTTGTTTCCTAGTCTCTGGAAAAATCCAGCCTGAACCACTATATGCAAACCACCACAGGGGGTGGTGCTTCTCTGGGATTGTAAAGAACTCCAGGGATAATCAACCCTCCCCACCCCCTATTATTTTCCAGTTCCTGGATCATACAGAAAACATTAATAAATTTAATGCAGTGGTCCCAAAAGACACTGCATGGGGTTGCAATATCTATCCCAGGGAGAAAAGGAGATGAAATTCCTGATTACTAGCCATGTTTGTGGTTCTCTTCTCCCCCACCCGCTCCAGGTTAGCCTACCTTGTTGCTTGTTCCAATTTTACACCAGTGGAAGTTTCTGACTAAGAAGGATGCGAATATCCTGTTGCTTACACACCAACTGACAGATGTCATATTTTCATCCTTGTTTACTTATACCATAGGTTGAGACTTGCTACTCTCTGGACCAAAAAAAATTATATAGCTGTATGATGAGGAAGATGTCATTTACAGCAGACAAAATTAACTGGCAAATAATTTCCTCTTTCTCACTTTGGCATCAACTCTGCATAGTTAAATGGGCCAACCCATTCTGTCTCTTCAGGGAATGTGGCTGCCTGCTACTATCACCCGTGTAATAATGTCCATGTTTAAAAATATTTGCAGTTTTATGTGCAGGCACATTTCATGCTTCTTCTGGACACTGAAGAAATCCTTGGATCAAAATCCAGTTTACCAATTTTCTTGAATTCTCACTACATGGGCATTGATGGCTCCCAAAATGTTTTTACTTGCTTCCATTAAATGCTTCTTGTTTTTCTAGGCTAGGATTTTTCAGAGGCACTAAGAATGTTAGGGACCAACTCCCTTTGAATGTCAGTGGGAGTTGAGTGCCTAACTCCCATAGACTTGAAAATCCCAGCTCTAGATTGTTAAGTACTTTGGAATCCTTCTGGATGAAAGCCACTATAACAATACAAGATAAATTATCTTTAACTGCTTTTTATGTAAATATTTTTACTCCATTAAAACAGTGTGCACGATACAATAAAGGAAGGGTAATGAATAAAGGAGTTAAAGCAATTCAGTAATCTACTTCTAATAATGGCAATCAATAATTAAATTCTGAGGGCAGTGATGGATTTTCTGACATGGAGATTAATAGATAGCCAAGCAGTTAAAGCATTAATATAAACTGAGTCAAATGTATTACATAGAACATTGTGCGGTTAGCTGGGCACAAATGAAAACTGAGCATGTTGAACTAGAACGTACGAGTATGGCGTTAACATATCTGTAATAAATGCTGTTTAGGTGTGTCTATTTCTCCTCCCAGGCAGTCATCTCTCCCACGTATCCAACAGCTAGAGTTAAGAGTTTTGTTTGAGGCTTTTTGGGGGGATTAATATCTTCTCAGTATAATCTCTTTATTTTATACACTGAAGGAGGCATTAGAGATGAAAAGGAATGCCACAATGGATTTCATTAACCACACCAGAAGGCTTGCTTTGTTATAATAGGCTATTCCAGCAGAAGGTGCACATCATCGGTTTGGATTTTAAATTACCTCGCCTAGTTAAGAAGAAACCTAGCCTACCTAGTAATGGTATGGTTTCTGTTCTGGGGAGAGGTTCTTTTAAGGAATATAATATTGTACAGGATCATTTTGCAGTAAAGTGAGCCCTGGTTGCCAATCAAACTTCTGTTGATTAAAAAACAGGTCTTAGGAACTGGATGACTGAAAATTGATAATGGGATACAGAGCCTTTCACCTCTAAATTACTGGTTCGAATATAGTTCTGGGTAATAATGACCAACAGTTAATACCATTTGATGGCTCTTGGTGGCCTGTATGAAATGAATTAAAGCATCTCAGTCTAGTTCTTAGTGAACAGGTATTCATATCACAAACTCCACCACAGTTCACATTAACTGACATTGTTAGGAAAAAGCCCAAGGACTGAGTAGGCATGCTGGGTAAGTTACCTTCAAAGTTACTCTCCTAATGCAGAGTTAAGGGCCATTGGCAGAAAGCTAGAGGGAAGTTTGCATTTCCACAACTCATGCTATATCCTATCTGTGGATAAACAGAAGATTTTTAGGGCTCCCAATCTGACACCTTCATGAGCACTAGGAAGAGATATAGCTCAATTGTGAGATGTAATTAGTTGGAGGGTGGGGCTAATTCTATGTCCTAGTATTCATATATATGCAGTTATGTATAGAGATAGACTGAATTCAAGTGAGTCCCCTGGACGGGTTGGGAATTTAGAGGCAACCTTTAACGGGATAAAACTGTGTAAAACTCCTGTTTCCTACAGGAGTGTAGTCTTCCTTAAAGGGGTCTCAATTCAACCACAGCTAAAATGACACCATTTTTTTAAATGGTGATAATTTGAAATCTCAGCACCACTTTCCTTCTTCCCCTCCCCCACCAAAAAGGGTGGGGCCTGGGCCCTTAGCAAAATTCCCTTGAGATCTTTATTGGGGTGTTTGGCTATTTGATGGTTCCCGACTCCTCTGCGGTGTCTCCTTCCAGAGAGGAAACTTAATCCTAGAGTTGACTACTACTCCCAGCAGTCACTGAGGCTGCCTTTAAAATGAACTTTATCCTAGTACAAAAGTAATAATCTTCAATTGATAGCAAGCCCCAGTGGCTGTTGGGAGTTGTAGTCAGCTATCCAAACTAAACTGCTGGCCATAAAGATGCTGAGGGGCACCTCATTAGCCTAGCAAGCCTAACCAAGGCCTCCAAAAGGGCAAGAAGGGCTTAGGATAACATAATGGCACTCTAAGGGGTGCAAGGCTCTCTTAGAGATATTTGGGTAGGATGGTATTTTCCTTGGCTTGGGGACCTACAAGGATCAGATCTCAGTTTTATGCCAGATATGGAAGAGGATTTGTGGGTGTAAAAAAGTCTGTTTCTACTTGTGAACTCTTCCTTTCAGCATTAAAAAAAGAAATGTCAACCACATTTTGGTGAATTTGTACATGTGTGATGCCCCACTGGTTTAGCCAATAGTGTTAGTTTTTCACACACTCTTATTAAGATGATGAAATGGGATTCTCCAAACATTTGTTTTAATTCTTTAAAGAAATTCTAGTATTCAGTTAATGAATGTTATATTTTACAATTATAAGCTTTTTTGAAATGCCTTTCCCACCCCTAATTCATTAAAGGCAATTGTGGCAGGGCTTCACTCACCATGCTGGTGCCGCCTGCTGGCCATCTTGGAGATGAGCTCTGCCAGTCAGTACACCCTCACCCAATGGTGCCTGGCCCACCATCACATCTGCTCTTGGATCCATGTCACTCCCAGGACTGCAGTGTCCTCTTCATGACACAGCCCTCCAGCCACATCACAATCTGTGCTTCCCCCCTTCCAGGGGCCCTGCAGTCAACTGTCCAGCCACTTCACCAGTGGCAACTGCAGTCAATTGTCCTGCCACTTCCCCAGTGGTGAGTGGCAGGTCCCAGGGCCACCTAGAGACCCTGTAGATAGCAGCCACATGTCGCATCCCCTCCAACTCCTCAGTACATTTTCCTGGGCCACTTCCCCACAGCACCAGCATCTTCTTCACCCTTACTCCAGGGGCACAGCATACCACTCCTAGCAGACAGGAGCTCCCTCCCACTCCCCTATTCCTGCCTAGCACTACTCTGTCCAGATTACATGCTCGCTCAAACAAGGCCCCCAATCCTCCCTCCTGGAGATCTAGAGAGTAACTAATTCTACTCTCCCCTGCCCTATTTTTATATGGGCTTGCTGGGCCCTGATTGGCTACTTCTCACAGCCTCTCCCTATTGGCTGCTTCCTGCACAGCCTCCTTAGGGGTCTATTAACCCCTTCCATGCCAGTGTGGGGCAGATGCCCCATCACAGCAGTTCTACTAACAGATTAGTGTTTTGATTGTGTCATTAGTATCCTAAATCAGAGACACTCTTACAGTAATTCTCACAACATGCCTACAAAGTAGACATTGTTAAGTCATTAATTTTCCAGATCAATACAATGATAAACTGAGAGAATAAGCGCCACATTTTCAAAAGTAGCCTCTAGCTTTTGGTGCCTCGCTTTTTGTTGCTCAACTTCAGACACATAAATTGTGGTTTTTTGGAAGGCTGAGTAGGTACAATTCCAGTTGAGCCGTATCTGTCCAAAGTTGGGAATCCAAAACTAGAGGCCACTTTTGAAAATGAGGACCTCTGTAGTTTGCTTCAGCATAACGAGCAAGTCACTGGTAAATTGGAAATAGAACCCAGGAGTCCTGCTGAATCCCAGTCCCCTGCTTTGACCAGTAAACCATACTGCCTGAGCTTTAAGAACCATGTCTAAGAAAAATATTTTAGATTATGATTCATCCAAAGATGAGTTCTGAATGATTTGAGAACCATAAAGATTCTTATTTTCAGGAACCAATCTTAGGCAGGATGAAATTCAACATTAGGGCTGTTATTGGAATCTGGCAGGTTTTAAGAGGATTGTGGTTTATAACAATAGAAGTAGTCGTGTTTAGTGGACTGAGCAAGCCTGGGAGTGAAGAACTCCTTGAGAAGGAATTTTGACTCTGTTTTAGACTTGCTGTGTAGTATTGGGCAAGTAAATTAAATGCTTTCTGCCTGTTTCATTGTCTGTAAAATGGGAATAACATTTAGGCCAGGGGGCCTGTGAGGTTTAATTTACCAATGGTAATGTAGTGCTTTGAGTCCTCAGATGGAAGCTGCTATGTAAATGCAGAATATTAGGATTAGGTAACATTGGTAAAGTGCTTTGGAGATGTTACCCCTGTTAAAGTGAGTAGCATTATTATAAAGAAATATCTGTAGGGCATTTTAAAAACTAATCTGAGGTAATTTTGAGGGCACCTGACATCACGACATCTTAGATGGCAAATACTGCCAGTAAGGTTTGCCTTGGGCTGGCTTGAACTCTTTGCTTTTGTCTGTTTTTGCTCACTAATAGCTTCCTATGTAGTATGAAGTGGCAGGTTTAGGCTCAGTCTCATCTCTTCCCGTAGGCACTCCGGAGCTGAAGGCCCCGTAGTGAGACAGCACAGCCCCGGGCACTGCGAGGGGCGCTAAGGGGCCCCATCATAGGGCTGTGCTGTGCTGTTCGTTATGGGCTGGCTGGAGAAGACCTAGCGCACTATATACAGGGTAAGGGCCGAGTACTCCGGCCCCACCCCGAGGGCAGCCTGTGCCTGGGTGTCAGTCCAAGGTGGGCTGTCTGGAAGGGGCCCCGGCGCCTGCGTGTGTCTGGGGGAGGGAATGTTCTGAGCAGTGCGGCGAGGCTCGGGGCACGGAGGGGTTAATCAGGGCAGCACCTGGGTGCCGGCCTATGGAGCTACCCGGCTCGGCGAATCAGAGCCCCTCGGAGAACAGGTGTTTGCTGTCGTCAGGGCTCGGGGTTGGGAGGGGGGTGGCCGCGCCGCCGGCTTCCGAGGCTCCTGCAGCCGCTGCTGCAGCGCGATGTTTTGCAGGCGCCGCGGCGGAGATGGGGCGCGGGCAGCGGCGCTGCGGAGCGCGGCCGGCGGCAGCAGCAGCAGCAGCAGCGGGGCGCCCCGCGCGCGCTGAGACAGCCCGGCTCCGGCAACAGGGCGGCTAAGGCGGCTCCCCGCGTCCTCCCGGGAGGCGGCGCGCGCGGCGGCGGCTCGGCGCGGGCACGGAGCGCGGGGCAGGCTCCTGGCGCAGCCCAGCGTGCGGGAGGAGAAGGGGCAGAGGCAGCCCCAGCGGCGGGGGCCGGGCTCGCCTGCCCCCGCAGCCTGGAGCGCACGAGGGGCGGGCCATGGCCGCGTACTGCCTGGGCTTGGCGGGCGCCGCTTCAGCACCAGCGGAGCTGGACAGCGCCTGCTGCATGGAGCTGCAGGGCGCCGCGGGAGCAGGAGCCGCCCGGAGCCCCGCAGCCGCCGCGGCCGCCTTAGCTCCGCTCCAGGGCGGCCCGGGGGAGCTGGAGCTGGCGCTGGAGGAGGAGCTGGCTCTCCTGGCCGCCGCCGGGGAGCAACGGCAGCAGCAGCAAGCCGGAGAGCAGGACGCGGGGCCTGCCCCGGCCGGGCAGCAGCCCGAGCTGCTCTCGCTGATCAGGCAGAAGGAGAAGGACTTGGTGCTGGCCGCCCGGCTCGGGAAGGCGCTGCTGGAGAGGAACCAGGACATCAGCCGGCAGTACGAGCGGATGCACCAGGAGCTCACCGACAAGCTGGAGGTGAGGGGCTGGGGGCCGGGGGGGAGCAGGACCTGGGCGCTGGACGAGCTGGGCTAGGGGAAGAGCCGGCCTCAGGGACACTCGCATGCGGGACAAGGCAGGGTAGGTGGCGAGCTGCGCTCCAGGGACAAGCAGGGGGGTGAGCTGGGGTGACTCCAGCCTCACTGACTGTCTGGGTTGGGGGGCAGAAGATGTGAGCTTCGGAGCCGCGTGCCGGGTGGGGCGAGAAGCCCTAGTCTCCAGTGACAGTAATGTGGGAGCAAGTGAGAACTTGGTTCTGGAAACCTGCCCTTGAGGGACTCTGTAAGAGGAGGCGGGAGGGGGAGAAACCTGGGTTCCAGGGATAACGACGAGCGTTTCACCTAAGTTGCAGGCCCTGGCTGGTGAAAGGAAGGAGATGCATTGGCACTCGGGGTGGGAAGTACCCCGGATCCAAGGACTAGAGAGAGAGAGGCAGCGGGAGGTCGGAGGAGCAGGGAGACTTGAGCTCCTTTAAAAAGCATGGAGGAGGCCTTTCTTCGCAGCAAGTTTTTGTGTGTCTCAGCTGCTCATTGGCCACAAGCTGGCAATGCTAAATTCAGGGGCACCGCTAGATTATTGTATTGTAAAGGCACAAGTAAAGAACGTCCTCCCTTTTCCATCTTCACCCAGATTACTTTTTCTTTAAAGGTAACTTTTGGGGACTTGTTTGTAGGTTTCAGGCACAAGTCCTTTTTATCTAATTTACTTTGAACGTGTACTGTGCTGTTAATGTGTAGAATATGTATACATATGAACTCTATACTACGAGGGTTAGTTATTTCTAAAAGAAGATTTCTATATTGAAACCTAGAGATGCTCTTGCCTTGACCTCCTGTCTTAGGGCTATGGAGGATGGGAGGAAACCATGAATACCTTTGATTGCCCAAAGATAAGGTATACAACATTGCAAAAATCTGTTTACAGCCCTACCAGAACCTGACATGGGAACTATAGTTAATGGAAATGAAATCATCTGAGGTTAATTTTGTAGCGGTTTTGTATAACCTGTATCTAATTGAACACCTGGATAGTCTACTGGAACATATGGAACTGCATGAAGGCATTTCAGTTACAAATTATGCCCACCTGCTGTCTTTAAAACATTTCTCTGGAGTGGTTGGTCTTCTAGGAAACAGTAATTCTTTTCTCGTGTTTACTGGAGATGAGGCACATGGTTATTATATAGGGAGAACCCAAGACAGACCTGGAAAGGCCTTCAACAAGGCATCAACTGAAAATCCCCCATGCTGATGATAGGAAAAAAACTATTTGGGAAAAAATTAATTATGCAATAAAGGGAAAATTAGTCCTCCTTTCAATTTTGTTTATGGTGTAGAACTTTGAATAATTTGTACCAATTCAGACTACAACATAATGTGCTTAAAGGTCTGTGAAGTAGGTGCTGACCCTGCACAAGGAGGTAGAACAGTAGGTACATTTTAACTGTGGACACACCCACTTTTTTTTTTAAAGTCTAGATTCAGGAATATTTCAGAATTGAAACTTAAAGTAGAAGGTACTGTGTACATAATCTTTGTGCCTTAGCAATTGGCTATTATGGATAACATATGCCAGCAGATAACCTTAATGGTATATGTGTGTGTGAACTGTCTGCTTTGAAAATACCTATAAATAGCTGGGAAAAGCTGTTTGCTAGGAACTCAGTGGATTGAGCTATGTATTGATTTTTAGGTTGAAATGGAGTGATTATAAATGAAAGGGCTTGTGCCGGCAGCTTCTCTTGGACCAATTCTATTACGCAACTCTATAAAGTATTACTATTACACCAGTTCTTTGCTTAGAGATTTACACTAGAAGTTTCTAATTTCACCAGTGAATATTGTTGAAAATACTAAACCCAGGGAACACCATTTTAGAGCTAGTTTGAACAGTGACAGATCAACATTCTAATTTAAACCATTACCCGACCCTGACCCTGTGTGTACACTTCAGCACATTCCTGTCTTCCTTGTGGAGTCATATATCTTTGCAAATTCAAGCAGATTTGTGAATTTACTGTAAGTACCAAAGTCCTTTGTTCTGTGAGCTTTTTCATCCGAAAGGGATATCTGTCTTTTTGTTATTAAACCCAATACTTTACTATAGCCAATAACTTTATCTCCATAGTAAAACTTCAGTAATTTTACTCTTCTGATAGCAACAGTAGTGAAGGTGACATTTGTTCAAAATGTTGTTTAATTACACTATTTATTACTTTCATGTTCCCCCAAGTACGTGTTTTTAATATTTAGCCCTTTTCACTCCCAGTGCATTGTTTAATAGTTAGATTTGCTTTTGTTTTAACCTGAGAGACAGGGTATTTTGAGATAATATCTTGACTATGTCATATCCTGGGACCAACGTGGCTACACAATACTGCAAAAAACATTGATAATCCTGTGTTCATCAAGCTAAAAGTTAGTCTATTGAAAAACTTCCATTCACTTCAATGGGAGCAGGAGCAGACTGGGGGGCAGGGAAAGGAAAAGATCTGTGCTTATTTTATCCATTTCCCTATATTGCATTTTCTCTCTCCCTTTGTAGAATTTATTAGTGCTGCTTTTTGAAACTGAGCTGTTAGCTGAATCACCCTAGTTACATTTCACCCAGATTTACTGCTGTTAAATAGCAAGTTTCAAGAAACTTTTCCTCCTTTCCTCCCAAGTTAACTGTTTAGAGCTAATGCTGAGAATTCAGTGCAGTTTCTCCAGTGTATCCATTTCCCAGCTAACAATGCACTGGTCTGCTCTTCTGGCGTCACCAAAACAGCTATAAATCTATATACGCTCTTTCTCTCGATTCTTTGCAGATTCATACGTTTGTTTTTCTCTGAAAACACACACACACAATGCACAATTAGCTCTTTGTTATCTCCAAAAGTGTTCTCTGTGTGTTTGATGGCCTAGTTTTACTAAGGTTCTGCATTTGGTACCAAGCACACCTACTTTGACAGACCTCAGTGCTGAGTCAGAGTTTACATTCATTTCCAAATATGGAATCCAGATCTTCTTATAGTTGGGATGTTCTCCGAATCTCATTGTTACCCTCTGCAAGGGGTTAAAACAATTAATTAATGCCTCTGTTCCTGTTCTGTGTCCTTTTTCCAGCATTTTGCAGTGCAGCTTCTCATTGTCAATAAGGCAACCCCCGCACTTACTCCTGTCTTTTTAAGTCAGGACAGACCCAACTCAGTTAATTGGATGAGGAAGCACACTTTCAGAATGGAATGTTTTCTAGAATTCAGTTCTGAGTAGAAATAAATGCTAGAAAAGAAATATCAATTAGAACAGTCTGTTCTTTCACTCCTGTCAGTACTAAATAGCATGGAAATGCACTGGAGATCTCCATCCAACTTACAGGATTCCAGGTTTGGGGAAGGATTGATTATAGGAAGAGTCTGTTATTGAGACAAAAAAAATGTAAAAATGAAAAAAAAAAATGATAGGGGCAAACACAAATCTAGTCAGCCCATCTTGATGGATTCCACTCTTTTGACTCTGCAGTGGTATCCCACAATACCTTTTATTGTATCTCCTTCACCAGACAACTAGGCTAGAGCTATTAGGTCTTCCTACTAACTACATTCCCCGAATCAATATGATTCCCATTTGCTGTACACCTCTTCCATTTATTTAATCTTTTTGTAGCAAATCAGCACAATATTTTAAAATAGTCATTTTGGTCCTGTATATAGGCTTACAGTTTGCTTCTGAATTATGTTCAATATCTTTCTTTATACACCTGAGAATTTTGATTGTAATCTGTTTGCACTACTTATACTCACCATGCTGAGGTTCAGTCTTCTATCCACAACACACACCCCCATATCCTTCTGAACAGTGCTTAGCAATGAATGAGATATTGAACTATAAAGGAGGATATTTTTGGCTTGATGTGTGGGTATATACATGCATAACTCCCCCTCACCTGCTAAAATTAGAATATATCCCATAGACTGCAGCAACTGTAGCATCGTTAAAATAGTAGGAAACACTTTTCCTCATGAGATTTTTCTAAAATCGAGATGGCAGCCTTCAGAGCAGGGACTGTCTTTCTTTATTCGGTTGTACAGTTCCTGGAACAATGGGGCTGATCCATGACTGAGACTCAGGTGCTAACACGGTACAGATAATGAAAGAATTAAAGACACCAAAGAAGCCACTCCACATATATACTGTGTGATTTTTCTCCCCATAGGTGTATGGACATGAAGGGATGGGGCGATAGTGACCTGTTCGCTGTGGGATTGTGTCCTGGGAAAAATGGGGAATTGCTGTCTGTATTAATCCCAGTGGCCTCTTGTCCCATGCTGTCACATTTTCTTGAAAGGAGGACCACATTCAGGAGAGGAGGCATTGGCAACATGGCTTCTGATGGAGCCAGCTTGCCATGTGGGACAAAGGGACCCAGGGAGTAGCAAGAAGAGGCTGTCACCCTTCAGGATACCCAAGATTTCCCCAAGAATCTTGGAGCATCAACAGGAAAGGGCTTCACTCTGTGAACCAGTCTGCAGGCAAGCAAATGTGGCCTCTGTTACCCCAGAAACACTCAGAACTTGAGTTTTCCAAGCAACTTTAGCCCTCCTGGATTTTTCTGCAAAAGGGTATACTATGGAAGGAGTTTGACCTAATTTTCGGCTCTACTTTAGCTGAGCCTCCATTTTTAGACCTTCAGTTAACTGGCCCTGCAAAACGTGCAAATTCTAATAGACTTCTAACTATCTGATTTTTACAAACAATTAATTGTGGATGCAAAATTGTGCCTGCAAATGTCAAGTCAATTTCTGAAAATCTAGTCCTAAATATATGTATACATATATTAGGTACAGAAGTCACATCACCAGCCACTGATACATCCCCCCCCCGCCCCCCTTAGTGTGGAAAACAATAGCTGTTTTACAGCATGCAGTAATACTATGTACCTAGTTAGGACAGTAAGAGCCACTTGACAAGAAGCATATTTTACCGCAGGGTGCCTAAAGCACCACAGAACTGGTTTTAAAGATCTCTGATTGTGAGAGCAGAATAAGAATGACAGGAGGTACTAGATTGACCCCCCCAAAAAATTGTTGGTTGACTCATGTTTGTCTAAATTATTAATTGGTCTGTGTGACCTAAATTTTCTGCTTATTGACATTCAGAGTCTGCTTTGCTGTTTCTTGGTACTCAAAACAAAATTTGGCATTTTTGACTTCCTCCATTTATCTACAAAGCACATGGACAGATTTATTATTGGAATAGGGAGAGATTTCAGTACCTGTTTCTTGACTCTAATATAGATTTGCAAGTCATATAGAAGTAGCAAATTCTTATATTGTGTTTGCTGCATGAACGTACAGGGAGGAGCTGATGAAAACATGAGGGATATCTGGGAATGGAGAATCTGGTAGGAACATGCAGCATCCTTTGATTTTTTTTCTGCTTTCATAATCTTTTTCTTTCTTTCTATTACCTAGCATCTAGAGCAAGAGAAACACGAATTAAGGCGACGGTTTGAGAACAGAGAAGGGGAATGGGAAGGAAGGGTGTCTGAGTTGGAGAGCGATGTGAAACAGCTACAGGATGAGTTGGAGAAGCAGCAGGTTCACCTTCGTGAAGCAGATCGAGAGAAAACACGAGCCGTCCAGGAATTATCTGAACAGAACCAAAGACTCTTGGATCAGCTCAGCAAGGTGAGGCCTTCTAGCAGGGACAGGGGCAGGGGAGGTGGAAGTCCCCACATCGTTAGTCAACTCTGTCATTCGGAAAAGTCTTGAACTCTTCTGTAATCAACCTTTTACACAAATGAGTGAGACCCTTCCCTTAAAAAAAAAAAATCTATTCCATGTCTCTAGTCAAACTACATCAGTGCCCCTAACAAGATGTACTGTCCTTAAACTGCACTTCATACCCTGAAAATGGGCTCTTCAAGGTGATCCACAACACAATCGCATATTGTTAGTTGTGCAATCAAGGCTGTTTTCTATTTATTTTATGGATATTTTTCATCCAACTTCTCTTTTCCTCTCCAGGAACTTAAAAGACTTCTAAACAGCTATCAGCTTGAAGTGTCATTAATATTTTACTATATGCAGGGCAAGACTAATCTACTGTCAATTTAATGATGGCACCAAAGGCCCAATTCTGCCTCCAGTTATCCAGGTGTGACAGTTATTGAGCTAAATGGTATCTATACTGTTAGAACTGAGGGCAGAATTGGTCACCCTGAGATCATGCCCTCACTGAGGCAAATTCTGTCCAGGGGTAAACATACAAAACCCTCCTAACTTCATTGGGGTTGCATGATTTTTACTAAATACATAATTTGGCCCGCTGCATGAAGGAGGATTGAAAACTGAAAACTAGGATGAGAAATTTTTCTAGATTGAATGCATACCTTCAATAATTTAAAGGAGGATTAAGGTTGTCAGGCCCCAAAACTAACCTGTCTTAGAAAATTAAGAATCTGTATCTTTTGTCCTCCTTTATTCCATGGTACTCCCAGAGAACCAATAGAAATCTAATAGTCTGTATGGTAGTACCCTTGCAAGAATGTCTCGTGTGAATGGGATAAATTACTCCAGCATATCAAGTGCAGTACTTGGAGCAGTACAGTGTACTGTGTAGATTCAGGCTAAAGATCCAGAACTGGGGTCAGTAGGGAAGCAGCAGCTCAAAGTGTAGGCTTGGATCAGGCTGTCGTTGTCTAGATCTGATAGGAACACAGTAGTTGGTAAAGGGAAAAATAAGGCATGAGCCACAGCGCTGGCACCAGGAGAATATCAGTAGCTGCACACAGGGGCTCCGGCTGCAGCTGTGCATTTACTTTGTCTTTTTGTGTATGTAGCTTCTGCAAGGTCTCTGTATGAGAGAAAAGATGAGCTTGTGGTTAAGGCATTGGATTGCAACATGGGAAATTATGGGTTTTGTTCCCAGCTCTGCCACAGATTATCTGTGTGGCATTGGGCAAGTCACTTAATCTGTTTGATTTCCCCATCTGTGGTTTTTATTTTTAATTGGTGTAATAATCCTTCCCTAGCTCCTTGGGTGTAGAGGAGAAATTCATTCATGTTTGTGAAGTACTCTCATACCACACTGACAGGGCTATAGAAGTACCTAGTGATCTAGAATCTGCTCTTTGTAGCTCATACACTGACAATTCTGTCAAGGAGAGGTATGAATCCATGGCTGAGATCTTCATCTAGGACTAGAGAGACATTCTGGAGGGTAGGTTTGATATTGCAGGGGGTAGAGGCTTAGGACTTCACATGAGTCAGGCTGTCAACTTAGTCCCAATCAGATTTCTGTCAGCTTCAGGATCACTTTTCCACTGCCATGCTCTTTTCACAGCCAGTCATTAAGACAATTACATAAAGGATTGTAACTTGCAGGCATCAAAACAAGCTGAAAGACAATTCAGGAAAGGACAAACATTTCCTTGGGCTTTGGGCCACACAGGATGATAATTATATAGCATTTATAGCGTAGGAACACCTAGAGGCCTCCACTAAGTCAGGGCCCCATTGCACTGTACAAACATAGCATATGGCAGTTCCTTTCCTAAAGAGTCACAGTGTTCCACCACCATCCAAGTCCTAACTGGTCTTTTTGGTCCTTTAAATCCCTGCTCCTTCCAGAGATCTATGCTTGGTGTCCCTCCTTACCCATTTCTACAGAACCTGTGTGTCCCACAAAGACACTGGAAGAGGAGGGGCCACTCATCTCTTTAGAAGGTCAGTCTTGGTGCTGAACTTCACATATGCAGTGACAATCAGCCCCCTTCTTAGAGATAAAGAATGTGGATTTATGGGGAGAACTTATTGGGTGAACTTCAGATATTAATCAGCAATGTAGTTCTCAGCATTTCAGTTTGGCACCTGTGCAACGGTTCCTGACATTTAATATACATCTTAGATCATCATCTTTTGTTATAAGTTTTTACTGGGATGAAGCCATGGGAGTCTTGGTAAATTGCAGTTGAAGTGCCAGGGTCTAATAGCCTGAAATTAGATTGTTTCTCATCTTATCCAATTTCTGTTTTTTAATCTAAGCCTGATTAGTATAGGGATGAGTGACTACCTAAGAATGCTTAGTGTTCTACATTTGTTGTTCCTTTGTAATCTAACTGTTGCTCTTAATGATCCCGTATCTTATTCTGAAGATATATATATGTGATATCTGACCTGGGAGAAGTGCTTTGCAGTGTTATGTGAGTGACCTGGTTTTGATTCCTGTTCATGTTATTTCCTAGGCTTTCAGTGACTATAACAAAAAAAACACTAGCCTGCAGGAGCCATAGTGCTATGGGCTCTCATGAGCCAAGCAAGCTTAGGTCTGGTCAACTGGAAGACATCCAGTGAAAAAAGATTCTAGGAAGAGGTGTGTCTTTTGCGATCTTGAGCGCAAGTACTATATAAAGTCTTACTGCAGGGCTGGTTGTAGGTTTTCACATGCCTTTTTATTCTGTGTGTTTAATAATTTCTTCGTCCAAAAGAGATTCGTATACTAGAATGTTAATGCAACAATAAGGTGGAAGCTTTAATTGCATAATAATCAGGAAATTCAGAGCAAAGTTTTCCACAGAAGCCTTAACTCTGCCCCCTTGAATATTTCTATCCCATTAAGGTCTTTAATTAGAAAATAACAAAATAAAATGTTGCATTGCAATACAAAATTGTACATATTTTATGTGCATCTAAAGATATAGGAATGAAAGATTATATATTTCATTTACTAAATAGCATCTTGGTGCCAAGCATTACATTACTTTGTATTGCTTTTATCCTGAGATTTCAACATTAACTGAGTCTTACACTGGCTCTGGAGTAGCTAAAGGACATAGGAAGGATGGTCTTATGGCTAAAACACAGGACTGCAAGTCAGAAGATCTGTTCGTAGTTTTGCTGTAGACTTTAGCTCTCTGTACATCAGTTTTCCCGCATCTGTAAAACTAAAGATAATATTTTCTTTCCTCACAGGGGTGATGAGAGGGTAAATTAATGTTTGTAAAGTGATCTGAGATATTCAGATGAGAAAGTGGTATAGGTGTGTAAAGTTCTACTAATAACAGTTAATATTATTATATTACGGGCACTTAACCTACCCTTGAAATGTAGCTCCTTGGGGGATGCCGTAGCTGTTTGTTACAAAACAGAGCAACACTACTCAGCAGCTTAAAATGGGAAATGAAAAAGAATATTGTATCCATTTGAAATTCATGGAGAATTTAGGTGGGCAGTATTGAGATCATAATGAAAGACTATTGTGATACATACATTACAAAAGTGAAAGTTTAAGGTTTTCACAGCAACCTTGCCTCTGAATTTCCTGATTTGGGATTAAAATCTCAGTTGTATGTTGGATTAATACAATAATACTTTGTATGTGTGAAATACATCTGGTACAGGCCCCAACATGAGGTAAAGGAGAATATCTGTTAGGAGTAAAATGTCTGACACATAGTTGATTAGTTCTGATTCTGCCTAAATGCAGGGGAGTGGTATGCATAAATATGACTTAGAAATTCATTATAACATTTGTTTGTTTAAATATGAAGTGTAGGAGACAAAGGATGGTACTATGGTTAAGGTACAGGCTCATTACATCCAAGTTCAGGTCCACTGCAGGTTCTCTCTGTGATCTTGGGGAAGGTGCTTAATCTATCTCAGTTCCCTATCTGTGAACAGATTCCTTTCTCCTACACTTCCTATCTTGTCTATTCAGACGGTAGGCTTTCTGGAGCAGGGACTGTCTCTTCCTATGTGCATCTAAAGCAAACAACACACAGACCCCAATCTCTGCTCAGGCCTGTAATTGCTTCTGTAATATAAATAATAATAGGACCTTCTACTTAGAATGAAAGTATTAGCTTCTTCCTCTGTCAGGAAGTGATTGAAGGAATCTTTGTGTTGTTTCGGAAATAGATTTTACCAGATGGCTTTCCCACATACTTCCTGCTACCAAGCAATGGACTGCTGTAGCCTGTTGCTGCATCTACAGTTTGGATGAGGATGCTTCATTCCCAGTTTAGTTAAGCTTCTTTTACAGTACACGGAGCATTAAGAAGTAATTTAACAACATCAAGCTCCAGTAGTTTTTGCAATGAAAATCTGTTCTCTGGGGCAGGAAGAAGCGTGTATTATCTTGTGTTGCTGGAATCACTTTCTCTAAACACTGAAAGCTAAGTCTTAAGTTGCCTTGGTTTCCCTCTAGGATAGTTCTTCAGTAGAGTCACTGTAGCTTTTATATTCTGACAACATTTGCTGCTGACATGGTGTTATAATGAATGAACTATTTCAATCAATCCCTCTAGGGTAGAGAGAAAAAACTTGGGAAAGATCAGCTTCAGGTACAAGTCTCCAAAGGAGGTTTTAGTTACTAGCCACGTGCCGTCCTTTCGGTGACTAATCTGTCTCAATTTTTAAATGGGTGTTTCCTCTTCAGATTCTGTATTAAGAGATGGAAGCTTCATAAGAGTAGAAGCAGGGGTGAAAGTAACTTAAAAGTCTTACTGGTATGGAGGCCTGGCTCCAGGCCCCCGAAAGGGGCGGAACCTCTGGCAGAAGGGGCGGGGCTGGGGGGGGGGGTCAGCCTCCCCCAGCCAGTGCTGCCCAGGGCTCTGGCTGCGATTTAAAAGGGCCAGGGCTCCGGCCGCTGCCATGGTAGCGACGGCAGCAGCCAGGAGTCCCAGGACCTTTTAAATTGCAGGGCCTTGGGGCAGCTGCCCCTTTTGCCCCCCCTTCCCAGTGGCACTGGGAGAGGAGGGGGGCAAAAGGGGCAGCGGTGTTAAAGCACTGCCGTGGCAGTCTTTATCATTGGCAGTGTACGGGCCCGTACCGGCGGTCACTTCTTACCGGTACACTGCACCGGTCCGTACCAGCCCACTTTCATCTTGGAGTAGAAGTGAAGGTCTCTTCTTGCCCTTTGCCTTCCCTTTGCTTGGAGCGAAATGCTTTTATTCCAGAGTTGCAGGCCAGATAACGTTATCCTTTCTCAACCGCTTCTATTGAGTACCTTTTCTGGCTACCCTTGCCCTACTCAGAGCAGCGTGGACTTTTCTGTTTGCACTTAGTAAGCTGAAGGGTTTTTTAAATGTTTGTTTCTATTGGTTCTGGCAGTATAGGAACTATACAAGTTTTAGGTAATTCATCTAGGTTCACATATACATATTAAGTTGGCTTTGTGGAGTGCATTTCCATTTTTTGGCATTGTTGCTAATTATTAGGGGAAACAGGTTGGGCCTGGTGTAACTCCATTAAGTTATGGAGACATTACACCAGGAATGAATTTGATCCATAGTGTTTAATGATTTATTCCATAAACACATGTTTAATAGAAGCCTCTTAGGTCTTGTGTATGAAGTTGTTTCAAATCACCTGACAGAACGTATCTGGAGATGTGGCACCTACCCTCTGTTACTAAGGCAGCTCAGACTAGCACAGCTTTTTGAAAACAGGAGAGCAAACTTCTGTTGCCTCAGCCCTGGAAGGATCTTCCTGTGAATTACCAGTTCTGCATCCTGGGGCTTGCAAGTTAATCATTGATTTGTTTTTTAAAGAACCGTTTTAATTTTGTTGTGGCTAGAATTGTTTTAATGAAGCAGTAATCAGCTGCCTGCTACTGAAGATTTTGTATTGAATCTTCGCACAGGAAGCGCTACAGCAGGGGTGGGCAAACTATGGCTCGGGGGCCACATCCAGCCCTCCAGACATTTTAATGTGGCCCTCGAGCTGTAAACAGGGAGTGGGGTTGGGGACTTGCCCCACTCGGCTCCCAGAAGCAGTGGCATGTCGCCACTCCGTCTCCTATGTGTAGAGGCAGCCAACGGGCTCCGTGTGCTGCCCCCGCCCCAAGCACCACCCATGCAGCTCCCATTGGCTGGGAACTGTGGCACAGAGTTGCCTGGCTGCACCTCCGCCTAGAAGCCAGAGGGGGGACATGCTGCTGCTTCTGGGAGCTGATTGAGGTAAGCGTCACCCGGAGTCTGAACCCCTGACCCCATGCTGCATCCTAATCCCCTGCCCCGATTCTCTCTCCCACCTGTTGAACCCCTCAGTCCAGAGAACCCTCCTGCACCCCCCGAACTCCTCATGTCTGGCCCCACTCCAGAACCTGCACCCCAACCTAGAACCCTCACCACCTTCCACACCCCAACCCCCAATTTCGTGAGCATTTATGGCCCGCCATACAATTTCCATACCCAGATGTGGCCCTCGGGCCCAAAAGTTTGCCCACCTCTGATCTACAGGTATACATTGCCTGTAATTGATGTGAAGTTGGGTTCAGAGGCTGAAGGTCACCTGACCTGAGTCAGTGTATCTTGACAAGTCTTGTTCTGATATACTGCATATGCAATAAGGGACACACTTCTGCCTAGACATGGGAGCGGGGGTAAGATTGCAAAAGTAAAAATATTCATTGTCAAAGGGCCTGATCCAAGGCCACTGAGACTCCCATTGACTTCATTGAGCTTTGGCTCGAGCCCTTTATGAATTGTATGGGACTGTTTGACTGCCCCACTATTCCCCAATAGCTAAAAATCCCCACAGCATTTACAGGACCCTATTTATTCCATGCACATGGAATTTTCTGCAGAATTCACCATGCCAGAAAAGGCTTCTGATTAACACCATGGCAAAGACTCCAAGATAATAATCCCGCTTCATGCCATGTCATGATCAGACTATTGGGACTTGTCTATACTAAAGCTGTAACTGTGGGACATTGCCACAGCTGTGTGCTTTCCTGGAAAGCCCTTCCCCAAGCCGATTCAGTGCCATAGATGGATGCTAAGAAACATTCAAATCATTTGTAAGTGAAAATTGTGCACTTGTCTGTCCAGAAAGGCAATGGTGTTCATAGAGAGATGCAGAGGAGTTTTAAGGTTATAAACTGCTTTAATGACACTTTAAGATCACTTTTCAGAGTAGCAGCCATGTTAGTCTGTATCCGCAAAAAGAACAGGAGTACTTGTGGCACCTTAGAGACTTATGCGCAAATAAATTTGTTAGTCTTTAAAGTGCCACAAGTACTCCTGTTCTTTTTAAGATCACTGTAGATCTCTCCCTATTGGTGTGCTTAACAAAGGCTTGCTGTTGGTTACATGGGGGATGGCTTAATTATCTAAACTTCTAGTTTGAAGTATTGAGACTGCTTGCAACCACAGGTTTGAATTCCAGGAGGGTCAGGTTAGCCCTCTGTTTTGAGGTAAATAAATTCAGTAAACTGCATAGGATGAATTTCAGCTCAGACCTTTAAAGTGAGGTCCTGTCTGTTCATTCTGGGCATTCAGGATCCCATGGCCCTTGATGTAAATTTATGGTTTTGTCCTAGTTTTCTTAATCAAAGTGTTACTTGCCTCCATATTTGTCAGCAACGAGTGATTTTCCTCTCTCGGAGCCCCCAGGGGCACATCTTTTAACTCCATTGAAATATACTTGGGGAAAGCGCTCAATGTCAGAGTGGAGAAATTTAACAGGGGGTAGGAGGAGCAGTCCTCCCTGGCCTGTGTGCACAGATAGCTACTCCCTTCATCCCAGCTGTGGCTGAATTTCAGGGGTATTGCATGTAAGCTTGAGGTTGGGTGAAGTGTTTCAGTACCTTTCAGCCTATGTAACTATAAGGTGCTATTATTTTCATGATAATCCCTAGGCAGGATAGTAACTAGGCAAATGCTGCACCCTGCCTTGTGGCAAAGGAGAGGGAGATCGGTAGATTTTACAGGATGACATTCTAGGGGAGGAGTGTTGAGTGTTTGCTGATTGTAGTAGGTGTGTTTTCCATCCTCATCCCTCCACTGGGCACCATCGGGGTGGGGGGAATGTTGGTGTTTTCCCAGCGGATTCCTGCAGCAAGGCTTTACGGGGGTGAGAGGGTACTCAGCTCAGCGTCATCCCAGCTTTTGCCTGGGGATGATCAATCTCACTCTACGCTGTCTATTTGCCATTTCCAGAGCTGCTCAGCAGCCCCGTCACCAGTTGCTAGGCTACAGCATATTACATTGTCCCAGTCTGGTGATGTTGCCATGGTGACAAGGTTGTTATTCCACTTGTGAGTCCGCTGCGGTCAGGCTGCAAGTGCATGGAAGACGCAGTTGTGACGTCTAAGCTGGTCAGTGAGGAACTGTCTGACATCCCTATTAAATGAATAACTGCAGGGAAGTGGCACATCCCCATCTCCTGAATTAGACGTGTGCATGTTGTAGGGCTGCATCTGAAAACAGGTTCTCCTTAATTTTTGGAAGCCTAAAGCAAATCGTCATGGAGATTTGCCATCCCAAGATCGAAAGCCCATACCTTATTGTAACAGGTGATGGGGGAAAAAAAAAATTTATTCACCTGTCAAAAATAATTATTTGCTCCAGGCAAGTGGCCAAGTAGAATTTAGCAAGGCTCACCTTACTGAAATACGTTGATAAAGTGCATTTTTCCCCACCCACAACAAAGAAGGTGGTGAATTTCTGTTTATATATAATAAATCTATTAAGCCTGGGATAAGAAGGTGCAAATTCTTTCACTTAAGTGAGAGCTGCACCTGGTTATATCAGGCTGAATTTGGTCTCGTATCTCACTTATATACAAGTGCCTTTGCTCCAAGAATCAGTGCTGAGCCAACAAGCCTCACAGCATTTCTATATTCCCTATTTTGTAGACTGGGGAAACCAAGACACAAAATGGTGACAGTAACTTGCCCCCACTGTCACAGCACAACATTTTCAGAACTGGTGATGGACCTAGGACTCCTGATTCCCACTCCCCTGCCTTGAGCACAGCCATTGCCTCTTTTGGGGTATGCCCCATCTGAGTGCTAGTTTCCAAAGTAGCAGATATATCACATACATAATTTGTATGGTAGTTCACTGATAAATGGCTGTAACTGGAGCTCACTGACCTTTCTAATACTTTAGATAGTGGTTGGAGAGGCTAAATCTGGATCTGGGCTTAGAGTTTGGGTTTAGTGCTGAAATCTCAGCTAGTTTTATGAGTTTTTGCCCCAATATGATGGAAATTGCATAGGATGAGCTGGCTTTCAGATTTCTACCCCCTTGAGACACATCTGGAAAATAGGCCCTTTTGGAATCTGACCTGGTACCAAAATTGAATTGGGTTTTGACCTGAAATAATTTCCTACTGGCCTTCTCATTCCAAACAAATTCAGCAGTTCTCATTTGAATCCGTGTCTAATTTTAATGTTTATAGGGATTGTCTTGTGCAGCATATCAGATGTGGGTAGGAAAGGAAATCTTTAAAATATTATTTTTGCTTATTCATACTTGCAGTTGTAAATCTGCTCCAGCAAATTCTAGAAAACTGACAGTGTTGAGTCCACACATTGCAATTCTAGCTGAAACCAGGGCTATTCAAAACTCAGCTTTGCCAAGATCTCTATGGAAGAGCCTACTTAAAGCATTTGACCTCTTAAAAGAGCCTATATAGAGAGCAAAGGCCTTTTAAACGGCTAGTTTAATAAAAAAGTAATTTTAAAAATAGCTTACTACACAAAAGTTCAAGAGTAGAGTGAGGTCTCCTTTCCATTGGCTTTATTGAGTGCACTTCTAGTGTTCTAGTTACTTATGAAACACGAGAGTCGTCTTGCACGAAGACCAAACCTTTAATCAATTGTTTGTATAGAATCATGTTTAGCAATACAGCTTATTTGAAACTCTTATAGGATTAACTGGAGCTTCTTTCAGACCTTTGATATACGTTCCACAACTATTTAACTATAGAACTGGATTGAGCTCAGTTAGACCAACATATTGGCAACACTAATTGTGGCACAGAAAGACAAGACAGTTGCTGGGTAAGACTGCCAGCGTACACTTGACTGAAAGTGCAAGGCGCTGTCACTTTTGAGTGGTGCAATTTGGGAATGGGTGGGTTGCGAGGCTAATTTTTCTTTAGGTGTTACTGGTATTGCAATCTGACAGGTTTCTATTGTGCATCTGAGAGACTAACTGCATGCAGAGGAAGATGGGGTGGGAAAGGAGTCTGACACACAGATTTTATAGAACAAAATGAAATGCGTGGGGACACAAGTAACTTGCATGGATAGTGGTGGCTTAGGAGTAGAATCTGACAGGGCCGGCTCTAGGTTTTTTGCTGCCCCAAGCAAAAAAACCAAAACAAAACACACACAAAAAACACCTCCGGGAGCGCAACTGCAGAAGCAAATAAATAAATAAAATAAAAATGGTGGCCGAAATGCCGCCCCTGAACTTGTGCCACCCCAAGCACGTGCTTGGTTTGCTGGTGCCTAGAACTGGCCCTGGAATCTGAATATAGAAAAGAGAACTTTTCAAGCTAATGACAAAACTGACCTGGTGCAATTTCTTTATGATACCAGAGCTCACAACCCAGCCAGTAGAAAATGTTGCAAAGGCAGTTTTGCTCACCTCCATGTGGAAGTGCTGCTGACATGAGCTTCATGTACTAACTCTGGTGGGAGTTGCATCCAGCCCTCCTTGATGGCTAGGAGGATTGCCATGATGCAAGGTCCAGAGAAGGGGGATGGAAGAGATCAAAACTAGGAGGAGAACCCCCAGCGGGAGCAAAGTTCTAATGCTTTGGTAACTAGTCCCTAAAACACTCTAATTGTCTATCTTAAATGTTTTTCATTTAAACATTTAAGAAAAAATTATGGAATTTTCCATCTTTTGCACAGATCATGATGTATATGAAGAGAAGTCACAAGAAAACTGTTTATACATCTGGCGCAGGAATTTTCTCCCCCAATATTCAGGCACTTAAAATGTGCCATTCACATCTGAACTTGCCCTTCATATAGCAATTAGTGGATCCATTTGGAAGATCACTAACAGTAGTACGGTAGTTTGCTCTGAAGCAGGTGTTGTGAGCCAATCACTGGTTGCCCTTAGCTTCCTAGCCATTACATCATCATCTTGTCCTGGACATACATCCCTTCCTACCTTATCACTTTCATCCAAGTTCTCTAAAACCTATTCTGGACTCAGCTATTCTGAACATTCAAGGTGCTATGCATTTTTCTCTTGCCCCTCAAAGGCTTATTTTTCCCCAGTATGCCCAAAACCGCCTCAGTTTTCCCCTCCCAAAATGGCTAATTTCAGAATTAGATTATATTAGCCTGGGGCTGATTGTTAATTAACCTCACCTAACTGATTTGTTTATCTGTAATCAGACAGAAGACCATGTTCTCTACTCTCATTTACTTTGGTGTGACCTGGCTAAGTCAGTAAGGTTGACATCAGATTTCAGGGTGCAATTGAGGGGAGAGTTTGGCCCCATGTGTCAGTCATTTTAGTCAGGGAAAGTTTTCCCAGCATGAATCTCCTTCCAAAATTCATATCCATTTTTGTAGGTTATTAGGGGCAGCCACTTTCAGGAAACTGGTTTTGTTTAGCACCACATTTAGTTTAAGTTGTTTGCCTATTCTTTTCCAAAATGCACCACCACCTAAGGGTGGTAGCCCACAAACTCAGATGGGGATAATAGCACTTCCCTATCTCACAAGATTAATATATTTTAAGGTTGTGAGGTGCTCGGATACTTTGGTAATGGGGTCATATACTCATCCGATGAGGGCCTTATAAGTACTTGATACATTTTGCCATAGATTAGAATCTTATATAGATCCTAGTGCAACATCAATAAGATGATGCATTGGGAGACCAAGAGGAAGTATTGGTTTCAAACAATTTTTTAAATTCTCCTCTTGATCTCCTGGATAGATAGATATATAAAAATGCACATAAATTCCTTAACCTATAAACACTAGGAGAAAAGGCTATGGATAAGCCATTTTGAAACTTCAGTTTAGAAAACCTAGTGACCCATCACCCTTCCTGATCAGTGTAGCTTCAAGACAATATTCAAGAATTAATGGAAGAACACAATACAAAGATGATTTATGCATAGACTGACACCCATCATTATTGCAGTGGGAAATTACAGGGACAACTTGGCCTAGGTTTGTGATTGAGTTAGTAATAGGATTAAAGAACACAGAAGTTACACATCTTGCTGGATTTTTAACCTACAACTATTAATGACACCCTTGCCTTTAAATCGGAGATATTAGAAAACCAGGCGCATAGCTCCAGGGTACATCTCCAGGCATGCCGGCCAATCCAGGAGGAAGATTTTTTTTAAACCTTTACACCAAAGATATTACACAGGGTGCAATGAAGAGACAGCCTATAGACTAAGACAGACTTCTCTTAATGAAGTCACAAAGAAACTAGTATTTTTATATACAACATGGACATTGTGATAAGTTTAGTATTCTTTGGACCAGCAGAATCTGTCTAAAAGTGCCCTGAAAAGAAAGGGCATTGCAATTGTGCCCTTTTGTTTCATAACATACCATAGGGTCTAAAAGATATTGGGATATTTCTTCAAAACAAGGTTTGTTTTCTTTATTCAAAACTCAGGTCCTTTTACCTTGGAAGATTCTGTGATGAGTGGAGAACTAGTGAAATGACCTCACAAGAATTGTGCATGAAAGACTAGCAATTGAGGATGGCCTTTAGACAAAATTCTTTGTTTTGTGAACATGTAGTTAATTACAACTAACATTTTGGAGAAAGGAGATCCATTGTCAAAGATACAACCACCTTGTTCCATTAGTCATCTTGTGAAAGCTTAACAATAGACTTCATCTGAAATATCAATCTGATCCTTCAGCAAAACCACAGATCACCAGAGTTGACATTCCAGAAAGTTCCAAGATACAAAAAGAAATCGGGGTAGCGGGGTGGAAACAAAAACAAAAACAGATCAGCCCTGTCATAAAGACACCTTTAAAAAAAAAATTTTAATCCACACACAACTCTATTCCTTTAAAAGGACATGCGCTTTGGAAATATTTTGTCCAGCCAAGCTGAGAATAAAGTACACAGGCATAAAGCATCTCTTTCCTGGGATGTAAAAGTGAATGGAAACGCAGGGAAAGGTTCCAAGGCAGATTGTTCCACCAGCTCTTGAGGAATATTATAAGCCCTCTGTAGCAGCTTCATTTTGGTTCTGACTCATTTACATGAAGCGACAAGAAAAATGTTCCTAAAATGGCAGTTATTCTAAAAGTTAACAGGTTGATTCTCTTTAACACAATGTTTATTAAGTAGCTTTCATTGACCTTTTATAAAGGTGCAGAGTGTTACTACATTCACTGCAGTCAATAGTGTCAGTCTGCCTTTGTCTAGAAAAATGTAGATTTCTATTGACTGTTGTACTTCATGGGCTAAGTGTTTGTTCCTTGCTGCCTGTCACACACTCTCGTCTTCTCTTCCCCTTAGCATGGATGGCCAAAAAAATAAACAGTTAGCTAAATGGTTCTGATTTAAATACCAGGTTAGCGGTCCTTGGCTTTATAGGTTTGAGATATTAGTTTATGGGGGCTGGTTACTAAAGAAAATGATTGTTGCAGCTGTACCACCCCTCCTTGGGACCTCTTAGGAAGTGGTAAGTGAGATTTAAAAATAAAAAACCCTCAGTACTGAACCACTGTCCCACTATGGCATTAGGGAGCTCTGCACTGTTCAAGGTCAAGCTTTTTGAGGGAGGCTAGTCCAGTGGTTAGGTCACTAACCTAGGACTTGAGAGACCTGGGTTCAAGTCCTTGCTTTGCCACCAACTTCCTATATGACCATGGGTGAGTCATTTAGTTTTTCTTGCACCTCTGTTGCCCATTTGTAAAATGGGGATAATAGCACTGCCCTGCCTCAAGGGAGTGTTGAAAGGATAATACATTCAAGATTATCAGAGGATCTGAGCACCTCACAATGGGGACATATCTACTTTAAGTAGATCTTTTGGAAGAGATGCAAAACAGATTCTGCCTGCTTGTTGTTTTGAAGCTCCTTCTAGACCCAGTAAGGTCTATTGCTAGACTCTCCATCTGCAACTCTGGCTCCTTTTCCTCATTCTGTTTCAGAGCAAAACAAACCTGTACATCTTTAGGGCACTTGTAGCTGAAGCAATGGGTGCCCATAAAGCCTGCACCAGAGATGCTGAGACACATTTTGGCTAAAAGGATGCCCACACACAAAAGGAAAATTATGTTTTTTCAACCTTTAGAAGCCAACTCCTAGGCACACCGGCTGAGATTAAATATCTGAAGTTAAAGATTCAAAATAACCTACCTCAAGACCCTTCACTCTTGCCTCCACATTGTGGATCAGATTTTATGGCCCTTCACAAAAGGTGATGCTTCCAAGGGATGCATTGTTTGTTCAGAATAATGGACATTTATTGGACATGAATTCCAAAGAGGTGAACGGAAAAGGACTTGTTTTCTAGGACGTGAAAGAAGAATTGAGGAATAGATGGGAATCCTGCTCAATGTCAGCTGAGTCCAGTGACACTGCCCAGTGTTTAAACTACTGTGTAAAGCAGACTTTGGGTCTAGCCCCCTTGTTTGAACCCCCTTAAAATGGAAGGAGTGAGGGGGCAGCTGTAGACCGTGGAACTGAGATTAGCAGCTGCTGCTATGAGCCTTCTGAAAAGCTCCTCCTAACCCAAGTACAGGGATAAACTAGCTGATTTACTTTGAAGCCTCCCACAATAGAAGGTGTTATCCAGCCCACCAGCTCATCACTGCTGCTTACTGAGATTAGCAGTGACAGAGATTGTCTGTGATGGACCAGCTGCTAGTGACACATTCCTCCTACCCGCCACCCCCTTCCAGGAGAGTAATTTGTATCGAGTCTTAAACTTGGGGAATCCCCTCCCTATTTCTTTCCTGCTTTACAATCCATACTCAAGGCCCTCTATCACGGGCTGAGGAAAACAAGTGAATTCTTTGTTGTTCACCAGCATTTCTCCTTAATCAGCCAGAGAAGTTGCATTTGCCTGACAGGATGCATTCTTGTCTTGCCGGAGCCTGAGAGCTCTGTCTCCTGGGCACTCCCACCAACTACCAGCCTGGGGACTGGCTCACTTTATAGCCATAGTGAGCTTTGTGCTAGTAGAGACTATTCAAGTCAGGAGAGTGGGTAGCTTAGTTTGACTGGACATACTTGCATGCAAGCCACCCACCCATTATAAAAGTTAACTCCTCCCACATACCTTGGTGGGGGGAAATTGCAAAGTTAGTGCCCAGAGCTGCCCAGCTCACAGGTAGGTGGGAGAAATATAGTAGCTGATAAACTGCTTCCTAAAGAGATTCCAAACCAACATTCATATGCACTCCCCACCCCAAAAAAACCTGCCTTGAAACAGTGGCCACACTTTCTCATAATATATGCAGGTACATATGGTAGATGGATTTAATAAAAATCCATGTCAGTGCTATGCCTGATTTAATTTAGCTGTGTGTATATGTTTACACAGGCGCGCACACACACAAACTCTCTCTCTCGGTACTATACAAAGAGCAAACAGATGGTCACTGATCTCATGACACCGATGCTTTGTCCCCCAAGCTGCATTACAGTGGATAAGGCAACGAAGGGCAACTTGGAAATGACAGGGATGGTTTCCCCCCAACTAGCTGCTGTTTTACATGGCAGATGAGTGACTTGGACTCAATTTGAAATATATCTTCCAAAATTCACCATGGAGGAGAGACATCTAAGTAAAAGCTGTTCACATCATCTATTTGGGGTATATTTAAACCAGCATCATCAGGCAACTATCCATAAATACCCTTCTCACATCTCATCACACTAAGATTATGCCTCATCTGACAGTTACCATGGACACAAGTGTAATACTAGCAGGGATTAGCCCCAATGAGCCTTATAACCTGGTGTAAATTCCTGCTCTGTGAAGTTACTGGAAAAGAAGAGCATTGACCAGGTGTAAGGAGGGACACATCTCTCTCCCCTTTTGACAGGGCAGGAGGCCATGCCTCCTCGTTGTTTCTCAAGCAGGAGGCAGCTCCCAGCTGGTGAGTCCACGTGGCAATTAATCCAAGTAGCAGTTAATCCCTCTGCCCAATCCCCAATCAGGGCAGTGAGCAGTTAGTGGGCCTGGCCAACAATCAGCCCAGGCCTTAATTAGTCTTTCCACCTCAGTCCGGGCAATTCACAGTTTATAGCTCAGGCTAAGTCCTAGCAATACAGCCCAGCAGTTCAGGGTGGGGAAATTAGTTCTCAACTGGGAGCAACAGCAAATGTGCCTGGTGCCCTAGCTCTGGCAGGTGCCTAACCCATTCAGGCCTCCAAGTGGGGAAGTGGCCACCCTCCACTGGTGGGGTGCCCAGGGTAGGGGGACACAGGCCCTCCTACTCCACTGCATCCCAGCCCAGGGCCCTGTTAGTGGCAGGGTAGTTCACCACTAGTTCAGCAGAGGATCCACCCACAACATGCTGGCCAGTTCACAATAATTCCACAGCCAAACCCTATTCAGTATCCCTGGGCTCCTTTCTACCCTCCCCAGTTTGGGGCACCTGGGTTCCAGGGTCATCCTCAGTCTCTCTGGGATAAACAGCCAATGGCAGCCCCAGCAGTCTATTGGCAATGCTGGTCTCCAGCAATTCAGGTAACTCCTCTGGTCAGGCAGCTGGCTCCTTTAGCTCCTGGCCCCAGCAGCAAGGAAAGGACATCCTGCTCTTCTGGCAGCCCTCTCTTAGTGAGCTAGAAGGCTGGCCTTTTATAGTCCAGCTTCCTGTCCCGCCCCTCTGCTTCCGGTGGGGTGGCCACAGGTGGCCTGGTTCTGCCCACTAGGGGGCGATCTCAGGTTTTTCCCCTTCTGACAGGGTGGGAGGCCGTGTCTCCTCACTACACCAGGTTATGTTAAAAAATGCTGCAGTGAGATTATTACTACCACCAACTCCAAAGCTCTGTAAACTTAATGAAAGAGGGGAAAGCCAGTATTCTGTTTCCAAAAACTAGGGTTTGCACCTGCCCTCCAAGTTATCAGGCTCGAGCTGTGTGGATATACTTAGTGCCTCACAGCTTGACTGGTAAAGGTGTATTTTGAATAGGGTTACCATACGTCCGGATTTTCCCGGACATGTCCGGCTTTTGGGGGCTCAAATCCCCGTCCGGGGGGAAATCCCCAAAAGCCGGGCATGTCCGGGAAAATCGGGAGGCTCAGCCGGGGCCTCTTTGTGCGGGGCCGGGGTCGCGGGGCCGGGGGCATGGTGCCGGGCCCGCGGGGCTGGGAGCCGGGCCGGGCTCGGGGAGCCGGGCTCGGGGAGCCGGGCCGGGCTCGGGGAGCCGGGCTCGGGGAGCCGGGCCGGGGTCGGGGAGCCGGGCTGGGAGCCGGGCCGGGCCCGCGGGGCTGGGAGCCGGGCCGGGGTCGGGGAGCCGGGCCCGCGGGGCTGGGAGCCGGGAGCCGGGGGTGGTCGGCCGGGGCCGGGGCCGCGCCTCCTCCCCCCCACACACCCCCCCTTACCTGCTTCAGGCTTCCCGCGAATTAAATGTTCGCGGGAAGCAGGGGAGGGGGCGGAGACTTTGGGAGAGGGCGGAGTTGGGGCGGGGGCGGGGGCTGGGGGCGGGGCCGGGGCCCCCGGGAGTGTCCTCCATTAGGAGGCACAAAATATGGTAACCCTAATTTTGAACCAGCACTTTACAAAAGGCTTGTGCTGAAAAGTTGGACTTTAATATCTTTATCTCCTTAGTCCCTTGGTGCCAATGGGTATCATGCTGGGAAGTTCCAAATCCCCACAACAAGGGCTTAATGAACGGATGCTGCCTTTCTCCCCACCTCCCCCCTTAACCTGTTAATTTCTGAATACTGTTCAGTCTGGGTTTGGATCACTCCTCGGTAATACGCGCACAGGAGCAGCCTTGACTGATACTATTTGTGTAAAGTCCTTCTGGGACCTTACACCAGTGGAAGATCAGGCATAGCAGAGTTCCACTCCACAACGACCCCTTCCTGATGTGCCCCCTCCTTTTCCTTACACCAAGGAAGGGAGTGGCTGGCTCAGAAGATGACAGAACTTCCTCTGCCAGCTTTGCACCAGCAGAGAGTTCCTCTGCCTAGGAGGATTTCTTCATTGGCTATGACCAGCCAGTTTCAAGGACTCTTTGAGATGCATAATAAGTAGAGCAAAGTGACTTTAGCAGACCAGTGAATTCAGCCAAGAGTCCGCTTTCCACACACCTCTAGTATACATACTGTAGGTTAACATTGCTAAGATATGAAGCTCTTGAATTTTTCTTCTTGGAAAAACAGCTTGGTAAGCAAACCAAGAATTAAAATATTATATAGGCATCTCAGCCTTTATTAAATACATAATGTGACAGCAAACATGGCTTGTGGTGCACAAGTATTTAAACTAGTTGTCTCCTCTTCACAATCTATTCCCCTTTTGTTCAGTATTATTTGTGTCTTCATTTGTAATGTTTCAGCTTGGAGATATTCACTATAATTTGACATAACTACAAACTCTTTGAACAAGGACAAGTGAAAGAACACCTTGGTTTCATCAAAAATACTTTCCCTTGGCAATGTTAAAAGAAGTGTCTTTATAATTTAAGCACCAGTTGAGGAGTTCCTATGTAGCTTTGTTCGCACATGGGAATTTGATGCTGGATTGACATTGCTGGAAATGGCTAGCCCCCGTTTATCAATAGAATGGGCAGTAGCAGTGCAAGTTTCCCTTCCTCCTCCCCCACTGTTTTACCAACATTCATAAATCCTGACCTGAATGGACCAGCTTTAAGTCTGAGAGTATTTTGTTCAGTTTCTGTAGCCTCATCAGTCTCTCTCTGCTGACATTACCAACAATGTTGGACAATTTATGGTAGAAACGTGAACACTTGGCCATTGGGTACTGGACTGAAACCACCAAACTAATTTCATATAGGGCATCAAACAGCTAGACAACACTAACTCTATATTATTGGTGACCATTTGACCTGACCTAGAAGTGAGAGGCTCTTTAAACCATTGTCTGTTGCTGCTATTTGGCACTTCGTGTTCTAAACCATTTTAAAATAATGGAACAAAGTGACTTTCCAATACTATGTCCCATATTGAAGAAGCACGTTTCTGGGACATCCCTCAAGATAACTGTGGAGTGCTCAACTCCACCAGACAGACATGTCTTCCTACATGGCATTTGTGTCTTTGTTCTCCTTTTCTGGACATACACCTCTACCCCGATATAACGCTGTCCTCAGGAGCCAAAAAATCTTACCGCGTTATAGGTGAAACTGTGTTATATTGAACTTGCTTTGATCCACCGGAGCGTGCAGCCCCACCCCCCCGGAGCACTGCTTTACCGCGTTATATCCGAATTCGTGTTATATCGGGCTGCATTATATCGGGGTAGAAGTGTACTTAGTATCCTTGACAATAGAAGAGTGCATTTCTGAGTTGGCCCTGGGCAGGGATGGCTTTATTGCAACAACAGGAACCGATGACGTTTTTGTTTGTTCAGTGATTGAACTACATTTCTGGGGTGTTTGGTTTTAGGATGGTTCAGATCCAGCTAATCATATCCAAGAAACATATATTGAAAGGTCCCTCATTCACAGTGAAGGACCTCTCTGGCACTTCCTGCATTAAGTGGTTTAAATGTTAAGTCTAAGCACAAGAGTAGCAATGTGCTATTCATGTTCTGATTTCAGCAGAGTTGCTGCAGACAGCCTTAGACTTTGCTGAGATTCATTGCCTGGACCCCAGACCCATGGGTGGTGAGTTATATGGGCCCGTGATGCCTGTGCTCCACAATATTCAGGACCGTGGGACTGGCTCCACCAATATTTGGGCTTATATTTTCAGAGCCATCCCGTCCATAGGATGGACCAAGGCAGCCGACCCAGGCCCTGAACTTTGGGGGGCCCCGTGCTTCAGGGGGACACGGGGTCCAGGGCGGCCTGAGGGGTTAGCAGGGTACCTGGTGCCAGCAGCAGCGAGCATCCCGGCCCCTGTTCCGCCCCCACCCCACCTCTTCCCTCCCCTGCTCTGACCCCTCCCCGTCCCATTCCACCCCTTACCCCAAGTCCCTGCCCCACCTCTTTCTGGCTTACATCCCCTCCCCCAAGCGATGCCGGGAGCCAGGAGGGCAGAGCAGAGTGGGGCGGGCTGGGGCCAGGTCACTCACTGCTGCTGGTGCCAGGCCCCCAGCTAACCCTCCAGGCCACCCTGGACCCCACGTCCCCGTGAAGCGTGGGCCCCCCAAAGCACGGGGCCTGGGGAAGTTACCCTGGTCCATCCTATGGACGGGACAATTCTGCTTGGACCTATTCTGGGCACTACCAAAAATTATACAAACCTGGTGCCCATGCCCAGGCCATCATGGCAATGAAATCATCTTCTAGGAATAGCCTAACTAATCCCAGCCAGCTGCTTGCTGTCTCCAACTACTGCCCTAGAGTGACCTGCTGGAACACTCCAGGGAACGGGTGTGTGTGTGTGTGTGTGTGTGTGGAAGATCTTGTAATGCTTCCCTCTCCACTAAAGTCTCATGGTCCCTTAACCTCTGTCTGTTCTCTAATCTGTAAAATGGCCATAATATCTAGTCAGCCTCCCAGGTGAGAGGGAATTAAAGTAGGACAACACTTTGAAAAGTTAAAGTGCTGTTGTATGCACACTTTATTATCAGGGTGATTTTATTCTAACATCACCCATCTTGACCCTGAGACCAGACACAATGTTCTAACTTCTAAGCGATCTACTATGGGTGGAGCAGGGGGAAAGGAAAGAAAGACAGGGTTTGATATTCTTCAGGGTAAAGCTTTGGTCTTCATGGGTACAAAGGTCCATAGCTGAAGGAGGAGTGAGAGGTTTCTCCCACACACCCCTTCAATGTGAGACCTCTTACACACTTGCCCTGGTGGGAGTACACACACTTCCATATACAGGAAAAAGGAAACCACCAATGACAATGAGAGGCCCTAACGTTAAAACTAATAAAAAGGAATTACTTTTTCATTCAATGCACAGTTGGCCTATGGAACTTATTGCCACCCAGATATCTTTGAGGGCCAGAGTTTACCAGGATTCTAAAGAGAATTGGACTTTGATACTGATGATTCAAATGTCCAAAGTTACAATAGGAAAGATTTTTTTCTTCAGTACTTAGAAAAGGATGTAAGCCCTCACCTCTAAGGCCATAAACCAGCCTCTAACCGATGCAGCTTAGAAACGGTCTCTGTGGGCAAATATAGAAGGGGGAACTCACTGCTAGTATACCCCTCACAGCTGGGCATAGCAACTCTTTCCTGTTTGGCACCCTCGGCCAACAGTCACTCTGGTCCTACATTGGTCTGTCTCCTCTCATGACTCAGTCCTCCAGCCAGGTCACATTTAGTCCAGGGATATCTAAAAGTTCAACAAAAACAAATTTCTAATTTCTCCAACTGGTCTGCCACCCTCAGTTCTGGACCCAGGGGTCTGTACATGCTTTTCTCAGAGCTTCCAGTAGTCTATAGTCCTTTCTAAGGGGGCTCACGCCACCATACTGCTGGCTGGTAGGAACCCAGGCCCACTTACAACACTAGATTGCAGCTCAGGAACCCTAGCACAGGCAGCCCAGGTTCACTCCAGCAGACTCCTTGCTGCCACCTCGCTGGACATCTACCTACCACACCTATCTCCTCACCCTGCAAGAGCTTTCCTATTCCCTACCAGGAAGCTGACTGCAAAGATTCTCCCTATTAGCCCAATCTGTGCCACATTTTCTCTCTTTATAGTAACCACCCAGCTTCTCAGCAGCTCTGTTTCATCATTAATTAGGTCTGGCCAACCCTCCGGGTGCAACCGAGTGAGTTAATTGGCCTCTCCAGCCCATATTAACTCTTTCACCACCTGTGTGCAGTAGGCACCCCATCACAGCAAGTAATACCGTAATTGCCTATTGCAGGTTTTCTTGCACCTTCCTTTCAAGGATATGGTACTGGCCAATGTTGGAGATAGACATTCCCATACCAAATCAGACCCATGGTCTGTCTAGTCAGTATCTATCTTCCTATAAAGAACTATAGTATGGATAATATTCCTTTTCCTTCTCTTGCTCTTCAGCTCCCAAGATGATGAGTCATGTAAAAACCTAGATAAACAAAATAGGCCATATACTTGACCCCCGTGCAGACGCTTCCCACAGGTCTGGTGGCACAAAAGGACCAGAACGCTACCATGGTCAGGGTCTTCCCCAGCCTGGGGGAATCTTTGGGTGGTGTTAAGTTGGAGTAGCTGTCTGTCTGCCACTATCATGCCCATGACATAGGGGGCATCACTGGCGCATGCTTTGCGAAAGCAATCCTCAGCCATTAATGGCAATGTAAGATAAAGCAGCTCTGAAACTTGCAGTAGGGGCCAAACCAGGCCTGGCTGTCCCAGGAAATGCAAAAGGGGCATAAATCTACCTTTCTGCCTCCACCTCAGGTCCTTCATTGATAGGGTGACCAGACTGCAAGTGTGAAAAATCGGCACAGGGGGTGGGTGGTAATAGGAGCCTATATAACAGAAAGACCCAAAAATCGGGACTGTCCCTATAAAATCGGAACATCTGGTCACCCTATTCATTGAATGCAGCTTGGTTGTACTGGGCCCAAAAAAGTGGTGTTGGTGCTGTTCCTTTAAAATTAAAGAGAGAATGAAAATAGATGGAATAATGGCACCTGAAGTGCCTGTGAAAACTAGGAGATCAGAAAGAGGATTATCTGAGGGGATAGGGATAGAAAAGAATTAAACGGGGAGGAAGGCAAAAAAAAAAAAAAAAAAAGAGGGAGGAACAGAGCGGAGAAACCAAAGTGTGTGAGGGAACATAGAGAGGAGTTAAAGCAACTGAAACCAGACAAAGTTTTGAAAATACAGATTGTACCCATAAAGAAGTACCATAACAGAGAGTCTATACACTGAGACCTATTATTTACTCCAGTTTTCTAGGAGTAATATGGTTTGTTAAAAATAAGCCTCCCCTTAGGTAGCAAGGTTATACATAGCCACACATTACACAGATATGCCTGGATGGCCATGGTAAGGGAAGCCTATGCCCATTTAAATCTCCCCCAAGAGCAAATTTCTGAGCTAGTGAGAGAGAGGACTCCAGGTTTGCCCCAGGCCAGAAAAACAGTCCAGTCAGGGGCCAGAACCATGGGGCTGCCACGTAATGTGACGTAAGCAGCATATTGATAAGTGGGACATGTGAGTAGGCATAAAAGAGGCTGAGTCTGAGTGTAAGGGAGCTGTAATTCTATTTCCTAGCGTGGTTCTATAAGCCTGTTGTCCCGTTCACACTCCAAAAATCAGCTGTGCTAGAACATGGATGCACCTAACTGTGACAAACAACTACACACTGGTGCTTTTAGAATTGTTAATGTTGCTTGGGCCTATATTGTTGTAACCAGCATGCTGAAGGGCTGGAAGAAAGAGTAAGTTACACCATCTTAGATGCATTCCTTCATTCAACCCCATATTTGGGCACGCAGTGCTATGATACACTTATTCTTCCTACCAAAACCTCATGCATGTACAAGAGAAATATCAGCCACATCCCAGCCTGGGATGCAGAATAAAGTTTTCTCTTCTGACACTGATCACATTAATCTTGCTTTTCACTATCAGGAGATATACAGTATGAGAGGAAAAGAAAAATATTAATTTAAATGCAGCATTGCTATGTCAGATCCCAGTTTAAAAGCCTGTTGTAGTTTAAGAATTACTGTACTGGATCAGTGTGCTCTCAAAACATGGAATAATCTGCATGCTCTCCCCTATGAGGTTAGCCTTGTTTCTCCATTTAAATAAAAATAGTAACCATAAATGAACTTGCCTGGAAAAGGAGACAAAGAAAATGCAAATTGCCAGAATTAAAAAAAAAAACCTTCCCAAAACTAAATCTGATTCTAACTGTATGTGAGCATGAAATCTCCCTGCTCCCAGTTAAGAGGAGCTGACACAGCCACACAATTACTTTGTCTGTTTTATTCAGCGCTCATTTCAGTTGTTGTCCTCTTGAAATATTTCTTTTTATTTATTTTGATTTGTAGAAACAGGCACGAGGCTCCTATCCTAAGCTCCAGGCAGCCTTGACAATTCTTTAAAAGCACAACTACACAAAGATAGAGGAAGCTGCTGCGGATTTTATCTACTACAACAGCAAATGGTTAAACCTTGCAGCAAAGGAATAAATGAGGAAAATGCCCCATACTCCCTATAAATACCCAATGCCCCTTGAACAACATCCTACTCCCCAAAAGCCACCATGGAATGAGGAACCTTGCAGCATGCCCTGGAGAGCAACAGGACTGAACTACTTCAGACCAAGGGGAGGAGTGCGTTACCTGCCAGCCATTCCTGCTCTTTTATACGGAGGGAATTCTAGCTCAGGTGCCTTTGCTAATCTCAACAGCAGCAGCATGGCTCAGGCAGAGAGGTGGTCTCTCAGATAGGCAGATCCCAAGCCATTTAGGGCTTTGTAGGTCAAACTTAATATCTTAAAATCCTCCCAGAAATCCACGGGGAGCCGATATAGATCACCAACATGCCATCCCTATAAACACTAGAAGGGACCTCACTCGACAGGACCTCTGCTTAGCTAACTCTGCTCCCATCTCCAAATGGACAGACCAGCTGTATCAGGTGCAGGAGAGGGTGTTTATATATTTACTTTCACTCCCTTCCACAAGGCTTTGGTAGTGACAGCATCAATAAAAACTCTCGCCTGAGTGGCACTCATAGGGTATCTCTACACTTTGCACTGGAGTGTAATTCCCAGTGGGAGGAGAAATTCCCATGCAAGCTCTGACTCAGTGTGCTAAAAATTCTGTAGCCTACAGGCCCATACCTGAGGCGACTAGCCCTCCAATCACTTGCAGCACCACAACTACCCTACCTTTAGTACACTAGCTCAATCAGACCTCAAACTGGGAATTACACCCCCCAGCTCAAAGGGTAGATGTACTCTGAGGTCCCCACCTCAGGACAGAGTCCAAGTAGGTGGAGCTCTTGGAATATAAATCATATTCCTCAGTCTGATCTTGCCAGCTGTGCCAGGAAGCTGTCTTGGTCAGGGACTGGAGCACGTGCTATCAAATCTTCATCTGCTGGGAAAGGACAGTATGTTAGCAGCAATAGAGTGATGGAGACCATCCTTTTTGAAGTGGGCAGATAGGGTGACATAAAACAAAGACGCCTCTGTGTATAATCCCCACTGTGCTTGGGTTGGTAATATTTTTAATCTGAGATCTGGACAGTGTCTTCAGCTTCCTCTCTACCCAATTGACTTGGATTTGCCTTGATAGGAATGACTTCACTGCTGATAATTACACAGAAAGCTAGAGTGCAGGTGACGGTCATGCTGCTTTGAGCATTTGTGCCGCTTTCACCCACTCCAAACTGAACCTGTTTGGTCTGTGACTACTGAAAACACTCAATATGTCTGCGCTCAGTGTTGTCAAGAAGCAGCAAATTTAGTGCCAAAGAAAAAACAGTTCAAAAACAATTACAATGTATCCTTCTAGAGCAGATCTCTGCTCCTACTGAACCATTCCGGGGAGGTTTTTACATTAAACAATAACAGAGGCTGACCTACATTTTCAAAACCGTGGCTGCCCTCATAAATCTAATTAGGACATTGGTGCCCCAAATTCAGAGTACAGAGCTAGGCACAAAAAGGTCTGTGATTACAATATCCTTTCAGTGCATTCTGATTTACACATGTAGTTACACTATCCCCAACCTTTGGCAGTGACATCACCTCAGTAGCCCTTTCTTTTCTCCTGCCAGAATTTTATTTCCCTCCCCACTCCTCCAACAAAAACTTCAATTATTTGTATATGACACGAAAGTGGCTTGTTCCAGCACAGGTGACCACTCATGCAGCATATGAAGGGATGTCCCTAATTTGGTGCCCAACATCCTGTAACCTAAATTGAAAAAATGAGTAAAAACCTCTTTTCAAGCAGTGATCATATGCTCTGAAACGTGTGTATGATTTCAGACTGTGAGTAAAAACATTGTGGGATGGTGCACCTTTAAAATAAGCTTTGTTCTTTTTATTTTTCATACAAATTGTCCTTTCTGTTAATTTACTGATTTTATTTTTGGTCTTTCCAAGCACATATTTTTGTAGGACATAGCTTGAGAGCAGAAACACAGGAAAATATGCCGAAAGCGGATTTTTAAAAATAATTGCTCTAAGAAACTGTTTAAAATCCCACTGTGGGAGGACAAGCTTCCAAAAAAGGTTCCATGCTCTTGCCTCCAGTCTCCCACATCTTCTGAAGAATTTATGCAATTGCTTCTCAAGAAAATTGACTAAAAACCTGATGAGCTCAAACCAGTCATAGGAACACTAAGGCCAGATTTTCAAAACAGTTCCTCACCCAACTCCTCTCACATTGGCACCTAAATAAACAACCAGATTTTCAAAAGTGTTCATCACTCAGCAGTCCCAGTCCTGGGTGCTGAGCACTTTCAAAAATCTGGCCCATTAGGCTCAGAGGGTATGTCTATATAGCGCGCGCACACAAAAATCCACCGCACTGAATCTCGGACCCCGTGTCAACTGACTCGGGTTTGCAGGGCTCGTGCTGCAGGGCTAAAAATATCAGTGTAGACGTTCAAGCTTGGCTGGAGCCCAGGCTCTGAGACCCTTCCCTCTTCGCTGAGTTTCAGAGCCAGGTCTCCAGCCCAAACCCAAACCCAAATGTCTGCACTGCTATTTTTAGCCCTGCTGCACAAGCCCAAGTCAGTTCACCCAGGCTCTGAGACTTGTTGCTACCAGTCTTTTTTGCTGTGTAGGCGTACCCTAAGTTGTATAAGTAGCTATTAAGAGAGTCTTCATTATAGAGTAACCTAATGCAGTCAAATGCAGCAGCTTTAGCCCCAATTAGAGTTTATTGCTGCAATTATTTCTTTGTTTATTACTTAAATGATGCTATAGCGATGCATGGCACTTCAAAAAACAAAGGCCAAGTCCCTGCCCTGAAGAGCTTACAGTCTAAGAGCCGGATCCTGTAAACACGTACATCAATGGGACTATGCACCTGTGTAAAATTATGCATTACTGTAAAATGTTTGCAGTGTTCAACGCTAAGTTAAGTCAAGCACAGGGGGAGACAACATAGAAAGGAGGTTGGGTGGGGAGGATAAAGGAAAAGACATGATGATGCAGCCTCCAGGATCTCCATAATGCACTCACCTTTAGAGTTAATCATTTAAAAAACCAACTAACCAACCAAAAACGGAGACATCACAGACCCTGCCCCAAGGAGCTTCCAATCTAAAAGACAGACAGACCATTTTTTGCTATCATGAAGGAGAACAACAGTTTAGGATTGTGTCTGGAGGCTGATGAAAATATAGAAGGAAAAGTATTCGGATGCTAGGTTACATGCATGGAGGAGACAGACCTAATAGACATCTAAAAGCTTTTCACCTGGATGTCTAACAGCCCAGTTCTATGGTCAGCAATATTCTAGGTTGTTGGGAGAATAAAAAGGACACTGACTGACCAGGGAGTATTGCTGGTAGGCAAAGGCCTGTCCACCAGCACAGTTAGAAAGCATGATGATGCTTTCCTTCAAAGGAGAGACACTTTTTTGGGGGGGGGATTGTTTTTTTTAATGTGAACCTACAATTGTACTGTACTGGTGTGTGTACTACTGCACTTCTTCGTGTGATGGAATCGGAGCTGTTTTTAGGATATTTCACCTTTTAGTGGCTGGCCTACAAAAACATTCTGTCCTCATGTGACTGTCAGTGGGCAGAGATTCCCCATTAGCCCAAAGAGGAGTTTGTATATTTATTGAGTGCATAGTCCCGAGTTGGATTCCCTGTGCCAAAGTATTAATTTTAAGTTTATGACCACGGTTTGTTATGTATGCAGCCAAAAATTAGTTTTATTGTGTGAGTTAAAATGAAACTCCTGCTACTAAAGTGAACTTTTACAGTGATTGGGGTGGAGGCTTTGTTCACTATCCAGCAACAGTCTGTGCTCAAGTCCAAGGAAAATTTCATCAGCTCTGGGGCTTCAAGATTTGAGGAAAAAAAAACACTTGAGAAGCTAACAAAATCAGCATGAGTGTCAACTGAACATTTTATTCTAGAACTGAACTGTGATGTAAGTGACAAGACAGAAATTGAGCCTAATGAATGGTTGGCTTTGTAACCCTTAGATCTGATTTAAATCTGTCTCAGAGAGTCATATGTAGAGTTTAAAGCCAGAAGGGACCATCAGATCATCAAGTATGACCTCCTGTATAGCACAAGCCACCAACACCACCCAGCACCTGCACGCTAAACCCAACAAACAAAATTAGACCACCAAAGTATTACACCCATAGGAGACTAAACTATTATGTGCCACAGGCAGAGAACAGGAGGGACCGACATGCACCAATGCCTGAGGCCTCTGCAAAGGCAGGGAATTGATTAAGTGAGATATACTCAGATAATCCTGGTATGTGACCTGCACCACATACTGCAGAGGAGGGAAAAATAAAACCAAGGTCATACCACAGTTTGGCTTGGAGGAAAATTCCTTCCTGATCCTTTGTTTAGATATATTGATTTGTTCTGCAAACTAAGAAAAAGTTATTTTCTTCCTTCCCTTTTCTGTTTTAGAGACTGTTCTCTTCAGTTGGGGGTGGGGTGAGGAGGAGTTTTTTCAGATTTTACTTGCCAGTCAGTTTCTTAAAAGTTATGGGCCAAGTTTTCTAAAACACCCACTGAATTTGTGTTTGCATTTCTTGGCACACATCTATTTGCAGGTGCAAATAATATACTTTTGACATCCACCTATTCAGTTTGCAAGCACTGACATATTAACACCTACAGATCATACACACCTACAGAGGTCAACAGTCTGTTTGCAGGCACAAATTTAAACATGGTGTAAAAACGCTTTTGAAAGCTTGGGCCATCTAATGGATTTTCTTTTGTTTTCTGATTAATGCATGTTAAGATCCAGAATAGAGTTTACCTTAAACGTAGAAATTGCATCTCTGCACTTTATGCGTGAAAATGTTAGAATTCATTTCCCATCCTTCACAACTCTGCCTTGATTGTCACACATTAAATGTGACCCAAATAACTCTGGTGTGTTCTCCCCTTTATTATTTATGTTAAAGAAATGGATGTCAAATCATTTTAAGCTTCCAGCAGTCCCGCATTTTGGGCCTCTCATTGTGACCCACTTTTAGGCATAGATACATCTTAAGAGAGAGGATAGAAATCATATTTTTTAACCTGGATGGCCAGTCTCTCAGCTAGACTTCAGCCTAAGATACTTCCTTCAGTACTGACTTTGAGAATAGACGCTGGAGTCCCCTGGGTTCCAATTGCCAGCTAGGAGCTTGGAGCCTCTCTCTTTCTGAAGAAGTATTTCATGTTTGTGCCCACACTGATATCTATTCCTCATTTAAAAATAAACACTCTTGAAGATATTTGGAAGGTCCTATGTCCCCAGCTAGTCACTAGGGTACATCAACACAGCAATAAAAGACCCACAGCACAGCTTTTGGGCTCACGGGACTCGGGCTCCGGGGCTGAAAATAGCAGTGTAGATATTCAGGCTTGGGCTGGAGCCCCGGGCTCTGACACCTTGCGGGAGGGTCTCAGATCCCAGGCTCCAGCCCAAATATCTACACTGCTGTTTATAGCCCCGCAAGCCTGAGTTGATTGACCTGGGCTCTGAGACTCACTGCCATGAGGTTTTTTTATTGCAGTGTAGAGGTACCCTAAAAAGGAGTTCAAATGTTGTGTATTTCCGTTAGAGTATCTTTTGGTCTATGCTCATGATTTATTCGTGGTTCTGCTATAAGGAATGTCTTTGACTTTTGGATTTTACACTAGAGAGGCCACATACAAGCTGATTTTTGCCACAGTCCATATTAAGAACTCCAAGCGTGCCCCTATTTGGGGAAACAGTAGTTATTTGTAGAAGCTTTAAATGTTAAAATTCCACTTATCCTAGAGTTTGAAATATTAGGTTTATGATAGTCTCCTTTCCCAGATTTCTCATTCCTTGGAAAGGTACAGATTTGCCTTCCTTGTTAGAGAGAGGCTCATTTTTCCATAGTATAAAACACTGCACACTGATCTTTTAACAATGACCTTGACCTCTACTGACTTGGTGTGTATCATTCAGGTATTTCATTTAAAGTCAAGCCCAGATGATAAAGCTGAGGACATTTGGGATCTATCTTTGACATCCTTGCAGTAAGATATAATACACGTTCTAGCTAAGGATCCCAAAGTTCTTTACAAACAATTGGTGCCAAATTCTGGTCCCGTTGAAATCAGCTCCCATTGACTTCAGTGAAACTAGACCTGACCTTTAATGAATTCAGCCTCTCAATCCTCCTGTGCGGTTGGTGGTATCCATTCCCATTTTACAGGTAGAGTTATGAGGCAAGGAGAAATTAAATGACTTGCGCAAGGTCACATATGAAGACTGACAATGCTGTCAAGTCAATTAAAATAATCTTTAATATAGTTAAAGTATAACAGTAGTAGAGTCTTATTCCTTTCTAATAACTGGGAATAAGTTTGCTGCCCTTGAGCCCTATATTTGATGTTCTGCATTTCTTTCATGAGTGGAACCTATGCATGCAGAACAAGAGCAAAACGTGCAATACTGTGCACTAAGTAGTTTTGGATGTCCTCCAAGCACTACAATGCTTTGTTTCTTATCATATTTTTGTCCTCTGTCTGGACTTCTAATGTCAATCTATTGTAGGTCCAAAATGGGGGTATTGATTTTAATAGGAGAAGGATTTGGGCCCTCTTTAATGCAGTTTTGCACAAGATGAAGGCTGCTGCTTTGCATCTGGTTTCTGAGAGTTCACTTAAAAAAAATGCAGAGATTTACCTTGCAAACTAGTCCTTGCGTGTCTCTCACCTTTACAAAGAAAATTATGGACACTTTGTAGAGTCCAAAGAAAAGGTGAAAGGCCTGAGAAGCTCAAAACACCTTTTGTTTTTAATTCCCCTAGCCTCCCCCTTATTACTGATTTCCTAACCCATCCATTCTCCAATGTTGTAGTGTTTAGTGGCACAGGGAAAATCCATCATTACTATTAAAAAGGTCATACACAAGAGCACATTAGCAAGTATTGATGTGTTGTATTTTGTTGTAGTTGCATTTGTTGCTTTTAAACCTATATGACTGAATACTAGGGCCAAGAACTAACCCTGGTGGGACCCCTCTAGAAACACTCCAACCAGATGATTATTACATTTTGAGACCTATAATTTAGCCAGCTTTTAATCCATTTAATGTGTGCGACCTTGATTTTGTATTTCTCTAGTTTCTTAATCAAAATGTCATCTGGTACCAACTCAAATGCCTTGTAGAAGTCTAAGAATATTACATCAACACTGTTATCTTTATCAACCAAACTTGTAATCTCATCAAAAAAGGTATCGAGTTTGACAAGATCTATTTTCCATAAACTCATTAGACATTAATTGTATTACTCTCCTTTAATTCTTTATTTATAGAGTCCTGTATCAGCCATTCCATTATTTTGCTCAGGATCTATGTCAGGCTGACAGGCCTATAATTACTCAGGTCATCCCATTTATTCTTTTTAAATATTGTCCCAATATTAGCTTCCTTCAAGTACCCTGTAATTTTTCCAGTGTTTCAAGACATATTGAAAATCTATATTAATGGCTCCTCAACCAGCCCTTTCAAAACTCTTGGATGCTAGTTATCCAGACCTACTGATTTTAAAATGTCTAACTTTAGTAGCTGCTGTTCAACATCCTCCTGAATTACTGTTAGAATGGAAAGTGTTTTATCATCACTGGATAGCACTACTTTATCCAACCTTTTCCCAAATATAGAACGGAAGTATTCATTGATCTCTTCTGCCTTTTCTGCATTATTATTGACAGTCCTACCATTTCCATCTAGTAATGGACCAACAACATTATTAGGATTCCTTTTCTTGGTAATATACTTAACTCCGTCTTATTGTCCTTGTCTCCGTTGGCCAAAGAGTTCACCTTATGTCCTTCTGCTTCTCTTATCAATTTTCTACATTTCATAGCATCCAGTTTATATTCATTGCTATCAACTTCTCTTTTTTCCATTTTTTTTTATAGCTGCTTTCACTTCCCGCTAAGCTAGGTTGGATTTTTAATCAGTGTAATCTTCTTTCTTGATTGTGTCTTTTTGGGCATCTAATAAAATGTTCTTAAACGGATCCTAATTATCATTCTCAATTTTCAGTTTAAATTCCTTCTTCCACCTGATTTGGCAAATAATTGTTTTCAGCTTTGTGAAATTGGCCCCTTTAAATCATCACATTTAACTATATTACTGTTTTGGACTTTATTCTGTTTGCACATAACAAATGTAATCAAGTCATGATCACTTGTACATGGGCATCCACTAATTATTAGTTCTGTGATCAATTCCTCTTTATCTGTCAGGATGAGGTTTAATATAGAATTCCCCCACATTGGATGCAGCACTTTTTCAGTTAGGAAATTGTCATCTAGGTTTTTAGAAATTCCAAGGACATTTTAGCACTGGCAGCAGGAGGTCTCCAGCATATATCATTCAGATTGAAATCTCCCATGGTAAGGCAGTTTCCCCCGCCCCCCCACATACACACATTGTATCCAGGTGCTTTAAAAGCCGGTTATCATATTCTCTCAAGCGATTTGGTGACCCGTAACAGACACCAACTAGTGCTTTATCTTATGCATCTGTTAGAATATTGATCCATAAACATTCAAAATGATTTGCTTTTGAGGTGTCCGTGACTCAAAAACCATTAATGCCATTTTTATATAGAATGCCACTCCCCTATCTTTTGCCCATTCATCCCTTCCCTATAACTGTATATTTTAAAATTCCAATCATGTGAATTTTCCCACCAGGTTTCAGTAATACCAACTAGGTCAAATTTATTCTCATAAATGAGCAATGTTAATTCCTCTTGTTTATTACTTGGGCTCCCAGCATTGACATATAGGCAATTAAATAATTTCTTCTCCTCATGACCCTTGATGCCTGATTAATTTTGTTTTCAGCATCTTGATTTTGTGCTAAATGAATGTTCATTTGTTTCCAATTTTCACCTTTACTTTTTTGTTGTTAGATTAAAGCCCTCATGACTAGTCTAGCCAGTCTGTTCCCTAGAAGATTGGTTCCCATTCTACTGAGGTGGAGGCCATCCAAACTGTACAGCCCCCTCTACTCATAGAAGCTGGACCTACGTTCCTCAAAATGAAAACTCTCAATCCTAACACTACTTACCTAGCCAGTGATTCATTTCCAGAATCTTCCGCCTTCTATCTTCCTTTGTTCATTGGACAGGAAGTATCTCCAAAAAAATCACAAGGACATTCTTCTCCTTTAGCACCCTACAGACTTCCTGAAGTCTGTGAAGTATCCCATGAAACAATGTCATTAGTGCGGATATGCACTGGATATCCACCAGTGGATCATTGTCCACTGACTTCAGAAGCCTATCAAATCTTCAGTGAGTTATGAGGCAAGGAGAAATTCAACGACTTGAGCAAGGTCACATACATCTTGCCTCCAGGAACAGAGCACACCATCTGATGTCCATCTGTCCGTTACAGAACTTTCTTTCAATCTCCTTAGTATAGAATCTCCTTTGATAGTTGGAGATCTCTTTGCAGACTTGCTTGATTGTCTTGTGAGTTAGGCTGAGTAGCCATCCACAGGAGTGTCCCATACATCTCTGCATTCCACTCAACCAACTGGATCTTCAGAGATATTTTCTGCAGTTTCCATGCTAAGAACACAATGATTAAATACTTCTCGCTATGAGTAAGTCCTCCTGGTCCTCTTTTCTCATAGTCACAGCCTGCCCATCCTCATCTGCCTCCACACATATAGAATGCTGCCTGGTCCTCTTGTCTCTGATGGTTACAAACTGCCCAGCCTCCTTTCTGGTTTCCACACACTCTGGCTCCTTGGCGGCCAGCTCCTTTCTTTCTTGAATCTGGTGTGGTGATATTTCCCAAATCAGATTATCCAAAATCTCCTCACCCTCTCTGATGATCCAGTGTCTGTTCTTTTTCTTCCAACCCAGTCATAATTTCACACTTCATACAGAGGAAGTTCATTCTGGTTTCAGGCAGGAAAGAAAACGTGGTATATCTGTTGCAGGTCAGCACTGTTCCATCACGCTACTGAGCATAGAACTTCATATAGAATGAAAGCCTAGCATATTCCCTGTCGAAACTCCCGCTGAAACTCCCATTTGCTGCTCCTGTTTGCCAGGCAACTGACTTATATACTAAACCTCACTGCTTAAACCCACCCCCTAAATAACAGGGAGGAATTACTCACTCATACTTCAGACACTGGAGCTGATCAAAGACCCCAGGATGACAGCCACATGGTTCTCACGAAGACATAAACAAACAAACCTGTCTTACCTGGCTTATTCAGAGCCCACAGCCCAGTCACCTGACCCTCTTGGAAAACAAAGCAAACAACAGATGGACTAAACACACCACTTACCAAGTGCCTCTGTCTCCAAGCACAGGATCCACGGCTATTCTTTCTGGAACTTCCATCAATTGGGCTTCCCTTAGGTCTGTCTAGGTTAAGTACTTGGCTTCTGATCGTACCCCATAGACCAGAAGACAGAACTTCAAGATTTAAGACTCCCTGCCAGGCTAGAGGAGTCCTGAACCTGTCAGCTTGACTCAAATTGCAGGTGATGAAAGAGCAGCTGTAGGTGAGTGGGTGATGCTCCATATTTGCAGGCGTTGCTTGCAGACATTAAGGGAGTTGATACTGGGTAGAAAGAAACCTCTTTCAGAAAATGAAATACTTCCACACATTAGCTAAGCAGATAGGGCATATTCACCCATTGCTCCTGTATGAAATATACCTGCAACAGTGCAACAACCCAACTGTGGATAGAAAGACAAACATACACTTTCACGGACACTGAAAATGCCAATGTTCTAAAAATATCCTAGGATATTAAACCTGCTATGCAATGCTAACAGCCCTTCAACTGTGTGAAAAAATCCCTTCTTAAAGCCTTTACCATAGAAGAGTTTTCAAATAGTGTTAGGAATTTTTTTGCTTCCATCATGTGATACAGACAGAAGTTCTAATTTTTCCAGTGTAATTTTTTAACATAGAAAGCCACAATATCTAGCACAAGATACTGTATAATTTATATTGAACTATGTAATAGAGATTAACCTTTTACTCAGGTTTTGCACTGCAAAGTGACTATGTAGAAATGGTGGTCTTTTATTGGACTAACTTCTGTTGGTGAGAGAGATAATTATGAGCTCTGTGTAAGCTCAAAAGGTCGTCTCTCTCACCAACAGATGTTGGTCCAATAAAAGATATTACCTCACCCACCATGTTCTCTATGTAGAAATGGCACTTTCTTACTATGCGGGGGGTGGGGGGGGGCGCGAAAGAGCTGATCTGGCCCCTGAATTCTGTAATCTTGGCCCTGGTCTACACTAGTGGGGGGGGGGGGGGGGGAGGGATCAATCTAAGTTACGCAACTTCAGCTATGTGAATAACGTAGCTGAAGTCGACATACTTAGATCTACTTACCACGGTGTCTTCACTGCAGTAAGTCGACGGCTGACGCTCACCCGTTGATTCCGCCTGTGCCTCTCGCCAAGCTGGAGTACAGGAGTCGACGGGAGAGCACTCAGGGGTTGATTTTCGCGTATAGACTAGACGCAATAAATCGATCCCCGCTGGATCGATCGCTGCCCACCGATTCGGCAGGTAGTGTAGACGTACCCTTGGAGAGGCAAAGGACAGAATCCACGCAAGGCCACAATAAGAAACACGTCACAGCTCTAAATTAACTATATAGCACTTAGAAACTACGATAACAGGTGCTACAGAGAAAGCGTGGAAAGATTTCTCTTTGTGTGTTCAAAGTCATAACTGCTAACTAGTCAACACAATTGTTAACAGTTTGAGTTGCAGTGGCTGGCAATTAGGAAAGGCTTCATTTCACTTATAAAATGAGCACATTTCATCTGGAGTTATTGAGAGGCCATAAACAAGGAACTCCATGATATTGCTCTTAGAGTCACTGTTCAGAGTGGACCTGAATAAATGAATTGACATGAATTGGAAGCATTGGTAAAAATCTTTAAGCTCCCAAATCAATAACTGGACATCTATAAAAAAACTTTATTATGATGGAGAAATATATTTTAAAACAAAATATTTAATAATTTCCTTTTCTACTTACCTTTCAAGACCCACATTCATGGTTCCTCTGCCGTCCCCTTTAAAAATTAGAGATATTGCAGGTACCTTAAAGCCATGGAGGCAGTGCATGAAACTGCTGAACTGTAAGTGTTAATGATCCAGGAGCAGTGACAGAGGAAAGGAGAGCTCTTGAACTCAGCTATTGGCAAATTAGTAAATGAGTAACTCAGTCACTTTCCTAATTTTTTTTCATTTTGCCATTAATTAAGAGCTGTCTCTCCTATTATATATGATTTAGTAAACTAACATTTGTCTTGAATAGTCTTCATTAAATTTATATTGTCTTCCTTATAAAAGTACATTAGGTAGAGAGGCTGGCTTCTTACAGTCTTGTTAGCTTTCTATATAGGACTTATTTTTAGAAATGGTCCTTTGAAAATTTGATCCAAAATTTCCCCAAACATTAGGAAAGTTTGTATCTTCCTCTGAGCCTGGCAGTTCTCATAAATTCCAATATTAAAGCTCTTGGGATTATTTTATCTCATAAACCACATTTTTCTGCTACATGATCTGCTTGGTTTTATTTCTTAGCAGTTAAAAAGAAAAAAACGGAGACATTCATCAGGGCTCCAGTAGAAAGCATCTAGTAAAAAAAGGAAGTCTTTACTTAAACACTTGAGGCCAAAATCATAGAAATATAGGACTGAAAGGGACCTCAGTAGATCGCCTAGTACAGTCCCCTCAGTGAGGCAGGACTAAGTATTATGTAGACCATCCTTGACAGGTGTTTGTCTAACCTGTTCATAAAAGCCTCAAGTGAAAGAAATTTCACAACCTCCCTGTTGTTGCAGTGCTTAGCTACCTTTACAGTTAGGAAGTTTTTCCTAATGTCTAACCTAAATCTCCCTTGCTGCAATTTAAGCCCATTATTTCTTGTCCTGTCCTTGTGGTTAAGGAAAATAATTTATCACCTCCTCTTTATAACAATATTTTACATACTTGAAGACTGTTATGTCCCCCCTCAGTCTTCTCTTCTCCAGCCGAAACAAACCCAGTTTTTTCACTCTTCCCCCATAGGTCAGGTTTTCTAGATCTTTAATCATTTTTGTTGCTGTCCTCTGGACTTTCTCCAGTTTGTCCACATCTTTCCCAAAGTGTGATGGCCCAGAACTGGACACTCCAACTGAGGACTTATCAGTGCTGAGTAGAGCGGAAGAATTACTTCTTGTGTCTTGCTTACAACACTCCTGCTAACAGATCTCAGAATGATGCCGCTCTCCAGCAGCAGTGCCGGGCGGGGAAGCCCCCATACCCCAAGCCCACTCTGCGACAGCAGTGCTGGGTGGGCGGAACAGAGGAAGTCCCTCCCCCAGCAGCCCCCGACCCCATCCCCGGCAGAAGTCCTTGGGTGGGGGAAGCCCCAGCACCCCCACCCATCCCCAGCAGAAGCTGCAAGGAGGCAGGGGAAGCCGCCATGCCTGACCCCGCTGTCCGGCAGAAGCGCTGGGCAGGTGGGACGCAAGAAGCCCCAGCGCCCTGACCCTGATCCCCTGCAGAAGCACTGGGGGCAGCAGGGGAAAACTCTAGCACCTGGACCCCTGCTGCAGCCCTGGGACTGGAGGAGCTCTCACTCCCCACTGCACATCATGGGGCCATGGTACAGGGACAGAGCTTCTCTGGTCTTGGGGCCACAGTGGCGGGGTGGGCAGAAAGGAGCAAAAGGGCTGCAGTGGGCAGGGGACCCTGGGTGGAAGGGACAGAAAGGGGTGGGGCTGTGGGTAGGACCACAGGCGGAAGGGGCGGAACAGGTGTGAGGCCACAGGTGGAAGGGCTGGGGGAGGCCTCCCACTTACTCTGGTCCAGGGCCCCAGGAAACCTTAATCCACCTCTGAAGGAAAAGGTAGAGCACAGACAAGATCTTTGAGAACACTAAAGGTAAATGGACATATTAAAATCAGACATTGTTAAATGTTAGGCAGAACATGAGCTGAGCAATTTGGGGACTTTATAAATCAAAATAATAAATATTTAGGTTTTCTGATTCTACTTATTGTTTAACTGAAACTTGTGTTGCTCTGTAACCTTTAGAGCATTTGATTCTATTGAGATTTTTTTCTATAAAATAATTTAAATGTAGGAGGAAAATTCAGTCCCTTTCAATCCATATCTGGAGAAGTGAATTTGGCAGCAGGATTAATAACCTCCAGAACCAAGCTGGCACGAAAATTCAACAGTGACAAATGGATCTCAATACACAGCGACCAGCTGAGAAGTGATCTTCTTGGATCTGTGAATGCTGGAAAATTTGGGAATGTAAAAATAAATTATTTGATTAGCTAAGGGTGACTCTGGATTGGAACCATTTCTCTCCATGCTGTTGAGGAGAGAAATAAAGAAACATGTGATGTGGTCACTTCCTTTTTATCTCCACTAGGCTATTGGTGGGTGATTACGTTTCCCACAGTTTATGTGGCTCAGGAAGGTGTTATTTTACTCACCTCCACGAGATGACCTTAGCCAGGTGAATCGAGCTAAAACTACAACTTGCCATGTCTACATTAAGATTTTGTGTGTTAGCTATCACATTGTACAAATACACGTGTTTTTACTAGTGTAGACATGCCCCATGACAACAGTGAATTTGTGTTCTCCCTCATCACAAAGTAGTAAAAAAAAATTCTTAGCAGGTGATTTAAAACTATGTTTCAGTCTTGTGAGCTATGTTAATATAGTAATCATATTAACCCCCCAAAAAGCCCAACCTGGCATGTATCAGTCTGTGTCTCTGTTGTGTAAGTGTTGGATTGTGTTGCACGGATGATTCAGCCCAATCAAGCATATCAGTCAGCTTGAGGCCTCAGCAGATAAATAGCCTACTCTGCCTTACCTTTTACATTTTCAAAGAATAGTGGTAGAGACATAATTTACCACTGAGCAGATAGTCAAAGTGGATATGCTTTTCTTTTCCATGTCCAAGCTTACCACAAAGCTAAAAGAATCACAAAGTCTTGGTGACAGGTTTCAGAGTGGTAGCTGTGTAGTCTGTATCAGCAAAAAGAATGAGGAGTACTTGTGGCACCTTAGAGATTAACACATTTATTTGGGCATAAGCTTTCGTGGGCTAAAACCCACTTCATCGGATGCATGAGTCCCGGTGGAACTTGTTCTGGGATGGGGTGGGTGGAGGGGAAAGCATACTATGCTAGTAATATTTGCAGTGCAGTAAAATCCCCTTTAAATTGTAGCCACTGAAATCACACAATGCCATGAACCACTTTTCTCACCTCCTTCCTTGCAATGTAAAATTGAGTCAACCACAACCCCAGTTCAATCATAACTATCTGCTAAAGCAGAACACTTCATCCATCACGTTTTTCAGCAAGCCAACTTGTCTTCTGTTTTGAGAAAAACAAAAAACTTTGCCATTTTCCATGTAGATTTCATGCTAAACCATCACTCATCACATAATATTCCATATTAAATTTTTAAAAATAATAATAATAAGTAATAAAAGATTCCTGGTTGAGATGACATCTGCATAGCTGAATGGCATAGAGATTTGTTTCTCGTTAACAAAAATCACTTACTGGAAATCAAACATTGTTTTCTAGGAAACAGCATGGCGAGGGGGCCCATGCCAAAGCATTTTTTATTGCATTTCAAATTTTTACAAGTTCATGATGTAAAGGTAATTAAAATGTGTGGACTTCTGAGGTCTCTAATGGGCCTACCCAAACCAGCTGGGTGTATTGCAACAAGTTCTTTTTCTCTTACCTGAATTACTTTTTGCTGCATTATTTCTTCTTCTCTGTATTAGTACCATGTTATTTGTCTGTATAGTTCATCATCCTACAGCTAGACTAGACTCTGCAACATCAAATCCTATGCATATCTTCTGAAACACTGTTGTTCCTGGAGTTCTGAGTGCTTGCAGAACTTGGGTGTGGGTACCTGCATACACACATACAAAACCATGTTTTGAGTCAGCTGATACGCATGGAAAATCAGACTGAGTTAATGTTGAATTAATTATCTTTATGCACAACTTGAGTTTACATTGCTTAATACTATTGTTGGCCCTCAGATAATAGCATCATAATATATTGCTCTTTTAAAGCCCCGTCCTGTGTAGCACCAATTGTACCTATTAGTCTCTTAAATTCCTGTTGACATCAGTGGAAGTTGAGTGTGTCATACTCACAGAAAAAGACCTTTATAGCATCCTTCATCTGAGGAGGATGGTTGTCTTATATGTATACAGTGTTTCATGTTGAAGTACGCCAAAGCATCTTTACAAGGCTAATTAATCATATGCAAAACCTGCAATTCATTGACCCTGTTTAGGGTTAATCTGATAACTGATCAAGATGCTGAGAACATTGCATCTGCTTCTTAAGGCTGTCTTCCATATCGCTATGTTTTTATTGTAGTGGGTACGTGCTGCACCTGTAACAACAATGGTTAAAAAAGACAAATAAAATGGGGGATTTGCAGTGTCATTCAGAAGTGACAATTGAAGCAAGAGCCAGAAACACAATATATTGGCACAGGGTAGGATAAGAACATAAGAACGGCTGTACCGGGTCAGACCAAAGGTCCATCTAGCCCAGTATCCTGTCTACCGACAGTGGCCAATGCCAGGTGCCCCAGAGGGAGTGGACCAACAGGCCATGATCAAGTGATCTCTCTCCTGCCATCCATCTCCATCCTCTGACAAACAGAGGCTAGGGATACCATTCCTTACCCATCCTGGCTAATAGCCATTAATGGACTTAACCACCATGAATTTATCCAGTTCTCTTTTAAACACTGTTATAGTCCTAGCCTTCACAACCTCCTCAGGTAAGGAGTTCCACAAGTTGACTGTGCGCTGCGTGAAGAAGAACTTCCTTGTATTTGTTTTAAACCTGCTGCCTATTAATTTCATTTGGTGACCCCTAGGTTCTTGTATTATGGGAATAAGTAAATAACTTTTCCTTATCCACTTTCTCCACATCACTCATGATTTTATATACCTCTATCATATCCCCCCTTAGTCTCCTCTTTTCCAAGCTGGAAATGAACCAGGATGGACACTAAAATCAGTTAGTAGCCCACAACAGAGCCTTTTTTATTGACAGATATAGACATGACCTTTGGGTGCTATGGTTCTTATTAATAGGGGTCAGGGAGTGGCTTCTTTGAATTAGGTTTGACATACAGGGAGGCAGGAAATCCTGAGAGAACCAATTAAACTAGCTTTTTCCGATTTACCACCATTTTTTTCCAATCTGGAAAACGTGGCTTTGCTCTTTTTCCTTGTTTATGATTTTAGTAGGCTATGTTCAGGGATCGTTTTGAATTTCTGAGTGGCAGTAGGGTTGTTCTGTGGCTATTACTACAGCTGAAGGTCTGCAGTAGTCTCCGAGGAATGGCTGGTTGAATGTTCTGGAACTATTCTCAAGCCTCATCATACCAACCTGGGAGCCATCTTTGCTGACAAAACCAAAGGGAAGAGCATAACAAACCCCATTCAGAGATGCACCTGAAGCATCTCCCCCTTTATCAGGCCATAGACCTAAGGCAAAGATTATTAGAACCATACCAGTAGAGAGATGGCCCAGGGCTTAGTGTGGTGTGCCGGAGCTCACTTTAAATCTTTTAATGAAACAACATGATTGACCCAGAGAAATCAACCTCCGGCTACCCTCACTGTCAAGCTATAGATAAATAGATGCAAATGAGGTAAATTTGGTCTACTAATGCTGAGGCTCAGCACAGCCCCTGGATGCCGTAGGAGTGTGCGAAGTGAAATGGAGGAAAGCTGTGGGCTGTGTTCTTCGGTTGTCCCCATCCTTGAGATGTGTCAAAGTTAGACTCAGGACTCATAGTTTGTCAGACCACTCTGTTTTATTAGCACAGCGCTCTGCTAATACATTCAGATAATGTGAGCCTCCATGCAAGATTCAAACAGTCTTATTTATACAGATAAAAGGGTGCGAACTAAACAAAGGGACAGAGAGAGCAAAATTGTAAAATATGCATGGAGCACAATATGCATATCCTGCTTCCTTGTTAACTCTTATCAATCTAAGACTAATGCTTCACCAATTGCCCTTAAGTGGCAAGTTAAGCAGTTAATGTCTGCTTTCCTGCCCCCCTGGCTTGCAGCATTTCTCATTTCTACTAAAAGGTACATACAGCATTCTTTAATTCATTCTATTTCTTTAATATAATTCATTTCACTTTCACAATCCCTCCTTTTGGTCAAGCTTACGCAAAGACCAACAATTACTGGGTTCCACATATTAATAGTTCTTTATCTCTTCATTCATCAGTGATATTTAACATCATCATATTAGCACTCTGTTTTGGGGTAGTCACCTGGGTGGCATACCTTACACAATTCTGGATACAACAGGAGATTAACTGAAAACATACAAAAATCATTGGGATTCCAAACAGGATAGTCAGGGCTCCCTGAAACAACCAGTTTCCTGTGCCAGAGAAATTGAATAGGTTACTTAGCCACTTCCATAAAGAACTTGGCTCTTCATGGGGAAGATATGCAATTTGTTCTAAGTGACTAGCATGATCTATTACCTCATTGGTGTCGTCAGGTATAAACACACAACATTCTTTCCAATGAGAGCACAGGTCCCTCCTTTGGCCGCCAGCACTATGTCCAATGCCTGACGGTTTTGGAGGGCCATCTGTCGGATCACCCCTGTTTCTTTGGCCAGGGTCTTTAAACTCTCTCCGGTTTCTTTTGCCATTATTTCAACTACTGCTTGTAACCTTAGGAGCCTTTTTGCATGGTGTATTACTCCCCCAAGTGGGATAAGGGAACCGCCAATGGCCTCTTCCCAGGTCAAGGGGCTTATGTTATTTACATACCATTGGGCATCTGATAAGTCCCTTCTTCTTCGCCTGAAATTACGGAGGCGTTCTCGTGGGAAGGACCCTAGCACTCGGAATTGTGGGAAGAGTCGGGCGGGATGACCAGTTAGCTGGTAACACAGTATAAGCTTTGGTCCCACAAACCCAATGATGGCCTATTAAGGCTGGGAAGGATCGGTTGCACCCATTTGTCACATAGGTGCCTACAAAGGAGGAGTAATATCCTCCGAAGGGCACAGGGTAATTCTCCTTACGAGGAGTGGTGTTATTTGCATGGCATTGAAAGATTGTATTGTTTTCACTAAGATTACTGTAGGGGGAACATGAGCTTGATTTTTCTGTTTGATCCCAGGTTGAGAAAAAAATTCATATCCCCATACCCGGCCCACCACTCTTTAGTTTTGTTTGAATAATCCCATACACCATTGACCACAATATGCTGAAGGCAATGACTTTTTCCCAGATCCAGCCCTGTCCCATTACACACCCAACACCAATGACCTTTTCCCTCCACCACACTTATCCATTTAGATACATTTATTCCCACTGCTTCCCAAGTGTCATTATTGTTCCATGTTCTGTTAAATGGACGAGGTCCTCCAGTGAGGTCTGGGGAATTGAGTGGGATTGCCAGGACAGGAACACCAGCTTGAGAGTGGGCTGGGATGTGGCTGCAGACCCAGCAATTAGAAATATTAAGAGTCTGCGCTATCCACACTTGCTGCTGGATAAAAGAATTGTCATTGCGGACTCCCCAGACCTTCAGACACCAGCAGCTGAGGAACAGGCGCCACCAGAGGCACATGTTGCAGGCAAGGCCCTTCCGGTTCTGACAACCTCAACTGAGGGAACCGCAGTCACGGTTTTACATCCACCAGGCAGCAGGCGCTAGGCTCACTACTGCTTCTTTTTGGGCCTTGCTTTAGGTCCTCGTCTGCTTCTGGCAACCCTTACGAGAGCGTAGATGGTAAGGTATTGCAGGCTGTTCCTCTACGTCTTTTTCTGGAGTCAAAATTGACTCTGCGTGGTCCTGAGGTGATTGGTTTGCTGGGGGGTGCCTTCTTACACTGCGAAGCATGTATGCACGCTGTGATGCCAGACAGTTTAACAGCCATCTGGATAGTAAGCAGTACCTGATGATTTTTTTGATGTCCTTTAAGTCTCTTTACTTCTTCTTCCTTGACTCTGGCTATAACAATGGCCTTCACACCTTATCTTTTCCTGATGCATACATTCCTTATTCACACAGGTTGAGAATACAAACAGTAGTATTTTATATGGAGCAAAAAAGGCATTGCAAATTAAACCTTGCTAAGTTTTACAATCAATAACCAAGACAATTTACATTGAGACCCAGGCCTTCAATGTTCCTCTAATCTACTTAACATAGACACAATATGTATATTTAACTAGAGGCCTACTTTGTAATACATATAGGAAACCATAGTAGACATTATAACTTATTCTAAAACAAAAGGGTGACCATAATCAGTCATAAGGATTGTTCTGGTCTGTCATTCCTTTCTGCTATTCAAAAAGGGTGGCTGACAGGGATGAAATCAAATCATACATTAATTCCTATGGGACATTATAAGATCCTGCTCCTACATATCCCCCTTTTGACACCAAGATTATTAATCGCCAGTGTCACTTCTTATTTAGTCCACGTAATAGAAAATACTGGGAGGTGATTTGGGCCTGTGGCTCTAGCTTTGCATACATTTGTTTTATCCAACAGCACATTTTAAACGTTACAATTAAACACATACAATTTAAAATCAAAACCAATTAGGGTTAGTAACATTAGTACGCCAGTAGTTGTGGGAGACCATTCAGAAAATACACTATACCAATGGTAAGCTGTTATGTCTTTCTGCAGTGGCAATTCTTAACATGTTGCCATTTGCATGTATAATATGAATGGTTCGGTTTCCCACATTGCCCTTTTGTTTGTTTTAGGAACTATATTACCTTTTTATCTTTTGTAAACACAGTACTTACATTACATTTACATTTGTCTATTGGAAGGTTGCTAACACTTCCATTCTTTTAAAACACTTTCCCCCCCAAGAATTAACACATACACATAGCCCATTATACAGTACTTTGGTCTCATTATTCATTTTATCCCACATACAGGATCCTAGTGAGATGTCTTTACTACAGGGCTTTGGAGCAACAGGCATGGATGGATAAGCATACCCACTTTTATTTGTTTCTTATTAGGTTGTCCTGTAGCTGATATTAGCTTTTCCTGAAAGACAAAAATAATATTTTTTCTACCCTTTTTGGGGTGGCATTCATTATTGCTTAAAATATTCCTTTCTTTTACAAATACCCTTGCTGATTGCAGGCAAAACAAGAGGAATTACCTCCATATTTTCCTGTGTTTTTGTTCTATAGGCAGGCCAGGTTTTAATGGCTTCTATCTTTTAAGAGTTATGGGGAAATTATCCCACTGTTCAGTCATTAAATCCATGAGGTGGTGTACCTCAGTTTTCCCTTTACAGCAGACCAAGGTTACAATGTCTTTCCTGCTGTATTAAGCTTTAAGTTTGTTCACAGGTAACAGCTGAAAAGCATCATTACCATAAAGGATTTTTTTTCTTCAAAAATCATACACACTATACATTGTTACAGGGGTATGTAGTAACATTAAATTTATTTTAATTAAAGGTATCGTGTTTGTGACGGGTTGGATCACAGAAACCCCCTTGGGAGCTGCCACCCGATGTGCCAAGACTACTTCTGCTCCTGTTTTCCCTGCCAGCTCAGGACTCCAGCACCCTGTCTTGCTGAGCCAGACACTCCTGTTTGGCTCCACACACAGATCCAGGGTCTGAATCTCCTGTCCCAAAACTGCAAGTTTACCTGAAAACAGCTCGCAGTAGCGCGCTTGTCTTTAGCACTCAGATGCCCAACTCCCAATGGGGTCTAAACCCAGATAAATCCGTTTTACCTTGCATAAAGCTTATGCAGAGTAAACTCATAAATTGTTCGCCCTCTATAACACTGATAGAGAGATATGCACAGTTGTTTGCTCCCCCAGGTATTAATACATACTCGGAGTAAATTACTAAATAAAAAGTGATTTTATTAAATACAGACAGTAGGATTTAAGTGGTTCAAAGTAGTAACAGACAGAACAAAGTAAGTCACCAAGCAAAATAAAATAAAATGCGCAAATCTATGCCTAATCAAACTAAATACAGATAATCTCACCCTCAGAGATGTTTCAGTAAGTTTTTCTCAGACTGGACACCTTCCAGGCCTGGGCACAATTCTTTCCCCTGGTACAGCTCTTGTTGCAGCTCAGGTGGTAGCTAGGGGATTCTTCATGATGGCTTCTCTCCCCCTCTCTTCTCTTCCCCCCTTTATATATCTTTTGCATAAGGCGGGAACTCTTTGTCTCTCTGGGTTTCCACCCCCCCTCACTGGAAAAGCACCAGGTTAAAGATGGATTCCAGTTCAGGTGACATGATCACATGTCACTGCAAGACTTCATTACTCATTTGCCAGCACACACATATACAGGAAGACTCACAGGTAAATACAGCCATCTGCAGACAATGGGAGTCATCAAGATTCCAAACCATCATTAATGGTCCACACTTTACACAATTACAATAGGCCCTCAGAGTTACATTTTATATTTCTAGTTTTAGCTACAAGAGTGGTACATTTATACAAATCAGATGATCATACTCAGTAGATTATAAGCTTTGTAACGATACCTTACAAGAGACCTTTTGCATGAAGCATATCCCAGTTACGTTACATTCACTTATTACCGTATTTTCTCTAAAACCTGCTCAGTTACATTATATTGACTTATTATCAAGTTTTTATAAGACCATATAGACTGCACAACGTCACAGTGTTATACCGTGCCTTTTATTTAGACAATTTGTTTGCTGACCAGGTATGTTCTTTATCTGCCACTTCTTTGTGCTGGCAGTTCTCTCACTTCCTTTATCAGTTAGATAATTTGCATCCACACAGGCTTGGCTTTTGGATTCAAAACCATTAGCAGAGCTCAGAGACTCTGTCTTAAAAGGAACACAATTAACTTTTACCAGAGTTTTGATTACTTTTAACTCTTGCTTCCAAAACACACATAGATCTGAAAAAGAACAGTCTATTGTGGCTCCTTTGGAGCCCGAATAGGATTTTAATTAAGTAGCATGTTTCGTTTGCATTTCTTTTACCCCCTCTATAATATACACTGCACACGTCTGCACATTCCTTCTATACTTTAACTTTTAAAACATTAGCCATATTAATTTTTACATAAGTGTAACTGTTTCTTTTGTTCTTACAGAGTTTTATTTACCCTTATCAAAGTGACAGTCTGATTACACAGAGCCATTTTAAGGCTCAGTGTTTCTAACATTTCTTCTTTTTGTTTTGTGCACCTCACCCCTGCTGTTGCTTCAGAGGGCCACTGATTTTATTCTTTTCCTACAGCTTTCATTTGCTATTTTGTTACAAAAACAGAATCCAGAATCTCTCCCTATTTTTCTGATTTTGACTGTCCTGCTGCAGTCATGACTTGGTCTTTATTTGAGAACATTTAAATTTTGTAAAGAATCAAGTTACCCCTTAAGGGTTAAATACCAAATCTCAAAGTCAACCAACACTGATTACCTGTGTCTGGCAAAAAGGTCTGTCAGTTTTGCAACCTTGAATTAAAGAGTCAAATGGATTTTTAGTGGCATTATAAACAAAACAAAACCAATTTATCTTAAACTTACAAAACAGGAGTTTTACAAACCTCACATATTCCCACAGACAGACAGATACATACACATTTTCTCTCCCTTAACATCCCTCTTACACTGCTTTGTTTTTACATAGCTGTACATAGATTACATTACCTTTATACATTTGGGGCAGTTCAGTTCCAATAGAACCCCCCCTATGTTCTTTTAGCAAATTTGACTCAATTGTCCATAGTCAAATGATTTTAATTAGATAGTCTCTTTACCTGGATTATTTACAGACATTCCTCTGGAAAAGGGCCCATTTTTCCTTTAGAATGGCTGCAAAGAAACCAAGAATTCTTTTAACAAGATCCTTTTTAACATTTTCACAAAGTTTAACTGTTTAATTCTCTCCAGCCTCTGTAGAGTTAACTTTTCACTCTTTCCTTAAATCACTTGTTTATTTCCCAAAATGACACCTTTATTAACTCAGATTTCACCATTTTAAGTATTGTTCCAGGGGTTCATACTTGCACTTACTCCTGACACTATGCCCTTAGGGCTTCCAACCTGTTTTTTTTTTTTTTAGTTTCTTTATCTGTTGCTTGCCTGCTTGTCTGGGCCCAATCCTGCTTTTTCCAATGAACCATTTTTGTGAGTGATATTGTGGTCATTTCACAATTTTGAAATAAATGCTTAAGGAAAGGGACCAGAAGGGTGGGGGCTAGTTGAGGAGCCCACCCTCCTTGCTGAATTGGTAATGGAACACTAAAGAATCAGTTTCTGAGGCAGACAACGAAGGGGAACAGAACAAGGGGCATTTTATCCTTTTTACAATGAGAGGGGAGTATGAAGGGAGTTGGGATCGATCCGGGGTTGTTGTTGTTTTTTTTTTTTTGTCAGAGAACAGGGTGAAGGGGAGCGCTCAGTCTGGTGGTGGGAGAGGAGGCTTTTAATAAAGCTTTTAATTTATTATTTGAATATTTGAGAGAGGTGAGTTTTGATTTTGTCCACCTACGATTTGCCTCTTCCCACCACTGCATGAAACAATTAACCTCTCCTTTAGCCAATTTAGTTTTAGGCTGACCGAGTTTGTTTTTTTTAAGATGTCCACTTGGTCCTTGTTCCAAGGTTTTAACAGTGGCCACTGAGTTTTGGGATCTCCCTGAGTTAGCCTAGACCATTTTTCCAGAAATTTACAGGAGTCCGGACCCTTCCTAAAACTGAGCCGGCATTCCTTTAGGGAACTGTCCCGACTTAGACGTCTGGTTACCAATACAGGAGGACTTTACACACACCAATCACACAAGAAGGAAATTCGGGTTCGTCAGAGCGATGCCCGGTGCAACACACAAAAGGAGCCCACAGGCTACTGACTCAATCGCCCTTGCTTTCACACCAAGGGTTTTACCCAAGGTGCGGTGCGGCTGCGATTGTGCAGATTTCACTCACTCAGACCGCGGGGACAGGAACCCCTTGGTCGGCCGATCCCCGGACGGAGATGGCACCCAGACTCAAACACTCCACAGGAGGACGGATAGACACAGAGACAGGACAGTCCTCAGTCCGGACAAAACACAGAAATAATTACCTGACCAGATTCCTGATGTCAGATCCCGGGATCCCTACCAGAACAGAGTGGGAACCAACAGGTTCGATGGCGTAGACCTCACTGTGGTCGTGCACCCTTCCGTTCAGAAGGAGGACCGCTCGGGCCAAATGCCCAGGTGCCGGCTACCACGGTCGTCCTACAAAAACGGTCAGGAATCACACAGCCCCAGTGAAGACGGTTGCCATCTCGGTGGAACCTCCAAATTGTCAAAGTTAGACTCAGGACTCATAGTTTGTCAGACCACTCTGTTTTATTAGCACAGCGCTCTGCTAATACATTCAGATAATGTGAGCCTCCATGCAAGATTCAAACAGTCTTATTTATACAGATAAAAGGGTGCGAACTAAACAAAGGGACAGAGAGAGCAAAATTGTAAAATATGCATGGAGCACAATATGCATATCCTGCTTCCTTGTTAACTCTTATCAATCTAAGACTAATGCTTCACCAATTGCCCTTAAGTGGCAAGTTAAGCAGTTAATGTCTGCTTTCCTGCCCCCCTGGCTTGCAGCATTTCTCATTTCTACTAAAAGGTACATACAGCATTCTTTAATTCATTCTATTTCTTTAATATAATTCATTTCACTTTCACAGATGGTTGCTAATTGCAGTGGTTCTAGGAGGCTGGGTGGGAAGACTTCTGCACTGATTTATAACCCTACGCAACTCAAGCATCTTCAGCAGCTGTGTATGGGGGGTTAGCCAGCTCACAGTGTGCCTCCCCTTTTCTGAATTTTTAGTGATTCCAGACTTTGTTGGGAAATAACATCAATTTAGGGGTTTCCTTCACGTTTATAAAATCCACCTTGGGTGGGAGAAGCTAATCACTTTCCGGACTTTTTCCTGCCCCTGTTTCTCATTTCGAGGTAATTGTGTGTGGCCTCCCATTTGCAGGCATCAGAGGTGGAGAGACAACTCTCAATGCAGGTCCATACCCTTCGAGAGGACTTCCGGGAGAAGAACTCATCAACCAGTCAACATATAGTACGACTCGAAAGTCTCCAGGCTGAGGTAAGTGGCCTTCTGATCATGGTGGTTTAAGGTTTGATACGTCTCTCAAGGTACTCGGTGATATTTTAATCTTATGTAATGAACCCCTCTGAACTGGGTAAACAAAACCAAATTCCTAATCATGATAGTTTGTGCCAGCAAGAAAAAGGGATGCTAGCTAGAGGGCAGAAGGAGCTAATTAATTTAGTTGGCCACCTGTGTTTCTCTCTCAACTGATGCTCCTCATTCACACCAACAAGACTCCTGTATATAAGTAGCAGAGTTGTCTCCTGTTTTGAAAACAGCCTGAGTTACTGTACCCAAGTGTGACCCGGTAGGTGAAGTAATACCTTTTATTGGACCAATTTCTGTGGGTGAGAGAGACACGCTTTTGAGCTGACGCAGAGCTCTTCTTCAGGTCACTTAATCCTATCAGGAAGATGGAAAGCAGGGGAGACAGTGAGGTGGATCTCTGAGGAGCCAAAATGTGGGTATGTTCAGGTCACCTGAAGAAGAGCTCTGTGTAAGCTCAAAAGCGTGTGTCTCTCACCAACAGAAGTGGGTTCAATAGAAGATATTACCTCACCCACCTTGTCTCTCTAATATCCTGGGACTGACATAGCTACAACAACACTGCATGTACAAAAGTGTTAGTCACCTAAAGGCCTTTAAGTTTACCCTCTTTAAGGTGGTGACTGTCATACAGGCACAGCTACTGTCATGAAAGAATGTTTTGGAAGAAGCATGTCTCTCTGAGAGCTCAGTGGAAGACATTCCCTGCCATTCAACTCTGAGTATGGATAATGTTGTAAAGGCAGGGGTATATACAGTCAGCTGGAAAACACAGCTCCTTCTTCCTGACTGGTGCAGTGAGAGTGCCCCATCCTGTTTCAGTTTGTTTTAGCCCCTGTCTAAAAGATAATCCTGTCAGGAAGATGTAAAGCAGGGGAGACAGCAAGGAGGAGCTTTTAGAGACAAAATGTGGGTATGTTCCAGTGGGCCACATCCAAACACACACTCCACTTCTGAGGAGGGAGCTGTTCTGAATGGCTGAGAAGAAAGCAGAAATCCTCTCCTGCATTTGAGACGTGTGTGGAAACATGAGGCCGTCCTTTATATTTATTTTAGCTCTGGATATCTTGGCCAGTATGTTGTTTGTTTCCTTTTCCTTCTGTGATCTGGGGAGGATGGGAGATTTGAATATGAAGGACCTGGAGGAGTGGGGAAAAACCCTATTGTACAATCCTACTACTTTTTAACTGATTAGAAGAGTTTTTCCTAAATTTCTGCTTCTCTTCCCCTCCCTACCCCCTTTTTTCCTTTTCCCTTCCTGTCCTCTTCCCCTTGGTGTGGAGCAGCAGGTCCTTGAAGTAAGTACAGATGCTTTGATTGAGTTTTGAATGCATGTCTGTTACCATCACTGTGCATGCCCCACCTGTTAAGGTCCTTCCTGTCTTGCGCTTTCAGCCCATTTTTTCCCCTCACCCCCTTGCCTTGGCCCAAGGCCTGCAGGACAGTTGTGGGTTGTTTTTTTACTTATTCACAGGGTGTTCATTACTGAGTTTTATAACAAGTACTAATGTAAAATGCAGTCCTTCTGTTTGTTCTGTGTTTCTCTCTATTGCATCCCTTCTCTCCATTACATTGAAGTCATGCTTGTAGGGGAAGAGACTTCTCAGCAATCATTACTCATAGAAGAATAATGTCCTAATATGTACAGGAGGTGTTCTATAAATAGAGAAATGCAGATATACAAAATTGACATAATATTCTTTATGGGGGGAGGGATAGCTCAGTGGTTTGAGCATTGGCCTGCTAAACCCAGGGTTGTGAGTTCAGTCCTTGAGGGGACCACTTGGGGATCTGGGGCAAAATCAGTACTTGGTCCTACTAGTGAAGGCAGGGGGCTGGACTCAATGACCTTTCAAGGTCCCTTCCAGTTCTAGGAGATAGGATATCTCCATTAATAATAATAATTAATTATTATTATTATATCATCTTTCCAAACACTTGATTCCCCTGGATGAATACAGCATTCCCCCTTTCTCCAGGACAGCTGACTGTCTAGTTAATCTGTGTCCAGGTACCATCTGTACACTAGGTACATAACCATAAACATAGGGCCTGGAAGGCAGCCAGGTGGAAGAATATCAGAGACAGCCTGGAGGATAGTTAGCAACTAACATGGGTGTACTGGAGAAGACCTAGAGAACAGTAAGGCAGAGGGGATTAGAGGAGAGTCTAGAAGGCAACCATAGAATGGCTAGACCAATATCTGAGATGGTTTAAGGCATCTAGGGCATGTGTTAATGGGGGCTAGGAGTGCATCCAGAACACGTGGGAGGGCAACCTGGAGAGAACCAGCAGGTTATTCAAGGAGCTGCAAAGGAGATTTGAAGAGACCTTTGCGCATATTCCCCAAGCTATCGGAGAGGTCTGAAAGGACCCCGGACACTACTGGGGAGCAGCTAAGAGAGTGGGTATCAGATAGGCCTAGGGAACATGAGTTGCTGGACCAAGCCATGTGAGATGGTGTAGGAACTGACCAGGAAGTACTGGGAGCATCAAAGGTCTGTGAGCATAGTTGAAGAACAGCTGATGGCATTGGACAGCGTACAAAACATACCCCCAGCACTCAGGTATCATGGTGGTAGGCACTGTAGAAGAACCTGGATAGATAGCTAGATGGGAAAATGTATTCTCTTTCCTGGTTAAATAAACAGTGGCCTTTATTAGTGCTGAATCATCCTATATACAGCTTCTTGCTAAGTGAATGGACTTGGCACATTGCCCCTCATCACCTGCGCTTGCTGCACTGGACAATTGAAAGGCCTGAATCTATTTTAAAGCAAGTAATTGTTGGGGAGATATCAGTAATTGTTGCATAAAACTATCAGGCTGTTTTTTAAAGCATAAAATTATCTCGTGTTGAGAAATCATCAAAGCAAACATACAGCAAAGAACAAGGTGTACGATCACAACGCCACACACACACACACCCCCTTCTCTCCTGGGGATTCCAGTAAGTGGCCCTGTAAAAACGCAGGAGAGTTCCCTTCCTGGGAACTCCAACATTTGCTCACACCAGGAACAGAGTATTAATAAAGCTGGGCTGAGTAACTAGCTTTTCACATTCTTGCAGATTTTATGGTCTGGGTGAATCCTTAGGAGGGGGGTAGGGCAGGGTCATGCTTTACTGTAGCTCTTAGGAAATTCCAAGGTACACAATGTTTTCTCCCCTTCCCTCCCTCTACGTTTGCCTGGCAACGCACATTCCAGCGTCTCAGGAGCTGCACTCCCACTCTGCTCCACAGAGTTTTCTGGTGGGAGGCGTTTTCTTTCAGCCTCTTCCTAAGCTCTGAGTTGTATAAAGAGGCACAGTCTCTCTCATACAGGTGCAGACACAGACGTTCTCTGGTTCCTGCTGCTTTTCTCTTACCACATTGTGAAAGAAAAAAAAATTCCCAAAGCCTGGAGCCCAACTCGAGCTCTCTTTCCCTTTCAGATTAAGATGCTTACAGATAGGAAGCGGGAGCTGGAGTGTCGCCTTAGTGCCATGATGGAGGAAAACGATCTGCTTCAGGGAACCGTGGAGGAACTGCAGGAGCGAGTGCTGGTCCTGGAAAGACAAAGCCATGATAAGGATCTGCAGGTGAGGAGAACACGAGGTGGAGAGAAAGTCTCAAATGAAAGAGAAAATGGAACTCTGAAAGCTAAGAAGGGTTAAAGGAGGGGTTCTGGGATAGGACCTACAATTAAGAGAATGGGAATTTGGAGATAGGAGACCAAAGGGAAGAGTAAAATGACTCTTATGATGACAGAGGAACAACAGAGTGGGTAGCGCCTAGATATGGCCTGCAGAGAATGGGAACTCTCACAGAGGAGACTAAAGGAAGAGAAAATGAACTATTAGAACAAGGAGTGAGAACATTTGATCAAGGAAAACAGGTACTTCAAAGGAGGTTGAGGAACCTGGTTGCATATCTGCTGATTTCTTACTGGGACTAACTCCAATAAGGTCCGCTTATGGTTATTTTGGCCAGAGGTCCAGAGCATGGCAGCCAGCCTCTGTCACTATTCAAAAGGTTCATGACACACCCATGGAGTTCTCAGCATCTCTTCATAGGGTTGGAAGGGACCTCAGGAGGTCATCTAGTCCCACCCCCTGCTCAAAGCAGGACCAATCCCCAACTAGCCCCCTCAAGGATTGAACTCACAACCCTGGGTTTAGCAGGCCAATGCTCACCTTAGTAAACATTACTCCTGGAATGATGTTGAACAAGTTGCTATGTCAGTGTTATAGGGCCTGTTTCTGGGTGGTGAGTGATCTGTTATGGTTTCTTTTCTCAATTCACCCTACCCACTGCAGGTTTGTGGCTATACCAGCTATTTTATTCTTTGGCAATTAGCTCCCTGTTTTCTCTGCCAGTCTGTGGAATACAATAATATAGGAACTGCTACACAAACAGACTGGTATTTTCTGTCTGACTTTGGCTGCTCCTTCAGCAGGAGGTGCAAAATCCCCTATAATGCACTTAATTAGAACCATGATTTACCATAGTAGATGAGGGGAAGAATTTCTTCCTGAACTCAGGGTCAACAGTCCTGGAAACTGAAAGTTTCTCACTCTGCCCTACCACTGTTCCTCAATCCGGGCTTGGAGGAACTCCATCCCGGGAGCTCAGTCTCCTTGGCCTCTCTGCTGTGAGACTGCCATTTTGGGGGCCAGTTAATGTGAGCTGTGAGGGTGGGTTTTTGACTTGGACACCTGTCCACCGGGAACTGGACTGAAACCCACCAATTCATTTTATGCAGATGAAAGTCATTACAATCTGAGCGCTGCTCAGTAATCTGCTACCAGCCTGGTGTGGATTTGAACTGGTGACCTAGAAGTGAAAGACTTTTTCTGCCATTACTAACATCCTGAGCTGTCCATTTCACCAGCCTCTATAATTTTATTCTAATTAATGTCATTTATTCACAGATAAAATCTCATCAGATTTTAAAATTTACTAAGCTATGTGCCTCAATCTGCACAAGTAAGTTTCATAGACTAATTATACATTGCATTCAAATATTTCCTTTATTCGTTTATTTTTCCACTTCTTAATTTCAGCAAGTGCCCTCTAGTTCTCATGTAATGGGAGAGAGTTAAATAGGAGCTCCCAACTGCTTTTTTTGTAGTATACAGTATTTAGAAAAATATTATCTATCAGAACTCTTCTCCTTTCCAAACTACATACTCCTAGTCCTTTTTCATCTTGCCACATCTGGACCCCGCCCCCACCACAGCATGCCTCTAACTAATTTTGGTGCCCTCCACTGGACCTTTTCTGCTGTCTTTCTTAAGATGAGGGAACCATTGCAGAATGCGGTATTCAAGGTGAGGACTTACCATCGTTGTGTCATAGTATTTTTTTCATACTTCTCTCTATTCCCTACTTAGTACAGACTAGCATCTTAGATTTTTTGAACACCTCTGTACACGAAGCCATCCACAATGATGCCTAGATCTTTTTCCTTAGAGGCTATCACTAATTCAGAACCTGCCAGTGTAAACAGATGGATTAAACTGTTCCTTTTAATGTACATTATCTCCCATGCACTTGTGTCCACTGAATTTTGGTCTGCCTGTTATTTGTGTAGAAAGTGATTGCACCCATACTAGGGTTTACTGCTTTGACTTTGTACCAGCAGTGTAACAAGAGACCTAATATATTTGTGTTACTTTCCGTTTACATCACTTACAAGTATATCGTCACATATATTTTTGTAAATAATCATTTACTGTACCCTCTCACTACAGATATGCTGCCCTGATTTAAATACCTTGAGGGATATCTGAAACATTCAGATAACTGGAATTTCAAATTAGTGAAATGGTTCTCTGTGAATTTTAGATGCAGTGGATATGTGAATCTTGGTTAACTGGGGTTTGAATGACCAGGGTTTAACTACATCTCTTTGAAACACAAATGGTTGTGTGATTTTTTTTTTTAATTCAGTTGTTGCTTTGTTGTCTAATTACCTAATTTTTCCTTAGCTCCTTCTGGAATTCTTCATAATACATCTTAGCCATAACTAACCTAGTGATTGCGAGTCTTCAGCATATTTTAGATCCCAGCCCATGTCTAGTTTTAGCTGCAAGTAAAGTTTTGGTAATAATGTCTTAGACTGTTAAGCTTTAGAAATTAGACAAGCAGCAAAGACCGTTCCTCCCACATGCGGGGAAACCCTCTTTTCAGGGCTCCCACCAAGGTCCTTCATGAGCTGAGAGATTCATCTAGTCTTCAGTCATATTCACTAGTTTTGTTTTTTCCTTTGATTTCCTTTGGAAGCTGCATCAAAGTCAGCTGGAGCTCCAGGAGGTTCGGCTGTCCTGTCGGCAGCTCCAGGGAAAGGTAGAAGAGCTTAGCGAGGAGAGAAGTCTCCAAAGTTTCAACACAACCAGCACATCCCTGCTATCTGAGATTGAGCAGAGCATGGAGGCAGAAGAACTGGAACAAGAGAGAGAGCAGGTACGATCATCCTTGCACACTGGGGAAGCGTATGAACCTTTGTAAATGTGCACCATATGAACGCACATAGCTGGAAAGCATAGCAGACTAGTGCAAACGGCAATGAATCACACCACACATTCCACAAAGCTGCTATTGATATCAGTTAAGAAACCCACAGTCACAGCCTATTGCAAACCACACCGTAGTCATCCAACACTTTTTTTTATCTGATATAGCACTGCATTAATACATGTGCACATGCTGGTGTGAACTTACCTAGGGGTACAAAACCACACCAGTTAGGAGAGAGAGAAAGGGCTGCACTGCTAACACATATTGTAAAGGTTTCAGAGTGGTAGCTGTGTTAGTCTGTATCAGCAAAAACAACGAGGAGTCCTTGTGGCACCTTAGAGACTAATAAATTTATTTGGGCATAAGCTTTCGTGGGCTAGAACCCACTTCATCAGATGCAGGAGCAGGTATAAATACATGAAAGGATGGGAGTTGCCTTACCAAGTGTGAGGTCAGTCTAACGAGACAATATTGTAAAGTACACTTAAAATCCATGTGCGCGTGCACACAGATGAAAAGAGCAAGGGCCACACAAGTCCTGGTTGTTCAAGGAGACTGTGTGATCCAGTGGACAGGGCACTGGGCTGTAAGTCAGGAAATCTATCTCAATTTCCTATGCTGACTCACCATGTAGCATTAGGCAAACCAAGTAACCTCTCTGTGTCAGTTTCCCTATATATGCAATGCAGGTAATGATACTTTGAGACCTCTAGATGAAAAGCACTAGATAAGTACTTGTTTTTCATTAATATTATATCTAGGATAGGGTGCATCAAAGGACTTTTCTAGCTAACAGGGCATGGTCACATCCTGGAAGTCTACAAGCAATAGAATCTCATGGGTCCCTGAAACCACGGACTAATATAATGCTATCTTGTTCCAGCTGAGACTGCAGCTCTGGGAGGCCTATTGCCAAGTCAGATATCTCTGCTCTCATCTCAGAGGAAATGACAGCGCAGACTCTGCAGTCTCCACAGACTCCTCCATGGATGAGTCTTCAGAAACCTCATCAGCCAAAGATGTCCCCGCTGGCAGTCTACGTGCCGGTCTCAATGAGCTGAAGAGATTGATACAAAGTGTTCTAGATGGCACGGACTCCCCGGTAGGTAGCTGGACACAGAGAAGGATTTTCGGTGTCAGTGTTGGTGCTAGGCAAGGAAGAGTCTGGTATGGATGAGTTATTTTAGATCCTTAATTCTGTGGGCTTTCAGAATTCTTTTGTGGCTTTGAAGATGGGACATCAGGGTGCACAACCCATTTCCAGCAATCTCACATATCACAAGTAGGCCAGTATTTAGACATGCCAACGCAAGGGATTTAAGCTTATGACCTCAAAAGGTATCAAGGTTCTGTTCAGATACTCATCTAAATCTCTCCAGTCTGGAAATCACTCTGGAGAACTCATCAGGGTTTCTTGCAAGAGTTCTAGTTAGTGTTAGTTTCAGCCAGCTTGAAAATATTGCAAACTTTCTCATGGTATTTTGATTCTTTCACCATCATTTCTGATTAAAGTCTCCCGACCCTGTTTTAAACTGCAATGATATAAAGAGATCAGTGAGAGTGAAAAGCAAGGTAAGAGTTATCATGAGAATTGGGGTCCTATAGAGTAGACACAAACCCTCCTGTGATAAGTCACCAGAGGTGTCCCCTATGCATGGGAGAGAGAATCTCCTGCAGCAACATATCACCTATTTTTGTCTTGGAGTACTGAGGATAGAAGCAGAGCTCAGAAACTTAACATAATAGGTGATTGAATAGAATCATGCTGGAGGTGACCTGCAGATCCTCTCTTTGGAGAACTGGGACAACCTCCATGACAGAGTAAAGTAGTGGGGAAATGTGTAGCCTTTCACAAAGACTCAAAAGTCACATCTTGGCCCTCCATTTGCTTCATCCTCAAGACTTGTGTGTTCCCCACAAGGAAACAGCCAACCTGAAGGCAGCTCCATTCTGGAATGGCACCTCCAGAAATAAGCCAGCAGGCTATGTGTACCTGCAAACCTCAGACATGAATGGGAACCCTGACCCAACCAGTTTCAATGCCTGTAGGAGTTGGGATTGAATCATAAAAGGTTGAGAAAGAATACAAGATTGTATTTGTTCAAGGGAGAATGGAGATAACATATAAAGGCCTAAACATGGAAAGCTGGTTAGGAATAAGTGTATGAAGAGGTAAATATCGGAGCTGGGTTGTAGTCAGAGATGCGGGTAGAGTATTACAGAGTGGGGAGCGTGTCTGTATATCTTTATGCTAAGGTAAGTAACCTGTGTGTGTTCTTTCTACCCAGGCTTAGGGGCTGTGTGTTCGTCTTAGTTGATGTATTTGTGACTGGCTGCTTTGTGAGCCCTCTGGACACTATAAATGTATGTGAACGTGTACTGTAACTTCAGAGCTCTTGCAGAGTGACGTTCCCACTTTGCTCGTACTTTCTTAGAGCTGGCCCCAAATCAGTACAAAATTAATGCAAACTGTAACTTATAAATGAAAGCTGAGCAAGATGTTTCTCTCTTGCTGCCAGAGTTCTCGGAGAAGTGATGATGATGCCTTAGAAGAACAGATCAGGCAAACAAGTGAGGACTCAAGGGCCCTGAGGGAGTTAATGGAGGGAGAAAGAGGGAAACTGAGGCAGAGCCTGGAGGAACTGCAGAGACTTCACAGCCAGGTGAGCAATCCATGCAGATTCCCTGGACCTTCTGAAATGCATGTTGCTTTGTAAGACAGGATTGTGGCACATTCCCACAGGGTGCTCTGCTTATTTGGAAGAGGTCATCTAGTCATATCCTGAGAAGACCTGTTGGCAACACCTTTCAGAGTCCTGTATGAGTCCATTTTTGCTAACCCAATGTTCTTCAAGTATATCTCAGTGTGGATCCCTCTGTAGGTGTGCATGTGCCTCATGCACATGCAAGATTGGAACTGGAGTGGCAGGAGCCATGTATGCACCCTGTGCGGCCCCATCCGAGAGCATAAAGGTGGGATGGCTGCAACTGTGTCTTGATTCCCTCTTACTGGCCGTGGCAGCAAGACAGAACCCGGCAAGTATCCAACACACTAATTTTCAGCTCAACCTAAACACTTCTTCAAAGCCTTCCAGAACTGAGGAAAAGGAAGAGATCTCTCTCCCCAGCAGCATCCCCGGCCAAACCACTGATGCCTGAATACTAGGAAGAGACAGATCCAGGAGCTGAGCAATGTCAGTGCCTCATCTCACCACTAAATGGTCTTCACTCTTCGCTGCTAGATGAAGTGGTATCCAATGGCAACGGCACCTGCAAAGGATGACTCAAACATTCTAGGAGTTCCTTGTGAGGATTGCCGAGACTTTGGAGATCAAGTCACTGGTCCCATAGCCACCCCACTGAGTTCCACTCTTTGCCCTCTGCCTTGCTCTTCAGGGATCCTTCTCACAACAGCCAACTACTAACAGAAGTGGCCTCTTTGCTCTGTGGCTCCTAGATGAAGCGGGTTCCACCAGATCTTAAGGCAAGAGGCTTCTACTCCCAGTATTTCCTCATTCTGAAAAAGAAAGGGGGTCTTGGCCTATCCTAGATCTGAGGAAACTCAACAAATACATATGTTGTCTTTGGTTCAGCGTGCCTCCATCATTCCGTCGTTCTACGCTTAAGACTGGCTCACGGCTCTCAACTTGTAGGATGCGTACTTCTTGTGAGTCAGATGTATGGCTTTGTGGAAGTACCTAAGATTCACAGTGGGGCCCAACCATTAAAAATGCAAGGTTCTGCCCTTTGGACTCTCCACAACACCAGGAATATTAACCAAATGCCTAGCAGTGCTGGGAGAGCATTTAAGGAGGTAGGGAATCCATGTCCACCCATACCTGGATGACTGGCTGAGGCATGTTCCAACACGAGATTTCTAAGTCTTGGAATACCTCCTTTCCCTATTCTCTTAAATAGGACTCCTTGTGAACTATGAGACATTGTTTCTCATGCCACTGCAGATGAGTTCAGAGGAGCTTTAATTGACTCCAGATTGGCAAGAGCCTACCTCCGACAGTGCATATGTGTCTGAGACTTTTAGACTACATGTCAGTGTCCATGCATATGCCACTTGCCAGACTTCACCTATAGCCCTTACAGTTGTGGCTGACATCTGTATACTTCCTGTCCAGACATCTCAGAAAGCTGTTCAGTGCCTCAGGTCATGCAAGAGTTCACTTGGTGGCTAGACCTAGTGAACATAAGAAAAGGGGTGCCATTTTCTGTCCTTTCCCTCCTGATAACGCTTATTACGGACGCTTAAAGGACAAGCTGGGGCACCCACCTGAACCACCTGCAGATGCAAGGCACGTGGTCTTGGCATGACTTGATCCCCTGAATAATATCCAAGATCATGCAGAGTTAGGATTCAGCTCTCCCAGGGTTCATCTTGCTGCAATATCTGCTTGTCGCACTCCAGTACACTCATAGCTGGTCTTCGCAGCCCTACAGTATCAAAATTCCTCAAAGGCCTCCCTTACAGGGCTTGCCTTCCAGTCAAAGACCCAACTCCCATCTGGGACCTCAATGCCTCCTTCTAAAGCTTGGATCCCCCCTTTGAAACACTGTCCGAGTGCTTTGATTACCACCTTAACATCATCTTTTGTGTGGCCATTATCTCAGCACAGAGAGTTAATGAACTCCAAGCCCTTATGGCCAGAGTGCCTTACACACCCTTTCATAGGGACAAGGTGGTACTGATACAATATCCCAAGTTCATCCCTACGGTGGTCTCAGAATTCCACTAAACCAATGGATTGCTTGACTAGCCTTCTTCCCAAAGCCACGCTCGGTGCCAGGAGAAAGGAAGAGCCTACTTAGACCTCTCTAGTGCTTTGTTCTGTCTATTACCTCACCAGAAGCAAGGCTTTCAGGCCATATCCAGCACATCAAAAGGGTAAGCTATCTCATCACACGGGATCCACCTGCTAGCACATTGTTGGCAAGCATCTCCCTCCAGACATCAAAGCACACTTCTCCAGAGTACAGCCGGCATCTTCCACCTGCTTCAGGAACATGGTGATCTCTGAAATCTATAAGGCTACACAGAGCAACCCAGTAACTTCATGCACTTGATAAGGAAGCCTGGTCGGATGCCAAATTCAGGAGAGCGGTACTTCAATCACTGTTTGACTGATACAGTTAAAACCCTCACTCCCACCATTCAGGGAGGGTAGTGGTGGCCAGTCACCTACAGTGGGATCCACACTGACAACCTCGAAGAAGAAAGACTAAGTCACCATTCTATAGTAACTGTGGTTCTTCAGGATGCTGTTGTTGTCAGTGCAGCTCCCACAACCCATCCTCTGTCACCGCTTTTCAGAATCCTCAGCAACACAGGAACTGAGAATCGTCACAGCCACCCCACTCTTTCTGCCCCCATATGGGAGCATGAGGCAGCACAGCATGAATATGTTGCCCAGTGAACGCTGCTATTAAAAAATAAATCCACTCTCTCACTGATCAGGCCCATGCACATCTAGAGTGGGTCCGCATTGACTACTCAAAGAACCACAGTTTCCACGGGGTAAGTAACCACATGGGAGAAACAATCAGAAAATCTTGTTTAATGCTAAAGAAAATTGCCGGGCAGGGGAATGACTGCTCCATTCTACTCCCACCAAGTGGTGTATTTTATGCTGTACACCCCTCTGTACATCCACAGCTACAGATATTATTACAGGACAGTGCCTTCTAACACACCTCTGGATATGTTTAACTGGCATATTTACAGGGCTTGCCATGCAGTGCAATCTATGAGCAAAGAAACCAATCAATTCTTATAGACTGTCCCATGCTGAAAGACTGTTCAAACCTCTGCTTGGAAGCTCATCTGCTTTAGATGGATGAAATAGCGTGGGCTCCCCAGCCACATGCTCTGAACTGTGTTCCGCTCCTATGGGGGGTGAGGGGGAGAACAACTAATGCAATGTCTTACAGCTCATTTAGGACTTCTGACCACTGCCACTTGGAGGAAGGTATTGGGACTGTATAACCCTCCCCTTCCTGGGAATAAGCGTGGTGGCTTTCCCAATCAGGGCCAGTTGAACAAACACAAATGAGGAGCTGTATGAATGATTAATACACAGAAATATCTTCGAAGGGTTCCCTAGTGCTTGTGTGGCAATCTCACAGGGAACAGCTCTTTCGTTCTTAGGAATATGCTAACACGGAGAAGATTCAAGTTAAAGCCAGAGCCTTTCCTAGAGATGCTCCCAGCAATACTTCAAACAAAGTATTGGGTAGCTTCTTGCAGTTAATTCCATTACAACCCACTACCTCACCTCTCAAAGCTGGGAGGTAATTGTCACACTCTGATCAGCATTGGTGATGCCTCAGCTGGAGTACTGTATCCAGTTCTGGGTGCCACACAGTTCTGAGTGCCACGCTGCAAGAAAGATGTGGATAAAATGGGGGAGAGTCCACAGGAGAACAGCAAAAATGATAGGTAGGACAAGAAGTAATCAGCTTAATCTGCAGCCAGGGAAATGTAGGTCAGATATTAGGAAAAAATTCTAACTATAAGGGTAGTTAAGCTCTGGAATAGTCTTCCATGGGAGGTTTTGGAAATCCCCACCATTGGAAGTTTTTGAGAACAGGTCAGACAAACACTTGTCAGGGATGGTCTAAGTTTACTTGGTTCTGCCACAGCATACGAGGTGGACTAGATGACCTCTTGAGGTCCCTTTCAACCCTACATTTCTATGGTTCTGTATTTTTTACTTGGACACGGAGAGTCCAATGCTGTGTAGGACTTCAGCCTAGTGAACATATCTCACCCTCTCCTTCAGCCTCCCAGAAAGACTTGCCAGCCAGTACTGTATTTTAACCTGGCATCAGAACTCCATCTTCAAAAGCAGTTTCTCTGTGTACATTCATCTCCCACAATCGGTCCATGCCCAGAAGCGGATTCATGGCAGATACTTTTCTACGGTCACTGGAAATATCGATGTGGTCGATAACTTCTTAGCTGTCTTCCCACCACCAGTGAGGTTTAGAGAAGGGCAGTTTGTTGCATCTCAGAAAGATTTCCAAGGTGGTAGTGCAGTATGTTGGTAATGGAATTCCTGCATATAGCAGACCAAGACACCAAATGCCTATGGAGGTTTGCAGAGCTGTGATAGAGTGAGTCCCTCATGATTTCATAAGCTATTAATTCACTTTGGACTGGGATAAAGGGTAAATAGATTCTCAGATTATTAAATATTTTACATGTATTTTAAAGTCTAATTCAAATTCTGATGAGTGCCAGTAACCTTAGAGCTGAGTGGCCTTTTTCACATCATCACTCTTGCATAGGTTTGTTTTTAACGGCTCACTACTTCTAAAGAAAAGACAGTCAGGAAAATGAGTTTTTTTATTTTTTTTAGTTTTTTAAACGTATTGAGGTGGGGTGGGAGGCACTTGAAAATTTATGAACCCAAGTGATGTCAAGGAAAGATCAGAGACCAGAGTGCAGGCTGAAAGGACATTGGATCAATAGAGGACTGTCTCTTGGTGAGGAAGTAACATTTTGACAGTGAACCTTCAGTGGCTGTAATGTAGCTGAGATAGCAGGATCACAACTCATCTCCTTTATGGTGGATCATAGGGGCTGCAGTGGAGCCTTTAAAATGGCCTTTAACATTATCCATGGTGATCATTAAATGGAATGGAATGGAGTCATTGCCATCTGATGGCTGTTTGGCAGCCCATGACAAGTGAATTGGCAAAGCTTAGGCCTTGCAGGTAGGAGCCACCACTTCAGTTATCACCTTTGTTGGCAGCCTCTGTAAAGGTCAAGGTTTGATGGGCCCGGAGACTGGAAACTCTCACCCTTACAAGGTGGTTCATTCAGATGAGAGATGAGGCACATGTCCAGTGGTAGCCGTCACTGCTCATGCTATGTGCTCTGTGATTAGAGGACTTCTCTCTTCAAGCTGCCAGTTGGGCACCTTCCACCAGTGCTAATTATTACCCTGAGAGGAGAAATGTTTGTCAGTGCTCTTCCTGTTCCTGACAGGTGACGCTGCTGAGTGTGGAGATGACTGCGCTGAAAGAAGAAAGGGACAGGCTCCGAGGGTCAGCTGAAGATAAGGAGACAAATGAACAGCTTCTGAAGGCCATCAGGGATCGAGATGAGGCCATTGCCAAGTAACTAGAATTCTATTGAAAAACAGAGATGGGTTTGGGTTGTGGTCTCAGAATTTACCCATCAGTTTGTTCAAAGCAGACACTTTGGGGGCAGCTTTGTTGCCAGGCTGCTGCCAGTAAAGTGATAGATCTGCCCACTTCTGAGTGCTGAGGAGTCCTGCTAAGTGCCTGTGACAGGGGTCCTGATCCCGGGAAGTTCCTGGAACCAGCAGTTCTGCTCTCATTTAAAAGAAACTCCATACAGTCTATTTTAGCAACTCTGGGGGACAGATCTTTTCATCAAGCCAAGGGATGGCTATTGCCCCATTTGGGAAGGGAATACAAATATTGGAACTGGTCCCTTCCTCCTCCTCCTATTTTCTTTTGCTCTTCTAGCCTCCCTTCCAGTTCCTCTGTGTATCTCTGCTACTGCACCTTCTCTAACCTGTTCCATAGCTCTTCCAGCCCCCCTCTTCCATTTTGCTCTGGTGAATCTCTGTTATTGCAATCCTCTGGTCCTTCAATTATGCTTCTCTGTCCTGTTCCTCTGCCCTTAGCCTCTGTGCTCCACCTTCCCTCTGCTCTCCCTTTCTCCTGCTTTACTTTCTCTGTGCAACCCTCTTACCGCATCCCTCTGTCCTTCCCCTCCCATGACTTCGATCCAGTCTTTATGCCACATTTTTTCATTTTTTTACCTTCCCAGTCTGCCCCTTCCCTCCCCATCGTTGCGGGCTCAGTTTTAGGCAGCCTGAGGGAGGAACATGAAGTGCAGGACACCAGGCTCTGGAGGAAGGGGAGAAGGGCAAAAGCACTTGTATTCTGCTTACTCTAGATCAGAGGAGACTCTCTGACCTCCGGTGAAGTGAGACAGGACAGAACACAATGCAGCCCACTTCCTTACAGCAACGCCTAATCCTTGCTGGGTTGGCAAGAGGAGCAGAGCACATCAAATCATGCATGCATATGAGGAGGGAGGGCAGATAAGCAGGCATACACAACGGCTCAATTTTTTTTTTAATTACATGATCTGTCAAGTGTTCTTTACAGTGTCCCAAAAGGTACCAAATCCCTTCAGAATGCCATTGTAACAGCTCCATCTGTTGGCCGAAGTAGGGAATATCCCTGCTACTGATGTTTGGTGCAAAAGGCTTGCTTTGACATTTAATAGCAGTATGGGTTGCCAGTTCTGCTGTCTCTATGGCAACTATGCCACTCGGGGGATGCATAAATTCCACTGTTAATATCTAGCAGTGATGAGCTGTTTTACAATAGAAGCATATTTTTCTGAAACACTCAGACCTGGGGCCTTTCACTGGAGATCTGCAGATTTTTTGCTGTTCAGGTGACCTTAGTAGTTCACATGGGACAAGCCGTTAATATTTACGGTGTGTGGAACTGGGTGTGTGAGCTATTACTGGAGAGAGGGTGTACAGTGACTGTGACCGATTGCAGACAAGGGAAGGGTGGGATGGTGCTTTCGGTAAGAGTGTTTGTGCGCACACAGACAGATATAAAAAACAGTAAAAGGCACATCCCAAGCACCAGGGTGACATCCCCTGCCAAACTTCAAAACCCTGCTCCAAAGACTGGAGGCATTGGACCGTCTCAGAGGAGCAGTTGCAAGAATATTATTAACATGGGCAAAATGTATTTCCCTCCTGTCTCAAGCCAGTTTTGCTGAAACTTTCCAAAACAATTCAGCCTCAGGCAGACACCCCGCATGGAAAATTTCAGCCTGAACAGTTAATTTGGCAAAGTTATAAGCAACTGAGAACAGTGTTTTAATGAGAGGTGTTGAGCATCATTAAGCGTAGGCGGTGCAACTAGCTCTGCCTATAACATAAAAACTAATTCCTAGACCACTCTTCTGCAGAAAAGCAGGGGAAAGTTGTTATTGCAGGGTAGCGGATGAATCAGATACGGTTAATACAAATATCAGAACAAACTTGCAGCTACAATTAGCAGCCAGGATATTCCCTACCAGTTTATATTATTTCTTGGGCATATGAGGCACAGGAAATGGTTGAATAAAGACTTACAAGTGTAAATTGTTTGGGCGGGGTCTTAACAGTGGAAGCCTACACAACAATTTATCAGAGTATGTCCCACTTTCCATTCCCCCTCTACAGAGAAGTATTCTCCATATGATAAGGGCTCTGCTCACCTGGTGGCAGGATACATCTCCTTTTCATTGTCCCAGTAGAAGCTGGAGCTAGTCACCCACTGAATATTCAGAGTCCTTTGGCAGATCTGATCTCAGGTTCCATATCCTGATTTTGCTGAATGGAAATCAGTGAACACCGGTGAGGTGGTTTTGAAGACCTGCAGGAATTGATCTAGATAAAATTGAATTGTGCTCTGAGATTGTCCATGTCTCTCTTTTTCCCCCCAGGAAGAATGCCGTGGAAATGGAACTAGCCAAGTGCAAGATCGACATGATGTCTCTGAACAGTCAGCTGCTGGATGCTATTCAACAGAAACTGAACCTCTCACAGCAGCTTGAGGCATGGCAGGTAGGTGATGCCCAACATCGGTGCAAAGTGGAGCATTGGCAGGAAGCACTTACAGATCATTGGCTCAAGGCGAGGGGTATTCTGGTTGAGGAAGGGAAAGTTCCACAGGTTGACTCCTTCTGGTCTGTAAGCTCATATCACACATGAAGCTGGAATATATCTGGAATACAAAAGTTGTTGTTTCTCAAGTAATAAAACACTAGTGTGAAGGGCACAAGCCACAGAGAGCCCCAGGGTTAAAGCAGGGGAGTGATCTCTGGATTTGGACCCTTGCAGACAGTGTACTATAAAGAAACAACTATTTAATATGGGGACAGAGCAACTAAAGGAACCAACTCTAATTTCACAGCTGCACATAGCCCTGGTGACAGGGACACCTCCTTTTCAAAACTCAGCTCCTTCTTTCTAACAGCTTCGACCTGGCTCAGTCTCTGGGATGTGGACGTGGAAAAGTTTTGCTGTGGCGGGACAAAGGTTCCTTTCTCTAGATTTCCGATGTCCATAGATCAGAGACATTGACCATCTCAGATCAGATTACTATCCGAGTAACATACTGACTGAAGACACCCACATGTAGCAGCACTAAATCTTCTAAAAACTTCAGTCAGTCTCCTGTGCCTCCTTTTCAGATAGGGAACAGAGGCAATGAAGCCATTACTGATCATTTGGGCTCTACCATTTCAGGACACAGATGTAAATGCTTTCTTTTTCGTCAGAAAATCTAGCTAGATGGAAAGGTGAAAACTCAGTCCCACTCCAAAGTATGGGTAAAATGGCTAACCTGGGTTCTTCCAGTTTGGGAGCCACTAGCACCAAAGTCACACAAAGCCAGAGATCGCTTGAGAGAAATAAGATACAGTAGTTATTTGGACAAATAATATGGAGGGAGGGATGTGTGAAAAAAGATACAAACAAATGGAAGGAGAGACAAAGCTCAAGGCAGAGATTGATGGATCCCTGGTTTGTTGTAGGTTGTTACAGAACTAGTATGATGACGACTGCACTGACTATCCAACCTGACCAGTAGCAACCTCTCCCATGCAACCTCTCTCCTATTTCAACTCCATTGTGTTCTCGTTTCTCTTTTTTCTCCTGCTTACAGTTTGCTTCCTCAGGGCTTTTTACTATCTGGCTCCTTTGGTTTCTGATCTAGTGGCCTTTCTCAGTTCCCGTACCAACAGCTTTTGTCGTACACCCCTCCTGCCTTTGAGGTGAGCTCCCACGCTCCATCCCACCCACCTCATTCACTCTCCCATCACATCCAAGTCCAGTGGTGTTTCATTCTCTGCTGAAGGAAAGTGTGTCTCACAGACTACACTAGCCTCTGTTCCATTCACTACTTTCATTACACATGGCGTCCTCCATGATCATTTCCACACAGTGCAAGGTGCCCATTGGAATCCACTGTCTGTCTCCTATAGCTGTTTCCTTTTAACACCGGTTTTCCTCTCCAAAGCTAGGGTATGATTATCCACTGAAGCTAGTGGGAGTCTTGTCATTGGCTTTAACAGGAGCAAGAACAGGTCTATAAGGGTAAAATTCTACCTTCACTTACACCTGCACAACCCATTGACTTCAGTGAGGTTGCACAGGTAAACTGATGACAAATGTCACTTGGAACGTGCACAAATCTTATTAAACAGGTGAAATGAGCTGTTCCTTTCTGAGGATGTGAACAGCTCTATGAATGGAAAGGTCGGGTCTATTTTCGTGAAGCTAATAGAGTCTGTCCGGGAAATAGTCTTTTCTGAAGAGTATGTTGTCATTTGTCCAATCCTGAAGTCCTTTTGCTTTGAAAACTTCACTGAGTTTGATGTGTGTTAGGACAACTGGCTGTGAACAAGAAAACATAGCAGGTAATTACCATTTTAAATAATCAGAATTATTGTAACTCCTGGTGTAACTTCATTGATTTCAGGAGTTACAGCAGGCATGAATTTGGCCTATAAAACTGAGTTAATTTTGTAGAATAATAATGAACGAGAACAAACAGCCTTTGGAAAAGCTTTGTAAAGCCAAAACATCGCTTCATGGTAAGGGTTTTAAAGTTAAAGCAAAACCTTTTTACATCGTAGGGCCAACTTTGCTCTTGGTTATGCCAGAGTCAACCCAGAACTGCTCCATAGAGACTTACAGTAGTGTAACTGAGCACAATTTGGCCCTTAGCGTGTAAAACGTTTTGGCAAGAAAAGCCATTGCAGGCATTGCCCTCTCTCTTCCTGATCAGAACGTATAGAACTAGCTTTCCAAGCCACTACAACACTTGCCCATCTGACATTGAAGCAGTCATTTGGGAAGCCAATTCAAAGTTAATGACAGCTGGGCAAAGACTCAAACTTTAAAGCCATAACACGACCCACTCAGGCTGTGTCTACACTACAAAGCTTATACCGGCATAGCAATGTTGACAGCCCCTTAGTGTAGACACAACCGACACCAACAGGGGTTTTTCTGCCAGTGTAGGAACATGACCTCTCCAAACAACATTACGTGTGCTTTCAGAAGTCCTCTTCTGTTGGCATAGCTGTGGCTACACTGGGAGTTTAGTCAGCATTCACAGCTCTGCCGATGTAAATTTTGAAGTGTAGACCAAGCCTGAGAATGAAGGAAACTGCTTTTCTCTCCTTCTAGGCTGAGAACACATATCACACTCCTCCAATTGCATACACAAAAATTAGAAGATACATTAAAAAAATCCCACATTTAGTTAGTTTAAAAAAAAAATTCCTATTCCATGGATGTTACCAGGGAATCTTGCCTAGATGGGATGACACAGTAGATAACTTACCTCTGTTTTTAGTAGTGGAGGATGCTGGATTGATAGCTCTTGCAACTGAAAACTTCTGGCTATTCACAGAGCAGGTAGCACAGGCTTGGATAGAGCAAACTCCTGGACGCTGCCCGATCAGTGCATCCCAATCCTGCCCTAGAGGGATCCTCTCTAGGGTTGAAGGGAGTTCAGTCTCCGTGATCCATTCAGTCCTTGTCATCTCTAAAATGGCCAAGGTGGTGATTGGTTTAGCGCTGGGGTATCTACCCAGTAAAGCCTGGACGGAGACTTACTTTACACGGACCACCAAACGGGCTCTAGATGAGAACAGCTACTGACCTGGGAGTAAAAAAATTGCTGCTTTTCACTGAGAACTGAGACGCCCCCTAGGTACAGACCCAAACTCACAAAGACTAAACCCCTTAGGGCTTGTCTACATTGGCACTTTACAGCACTGCAACTTTCTCGCTCAGGGGTGTGAAAAAACACCCTCCTGAGCACTGCAAGTTTCAGCGCTGTAAAGTGCCAGTGTAGACAGTGGGAGCTGTGCCCCTTGTGGAGGTTGGCCGTGACTACACAGCCATGTTAAAGCTGAAGACATGCCCTGTATCAAGTGAACTTAAACTCCGCACACTAGTGGATAGGAGTCTTTCAAAAGCTACATGGAAAAACTGGACTATTCAAGGTGTCCCTGCCTCTGGTAAGGACCATGAGCCCATTCTCCCATTGTGCAGTCATTTAAATCTGTGCAAAGCGAATATTAAGCTCCACCACCCCTGTGAGTGGAGATTTCCGATTGGGTAGCGTTTTGTACCCACTCTGCATGCATGTGACTTCAAAAAGTGGAAGGCAGTGGGACTCTGACCTCGTATGCCCACACTAGAAATTCTTGCCGCTAATAGCTAAAAATGCGTTCAGTCTCATTCGCATACCTAGAAGAGTAATTGAAATAAAATTGTTGTTTTTTTTAATTTGTAGTCTTATCTTTTGACTGCTGACAGTCCAACAGATACCAAAGGCTGCAGATAAGGCTTATATGGACATCCCTGGTTTCTACTGGAACTTGGACTGATGTGGTCAACCACTCTTAGTTACCATGTGTAGTACTTTGCTAAATTGTAGTGTTATAAACAGGCATTTGCTCTTTTATATTTTATAGTGTATAATGTCAAACAGCAGAAATATAGCGGGACCAATCCTGCTCCCATTGACTTTAATGGCAGCAGAATGCGGCCCACTACAGAAGGTTATATCAGAAATGGAACTCCTCATTTTAAAAAAATATATATTCCTATACTGCAGTAAGTTTTTGCCAAGCCGCCTGATTTACTGAAAGATTTTTTAAAAAGTCATTCGCGTCTGATAACCATCTAATATAAATGAAGTTTAAGTATGGGGGGGGGTTCCCCAAGACCCCAAGTATTTTTAGAAAATTAAATTAACTCTCCCACTACTCTAGCTGTGTTTAATTCATAATTGTATCTTGGTGCTGGTGAGGGGTCCAAACTACATGTTTGCTCTCATAGTCTCTATTTTAACCAAAGGCCCTCGACAAAAATAGCCATATGTCATAGCTTCCTAGTGCTGGGGATAGCTTATTTACGGTATGTGCATTTATAGAGACACATGCATGCAATCAAGGTAAACCATTCTCATCTCAGTTTGGGGATGGAAACAGCAGATCTTAGTGGAATTAAACACTCCAGTTGGTCTTTTATTCATACATCTCTGCACGGGAGAACCCAGGATCTGCCACTGAACACATATCATGGGAAAATATGACATTGGTGAGAATAAGTGCCATTTCTTACTCTATGGGTCACTAGATATTGTCACTGATTTTACCCGTGCCTACCATTATCTGAATAAGGAGCAGCAGTGGTGTCCCCAAAAGCAAATGGGGAAAAATTTAGATAATGAAAGGAGTTTTTGTGTTGCTTATTCAAATAGAGATGCAACAGCTTCCCTTTAGCTTTCACTATTAAATAAGACATGCCTGGCTGTTGGCAAGCTGCATGAAACCCCAGTAGAGTAGGAGAAGCCCACAACACCTGGGCTGAAAGAAACCCGGGGCCTGATTCTCTGGTGCCTTGCACCATGTGAAGGCTTTTACTCCCCTGCAAGCTGGCGCTGAAATGTTACAGCTGGCAGGAGGGAGAGCAGAACTCTGCTAGAGTAGCATGTTACAGCCACTTTGCACAGGTGTAAGTGACTCCACCAGGTGAAAGGCAGCAAAGAATCAGCCTCATGAGCTCTAAGACATCCACATGCAGCTGTCCAACAATGCTGTGGTGAACAACTGTCACGACTGCACTAGGCAAACGCCATTAATCATGTGTATATGAGAGCTAGTCAATGGAATAGATTGTTTGGATAATAGGGAGTCTAACTAGGTTTGCTGGTTAGCTTTGATAAATGCGTGTGCTTTCCCTGGGGCTTGTCTCTAGCAGTGGGATATTGTCCTGGCGCAGTGTTCTAGTCCATAGACATCACGCCCCAAACGATACATGTTTTTTGTTACATGGGGGGAGGGGTAGCTCAGTGGTTTGAACATTGGCCTGCTAAACCCAGGGTTGTGAGTTCAATCCTTGAGGGGGCCATTTAGGGAACTAGGGTTAAAAAAAAAAAATCTGTCTGGGGATTGGTCCTGCTTTGAGCAGGGGGTTGGACTAGATGACCTCCTGAGGTCCCTTCCAACCCTGATAGTCTATGATAAAGTGCTGCCTGTCTCCTGGCTAGGAGAAGCAGAGAGATCACTGTGTTTCTGTATGCGAACAGTGTACTCTAAAAATGGAGGCTCCCCCTCAGCCAATCAGAATACACAAGCACCGTCAAATTATCTCTGTATACTCTGGTTTACTGAATGAAACTGATACATCACCGCTCCCTTCACCCAGTTTCTCCACTCCCTCCATCCCTGTGTATCCCTTGCTGCAAACTACTAGGAGCCACAGATTCCTGACTTCTAATGCCAGCGCAGACATGGCCTCTCTGTGAGAGCCTGGGCAAGTCACTGAACTTCTGACCTCTGACCTACCGTATTGTCTAGTCAGCGACCTCAAGATGTAAGGTCTCCTGGGACGGTCTTTTAAAGGGCTCTTTAGCCAGCTGCCCTATTTTTATCCTTTGCGCTGCATTATATATAATGGTACCCCCCAGTTAAAGGAGGGCACAAATCTGCCAGTGAGATGGCTAAGTGCCTTTCTCATCTGCTCGGGGGAAGATGCCCTTTGAAAAGCTGGGTATATAAACCTAAAGTATGTTAAGCTGCTGGAGTCTGTTTTAGTTAATACTGAAGTTCATCTTGACCCCTTTGCCCTTCACTTTCTTCCATCACAGCCTCCTTTTTTTCAGCCCTAATTTAAAAAACTATGAACTCTTCAGTCTAACCTTGCTTCAGGCCCCCTAACAGCCCTGTCACTCTTCCTGCTACTTCCAGCTCACTGCATCTGCTTCCTAAAGAGCGCAGATAACAGGGCTGGGCTTTGGGTAAGTACATCACAAGGGATATCAGTCCATCCACCTCCAGATATTGGGTGAATAGACCACAAGGGGCAATCCTCCCCCTTCTCCCACACACCAGGAGCTAGCATTGCAGATTCCCAGGTGTGTTGTTTTGTGTGTTTGTTGGAAGTTGATCATCTGCCTCTAAACCCATCAGATACGTAGGGCAGAGGCAACCTAGTGGACTAACTGGAACTGCAGCGGGTTTGTGTACGGCACATCCTAGGTTAATTTATATTTCTAAAACTGGCCTGAAAAGAGAGTTAGGAAGAGGTGGCGGGGGAATATTTTGGAGTCAGAAGGAATTTAAAATGAACATGGCTATATTACATGTACTAGAAAAGTTAGAAAGGCAGGTATTTTCCCTCCTGAAAACAAGCTAATCGCTTCAGGCTAAATTATTGAACGTACCCACTCCTGCTTACCTAGCAGGCAACCAACCAGATCACCTTGTAAAGTGGGACATCACCTCCTCTTATCCTGGAAATAATGGGCTTATTTTAAGACACTGTAAAAGTGAATGGCGCCCTAAGTGTCTGCAGGCTGTTTACCTGAGTCTGAGGAGCCCAGTGCCTTCACTGAATCACTGACCACGTTACACATCTCCGGAGCCATGAACTGCCTGAACATCCCGAATCAGAGCTGGCACTTGCACCTGCTGTGATGGTGGGTGATGGAGCATGTGCCATCTGTGTCCACTGGCATTTGATGGTCGCCCATAGCAACCAACCCCCATTAGAGTGTTATGCTGCATAGAATGTGCGTGGGTTGGAAATTGTCATCTTCTGGATTCACGCAACCCTGAGTCTGACTAGTGCCGAATCTTTGTTAAACTATGTAGCCATCTGGCTAGAAAGTCATTCTGCATAATCAGACCCCACCACTCAGTGGGCTTTGAGGGCCGTGAGGTCGTCAGCCGTCACATTACCTCATTCCGGGATTAACCCAGCAGAGCCTGAATTCAGGTGTGTCGCAAAAATAGGACTTTTAGCGTGAGGATGCCTAATGCTGCCTGCTGCTGGCAGAGACTATCAGACAGCAGGCTGGAGTGAGAGCAGCTATCAGAAGACAGAGCCCCCGACCTTGGCAATGCCTGGACACAGTAGGCTGAACAGAGGCCAGATGTGAAAGCTCAACCCTGACTGTCCTGGCTTTTCAGACCGTCATTCCCATGAGTGATGGGTAGCTGTTTGTGTTTGGTTTTGAATTCTGAAGGATGTAGGGGCTGAGTCAGCTGATGTGCAGTAGGAGACAGGCATGAACAGAATATTTGCTCTGAGATTGGCAGGCCACATCACCACACAGCCTCCATTTCCCCATCCGTGAACTGGGGATTCTGATTGCACCTGCCTCCAGCAGGGTGTCTATCTGAGGAACTAGTGTTTGTTCGAAGAGCTGTGCATCGGAAGTGCTGTGTATTTGTAGTGCTGTGTTTAACTAGTCAGAGCCTCAAGTTCTATTGACCCCCGTGGACATTGCAAGGGTGAGCAACCCCTTTGAGAGGCAAGGAGCCTCGGCCAGTTGGGTGGATTTGACATACTTGAAATTTCAAACAAGACGATAATTCTGATCCTGTTTTGTTGTAAAACATGTACAAGATGGCCTCCTGCTTGTATACGACATTAGGGCCAATTGCAGCAGAACTGGGTTTGGGGTTATTAAACTTACGATTTCCCTGTTGTCATGTCATGTCTTGCTGGATGAAGTCAGAGTTGGCGGTTGACTTGAATCCTTTTGCATATGGCAGTCCTGTTGGTTACAATGCTGTGAACGTTACTTGGGGGAAGGAAGGTTTCTTATACTTTAAAAGTGTTGGATGATCCAGTGGCGAATTATGATCTCCTGCTGATCAGGCAGCTGCAGATGGTCTGTGCCATGTTATTTGAAAACTGATCGGAAAGAAAGACACCGTAATACTCCTCACTAAATTGTACTAATGCCGTATAACTCATCCATAGCACAACCCAGGACAGTAGTTTCTCTTTGATTATGAATAGAAGCCTTACCACCTTAGTTCCCTCTTGAAGAGGTTCTCATGTATGTGGCCACCCTCACCTTCTCTCTGCCATCTGGCCTGCCTACTCTTCAGTACAGAGCTACTCTAGGTTCAGTACTACAGTCCTGTCCCTTCCTGGCCTCTGCTTCAGTCACATGCCTCATCTGTGCAGCTTCCTGGACAGAGAGAGGGGAGATGGCAGCAAGCCAGCTCTGAAAAGACTGGCCAGGGACCTGGGAGAAGGATACCAGAAGCGGTGCTCTATTTCACACGCATCAGCAAAAACCTTGGAAAACAGCCACCCCTTAAACTATATTAAACTGTGAATGGCCTGATTTCCATTTGAATAATGGTGGGGCGTTGTCTCTTTAAGGGCCTGGTGTTTGAGGAGTGATGCTGATGCAGGCCCATGCTGTGTGGCTAAATGAGGTCCTTGTACCCTCCACCCTTCCTCCTTTCATCATGGCCATTCTAGAATCCCATTTTAGCCATGTCCATGAGTAAACTCTGCTGACACGCTGGCTGTGCTTCTGACTGAACATCCTTTTCCCCTTCTGTTACAGGACGACATGCACAGGGTCATTGACCAGCAGCTGATGGACAAACATCTGAAGGAATGGAGCCAGCCTGCTTATTCCTTCTCCAATGGCTACAGAGCAAAGCGGTCTGCAAGACCCTCCCCCGTGTTCAGGCCGGAGCAGCAGGGGGATGAGCCCATTGGGGCAGAAAGGAACCGTCTCTTTTCCTTTTTCAAGAAAAATTAATGTGAAAGGAGAAATCTTTCCAATGATTCCTGCTTAGAGCTGAGAAGCTGGGGGCAACTGTCCAGCTTCCTAATGGACCTGAATCTGATCCAAAAGGAAAAACCCAAAGGGTGAAGGAATTAACCCTTGAGACTGCACTATTTACAATCCACCTGGTCTGAACAAAAAGTTTACATGAACTGGAGATTTGCAGTTTGACAATGTGATACCAACTGAGAGCAACTTTTCTTATTCCTTAGGCAAAGTGATAAACTTCAGGGTACGTTTTAGGCGCTTTGACACAGGCCACTCAGTTTCTGCTATGAAGAATAATCCAATTGTCTTAAACTCATTCTCTCATGCTGGAGAAGGAAATAAGCAACCCCAGGACAAGGCAATACAGGGGACTGACTACTAGTGTCACAGTAAGAGTAGGGGTAAGTTGTGGCCTTCATACAACCTCCAGTCCTGGCAGCTGGGCTGTCCTGCAGATTACACAGGCTGTAGTTGCACTGGTCCTGGGAACGTAACATGTTTACATGGCTGTAGCTTACTCTGTGGGGGAAGTCCTTATTGTCCTCTGCTTATGACTGGAAGTCTTTGTTCCCCCGGTGCTCTCCATAGCTACTCATACCGCATCAGGAATCCAGATCCCTTCCAGCTCAGTACCGTTATAAATCTGCTAATGCTAGGAGGTGAATCTAGGTCCCCGTTGGTCAGTTTCAGACCCCGGAATATTGAGGATTTGATCCTCGGGGAGCCTGAGCACAACAACTCAACTTGCAGGGAATGGGAGTTGTGAATGTTCAGTGCTCCTCAGGTACCGACTCTTCCCTTCGCCTAGCTGTGGAAGTTCAGTGTAGCTCAGCCTTAGGGCCAAAGGCCTTGTGCATCTTCCTCGTGAAATCAATAGCCAAAAATCTAAATCGCTTCAATGGGACTAAGGACTGGGCTCCAATGACCTGCCATCTCAAAGTCCTGAGCACCTAAAACAGATGGATTTGAATAGAAATGGGTTGTTGTGTGTCTGAAAATCAGGTCCTAGGTGTAGCTCTTCCACTGCTCAGCATTGCTGCAGTAGCTTTAGTTATAGGGCTGATCTTCAGGGCCAACCCATAGCTCCTGTGTATACGTTTTCTGCTACTCAGGCCTTGATGGTAGAAGGTCGGATCCCCTTATGCTCAGTGTGGTTGTAGACCCCTCCCCTTGGGGTGAGGAGTATGGACATGCTGCTGCTCTACACATACGCACACACTTTGGTGCTAGAAGTCCTGCAGTACGTATGAGATTATTAGTAGGGTTGGTACCTTCTGCAGGCCATATTACTACCACTTAGAGCTCTTCCTTTACAACTACTTTACCACCAATAAAATAAGCATTTCCCCTTTAGAGAAAGCGGCCGCTGGCATGTTTAAGCAACAGCCTGTTCTAGGGTTTTATGCTGCTGTCACCTTTTCATTTCCCAACTGCCAGTCTCCTACAGTCCTCTCCAAGCTGCATACCCAGCACATGTGTGGGTGAGGAGGGGAAACCTATAGCCATGATGTAATGTATATATGCCATCCTAAGGAAAGGGGCTTAAGTTATGCAATGAAGATGCAGTGATAAGAAAGGTGCCTTTTGTTGCATGTTCGCTGGGAGGGGAGAGTGGACGTGAGTCACAGCTGTGTAGGCCAGTAATTGAAATTCACAAGTCTCTTCATTTAAGGAAGGAGCAAGTCCTTAAACTCTTTGCAATATTTTTTTCAGGGGGAAGGTTGATAGCTGTTGGGAAAGGAAAGCAAGCGTATTTCGAGCTGACAGTTGGGGTATAGTTCTCTTGGACTTAAAGTGCAACTCCATCTGGGCATGGGAGCTATTCAGCCCAGAAAATGGGCAAAACAAAGCTTATGAACCAGGGACCAGGTCAGAGGAAACTGTCCTTGTGCTGAGCTGCTGTTGCTCAACTGCAACGAAACTACCTTAACACCAGATACATAAAGCAGTGTCTCTCAGGACAATCTCGCAGCAAGACGTTCCCAAAACGTCACGTTGTTAATGCTGTGCTTTAAGTGTCCTAAATGTTTCGTCGTCCCTTAAACCAGTGGTGGGAAACCTGCGGCCCGTGGGCGGTCTGCCAGGGTAATCCGCTGGCGGTCCGCGAGACAGTTTGTTTACATTGACCGTCCGCAGGCACGGCCGCCCGCAGCTCCCAGTGGCCGCGGTTTGCCGTTCCCGACCAACGGGCACTGTGGGAAGCAGCAGCCAGCATGTCCCTGCAGCCCGCAACGTTCCCCACAGCTCCCACTGGCCAGGAACAGCAAACCACGGCCACTGGGAGCTGCGGGCGGCCGTGCCTGCCGACAGTCAATGCAAACAAACTGTCTCGCGGCCCGCCAGCAGATCACCCTGACAGGCCGCGTGCGGCCTACAGGCCACAGGTTGCCCACCACTGCCTTAAACTGTCATTGAGCACTCACCATCAAAGACAGCACAGCTGATAGGAGCCTGGAATTAATCCACTATAAGGGGTTCAACATGCCAGCGCCCCTCCCCTGAGGGCAGCTGACACTTACAAACCTATTGGAAAAGGTCATGGGGAGGGAGAACGCTAACTGAGGAAGCACAGCAGCCCAGCAGAGTAGATTCTGTATCCCAGGCAAGCATCAGCATACAGGGATTATACTGCACAGGAGTTGGATCTGCAGCAGTCAACGCCAGTACAAAATATTTTCACCCGACAGTACTTAAGGGGGAGTTCCAGGCAATATGGCAGGGATGAGACTTGCACCTGGTACAACAGTTGCACAGCTCAAGGATGGAGGCTGCACATTTCACACAACTGCACGACAATTACAAAGCAATCTCACTGCCGCTGTGGGAAAACAAGCAAATTTTTTTGCTAGCTAAGGGGAAGCTCCCTTTAGCAAAGTCTACAGCTGGGACCTACTGTTATATATGAGATTCGAGCATAGTACAGAAAATAAACACAAATAAATGTAGATGCAAGTCAAGTCACTAGCACTTTACTATCTTAACACACACTTAGATCAGCAAGGTACCATTAAGCAAGAAAATGAGATCAATTTAAGAAAAGAAACTGAGGAGTGAAGTCTATGGCACAATTTGTGCAGAGCAGCAATAAAGTGGGCTTACAGGCAACAGTGCATGCACAAGGACTTCAGGTGATGTGTGTGGGCCTTACCCTATCTAGGATTGATGGTGGATTCTGGAATAGAGCAAACCCTCTTTACCATTCCTACTTCAACCACTGCAAAGCAAATTGTTTTAACCAAAAGCTTAGAGGTACAAGGGACGTGCCTGGGTAAGACAGTGAAGTGACAGTCCCCATAGACTGAAAGTGAAAAAGCACACAGCAGGGACAAACTGAAAGAATGTATCTATAGATATGTACATACCACAGTGCTGTAATTTTTGTACGTAGAAGTAATGTAAATAAGTGTATGGTTTTTATAAGATACGTATTATATAAATCTATAAAGGCATATTTTTAGTAAAAACAATGCTCCACAGCTTCTTTTGTAAATAGTTCTCTTCAGAATAAAATGGATCATTTCTACGGTACTGTCTCTGGGCTTTGATCCCTGATTATTCTGCGACCCTGGAGAGCCACCTCACCCTGACTGCATACTCGGTACTTCTCACAATCTCAAGCAATTCAACCATGTGCACGCTTCCAGGTGAATAGGGCAGAGAAGCAGTGGTAACCCATCTATTTGGAGTATTCACACCTTCAGCTGTCTGGGAACCTAAGGGAAGGTCAACACTTAAAACGCTGCATTGGCGCAGTTGCAGTGCTTAAGACGCTCCTAGCCTGATGGGAGAGCTTCTCCCATCAGCAGTTAATCCACCTCCCCGAGAAGCGGTAGCAATGTCGACGGGAGAAGCTCTCTCGTCAATGTAACACTGTCTACACGGGGAGAAACTAAATACCGAGGGCAACAAGTACAGCCATGGCCATGAGTCACTACGGGGGGTGGGGGAAGAGGGGAAATGGGGGACAGTAACTGGAGGCAGACCCACAATGTAAAAAATTGCAGTGTGGGTGGGGAGGGAAATCAGCCTCTTATTTTATTAATTAATATTTGTCCTCTCCTGCCTCTAACAAAGAGCTCCAAACTCTGCTGGAGTCTCCAGCTCTACCCTGTGTAATTGCAAATGAAGTCTTCAAAGCTTTACCTTGAGACAGGAATGAAGGAATAAAGCGCAAATCACCAATTTTCAACCCATAAAGAAAGATTTAATACACAGCTCCACTAAACAGAGTGAAAGATCCCAGGGCAGCAAGATGACTGAAGGCAGCCATTGCCCCTTGCCAAACACCCAAAGCGGCACATATAACAAGAGGATGGAGGCAAGTCGGGGGAGAACCCAGCTCCAGATGCTGGACAGCAGAGGAAACAGACCTTCAAAAGGAGGAAGATTTGGCAGCTTGTAACCTTTATTTTTAGTTTTTTAAAATTATTTAAAAAGCATAATTAGAAACTGTCAATACAGAAATAATCCTAGCAAACCAGTTAGACATCCCATCGCTTAACATTAGGAAACTTCACATCAGCACCACTAGAGACGCAGTCCCCATCCCCCACCCTCTTTCAGTTTAATACTTTTAGTGGCAGCAGCAGGTAGACAGCTGCTCCTCTACGGCCAGTAGAGGCAGCACTAAAAAAAAATCCCACTTCAAGCCAGGAAATTGGACTGCTGGATTGGCAAAGCTCACACCTGCGGCCACAAATACCTGGACTCAATGAGAACTAACCTTTCCACATCAAAACACTCCAGATCAGGTGCACCATTTCCTCACTTTATTGCATCAGTTCCAACAAATTCAGTTTTCCCCTTTACTTCTGCCTATACCCTTTACCCCTACCTAGATCTACAAACTCTTCAGCACACGAGCCCCATCAATGTAATTCAAGTTGAGCCCACAGAGCGGGAACTGTGGCACAAGCCAGCTCCAGTTCAACAGGAAAGGATAGAGAAGGTTGACAGAGCTCCTTCCTGGTACATATGCTACATTCCACATCGGAAGCACATCTGGTGGATGCCTAGTGTAATTTCTGCTGCCACCTGCAGAAGCAACCAATGCACGTCTTGGCATTCATGCAGTGCTCACTCTAGCAGTATCACCCCACTATCCCCAGCTCATTTTTACTCTTGGGTTACCATTGAAACATGGACAGATATGTGCAGAAGAGAGATGGGGGATGGGAAAAGGCAGCTGCTATACACTCCCAACACTTGCACTGGTTAAAAACCTGTCACACATTCATGGTTTGCATGAAAAAAAAAAAATCTTTAAAGTCAGACTGATCTGTGATGTGATTGTATGATCAGGGCTTTTACCACAAACCATAAGACTCTAAAAAGGCCGGCAAAATAAATAAGTGATTTCAATTTAGCCTTTCCTGGGTGTGATTGGGAGGATTCCAAGCTCACGGATGTCAGTGGGACATGCCCTACCAAACCTAAGGCCAGTGATTCCGGAGGACCATGTGCTGACACCCAAGTGCTGTGTCATCTTCAGGGTCAAGTATGAAGCCAGAAGCCAAAACCCCCACCCCTTTCCAGTCAGTATTTCAAGAGAATTTCTTTTTTACTTAGAGAATCAGTTGATGAACACGTTACTCAGCAGCCCAAGGACATCCTGCTCCTGCTACGACAGTCTCAGTCTCTGAGCATATCTATTCAGGGACTAATGAACTGAGCCCTTATTTTCCCACAAAAGCCAATGAAGGCCAGGGGAATGCTGTTTGTTCAGCATAGTGAGACCAGAGCACGTTACCAAAGAGAACCCCTCCCCACAACCATCACCACATAATGCAAGCAATCGCTTTCCATTTCTTTCCATTAGAGAGAGCAGTCCTCCTCTCGGACAGGAGAGTCCTGGGAATGATCCTGCAGCAACTGTTGGATCCAGACACCAACCAAAAGAGCTGGATTCACTTCCACATGTTCCATCTCTCTCGAAAGCAATGCTCTGCCACCAGCATTCACATTTGAATTCAGATCTACTTGTGGACAGGGCAACACGAAGAGCTTTTTTTGGCAGATTCACTCTGTTTTGTTGCTCTCAAGAAGTGTCTGGACCCTCGCCTGGAACAACCAGCAGACCCAGAAGCAGAAGTCACAGGAGTTTAGTTTCATTTTGTTTTTTTTTTAAAGTTTAAATCCAAATAAATCCCATTTTTTGCAGGTTTGTTTTTAAATATCTCGATACAAACTAAAGAGCACAGGTACAGCTGGGCTGCACCACAAAGCAAATGTAAAACCCAAGGCCCTGGCCACAAACCTGGAGTATGGCAAAGTGAAACCCAGCACCAGCCGCTAGCCCAGGGCTGGTAAAGTGAAACCCCAGGCTCCAGCAGCAACCCTGGAACCTAGAAAAATGAAGCTGAAGCCCCAGTAACAGTCTGGAACTCAGAGTGAAGCCAAAGGCCCCAGGGGCACCAGTTGCCAGCCTGGAGCCCAAACAAACTGAAGCCCAAGGCCCCAGCAGCAATCGCTGCCAGCCTGGAGCCTGCTCGAGTTAAGAACTTTGTATTCTATCTTTAAAAAGATAACTGCAGTTCATGATTGGTTGACATTAAGAAGGCATAAGCCAAAGTGACAAGAGGGAGGTGCGGATGGTTAAAGCAATATACATTATGTACAAACTCTTGGGTTAATCAGTCCACTTGGTAGGCAACGTCCTTTCTTGTCTACAAGGCGCACTGGAATGAGCAGGGGAGGAGAGAAGGGGCAAGAGTCCATCCGATACTTTCTTGGCACTAACATGGTAAGGTGCCAGCGCCTCTTGATAGAAAACATGGAGAAAATCTTTAAATAACGGCACAAAACTGAGAAAGTCCTCCCAAAGCCTGCCCCAGTGAAGTAGCCCAAGTCTAGGAGGGGCTGATCTGTCAGAGCAGAGTCTCTGCAATAGGGAAATGGCATTAGCAGCACCGCTTCTTCCTTTTACTGTTCTTAGTTAGCTTCACCACGTCGTTCTGTTGTTGCTGTTGCTGCTTTGCTAAGTTTTCTTTCTTTGCTCGCAGAACCAGCTCTGTAATGCAATTAAACATCTGCAAGAGAAACACAATCAAGTTCAGACCATCTGGGAGTGCAGGCTGGCTGCTGAGGGCGTACCCTCCAGAGAAGTAGATGAAACGTCACAAGCAGCCCAGGATGCCACTAAGACCAACAAGTCAGATTTCAGCATATTCTCTCCCAACCCCTCCAAAGGCCAGTGAATTGGGGTCCAGCATCCTCCAGCCCCACATTTCCCTCCCCCACTAAACCCAGTGAGTCAGGGTCTAGCGCAGCAAGTCAGGCTTTGGCATAACCCTCACTTGCCCGCAGCACCACCAAGGCCAATGACTCCGGGTCTAGCATTCCCTGCCACTGAGGCTGGCACTTCCAGTGGGAAAAGAGCTGTTGGGGAAAAGATCTAAAAGGCTGAAGCATTTTTATTAATTTCACCTCCAGCTTTAACCTTTATTGCACTGAAGAAAAGTCATCTTCTCTGCAGCACCTCTCCACCTGACCCTGGCTCTCTCCTTCCCTGTCTCTCACTTCCCATGGGGCAAGTGGCTGGGCAGCTCGAGCTGCCCCCGGACCCAGCCCGCCGCGCACCTCCCCTGCCTCAGCCCCGCACTGCTTGCCCTGGGCCCCCACAGCGCCAGGGGTGGAGAGAGGCAGAGCCCGGCTCCGAGCGGAGGATACTGCCCCACCGGGGGACCCCTGCGGCTCTGGCACCTGGGGGGTCACTTGCATATACGGAGGCAGAATCAATGCTAATAGCAATGAAAACCCCTCCTACTTTTGTTGGTATGTGGCCTCCTAACAGTAAAAGTTGCGTCTCCCTTTAACAGATGCAATATTTTGCCATTCCTAGCCTGTTACTTCTGAAAAGTAGCCATATTCCTATTCCCTTCAGGGCAGTGGTCCCCAACGTGGTGCCCGCCTAGTGCCCAGCAGGGGAGAGAAGCCGCGGCCCCGCGCCTGCCGGGGACAGAGAACTCCAGGGCTGTCTGGGGCGGCAAAAAGCCGGGAGCCGGCCCTGGCCAGAGCCCTGCCGCTGGAGAGCCAGAGCATCGTCCCCTGAAGCCGAGCCCGGGCTGCGGCGGCGAGAGGGGCTCCTGGAGTGCATGAGGAGCCGGGGAGGGAGGGAAGTGGGGCCCGGGATGCAGGGAGGGAGGAGGGGTCCTGCTGCCACCACCGCTACCACCACTGCTCTGCTCTGAGTCTCCCCAGGGTGGCGCGGCATTTCCCCGCCCGAGTGGGCTGCGCAGGGGGCGCGGATCCCGGCTCGCACGCTGATGGGGCAAGTGGCTGGGCAGCTCGAGCTGCCCCCGGACCCAGCCCGCCGCGCACCTCCCCTGCCTCAGCCCCGCACTGCTTGCCCTGGGCCCCCACAGCGCCAGGGGTGGAGAGAGGCAGAGCCCGGCTCCGAGCGGAGGATACTGCCCCACCGGGGGATCCCTGCGGCTCTGGCACCTGGGGGGTCAGTGTCCGTCCCCTCGGCTCTGCCTGCACGGGGCTGGGGAAGCAGCTGTCAGCGCCTGCCTCTCTCAGCCCTTGCACCACCCATCCCGTTCGCAGGCTTTTCATTTGTACCTCCCCCCATCGCTCCTTTGCTGCACCCCTTCCCCTTGTACTCTCCCTTCACCTGCACCTCTCCTCTTGTACCCTCCCCCAGCCCTCTCCTCCTGCACCTCCCCCCTTCCTCTGCACCTCTCCTGATACCCCCTCTCCTCCTCCATGAGTACATCACACCCCGCTTCTCTGCCAGTGTAGAGCCCCCAAGCACCCCACACCCGCTCCTCTGCATGAACTCTCTTTACTAGATCCCCATCCCTTTCCGGGTACAAAGTTTGAGGGTTAGTCCCTATGCCTTCCACGTGCATTTGGGTGCAGGGGGGCGGGGGGGAGAGCCCAGGGCTGAGGTGGGGGGCAGCCAAAAATTTTTTTGCTTAGGGCGGCAAAAAACCTAGAGCCAGCCCTGCCCCGGCAGATGCAGGGCCCGCCTAGTGCCCAGCAGGAGAGAGAACCAGAGGCCCCGCACCTGCTAGGAACAGAGTACTCCGGGGCTGCAGGCACTGGTGTTCTCGGTCCTTGCAGCTTCTCTCCGGATTCATATATTATGTAATATTAAATATGATGTTTTTCGTATTATTTAATGTACAAATACAAAATAAACCTTGAAAAATTGTGGGCGCCCGCCACACTCTTCTGAAAACATGAATGTGCTACTGGCCACAAAAAGGTTGGGGACCACTGCTTCAGGGTATTACCTCTTCCACATTAATGTTTTCTTTGGCGCTGGTCTCAAACAGTTGGATCCCCATCTGCCCGGCAAATTTATAGGCATCTTCCGTCTCCACCACTTTCCGCTCTGGGTCATCATTCTTATTTCCCACTAAAAAGGAAAAAAGGTCAGTGCTCCACGTCCTACGCTGGCCAGGCTGCCATAGCAAAGGCTTCCCAGAACAAGCAGCCGCGGAGTAGGAGCTTACCCAGTATCCGGCAGACATCATCGCAGTTTTGGTTAATTTCATGTAACCACCGCTTTACATTCACAAAGGATTCTGCACTGGTGACATCATAGACAACAATGACTCCATGCGTCCCTCTGTAATACCTATGGGGTGGGAAAAGGACACAGATGCTACTTCAAACTTCAGGCTGCTTGGCCTTATCCTCACACCTTCCTTTGGAATGGGCCTCTAGATTATTTAGATATAAATCTCCAAACCTGAACAAACAAGTCCCCATCCCCCTCGCCCCACTGGGAGTCATTTAATGTGCAACTGTCAGCTCATGCTCTGCCCCTAAACATGCACAGTTCTCTGCTCAGTTGGCCCATATGAACAAGTTTCAGAGCCCCTATATTGATAAACCTCCTACAGGTCCTGCCGGGCTGCCTGGGACCCAAACAAGGATAAGCATGAGCTTCCAGCTGTGGGAGCAGACAGTGGCAATCCATCCTCCACTGCCCATTTCATGTGAATCTTGGTTCCTGCACAAATTAAAGACCGATCAATGGTTGCAGTCAGGAAAGGAATTTTGCAAGCTCCCCTCCATCATTAGGTGCCTCCAGTTCCTCTCTGGCAACGGCACCCACTATTCCAGCCATAGGCTTTCCAGCAAAGATCGTTAAATCATGCCAAATTGTGCAGCAGTTTTGAGATGTGAAAAATGCTCATTAGGGTCTAACATGTGAACAAGTCTAATTTGTGATCAGCTCTCCAGATATAAACTAGTCAGAGATCTGTCTGCTTTGCTATTTAGCCCCCGGTTACTCCTTTTGCATTAAAGTCTCATTCTACTCTGAAAAGCAACTGTGTACTGATGGCACCTTCCTACTCAACAGATCTGCTCCATATGTGCATTCAGAGTCATAGCTGCTACCTTTAGTGATTAAAAATAAGTGAAATGCAGTCAAAGCTCGTTAGTCCTGCAGAACCAACACAGCTAAGAAAAGGAGATGGATTCAGTTTCTTTTTGTGCATCAGAATTGTTCACTATGTTCCAATTTGTTCCACCTGTGCAAACTCTGAAAAAAAAATAGAGCAGTGCAGGCATCAATGAAGACCTTTTATGGCCTGCAAAATCTTTAGTACAATGATGTGCATGAAGGAAAGAACCTTTATGTTCAGCTTAATATTCAGATCCCAGTTGAGTTTGCAGGGCTGGCAGTTCAGAAAGAAACCTTTCACTTTTGAATTGAGCAAATTTGCTCTGCAAATCATTGAGACAATTAACACTGATCCCTCCCAATGGTTTGGCATTTTTGTTTTTTTAAATGGTTTTCTTTGTTGAACCACTCCAAGAATTATTTTACGAGGTGCACTTTTCACGTTTACCTGTCTTTCCCCTCCTCCTCCTCCTTTTCTTGTGTCTGACTAGGATTAGCTTTTACTAATGCAAATGCGGAAGTTCACAGCAGCCAAACTGAGGCACTTCCCTTAGAAATACGTTTCAAGATTTCCAGAGACCAATCTCTTGTTATCAGCATTTCCACAAGGGCTCTTCCTCCCTCTGCTCATCAGAGATGACAGCTGCGACCAACACTTTGAATCTAGTTCTCCCTTTGCTGAATCAATCCTTCCCCAGACAGAACTCACCCCAATCCATCTGTGCACTGTGACACTGAGCAAGACCAACTGGGCTACACTTCAGACTAGTTCCGATTTATATTTTCATCTCTGCCACTGACTCACTGTAACAGCTTGAGCAAGTCACTTAACATCGCTACCTCAGTCTCCTCATCTGTAAGACTAGAATTAATGATACCAGACCTTTGCAGCACACTCAGTGCTTTTCACCCACTGAAGTGCAAAGTGCTGCTATCTCTAGAAGGCTTTTCAGCTATGCTTTTCCCCACTAATTGCTCTGTCTTAGCCTCTGTTTCACATCACCAGGTAGTGGTGGTGGCAGCAACTAGATGTTGAGCAACTTTTTAGCATAGGATCATCACAATTCAGAAGTATGGAAGGTCAACATGCGAACCTGTCTGCCTATCTATGTGTTCTCATCTCTACTCTTACGTTCTCCAGAAAGAAACCCAGGCATATCATAATTTTCTTGCATTGCTTTCTCAGAAACATATGCCATACGTTCAAGTCCCTTGGCATGAAATAGCTTAGACCAAGAATATTTAATCCCAGACTGTTTTTTCTAGATTATGCTGTACTTTTAAACCCTTTAACCAGTTCTCTCAACCAATCCTTTCATGATTTTGAAGCTTGTTAGGCCAATTCATCTTTTCCTCAACCAGAAAAAAATATGAAATTTCCTTTATAATTTAGATTCTTTAGACTACATAACATCTTTATGCTCGGGGACTGCAGTCCACATCAAAAATATTCTTCCATGTGAAACGTGACTTGTACAACAAGCTCTGCTCCAGATTTGGGCCTAATTTACATAGGCCTAGCATCTCCCATTTTGTGCTCTCTCATCCTGCTCACAAACCTAGTACTGTATCTGGTTTGGTTTTGCTGGGGCTGAGCAATGGACAGATGGTTTACATCTAAATCCTCTTCTTGATTCTGAACTGGAAGACTCATGTAACAGATGTTCTTTGGTTGACCCATTTCTCCCCCCGCAAAGTTACATTTGTCTATGCTAAACTGCAATTTTCTTCATTGTCTGAGATCTCACTCAACATTTGACTAACCTGATGGTTTAATCTATCACTACCTTTATTTCCGGATACTAATCCCCCCCCCTCCCCTTTTCTTTTTATAAAGCTTGTCGCCCCGCTTTACACTATCCATGAATCTTATCCAAGGCCTTGTGTCTGAAGTGGCACATTAGACATAACTCATGCCGCCCAAGTGCAACACATACTGTGACTATATGATCTCATTTTTATATTGATTTACACTGTGGTCATACTTTCAATTTTCCACGTGCTGCACTAAACACACATAACTGCTTTATAGAAATTGCCTGGGGGAAGTTGTTGGCTTTGGCAGATGGGTAGGGGACAGACGGGGCTTTTGGCACCCGGGAAGGAGTGGGAGTCAGTTTTGTGTTTTTGACAATTAAGAGGCAGTCGAGGCTTTTGATACCAAGGAGCAGATGCATCTCCTTTCCCCCCCCCCCTCCCTATTTTGGGTAGGATAGAGGCCATTTTAAACTGAAGGAAGGAGGAATGAAATCCTCATTCCCCATCCTTGCAAATATTGACAACTAGCTACCCCCTGCAACTCAATATCTGCCACAACATCCAACAGTGGAGAAGCATAGTAACTTGGTGTTTTTCCTAAAAAGAACAGTCATCAAATAGCTGTTGATGTTTAAAGCATCACTGGTTTTCCAATTTAATGTCCTATTGAGATGAATGGGGCTACTCACACCTCCAAATTATTATTTCAAAATGTCCGCAGACAAAGATTATTGGGTTATCTTTCAACCACAAAACTAGAGACTTTAAATGTACAAAAGCTTAAATTCTGGAGTTGCATCATAAGAAATTCAAATAAAAGAATGAGAATCCTGCAGTTTATACAGCTGCACAAATGCATTATAAACATTACCCTGATCTTTTCTACAAAACTTTGTAAAATCTTAAGCTGTAAGTACATTATTATTGAATCATTACACAACAGAGTAATAAATCTTCACAAAACTCCAGGGCTGGTTGTTTAAACAATGATATCCTTAAATCAACCCGCTACACCTTCCCACTACATCTCTTCCAAGTCTACGCCTATAAAAAGAGGAAACATTTTAGAATTAGCATGTGGAACTTTCTGCTACAGGATACTATTGAGTCAGAAAGCTTAATACATTTTTTAGAAAGGGATTAGACATTTATCAATAGCACCTGCAGTTACAGTAGTCTGTTTTATATTACGAGCAGAAGCAGATCTCATGCTTCAGGATATAAGCGGATCACCACCCGAGATCAGGAAAAAAAATCTCCCTCTAATTGCTGGTTTTGTACCATACACTTAGATACAGCCTGGAGCTTAACACCTTCCTCTAGCATCCAAAACTTGCCACTGTCAAAGATAGGACACCCAACTAGGTGGGCTGTTGGTCTAGTCCAATATGGCATCTCTAAAGCTGATATTGTAAGTTCACTGGTTTATAGTTTACATGTTTGCCTTTTCCAGTCCTCTGGAATCTCACCTGACTGTAGTGAATTCAACATTTGTTAAAGTTCGCCATTTCCTTGCTTATTTCTTGTCAGATGCACGAATGCATATCATCTGCAATCAGAATTTTGTTGACTAAGTACATCTAACCTTTTAATAACCATATCTGGTGTTCAGTACACCATAACTCTACTTCTGTTGTCCCTGGAAAATTGATCCCTGACTTGGACATATCTCCACCCTGTTCTTCTACAAATGCACGGTAGCTAATCACTCTATAATTACCTCACCCTTGAGTTAAGGCCACACTGTCCTTAAGGAGACTGGATATAAACCACCATCCCCGTTAAAAACTGTTCTATGTTCACAAATGTACTTGAGCAGACCAAGCATGGAAAGATGCAGCGCATGCAACTCTCATATCTTATTCGTGACCTGCAATATCCCCAGAGGGTTTGTGATGTGCACATATGGGATTATCTGATCAAAACTAAAATTCTGTTTGGATTTAGGAGAAAGTCAACCCAGCTCTCTAAAGTTAAGTGGCTAGTGCACTAGTCACTGCTCCACCTAGACACCAATAACCCCAAGACCCCTGATTATTTCATATGTACACAGTCTTGCTGCCTTTGACATTTTGCTATTTACTGCAGGATTTGTTCAGTCTATTTTACTTTTCCTGACTTTATAAAAAATAATTCTCCTGCTCAGCTTCCTTTACGTTCCTCAACAGCTTCTGTGTCTTATTCAGCTTCTGTAACTTAAGTATGTTGGGCTTTTACACAGAGATGACTTTACTGCAGCTTGTGTCTTCCCATTTTCTACTACAGACTTGCACTCAGTTCAGTCATGTTGCAATTCTAAGTCTTCCCAGCAGCACTTCAAACCCATTACGATTACGACAGATGCTCTCAGACTTCAAGCTTGTTTACCATACTTGACTTGACATCTACCTGTAGACTATCTTTATCTGCAAAAAAGATTTACTGGTCTATAGCAATAGCCAAGGATCACCTTTTCCCTTTCAATCCAAACAATCACTGCTACAGCAACCTAAAGTTTCAACCATTCTGTTGACAATGTATTGGCACCCTACCCATGCTTTGTTTGGCCAAGCCCTTCTGTACACTCTATAACCTGGTAATTTGATCTGCTACTCAATGTCTTGGTCTAAGCAAATCAGTTACTCGCTTGACAATAAAATTCTGAATCCACAATCTTGTAGTTTATTATCTATATATGGAATATGGTCCACGCCAGAGGAGGCTGCCTCATGCCTACTGGCCATCTAAAGAGGAAGTAGCAGTGTACTCCAGAAGCCACAGCCAGCCCACCTAGCTGGAGGAAAAAGTTTCTCTACTACAAAACAGGGTGTTGGAGCAGCTTTTTCACTTCTTCCCTAAGTATTTGCCATCAATGTCCCAGAGGGGCTGAAAGCAAAAATGCCCATTCAGTTGCGTGTAAAGCTGAACATATTTATTGCTTCTCTGCAGAAGGTTCTGTGGCAGGCTAGTAACTACCCTGAAAACTCTACAATATGGGAAAACATGGGGGTTTGTTACTCCCCCACACATTACAATTTGTCTTCAGCTCTCTCAGAGACGTAACAGCAGCAGCTTTACATGCATCAGGAAGTCCAAAAACCTTCATGTAGAAAGGATCCTCTATGATTCTCAAAAGTTCTTGTTTTTAAATGATTGAGAATGGAAGGAGAAGCAGAAGGTTTACACATTACATTAGACAGTCACTTCTGCAGCTATTCCTGTCCTCAAAAGTAAGTCTCATTTCCTGGAATTCCCCTTTAATTGCTGGGCATTGTGGTTTTCGGATCTAGCTCGCATCAGCCCCCACAGCCTTGTGAACCAAGGCTCATTAACTAAGAGCTGCAGTGTGGCTGTGAATTCTGAAAACAGGAAGGTGCCTTGCTGACTCAGCACAAATTCAGCCACAACAAGTGGCCCATATGCACAGCTGATAAGAACTTCAGCAGTGTCTTACTGCCTCCCCCTCACCACTTCCTTTCTGAAGCTTGCCACAGCATTGAAACAAGAAGTGATGTCAGGCACAGGAACACTAAGTCTGCAATGCTTTTATGAAACAAGTCTCCAGCAGTATCAGTGAAGAAATGCAAAGGAAAAGGATGGAGCACTATTCACCGATTTCTAAACATCTAAACCTCTCCCAAAGGCAGCCAACCCCATTCGGCTTTTTAATTTGGGGTAGTTACCTGATGTTATATGAAAAATGACCTGCCTCAGTTAATTGACAGAAGCCAAAGGAGAAGTCAGTTATGAATGACTAACCAAATGAAGGAGGCGGGGCGATATGATTGCCCTCTATAAATACATCAGAAGGATAAATACCAGGAAGGGAGAGGAGTTATTTAAGTTAAGTGCCAATATTGACGCAAGAACAAATGGCTATAAACTGGACATCAACAAGTTTAGGCTTGAAATGAGACAAAGGTTTCTAACCATCCAGGAGTGAAGTTCTGAAACAGCCTTCCAAGGGAAGCAGTGGAGGCAAAAAATCTAACTGGCTTCAAGACTGAGCTTGGTAAGTTTTGTGGAGGGGACAGTATGATTCGACTACCTACAATGGCATGCAGCTCATCTGTAACTGCTAATAGCAAATATCCTCAACTACCAGAGATGGGACACTAGATGGGGAGGGCTCTGCGTTACTACAGAGAATTCTTTCCCCAGTGTCTGGCTGGTGGGTCTCACCCATATGCTCAGGGTCCAACTGATCAGTATATTTGGGGTCAAGAAGGAATTTTCCCTCAGGTTAGATTGGCAGAGACCCTGGGGGTTTTTCACCATCCTCTGCAGAATGGGTCACTTGCAGGTTTAAACTAGAGTAAATGGTGGCTTCTCAGTAACTGGAAGTCTTTAAATCATGATTTGAGGACTTCAGTAACTCGGCCAGTGATTATGGGTCTATTACAGAAGTGGGTGGGCAAGGTTCTGTGGCCTGCAACGTGCAGGAGGACAGGACTAGATGATCACAATCTAGGCCTTTCTGGCCTTAAAGTGTATGAGAAAACAGGCACTTGGGTCCTCCCAGTACAAATGTATTTTATACAGAAAGGAAACAAAGGATCCATTTCCAAATGTCTTCCTTCCTCTTCCCCCAACACCCTCTGAGCAGCCCCAAATCCACTGTAACCAGTTAGAGCAAAAACATTTAATTCTCCTGAGCTTTCAGTGCTGCAGCTGCAGCTCAGGGTGTGGTTTCTTCAGGAACAGGAAAAGCACTGCAGTTGTTCAAAGGACAATGAGCTTGAACTGACCTCAGACCAAGAAGAAGGTTAAGCTTCTGTTGGTGTCCGTTTCAACAGAACACTATGTACTTTAATCTAACCATCAGAATGTCCCTTCACCATTAGCAATTCCAAAAAGAATCCATATATTTGACATTGAATTCTTAAACCTCAAACGAATCATTAAAACTACAAAACTGATAGAGAGGATTAATATGTTGGACTTCTGTAGCACATTTTGTAGAAGGTTGAGAGGCTGCATTTACTGATGTATAAAAAATAGAGAAACATTCCCAGTTTTACAGTTGGGAAACTAGAGGTAGAGGAATTAAGAGACTTGCCCAAGATCATACAGAAAATCTGTTGCATAGCCAAGAATCCAGGAGTCCTGCTTCCCAGTCCTGGGCCTTAACCATAAATCCTTTATCCCTAATTGTCATGGGAAAGCTTGGAAAAGAATCCCCACAAACACAGATAGACCACATATTTGAGAAACTCCCGTGCTATAATAGCCAAGCTACATTCCAAGAAGCCCATAATATCTAAGCTTGGAGCCACATTCAAAGGAGCCCAACTATACTCACGTTGATGTGATAGTCCGGAAACGCTCTTGTCCAGCTGTATCCCATATCTGTAGCTTCACCTTCTCTCCATTAATCTCAACTGTCCGGATTTTAAAATCCACTCCAATTGTGGTAATGTAGCTGCCTACAGAGAGGAAGTGTGTATGCAAGTGAGAACACCAAACCTTGTTCCCTTTAGACTTATCGACATTCACTAGGACACGTGTCTAGGCTGCAGCTGGCGGTAGCCGCAGGAGGACTCTGTCACTTTGCCCAATCTATTTGGACTCCTTTTAGACAGGTATCTCAAGCCCCATTTTTATCTGAATAATAATTATTCATGAGTCCAGGCTATTTTCCACCACTGATGCCAAAAATCAAATCCAGTGGCAAAAAAAGCTATTTCAAGAAAGCTATTCCAACACCATACCAGTGGTTGAGAATAAGCACCAAATTCATCAAAAGAGGGGTAACAAATACACAAATATTTTATTCTTGAGAGTTTGCAGGGCAAAAATTTATCTTAACTGCTAGTGGAATCTCTCTTCCCTTTGGCTACAATCTATTCTATTAATCTCCTCCTGGTAACTCTGAATCATGTTACAAAGAATTAAATTATCATGATTTAACTATAGTCCTCCATCAATCCTAATCCCACAGGATGAATGGGAGGTTTTACAATGGGCAGAAGTTTGCATGGTGCAACAGACATTTAACAAATTGAACTCTTCCACAGGATTCACGCTGATCTAGACACAATGGGATTTTCACAATCAAAATGGAAGGATTTTGTGAGGGCATGCCAACAGAAATGGAGCTGGGAAGAGAACAGATTTCTAATATGGCTAGCAGCGCCAGGTTAAGTGAACTCCCAGGATGAGAGTTCTGTAGCGATGGGGCAGTGCTAGGAAAGCCCTCGGCCAATTCACCACTGGAGAAAAGGGAACACTCACCTGAGAAAGTGTTATCTGCGAAGCGTAACAGCAAACTGCTTTTGCCAACACCTGAGAGAGAAAAAAATGCTGAGTTCTGTTGGAATAGAAGTAACAGATGGTGGTATTTTGTCTTTCATTCACTGTATTTTCTGAATCCCATTTAATTCCTTCTTCTGGAAGATAATCTAGTTCTATCAGTTCCTGACCAAAGCCTCAGAGGAGAAAACTGGCATGAACAGAACTGCAGGTCAGATCTCAAGGGATCCATTGCAATTCCCCCCCCCAACTTTCAGTTCTTGGACCAATAATGACCCAGCAGGCATCCCCAGCAGATATTCTAAAAACATCCCATCTCTATGAGCTTTTGTGCCATGCCTGAACACCACTGCCTATCTCCCATTCAATCATGTACACTTGAACCCACGGTGAAATTTGGGCTACTTGGGCCTTGAGATCAGGGTTTGGTGCTGCCAAGCTGGGGTTAGAATGGGCATTATTTAATGGAAGACAGCAAGCACTGACTAATACAGCCAAGGTAAACTAGTGCAATTGCTCAAGAAGGTTGGGAACCATTGCTCTATATTGTCATCTAATAGGAAGCAGCAAGTATTCCATACTGCAGGATCACTCTGAAATTGCACCCTTTGCATGAGATGTTTCATGTAACAATTTTGAATGCTTTGAACAGTACTTCATTCAGGTTTTCCTTAAACAATCTGCAGTCACATTCCAGCATTTCCAGTTTCATGGGAACATCTTGCACACACCTGCTTCCAATAAAATCCATCACAAAGAACTGACTCCTTCACAACAAACCCACTGGGTTTTGGCATGAGGAAACCACAGGTAGTCATTTTTGTTGCTTCTTAGAAGAGACCCTTAGCTCCAGTTTGCTCACCTGATCACAGTAACTGACCAATGTTATTTCCTCTCATTTAAAACTAGGGTCTGTCAGGTCAGCGCTTACTCGTGTTAAGTTGCCTGCTCATTGAGAAACTGGTTAACACAGTCACTATTAACAAATCTGCAAGGATTTCTGTATGATGACTGCACAGAGTTCCTATAGTTCTTCACAGTCTTTTCAGATTCCTCCAACCTCCCATAACACTAAACAGAGTATCTATCTTCCCTGCCATCCCAAAAATCCATGTCTCATAGGCCTAAAGCATAAGCCTAGCCAGCATTTGTCTAAACATCAAGAGCAGAAAAGGTAGCCTCTCACAGAAGATGAGTATTATACAGAAGGCAATATTGACAACCAGGTTACAGTAGCCAAATGCTGAACACCCCAAGCTCTGAGAAGGTGGTTGATAGCAGTTGCCCAAACTTCAGAGAGGGCTGCACTAGCAACATGCCAAGAGCCCAAAGGCTTCATATAATTTATATAACAAACGCTGTTGCAACCACTGCCAACTTTCAAAAAGATGCAGCTTGCTAAGTCTACAGATCCCAATGAGCAGCTTGTCATCTCGATCCAAGTGGCCTCAACACAACATGTTGGGTCTTATAGTCTTGTTAGACTGCATCTCTATGTTTAAGACAAAACCAGCTGCAAACAACACTGTAGAACTCCATGGAGAGCAAATGACTTGCATGTTGTCAGGAGGATCTACTTCAGTGGTGGACAATGTCTTGACCATGGGCAATCACCAAAAGGCTTGTAAAGAGAAGCCAAGCCTCCGGAATTCAGGAAATTCTAGCTGTTCCAGATGACAGATCTCACTGAATGAACACTGTCTATAAAGCACACTGCTCATATACAGAGAAACCACACTCCCCATGGCCCCCACCTCCTATGCACGTACATTTTAAGTTTGGGGGGCGGGGGGAAGGGGGAAGAGACAGAGAGTCAGTAGAACTTCTTCCACTCATGTAAAAGAAAGAATTCAAAAGCACTGCCTTGTCTTCTAATTTTGTGAAATCTAGTAGTGCATAAATTTCCCTATCACAGCTTTCAAAACAAGCCCAGCTCTAGCTGAATGAAAGAACAGACATAGGCATGTAAGTGATAGACTAACTATCTGTATATTTCATTTTTAAAATTTTTGGCACAACTTGGACAGCTAAGACTACAATCATCTTTTCAAAATGACCTGTTTTAAACACGAAAAATCTACTGTCACAATTTCATATTGGGAAAAGCAGATGAAATGTAACAATCCATCCAACAACATTGCATTTCCTAACACTGGGCTTTTCTGTAAGGATCAATAAACAATGCAAATGAAATGTTTCTGGAAATTGGGACAAAGCCTTCCTCTTGGGATTAAAGAGAAAACATTAACTATCAATACTTGTAGCTCTACAGTGGATTTAACTGTTAGAACCCCAAGCTGCAGGCATCCAGTCCTCTCACAATCAGATCATGCACAGTTTCTCGCACTGGACACTCTTCAGTGATTAGAGGCTTTGCCCAAGTTAAGAAATGCCAGCAAACGGATTTAACTGATCAAAAGAAAAATCTTCCTCTCTAATAGAGTGCTCTCTCCAAATTACCAATCTTGCCTAAATTGTTTTGAAACCTACTGGCAGGCAAGGAAGACCGTATTTAAACTCTACTCTAGTAAAGCGATCAGTAAGCTACCACATGTGCCCTCCTCTCCTTCGGTTTTAGAATAATTTCCCTTTTAAAAAAAAAATGGACCTCATTTAAAATAGGGACTCTGTAAACACAAGCCCTATCTTTCTTGCAACAACGAGGGGGACACAGTGTAGTACACATTCAACCACTTTTGATAGGGAGCTGCAAGCCTATTGAGATGACAGTTCCTAGGATCATGCAGCGTTCCATTTATATTCAAATGGTCATCCCACATTGCATACTGGGACCTGCTGTCTTTACAGGTCACACCTCTGTTAAAAGAGGAGGGTGGATAACATATACTCCATTTTATTTAAATTAAGTTTCAGGGTCTTGAAGGGTTGCGACTATAGAACTTAACTGGGTGAAGTTTGGGGACACCTATATAAAAGTAGACATACCCCACCTGCATTTCTGGTGCACTTCAAAATAGATCAACTGACATGACAGATGGTAAATTCAATTATTTGCCCTTCAAAAGTGTTTCAAGCTCTGCAAAGCCTTTTAAATTCAAAGATCAGACATTTTCCCTATCTTCAACCAACAGGTTAAGTATTTCGGGCATCCATGATTAGTAGATGGAACATATACATCCAACACATACTCCTCCTCCATTTTAAAGATCTAAACAAGACCCAAAGTTATTTCTAAGTTGATGAACACATACACAAAGCTTCAACAGAGCATATCTTGACCAATATTAAAGAACATTTTTATTTTAAATGTTAAAAACACAGGAATTGACACATTGGAAACAACAGTCCTTAGGGCATTCTGAGCCGAGACCAAACCCTCTAGACTGTACTTAACTGTATGTTGTTATGAGGGAATTCCTTCCTGATCCCAGCTAGATAACAGCATATGCCCCGAAAACATGAGGTTTGATTGCCCTTGTAAAGTCTATCCTAGCGGGTGTAAATGCTGATGTTATCCTTACTTATCCATGTGTTTAATCCTTTTTTGAAGCTTGTTACATTATTTGCCTCAACACTCTGTGACTGCAAGTTCCACAGGTTAAACAGATACTCTAAAAACAAAGGAGACAACCGACCCTTTCCTTCTAGCGGCAGCAGGCCTCTTCGTGGGCCAGTGGGGAGATGCGATTAGCCCCACGGAGTGAGGGCGAGCCTGCAGGAGTCCACCCAGAGGGGGTGTTTTAACGCTCGCTGGCGGACAAGCAGCACCGCACAGTTCAGACAGGATTAGGAGGCGGCCGGGCAGCCGCTCCGGCTATAGAAGTTTCTGCATCAAGCCTCTGCTGAATGAGTGTCGCCCTCCTAGGCACTATCTGACCCCGCATTCGGCCTGGTCAGCCAGGTACAACCCAGACCGGCCCCTCCACGCCAGCCTCCCCCTCCCCCGCCCCCCGGCCGTGCCCTCGCCCGGCGGCAGCGCCCCCTGCACAGCCCAGCCCCCCGGGCCGGCACTACCCGCCGAACCTCCCCCCGCCCCGCGAGGCACCACAGGCCTCTCGCCCAGTCAGACGCCGCCAGGGCCGCGGGGGGCTCCTGCCCCGGGGAGAGGCCTAGCCCCGCCGCCCCTAGGCCCGGCCTCGCTCCCCTCCTCACCGCTGTCGCCGATGATGAGCAGCTTGAAGAGGTGATCGTAGTCTCTAGCCATGGCCGGTGGGGAGCGGAAGCTCCGGGCGGCGGGAGAGGTGGGGTCTCCTCAGGCGGCGGCAGCGGCTCCGGGCCGGATCCACTTCCCGAACAAACAGCCGGAACTGACAGCGGCGGCAGCAACACCCCGAGGGCTCACACTGCGCACGCGCACCACCTCGGCCGCGCTCTGCAGCTGGAGACCGCCAGCCGCTCGACTATCGCACTGCACATGCGCAATACCTCCCCGTCCTCTCGGCCCCCGGGACCAACGCTCACTTCCTCCCTCTACCTGTGCGCTTACGCCCGTGTCACTCCGAGGCTAGCGAGGGGCTATGGGGCGCATGCGCTTTCTGACGCCCGACGCCGCTGTGTTCCTGCGCATGTGTAGTGAGGGGCGCAAGTCCCCTCAGTAGTTTTGGCGCCCATTTCACAGTCAGGGGACAGCGCCCCCCAGGAATCCCTCTGTCTTCCTCAGACAGGCCCCCCCCAGCCCTTGGACCTGATGTGCCAGGGCCCCTACCCATCTTTGCCTCAGAGCAGGGAGCCACCCCAAAGGACCCCTCCGCTCTGATGCGTGGGCTGCCCAATGACAGGTTGCAGAGGACAAGGCCCATGGCTCCCACCTGCCTCACCCGGCCTTGAGACAGGGCCCCAGTCAAACATGAGAGAGGCTAAAAAATGGTGGGATTTTTAACAACACTGACTGTTGGGCTCTATTTGCCATCTGGCTTCCCAGCCTTGGGGGGGGGGGGGTCACGTTTTCAAGCAGCCATGAGGGCTGAGTACCAGTCACATGACTCCAGGAGCTGAGGATTTAAGAAAAGACACCAACTATTGAAAGAGTTGGCAGCCCTGCAGCTGCCATTGCATTCCGTATGCTGGAATAGCCTCCCTCCCAGGCAGGCCACACCAAAGCCTGCTCCTACCCTTCTCTCTCAGGCAGCGTAGCCCCCGACAGCTTCTGGAATGCCCTCATGTGTCATACGGTGAAGGGGTCCCTGGCAGCTCTGGAATGAAGTTCTCATTCTTAATAGAAAGATGCATCCCTGTGCAGTTGAGACAACGCCTGGCTCCTGCATAGCTCTGCAACTATGCCTGTGGATACCTCATTTTCCATCAACTGAAATCTACAGCTGAAGTCCACTGAGCATGAAGAAGACCCACCTCTGCAATAATCCAATATGCAGGTGGAGCCCAGGGACTGCTCCTCTTTTTGCTAAACAGGTGGGGCCTATGGTAAAGTGCAAGGCTATGCCTACTCTTGTGTGGAGATATGGTCCAGTAAGGCTGACAGCTGTCATTTTTTTGTATGCAGCTGCACCCTATGCAGCTGTACAATGAGTCATCCATCTTCCATGGAGAGGTATACAAGACGGAGTTCCATCTGTCCTGTAGCCACCTTCTTTTTTCAGAGACGCAGGTCCCTGGGGTATTTGGTTTTTGCTGCTAGTGTAACTCACAATGAGGCTTCTGTATGAGCACACTTGTCGTGACTATTGCACTTGCAAAGTAAGGTTCACACATGCCCTAAAACTTTCAGGTAGAGCTGGGACAGAGAACTGACAAAGCCTAACAAAAATTTAAAAATTATTCACAGAAACCTTAGCTTTAACAGTATTTTCCCAAGTTACTTTTCTATAGAAATATTGTTCTTGTTGGTGTTCGAGCCAAAACTAGTGTTAATGGTGGATTCCTTGTAACCTGAAGTCTTCAAATCATGATTTGAGAACTTCAGTAACTCAGCTAGAGGTTAGGGGTCTATTATAAGAGTGAATGGGTGAGATTCTGTGGCCTGCAATGTGCAAGAGGGCAGACTAGATGATCATGATGGTCCCGTCAGACCCTTAAAGTCTGTGAGTCTGTGTCTTGGCTTAGCGTTTATTATGGATTATTTTCACTTCTAGATTTTTAGACGTACACTGCAAAGATGCACTAGCAGGAGATGAAGAAACAGCTACAACCAATGGCCTAGGTACTGCATGCGTCTTCAAAGCAATTACAGGAATGTCAAATTTTGTTTAGCACAGATTCAAGCCAAAATATTGACACAAGTTAGTATTTCAATAAACTGAGCTGATTTTACTGGATTTAACCCTATATGTTTACAATTTATTAACCCTCACAAGTACATTACTTATGTATACTATTTAAAATTGGAACAAGTATAATTAGCACTGAAAAAAACCTCTCAGTGACACATGGGTTGTAAGTGTCTACAGCTTGACAAGAGCTAGAGGGCCTGGCAAATAAGGAGAATTATACCATTTTTCAGTTTGACTCATAACATTTGTGAGAAACAGAATATAGTTGAATCAGTCTTCTACTTGTGTCACTTAGGGAACAGGATTGTATTACCTTTGAGGATTTTTTTGTAGTAGGACCATACCACACTTAATGGCCTAAAAGAAAAAAGATCTGAGTTGTAGAGGTGCTGAGCACCTGCAGTTCCCACTGATTTCAATATCTCTGAAATCAGATCAATAAGATGTTTCTACAAATGACATGTTTACTGAAAATATAGCTGTTTCTATGCTTGCTTCTCAAAATGCTCACTTGAGAGGTTTAAATTTCTTCTATCACACTCGTATGAAGCGGCTCAGCTCATGAAGGATCAGAATCTTGTTGCCTTTATTATACATTGCACCTTTAGGATTCTTTTCCTATCACCTATATGAGACAGATATTATAATGGCACTGCCAGTATTTTCCTATTTGTATGCAGTTAATCAATTACTCTGGAAAGGACTACTGGATTAACCATGCCCATCAAGAAACAGAAAGGCAGCTCCAGTAGTGGAGGTTTTTGACACATAAAAACAGCTCCCACTGTATATTTCTCTTTAGCAGTGTCATCAATGCTTGTGATTATAATTACAAATTTTGCCCTATTTGGAGTTTTTTGTAAAGCCCCAGTTCCCGGAGTCTTGAGAATCTCAGCTCTAATTTTTTTAAATTAAATTTCAAGACCTTATAGTTGCGGAGAAAAGCTTGAAAACATGACCAACATACATCCCAAATGCTCAAACACCAAGAGGCAAATAAAGCCTCCCAAATGTATTTATTTTTAATCTCATACAGCCTGCCTCATGATTTTGAATGCTTGGGGCTTGTTAATACCATTACTACTGCAACACAGACATTTCACAACAGTATCAGTTTTACAGAACAGCTTTTCCATAAAATGAGACTCAATTATTTAGAAATCCAAACATTTGAAGATTTCACACTATCACCACTTTTTTTCTTTTTTCCATTGAAGAAAGATTAAGTATCTTGCAAGTTTAAATATCTCTCCCATACATTCCTGTGTGCTTGTCTTGATCCGCATATAGTTCAGCTGCCACTAAGTGACAGTAACTTGGCAGTTCAAGGCTGTTAGTTTAATCAGTGGTAGGAATATCTTCTCTTCTATTGAAGACTGATTTTTGCAAGACATCTAAGTCTGATGTGAAATAAATGGTTCTCTCATCTCCAGTTCGCATCAGGTTTACCCACTGATCAGGTTTAATTTGTGTGTTATGGTAAAATTTGAGAGTGTATTTTTATTTCTGGTTGACTATACATGATCTGTTTATTCATCATAATATATTATACACTGTCAGAAAGACAAATCAAGATCACTAAAGCCAGCTTTAAACTTTGTTTTAAACAGTTGAATAGAATATTGAAAGTTGACTTAATCTTCTTAAAAATACAGTTGAATTAATATATTCTTTCCTGAAATGAGACTGTAGTCATTCACCATATTTTTTCACTTGACACTATACAAGGTGAAAAGTGTGTGTGGTGGCTTTAAAATTTAATTCAGCCAATAAAAATTGTATCCCTTAATTTACAAGCTATAACTTAATGAGAATATTCATAGCTGTTCTTCATTGACCATGTCCAACTTTTACTCACGTGGCAACAGTAATTTTTAAATAAGTATAATTTTCTTTTAGTTGTTTTTGCAAGTGGAGACTAACTGATAAATCATGAAGAGTGTGCATGGTTTGTGTGTAGGACCAGGGCCCTCAATTACTGAATGATCTAACAACCCTTCTTAAGGAATCTGCTGCATTCTCCTCCCTTTTCTGCCTCTACTAGAATGACATAGGTGCACTTTCAGTACATCCATTGTTTGCTGTCTGCTGTTTTGTACCTTTTGGATGATATTAACTTTTTAAAGTCTGTTTCAGTGCATGACATCTTCTAACAAAATACAACTCCATGCATAATGGGTGAAATTCACTCTAAAGCAGTGAGCCTGCAAAAGACCTTATCACTTAGGCCCTTCACAGCACTAGGGTGAATTTCACCCTTTTATGACTATGTTAATGTTTAGTCTTGTCCATTACATTTCTGTTCATTCGAGAAACATACAATTCACCAACTTCTACCAAAACAAAGTAGAAACAGGATATAGAATAAAGTCACCATAGGTGAGTCAGATAATTAAATTACATAGCACACATCTCATTCTGCAGGATCACAAATCATATTATGGACACTTGAGGGGAGAGTAAGATCATTTTGTCAGATTTTGAAGCAATACACTCGAACAGAAAAACCCAACCCTCCAAAAAGGCCACCCTAGAGGATATTTCTTTCTATTTGAGTATCTGTTTTTAATTCCTGATTAAGTTTCAGTATTGGTATGGCCCAGATCAAGCCCTTTCCTACTTACTCCCATCATAATGGCAGCTACAGAAGATCAGCATTAATAACCCCATGGGATTACTCCAGATTGTATGCTCAGATAAATAACTTCAATGTATGGGACTAAACACACTTCTCCCTTCATCCTGATTTGAGCCCATAAATTTCATTGCTTTTTGAGGAGTCAAAGCAGTCTCTTTTCATATTTCAAAAAAATTATTAGTGTTCTGCATTTCTTAGGCTTCGCCAGTTTATCTGATAAAATAGATATGGTTTGTTTAACAATCTTAGAGGACACAAAAATCTCACTTTACCTTCCAAAAAAATACCTCAGCTTCCTGCTACCAGAGCTTTCTGATGTCTCTCTGTATATGGGGCCCAATAGTATTGGTGAACTATAAAACCTTGAAGTGGTCTTGCCAGATAAATAACTCTGACATCAACAGAGCTTAATGACCAGAAAAATGACAAAAAAACCCAATCTTGTTAAGACTAATACTAATCTTAATTCACTACGAAGTGTTAAAGGTCACAAAAGTGGAGGCCTGTTATGTTCAACAGTTGGGCAACTGAAGATGGTATGTTCAAGATGCCATTGACCAACAGAATTGTGGGAGTTAGGGAATGTAGTTGAGTTGGAACCAATCCTTGTCAGGTTTTTTTTTTAAATTGTGTTAATCTTGCCTTGGTTGAAAGCCCCCCAGGTTGTTTCAATATTGGAAAGGTCTTTTGTTCATTGCAATGTTATGTACACAAAAAATGAGTACTCCAAATCTCTCTTGAAAAAATGGATCAAAAAGTAAACACGTCATAGGAAAACTTTTCCCATATACCTGGCATAAGATGACTCTACATTTAAACAATATAGTTTTGTAGAAAGAAAAGTGCTTTCATCATCAAGATTAAATTCAAAGCCTTTATTAAACGTGCCATCTTCAAACAATCTGCATTTAATCCCCCTTTTGCATTTGAAATTTCTAAGGCTATTTTAAATAGTAGTTTTACAGGGATTTTCAGTCTTCAGAACCATCACAAGCCGCAAGTTAGTACACAAAAACATTAAGTTTTAACTTTCACAGATTTCTATTTCCTCTGCACAAGATCTGTGGAAAAGACCAGCGTTAGCTCCTTTCCTAGAGCTTTTACACATTTCTGAGAAGGAAACGGGTTTCACGCACAGGCTTGATGCTCAAGACACACCTCACAATCAGCTACAATTAACTGATACGGATTGGTTTCTTGCGCATTCGGTTTCAAAAAGGGGACCAAATTTTCAATTTTTAGTGAATGTAGGTCTAATTAAGGCTATTCTGGTATATTTTTGATATTAAAATACTCTCTGGGAGCCCTTTTCATAAGCCCCCATCAGAATTAATATATTTTCAAAAATGAAAACATTTAACATTGGTTTTTGAGTTGAAATGCTGATGCAGCCGTTGGTTCAATGTTTTCTTTTCTTCGGGATCTTAAATATCACGTCAATATAGTGTCATCAATCTGTTCAACAGAATCAGCCTGGCTGGCCAGCTTCTTCAGAGATCTCCTGCAGCTCTCATTCAGCAGTTCCAGACTGGCAGTATCTAGGATCTTGGAGACAGACTGTGGAAAGAGGAAGAAGATAATACCAATAAAAGCATTCACTCCTAATGCTAAATTAGCCCTTATCTATTTTATTCTATGCTAAAAAAAGCATTAAAAAAATTCAGTATCTTACAGGGTATGTGTCAGAACATAAAGAGAAACACTGGCTAAATTTATATCCAGATTTACAGCTGTATTGAAGAAAACACTTGTAATTCTTCTCCCAAACAGATCTAATGAATAAAATTCAGTTATGAGTCAAACATAAAAATCTTGCTTTTCATACATAACTAATCTGTCTAGCTTCTTGCATTCAAGGTTCTACCTCTTTATAATTAAACAGGGTGTGCATTTTTAATTTTTTCACCTTTAGGATTAGAGTTCAGAGTTTAACGATATCCTTGGTATGGAGAGCAAGATTCAGGGTTACAGACTAAATAAAACCTGTTTTGGAAATACTCAACATTGCCACAAATTCTTTTGGTTAAGTCTAATATGAACAGATAAGAATACCACTGGACACAAAGTCCTTTGCAATTGAATATTGTATAATTTAAGAAAGAACAAAGAAGTGCTCTGGGAAACTACAGGCCCATTAATTTGACTTCAATTGTATGCAAGTTCTTAGAACAAATTTTGAAAGAGAAATTAGTTAAGGACATACAGGTAAATGGAAATTGGGATAAAATTCAACATGGTTTTACAAAAGGTAGATTGTGCCAGACTACCCTGATCTCTTTCTTTGATAAGATAACCATTTTTCTAGACAAAGGAAATACAGATCTAATCTATCTGGATTTCAGTAAGGCATTTGATACAGTTCCACATGAGAAATTATTAGTTAAATTGGAGACGATGGAGATTAAAAAATTAAAAGATAGGTAAGGAACTGGTTAAAGAGAAGACTACAGTGGGTCATGCTGAAAGGTGAATTGTCAGACTGAAGGGAGGTTACTAGTGGAGATTCTCAGGGATCAGTCTTGGGACCAATCTTATTTCACATTTTCATTAATGACCTTGGCACAAAAAGTGGGAGTGTACTAATAAATTTGCGGATGACAAAAAGTTGGGATGTATTGTCAATACAGAGGACGCCTGGAATATTATGTAAGAAGATTTGGATGACTTTGAAAACTGGAGTAATAGAAATGGGATTAAATTTAATAGTGCAAAGTCATGCATTTAGGGGCCAACAACAAGAATTTTTGCTATAAACTGGGGCATTGGAAGTGACAGAGGAGGAGGAAGACCTGGGTGTATTGGTTGATCAAAGGATGACTATGGGCTGCCAATGTCATGCAGCCGTGAAAAAGGCCAATGCAGTCCTACGATTTATCAGATGTATTTCCAGGAAGTATCATTGGACAAGGGTACTGGTGAGACCTCATCTGGAATACTATGTGCAATTCTGGTCTCCCATGTTTAAGAAAGATGAATTCAAACTGGAACAGGGGTAGAGAAGGGCTACTAGTATGATCAGAGGAAAGGAGAACCTAGCTAACAAGAGGAGACTTAAGGAGCTGGGCTTGTTTAGCTTAACCAAAGGAAGGCTGAGGGGAGGCTCTCTATATCTACAGCAGAGGGATAAACACCAGGGAGGTAGAGGAGTTATTTAAGTTAGGTGCCAATGTTGATGCAAGAACAAATGGATATAAACTGGCTACCAACAATTTAGGCTAGAAATCAGACCAAGTTTCTAACCATCAGAGGAGTGAAGTTTTGGAACAGCCTTCCAAGGCAAGAAGAGGGGACCAAAAAAACCTAACTGGTTTCAAGATTAAGCTTGATAAGTTTATGGAGGGGATGGTATGATGAAACTGCCTACAATGGTACATGGTCCATCTGTGACTGCTAGTAGCAAATATCCTCAATTGCCAGAGATGGGGAGGGCTCTGAGTTACTACAGAGAATTCTTTCCCCGGGGGCTAGCTGGTGGGTCTCACCCATATGCTCTGATTATCATATTTGGGGATAGGAAGGAATTTTCTCCCAGGTCATACTGGCAGAGACTCTAGGTGTTTTTGGCCTTCCTCTGCAGCATCGGACACAGGTCACTGGCTGGTTTGAATTAGAGTAAATGGTGGATTCTCTGTAACTTGAAATCTTTAAATCAACATTTGAGGACTTCAGTAACTCAACCAGAGGTTATGGGAGTCTATTACAGGAGTGGGTGGGTGGTTCTGTGGCCTGTGATGTGCAGGAGTTCAGACTAGATCAGAGGTCCTCAAAGTGTGGGGCATGCCTCCCCTAGCGGAGCATGGAGGACCGTCCAGGGGGGCCTGAGCCAGCCCCCATGGGGGGGGGGCGGGAAGGGAGCGCCACCCAGCCACTCCCCACCCTCAGCTCTGCTCCTACCCCCAGCCTTGGCCACGGCTCCGCTCCAACCCCAGCCTCAGTCCCCTTACCCATCTGCATCCCCCCAACCCTCCCCCCAGCCACGGCCCAGCTCCCAGCCCCGACGAGGTGTGTGTGTGTGGGTGACCCTCAAAAGTTTGGGGACCACTGGACTAAATTATTATGATGATCTCTTCTGGCCTTAAAGTCTATGAATTTCAAACAAGAAACACACAAAAGAAAATTCTTACACTCTTACAAGCACATCAAAGCATTTCAGCTGGTTCCACAAATTCTGACATAAGCACTAAATAAAAATAGCTTAGAGCTGGAAAAGAATTCTGGACATTGACATGCAAAGGAGTATTTCATCCACCCTACAACAGCCCATAGTGCAACTACTACAGAAATATGTTCATATACTGAGGACCCTTATTATAATCAACAGCATGGCAAAGGCTCATAGCATTCTGAAGATATGGCTATTAATTGTTGGCTATAGAGGGGGAGTTAGCTTGATGCATTTTAGTAATACATATTACCGCATTGTAACCATGTATACCCAAGATAGCCAAGTGGAGAAATATGGACGTTTGCATGAGAATATTGATCTAGGATGAAGAATTCGATGCTAACCCACGAAACAGTCCCCATTCTGTCCCCCAACCCATCATTTGTAATATTTTATACTGCAAGATACTCATTTATATATTCAAAGATAAAAGGCTCCACCCACAACAATATTTAAGGTTACTCGTATGCAAGACAGCATGATATGGCCTTCCACTAGGTAGCAAAGTGTTTCTTGTTTATACCTGAAGCACTTCTTCGCCCTCTCTCATCTTCAGGAGGTTAACTATGGCTTGGTCACTGTAGGCCCTCACACTGGTGTTTTTGTCTTTTGTATTGTCCAGAAGTGCTTTGAGAATTGGTTTAATTGTCTGCGGATCCATAGATGGGAGGTGATTTTTATTCGCCCACCAGATCATCTTTTCTGCAATTAACTTGATGTCACTGGATGGATTCTGGAGACACTGAATGAGACACAAAGACATCCTTAATTTCAGATACAGCACAGGCAAATTTTCAGAGTGCCAATTTACCTTTTTGATAGTGAAACTAAACTAACGAATACAAGCACTGATAGAACTGCAGATGCTCCTCATTCTCACCACATACATTTCTGTTTTTCATTATCTATCAACAAGTTTAAGCAAACTGTTAAATGAGAATAAGTCAGGATTGTAACTTGACAACAATGCACCTTTTTTAAAAAAAAAAAAGTTTTGCAGCTTGCGGTTGTCTGCAGGTCATGTGGTTTCCCTGCAGCTATTTCAGGAAACAACAATGACCACTAGCACAGCAACCGTTGAGAGTTTTAGTGTTTCCATTAAATGTCCTTTTTTGGTCGTTTTCGTTTTCCAGTAAAAGCCTGGGACAGGCTGAAACCTGACATGTCAGAGCAGTGGCTATGGGACACCTTTGCCTTTTTTAAATTAGCTTTACAACCTCTCATTTTTAATATGAACGTGGCCCTTCTGTTCTTTTTAACCTTAACCAATTTATGATTTAGTGTGCACCACACTGCTTTTAATCATAATATTCATGTGTATTAACAGCACATTTATACCACAGTACTCGGTAATATGTCATACCAATTAAATGTAAGGGCTACAAATGTTGGATGTCTAGTACTTTCTGATATGCTTTCACATAACGGGAGCTGCTTTGAAGCCACTGTGCTCTGTATCATGTGTAGGGTCTACCAAATTCACAGCCATGAAAAACGTGTCATGGACCGTGAAATCTGGTCTTCCCCTGTGAAATCTGGTCTTTTGTGTGCATTTACCCGATACTATACAGATTTCACAGGAGAGACCAGCATTTCTCAAATTGGGGATCGTGACCCAAAAGAGAGTTGCAGGGGGGTCACAAGGTTATTTTAGGCGGGTTGTGGTATTGCCACTTTTACTTCTGCGCTGCCGTCAGAGCTGGGTGGCCGGAGAGCAGCGGCTGTTGGCCGGGCGTCCAGCTCTGAAGGCGGCGCCCCGCCAGCAGCAGCGCAGAAGTAAGGGTAGCAGTACCGCGACCCTACTCCAATAACCTTGCGACCCCCTGACAAGTCTTTCTTGGATCAGGACCCCTACAATTACAACACCATGAAATTTCAGATTTAAATAGCTGAAATCATGAAACTTATGATTTTTAAAATCCTATGACCATGAAATTGACCAAAATAGACCGGGAATTTGGTAGGGCCCTAATCATGTGCTTCAGAGTTTTTAAATTAAAAGAAAAAAATAAACCCTGAAAACAAAAATAAATGCTTTTATTGCCAATTAAAGGTGACTGGCAAAGAAAACAATTGGTCTTGTGTCTTTTTTTCATTTTTTGCTTCTTTATGTTGTATAAAGAAGTCCTGAGAGGGTTTTTTTCCAATGAAAAAGGGACAAGAGGGCTTCTACTTGGTTTTCACATTAGAAAGTGAGCTCCTGTCTATCCTGGTAAAAAGGTGACACGTTAAGAAACTGAAACCAGAGTAACAGAGTGAAAGGGATTTTTAGACTTTTTAAAACTCTGGTTTGCTTGAGTTTTTTTGTTAGTATTTATTTAACTTCAGTGACTAACATTGTGGAGAAAATACATCTTTGTTAGCATCCCGGCCTCTCTAGTAAGAATGAGGCGAAAGCTGCAAAACATGGGAAGTGCTGCAGCAAAACCAGGGAAGGAGAGAATTGACATTCTGGATATTTTCAAGGTAAAAAGGCAGAAATATTTAAAGGGGGTGGGAGAAGCACTTTCAAGTCTTCCTCATACAGCAAGCAGCAGCAAAAAATTACAAAAGCTCAATTTTTCTTTTACTTATTCCTTTATAAGTCACCATTATTGCAACATGTATATTATGTACCTGCTATCTATCTGCACTAGTAAAAGCATAACCAGGTAGGCTAAAGTTTGAATGTAAAGCCTCTTTCTTTTTTGTGGTGTTAACTGTATCTGAACCTACAAAGACTTCTAAAAATATCAAAAAACATTTTGTTTGTACTTTGTTGCAGACAAATCTAGATGCTCAAGCACCCCAGGGTTCATAGATTCAAAATATAAGCTGTCCAAGTTTACTGCTTTCACTTTCTTTTACAACTAGTACTGAGATTTTATTGACCAAGCCATCAACTGGCCAATGACCCTCTGCAGCTGACCCAAATACAGGCCACATTCCATTGGTTAAGGTCATTGTAGAATAGTTCAGGTAGCACAAAACTTAAATGAGACAGTCCTAGGCTCACCTTAATAAAGAGGTTGGCGAGTTTGGGAGGCAGATTTCCTCCTTCTGTTTCTATGTGGTATTTCATAAGAAAGCCCATTCCTCTGATACCACTAGCTGCAATGGGGATCTGCAGCACAAAGAGAACCAGGACACTTTCGTTATTATTATAATTATTACAGTAGTGTGTAGAGGCCTCAGTGTGCTAGGTACTGTACATGCACAGAGTAAAAAAGAGTCCCTGCCTTGACGAGCTTACAATCTAACAGACAAGACAGATAAATGAAAGGAGGGGAAACAGAGGCACAGAGAGGTCAAATGACTTGCCCAAGGTCACACAGCAGGTCACTAGAAAAGCAGAGAATAGAAACCATATATCCAGAGTCCCATCGCTAAGGATTACACTGCCTCTCAAAGCTAAATATGCACAACTATTACTTTATTTTTCCTGAGTATTAATTAGCCACACATAGAGACCTTCTTCATAATAAGAAAGAGCCCCTTCATTCCCTAGTAACGCTAGCCCTAAGTTGAGCACTTATCATAGGAGAATCAGACAGTTGTGTGTTCATGCTGAAAACTGCTTCAGCAATGTAACAACTTTCACTCCAGTACGTTTGGAGGAAAGAGGAACGAGCTTGTATTTGAAGTGCTTTCCAAACATGCTCTGGGTTCAGCACATAAACGAACTGCAGTAGTGTGAAATTTAAAATGTAGACAATCAGGAACACTTTCAACAACTTACACACACACACTTCCAGGGACAGTGGAAATCAGATGAGAATCAGAATAATCACCGAGCTCAAGTGCAGAACTGTCTCTCTGTTCATGGTACATTCTTCAGAGTGTGCTTGAGGGTTGTCCCAGTTTTACCAGGTAGCACTGAGAGTCTGCAAAGCTTTAAACTGTTTACAGTGCAACAGACAGAGCTCTTGGGAAATGCTCTGGATGGCCTTCAGATAGTGCTTACCCTGTCTGCTGTGGCGTTGCTCAGGATCCTCTCCTGAACGCTGTTATAGTATTTGGGGGCACATAGTCTGCTGGGAGCTACCTTTATAGCCACAGACAGTGCAAGGCTCTGTCCATGCCTCACCATCCAATCAATCCCAGAGACATCCGCTGCAAGAGGGAGAGAGCAATATTGAGCCTTGCTACCGAGTATACCTGATATAAATGAGTTGTGTCAGGCTGATGTTCATCTCTGTTTTCATAAAAATAAACAAACACTTCAATAATACCTTGCTTAGAGGGCTCTGTGCAAAACTTTAAAATTAAACCCAACAACTCTATCATGTGAGACCCATTCTGCAGCTATGGAAACTGGAACAAATAAGTGACTTATTTTAAGGCTATAAAATGAGTTTGTGGCATAGCTGTGATTAAATTTAGCAGTTCCTGGTTCCCAGCCCCATGCTCATCCCATTGCCTCTGATGATCTCAATCAGGTATTATTCTCTGACATGTAACAATTTAAAAATGTGAAGGATCTTGTCATCACTAGTGAAGCTACATCTCTTCAATGAAATAAACACATTTGCCGGAATTCATAGATTCATAGCAACCAATCACTAGATTCCCATTTTAACTCCTCAGAGTGGAATGCTATAGTAATGCCCCTAAACCACTAACCGTTCCTGGAGAATTAATATTTTTGCCAGAAACCAGGACAACGGAGTTAATTCGCCAAAAGCAGTTCGAAGTCTTAGGGCATTAGTAGTCCATGATCTTTCAATGTTACAGCCAAACGACACAAAAAATGGCAGTGGTTTCAAAACTTTCTATAAAAACGTATTTTTACAGTACACGGGTTTCTAACCTTTTTGGTCTGCTGTATCAGTCTGTTACACTAAGACCTCAGCTGTATCTGTTAGTGCCTATAGCTTCTCCATTCAACTCTGCATGTTCTACGTATCCCCAATTCAACTCTGCATGCCCTCTGGGTAATGGAGCATTGGCTGCCTCTATTACAGGAGTAATCCAAGGCTCCACTGCGGATGAGAGTACATACTAATGAAGGGGAGACTAGCAGAGGAATGTGCAATAGAGGCCCTAGAATAGAGGCTCAACATTAAGAATCTAGAACACAAGTCAGGAAAGCCTCTGGGACCAGTGGCTGAAAGTGCTATTCTATAGTACTCAGGGTCTGCTCCACAGTTTAAGATTTCATAATTAATAAAACACCCTATTTATTTCAGAACACATTTATAACTATCTGCTAGACATACCCAGTAAGTGTTGCTGCAGAAGACTGCTGAGCTCCTCTTCTGACAGAAATGCACACAGCTCTGCTAGACAGCCAGCTGACGCCATGCGGGTAGCATCCTAAAAAGGAAAGGAGGGGGAGAAAGGCAAAGATTAGAAGAGTTTGATACACAGACAATTTCCACTGAGAAGGCCAAGTGACAAAAGAAGCTCTGAAACAAAACCACAAAGGAAAATGAAGATTTCACAACCAGCTCCTGACTCCCACCATTTGTTGATTTCAGTCAGCTCCAAGTTTTCTTGTACACTGCAGTAGAATTCAAAATCAAGCCCACAGCTCAGGGCAGAATGTAGCACTACAGTACTGACTGGACATAAGCATTGAGTTATACACATGGAAAACACATTTGCTTTCACCTTTGTCATTTAAGAGGGCCTTTTGTGGACATGGAAAGGTCAAGTTCTTGATTTACAGGCTGGGAAATGGAGCAGTGGTGCCTGCTGTCTGCCTGCAAAATACCCTCTTGCTAGTGAAGATGTCCTGCTTCAAAACTTTTAGCACCAGTTTGTTACTTTAGCTTGCCAAAATGATGAGTTTACCATTGCAGTTCTCCACACATTGATTGGATTGGTCCTGCTTTGAGCAGGGGGTTGGACTAGATGACCTCCTGAGGTCCCTTCCAACCCTGATATTCTATGATTCTAGGATATTTACATTGCAATGAGAATTTTTCCATCTCTGACATGCCAGCAACCTGTGTTTTACAGATGTAGAGTAAGGGGGCAGTCACTACAGAATGTGAATTTTGATCTTGGGTGCAATATTATGTTGGTTCCAGAGTCAGTGTTGCAATCTGCCATATGCAGAACATGCCTCTTTAAAACTGGATAATTTCTTTGTCAGTAAGAATGTAACCCCTCCAAAAAAAGGGAAATGCATTACCACATTGAGGTTATCTATACTGACGGGGACATATGCTTTTACACTGCAGCTGGTATATTTTCTACTTTCGGCTGATGGTAAGTGAATAGTTCTTAGCTGCCTAAACAAATATATTGGTTTCTTTGTGTGTTTGACCTTCCATTTCTCACCAAGGAAACACTAATTTCACAAAATTTAAGAGTTACAATAGATTGACCAGGGAAGTATTTTATTCTTGGATAAAATTTGCTTCTCAGTCAACATACTGTAAGGTGTTGAAGCGATTTCAGTTTTACAGATTAAATTCAGTTTAGTGAGCAATGCATAGCTTCAGCCTGCTTTTATATAAGCTCTCTTTCCAGTGTATTATTAGTAACTCCTCCAGGAAGTTATTTTAGGAAACAATTCTGTTAGAAAGCTCAGAGTTTAAATTAAAAAACAAACAGTGTGCATGAGACATCCCCCATGGGCCCTTTGCAGCAATACCTCATCATGTCCCAGCATTCCTAGAAGCACTGTGGTGATGGTCTTCCTAATGGTTGCGTCCACTTTAGCACCAGCTCCTTGTGTTACAAATCGCAGAGCTTGCAGCATGGTGTCTCTGCAGTGAACAACCACAAGTTACAATTCAAGACTGCAGTTTTCTCCAAACAGAATGTCAACGAAGTACAAGAAGCTGGCTGCCAACAACAGATTCACATACACAATGAACAACACAAAGGTGGGTGTGCCTAAATTTGAAGGAGATGGAGCTTCTCTAATGGCAGGAAACCATCAGCACCAAACAATGCCTGCATTGGTTCACACCTGATTGTCATTCTTACTGCTGGGAAGGGTCTTTGACCGTTCACAGAGGGAAAATCTTCTCCAGTAGGAGGCTCATTTCTTAGGGAGCTGGACATTTTACTGATAGGTGGACTTATTCTTGGAACTAGGAAAAAATACCAAGTCCATATGGACTGAAACAAATGCTAAATAGGAAACACACTATTGGAGTCTTTCATAGCATATATATAACCTTGGCTTCTGCTCTACAGTCAACTAATCTCTGATGTTAATTGAGTGTTTTAAAAAAAGTTAAACTTGTCTTTCTTCCCACTGCTGCCAAGTAGTTCATACCCTACCCATTTCCCACAGCTTACCTGATGCTAGAATCCCCACTGGAACGGATTCCATTCAACAGCTCAGTAAAAAGAGGATCCACTTTACTATGGATGGCAATCAATTTACCGAGTGCATCAGCAGCCTTAAGGCGGACAGCACGGTTTGAATCTTGTAGTGCTTTGGTGAAGGTAGTCTGTAGCTGAGGCAGGAATGGTTTCAGGGCAATCCCAACCTGGACAGGCGGGAGGGAATCACATGTACTCAAATGTGAAACAAAAGCTAGAAAGGAAAGATCCGAAAAAGTGTGGTAGCTTCTAACAGCACTTAGATATAATGATAAAATCAGCACTTGCCCATCCAGATAAAGAATCTCCCTAATACACAGCTAAAAAAATGGGGAAACCATGCAAGGACTGAATTCAGTTGTCAGAAAGCAGAGAAATAAGCACTGAAGGTTTTCACACCCATGACATGAGTATTCTTTGTAACTAAACATGGTACGCAAAAGCCCAGTACAACTTGGTTATGTAGAGAAGGTTAACAGATCTGGAGAGTTCAGACTTGACAAAAAGGAAAAACAAAGACGTTTACCAGGGATTTGGAATCTTACCTTGGCCAACAGAAGGCTTAATGTTTCAAGCAAAGCCACCTTGACATTCCAACTGAACCGATCTCCCAAGATCCGAATAAGTGGTCCAGTAATGCTCACGACGGAGGGTTTCAGCGCTTCGGCAGAGGTCAGTTTAATAACTAGTCCTAAGGCCTTTGCAGCTTCCTCTTTCTGCTCTGGGTTACCAGTTAGAACTCCCTCCCGCAGCACCGGAAGAATAGAAGTCACTCCCTGTCACAGGAATCAAACAAGAAAACTAGAACCAACAATGCAGACAACAACACCTAACCTATTTCCCCCCCACTTCCCATTGGAAGTGCAAACTTGGAAATACCTTAACTTCCTACTGATCTTCATTTCCATTATAAGTACTTTTGCTCAGTTTGATTTCATGCAGTTATGCCTCACTAAACTGCTTGTTGCTTATTAAGTTTTATTCCTGAAAGATCTGGCAGGAAAGTCCAGTTTCACATTTCCACCAAAAAGACAACTAATATGACTCATGTGCATTATACAGTTGTCAAATATTTATTTACAACAGACACCCAAACTGGGGTATCAAGTAACAGCAGTAACCTAAAGAAAGTCTCTACACCTAAAAGTTTGGAATGCCCCAGTAATACAATATTCTGATAGCTACAAAAATCACATTAACTAGGTTACTGGAAAGACACAACAGTATTACTGTGGTAAATCCCAGCCCCACACTACACACTTATTTACCTTCTTTGGAATACAGAATCCTGGCATGTGTTCTCCTTTGGCCTCATTCCCTACCATACGAATATCCCTGTGCAGATCCTCAATGAGGGCAAGCTGGTTCCCAGCGTCTAATTTCTGCAGGAGTGACAGAACGGGCAAAGACTGTGTAACAGCATCAATCCCCACAATTATTGAATTCCTCATGTTTACCAAGAGATAAGCCACTGCTATCTATTCCCGTTCTCTCTGAATGTCTGGCCTTTCACCCATACTACTAGTCTCGTGCAGTCCTTAAAATACTACAACCTTTGCAAAGACCTCATTTCCAGTGAAAATCGAGTGTTTTCTTGGAGGAGTATTTGACCAAGTCCATTCCCTCCCAGTCTGTATCGCTGCAACAACCCTGGCCCATAGCTCACCTTGGTGATGGAATTGAGAGCATCCCAGCTTTCATTCAGAACGACGGGATTGGTATCATTAAAAAGTCTGATCAAGCCTGAGACCAAGTTCCTGAGATGGGCAGTGCAGTCTGCTTTGGATTTGGAGCAGTAAATGTTTAGAATGACAGCTGCTGCCTGCCTCATTCCCACCTCAGGGCTGCGAGTGGCTTCTAAGAGATCTTCAATGATAATTCTCTGCCCGACATCATCTTCCACAGACAGGATTACAGCCTGGCAGTTAGCCATTTCCTACAAAGTCAGAATGAACTTTATGTTAACTTTCAACCAGAATAAAAGCCACACGTCTCAAAGCCTTACTTAATGCTGTTGCCCTATAGACCATTATCCTCCAGGATTAACAAACAATTGTACAATTTCTGTTCATGGAAACCAGTCACATCACCTACAGGTCTTCTGTTCTTGTAGTCCATCTAGAGCCCAAATCAATTTCTTATTGGTTAGTAACTAATTTTAACAGTAGTTCGTCCTTATTTAACGACTAATCCAGGGCATAAACTAAAGCTGGAACACCATTTTTGAAGGATGGAGAGGAGAGTACATGATAGATTCTCTCTAAACCTAAGAATTGCCCAACTTTGCCCAACTGAGAAGCTGCATAGGTAGCTTCCCAAGGGTCAAAGGGCTGCACTTAATTTACATAAAATGAGTGTGGTTGCAATTTGCTCCATCTTCAATGCAAAGGTTTAGAGATCACAGGCCCCAGCACACAATACTTCAGCTTAATCCAAGCAGTTCCATGGTCTGTGTCACCATAGGGACAGTCAGCTATGGACAACTTTAGATAGTTCCATGGGAATCTCTGTGCTAGGAGACTGAAAGATCAGCTAACAGACATCTAAGAATGGACAATGAATCCATCACTTTAATTTCTAGTTACACCGGGCTAAACAGACAGACAAAAACAATCAACTCTTGGGGACAGAAACACTCTGGACTTTGCATATTATATATTTTTGAAATATCAAGAAACAGTGTAGAAATAGAACCACACTCCTAGTAAGAACTGTAAGAAAATATAGATAGATAGAACGCTGTCCTCGGGAGACAAAAAAAAAATCTTACCGTGTTATAGGTGAAACCACGTTATATTGAACTTGCTTTGATCCGCCGGAATGCGCAACCCCGCCCCCCTGGAGCACTGCTTTACCGCGTTATATCCAAATTCATGTTATATAGGGGTAGAGGTGTATATGTATTTTTAAGTCTCTCATCTAATGCCCCAGTCTCTAATGCTACAAACAGATCTCGTTAATTGGACACACTGTTGGCCAAACCCATTTAAATTCAGGTAGTCTAAATTTCCCAACTCCTGATATACCACCAGCAAAAAGATCATTGAATCAAGGGGCTAATGGATTGAATTAAAACTTACCATCAATTTATCTAAAAACCCTGAAACATTGTTTACAACTAAACTTAAAATACTAGTCTTCCTTACTTACCAAAAAATGAACTATGCCACTTACCAGTTGCTCATCAGGGGTGCCCAGCTTCTCTTTCAGGGCAGACATCATAGCAGGTAGGATTACACCCAGATGCCGTGTCAGAGCATCGCCTGCCACAGATGAGAGGAATGCTAGCACTCTGGTGTTTACAGGGGGAGAAATTAGCTAAAGGAAACAGGAGAAGCAACAGTATTTTACACCAGTAAGATTTTTCAGATGGCATCTCACATAATACATAGGCATGAACAATTCTTAAACATGGGTACATCATAACCGAAATTACGAGTGCTTCTGGGAAGTAATCTGCGTAGACTTTGAAATTTTGCTCCCAATTTTTGAACATCAGTGTAGACAATATTTGAAGCAAGAAGAAATAAAACATTCTACAAAGTTTAGATTTGTTTCAAAACATACCTTTGGCACCAAGTAAGGCAGCACCACACGGCTCTTAACAGCCATAACTTGCTTAAGACCGTCCAGAGCAAAGTCGGATGTCTCTTCAGTATCCTACAAAGATAGTACAGGGAGTTAGCCAGCTCGCCTACAAGATTATTTCTGCCATAGCAACCTAGACCTTGTTTCAAGTGACAATTTTGGGATAATCATACAACCAGCACCTATATAAGTCCTTCTACCTGGGGCTCTCAAAGCCTTTTTCAGACACTGAATCAAACCTCCCTACCAGGTTGGGAAGAATCTCCATAGTGAGGCACACAGTTTAAGCAACTTCCCAAAGGACAGTGGAGACATGTAGCAGAGCCCGATTACTCAGATGTTCCAACTCTTAGTCCTATACTTTAGCTACAAGACCATTCCCTTCCCCTCTTGCAGAAGAAATGAATCCAGGGAAGAAATTAAATCATTAGACTTGTGACCCTCCCCTAAAGACCTAGCATTACAGACCAACTCCTCCTTCAGCCTCTATCGAGAATCTCAAAACTTGTCCTACAGTGAGATTTTTTTTTTTAAATGTGTTGGATCATGTCTGAAACACTTACCAGCTGCTTCAGCAAAAATGGCAGGATGTCTTCAAGAGCCTGGTATCCAATTGTTGAGTGCAGTTGTTCAAATGTTTTGGCTGCAGCCTCTCGGACTTCTTCCAGAGGATCGCACAGAGCTTTTCTCACTGTAGGAACTAGGGACTCTGAGAAGAACAGCACCTACGAGATATATAGATATAATTACAGGACATCTGTCCATGACAGCTGGAGCATAGCTAGACCTGAACACAACAGCTGGGAACTCAGGACTTACACAACAGAAAATAAATTGCTCTTTACTTGAAATTAATTAATGGAAAATTTAGACTGATTAATTTGTGTGAAAATCTGTAACATCCACAATGAGCTAGATTAATGTAAAAGAAGTTTTCAACTCTTATGCCTCATAATCTGAAGACAGATTGCGCTGTTTTAAGACTGCCAATTGCAGACAAATTTATATATATATATTTTATACATATACATATACACACACACTTTCATCTGGACAGCAGTTCCAACTAGATACAAGTCCTGAAATTCAGTTTCTTTTATGGCAGTTCATAAAGCAAGTTTTCTACATTTTCATCCTTTTATAATATCACACAGGCTAAGAAGTTTTAAATTTACCCTCTGGAATTTAACTTACTGCATCCCTGCTGGTGGACTTCATGATCTCACTCAAACCAATGCAGACACCTTGTCTCTCATCGCTCTTCTCTGACCTCAAACCCTCTTCCAGGATAGGGATGATTTCTGGAAGGATCTTCTCTCCCAACTTTCGAACAAGATCCCCCAGCGTCCGTGCTGCAACCTGTCCCCAACAATCATACAACAGGGTCACTCTGAATTGTTATCACAAGCAACTAGTTAGAACGTGTCAACCCCAGCTGAACTGGAACATTTCATTCTAACTAGTAAGAGATCTAAGGCAGTTAGCACTATGTACCTCAGTCCATCAGAGTGTTTCAGACGAATACAGACTGCATCTAGATACAGTATACATGCTACGTATACATTCATTAAATACAGTCCATACTGCCACTCTAGACAGTATAAAACCATGTGCATATTTTCACTTCCTTTTAAAATTTTAATGCAAACATCTGAAACCCAACACTTCCATTTCTTAGTCGCATGAAACTTAATGGCTGAGGTGATTTTTTTTTTTTAATCTCTATTTGTTGTACTCTTATATGCCATATTTTATCCATAAGCAAGTGCTCATAGCACAGTTAATGATCAGTGGAGATGGGAACACAGCTATGAAAAGGGAGGTTTAAAAAAATGTTTATTTCACCATAGCTGCTCTGAATAAAAAGGGACTGCGTAGAGTAGACACGCATGTGTGTTTAAGAAGGTTAGGTTAGTGGCAGCTTTGGGGCGGCTTATACAAAGAGTAACCACATTCATCAAACACCAGTTATGAACAGAGTAACCTTTGTTAGCACAGTACCACCTGTGCAGAACCCTTACCGTTCTCTTGTCTGCACAATTACTGGCCAAGAACCCCAACAGAAGACTAAAGAGGGTTGGCAAAATTTCACGCAGTGTGCGAGGTGTGTTTGAGACCACAATTTTCCAGACGTGCAAGGATGCCTGACGAACTACGAGCTGGGTGTCTGATCGGCCCATGTACAGACCTGCCAGAACTCTGTTCCGCCGTTCCACACCAAGAGCACTAATAATGGCCTGAAATAAATAAAAGGAAACCAGTGAAGCCAACATTGCACTTTTCACCACATGAAACTTAGAAGAGGTATTGCCATCATAAAGGTCACCCCCATAGGAGCTCCCCACAAATGGGAACACAGCAACAGACAACAGCACTTACCTTGTTTGACTGGGCTGTTCCGAAGTTGTCATCCTCTGAGGCAGTTTCTGTTGTCATTTTTCCAGTGACTCCTGAGATATGGAATAGAAGATCCCCAAGGAGCTGAACTGAGCTAAACCTGACAAAGGGAGTAAGTTCAGTGTTACATGCAGAAAAAAAAGAAAACAAGGGGTACCTGTCCAAACTGTTATCCTAGACATTACCATGGGAGAAAATGGTGAGGAAGAGAACCAGGTCAATGTGAACTGTCATATGAGATGCCATAAAGATCGTTCCGTCAATCTGAGTGAGAAAGAGCACTATAAAGATGATGGGATGGAGGGAATCCAAACTAAAACAGAGATTAGAGAGCCCCCATGTTAGGACAGCAAAATGACAAATAAGCCTTGATCTAAATGATGAAAAGGAGCAAAACAGCCTGTGGGTAAAATCATTTGCACACTGTCTGTCCACTGGCTTCTGTGTTGATATGAATACACACTCGGGATGCCACATGACTGCACTTATCAATAGCCATTTTATAGAACTAATTTTTAGACATCATTATTAGCTATGACCAGGGTTCTTTCCACTTCATGTTTCCACACGAGGGGGAATGATTGTTGAGACAGCACTTTGAAAAAAGAAATGCAGTATGCATATGTGAGTGCTAAATATTACCAGAGAAACTGCTGTGCAAAAGCATTTAAAATCCATATTCCACTCCATATTCTGAGTCAGAGAGCACTACTACGAAGGCACCACACTTAGTCCACATGTAGAAGGGAGAGCCTCTTGTTTCAAAGCAGCTCCTACACTTCTTTAAAGAGCAACACTGAGAGGCTCTAAACCCATCCAATCTTCCAATGATGGAAGGATGGTTACTGCAGGGCTAAAAACTTATTCCCTACCTTATTCTCCAAAGGTCATCAAAGAGGCCTTGCTCAAGCTGCGGCAGGAGAAGAGCAATAGCAGTTTCTGCATACATGCTGATGATTCTCTGTCCAGCACGAAGGGCAGTGTCTCGCACAAACTCATTCTCATCTGCCAGAGCCTAGACCAAGAGACAAATCACAATAAAGTGTGGTTTTCAATGTGGAGGAAAATACCAAATAGATGGCACTTGATTGCCACACAGTGAGATGGTGCATTCCTCCCCCTCATCCATTAAAAGTAATGAGTTACAAAGCAGTGATTGCCCAGTGGAGACCTCTTCCCATTTCCCACAATCTCCAAAGTCAAGGATTTACTAAGAGCCACACATAAAACCCAGCAAACAATGCTATCAAGGACCTTGGAAGAGCAAGGAATAGAATCCGCTATGGACAATGCCATGCAAATATCAATTACTTTATTAGGCATTTAGAAATACCTGAGAACTTTCCTTCCCTACAACATGAACTTCCTGCCATCTGCTTCCTACCTTAAGGATGCACGGTATGATTGGCCCAACATAGGGGGTGAACTTGTCTCCAAAGGTGATGGGCAGGTAGTTGAACATCATGATATAACCATCCCGGACATGGGGTGCAATGTCCACTTTGCTGGCTGTAGCTACAATTTCTGGCATAAGTTTCTCAAGCTTTTCTACCCCCAACCCTGCCATGACTTCAGCCAGACCTGAAAAACAACACTTGATTTCAGAACTGGTATACGCACAACGACGACACATGCAAACTACTATTTCGTCCAAGCTAAGGAACTCCAACACCATTGCTCAGCTCCTGTTATACTCACCTTGTGCTGCACCAGATCGATCCACTGAACTCTGCTCATACGTCAGCGTCTCCATCAGCCATGGAAGCAAATCCTCAAAGCACGACTCCCCCATGCCCTTCACCATGGCTCCTAATGCCTTCGCAGATACTGTACGCACCTAACAGGCAAGAGAGAAGTGTAGGAGTTGCAAGATATCCAGTCATAATGAAAGTCATCAAGACAGAGCGATATGGAGGTCTTAATTCCCCTCCCTGATCACTTTTCACAGCTTCTCTCACTATTCTAACCACAAACTAGTTCGTGGAAAGATTAGGATTAATCCTAATTTATCAGGCAGAAACTCTTCACACTGATTAGAACTGTAGTTCTACCAAGACTTACCTCAGGCACAGGGTCCAACAGAGAGGTTTTCAGTCCAGGGGTCACACTGGGTAGGTAAGGAGACAGATCCTGAAATAAAAAGCCCAGTGTTTAAGTGCTGGGTTCAAAAAGAAAACTGAGCCATCAGAATCTCATCTTTGTCTGGTAACAGTTGGATACAGCTGTACCCTGGGAGCTTAATACACTGTCTCCACAGCACTGATAATACACAAATTGACTCAGTTTTCCCACACGGTCCTTACAGAGCACTATCACATTAGGCAGGTCACTCAAAACCCTTTCATGCGGATTCATAAATTAAATTTTTGTTTCCTAAATTAAATCCAGCCTCTTCCCCTCAATGCAAGGTTTAATTTTAGAGAGTAACTAGCAATCAAGGAATCAAAGACTGCTCTTCACTCTACACTATTTCAACTTTTCCTTCTGTGAACCAACACTGAAAATCTCTGTTCATTCAGAAGTAGTGGATTTATGGAGGCATCTCTCAGAGCACTGATATTTACCTATTCTTCTACAAGACTTGTTTGGGGAATGTATATGGCACCAGAGTTATACAGTAGATCAAAGGAGAAAGTTTATAAGCTGATGGTCTCAACTATGCTAGGATTTTCATTATCTTTGCAGAAGTCACTTGCTCACATATTATCCATGTTTAGTCAGTGGAACTGTTCAGAGTTCTCTTATTACCCTTACCAAGAACAAAACCCCAGACACCAATAAAATATTCCCAGTCTCTTGCTCTGTTAGTCTATTTCTCCTCTCCACAGTAAGCGAAGATCTCCCCAGCACTATACCTTCTGATCAGTCAGGGAGTACATGTTTCCAATGATCTGGGCAGCCATTTTCCTGGTGTCTGTGGAACGATCTTGAAAGGCTCTCTGAACAATGGGCATAATGAGGGCCAGAGACGGCGCATCAATGAAATGGACAAACTTGGTATCCAGCAGGGTCTGCAGGCACTCCTGGGTCTTTCTGGATGGGTCAGTGAGTGCATCCAACAGTACTGGAGCAATTGCTACACATTTCAAAATGGGAGAGAAAAATGCTATGTTTGTACATGGAACAGACAAGTGAGACAGCTTCAGCCACAGCAGGTGTCCTCGCGCCCACCCAAAGAAGTGCTAATCCTTCTAAAGAATGACAAAGTGAGAAATGGCAAAGGGAGCCCTATTGACATTAGCTGAGAAGATTCAGAGAACATTTAGAAAGCATAAAAACAGATACTTGGGTTGCAGTTTTCAGGTTATATCTTTCTAAAAGTGGATTTTGTTTCAAGTTTATATAATTCAATGTGAACATAAACTAAAAGGGTCCTGGCTCTAGGCCATGGTTATGAACTAGGGTCTCATATCAGGATGCTTCGAGCAATCAAACAACAGATACACACACACAAACAGGCACAGGGTTCTTACCCAGGATCTCTGGATTCCTGATAACAGAGCCAATTTGCCTAAGAGCCTGCTGTCCTGCCTTTTGCACTTTTACATGGGAGTCCGTGAGCACTTCAGTGAGCTTTGGCACGATATTTGGCAGGCAGGAAGAGAGCTGTTTTGGGGCACAGTATGCCATAGCCCCCAGCAACTCCACGGACCCTGAACGCAGAGTAAGAGAAAATTAATGCAACGGAAGAGACTGGCAATGGCAGTGTTCAACTCAAACTCAGCCCCGCACAGAGCAATAGTCCAGAAAACGCACACATCGCTGAGGTTTTTAAATAATGGGAAGCTTTAAAAAGGGGCGGCAGGGCAAGATTCCTGCTCTTCAGCTACCTCTATAGCTGCAAGAGAACGTTTCTTAGAATCCAGTCACAAGAAAATGCTGCTTAAATATGTTCGGAGACAGATGATAAATGAAGCATTCATTCCAAAAGCTACATGCTCCGCTGTAGCATAACAAAGAGAACAAGATCTCACAGCATTCACTGGGATGAAAGAATAAACCAGACAAGTGGTGTTTCAGTGAACTTCAAGCTCCTCTGAACTATAGCAGAGTCAAACACTAGTGCATACCAGCTTTGGTTCTCCAAGACTCCTCTTCAAGTGCCGCCAGAAGTGATGGTAGCACCAGCTTCACGCCATGCGCGCTGAGGTTGCTCATCACTGCCTTGGCACAGTCGTCTGCAGCCTCGAAGGAGGAAAGAGGACATTTACAATCTGCCTCACTGCTGGTTTCTCCCACTTCTTTAAAGAGCCAGTGGGAACATGGCCCTGGGGTAAAATAGTGTGACTGTCCAACAGTACAGCTAGTTAAAAGACAGCCCAAACCTAGAGTTAATGCCCAGTGGAATACGATGCTATTGGTTATCAATGAAACCAAGTTCTACTAGCATGGTTTGTACAAGGGTTTTTTTTTTATTTAAATAGTTATTCAGAATAAGAATAGTTTTTGCTACCACCTCTCACATTCCTGGTTCTCAGAAACCTTTTACTCACCTCTCGCACATACTGGTTTCCATCTCCAAAACAAAGCAGCAAATGGGGTAACACATGAACCACATAGGGCTCAAAGAGCTTCCCAAGCATGGTGCAGAGCATCTCAAAGGCAAACAGAGCCCCTAGAAAAAGACAGGATAATCAGGAAATAATACACCACTCTAGGTGGGATCAGATTTGCCTGAGGAGCTAAGAGGTAATTTTTTGTGGGAAATTTGAATCCGGAAACCTCCAGGGCATCTCATTCTCCTTCCTTAAACCAGAGGGAAGGATTGTGTTGGGGACTTTTGCTCCCCAAAGAAGGCGCAGAGGCTGATAGCATTAAAAATGAAGCTTGGCAGCCTTCTGAGTCCCAGTGTAAGTTAGGATCAGAGTGAAGGAAAGAGAAATAAGGATGGAAAACATTCAGCAGCAAATGCAATGAAGAGGTTTTAAAAACCCATCGCCACCTTTGGACCAGCTTACACGCCTATCCTTACTGCCCTGAGTGAAACAAGAACCTCCCTAGCAACACCCTTCTCTGAGATGAAAGCGAGGACACATTCCAGAGACTAAGACCCCTTCCTCTACTCCATTGTGAGGTGGGGTTTTTTGTTTGTTTTAAAATATACTGTACAAGAGAAAAATCAAGGTTTCAGGAGACCCACATTCCCCACTTTAACAGTATCAATTGAGGGGAAAAGAGTAACCAGATACAGGATTTCCTAGGCAAGTCAGTCAGTCCCAAGTACAGGCATCAGTATGTCTGGTACAAGTGTCAGCAGATCAAATATAGAAAACTTCAAAAAGATGGAGAGGAGAGGGCCTGCCACTCACCTTCTCGCCGGCGGAAGTTCTTCTTATCCTGAATGGCATCAGTCAGTGTGGTCATCATCTTCTGCTGTTTGAGAGAAAGGATGCCAAGGCCTTTCACCAAGCCTGCCAGTCCATACGCGGCACCTTTGCGCTCGGCGTACTTATCAGACTCTAAAAGCAGCTGCATTAGCTTCTGTATCATTCCTCCTGCATCGTCTTTAATTGCAGGCACAAGAGGTGGTAAACAGCTGGCAACAGACTCCTGGACCTATGGAAAAACCCACTAGTTATCCAACATATCACAAGGTGTATGTCACTAACACTATAACCTGTCCCCACCACTCACCTTGCTGAGCCACTGGTATGTGTCCCCCGCGACAGGTTTCTGAATCTGAACCCATGTTTGACTTCAGAGTGTAACTGCTCAGACCCATGGTTTTCAACCTTTTCTCATTTTTGGATCCCTAAAACATCTCAAATGGAGGTGTGGACCTCTTTGGAAATCTTAGACAGTCTACAGACCCTCAGAGGTCCGTGGAGCACAGGCTGAAAGCCGCTGGCTTAGAGAATACACATTCCCTTTATAACACTCTAAAGCCATTGCTCTGTAACTCACTACTCCTGTTGTGCCTGGAGTCCATATTTCCAGGAACAGGGATGACAGCGAGTGATGAATTCCCTGAACGTGTCAGAGAATTACCTGCTTCTGCTTGGCTCCTGAGAACTTTTGAAAGGAGGTACCTGTTGGGATGGAGTAGACAGGGCTGCTATCAATTTCGCAACAATTGGTTTCACTTTAGGGTCACTCTTGTCTAGATGTTTTGCCAGGGAGCCCATCAGAATGACCACGCTCTGTCTGACGGCATCGTAGTTGGCATCATTTGGAGCATTTTTCAGGAATTCTTCAAACACCGGCAAGAGAGAGTTAACATTGTCCTGAAAAATAAAATGTAGAACAGGTCACCTGCTACTAAAGTCCACTCTCAGAGCAAGGTTTTCTCTGCTCAGCGAGAACTTGTTATCCTTATCAGAGGCTAAAACTATGCAATTATGAGAGTCTCAATTTACAGTTCGTTTTCCATACAGAGATATCACATACACTACAGCATTTAGGACCATGTGGTATCCTACAGGCTCTGGCTATTTCCTGTGAAAGAGCAGTTAGTTCTTAAATATTAAAAAAAGATAGATACACAAACCTGCCAGCCCAGTGAAATGGTGGGCATTACCATGTGGGAGAGCTGGTTTGAATTTCAGCACCCATTCTCGTGTTCCCTGAATTAGTAGGAGCTGGGAGCGAAAGAGGAAAGTGCACCTCATATTGCTCATCTGACGACTAAGAGCACTAGCTAGTGGTGACAATACTCAAGTTCTTCTTGACTGCAGGAACGGGGTGATCACAAAGAGACCCCTTGAAGCCTGGATGAGGGAGTTCCAACTCTCCCCTCCCAAATCCATCCAGGGCGCAGTGCTTTGGGTTTGACAACTCATCTTTTCTTGACAGATCCATACACCAGCTACATGTGAAATACCATATATTTTTACTACACTAAACATGTATTTTCTTTAGCTTTGGGTTTTTTTATTTGATTCATTTTTAAAATGCCAAAGGGTCTAAGATTTGTATGCAAGGCCTCCTACATTATATATATAGGGGGTTATATATACAGTTCTCAGATGCTGGCATCATGAGATTAAAGTTATACACATGACATCTTGTCAGACACAGCCAGCCTCTGATGGTGCTCACTGCCACATCTTCACAGCAGTTATTACTACTTACCTTTGTTTAGTAGTATAGTCCAATTCTGCTTTTATTGCACCAGTTTTACACCATTTCAATTCCAGTCACTTCAACTAAATTTAAAGTTCTGATTTATCATAGTGTAAGTGAGAGGAGAATCTTAGGCTGTTAGTCTGTACTGGTCACTACTGTAATGTATTTTAAAATTGTTTGAGAAAGAAGTTCTCATTAGATGAAGGTTTTCAACAGTTACTTTGTACCAATGGCTTTATCTAATATAGAGGCTTCACCACAGTATCCAAGTCCCACTCATGTTTATTCCCATCTTTAAGGGAAGGAGAATTTGAGCTTACCTTGCCATGGGTATTGAGTGTAGAAAGAGCTGCATCTAGCATGCACTTCCGGACCTCAGTATTCCGGTCATTGAGGGCATCAGGTACAAAGAACTGAAAAAGGGGCTTCACCTGAGAACTATCCAGGTACTGAGAGAGTTTGTTCAAGGCCAAGGCTATGCCACATCTGTATAAAAAAATGTATTCTGTATGAATTGGACTTCCATGATTCAGACCAGTGACTTTTGTAAGCGCTTGTTTTTTGCAGCTATCACACTTCCAATTCCAACAGTTAACAGAGAGAACGTCATGGAACCGTAACATTTCAGATAGTTCAGCAGCTGTGCCAATTTTCCCAAAGTGATTATCCCAGAGCAGCAACCACCATTTCACTTTCAGCTCCCTGCTGCAAGTTCCCAAAGGAACAATAATCTGGCATTCATACAGAAACTTTCAGCTGAAGGATCTCAAGCACTTTACCCAAACCCAAACACAAGGATCACTTAATCTACCACTGACAGGCAGTAGGCGTATAACAGTGCACATAAGCACTAAAGAACAGATTCGTTTAAGGGAAGCAGTGACCAATACGCTGTCCAATTAAAACTACAGAAAGCGTTTAAGTAGGCAGAATAGAATTATCCAAGTTGGAATTTATCCAGTTCACTAAGGCTAGCACTGTTATTCTTGACACAAATGATTGAGCATGGAACAGAGACTGAGAATCTGTTGACATAAACCACAAACGAGCCATTTTGACAGGAAAAGATTCTGTTCTTATGAGACTGACAGGGATAAATTTGTGAAGACCAACAGTCTGATACATGGGTGGCAGGTATCATAGGCTGGGGAAGGCTGTGCCTTCCCAAACAGCCATGTGTGGCTCTGCCCATGTTCCGCCCCCAGGCCCCCTCCTACTTCCTGCTCTTTTCAATTCCTCTGTGGAGCGGCTCCAGCTCAGGATGGCACTGGGGCCGCGGCCGCCCGCCTGGCGCTCTGGGGCTGGGGCCACACTGCCTGCCCGCCTGGCGCTCCGGAACTGGGGCCGCTAGCCTGGGGCAGGGGCCGGTGGCTGGGGTGGGAGGCTCTGAGCTGCGGCAGGGCCTCAGCTGGAAGGGGCAGAGCTGGGGGCTAGCCTCCCGCAGCCAGCGATCCACATGCCACCCATGGTCTGATGGATCTAGAAATGTTCCAGAAGAATATGCAAAGCTGTATTGGTCTGCACGGTTTGCTCTGAGAGGGACAAGTGTCCCACAATAGGGGAGACCACACAATCACCAGTTGGTACAAATGCAGTTTACTCCTCAAACACTTCCCTGGACCATACACTGCCCTCTCACCTACAATAACATGAGCAAAAGCCTGAAGCATCTCATTTAGGAAGCACTGGAAGTGAAGAGCAGAATCTGAAGAGAGACAGTACCTTGCTTCCCACTGGTCAGGTGGAGACTCAGATATCACCCGTCCCAGAGCATCCAAAACTGGAGGTGGCCTCTGCGAGTGGGGAAATGGATACGTTTAATCAGCATGCCTTTCCAAGGATATATACACACACACACAAAACATGAAGGGAAAAAAACAAAGTTTATAGCAGAAGTTTATTAGCAGCTTGGTCTAGTTTCCTCTTTAGCCTACAGAATTTAGATCCATGATGCCTCCCACATCTGCAATGCCACATTTAACAAAAAATAAAGGACATATATGACGGTGCTAACAGAAGAATGTGGTAAGTGCACAGACTGAGTAAGAAAAGGACATAACACTGAGCATGTGTGATTTGTGCCTGTAACTCCACACAAGAGCAGTTACTTACATAGAGCTTCTCCTGGTAAATCTCCATAAGTTTACTCATGACTTCAGCTGCTTGGTTTCGATACTGCTCTACCGCTTTGGAAAGAGCCTCAGCACCAGCTTGACGCACTGCTTCCTCGTAGTAGATAATATCTTTGATCAGCAGGGAACAGAGATCAGGCTGCAACTCCAGACCCATAGATTCCCACAGCCTGCAAGTAACACAAAGAGGTGATTGATCATTCTTCAGACAACTAGAGATCCCCCTAAACACAGAACATCAGACAGATCTAAAGTTGCACCCTTTTGGGGGCAAGACCTACACAGATCCTCTGTGTAAGACCCCATGTGGGAAGGCAAATAAGCATCACTGTTACAATCCACTAAATAGAGTACAGTTCTCACCTCTCTGCCAGTTTTCTAATCTCATCTTCCACATCAAACTTGACCACCCAGAGCCGGCGCAGCAGATTCAATCCATTCTTCTCATCACTGTCAGGTGTTGGTAGCACCATCTGCAGCGCCATTAGTCCCTGAATGAAACGATAGGACATTCAGTGCAAAAGTCTGGGCTCTACCGCCATCCTTGGCAGAGATGACCTTCAATCATAATACAGGAAATCTTCCATGTAAAGGAAAATTAGGGATCGATTAAATTAACTTTCTAATGAAGAACGTCTTGACACTTCTTTCATTTTGCCAAAAGCTGCTGCAAACTGCACAAAATGAGTGCCAGAGACAGGGTAATAGATAGGCAAAGAGGATAGTGGGGGGGGAAACTATTTCAATTTTACTGTGAGTGCCATCTCGCAGCCATGCAAAGAGACTAACACTTGATTAAAGAACCATTTCAGCATTCTCACACAAAAGAAGTGTTACATTCACCTTTCTGAAGAACACACTTCGTAATTTAACAGGGAAGTTATATTGCCATCCAGTTGCTCAATAATCACCAGTAAAATAGTGACTGAGGACTAAGAAGGAGGGATTAGGAGAACATAAAACCAATATAATTAGGTACAGCAGCCAAGCAATAGCGCTCAGCTGCTTAGAAGTCCAGGCCTAGGTAATTGCCTAGATCAGGAGCCCAATAAAAGACAGAAATCACACCTACATTGAATAGGACAATATACAACCATTTGCAATTGTTACCATGGTGAGAAATCCCATAAAAGGGGAAAGAATTATCCGAGTAATGCTGTGCACACTCGGAGGAAGATGCTTGCCTGAACTTGCTTTTCCACAATAGAGCACCAAGAAGTAGAGTTCTAGTAGGTGTCTAGCACTGGACAGGACTCCAGGGTTGGGGACAACTCTTATACTATGCTAGGAGGAAATTTATTCTTCAAAGTAAGTCCATGTCAGGATTCAAGGGGAATAAAAGCACCAAGGCAACTAGACTTTCTTCCTTCAGAACACTTGTGCTCTCGAGCTGGATAACGAAACACCAGCATAACATAAACTACACAAAAAGGATTGCAAAGTCAAGCACTCAAAAGTTCAGAGGTGTCAGAATTAAGATTGTGTGTGCAACCTGAGACATACACTTTGCCAGTGAGTTTCACAGATACTTGTTGACAACAAAGAAATATCAAAAACTCAGGAATACGGAGTTACATTTCAAGTTCTGGAGAGAAGCGCTTTCTAGTACAGCGGTTCTCAAACTGAGGGTCGGGACCTCAAAGCGGGTCATGACCCCATTTTAATGGGTTTGCCAGGGCTGGCATTAGACTTGCTGGGGCCCGAGGGCTTCAGCCCTGGGTGGTGAGGCTCAGGTTACAGGTCCCCTGCCTGGGGCTGAAGCCTTTGGGCTTTGGCTTTGGCTGTCCGGCCCGGGGCAGCAGGGCTCAGGCTTCAGTCCTCCCTCCTGGGGTCATGTAGAAATGTTTGTTGTCAGAAGGGGGTCGCAGTGCAATGAAGTTTCAGAACCCCAGCTCTAGTGACTACAGACCCTTTTCATCCTCAAGCTTGACCCTGACTCTTTCTGCCCCTCCCTCATCCCAGTCCAAGTCTCCTTTTCCCTCCAAATCCCAGTCTTCCCCCAATCCTGGCTCCTCATCCCAAATTTCCCACCATTGTCTAATCTCAGCCGTCTCTTCTCCCAGACCCTGACTCCTTGTCTGACCAATCCCAGTATCCACCCACTCCTTGCACCAGTTCCCAGATCCAGTCCTCTGCCCACTCCTCATGCTCTTCATCCCAATCTACTCCCTCTGTACCCTTTGCACCCCACACCCAGTCCAGCTCTTGTCCTTTCTGCATTTGAGTCAGGAAGCCACCTCCTCCACGCTGCCCAGATGCCAGCAGGGAAAGCACTGAGAGCACAAAAGTCTCTCTGCTCTCAGTTCCTGTGTCTGGTGCCACAGTGATGAGCAGCAATTGCATGGAAAGGCCTGCTCAGCTCCTGCAGCCCAGGGATGCAGCATGCCCCGTGCAAACACACTCTTCAGAAAACTAGCTGCCAAAATGCTAACCAGTCTCTATTGAGCATGTGCAAACAGTTTCTTCCAATTGGCCAAAATTTGGACAGGTTTTTTTTTTTTTAAATGGGAACAGTAAGCGAGACATCCCTGATACCAGAGGGACCCCCTTCCTGCCAAATTTCAAATCCCTGCTCCAAAGCATGGAGGTGCTTGAGCTTCTCAGCAAGTCTGCAGTAAGAATTTTTAACTTGGACAAAACAACCTCTTGTCCCCTTATCCCAGTCTCAGAAATGGCTGACCCATTTTTGCTGAAACTTTCTAAAAACATTCAGGCTGAGGCAGACAAGGAAAATTTCAGCCCAAATGGCCCAAAGTTTGGCAAAGTTATAAGCAACCAGAAATAAGGTCTTGCAATGTGAAGCATCAGGCAACCTTTACTATAGGCAGAGCTACCAGCTCCTCCTATCATTATTTAAGGGCAATCAGAACGTTAAAGCGTTACACAGCTGTATGGGGAAGGAGACAAGGATAAGCCAAAACTGCTATTTGAACCACAAACCCAGTGCAGACCCTTTAATGCAATTAATAACGTTCTGACTGTCCATAGTTGGAACATTTAGTAGTCACGGTCTCCCCCTACAGAGCTTAGCCCAAAGACCCGCTTAACAAATGATGGCAACTATCCCAATCAGGAGGTTGGCAGCCTGCACAAAGGACTTAGAGAGCTCCGAGTTTAAGTGGGAAGTCAGAACAAATGTTTCACACCTACCCTGAGAGCAGCATCTCGAACATTCATGCATGGAGACTGTAGGGCCTGGAGTAACACATCAATCTCTTCCTGTTCTGCATAGGCACAGCCATCTTCTCCACTGCTGCTGGTGCACAGAGCTGTCAGTGTATTGGAAGCCAGAACCTGAAACACGATTACAAAGCATTAGAGATCCTATTGCTAGCCTTCTGTCCCATTGCACTCATCATAAATAAAATATAGGTGGATCTGACTACACTGCAACAAAGGAGAAAATCTAACAGACAGTCCAGTGGCAGTGCAATGTGCAGCCAGGAAGAGACTTGGTGCTTTGCTTTCTAGCTGGGAAAGGCTTTTCTGCCTCTCCTCCCCATCAGCATCCTGGCCAATACAGAATGAGCAGTGTAGTTGGACTCTGAAGGGAGCCACTTCTACACTGCTTTGCTGGAGGGACAAGGACCACCACACAAGGCCTTAGAGAGGAAATAAAAGGGACAAACTCAGGGGGAAATGGGGAAGAACTAGTTGGTCCAACAGAGGAAGAACAAAGGCTTGTTATCCTCGGATACTGACACCATATAAAACAACTGGTGGTACGTGAACATCCAGCCTCAGAGATTTAGAAGTGATGGATATATTTCTTAGGTTTAGCTGGGTCTATACTGCTAGACCAAGCGGACAGCTCACCTGTAACCGTGGAGAACCTGTTCCAATCACCCTGGTCAGCAACAGCAGCATATCTGTGCGAGGCAGTAACTCCGGGCCATTCTAGGAAGGGGGAGGAAAAAAATAACATCTTGCCACTCTAATTTGTTCAACTGTAACCCCAAAAGCTAACAAACAGAGAAAATCCAGTGCTAGCAAGTTAGCTGGGCAGGAAGGACACCCACTCCAATGCCAGCTGCACTCCTCCTACACCAGTGAGAAAAAGATCTTGAATCATTACATCTGACACACAGTAGGAATTTGCTTTATCCATAACACTCCTAGGGATTAATTCAAACTAATCCCTATACAAAATAGCCAGCTGGCAGATGCTGGGATAGTGAGCTTAGCTAGGCAATTCAGTACCAAGAGGATAGACACCTTCAAAATATCTACGACAGAGACACTGAAGGGCTTCTGAAGGGAAAGTAATATGTGACTAAGCTATTTGCAAGTAGTGATGGTTAGGTCCTCTACCATCAAATGAGAAAAGTATATGAACAAGGAGAAATCAGATTATTTGTGTAGCACCAAATGTGTGCTAAAGTCTACCACATAAAGCCTAAGAGGCTGTGAAAAAGAAACAGATACTCCCTATAAACCCTCATCAACTTGCCAGCTTGTGAATTCTGTCAAAACAACAAGTCTCAGACTGATTGTCTAAGAACAGGGGATACAGAGCAAGTCAGCAGCAGGGAGCTAGGGAAACTGCTTCACTGATATTCGAGACGCAAGGTGGGCAAGGGAGTATCTTTTACAGGACCAACTTCTGTTGGGGAGAGAGAGACGCTTTCGAGCTACACAGAGCTCTTCTTCAGGTCTGGGAAAGGCACTCAGAGTATCACAGCTAAATACCGATAGATAGGTGCTAACTACTTACGCGAAACTATCTGTTCTATCTTGTGTTTAGCTGAGACTTTCTGAATACTTTTCCCAGGCCTGAGGAAGAGCTCAGACAAGCTTTCGCGCTTACACACTCTCACCCACAGAAGTTGGTCCAATAAAAGATATTATCTCACCCACCTTGTCCCTCTACTATCCTGGGACTGACACAACAACTGCATACAATCACTGATATTTTCACATACAATAAATAGCAAGCTCTGCTGAAGGAACAACTTAGTAGCTGCACAGAACTCTTCATCCCAGGGTTTCTCGCTGAAAGTATCAGTGCCCCCATTAACCACTCCTTGGCAACTCTCTAATCTTTAATGCCATTATCTTCAAAGTGATCTCCTCACATTCCTCCAGTTGGCAGGCCTGGGGAATGGATGAACACTGACCTCATCCACCAGTGACGTTTGGCCACTTGCTGATCTCAGCTGAGCATGGACTGTAAGGATCTGCAGGATCTTGACCATGAGTGCCTCCTTCTCTTCACTATCATTGGGCGTCTCAGTCAGCACTGTCTTTAAGAGAGGAAAGACTAAGGAAAATGCTGGGGCTGATAACGATGCAGTGCCTGCAATGGGTAGGGAGAGAGAAAGAAGAAATCCTGTGAGCACGGCAGTTCTCTTGGGCAGTCATTTACTCTGTAGATATGTAAGAGATTAATTTATTATTCTTTAACTTTTATATTGTGGTATCGCCTAAAGGCCACAACCGAGTTGGGCCCCATTGTGCTAGGCACTGTACAAACACACACAATAAATGCCCCAAATAGCTTACAGTCTAAAAGAGACAAGATGTAACAAGTGGACTTGTGCGACAGGTGCAAAGTGTGCACAATTCTTAGCTATTCTAAAGCAGCAATCACAGCTTACCACCTGCCTAACCACCGTCACACTGCAGTTTAACTTCAACAGCAGTGGCATTCAGGCCCCAGTATTGGGCAAGTCTGAGATGCCTGCTCTCAGTGCTGGTGCATTTTGTATTAGTGTGCTGGGCTTTTCATTGAGTGACATTAGGAGCTCAAATGATGTCAGACACTTAGGACCGTGCAGAAAAAGCACAAAGAGTAAGAGGAATCACTGAAATTCAGAGGCAAAAAGATGAGATGCTGAGCTCGGCATCAATAGCTGTCCTGCTTTTACACAGTACATCCTAGCCAGACCATTGCCTCAAAGCCGTCACATGGATTCCAGGGGACAAGACTCCGTTAACTCTGGTTTGAGGCTCGACAAATAAAGCAGTTAGAACTCCAGTTGTTTGGCAGCTGGGTCTTTCTCTCTCATAGTGAATCAGCTTTAGAACAGTGTGAAACACACACTCCTCCCAGCCAGTCCAAAACAGTGAGGTATTAGAAAATAAAGCATTAGAAAGGCTAGCAAAATAAATAACCCTAATCCCCAGCTTCAGGCTATACTGTCAAGTGTTATTTACTGCAGGGTACAGCATGAATAGAGTCACTGGTTAGGTAGGGACCAGTATTCATAAGAATCCTCCCACGGGACCATAGTTACAGTCCTTTTCCAAATATTGCTAAAAACAGATAGCGGTTAGAGAGCGTGAATACCCAGAAGACACGTCTGCCTTCTACTTGCTCTATCAGTGAATGCAGATTTTAATTTCAAACGGAAGAATGAAGAGCTGTGCAGAGACAGCACTGCAGTGTTATAGCCAGTTTCTCTCATGTAGGACACACAAGCTGTCAGAGCATTCCAAGGAAGAATTATTAATGACCCTTTTTCCTTGTGAAGCTGCTGATTATTTAACACTACTACAAAAGGAGCATGGATGACGAAGCCACAGCTGTGGAATTTGCTCTCTCTAGCAGCCCTCTAGAGCCAAAATACGGTAACTTCAGGGCATATCTCATCATGGATCAAGCATTGGCTTGACTATGGGTTTAAGCAAGGGGAGGTTCTTGATTTCTTTACAGTTAGAAGGAAGGGGCTTTATCAGGGAGGAAAGCTATTTTGCATTCGTTGCAGACAACAACAATTACTGTATTTAAGTATGTAAAAATATGCCCAGATGCTTCAGAAACAGATGATTACATCAACTTTTGAAGGGGTAATTTCATGGTAAACCAAGGAATTAATCTGAATTCAAAAGATTAAAAATATTTTGGATATTAAGAGACATTAAAGCACTACAGCGTTTAAAAATCTTCAATCTAATGGGAAAAGGCATTAAATCCAATTTTCAAACAGAAAAGCTGGGAAAGCATTTATCAATGCAACAGGATTTGCACAACAATCTACTAATGAGCAAGTTCTCAGACATTTGTTCAAATAACTGCTGAGTGGGAGGACAAATGTGTATCATGGTTGTATCCAGCAATGGCCGCTTTCAGGAAAGAAACTTTAAAATGGATCTAAATATTAATGAGACAGTACAGTTGAAACGGATGATATACTGCAGAGTCGCAATATCACTGAGATGTTAAACAATGTATTGAAATGGAAAGCATCATGGTCAATTGATTACTAAACTGTAAGGAATAAGTGTACTGCAACCACAGAAAAGCTGACCGTGGTGGGTGGAGGACTATAGCACTGGGGTAACAAGGTCTTTAAAAATATTAATAAAGCTGTATCCCAGATTTCCTCTAAAGAACTGTAAGGCTGTATCCCAAGACATTACAGTGGTCATAATGGGACAGGAATAGAAAGGTTAAGCTAGATGGTGAACAACCTAGAAGCCAGGATGAGCCACAGCTCACACAGCAAGCAAGCTGGGGCAACTCAGGCCCTTGATATCATGAACACTCCTCTTTTTGCTTAGTCTAATATTTGCCACTTAGTCAACACTTCTGTTAAGCAGTGCTGAATACTAAGAATTATTCTATGTTTGCACACATTTATGAACCATGCTTACAGATTCCTCTGCAGGATGTGGGCCTTAGTATGAACTCTGGGGTAGCATTATTTGTTTGTATTATGGGTTTTTAGTTGTGTTTTTTAAAGAAAAACTAAAAAGGAATAATTGATAGCAATTTTATATTTGCACTTATTGTACCTGTGACAACATGTGTTACTGCTATTACTGCAACCAGAAAAATCTTAGAGAGTAAGACTGGGGGTTTTGGTAAGTAGAGGAGCTTTTCGATCTAATCTGGGGAAAATAAATGTGAAGTTTTAGCTCACAAGAGGCTGTACAAATATCTAAAAAAAAATCCATCTGGAAAACCCCCCTAGCATCTCTCACCTGGCTCTCCCTTGCCAGTCCTGCTGGGGGTGGTGTGTGCATGCAGCAAGCTAACAACTCTGTTAATGGCAGTAGACAACTCTTCCTGGCACCAGGATTCATCTAATTCACACGCCGGTTTCATCAGGCGTAAGGTCACATGACTCACTAAAGTACCTAAATATAATAAAACAGTCTTTGAGTGGACTAAATACAAACAATAAAAGTCATTCCCAGAGGTAAAACATAAATCCCCAAACATTATCAACCAGTGGCGTTGGAGCAACTTTTATAGTGGCGGTGCTGAAAGCCATTGAACAAAATTGTAAGCCCGGTATATGATGGAAAACCACTTCCAGCCAGGGGATGCTGCCGCACTCCCAGCACCCCTCGTTCCAGCACCTGTTACCAAACTTCCAGAGAGAAGGAATTGCTACCCAGAGAGCTAAGGGCTCTCACACCAGCTGGATGAGAGTAGGGGGAACAGAGTACAAGCTCTCCAGCTTATGAGAGATGTCTCCATCTATGTGCATTTCAATCAGATTTCAGGCTAAGCCAAGAAGATTTAGTTTAATTCTCTGATCAGAAATGAGCTGGTTTCTGCAAGAGCCATCAGGAAATCCAAGAAAAGAAGCCTTGTGCATTCAAAGTTTCTCTCAGAGTTCTCCACATAAGGGCCATAGGTCAGTTGTTAGCAGGCCATCAGATGGCACTATGAGTTGCTAGTTACTGACCATTTCCACATCCAATGAACAAACATCAAGTTTGACATTAGTTGGTACCCCGCTTGGCAAGCTCAACAAGGTAGCCAAGGACTGAACGATAAATGCGTGCGGACAAAGTAGTACACTGGGGCAGATACACCCATTCCAGGACAGAAAGACATATCTGTTCTATTGCTAAAACAAAGCAGTGTTCAGAGCTATCTAGCTAACATATTTCTCACACTCAATATTCACTTTAAGAGTTCCAGAAGAAACCATTTACAATCCCATATAACAGAAGCACTCCCTGTATCAAGATTTCTTGTTCAAACACACAACAAATTGCAGACACTAACCGAAAGTCTTCAGTCGGGGAGGCATGACACAGGAAGCTAAGGAAAGGAAAGCGATTTTAATTCTGGGAGCAGCCAATGGGGATTTTAACAGTGGCAAGAAGGAGCCTATGAGAACCGGGATGTACTGGGTTAGACCAAGAGGGTTTCTCTTTAGAACAGCATCCAGGAGTCCTAGAGCTGCTTCCAGTTCGCCATCAAGCTGCAAGAGAAATCATTGCAATGGTTACTCCACAGACTATCTGCAAATCAAGGAAGAGGTTTAATCTTTTGTTTCTGATGAAAAACTGCAAATGGACTGTTGTTGGTTGTTCTTGCATTTTCATTAACTTTTCTTTTAATTGAAATGATTTGTTCATGTCAGTTTGCAGAGGTGACAAAAGTGTGTTGAGTCAAAAGTATCAGAATACCATCCCCTGTCCCCACCCTAGAGCGAGCAGAGGTCCAATTTCAGGCAAATTCAGTAACTTGCCTCCTTCAGTTGCTTTCTGATCTGAGACTCCTTCTCCAGCTGTGCATGCAGCAACTCCTTCTGTTTAGTAGTCAGCTGCACCTCCTCCTTTATTCCTTTCTTCTTCTTTATTTCCTGTAGGAGAGAGTTATTGACATTATTTAGGAACTATCACCACTATCCTCTCCACACAGGCTGTGGGGCGGGAGGGAAGGAGGTGGAGACAAAGAGAAAATGCAATCAACTCAAAATTAGCTACTCATAAGGCAACATCAAAACACTGCTCCAAAGACATACAACTCCTACCCAAAGGGCTGGTTTACACTTGAAAATTAGATCAACCCAGCTTCCTCACTCAGGGGTCTGAAAGCTCCACATGCCTAATCCTAACGTATTTAAACTGTCCTAAATCCCCAAATAGACAACGCTAGATTAGCAGAAGAATTCTTCCGCCAACCTAGCTACCGACTCTCGGGGAGGTGGATTACCTATGCTGATGGGAAACCACTTCCCGTTGCATATGTAGTGTCTACGCTGAAGCGCTGCAGCATTTCAAACCTAGACAAGCCCTAAAATGCAGAACGAAGCTCCATGAATTCACAACACAACAGAGCATCCCATCAGCAGCAAGGCACCAGTCTTGCCCAGCTTTTGTTCAGCAAGGAATTATTCAATGAACTGCCTTTCAGTGGCAACAGCTGTATGCAGTATTTCCACTGACTAGATCAGGGAAATTAGAGGCCTCCAAATAAATCTGGGGGATTTTTTCCAGCAAATTACACTTTCACACTTGAATACGGCTACCCAATTTAAACAGGATTTACCACTTGTCCCATACAATAATGGGAATTAGATGGGTTTCAGAGTAGCAGCCGTGTTGGTCTGTATCCAAAAAAGAACAGGAGTACTTGTGGCACCTTAGAGACTAACAAATTTATTAGAGCATAAGCTTTCGTGGACTACAGCCCACTGTAGTCCACGAAAGCTTATGCTCTAATAAATTTGTTAGTCTCTAAGGTGCCACAAGTACTCCTGTTCTTATAATGGGAATTAGTCTCTCATACAGACACAAGAAGTGTTAATTTGCTTGCTACAATTTCAGTTTATCACATTTAGTCCCAATGGCGGTGTGAGCTCTGGTCTTCGGTTGCATTTGGACTGGTTCTACACTGATCTTTGCTGGAGATGTCCTCTCCCCACCTCAGCACTACCCGTTGTCACAAAGTCAGGCCAGATAGCTGCAAGAGGGCTCTGGAAGGCTGATACATTAGCTCTAGAATGTTAAAGGCCCTTTTTCTTACAAGTTGAGAAGGGGTTACCTCGGGTCTTTTAGGGTCACCTGAATTGATTGATTATTGCTGGATGCTATTAAAGCCAACACATTTCAATCCATAAAGTGATCCTTATATGTACTGTGTACATCAGTCAGATTTGTAAAGGCACTCTCCCAGACATTAATATCACATGTAGACAGAACCGATACTCATCCTGTTCCTATGAGAGTTGGGCAGGTCATCGATCAAACATATGGCAACCTGTCCGAAAAGAGCCCTTTGATTAATCTGACATAATTCCTTCTACTCTGTTCTTTTCCCCATGAAGCATATTCTGTACATACTGAATGGATCTGCTAGTTGTTACCAAAACGCAAGGTCCTGTTAATGCCTACTGAGAACCTATTAATCGACTGTTATACAAGATGCATGAAATAAGAGATGAGGATAGAAGAGACCCTTGCACATGCACTATATACTGGTTGCATTGTAATCATGTTCACATCACTAAAACTGCACAGCATATGAATGCATTTAAATCAATTTTAACAGCTGGTATTTGGACACCAAAAATTTACATTTCTACAATACACATACACACACCCACACACAACAGAGCCATGCAATGAAACAGATGAGCTAGGCTGGTCATTAAAACCTTCAGCATTGGGTTGTCCTGCTACTATCGCCTCACCTCCTTCAGCTCCAGCTCAATGATCTGCTCCTTGAAGGAATAAGCCTTATTCTCCCTCTTCATGTTGGCCTTTTTCATGCTGTCTTGTTGTGCACTGAGAAAAAGGTATTTAGAGGAATCAGCACAATGAAGCACACTGAGAAGGTTCCTGCTAAAAACCCAGGAACACCCATCTATGAGCAGCTGCTGAAGCCCTTTACCCTAAGACTGGAAGCCACTGGAAACTGACCTCCACATTCCAATTTACACAGGGAATTAAAAGCCTTTACCTCTGTATGATGGATTTATCAAACAGCTCCCCCTCTGGTGTCTGCATGATGGCAAACTCTTCTCGAGTCACATGGCGCAGAGCTGGGTTCTCCATAGAAGCTGAGATAGTGCTGATCAGCAGAGGGAGCACTCGGCGAGGTGAAAGTACAGAGAGCGATCCCACTGCATTCATGGACGACTGCCAAGAAAAAAAAAACACTGTGGTCAGTAAAAAGCAACAGAGAGTCCTGTGGCACCTTTAAGATTAACAGATGTATTGGAGCATAAGCTTTCGTGGGTGAATGCCCACTTCGTCGGATGCATGTTCACTGAAACAGTCTCACCATCTTATTCACAAGACTATGTCCCTGCTGAGTTGGCTCAAACTATTTTTCTCCTAGGCCATTTTCTCCGAGCAAAGAGCTCCTTGTCTAAGGTGCTCCTGACACCGCACCCAGGCCTAGAGCTCAGCCACTGCCCCATCATTTCCCTTGCAACCTCCTATGGAAAAGGTTTTTTCATTCCTGCACTCTTTCCCTCCCACCCATGGCAGAACAGAGCTCCCTCCCTATGGACCACTCTCCCTCTCTCATCACCTCCACCCTTTGCCACTGAGATGTCCTTGGAGATAGTTCAGGAAAAGCAAAAGCTAGTCACCTGGTTTATGGGTGACTGGGTGGTGATTCTGGGTAGAATTTTATCCAGCTGTTTGGTAATGAAGTCTTCGGGGTCTATCTTCATCTTGATAAGGAGGACTGGCCAAAGCCCAGACTGCACCTCCACTGGAAAGACGTTTATGGGAATACATAGGCATAATAAATACAGAGCAGGGACTGCTAAGAAATCTAAGCAACCCCCCAGGCAGCCCTCATCAACACCTAGTAGCCAGTAGGATGGTCTTGTCCCTTCACTCACCCAAGGAAGGATGATGGCTCACTAACAGCATCTCCAGTGCTAGATTTTCTGTCTCAGTACGGTCCACCTCCAGCCCTGCTACACCTGAGATCACACACAGTGTCTCCTGAAGCACACGAGGGGGTATGTATGTTTTCCCCAGCTCAGACAGCTCTCCAGTCTCTGTCACCAGAGCCTCAACGGGCAGCACCTGAACAGACAGAACTTGCAATTAACACATCAGAGCACATTTTTAAAGGCCTTACCACTTCTCTCCACAGCACAAAAAAAACTGTATTGGAACAAACAATAAACTGCCTTAGATAATATTGCGAACCTGCAGACTATGGAAGAAAGAAGAGATAAAGGCTGGGGCTGTGGTTGAAGCACAGAACTAAGAACCATGTAAAGGGAAGAGAAACTCTGAGAAAGGAAGGTTATTCTGAACTCAACCAGTGGGGAAAGGCAGGATAAAATAAGTCACGCTCCTAGAGGATGGATTTGGGGACGTTCACTCTAACAAATACATCCAATCTGTATAATGGGTAATTCCCCGCAACGTCCTTACCAAAAAAACTTCTGCTAAGCATCTTGGATCCATCTGACATTGGGAGGAAGTGCCTAAGTGACTTAGGAGCAGAAGTCTCACTGACAGTCATGTTGGTGCTTTTGCAAAACCCACCTATGGTGGTTGGATACTGCAAATCAATCTACTTTATAATTACACACAGTCACAGCCTAGCAAATAGTGTGTTTAATTTGGTCTCTTATTTTATTATTTTTTCATTTCTAAATAATTACCAATAAAATGTGCATATTATACATAATTTTTAAAGACAGCCTGAACAGTGCATCTGAACTATTAGCTAAGGGCAGCTACTAACCGGCACATCGAGAAAGGGAACAGAGTACTCTGGCCTTACAAAGGAGACAGAGAAAATAATAGGTAACTACTTAGACAAAAGAACACAGGCACATAGAAGCTGGAAGTCTTCCTCCCCAAACAGAGGCACAGGAGGGATGGTGAGGACAACTATGGTCACAAGAAAAGGTAAATGACCCGGACACCTGTACAGTTACTTATGGAAGTCTAGTAAGGAAGGAGTGGTGTTATGTGGGATCATTAACACAACAGCCTTTATAAAGCCAAAATTCTGGTTTTGACATCATGTTGTGCAGCAACATTAATAGCAAGGGAATTACAGGGGCTGAATCCGCATGACACCAGGAACTAGTGGCAAGGGAATAGACCTGGTGATCATTCACCTTATGAGACTTGAGAACTGTTTTCAGCTCCTCCAAGATCCCATAGGCCAACTTGTACCCTCCAAGTGAGGACAAGAGTTTCCTAACCGTCTTCTGGGCATGCCTACGAACATTCCAGTTCCGGCTCAACAGTACTGCAACAAGGGCTCGGTGGTACTGTCTGAAAACAGAGAGAAACAAGTTCAGCAAGGGAGCTAGTCAGGCAGAACATTCAGACATGTAGATATCAAAAAGTCCAGCCTCTCTGTGTAAAGTCCCAGGACCCCCGTCTCCACTGCCTGCATTAGTACTTCAGCAAGTTAACTGCATCCAATTAAAACAGACAATTTCTACGTACTGAACTTTATTTTCAGGGAGCCGATGCGCATGATCCAAGAGGAGGCGCTCTGTCAGCTGCAATACCGTGCACATGGCTGTAGAGAAACACAAGACATGTAAGACAAACAGTGTGAGGGTTTACTTGCTGTGGGTTTAAAGAGGCTGGATCTTAACCTATGAGCAGACAAAGAGCGCACAGGACACTTCAGAACAACATATCTGAAAAAACAATCCTTCCATAGCTGCCAAGACACATCCTCTACTGATCCTGTGTAAGAGGTAACAGTATCGCAAGCAACTAAGATTTTGTCCATACTGGAAGTACCAAATGTAACTGAACAGGACTCTTACTAGCAGGGTTCTAGTATGACTCCCCCGAGCAATGTGAGTGGGGACAATTTTTATCTGATAACAGGTTATAGAAACTGGGCTATAGACAAGACCTTGTGTACCCCGAGACATGATGGACCTAAATTCCGCAGCAATGCCCTAGTATCTGTGGCATTCTGGTGCAGCTTCATTCAAAAATGAGCATATAATACTATTGCTACAATAGGCTGTGCTCCTTAATTTATGCCATTCTCGGATTCTCTGTTTCCGCATGCCCCTGGTTTTTGTCTCAACAACATATAGCTGCATGATAGATGATGTTGAGAGAAGCTGGAGGTTTTGGCACTTGGATAGGGGGAAGTGGGGATTTTTGGCAACCAGAAAGTCATCAGAAATGGTTTGGCATTGTTAAGCAACTTTGTGTGCTATTTCTGCTTACATAATCTGTAGTGAAACATTTCACAATTGGTCACTTAGGCCTTGGCTACACTTATCCGGTAGTTCGGCGGCGAGCGATCGAACTTCTGGGTTCGACTTATCGCGTCTAGTCTGGACGCGATAAGTCGAACCCGGAAGTGCTCGCCGTCGACTGCAGTACTCCAGCTCGGCGAGAGGAGTACCGCGGAGTCGACGGGGGAGCCTGCCTGCCGAGTGTGGACCAAGGTAAGTTCGAACTAAGGTACTTCGAACTTCAGCTACGTTATTCACGTAGCTGAAGTTGCGTACCTTAGTTCGAATTAGGGGGGTAGTGTAGACCTGGACTTACACTGTCAGCATTAGGCTCCAGAGTTGAAATGTAATTGCAATGAACAGTGGCTGTTAAGTATCTGAGGGATATTATTTCAGGTTGTCTGCAGACTCAGGAGGATCTCTGTTCATGTTTCCAAAGTTTCCTTCACAACAGCAAGAGCAGGAAACTTCTTCTTTTAAATGAAAGCTCAGATTCTGAAGCATAATTCTATAGTAAAGGGTGGATTCTGCAGCAGCACAGAACACATGCGCCCTGGCTATCATCACATCTCTATAATACTGTTTTGCTATCATTGTCTTGGGGAAAAAAATCCTTGTCCATACTAGTCAGGGAAACAACACTAGCACCTTGTTCGTGACAGCCATGTTCAAAGAGTTGTTGTGCGCATAGCTCTGCTCTTAACAGGAACAAGTACAGCACCTTTCAGCAATACTAATGTCATCAGGAGAAAAGGAGAACTCTGACTTCTGAACTGTGATCACAGTGAGTAAAGGAGAAATAATATTACTTCAAATTTAGAAAGATTTACATCTTCAAAGCTCTGCACAGATAAAAATCACTTTGAGAACTAATTAATCATCTCATTTTCAAAAATTTTGATTGAAAAGGTCATGTTTGTCTGGATACGTTCTGTTAATTTTTCCTTTAAATCTTTTGAATTCATTTTAAACATGAGGGGACAAAATGGAGACAGCACTCACTATAATTCATAGCGCAACAGATTTTCTGTCTCCCCCATTATTCCTCCTCCACAAATCTCTCAATTTCTCCCATTGATTCTCCTTCCCAACACACCATTACTTCTCCCCTTTTTCTCTTTCCTCCACCAGACCTCACTCTTTGGGTTTCTCTAGACTAAAACTTGTGATAATCTACTGACTGTAGATGCTCCACAATTATTTTTGTCACGGAACAACATTTGTGAAGTGTCTAGATTAGCATTTAACAAGGTGTTTGATAACTCAAAGTAATCAACGAATTCATGTTAAAAGAGGATCATGAGCAGACTAGACAGGCCCTTTGAGAGAGCAATCTGTTCACTTTAGTCTGAAATCTGACCCTAGTGTCAGACAATATGGCTAATAAGCAGCAGCAGCTCTTGTAAAGTCCCAAATAATAGGATTACACAGGAACTGGATGTGTATCAATGAACTCTGATCACATTTAACAACTCACCTTCCTCTGATGCAGACTGCAAGAACTTCTCAGAAGTGAATATTTGCTTTTTCTCATCCAGAATCAGCTGCCAGAAGCCACTCAGCTTGGACTCTGAGAGAGAGGGGGAGAGATTTTTCCATCAAGGTAATTCAAAATAAACCAGGATTTACCATGCAATAATTTCTTTCATTGAAACATAGTTCAATCCTGTCTCTTAAACTGGGGTTCTTTACCTTCACTGCTCTTCAGGTACAAAGCTTCGACAACTTCCCGCTATCGCATTCAGACTGTATACCACCTACACACCCACCCACAGCCCTGTTACAAACAGCACTTTCTACTACAGACATTTACTTATGAACCAAGAGATTACAATAATTAGAAAGCCCCATTTACACCTGCATCTCTGTCTCATCCAGACCTTCCTAGGACAAGTCTTCCAAGTGATCCAAACATTGAAGGGGAGGAGGGAACTTGCACGTCATGTTTGATAAACAGGGAGCAAGCTGTATAGAGGAGTTTTGCCCTAGCAGATACCCGAGTTTGGACAGTTCTTGGAAGGAGGCTTTGGTGGTGGAATTTAATTGGAAGCATACCACCTTTGCTACTCTAGTGGATGGTGGGGGTCCCCAACTGCTTCTTTAGAGGGTCATTTCCCAATTTTCCAATCTCACCACGCTCCAAAGAAAGAGAAAAAGTGTTGCAAAAGAAAAAGAACGTTCTTAATGCTGGTTTAATCAATGCCTCAGTCAAAATTATGGGAATTTAAGACCTAAGTGAAGATTTTCTGTAATGAGAGAGACCACTAAAAAGGCATGCTGCACCAACCTAAGGCACTGGAGTCTGAGATTTTCACTGGCACCGTAACAATTCTGCTTAGTCTCACTTACATGAGATCTGCCTGCCCTTGCTCCACATGGGATAAATCTTACCATGGTTTATACTTTAACTGGCTTACAAACAGACAAGGATTCTCTATGAGGAAGCAACAGACCGACTAAGAATATGAGACTATCACAAATCCACTGTCAGTGTGCTGGTAACTTGTTCATTTGTGGGATCTTACCAGCTAGGGCATCAGCCAAAGACATCCTACAGATCAGCAAAGCAGAAGCAACGCCTTCCGTTACCATGGAAACCTGCGTACTTTGAGATGCAGACTTTTCCACTGTCTGGATAAGCATTGGTAATAAGTCCATTGCCCGTAATAATGTGTCACCTGAGGAAAAAGGAAGAGATAAGAGGCAAGAGAAGGTGGACTTCGTGGATCTACACTGAAAAATTCTAACAGCTCTTCTGTTGTCATGAATCCAGTTATGGAAATGAACTACAGAGACCATTCAGAAGGGTCTACATCTCCAGAACAGACAATCTGCCAAAAGGACTCTAGTTCCTTACATCACCACTGTAATTAAATTTTAACCCATAGCAAACAGAGGCACTTTCCCACTCCTCCCTCCTCAGTAACATGCTGCCTTCTCTCTGAATTTCTGTTCAGAATGAAAGAAGACTCCGATCCAATGCTACACAATTACTCATCCACCCAACTTCCACCCAGTTTCCTTGCATTTGACAGAGAATGTTTCCTGAACAGAGTACATTTTCTGAAACAAGGCAAAGCAGACTTCATTGGAAGGTCTGTGAGCACCTCTCTCATCTCAAATAATCAAAAGTCAAAGGATTCTACCTTTGGCTTTCAAATTTAAATATCCTTTAAATTAACATTCAAAACTACCTTTTTTACATTTCCAATACAAGATGTAACACAAAATACCATAAACAAAAAGAAATATTTCCAAATATGTAACATCACCAAATTTCAAAGTCAGTCAAGAAAGAGTATTTTAACCATAAAAAAATCCAAGAATTAGATCAAATATCTTTATATTCTTCATATTTATCAGTTGCTTGGGAAAAAAAATTCTCAAGGTTTGCCAGGTAGGTCAAACCAATGGCACAATCAGCAAGACGAATGGGTAATTTCCATTTTTGTAATACTGATGTCTTGATCCCTGATCCCATGAGCAGCTGCACACAAGCAGACCCATGCACCCCGATAAAGCCCCAACAACCTCAGGGGTCTGGCTACAAAGGTCTCAATGCAGGATCCTGGCCCTCACCACTAATTTAGTTCTCGAAGTATTTGCTTCTGCCCTCATAACAATAGACAGATTCCTGGTAGACAGAAATGCAGCGTTCACTTAGAAAGTCCAAATTCAGTCACTCACAATGAGAAATGAAGGCAGTTCCACAGTATCTGTGTAATACTTGCATTAACTGTTCAGCCACACCAACACTGATCATCTCTTTGGTTTATACAGTCTCAGTAAAGTGGATTTATTTAAACATCTATTATATATTTTATTTAGACTACAGAGCCTGTTACTCTACAGTATGGGGATCAAATTTTGGGTCCACAATGATGAGGGCCAGTAGAAGCAATTCTCAAAGGAGTACCAAAAGTTTGGGGTTTCTGAAGACCTTTACTTCAGAAACAATTTGTCACACAGAATCTACCTATATCCCTGCAATGATCAGTTTACACCTAGAAGCATGAGATTCAATTACCCTTCTGTTACCCTGCATACTAAGAGTTATGATCATAAAGTTTACCTTTGAAAGAGGCTAGCATGCATTGCAGGTAGGCATGTCTCACAGTTGAAGTAGAGGTTTTAAGGCTGAAGGCTTTCTTTAACCACTCTACAAGCTTCTTGGGAACTTCTGTGGTGAACCGATTACACCAAAGAGCAAGGACAGAGACAGCATGTACCAAAGTGCCTTCGTGGACTGGGAAGAAATGCAGAGAAAGTCAGCACAGCTATCTCAAACCCATGAATGCATTGAGAAGGTAGCAGGTAAGCAGGAAGATGCTTAGGAGTGATGGAAAGGACATCCATCACTACACTTCAAACTGAACTTATATAGCATATTCTCTCTACAAGGCTGCTTTATCACTATAGAATGAGGGTCTACACCAGCAGTTCTCAAACTGTGGGTTAGGACTCTGTTTTAATGGGGTCGCCAGGGCTGGCATTAGAGTTGCTGGGGCCCGAGGCCAAAGCCAAAGCCCCACCACCCGGGGCCAAAGCCCAAGCCCAAGGGTTACAGCTCAGGTTACAGGCCTCCCCACCTGGGGCAGAAGCCCTTGAGCTTTGGCTTTGGACCCCCCGCCAGGGCAGTGGGGCCCAGGTGGGCGAGCTCAGGCTTCAGTCCCCGCTCTTGGGGTCGTGTAATGATTTTTGTTATCGGAAGGGGGTTGTGGTGCAATGAAGTTTGAGAACCCCTAGTGTACACAAAGGATCCCGTAACTCAACAGCTGTGTATCAGAGTTATCTTCAGCGAAATATGCTCTGCACCAAAATCCTACTCTGGCTTGAATGAAGCTGGGCAGGATTCAGAACAAAGAAAACTGTGTCCTCACCTTCTTGTTGCAGGAAAGGGATGAAAAGTTCAGCCATGGTTCCACTCAGATCTTGACTTGAAGATCCAGAAACCACATGATGACTAAAACTACCAATTCCTAAAATGACAAAACACTCCCTGGTTAGTGCCCTACTACAAGAGTTACTGCAAACCAAACAATGTAGGCTACAATCGACACCTCATAGCTCAATCCCATTCATCCCTGCCTGTCCAAATTTCTCTCCATCGCTGCACCAGTTCTGGATTTAGCCGTCCTGCAGCTACAGAACCTGGTGGACCTCTCTCTAAATTTCAATCATTACTGCAACCACCTAATCCTCCTCCTTTGGCTATACATTTTAAAGCTTTCTGAATTTCCACTGGTCTCTAATGGCCACCAACAGCCATCAACCTACTTAAAGAGCAGAAGGCCATTAGCCTGCAGGCAATAATATGTACTATCACCCAAGACCTTCCAGCCATGGCTGGTTAAGAATTACTGGGCTGGGAGCACTCAGCCCAGACACTGACACCTCAAATACTCATCTTTCCGCTAAATCTGTTCCACTGTAGAATAAACCTCTCTACTTTCTTCCAGTAGCCTTACCTGAAAGGACACTTATCTTCTGAGCCACAACCGTCAGTTTCCCCTCAGAACCTGAGAACAAAAAACACAGTGGTGAGAGAGTTGGTAGCAAGCAATCTAACTGGGGCATTTATTAAATCCATGAGAGAGACAGACTATTTTTACCAGAAAACTGTTCAGCCTTCCATCTGATCCAGACCATGCTGGCTCTATTCAACTTTTACAGCCGACATACAATATGGAACATTCCTCAAAGCAAGCAAACTTCAGCTGATCTGCACTGACTGACTCAGAAGTTACTTACCCCCCAGAATAGCAAACAGGTGTCTCCCCAGTGACTCCACAGCCGATGGATCACTGCATTGCCGAGCCAGATTCTTTAATGCCACCACTGCCTCATCCATCAGCTGTGGACTGTTGGATTTCAGTTGACCTAAAAATGGAATGTGCAAGCTACGAGTTACTCAAGAGCTATGCACATTTCCTCCACAGGGTGCGACGTCATCTTTGTGCTATCCATGTGGCCTGCCTTAGCTTCTGGCCAAGTGAGAATTTCCTCCCTTCCATCTTGGCAGGGCATATAATCAGTATTGTTACTATTAACGCTGCAGTTCTACAGCATTTTACAGACATTAACAAATTTACACTCCACTCCTCTGTGAGATTGGAATGATACTTCCCTATTTTACCAATGGAGATACCGAGGCACATGGAATTAAGTGCATTGCCCAGCGTCACAAAGCTAGTCTGTAGCAAGGCTGGAAACAGAAGCCAAGTCTCTTAACTCCCTGTTCCATGCCTTACCCCAAAAGGAGCCGTCCTCCTGGTACTAAACCACTTTGCACAACAGGCCTCAGGCAGCCACAAGATTGCTAGAACTGAAACCCCAATTCAGAAGTTTAATGTGCAATATTTCAATTCCGTATCACAGTATCGCCTCCCACCCACAACAAGGACATCTTCATAGTTAAGAATGGCACTAACAATATGGCAATCATAAACACACAGGCACAGTCAGAGTTGTAGGGAGTCCTGCTAAGAATCTGTCAACCCATCCAGAGGTCATGGCACTTACTGGCCAGTCCCTTCACGATGTCCAGAGCATACTGGCTGAGATCAAGGGTCACGGATGCTAGCAAGCAGGAGATGGCTGGGGACAGAAAAGAAGTTATGTATTAAACAACAACTGGCTTTTATCCTGGCAGTAACCTCACACAGTCCAAGCTCTCAGAGACCATTAGAGAGGAGTTGTTGCCATAAGAAGTGGAAAGAAAACCACAGAAACTGCCTCCCATGGACAAATTTAGTCAGAATTATTCTACACATTCAGCTCTGAAAGTCTGTTCCCCACAAGCAGTAGATACCACATACCCAGCCACTTGGGATCACATCACCAGTGCGACCCCTCCACATCCACCCTGTAGAAGCCAGCCAGCCTGCCCCCTAGCTCTGCTCACAGGCAAAGAGTCTGCCTGAGCACAGTCCAATGGGTGGCATTCTCCTATTACCCACACCAATTCCTGAACTCCAAGGAACAACCCTTCATGTTCCCACCCCATGTTGCTTTAGAGAAAACTCACTTTCAATCACGTTCTCAGGGCTCCGCAGTAGGGATTTCTGCAGAGTTGGTAGGACCAGGTCCTTGAATTCAGAGTGAGTCACATATCTGAGAAGGGGGGCACAGTTATCCTGCAGAGAGAACACCGTCAGGCACCCAACACAGCAGCAAACATTATACATGGGACAAAAGTATAAACAGTGCCATGTGTCTCACCAGCAAGTGCTTCTGAGGTTTTGTCTTACTCATCACGATGGTCTTCATGTAGAAATCCAGAAGGGCACTCTGAACAACCAGAACATCTGTTACAGTCATGTCACAACCTGCTCATACTCCCCGAATGCCAGCAGGGAGCCAAAGATCACGCCCAGTCTTGTTTCCCCCCAAAACACTAAGCCCCATTCAAGCTGAATTTCAGTTCTCTTACCACTCCCCCACACACAGCTCCACTAGGAAGTATGGTTCTTTGCCCTATCTGCCAGCCTGAATATAAAAAACCTACAGAGAGCTAAGTGCTCAGCTCCATTCCTGAAATGGGGATATAGAGATAGGGAAAGCAGGTGTCTTGGCCATCTCCCTAAAAGCAAGAGATACACTGAAGAGCTGGGTGTGCCAACAGTCTCCCTACGCACAACTCAGATCAGGATACCTGATTTAATCAGACCAATCTCGCTTTACTATCAGACTGACAGATGTAAAGCACCAGCCTTGCTGTAACATTTCTACCCCTTCCCAATGGAAAATCATTCTAATTATTATGGAGGAGAAAGAGGAGCCAGTGTTCTTATTTACCTTGTGTCTGTTAATAACATCCATCTCTTTCTGGCTTGTGCAGAATTGCACCAGAAACCCCAGCATTGCAGCATAGCTCTGGTTTGGTTCTAGACTGAGAATGACAGACAGGTACTGATCCACCAGCCCTGGGTTCTGTTGAGAAGAACCAGAAGATACATTAACTCAAACTCAAGTGACACTAGAAAAGTCAGTGAATTAGGTCACACTGTGTCAAACCATGTGTCACCTCTTTCCAAAGCCTGTTCAATTTCTTCACAGCTCCAGCCACTGCATGCTTGTGAGAACCTCCCAGAACTTCTAACAGAAGCAAACACTGGACTTCCACCTGCCAAGAGAAATAGGAAAAGACACATTCACACACTTAACACTTGAGAAATAGAAATAGATAACGTTCACTCTAACTCTGAGTAAGGCTTCTAGGATCTTCATCAGCAACTTCCTCACCACAAATGACTTTAAACAGGATTTCAAATAAATGTTCCTGTGAGCATTGTAAAGAGAACAGCAGTTTCACATCTCCAATTGGTACTGTGTTCCAAGATGGCAGGAATAAGGTCCACAGAACAGACCAACCAATCGAGAGAAAATAAAGTGAAAAGCTTCTTAACACCATCCCAAATGTGATATAATTGGCAACCTGCTTAGGAGACACCCAAGATGAGACCAGCATAGGATACTGCAGGGTTGGGGTTCAGCTGCATTACTAACAGATCTCGGGGGGGGTATCCAAGACGAGAACAACAATTTTGTTGCAGTTCCAGACAGAAGTGTACAGAGCAAGTTTGCCTGGCTCTAGCCAAGGCTATTAATCTCAATACCTCCTGCCTCTTTTACCAGAATAAGGGAGACCAAAAACTATACAAAGTGTATAGGGTAAACAAAGGGAAGAGAAAGGCCCTATGAAGGTGGGTTCTAATGTAACACCAGCTGTTACAATCACCACTACCAAGCCCACAGTCACATTCAGGATTCTTCATTGCCACATTAGTCTGGAAATACACAGCAATACTTCAAAGCCTCTTCCTTATCCCTGAGAGGCAAGATACCTTTCCAGAGCACAAAGGTACCTACCAGCTTTTTCCATGTTTCTCCTTCTCTCTTGTCACGTGTTGGGAAGACTATGCGCACAAGCAAACAAATCCAGGAGAGAGCCAGCGAAGCTGCAGATCCACTGCTCTTACTGTCACAGAACGGGGAAAAGGGAGTGAGTCTATAGCTCCAGAGATATTGCTCAGCCGCCTTAACCCAGGACACACACATTATTATGCCCCAACTGGAATCTGTCACCTTGTTAGTGAAGCATCTTTACTGGAGAAAAACAGCTGACGTCTCAGGTTTTAAATCAATTCTCAGCACCACTAATTAGCACATTTTAAACACTCAGAATCCTCTGAACAACACATCAAAAGGCCAACCCTTGCCTTCTGGGGATGTCAAACCACAATATGAGAAAGATCCCTAAGATCTGTGGAGATCCCTAAGGCCAGTAGAGAAGGGAGAGGCAAACATTTTGCAAGTTGAATCCCTGGGCTGCAAGTAACCCAGTTCTCTCATCAGTTGCTCTCTTCTACAGGCTGACTGGACTGCATGGTCTCAGATTTCTGAATGACTACTCACTTATCATTCACCCTCAGCCACTTTGGCACAACACACTTATTTCTGATTTGTGCCAGATCTATTTTCTATCTCTGTTGTAATCCTCAGCTCTCTCCCAAGGTGATGGCAGAAGATGGATCTTTCACATGCCTGTCAGAGCTCTAATAATCATACCCCCATTTGACCTCTCTCTCCTTCAAGGTACAATGTCATAGCCAACATCCTTACAGACAATAACAGGATCAGAGTCCCTTAAAAACCAGTTGCTACCAGACAGTAACTAGAGGAGTAAATACTACATTGCATGGATAAATCGAGATTGGACATTTTTTCTAAAAGACATATTCTAATTCAAATCCCTAGTTACTGGGCTTGATGCGGGAATCACCGGGTAAAGTGCTGTGGTCTGTGTTGGTCATTTCTGGCCTTCTGGACCCATTCCCTAACTGGGATCTCTGGTTGCTACTGTAATACAACAGCAATAAAGTGTTTTAGAAATGAATCTCAAGAACACACCACAGCAGGGGTAACCAATTATTTTTTTTCAAGGTCCAAATTTCTTGGTCAAGGTCCAGACTCCAGAGAAAAATAATACAAAACCAATAACAATACTGGTAATAATAAGTAAATAAAAAGATGTCGCCGTCTGTTGTAAAGCATCTGGTGGTCTGGATTTGGCCCACGGTCCACCTATTGACTACCCCTGCACCAGAGAATCAACCCAAAGCAGATTAAAGCACCAAAGCTAATAATGTCTTGAAATTAAACAGCTGAACAAGTGTCCCTTTCCTGGTCATTCCTTGATAAAGTAGCTTAAAAGAAGTCATCCTGTATTTGAAGACTACTGAAAGGAAACTGTAATCCAGCCCAACCCTGCTATCTGAATTTCACTAGAAGTAAGCCTCTCCCTTCCCAATGGGCATTCAGTGTGCTAGGTCTGCATAAAGAAGTACTAGCTGCAGTACTCTCCAATCAGAGTCAAAACAGGCTTCAGCAGAAGTTTCTGAGTCACCCTCTTGGAAATGCTGTTGCTTTTATGGCAAGATGGTTGACGTGGTCAATGAGAATAAAATACGATCCATCAATTTTCCCTAATTCTGCTTGGAAAAGTAAGAGTTACCCCCTCTCAGCGGTAAAGCTTCCATTCTGGATGCAAGAGGCTGACTGGCAGGATTTCACGACATGGTTTCATGCACAGCAATGGGAATAGTCAGCCCTCACCTTGGAACTCCAGCCTTGCCACTGATTCCTGAAGACTGCAGGGATTGCAGAAGGTTCTTTGCTGTTGCTTCTGGCTGGGACTCTGCAAGCTGTTGGAGAGCTGACTGCAGGGCTCTGCGGGATGCTGCATCTCTATAGGGAAAAGGAAACATTTTCTGTAACTGTTACAAATCTTGTCAGTGTTTCAGATACTAAATTCTAGATTCCACACAGAGGGTTCTGCCTCCTCTTACCATCAGTCTGGCCAACAGCCATTATCTCTTTACCATTCCAACAGGTGAAGAAGGGTCTACATCATCTACACTCATGGCAGAATGACCCATTCCCTACCTCAACAGACAGTCTGACCTGACCAGAGGACCACCACAACAATTCTCATCCCATGACACAAGATTAACAATTCATTCTGGCAGGCCCAAAGGGGGGTTTCAACCATTTCTTTACTACAGCCCACAGTTTAAATCGAACCCAAAATTGCTCAGTTACAGCCCGATCCTGCAACTCATGGAGCTCTGCAAGGGCAAAGGGATGCACTCATGCACAGTGATTTGCAGGATCAAGATCTTAATTTGTTTTTAATTTGAAAAGATGAATTTTTGTTATTTGGTGTTGTAAAACTTGTTTTTCTACAGATTCTAAATGTTGGGCCTACCTTACTGGACAGCACTCTTTTATGACAAATCTCACTATATACTACACACTCCACATCAACACTATTTCCATATGGAAGATACTACAGTCAAGTTCAACTTCCCAGCCCCACATACTCACCTGTAACGATGCAGGGTGAGGCAGAATAGTTTGCAAAGGCCTTTAACCGCACTCTCTGGCAGATCTGCAAGAAATTGGATTCCAAAGCGTTTATCTGGGAATCATCAATAAGGCCCCAATCCCACAAACATGCACATGCTTCCTTTTACTACTGTGAGTAGCCCCACTGATTCCAGTGAAACTATTCATGGCAGTGAAGTTACGCATGAGTGTAACTGTTTGAAGGATCAGGGCCCAAGGCTGATTGACTGTCATGACAAAAAAAATGGGGATCAGAATTTCAATTTTTAGAAGTTGGGAAAAAATCAGAGCACATAATACTTTAATATTAAATTGTATGTCATCAGAGATTATGAGAAAAGTCAAATAAATATCTTATTTTTTTAAAAAACCCTCATTTTTAATCATTAAATGCATTTTAAATTATTTAAGAGCATTTGAAAATCCCATACTCTGCAACTCTGGACAGATATAAAGCTACATTTGCACTAATCATTCATGGAGGTGTCTTATTTAGTAAAAGACTAGCCAGGGTGATAAAGAGCATGATTTTATACAAAAAACCCTAAAAGCCATGGCTGTGACATACAACCTTGGGACCTGATCTAGAGTCCATAGACACAAAGGAAGTCTTTCCATCAACTTCAATGAGCTTTGGATCAGGTCCTTAATCATTTGTAGAGAGCAAGTTAAAAATTCTAGGCTTGCTTTGTAATCAAGAAGCATAATAGAAGATCTAGCCTCCTACATGAAATATGGTAACACTAGTTTGAGTGAAACCAACTGGACATCAGCATCAAACAGGGCTCCCTCCTCTTCTCAGTGTCCACAAATATTTTATGAGTATCTGCTGAAGGATTTAACCTTTATATTTTCATTCCTCCTCTTTTCTTATGTCTACGCTGAACAAGATACTCAAATTGCTGCTGCATGTTTCCTCATCACCCTCTTAGTTACCTTTTTCCAAATGTAGAGAATAAATTTTCACTATGGTCAGACTCAGTGGGGAAGAGTTATGCCACAGGATAGACCCAGATGAGTAATCAGCTATCGGTTGCTTGCTCTTAGATCAGGAGCATTTTGGAAGTGATTTATTCACCTTTCAGAAGAGGTATGCTATCATGCCCAGTAATACTATCATCACATTTACAGAACACCTTTCACCTTGAAGGATCCCAATGAACTTCATGTAAAAAGGAAACATTTCAGTCAACACTGAAAAACAGCCACCTCTGGGGTGGTTCACAGCAGCTGTTTAAAAGTACACAACACCACCACACAACATGTTAAAACAAAGTGGAAAAACTAAATTTAAATCACTCCTGCAATTTCATCTAAGCAAAAGGTAAATTTTTGTGAGATCAAATACAAAGACACCTCTACAATGGGAATATGTAATAAGCAGGAATCCCACTTTACATCTTCACTTCTCATCTGAGATGCCTGTTTTAGGCTTTGCTGGAGCCCGAGGCATAATTAACAGTGCGAACCAAAGGCTATGAACCAGAGTAGCCTGGCCTTGGCAAAATAGCAGCACACCAAGTAAGCACATTCCTGACCTGAGAGGATGGTACAGTGTTCTCAAGTAATGGAGTAAACACATTCCTAGGAGATGGTACAGGAACACACAGGCCTCTCGTAAGAGAAGGATGAGATGACAAGATAACAGTTGGGGATGTTTTGTTTGAACTAGCAGGCACAAGGTACAGGGCAGTAACGAAAAACATATGGAGTGTAATATGTAACTTGTTTGTAGCGATGTATAAAAGGGGAAGGCATAGGAGGGGCAACTTTGTACTTGCCGAGGGGACTGCATCCTGGTGTGCTGAGTGGCTGCCTTGTGGCAGGCATACATGTGTTAATGTACCTCTAGCTCCTATGTGAATACTGTGCTTTGTCAGCAATAAACCTGGCCAAGCGCCTTTGCCACTGAACAGAGCCTGTGGTCTTTCCTTATGAGTAACATCGAGGTCTGCTGGTGTTTAGAACTGTTTAGGAGGAGGAGAGGGGCAGAACAGAAAAATGGGGCAAAATCTCCAGGACCAGCAAGCCATGCTAAAGGAGACATGAACCTCAGTACTTGTGTATACAGACAGACAGACACAGACAAATAATTGTTAGAATTGCTTATAAGAGAAAGCACCTACTCCAATGCCTACAGCCCTACGGCCTCAAAAAAGGGCCACAGATTTCAGTCTTTTAAAATGAAGTGCACTGCAGGGGTTCCCAAACTGTGGTAAATGGACCACTGATGGTACATGAGCTTGAGGTTTCATACATTCACTCCACAATTTTTTCAGAGGGTGGTATATGAACCAATCAAGTTTGGGAGCCACTGCTTTAGTATATGCCTAAACCCATTCCACACTCTCTGTGAAAGAAATAGCATACAAATGCTTTAAATAGATGAAATACAAGTACCTTGCCCAGTGACACATCTTCCCAGTTCATTAAGTATCTCTCTTCGCTCCTTCACACTGGCTGTGGTCACTTTTACAGCAAACCTCTTCAGTGTATCAGAAACCTAAAACAACCATTCACACAAAAAAAAGTTGTCACCATCAACATATGGACTGGACTGCACAACCAGAACAAACAGAAGCACCAGGAAGGGAGAATGTGCCCTTTTGCAGACAGCCAACTCCTCTTACTAACTGACCGGTGTGGTTAGACACAGTCATCCAAACCACCATGGTACTAGGCAAATCAACAACTCCTACCTGTATCCATGAAAAGAAAGAATTATCAGTGTCTCATACAAGGTGAAGCTCCTCTACTTGTTTGATAATTCAAAATCTCTTTCATATATACAGTAGGATGACCTTTCTCTGACTTTCAACCTGCTTATGTGGTACTGCATCTTCACTCAGTAATATACAGTACCATTAGACTCCAATTACCCTTTTATAAAGTGGACAGACTATATTTACAATGCAATGTGTCTCATGTGAATCACTTAAGGAACCAGTAAAATCAATTGCCTAGTACATGTGACCTTTAAAGGTTGAAAAATTTGCACCAGAATAGAATGCAGATCTTTTGCTTTCCAGTGGTGCACTTTAGCCCCTAGACCGCACTCACTCACTCATTTAAGGGGAGCTTCCACCATGAGAGTCTATGCTGCAGGCTTAATTTCATATATTGAGTGTTTCACTTATGACTTCGTACTGAAATTATGTAAGAGGAACAACAAGTGAAAGGTTTCTCATTGTACCTTAACAGACACCTGTCACATGTTCATGGAGTTTGTGTGGGTTCGTCTCCTTTTAAACTGAAATGTCTATCAGGTTTAAAAAGTCACATCCTATTTATAAAAAACTCTTTCCTATGTTACCACACAAGTGGAGATTAGATTGTTAATTTTTTTGTTTCAGTATTTAATTTTCACCATTTATACTGTCTGTTTACTTTTTACACCTAACCCAGTTTCAGAAGTTGAACTAGAGAACTCAATTTCACTTTGGTGTATAATCAGTTTCACTTTTCAGTTTTCATGCACTAGCACCATGTTGTGATGTCTGGACTGAAAACACTGCAGGAGAATGTTTAAATCCCAATCCCAGTAATAACCTGCTTCCTTAATTTTTAAATGTATTAGAACATTTAATATTAAAGTTTTGTAAAATATGTATGAACAAAAATTTGTTTCAGGCTGACAGCAGGGCTTGGCACATCTGGTGGCAAGTAACAATTGATGTATTGTCAATTTCCTGCATCTGCAGACAACCTGAGACAGTAGATGCATGAGAACCACCTAAATATAAAATCCCAACCCCAGCACGCAGTCCTCAGATGCTTCATGTACAATACTCCAGCTTCAAAGCTGAAATAGCCTCCATACTGCCTGCATCTCATCGCCACAACATCGGTTATATTGGGGCACACAGGGAGCCCAATTGAACTGTGCCCTGCACTCCAAGGAACACATACATCCCCTCCATGGACTCCCCAAATCCTGATCCATCTCCTCCAAAGCAGAACTCCACTGGTTTTGTAATAAAAGGTCCCTTCATATGCATGGAAACGGCAGGATTTGCTCTTAAGTATGAACTGCCTCCATTGATCTCAATGAAGCTTTTGTCTGTGTGCATGAGACCCCTCAAAATTGCTGTCTGGAATTTCCAGGCAATTCCTACCTCTCCTTTCCTCCAACTCAGCCATCCTAATCCCTGTGCTTCTCTCCAAGGATGGGCAAAAGGTAGGGTAAATCTGGCTAGCAACCTGCAGAATTTGTCGAGAGATGGTAGTCATCAATATTAACTGTTTGTCAGCCTACCAGTTAAGGTACGAACATGTGAGAAATTGTTTTTTAAAAAAACTTTCCATTGTTAAAGACAAACCCAAGATGTCTAGTAAGTACTGATGGACCATATATAGGTAAGACAGCCATTTACAATGAATACACCTCAGTTCTCAGACACTTGGGATAATTTTAAATCTGCATTATAATCCAGTGGTTCCCAATTGATCCACTAATCTACGGAATGGGCAGTTTTTACCATTCATGCAACTTCAGTGGTGAGGAGTCATTGTGCAAAGGTCTCATGCACCACTGTTCTTTTTATTAAGATTTATATAGACATACATGTGTTAGTAAATTATACAAGAGAAAAGTTCCATGAAAAAGTGAAGTCTAAACATATACATATCAAGCCAGATAAGACCTGACTTTGGAGGGGCTCTCTGAAGCAACCCCCACAAAATAGTGGAAAGTGCATCACCACAAGCATAAAGAGAAAAGAGGAAAATATTGTAACAAATCAGCTCAGAACTGTATGGCTGTCACTCTTCCGCACATCACAACTATTTATAATTTCACTGCAATATGAGGGACAGAACTCACTCTCCTACTCCTAAAGCCTAAGCCCATACCACTTGATAAATCTTCACTAGCTGTTCGACATAATAGGATCTGACACACCGTGGAGCAGTTCCGATTCCACCTAAAAATAGCTGAGCATGCAAGTTTTATTGCAATATCCTATGTGATTAAATTGGAATACATTTTTATTATGTACATAATTGTTTTCAGTGAATTAGGGACAGCCTTTTTTGCCATTAAATGGACATTTACTCAATTTTTTTAAACCTAGTCATATTCCAAGTAGCACTCAAGACCAGAGAAACTGGAAAACTAGAGAAAATATGTATCAATATTTTTCACTTTATACTTTTGATAGGTCTTTCCATATAGTCAGTTTCACTGGTTCCCTTACAGAAGCCGTCAATTTCCTCTATTGTTTGTGTGAAGGTTTTGGAGGGCAACAAAAAGATTTGTTTAAAAGATACAACAACCGTGACTGTAGAACCACAAAAACAGACAGAGGGTCTCCGTGGCTGGGATGGTGCCCAGAGCTGGTTGTTTTTTCTGGAACCTGAGTAAGTTTCAACTTGATAAGGACCTTTTTAACACGGATGTTAAACGCTGGGCCAGCCCCGACCTTTGCCTGAGCCTGGCCCAGCAGGAGAGACAGGCTCATCCCGCCGGCTCTGAGGCTCAGACAGCTCCCGTCCCCGACACACAGACGACGCGACAGTCACGCTCTACAAACGCCTCCCGTGCCGACCCATCCCCCGCGCAGGGCGAGGCGCCGCGGCTGCTCCGACCCCCTGCGCGGCCAGGCCGGACTCCGCGGCAGGGCCGGGCTCGCACCACCACACGAGGCTGCCTGGGGCAGGCGAGAGCTTGGCGCGGGCGCAGCCGGCCTGTGAAGCGCGGCCTCGCTCGGCCTGTCCCGGGCCGGAGAAGGGGACAGGCCGCGCTCGGCCGGGCCGGGCCGGCCGCTCGGGAAGAGCGCGGGGGAGCAGGCTCGGTGTCGGCGCCCGGCGAGGGATGGGGCTGACGCGACTGCCACGTCCCTTCTCCCCGTGACAGAGGCCGCATCCCGGGAACCGCCGCCGCCTCCCCGTGACGCGGCCGCCTGAGAGGGGCCAAGCTAAGGAACCGGGCCTCGGAGCCGGCCCGCCCCACGGCCAGCCCGCGGGAGCGGCTCTCGCTGAGCCACTGCCGGGCCCAGCCCCCCGCACTCACCTGCGTGTCGGCCGCCATCGCGCCGGTCTGACCCCGGAAGCACTACACGGTTCAGTTCCGGGTCACGCGCAGACCCGGCCACGGGGTGGGGCTCGTGGCTATATCGATGCTTGGAGGTCGGGGTCTGACCCCGGGTGAGCGGGGCTAGGTCCTGCCGCGGAGAGGCCTCAGGAGCTGCTCATGTCCCTGGCACAGCCCCTTCTCCCCCAGCTGCAGCGCCGGGCACACGGCATCCGGCCTGGCAGGGGTTTGACCAGGGCAGCCGGGGCCCTGTGAACGAGCCCAAGCGGGCGAGCCACTCCCTGCCCTGGATGGTTCCGCCACTATCCACGGGGATGCTGCTGGTCACTTGCCTCCGGGCACCGCTCTTCAGAGGCTGACAAAGGCAGATATTGACATTGTAGCAACACGAGCCCTCTTCAATTGCTGGGGTAGAGTTGCACCTAGTAATAGACTGCGTCCCATAGTGCGAGGTGCTGCCGGTGCTAACATAAAAGGCAGTCCCTGCTCCAAGAGTTTAATCCCATTTCCACAGCGCCTGGGGGAAGGTCAGCTCTTTTTGCAGAAGGTTGCAATGTCTTTATAAAATCACCATGGGGGACAGATTTTTGGATTAGAAAGCAAGTAATTAACAGCACAGGGAGCACCCTGGAAATAGCCAGTCCCAAGATGACAACACTTGGAAAATGGACAGTTTCCCAAATAGCAATTGTAGGTTAGGCCATTAAGAAACAATTATTTTAAACCTACTATCACAACTCAGGTGCATAAAAGTTATGCTCCTAAATCCACATTTACCCATTCGTGGGTCATTTTTCGGAAGTGACGATCACCCATGATTCTCATTGAATTCAAAGGAGTGGCGTTCTACAACTCTGAAAATCAGGCCTGTTTGTTTTGGCTTAACACTCTGGCCTGGGTCTTACATAATGAAAACTCAGCTGGCCCACAGCATCAAAAATCACAACCGCTCATTTTTCATAACACACAGGACACACCCAGCTTACCCTGGCCGCAAAACGAAAACAGACTGTTGAATTGCTAAATCTTACAGCATAATCTGAAGCTCACCAGAGCAATCAAGTTCCAGAAGAGGAGGTGACACCTGCAATGGAGAATGTTCCACTGCTGGCCCCATACAGTTCTAAAGCAGCAACGGGCAGCCTAGTAAACCTCATAAGACCGGTCTCTAAACTGATCCAGTCATGGCTTATCTAATTTATCAACAATGGACTGAGTTTTCATTGTGTAATTAGTAATGTAGCCTGCTCCTCAGGACAGGGACCCTGCTTATTTGCCTGCAGTTATCAGTGATTCACTGAGCACATTTGCTGTGCTTCATGGCTCCAGCAGACTCAGGCCAGCCACTTAAACTCAGCCGCAGGGTTTTTTGTGAGATTGACAGCCTGAGCTGCCACCTGAGACAATGTCCACACTGCTATTGTCAGTACACTAGCTCAATTCCTGCTAGCCTCAGGGCTTGTCTACACAACTGAGTAACTATAGCATCCACACATGAAGTGATTCTTGAATATCTCTTGCACTTTAAATTCACACCCTACTTTAATTCACATTAACATTCCAGTGTAGCCAAGGCAGAAGTGCACTAAGTGACATGACTAGTATTTGACATGTGTGGAGCCTCTTGCTCTCACCTGCAGGGGAAAGTTATTTGAAGGTTTCTTGAAATTATTTTATGGCTGTTTTAGGAAGTGTTTATGATTGAAGGCAAGATCAAAAAAAGTACATCTTTAGGATCAAAATCCATATTAAGTTTCACACCAGTGGAAAGTTCATGCATGATGATTCCTCCTCCTCCCACCCCCCACGAGAAACACACAACAGAGGGTGTAAAATAGCACTTTATTTCTCTAATTAAACCAGTTGATGAAGTGGTTGGTTAGCGCGTCGCAGGAGTTAGTCAAAGAGACCGAATCCCATGTCCTCGTCAGACTCCTCGGATTCCTCCTTTACTTCCTCTTTGGCTGGAGCAGCAGCAGGAGCTGCAGCTTCAGCTGCCACAGGGGCAGCAGCCACAAAGGCTGAGGGGTCAGCTAGGAAGGCCTTTACCTGTAAGAGGAGAAGCATATAGTAATTTCAGGGAACAAACAGGTCACAATTTACATCTACTATCCTACTGCCAGACTGAAAACGGATGGCGTATTAGTGGGTCTCCACAGGAATTAAGAGCAGGGAGCACAACCTTTGCAACCCCAAAGGCCATGCGAGCAACTTGCCAGCAACCCAAGGGATGCATTATACAAACAAACTGAAGACAATCAATAGGAGGGCAATGTTGCCTTATCATACAAGAGGACAGGGATGCTCTCTGAAAGCACGCTCTCCACCCTCCTTGCCAGTAAGCTACTCCTAGGATTGAGGGTGAAGAGGCAGAACTGCACCTCCACAAAGCAAGGAATTCCCCCTGCCTCACTGCTGTTACATGCACTTCACACTGTTCAAGGCCTCTTTTCAGTGCAGAACCTTCTAGATCTTTAAGAGCTCGTGCTCAAAGGCTGGTTTGTGAGCCTTCAGTCAGCGCACGATCTATTCCAGTCTGTCTAGCTCATACTTTACCTTTTCAGCCAGTGGGAAGGTGTATTCAGTCTCCACAGCCACAGCTAGGACTCGCTTGTACCCATTGATGATGGAGTGAGGCACAGAAGCGATGGTTGGGTAGCCAATTTGCAGACAAACACTAGCTACGTTACGAACGCCCTGGGGAAGAGGGAAAGAAAGCTCATGTTCCAAGCATTCAGCTCTGAGAATTACATTGCAAGTAAACACAACCATCCATGACAATATGTGCAAAGGTAATAAAGGGTATTATGGGTGAGAGAACTGCCTGGTTCTGGCAAAGGAGACAAACAAGAGGCAGCCTTAACCACATACCTTTAACACTTGTTACAAGGTGTTTCCAGATTTTGTATTCTCTGCATTTCATACATAACTGATAGCCAGCAGAATGGAACATCGCTCCCAGTAGAAAACACATCCATGTTGCAAATCAAAATTCCCAGCATTCAGGGATGCATGATACAACCCACCAAGAAGACTACTGTCTGGCAAAGCCATGATTCGCACTACCACAATTTTCCAAAGGTGATAGGGAACATCAAAACAGCTTGGGAAAATTGGGGTGCTGGCCAACAGGCTGACACACACTTGCATCTGGATCTCCCAACTCTGGAGTGCAATGAAATGGCACAGACCAGTTTTAAAGGGACTATGCCAAGCCAATAACCTTGTTATTCAGGTTTGTAGATCTGTAAAATCACTTTTAGAATTCAGTGCTGGTTTCATTCACAGTTCAAAAGAAAAAGAAAACACCACACACACGGCCCTCCAGAACTTCAGATTAGATACCCAAGCACTTAATCTATCCCCATAACTACATGGAATACAGTAGACATGGCATACAGCACAGGCAAGCAGCTCTTACTTCCAGGAAGCGTCTGTGCAGAGTCTCCTCAGTGATGTCCAGCACTTCAGGATTGTAAATGCTGCCGTTGTCAAACACCTGCTGGATAATCAGCCCAAAGGAGAATGGGGAAATATTCAACATGTTCAGCAAGGTCGCTTCGCTGGCTCCCACTTTATCTCCAGTCTTGATCAGCTGCACATCACTCTGAGAGTCAAAGAGGAAAAAGTGAGCAACGCACTGCTACAGGGAAACTCAGGCACAGAGACGCAACAAGGTTCAACTTCACGTTACAAACACCTGTAGATGGGACGGAAGGAGTTAGACCCACAAATGATTCTGTATCAAAACATGTTCAAAGCTCAGCTGAGCAATCTGTGTGAAGTATGAGGAGCAGCCCACCCAGCAGATGGCACATTTCAAAGCGAGGTCCATAATTATGAGACATGCAAATGGAATCAGCTACACTTAACACATCATCTAGACCTAGGCTGTCCCATTAGACACTCAAACCAGAGTTTCTCGTACCCAAAATACTGGTGTGCCCAGCTAGATGGAACTAAACCCTTCTTCTCCACAGGAGTCAAATTAGACATCTGGCTTTAAAGATTACTTAAGGTAGAGCAGTAACACCACTGCAGTTAAGATTATGTCAGTTTTTATAGGAGTCTTAATATTTATTCTTTACTGCTACTCTGTGAGGAATGGAACCTAAATAGTCTGAATTTGTGAGGGCAGTTTAGTCAAAAATGGATCGATACTCACTGATAAGCCTTTCAAAATCCCACCTTTCTTGAAACTGTTCAGGGATTCATCTTTTTTCAAAAACCCTTTGCCAAAACTAACAGACTTGGGCTTGAAATTCCTCTCTCACGTTACTGAACATGCACTATTACCTACACCATTAGTTAGCAGAAGTTACCCCTTTTATTCTCCCAGCTCTTCCAGGTAAATGAGAAAACTGCCAATACTAAGCCACTAAGTGTAAGATGTACCTGACCTGATGAAGGGGAATAACCCGATAGGCACCCCTGGCCTTTAGAAGCAGCCTCAGGCCCCACTTTCCCCGCCTCCAAAAGTGGCAAGAGAGCAGGGAACTTCTCCCTCAAATTGCTCCACAGTGAAATACCAGTCCAGGTCCTCACACAGCTCCCCTTTGTCACCACACCCGCTGTATTTCACAGGGAGGGAAAGCACTGGCCTCCCGAGCCTAAGCAGGGCAGGAGACTGGCAATGCTGTTCTTCCATGTAAGCGGGTCCCCCTCTCCCAAGAGTGTTTTACAAGGGAGAGGGCTGCTGGGAGATATTTTAAGGCCAAATAGGACCATTATGGTCATCTGGTCTGACCTCCTCCACAACACAGGCCAGAGAACCTCACCAGTCATTCCTGCATCAAGCCCATGACTTACGCTTCAATTACAGCATGGAATCATAAAGATGAATGAGTGGGCCACTGATGAGGGCATTTGCAGGCTCTCAGTCAGCAAATCAGACCTGCTTTGCCATCTGGTAAAGGCATCTGAGAGGTCAGGGATGGGAGATCAGCTGCTCAGACAACCCTCCCACTCGGCTTGGCAAGAGGCAGAAAGAACTTACCCAGCCCAATTTCTCTGACAGCTTCCTATTTAATCAGGCTCTCTTTGTCATGCAATATCCTATTGTTGTCACATTACTCTGCTAGTTTCCTCTTAAGATGCTTTAGAGACATGCCTCCAAAGTCCTCAATAGAAGGTGGGATCGATCTTGTGCCATGGAAAGCAGCACAAGACATGGGGATGTAGGGATGAAGTAGCTACAAATCTACAGTCCTAACTTCAGTGGAATTGCCAAACTGTCCAACCAGGGCCACCCAGTATATAGGAGCAGCTAGAAAGCTGTGAATGACCTTTCACTTGCTAGTAACACACTGAACTTTGCTCTGCACTCACCAGGATTTCAATGGTACCCCTGGAGATCTTCGTGGTGATGCCCAAAGCCTGGAAGAAGGAGGTCTTCTCGGGACCCAAACCAGTGTTCTGGGCTGGCACGGTGACATCACAAGGGGCAATGGCACCAGCTCGAGCAGCAGCTGGCACCTAACATAACAGTGCAAGAAGAGAAAGCAAAATAATGCTTGGCTTTCAGACAGTACTGTATAGACACTAATTCATCCTCACAGCGCTTCTGTGAGATCGGCATCTCCCAATTATTCACATGGGGAAACTGAGGTCACAGCAAGTCGGTGGCAGCGCTCAGAGTACAACACAGGAAATGCCTGGTTCCCAGTTCTTGCTCCCTTCTAAAAATCACACATCCACAGAGAATGTTCCGTGTTACACTTTCTCCTTCCTTCAGATCAGGCCCCAAAACCTCCCTGAGTAGACGCACTATAACAACAGTGTCCTCCTCCCTTACCTTGTTAGCCAACAGCATGTCCCTGATCTCAGTCAGATCCTCCTTGGTGAACACAAAGCCCACATTCCCACGGATATGAGGCAACAGCCTGGAGGAAAGACAGCACCATTCAGTTTCACTCCTTCAGGGAACATACAGTCTCTTCCCCAGGAAACAGTGTGGAATCACAGTATTTTACTCACTTTTCCAAAGCAGGGTTATTCTCCAGATGACCACGGATAGCCTTGCGCATCATGGTGTTCTTCCCCATCAGCACGACAGCCTTCCCACGCAGGGACATGCGGATCTGCTGCATCTGTTTGGATCCTACATTGTCTGCTCCCACGATGAAGCATTTTGGATAATCATCCAGGAGTTGCTACAGAAAGAACAAATGAGTTTTACGAAGAAACCTAGACCAGGGTATAGAGTAATATTAGGTCCCATTTAGGCACGTTAACTAAATGGCCCGATTCCACAAGTCCTTAGCACCCAGTATTTCTGTTTAGGTGCATAAATGGGAGCTACTGTGTGCTAAGCTGAGAAATCTGACCTAACGTTACCAACCAGAACCTGTCCCAAAGCAACCAAAAATCCCTCTCACCTGACTAGGGCTCTTAAACAGCTGACATTGGTACACATTCCAGCCAGCAACCAGCATGTGCACTAATCAAATAAATTGTCCCACTATCTACCACTCCGGGGGTACTTCCTCCCTTCCCCCTCAAGTCTCCAAACCAACCCTGACGTGACAATTTTCAGTCTCTTTAGGTTGCTAGGGAGCCATTGCTTAAAACATATGGTTACAAGGCTGCCAACCCAATGCTACAGAAAAGGCAGAGTGCAATTCTTTCTGAAAAAAATTATATACCAGCAGCAGTCTGATGACCCTCAGAGAGGAAATAGAGGCGTCCCAAAGCACATTTAAGGGAAACAAACATGCTAAATGAGATGCATTTCAACCCTCCAAATAAAGTACAGTCAGGACGTACCAGGAGCTTAGCTGAGATGTGATGTTTATGCGTGTAAAAATGTTAATGCAGTTTCTGTGAAAGATTCCCTGGTAAAGAGTCAACAACTTGGTAATGCTCTCCATTAAGGAGGCTTGGATGTGTGACTCTTTTGCAGATGCTACTTTTGCTTACTCAGTCACTGTGAGCAGTATCTCACTGCTACACAACACATTGAGGCATTAAAAACACAAATTATATTCAACTAGGAAGCAGCACTAACGTTTACAAGGCTCTTCTGAATGATTTATTTGTGACTGCAGTGGACTCCATTCTTAGTAGCATGGTTTAATTCTTTCCAGAGCCAAGTGTTCTGGGGATCTTACTCAGGCTTCCCAATTGCTTTTAAAATGTTCAAAAACTTGCCAATGGCTAGTATAGTCATTGTAAGAGAGACAACAGCTGTGCAAGTGTCTATTTCAAAACTCACTTGAAGGAGCCTACTGAGACCCCTTCTGATAAAATTTGGAGGTAACATCTAGAAGAGTCTTGAGAGTCTCATAACAGCAGCCACCAGTGGGAAATGTGGAGTACCAGGCTCTAGATCAGAGGTACCCAAACTGCGAGGTGGGGGGCGTGGAGGAACTTTTGGGGGAGCACAGCTGAGGCCCGGGACAGCTCCCACAGGTGGCAGGGAGGGAGCACCACTCAACTCCACACCTAGCCTGGTCCGGTCTGCCGGAGCGCCACTCCTGCCCTCAACTGAGGCCCCCTTACCCTGTCCGCGTTCCCCCCTCCCTCGGTCCCGCTCTGGCTCAGGGTAAGAGGGGAGCATGACCATGAAAAGTTTGGGGACCACTGCTCTAGATCCAGCTGTAATTGGGCAAAAACTGAGCAACACTATCAACAACTTCACTGGCAACTTTCCAGGAGCCTGAGGGCTTCACCTCATTGGTATACAATGGAGCCAATTGCTACAACAGCCATTAATCCCAGTAGGTAACTAGAGCTATGGAGACCACGGTCCCAGCATAGCTTGCTCCTCCTTGATCATGTAACCTCTGCAAACTGCAGCTCCATGTTCATGATGAGGCTGGCTCCTGCCTTGCTGTCTAACACAACCCCCCATTAAGTCTGTGGCTCCAAACGTGCATTAGGATTAACCTGGGGGTGCGTTTGCAGGTGTAACACAGAGAATGGCCAAGGCAGGCTGAGCCATGAGTGACAAGCGTCCATCCCAGCCCCGGGTCCAGACTACCCAGAACACACCCCAAGGGAGACACTTACGATGATTTTCAGGAAATAGTTGGACTTCCACGTAGCCCTGTCTTCCCTGGGCATCTCGACGGTGCTTCCAAGGATTGCCACAAAGGGTTTAAAGACAAGCTGTTACCTACAGGAGACAAGGTGGGGAGACCAGGGTTCAGCCAGATCACGGCAGCCACATCCTATCCCCTGGCCTCCCACCCCCGCCCGAAAGGGGGGCGCCGCATGCTGGCCCGGCCTCCCGAACGATAAACGGGAACCAGTGGGGGGGCGTCTATGGGCCCCGGCCCCCCCGGCTCCCTCCAACCCCGCGCTGAGGGGATCCCGTAGAGCAGACGAAGGGGCCCCTCGGGCATCGGGATCCCGGGGCGAAGCGCCCGGCGCGGCCCCGTGTCCCTGCCGCGGTGCTGAGTCGGCCCCGCGTGGCCAGGCCCGAGGCCTAGCGACACCCGGAACCGCGGCGGGGCCCAGCCAGCCGGGAAGCCCCGGGGTAAGGCCGACCCGCCCGGATCCCCGTGATCTGCTCCCCGGCCGGGGGCTGAGTGCGGCCGAGTCCCCCGCGGGCCGCCCCTACTCCGGACACCCACCTCCCACGAGAGCTCCGGGAAAGAAAAGGGAGCGCGCCCGCCTCCTCTCCTTATTTATACTCCGAGCCACAGCCAATCAGCGACTGGTAACCTCCGGCCCTTCTCAATCTATTGGATAGTTGTAGACGTCAATCCCGGATACCAGAGGAGTCCCTCCCTCCTATTGGACAGAAAGCCTGTCATTCACAAGGCAGACGGCTGAAGGTGCTGTCATTTAAAGGGGCAGTAGCAGCACATAGAAAGCTGACTCCTGCTAGGGCTCCTCCTGCTGGATGAGAGCTATTCCCGCCCTCCCACGGCCTATTGGGATACTGGGCCGCAGCCGCAGGGTCTAGGGACCACCTGCAGCCTCCCCCGGCATGGAGCCAGTATTGTGACATCATCTGCGACATCCCTCTGATGCCTGGCAGGGGTGAGGCCAGGAAGGGGAGTTCAGTCCCAATGCCAAACATACGACAGCCGTAACCCTGCTGTGCCTCAGGGCTGCTCTAACTTACGCTCTGCTCTCTGAGCTGCTCAGATGACAATGGCAGCGGGGCCACTCTGGCCACACTCCCTATTTCCCTGCAGAGGGACAATGGCGATGGGGCTGACCTAGGAATGATATCACCCGCGCTCATGAGTTTTTCACAAGTGAGAGGATTTCAGACAGGTCAGGAGCTTGGCTGGAGAGGACAGGAGATGCTCCAACTGCCTTGTGAAGGTCAGCCCTGCTAGAAGCTGGCAGAGTCTCTCCCCACCACTCACCAGTCTCACAAGAGAGGAGGGGGAAGAAACGAATAAAGAACCTAGCTGTGCCGGGGTGTGTGTGTGTGTGTGTGTGTGTGTGTGTGTGTGTGTGTGTGTGTGTGTGTGTGTGTGTGTGTGTGTGTGTGTGTGTGTGTGTGTGTGTGTGTGTGTGTGTGTGTGTGTGTGTGTGTGTGTGTACCCCCAGAAAGAGCTGAGTTGAGGCTAGGTGGGGGTGCTGAACTGAGGAGCGGCTGGGGGGGACAGGATTAATTGCTGGTCAAAGAAGAGGCATCTGTGGGGGTGAGCGCACCTAAAGCAGATGCCAAATTCACAGAACCCAATTAAATTTGGGACAGTAAGTAGGCAACTTTTAATTGTCCCAGACACCTAGTGGGGCTGAGCAAAGGGAGTTCAACGATCAGAGACAGACTGGAAAACCCAGCATAATCTTTTAAAAAACCAACAACTCGTATTGCAGATTATGGAGTATAGCATTTTATTACTTTTTAAACCAAACTTGCTATTTTGGATAATTTAAGCATTATACCCCAATGATTGGAAACGTTTTTTATTATCCTGTGTTTTAGATAATTTTAACATTAGCTTTTATAAAAAAATTTAATCTGTTCTTATCAGTATATGTCCTCTATCTGGCGACTATATATTAAATGCATTTTTGGAACAGGGAGAAGGAATAGGAGCTTGCTCTAGCCACTCCATGCTTCAACCTGGTACTGCAGTATCGCCAGGAATGGTACACGTCATAGTTGAAAAACAGCAAAGAAATCTGTTGTGTTGTCTATGTTAACAGGGGTTCTCAAACTGGGGGTCACAAGGTAATTACATGGGGGGGTCACGCACTGTCAGCCTCCACCACAAACCCTGCTTTGCCTCCAGCATTTATAACGGTGTTAAATATATTAAAAAAGTGTTTTTAATTTATAGGGGGGGGGTGTCGCACTCAGAGGCTTGCTATGTGAAAGGGGTCACCAGTACAAAAGTTTGAGAATCATTGGATTAAGGCATATACTAACTAAGCTACAGGTTGGGGCCTCGCACTAAGAGGAGTCTCTTTTAAAAAAAAAAAAAAAAAAAAAAAAAAAAAAAAAAAAAAAAAAATGACTCCATTTCAAATATTATCAAAATCGGTTGATAAATAAAGGAGATACAGGAAAAAGAAGATACTCTCTAAATATAGACATTTTCATTCAAATATGACACAAATACGCATACCCTACCTCTACCCTTCACTAATTGTTCATTATTAACAGGCGGGAGGCCAGAGCTAAGGAAAAAAAGATAATTGCACTTGTAAAATGAGTATTTCTACGCATGAGTGTGCTATCAGTCTCCTAAGGCAGCATTTTGTTGGCCAGTTGCTGCTGGTAAAATTCTGACCTTGCCTTCAAAACTTATTCATAACTCCTCAAGAGTGCCTAGGCTGTCAGAATGGGAGTAGGACCATTCAACTGTGTCCCAAAAAGTCACATCAATGTACCTCTGTCTCCCTTAGCTCCTCCAGTTCAGCCACTCTGGTCTCCAAAGCCCGTACATGGTCTCTGAGAGCCAGGAGCTCCTTGCACCGAATTCACACATATGCCACCTGCCCATAGGCCAGCTAATCATGCATGCTGCATTCAGTGCAATAAACTGGATAGCCCCCACTCTGGTGCTGGACTTCTGCCTGCAGTCTCTTTACTCCTGCCGCTCTTTCCTTTCTTCTTTTATTTTTATCGGGGGAGGGGGGGGTTATTGCCTTAAATTTAAAGACCATTAATGAAGTTTATCCACACCCAGGCTGCCCTCTAATCTCCCTCAAAACTCTCCTGTTCCCTAACTCCCCTGGCTTACGAGCAGGGTTTTAAATACTGGTTCTCCCTGAGTAGCCCCCACCCCCTGGTTAAGTGCTAAAGGACTTAGGGATCAAAGCCACCTTAAGAAGCTCTCAGCCATGCCTACCAGGCCCCTAGACTTAGCACAGACCATATTCTATACTTCAGTCAAGCAGTAAGCAAACCACAAATACCCACTACAGAAACCAAACAGACACTAGTTGCTCCTCCTTCACCTGGAGAAACCCTTGCGAAACTCCCATTAGCAGCTCCTGTTCTCTAGCTCCTCCACAGAGTCAGCACCTATGGTCTGTAGCTTGTGTCTGGTGTGTGCTTGTTACTTAACTGAAGTATACAGTGTTGTCTGTTCCTTTGAGGGACCCTGTGCTAACCCTAGAGGCCTGCTAGGAAAGTTGAGAGCTTCTTAAGGAGGAGGCTTTGATGGCCAAACCCTTTAGCACCTATCAACCCCTAGCCAGGGGGTGGGGCTCCTCAGGGAGAACAAGGCTTTAAAAAGCCTGTTCCTAAGCAGCCAGAGGACCTAGAGAACAGGAGCAGCTCACCTGAGTTCTGTGAGGGGGTTCTCCAGGTGAAGCAGGAGCAAGGACATGACCCCTGGGGTGAGTGTGTCTGTAGTGTGTGTTTGTGGTGCAATGTAAGCCTACGTAAGGCTGATGTGAAGCAGTGTCTAAGGGATAAAGATGTCAAGTCTGTGGATGTAAGAGCTTTTGTTTAGCTGATGCCTTCAAACAGAATCAGGCATCTATTGAGGGCATGCCACAGAAAGAGGGGTTTAAAACTGGGGGGGAAGGGAAGGTCCCTGGGAAAACAGAAGGGGGCTGGGACCCTAGAGCCCAAAAGGTGCTATCAGTGTAATTCCACTGATCACCTGAGGAATAAAGGCCCTGTGCTAGGAAAAAGCAGGCAAACAATAGCTCCTTAGTTCTGCTGTCCTCAACACAGAACACCCCCCCCCCCCCAAGTAATTGAAACCTATCACATTGGTTCTGTGAGGTTAGCCTCTGCAGAATCCGATATGGAGCATGTTAAGGCTGTCTAAATTGATAGTGGGTAATACTTGGGGCAGAGGGATTCAGGGGCCCAGATCTCTCTGGTTAAGCAGAGTGTGGTCCCAAAGGCCAGTATGTTACCTGGCCAAATGGCAGAGGTTGTGGGGTGGGTGAAAGCAGATTCCTTGTATCACTAGCTAAAATCTATGTGCTTTGGGAAGGTTTGGAAAGTGTTTTGACTGGGGGGGTAATGGAACACCTCCTATTTCACCTGCTCCTGGGTAATGATTTTTTCCGTCTAGCTCAGGTTAAAGCATTTGCCTGCAGCAGGAGGGAATTTTATGCTGGGACCCCCTGAGGGAAAGGGTAAGGTCTTAGGAACTGCTGAGAGAATAGGAATGAGTGGTCTTGATTCTTCTGCAGCTGGGGGAAGCCACATGCTTCCACGTGGGAGGGTGGTTGAGACCAACTCCTACACTGCAGCTGGAAGCAACACCACATAGGGTGACCAGACAGCAAATGTGAAAAATCGGGATGGGGGTGGGGGGTAATAGGAGCCTATATAAGAAAGCCCCCCAAAATCGGGACTGTCCCTATAAAATCAGGACATCTGGTCACCCTAACACTACATCAGGAAGGGATGGGGGTGTAATGCCTGCCAGGGAGAGAACTGTCCAGGTTGCAGCTCAACTAGAGACAAACCCGGCTCTAGGGAACAGAGAGATGTCCCAGAGGAGAGCTCAGAGAAGGGGCAGAGAATCTCAGAAACCACTGAGGTGGGTGAGGATTCCTGTGACTCTTAGCACAGAGAAGCGGAGTGCTTCCAAGTATGGGAGGGGCTGAGACTAGCTCCTTTTCAGCAGAAGGCAACATGCCCTCAGGGCCAGGAGAGGTGTTGTCCATTGATTAAGGAAACTGTCCCAGTTGTTAGCTGGCAGAGTTCTGCAGCTGAAGGAGGGGGCCCCGAGGAGGAAACTGGGGAAGGAATAGTCGGGGTGCAGGAATGTCTCCTCACTAGTCACTTGGGGCAGGATGCCCAGGACACTAGGAGGATGGCTGGGTCAGCATCTGTGCACCCAGGCACTCAGCCTGTGACCCAGGTTTTGAGAAGGAACCGTGCAACTCTCCTCCTGGAGGGGAGCAGTCACACAGCTGACTTCTCAGGGACAGAGAAAGGGGTGGCAGAGGGTACCCCAATCCAGGTCCCAATTTTTCAGGATGCTATTTCTGAGAAGTTTTTGGAAAGTAACTCTGTCTCTTTACATCAAGATGCAGTTCCAACCCCTGTAACAGCAGGGGAGTTGAGACCAGGAAATTGCCAGGTGGTAGTCTGCCCGAATAGAAATGACCCAACTGACAGAGAAGGGGGGTGTTTTCCCCCAGGCTGGTGAGAGACAGGGAGCAGTTCTGGGAAAGCTGCTGGGAAGAGGTGCAGCTGATCAAAGGGTGGGCACACCTAGCCCAGAGAGCAGAGCTCACAGCCCTCTAGGGGGCAGGGAAGGACTCAGTGCAGGGAGGGGGAAACACAGGGTAACCCCAAAAGGGGAGTTAGGTTTTCCTACAGATGTACAGTCCTGGAGTTGGGAGACCGCTCCCCAAAGGGCCAGCCAATGTGCAGGATCCCCCTGGACCCTTATCTTGCCAGACCCTATCAAAATGCCAGAAATAGGATGAAATTAAGAACCCACACAAAGGGAAACACTGGCGGGAAAGAGAAGCCAGTGACTGATTACATGGGAGAGAGTCAAAGGACACCATGGGTAATGAACAAACTAACCTCAAACTACACTAATTGAACACAGGGCGTGGTATCAAAGATACTTGTAAACACCCATATTTGATAGAAAATTTGGTATTAATGTTAAGATTTGGGGCTAAGAATTTCGACACAGAAGTTAAACCTTATGCTAATGCTACTTTTCAGTTAATACCTGTAAACCGGTTTAAACCTTATCACAGCAGAGAAACCATAAAAAAACCCTGGATTGTGTGTGTGAGTGGGGAAACTCAGGCACGCTGCCTTATGGCCTTAATGGCTGGATGCCAAGAGCACTATAACAACAAACTTCCTTCGAGATAGTCAGTGACTAACTCTCTTGCAGTAAACGAAGAGGGGAGGTGTGACGCTCTGTACAGGGAACAGGACTGGCTAATGTGAGTTTTGTGAGGGAGTTAACCAGGTGCAGGAGCAACTCCGTGACCCTTGGGGTGAGTTTGTTGTGTGTGGTGTAGTTTGGTTGCTGCTTGACTGAATTATACAGTGTGGTCTGTTCGTTTGAGGGGACTTGTGCTGAGCCTAGTGGCCTGCCAGGCAAGTTGAGAGCTTTTTAATGAGGCTTTGGTGGCCAAGCCCTTTAGCACCCATCAACCCGTAGCAGGGTTTGGGGCTACTCAGGGAGAACAAGGCTTTAAAATGCGCGCTGCTAAGGGATGAGAGATGCTAGGGTACAGGAGCTGCTAACGTGAGTTCTGTGAGGGAGTGCTCCAGGTGAAGGAAGAGCAACTATGTGACCCGTGAGCAGTGTTCCCTCTAATTTCTCACTCATGTGTGGAATGAATTTTATGTGCACCGATATGGAGGTGATATGACACATGTCATATCAGTGCACATAACAAGTTTCATGTGGGGGTAGGGCCAAGGGGTTTGGAGTGGGGGAGGGGGCTCAGGGCTGGGGTAGAGGGTTGGGGGGAGAGCTCTGGGGGTGGGGCTGGGGATGAGGGGTGCAGGGGGGGCTATGGCAGGGAGAGAGGACTCCCCCAGCTCTCTGCCTGCAGCAGTACCTGGGCAGCAGGGGGAGAAGCACCTCTCCCCATCACAGCAGCTCTGGAGCTGAGGCTGCAGGATATGCACCCGACATGGAAGTGATATGACTGCATATCAAGCTGCAGCATGAGGGTGGCAGGAGGTGCAGGGGGGTGGGGAGGAAGAGCCCAGGCTGGGGTGCAGTAGGTGCAGGTAGGGGCAAGAACTGGGGCAGCAGGGAGTGCGGGTGCAGGGGGGAGAGAAGAGCCCAGGGCTGGGGTGGCAGGAGATGCAGATGGGGGGAGAGCCCAGGGCTGGGGCGGCAGGGGGGTGCAGGTGGGGGTCAGGGCTGGGGGTGCAGGAGGGTCCGGGGGGAGCCCAGGGATGGGGTGGGGGTTGGGCGGCAAAAAACCTAGAGCTGGTTCTGTCCCTATCATTCACAGCAAGCTGCAGCATGAGGTTTCAGTTCCACACTCCTTCCCCATCCTTTTCCTGTTAATTGCAACCAAGGGAATGCTGGGAAATGTAGTTCTTTCCCTGCTCCAGGGCTGGCTCTATAGGCAGGGAGCTAATCAAGGAACTACAGCTCACAGGGTCCCCTGTTGGTTCTCAGCTCCCAGGCTGGATTCTTGTGCCCCTGCAAATTTGCCACCCCAAGTACCTGCTTGCTTTGCTGGTGCCTAGAGCCGGCCCTGCTTTCTGGATGAAACTGTCAGCAATCCTCTTTACATCCAGGGCCCTTGGTATTGTTTTGATGCATGTTAAGGTCAGCTACGTTATTCCCTTGTCTGTCCAATTGATGACGGGAGATAATTTTTAAGTCTTCGGAAGCTGAAGAATGAATTGAGGATGATAGAGGCACAGTGAGAAGGCTTCTTACACATTTGCAGTAGGCTGGAAACATAGTGCTTCCCGAGTACTGCAAATGACTCCGAGATCTATCCTGATGGGTAACAGCTAATTTAGGCATCATCGGTGTGTGTGTGTGTGTGTGTGTGTGTGTGTGTGTGTGTGTGTGTGTGTGTTAGGGTTACCATATTTTAATTTTAAAAAAGGAGGACACTCCACGGGGACCCCGCCCCACCCCTTCCCCAAAGTCCCCGCCCCAGCTCTGCCCCCTCCCCTGAACACTCTGCCCCCTGCTCCTTCACCTCATCAAATGTTCACGGGAAGCCTGAAACAGGGAGGCAGCAGGTAAGCTGAGGCTGGGGCTGGGCGGCCCAATCCGGCCGAGCGGCTCCCTCCGGTGGCCGGCCGGCCCAGGCCAAGAGGCTCTGGCCCCGGCGTCTCCCAGCTTGGCTCGGGCCCTGGGGCCCTGGCCGAGCAGCCCCCGGCCCGAGCACCGCCGGCCCCGGCCCGAGCACGCTCCGCACCGCCGGCCCGAGCACGCTCCGCACCGCTGGCCCCAGCCCCAGTGGCCCCGGCCGAGCACCCCCGGCCCCGGCCCAAGCACGCTCCGCACCGCCGGCCCCGGCCCGAGCACGCTCCGCACCGCCAGCCCGAGCACCGCCGGGCCCTCCCTCCCTCCCTATTTTCCCAGACATGTCCGTCTTTTGGGGATTTCCTCCCGGACGGGGATTTGAGGCACAAAAAGCCAACATGTCTGGAAAAATCCAGACTTATGGTAATTCGTGTGTGTGTGTGTGTCTATCTATCTATCTATGAGTTGGGATTATATTTTGCCATGTACATTATGCGGGGGTTAGGTTCTAAAGTCAGCGCGTAAGGCGAAAATCGCGTATAGTCAAAATTACCCTTAAATCCCCCATAAAGTACAGTATACTGTACAGGGTTGTGTATAATATGTATAATGTATACAGTAATGTACAGTATGAGTACATATGCAAAATATAATTTTATGGTACTGTATTTTTAATTACAGGGGGTCATCAGGGCTAGATGCCGATCCAGGAAACGGAGGTGACTGAACTTGGGTGACGGAGAGCGAGTCGTAGACGAAGTGGTTGGCTCTGGTTCAGCTCGAGAAGTTGATTGCATAGGCTCTGCTGCTGCTGGCTGTTTTTCCTTGAAAAACATGGTGATCGGCAACGGTCGCTGTTGTCTCTTGAGCTGCTCAAACATTTCTTGATACGGTCTCAAAATGGTCCGTAATACTATGTGTGATTTTGAGGCTTCGTTCCATAGAGGGATCGTATTCAGAAATTAAATCATTCAAGTGTTTTGCTGCTTGGAACGCTTCAGCAAATTTATGAAGATTCCAACTTGCTGGCTCTTCCTGTTAGTCGTATCTTAGTCTTCTGTAGACGATTTTATCAGTTCCTCTGACTAACAAAGAGTTAATGTTTCTCTATGGCTCTCAATTAATTCTTCAATTTCTTCCTCAAGGATGTCAACGAAGCCATCAGCACCCACTTGCCTGGCCACCTGAACAATGCATTTCACTCCTGCCCTGTGCCCCGGCTGCCGCTGCCTGTGCGGCCCGGGGAACCCCGCCACATGCTCCAGCCACTGCTGGCTGAGCCGCCGGGGGATCCCTGCCCTGTGCCCCAGCCGCTGCTCCGTGTGCAGACTGGGGACACCTGCCACACGCCCCAGCCGCTGCTGCCTGAGTAACCCGGGGAGCCCCGTGGTGCGTTTCAGCCACCGTCGCCCGGAGACCCTGCCCCCGCGACACGCTTCGGCCGTTGCCGCCCGGGCCGCCTGAGGACTCCTGCCCCGCTCCCCGAGTGCTGCTACCCGAGCGGCTTGGGGAGCCCCGCAGCGCGCTCCAGCCACTGCTGGCCGAGCTGCCAGAGGATCCCTGGCCCACTCCCCGGCTGCTGCCGCCTGAAGAGCCCGGGGAGCCCTGCGGAGCGCTCCAGCCACTGCTGCCCGAGCTGCCACCGGGGAACCCCTGCCCCACGCCCTCGCTGCCGCTCCCTGGGCAGTCCGGGGATCCCCGCATCGCACTCTAGCCGCCTCTGCCGGGGCCGCCAGGGGACTCCTGCCCCGCTCCCCAGCTGCAGCAGCCCGGGGAGCCCACCATGTGTCCCAGTCGTGGCTGCCTTGGCCACCGTGATCTCCTACTCCACGCTGCTGCCGCCTATACAGCCAGGAGATCCCCACCACCCACCCCAGCCACTGCTGTCTGAGCCCCCAGGGGTCTCCTGTCCTGTGCCGCTCCAGCCTATGCAGCCAGGGGATCCCCACCACCTGCCCCAGCCACCGCTGCCCAAGCCGCCAGGGGCCTCCCACCCCGCGCTCCAGCCACCACTGCTCACGGTGCCCGAGGAGGTCCCTGATGCACCCCAACAGACAAGACCCCGACCCGCCAGCTGCTACAGAACCTGAGACCTGCCCACCCATCACCTGACACTCCAGCTGCCGAGTGACTCCCCCGCTGCCCTCCAGCCACCGAGGGACCCCCCCCAACCACTCCCCTGCTGCCCCAACCGCCGGGGACCCCCTTCACGCTCCTGCTGCTCCAGCTGATGAGGGACCCCCCCCACAGAAGCTGCAACAACTGAAAGCTCCCCCGATGCCCCCCAGCTGCCAAGGGAACTCTGCACTACGCTGCCACTGAGGGAGCGGTCCGGGGAGCCCTGCGGCGTGCCCCAACCGCCGCCCGGGACGCCGGAGGACCCCTGCCCTGCTCCCTGGCTGCCGCTGGCCGAACAGTCTGGGGAGCCCTGCGGGGCTCTCCCTCCGCTGCCGCCGCTCGGGACGCCGGGGGACCCCTGCCCCGCACACTGGCCGCTGCTCCCCGGGCAGCCCGGAGATCCACGTGGCACGCTCCGGCCACCCCTGCCTGGGCCACCGGGGGACCCGTGCCCCGCCCCGCGGCTGCCTCTCCCGGAGCAGCCTGGGGAGCCCCACGGCGTGCTCCAGCCGCCGCCGCCCCACAGGACGCCGAGCGACCCCAGCCACACTCACCAGCTGTTGCTGTCCGAGCCACGTGGGGAGCCGCACCACCTGCCCCAGCCACCACTGCCTGAGACCCTGGGGGTCTCCTGTACCGCGCCGCTGCCGCCTATGCAGCCAGGGGACCCCCACCACCTGCCCCGGCCGCCGAGCGGCCCGGGGTTTCCCACCCTGTGCTCCAGCCGCCGATACACGCAACGTCCGTGGAGATCCCTGATGCGCCCCGGCAGATGAGACCCCCAGCCCGCCGCCTGCCAGCTGCCACAGAGCCAGAGAGACTCGCCCACCCGCCACTCGTCGCTCCAGCTGCCGAGCGATCCCCGCACAGCCCATCAGCCGCCGGGAGACCCCCCAACCACTCCACTACTGCCCCAGCAGCTGGAGACCCCCCCCCCGCGCTCCTGTTGCCCCAGCCAACGAGAGACCCCCACGCTGCCCCGCAGCACCAGGCACGTGAAAAGATGCCACGGCAAATCCGTCGCCTTCTGCTGCGCCTGCTGCAGCCTGCCCTTCGAATCCCAGAAGAGGTGCAAGGCACACCAGGCCTGCTGCAAGAGATCCCGCGCAGCGGCAGCTCCGGCCTCCCACTCTTCTGCGCCCCGGTCCGCTGCTCCTGCACCACGAGGTAGCCGGGGGCCCCCCCCAGCCGCTACCCCATATCCCACCCCAGTCTCCGAGCCAGTGGCCCAGGGCCCCACCACCGAGACGTCTCCCCCCCGCAACGGGAAACGTCGACCAAACCCCTGCCGGCAGGAGACCCATCACATCCTCCCAGGTCACCCGGAAGCTCTCTGAGCTGAGGCGCCTCAGTGCCCTCCCAGCGCTCAACCAGCACGACCCCATCGCCCGAAGGGGCAGTGCCCCGCCATATGTGGCCGCCCAAAACTCTGCCCCCAGTAGAACTGATGCTGGCTCACAGACCACCCCACGGGCACCAAACACCAGAAGAGCCGACGCGACCCCGCAACCCGCACCACGAACCCCACCCGCTGAGACTACGGGGCCCACCCCCCAGATCACTCCACAAACTGCTAGTGCCAGGGAAGCCAGTACTACAGCCAGACCACAGCGCCAGCCCCCCATCGCCAGACGGTCCACTACGGCCCCAGGCGCCACCAGGCCAATCCCCACCACCAGGAGGTCGCACGCTCCCACAGCGACCCGTCGGTCAATACCCGCACACAGAGGTCATGCCACCACCCATGCCCCCACTGACCCAATCCGAACCCCACCAACGGCTGTCAACATCACCTCTCCACTGGCAACTACACCCCAGGACCCAGAGGAAAGGTTCCCCCGATCCACAAGCAGGACATCCCGTCGACCACGCAGCCAACCTGCCGCCCGCGCCGACAGAGGGGCCCGAGGACCAGCGACCTGCAGCTAGACCGGCCACACCCTGGCAGGCCACTTGGATCGGGGAACTCCAAACAGCTGCCTCCTTCGTGGAATTCGACTCACTCATCAACAGGCTCACCCATGAGCTGGCCGCTGAGATCGCTTTCCGGAGAACGCCGAACCAGGAGACCACCCAGCCTGCCCCCAGACGGCCCACCCCTCAGACTGACACCAACACGAGCGGAGCTAGACGGAGGAACGCCGGCCGCCGCTACGACCCGGCAGCGGCCTCGAGGATCCAGAAGCTATACCGGACGAACCGCCTCAAGGCCGTGAGAGAGGTCCTCGACGGGCCCCCGTCCTACTGCACGATTCTGCCCGAACGCCTCCACAACTACTTCCACGGAGTGTTCGGCGGCGTGCCCAGGAACGACGTGCCGCGCCCGGAGTGCCTCCACCCCCTGCCCCGCATTCCAGACTCCGATGACCTGGTGGCCGACTTCACCCCCAAAGAGGTGATGGCCAGGCCCTCCAGAACTAAGAACACAGCGCCCGGGAAAGACAGCATCCCCTACGGCCTCCTAAAAAAGCGTGACCCTGGCTGCCTTGTGCTCTCCAGCATCTTCAACCTCTGCAAGCAATTCGGCCAAACCCCCACCTCCTGGAAGAAGGCCATGACCGTCCTTATACACAAGAAAGGAGAGCGCGACGACCCCAGCAACTGGAGACCCATCTCCCTTTGCTCCACGATGTATAAACTATACACCAGCTGCCTGGCAGCCAGGATCACGGAGTGGGCGACGTCCGGAGGAGCCATCAGCCCTGCCCAGAAGGGCTTCATGCCGTCGGAGGGGTGCTACGAGCACAACTTCCTGCTCCAAACTGTCATCCAGACGGGCCCGGAAGCAATGTGCGATAGCATGGTTCGACCTGGCCAATGCCTTCGGGTCCATTCCCCACCACCACATCTTCAGCACACTCCAGGGGTTCGGGATGCCAGAGACCTTCCTTCGCCTCGTCCGGGAGCTGTATGAGGGCTGCAGCACCACCATCCGCTCGGTGGAAGGGGAAACCGCCGAGATACCGATCCACAGCGGTGTGAAGCAGGGCTGCCCCCTCAGCCCAATCATCTTCAACCTCGCCATGGAGCCGCTCCTGCAGGCGATCTCCGACGGCACCGACGGCTTTGACCTACACGGCGAGAGGGTGAACGTCCTGGCCTATGCAGACTACCTAGTCCTGATCGCAGACAACCACGAGAGACTCCAGGGCATGCTCAACACCATCGGGAGAGTCGCGGACTGGGCAGGACTCCGCTTCAACGCCAAGAAGTGCGCATCCCTCCACATCGATGGGAACGTACGGGACTCAGTTCTGGCGACGGAATTCCTTATTCAGGGGGAGCCAGTCATCCCCCTAGCAGAGGGGCAGGCGTACCAGCACCTTGGGACGCCGACGGGCTTCCGCGTCCAGCAGACCCCCGAGGACTCCATCCGGGAGATTCTACTGGATGCCACCAAGATCGACGCATCCCTGCTGGCCCCATGGCAGATAATCAACGCCCTCAACACCTTCCTGATCCCCCGCATCGCCTTTGTCCTGAGGGGATCCGCCGTGGCAAAGGTACCTCTCAACAGGGCGGACAACTCCATCAGGCAGCTGGTCAAGAGCTGGCTGTCCCTGCCCCAGAGAGCCAGCAACGAGCTCATCTACATCGCACACAGGCACGGTGGCGCCAACGTCCCCCGCATGGGAGACCTATGCGACATCGCTGTCATCACACACGCCTTCCGACTCCTGACGTGCCCTGACGCCAAGGTGAGGACCATCGCGACGACTGCCCTGCGCACCGTGGTGGAGAAACGAATCGGCAGACCTCCCTCTAACCGAGACGTGGCCACCTTCCTGAGCGGCTCCTTGGACGGCGAGTTCGCCCGCGACGGAGGCGATATCGCCTCGCTGTGGTCCCGCGCCCGCAATGCCACACGCCGGCTGGATAAACGCCTGGGCTGTCGCTGGGTGTGGAATGAGGAACGACGGGAACTGGGACTATTGATACCGCGGATCGTGTCAGAGGACAACACAGTCATCACCCCCGGAGCCAGAGGCATGCTAGAGAGATCCCTGAAGGCCGCCGTCCACGCGCTCTACATAGACACCCTGAAGAAAAAAACAGACCAGGGTAAGGCCTTCGAGGTGACCAGCAAGTGGGACTCTAGCAACCACTTCCTCCCCACGGGCAGCTTCACCCGGTTCGCCGACTGGCGATTCATACACCGAGCCCGACTGAATTGCGTCCCCCTCAACGGAGCCGTCCGCCACGGGAACCGGGACAAGCGCTGTAGGAAGTGCGGGTATGTCGCCGAAACCCTACCCCACGTCCTATGCAGCTGCAAGCCCCATGCCAGAGCCTGGCAGCTGCGACACAACGCCGTCCAGGATCGCCTGGTGAAGGCCATTGGCCCACGCCTGGGGGAAGTCGCCGTTAATCGCACCGTCCCTGGTACCGACAGCCTGCTGCGCCCAGACATCGTCATCACGGACGAGGTCGGGGAAAAAGGTCATCATGGTCGACATAACAATCCCATTCGAGAACAGGACCCCAGCCTTCCGTGAAGCCCGAGCCCACAAGCTTGAAAAATATGCCCCCCTGGCTGACACCCTGCGGTCAAAGGGCTATGAAGTACACACCGACGCCCTGCTGGTCGGGGCCCTGGGCGCCTGGGACCCGTGCAACAAGAGTGCTGAGGACCTGTGGAGTGGGCCGTCACTATGCACGGCTCATGAGACGCCTGATGGTCTCAGACACTATCCGTTGGTCCCGGGACATTTACACGGAACACATCACCGGCCACCGCCAATACCAAGAGCGAGCCGATTAGACCTCTCCCATGTGCAAGGGATAAGGGACTTGCTAACCCCCCCCTCCTCCCCCCACTGGACCTTACCCCCTGAGCCCCAAACCCACCCAACCTCACCGGCCACCGCCAATTCCGGGGGCGAGCCAGGGAAACCTCGCCCACCCACAAGGGACCTACCACCCCTCCTCCCCCCGCTGGGCCTGAGCCCCGAATCCGCCCACCCAACCTCACTGGCCGCCGCCAATGCCAAGGGCAAGCCAGGGAGTCTTCGCCCTCCGGCAAGGGGGCAGAGATCCTACCCCCTGAGCCCCTTCCCACTAAACCCCACCGGCCGCTTCCAGTGCTGAGAGCGTGCCAGGAAGACCTTGCCCACTTGTAAGGGGGAGGGGTCCCATACTCCCCCCCCAGCCCTGAACCCGCCCAACCCCATCGGCCACCGCCGATAACGAGAGTGTGCCAAGGGGACCCAGCCCACCAGCAAGTGTTCGGCGGCGTGCCCAGGAAAGAAGCGCAGCGCCCGGAGTGCCGAATCAGACTATCTGGAGGCCGACTTCACCCCTGAAGAGGTGACGGCCAGGCTGTCCAGAACCAAGAACACCGCACCTGGAAAAACAGCATCCCCTACAGCCTCCTAAAGAAGCGAGACCCCGGCTGTCTCGTGCTCTCCAGCATCTTCAACTTGTGCAAGCGATTCGGCCGATCTCCCACCTACTGGAAGAAGGCCATGACCGTCTTGATCCATAAGAAGGGCAAGCGAGACGACCCCAGCAACTGGAGACCCATCTCCCTCTGCTCCACCATGTACCAACTGTACGCCAGCTGCCTGGCAGCCAGGATCACGGAGTGGGCGACGACCGGGGGAGCCATCAGCCCCGCCCAGAAGGGCTTCATGCCGTCAGAGGGGTGCTACGAGCACAACTTCCTGCTCCAGACCGTCACCCAGACGACCAGGAGAACGCAGAAGCAGTGCGCGATAGCGTGGCTCGACCTGGCCAATGCCTTTGAGTCCATCCCCCACCACCATATCTTTGACACACTCCAGGAGTTTGGGATGCCGGAGACCTTTCTTCACCTGATCCGGGAACTATACGAGGGATTTACACGGAGCACATCAACGGCCACCGCCAATACAGAGAGTGAGCCGAGGAGACCTCGTGCACCCGCAAGGGGGAAGAGACTTATAAACACCCCCTGCTGGACTTTATCCCCTGAGCTTGAACCCACCGAACCTAACTGAATCCCACCACGTGAGGGTCACCCCATCCCCATTACCCAGCCCACTTACTTATACCCATGACTGTCTGTACTTTCTGTATGGGTGATAGACCCTCACCGCTTATCTGCTGTTTCCTGATCCCGCCCACCGGTTACCCCCCCACTCATTGGGGACATTGCAGTCTGTATATACTATGTGTGCTGCCCAACCCCAAAACACTAACATCCCCCCTCTACTCTGTATGTTACCCCCAATAACTGACTCCTTAAATTTTCTGTATTGTTTATTTTTCAAATATTCTCTAATAAAATTTAAATCTGTTCTTATCAGTTTAATGTCTGATAGGTCCTCTGAGGACTATATATTAAAAAGACTTTTGGAACAGGGAGATGGAATAGGAGCTTGCTCCATCCACTCCACGCATCGACCTGGTATTGCAGTACCTCCAGGAACGGTGCACCTCCCCTCGGGGAGACTATTGTGGTGGAAAAAATAGAATGGTGAATTCGTTACACCAATACTATCTTGGACTCTAAGGCCTTGGCTACACTGGCACTGCACAGCACTGCAACTTGCGGCGCTCGGGTGTGAAAACACCCTCCCTACCTCCCCCGAGTACAGCACTGTAAAACACGAGTGTAATCAGAGCCTGCAGTGCTGCAACTGGAGGCACGACTACACTCACTTCCTGAGTGTAGACAAGCCATATATACATACATACATACATACATACAATATCTGAGTGGCATACCGGAGATCACTTATTCACCAACACTTGTATGTATCTTGTGAACCTTGTAACCGATACCAGTAATCTCTCAGAACTCAAGCCTTACCCCAGATGTCTAGTACCTTCCTTCTTAACTTGTGTAAACTTGATTTCAATGCCCCTCAGCCATGGGTGGGTTTGTCCCAGGGCCTGCACCCCAGACCACCTCCCCCAACTCAAACTCCCTCCCAGAGCCTTAGGCAGGTGGGGGACAGAGATTGGGGGGGTGGCCTGCCACCCCTGATAGCATGGTCTGTTTGAGGGACCATGTGCTGGGCCTAGCAGCCTTTAAAAAGCCCGCTCCTAAGTGACCAGAAGCGCTAGAGAACAGGAGTGCTCTGCTCCGCAACTTGAGAGCTTCTTAAGGAGACTTTGATCCCTTTAGCACCCGTCCCCTTTGAACCAGGTGGTGGAGCTATGCAGGGAGAATAAAGCTTTAAAAAGCCCCCTCCTAAGAAACCAGAGGAGCTAGAGAACACGCTAGAGAAATTATTTAAGGCTCCGATTGAAAGAAACTATACAACAAATCAACCTTGCTAGAGAAATTAGTTTCTCTATTTTTTATAACCACAATGCTCTCCGAGGGGAGGTGCACTATTCCTGGAGGTACTGCAATACCAGGTCAATGTGTGGAGTGGATGGAGCAAGCGCCTGTTCCAAAAATCTATTTAATATATAGTCCTCAGAGGACGTAGCCGATATTAAACTGATAACACATTTAAAATTATTAAAGCGAATGTGTAAATTTGATTTTAAACAAGTTCAGAGGGACGGTACTGTACAGGTAGGGTCAGGCAGACGATTGGTCCTCCCTTACGTGCTGTGGCTCTGGGGAAGCCGGTGCGTCAGTGGGGATCAGAGTTAGATGCAGTCGTCTTCCCCTGCCTCACCCTCTGTTGTGCCTGCAGACTCGCGGGGTGGCTCCTCTCGGTCTGGCAGAGAAGCTTGAGGAGGTGACGCCGCTCCTGGGGTGGGGCTGGACTTGCTGGCTACGACATCTCTTTGCCCGGTAGGACGGCATGTAGCATCGAGATCCTGGGCTGTGGAGTGCGTTCCCTTTGGAGCAGCCTTCCTCCGGGCAGCAGGGTGATCAGTAGCTTCGGGGTCCTGGGTCGAGGAGGTGTTTCCTTCGGGAGCCTCCCTCTCTGGAGCAGCAGTCAGCATCCTGGTCCTGGGTAATCGGGGGGGGGGCGGGGTGTCCTCTGGTAGCAGCCTTCTCCAGAGCAGCAGGGCGAAGGGCAGCTTCTGGGTCCCAGGTAGAGGTTCTCCGTGGGTGGTCCTCCTCCTCCTCCTGAAGTGGTGGTGAGATGTTGTTGCTCCTAGCTGTGAGGTCCGGAAGAGCCGTCCTCCTGGCGCCAGGCCTCCCTGCAGAGATATCCCCAGGGGTTTTCTATATATTCAATGTCCTGAGAGAATAATGGGGCCTCTTACACTTGACCTATCTTAGGGCCTCAGAATGTCATCATCTGGCCCTGGCAGGGGTGGGCCAAACCTACTGACCCTCCGAGCTACATACAACAATCTTCAGACATTCGAGAGCCGGGACGCGCCTCCTGGGGGCTCAGGGCTTCAGTCTCATGGGAGATGCCTCCCTGGGCTCGGGTCTTCAGAGCCTCCTCCATGCTGGGCAGAAGCCAGAAGCAATATGAGAGGAGGGTGCATGGGGGTGTCCCCCACTGATTTTTGCCAGAGTTTGCTATTTGCTGGCCCTGCTTGGTCACATGGTGTCACTGGGCCCCTTCCCTGTGGCACTCAACTTTCCTAGATGCCTCTAGGCTCAGCACATGGTACCGCAAACAAACAGACCACACTATGTGGGGAGTCAGGTTTGTAGAAATTTTGGTGGTGCCCAGAGTCTGCCCCCCCCCCAACCTTCCTAAGGCTCAGGGAGTTTAGTGGGGGGGGAGAGGGGAGAAAGTGGTCTGGGGTGCAGGCCCTGGGCTGGGGCAGGAGATTGGAGTGCAGGAGAGGTGAGAGACTGGGCTCTGGGAGGGAGTTTAGGTGCAGGCTCAGGGAAGGAGCTCAGGTGCTGGGTGCAGGCTCTGGCCTGGGGCAGGGTGTGGGCTCTGGGCTGGGGTTGTGGTGCAGGTTCCGGGAGGGAGTTTGGGCGCAGGCTCTGGGCCCCCTCCCTGCACGGCAGCTTCTGGAGCAGGAAAGCTGGGGGCTGCGCCTTGGGTAGAGGCAGCAGCAAACAGCTGGGAGCTGCAGGGAGAGCTGCTGCGTTTGCTGCTGCCTCTCTCCAAGGAACTGAAGCAGAGGCCCGGTCCTGCAGCTCCCAACTGTTTGCTGGTGTTTCCCCCTGCAGAGCTAAAACCTGGGAGCTGAAGGGAGGGGCTGTGGGCCTCGAGCCGTTTAGGGGGAAGGGGGAGGGCTAAATCTTAACTTGTGCCCGCCCTCTCTCAACAGGCACCAGTCTCCTCCAGCAGAAGCCCCTAGCCCCACCACCCTGCTGCAGGGCAGAAGCCTTGAGCTCTCCCCCAGTCTGGTAGGTGGAGAATGGGGGGGGGGGTGAATGGGGAGCTCCAGGAGCCGCACTGTAACTGTAGAAGAGCCCCATGTGGTTTAGTCCCCCCGGATCGCGCTTGCACATTTTCTTGTATCTGTTTTGCTGCAAGAGTTAACAGTGACTGAGTAAGTCACAGGAAGTGGGAGGAGGTGCGGAGGGAGGGGGTGCAGGCAGAGCGCAGCGCTTACTTGGGGTTCCTGGGCTGTGGGGGCTCCACATGCTGCTACCCCCAGGCACTGCCCCCACACCTCACTACTGGCCACAGGGGCACTTGGGGTGGGAGCAGCACGCGTGGACAGACCCACCCTGCCCCGGGGCCATAGGGAGACGCTGGCAGCCACGTGGAGCAAGCAGGCAGGAAGCCGCTCAGCTCTGCTGTGCTGCTGGTGGTGGGTGCGGGCCCTGGGCCGTTTTAAATCGCGTGCGGGTGGGGGAGAACCCAGGGGTGGAAGACGGGGCCAAGGGAGAGACCCAGCCTCAAACAGTGCTGGAGTCGGGCCCTGGGCAGAGGTGAAAGTGAGCCAATATGGGCCGGTACGAAACCAGTAAGAAGCCGGTACCAGCCTGTACGTACACAGCCCACATTAAAGCGCTGCCACAGCAGTGCTTCAACGTTGCGGCCCCTTCCCCGTCGGCAGCACTGCCGGTACAGCCCCTTTAATGTCCCTGCCCACTTTGCCTCCCACCGCACCCGGCTGCCAACGGGGGTGAGATGTAGGAGGGGCAAAGGGAGCAATTGCCCTGGTCCCGGCTGTTTAAAACAGGGCCGGCTCCAGGCACCAGCACTCTCTCAATGCCTGCCCAACGATTACCATTCTCTCTCTTTCACCTATAGAGCTTGTCGTCTGTGTGTCGGCGGTGTTTTCCTCGAAATTAATTAGCGGTCCTGGGCGAGACAGAGGATAGAGAAGCGAACACTAAGAGAGAGAGAGGTGTCAGCTTTTCCTGCAGCATTTTTCTAGGCAATCTGCCCTAAGCATTCGGTGCATGGAAAGTGGCAGGCACCAGTCTCCTCCAGCACAAGCCCCTAGCCCCACTACCCTGCCGCAGGGCCGAACCCCTGAGCTCCCCGCCAGTCTGGTAGGTGGAGAATGGGGGCAGAACTCCAGGAGCCGCACTAACTGTAGAAGAGCCCCATGCGGTGTGGCCAGCCGGGATAGCGCTTGCACACGTTTTCTTGTCTCTGTTTTGCTGAGAGTTAACAGGGACGGAGTACGTCACAGGAAGTGGGTGGGTTTATGCAATGTAGGAGTACACAGCAGCAGCCAGGGAAAGCAGCGAGAGGAACCCAAGTGACCAGACTGAAAGATTTCTCGGTCTTTAAGCAGAATTGTGTCTGGAGTTCTTGCTTTGAATTATTACTTTGGAGTCATTTGGGGGAGTGATTGTCACTTAAGCGTTTCCTAGTTGTCCAAGTCCCCTTGATGGCATTTGGTCCCTGTCTCGGAGCTCCTCGTGGTGACGTAGAAAGCTGTGGCGGAGGTAGGGCTGTCTCGTTTTGCAGCATATTTTTATCGCTTCTCGGCCTTTTGGCTAAGATCAAGTGTAGTATCTGTTCTTATCAGTTTAATATCTGATACGTCCTCTATCTGAGGACTATATATTAAATGGATTTTTGGAACAGGGAGATGGAATAGGAGCTTGCTCCATCCACTCCACGCATCGACCTGGTATTGCAGTACCTCCAGGAACGGTGCACCTCCCCTTGGGGAGACTATTGTGGTGAAAAAAATAGAATCTATTGAATGTGTTACACCAATACTGATTTGGACTCCGAATATATTTTAGAAGTGGCATACTAGAGATGACTTCTTTGCTGATGCTTGTATGTACTCTGTGAACCTTGAAACTGATAGCTGTAATCTCTCAGAACTCAAGCCTGACCCCAGATGTCTAGTACCTTCCTTCTTAACTTGTGTAAACTTGATTTAAATGCCCCTCTGCCATGTACAGCGGCCAAACCGGACAGTCTCTACGCAAAGGAATAAATGGACACAAATCAGACATCAAGAATTGTAACATTCAATAACCAGTAGGAGAGCACTTCAATCTCCCTGGACACTCAAACAGACTTCAAAGTAGCCATTCTTCAACCAACAAACCCTTCACAAACAGACTTCAATGAGAAACTTCAGAACTGGAATTAATTTGCAAACTTGATACCATCACCTTAGGCCTGAATGAAGACGGGGAGTGGCTGAGTCACTCCAAAAAGTAATTTTCCCTCTGTTGAGACGTTAGCACTGATTCCCAACTTGGTAAGGCAACCCCATCTTTTCATGTGCTGTCTTTTTCACTCCAGGCATGTGATGAAGTGATAATACTTGTATTCAACAACAGTGTGAATTAGATAGAGATTTGGTTATATTCTTCTCCCCACCCAGCATATGTTGCATGGATCTCCATTTGTGAGATCATGTGAAGGCACGAGGTGTCCTTCTGCTCCCAGAGGCCCCGCATGCAGTTCCCCCCCCCTCCCCAAACCTACTGTAAATTCTAAATCATTATACTTTACTTCTCATTTTTAGGATGTGGCTTGGGATAGGCCACTTAATGGGGGTGGGTGCTTGCAGAGTGAAGATTAAGCTCATTCACAGGAGCTTTGTGATGGAGTGTACATTGTCTAGTGTTTGTGGCAGGCTCTACCGCTGAAGTGCTGCTCAGTACTCGGCTATTAAACTCTGTTTTTGTGGGGATCGATTTACCCCCGTCAGGCACTCAGCGAGAGAGTTGCTTCTCCCGCCCTTGCAGTTATTAATTTTTTCCACCAAGCTTTGAAATCGGAACCAGCAGGTGGCACCACAGCTCCACAGCCAACCCTAGAGAGAGGAAAGTGAAGTCCTGCTCTGCAGACCGAGCAGAGCAGGCTATTGGGACCCACAGGACGTGCAGTCGAGGGGCTCGTCTGACTGGCATCATAGCTATAAGCATAGTGCCTATTCCAGCGTAACTCCCCCACGGAGACGCTATTCCAAATAGAAGCAGCTTGGTTCCCCAAAGTTACTACTCTGCTTTGATGAAAAACATCATCTTCCATCTCAGGTTCTCCATGTACTGCCCACGGATGGTATCCTCCAGGGTCCTCTCCAGCATAGTTCTCGCTCTCAGAGTGATGATGCTGTCGTCTCTTCCAAATACGGCTCCCCTGGGTACCTGGCGACATCTTGGCTGGAAGGGGCCACGGCGATTCGCTTGCTGATGATGTCACGCACAGCACTCGCCACAAAGTTCCTCACCGTAGCATCCAGGCACATCGAAAGATGGAAGGCGCAAGTGATCGCCGCAGCGTCAGACAGATCACCCCCTTCGAGGGATGTTGCTGCCTCCCTGCTGTTAGATGGAATGTACTGTTTCAATTAGCTATTAATAAGATGTTTTTAAAATACTGAAGTGAATCACTGACTTCGAATTGAAATTCAAAATGGAGTACATGAACTCTAACTTTGAACTCCATCTTTGAGAGGGGACTTATTTACTACACAGGCTCTAGCTTAAACCAGTCAGAACCGTTTTTTCCCCGCCAAGTCCAACCCTCAGTGTTCCATCACCTCAGAAGCATTCCATCACCTCAGAACTCTCCCCGCCAAAAAGGCTTATTATAAGGTCTTGTTCAGCGCCTGCGCGGGGCTGTCCATTCCAGCGACAGTTCGTACACGGTTGGGTCTTCGCAGAGCTCCAGGGCTGACATTGAAGAACAACATCTATCCCGTAGTGTGTTTGAGGAAGAGGAATCCTGTCATCGTCATTCCTATATCCTGCATCTCCTGGTGTCCCTCATCCCAGAGGGTCTCCTTGGCACCGACGAGAACCATCAGTCGTCTGGACTCCCCAGTGTTCCTCAAGGACTCTAAATCAGTCCAAGAGTTGTAGGTCCTGGGCATCACGCCTATATGTGACATCTGCTGCATCAGAGCAATAGGAGAAAGGTTTCCGTGTTGGGGTATTGTTTATTGTTTTGTAGAATCCCATGGAAGGGTGTATGGGCCTGAGCTCCAAGCTCTCAGAGTCAGTCACTGATCCACTATTTTACTGATTTATGGTTTTGCTATTTCACTGTGTTATTCTTGTATTTCTCCCCCCTATTCTCCCTAGTTTTTCTGTACCTTTTATCCCTAATTCACTTACCTTTATTTGCACCATATTATGTTGTCTTTTCTTTATTTTATTATATTTTATGAGTAGCTAAATCCACCGCTGACAGACAGGGAAGGGAGCCGAGTCTGCGGCTTCTGAGAAAAGGGGCTTTCCCTGTTATATCTTCCCTCTACCATCTCTCTAGTATTTCCTTTGAAGCGTTACCTTCTTCCCCTCGAGGTAACAGTGCCTATGCGTGATGTACACCAGCTTGTTACTGGCCCGCCGGGGAGGTACATCCTCTTCTTTGCCAGCTGCCTTATGGAGCGGTCTGCCTTGTTGAGTGGTACCTTCGCCACAGCAGTTAGCACCAGGCAACCAGGATCTGTGTTTTTTCCAGGAGTCGTTGTACCAAATGCCTTCCTTTCCTGGGGCTATATTTTGTGTCTTTAGCAGTCTGTTACTATTTCCTGTAGCGTAAAGTGTTCTTCCAGACCCTCTTCATGGCTGAGCTGGGGCAGGGGCAAAATGCATCCCAAACGCTGTGCATCATTCTGGACTACACGGTCCAACACAGCCATGGAGTAGGAGAAGAGTCTCTCGGGTGGGATGGCACAGTAGGATGAGGGCCCATCGAGGATCTTCCTCATAGCCTTAGGACAGTTTGACCATTATTGCTTCTGGATCCTGGAATCTGCTGCCGGAACTTGGGTGTTTCCTCTCCCGGCTTCCCGGCTGTAGTTATAGCTAGACGCAGGGGTTCTGTGAGAAGTCGCTGTGTTCCCTGGATTTCCAGTCTTCCCTCATGGAATTTCTGCAGACAGGTCTTCAGTGAGCTTGTCTACAAGGCGGTCAAAGTCATTGAAGAATTCTGTCGTCCATCCCACTCAACTCCCTCAGAGCTACAACAGGAAGAGACGGTCCAACAACTTACTGCATGGCTTGCCATGTTATAGCAGTCTGCCACCCGCCCATAAGCCAGGTAATCATCCATGCTGCATTCAGTGCAAGAAACTGGATAGCCCCCCAATCTGTTGCTGGATTTGTGCCTGCATTCTCTTTTTACTCCTGCAGCTCTTTCCTTTCTTGTTCTTTTGTTTTTATCAGGGTTTTTTTTATTGCCTTAAGTTTAAAGAACATTAATGAAGTTTATCTACCCCCACACTCCCCCCTCTAATCTCCCTCAAAAGTTTGCCTCCCCTGGAACCTGGCTGCCAACGGGGGTGAGATGTGGGCGGGGCAAAGGGAGCAGCTGCCCTGGTCCCAGCCGTTTAAAACAGGGCCGGCTCCAGGCACCAGCACTCTCTCACTGCCTGCCCAACGATTACCATTCTCTCTCTTTCACCTATAGAGCTTGTCGTCTGTGTGTCCGCGGTGTTTTCCTCGAAATTAATTAGCGGTCCTGGGCGAGACAGAGGATAGAGAAGCGAACACTAAGAGAGAGAGAGGTGTCAGCTTTTCCTGCAGCATTTTTCTAGGCAATCTGCCCTAAGCATTCGGTGCATGGAAAGTGGCAGGCACCAGTCTCCTCCAGCACAAGCCCCTAGCCCCACTATCCTGCCGCAGGGCCGAACCCCTGAGCTCCCCGCCAGTCTGGTAGGTGGAGAATGGGGGCAGAACTCCAGGAGCCACACTAACTGTAGAAGAGCCCCATGCGGTGTGGCCAGCCGGGATAGCGCTTGCACACGTTTTCTTGTCTCTGTTTTGCTGCGAGAGTTAACAGGGACGGAGTACGTCACAGGAAGTGGGTGGGTTTATGCAATGTAGGAGTACGCAGCAGCAGCCAGGGAAAGCAGCGAGAGGAACCCAAGTGACCAGACTGAAAGATTTCTCGGTCTTTAAGCAGAATTGTGTCTGGAGTTCTTGCTTTGAATTATTACATTGGAGTCATTTGGGGGAGTGATTGTCACTTAAGCGTTTCCTAGTTGTCCAAGTCTCCTTGATGGCATTTGGTCCCTGTCTCGGAGCTCCTCGTCGTGATGTAAAAAGCTGTGGCGGAGGTAGGGCTGTCTCGTTTTGCAGCATATTTTTATCGCTTCTCGGCCTTTTGGCTAAGATCAAGTGTAGTATCTGTTCTTATCAGTTTAATATCTGATACGTCCTCTATCTGAGGACTATATATTAAATGGATTTTTGGAACAGGGAGATGGAATAGGAGCTTGCTCCATCCACTCCACGCATCGACCTGGTATTGCAGTACCTCCAGGAACGGTGCACCTCCCCTCAGGGAGACTATTGTGGTGAAAAAAATAGAATGTTGAATTTGTTACACCAATACAGACTTGGACTTTAAGGCCTTGGTTACACTGGTGCCATACAGAACTGCAACTTGCTGCGCTCAGGGGTGAAAAAACGCCCCTGCCTCCTCCGAGCTACAACTGGAGGCGCGACTACACTCACGCTTCCCAGTGCTGCCGCTGGGAAGTCCTGAGTGTAGACAAGGCCTATATATCTATATCTATGAGTGGCGTACCAGAAATCACTTATTCACCAACGCTTGTATGTATCTTGTGAACCTTGTAACCGATACCTGTAATCTCTCAGAACTCAAGCCTGACCCCAGATGTCTAGTACCTTCCTTCTTAACTTGTGTACTTGATTTCAATGCCCCTCTGCCATGTACACTGGCCAAACTGGACAGTCTCTACGCAAAGGAATAAATGAACACAAATCAGACATCAAGAATTGTAACATTCAAAACCAGTAGGAGAGCACTTCAATCTCCCTGGACACTCAAACAGACTTCAAAGTGACCATTCTTCAACCAACAAACCCTTCACAAACAGACTTCACTCCAAATGCTCTCTGTATGTGTGTATATATATATATATCTCCTCAATATATGTTCCATTCTATATGCATCCGAAGAAGTGGGCTGTAGTCCACGAAAGCTTATGCTCTAATAAATTTGTTAGTCTCTAAGGTGCCACAAGTACTCCTGTACTTCCTTTCCCTCTGTTGATACGTTAGCACTGACCCCAAACTTGGTAAAGCAGCCCCATCTTTTCATGTGCTATCTTTTTCACTCCAGGCATGTGATGAAGTGATAATACTTGTATTCAACAACAGTGTGAATTAGATAGATTTGGTTATATTCTTCTCCCCTCCCAGCATATGTTGCATGGATCTCCATTTGTGAGATCATGTGAAGGCACGAGGTGTCCTTCTGCTCCCAGAGGTCCCCCATCCTGTTCCCCCCCTCCCCTCCCAAAACCTACTGTAAATTCTAAATCATTATATTTTACTTCTCATTTTTAGGATGTGGCTTGGGATAGGCCACTTAATGGGGGTGGGTGCTTGCAGAGTGAAGATTAAGCTCATTCACAGGAGCTTTGTGATGGAGTGTACATTGTCTAGTGTTTATGGCAGGCTTTACCGCTGAAGTGCTGCTCAGTACTCGGCTATTAAACTCTGTTTTTGTGGGGATCGATTTACCCCCGTCAGGCACTCAGCGAGAGAGTTGCTTCTCCCGCCCTTGCAGTTATTAATTTTTCCACCAAGCTTTGAAATCGGAACCAGCAGGTGGCACCACAGCTCCACAGCCAACCCTAGAGAGAGGAAAGTGAAGTCCTGCTCTGCAGACCGAGCAGAGCAGGCTATTGGGACCCACAGGACGTGCAGTCGAGGGGCTCGTCTGACTGGCATCATAGCTATAAGCATAGTGCCTATTCCAGCGTAACTCCCCCACGGAGACGCTATTCCAAATAGAAGCAACTTGGTTCCCCACAGTTACTACTCTGCTTTGATGAAAAACATCATCTTCCATCTCAGGTTTTCCATGTACTGCCCACGGATGGTATCCTCCAGGGTCCTCTCCAGCATAGTTCTCGCTCTCAGAGTGATGATGCTGTCGTCTCTTCCAAATACGGCTCCCCTGGGTACCTGGCGACATCTTGGCTGGAAGGGGCCATGGCGATTCGCTTCCTGATGATGTCACGCACAGCACTCGCCACAAAGTTCCTCACTGTAGCATCCAGGCACATCGAAAGATGGAAGGCGCAAGTGGATCGCCGCAGCGTCAGCCAGATCACCCCCTTCGAGGGATGTTGCTGCCTCCCTGCTGTTAGATGGAATGTACTGTTTCAATTAGCTATTAATAAGAGGTTTTTAAAATACTGAAATGAATCACTGACTTTGAACTGAAATTCAAAATGGAATACATGAACTCTAACTTTGAACTCCATCTTTGAGAGGGGACTTATTTACTACACAGACTCTAGCTTAAACCAGTCAGAACCGGTTTTTCCCGCCAAGTCCAACCCTCAGTGTTCCATCACCTCAGAACTCTCCCCGCCAAAAAGGCTTTATAAGGTCTTGTTCAGCGCCTGCGCGGGGCTGTCCATTCCAGCAACAGTTCGTACACGGTCGGGTCTTCGCAGAGCTCCAGAGCTGAGATTGAAGAACAACATCTATCCCGTAGTGTGTTTGAGGAAGAGGAGTCCTGTCATAGTCATTCCTATATCCTGCATCTCCTGGTGTCCCTCATCCCAGAGGGTCTCCTCGCCCGCGATGAGAACCATCAGTCGTCTGGACTCCCCAGTGTTCCTCCTCAAGGACTCTAAATCAGTCCAAGAGTTGTAGGTCCTGGGCATCACGCCTGTACGTGACATCTGCTGCATCAGAGCAATAGGAGAAAGGTTTCCGTGTTGGGGTATTGTTTATTGTTTTGTAGAATCCCACGGGAGGGTGTATGGGTCTTAGCTCCAAGCTCTCAGAGTCAGTCACTGATCCACTATTTTACTGATTTATGGTTTTGCTGTTTCACTGTGTTATTCTTGTATTTCTCTCTCCCCCCCCCCCCATTCTCCCTAGTTTTTCTGTACCTTTTATCCCTAATACACTTACTTTATTTGCACCATATTATCTTGTCTTTTCTTTATTTTATTATATTTTATGGGTAGCTAAATCCACCGGTGACAGACACGGAAGGGAGCCAAGTCTGCAGCTTCTGAGAAAAGGGGCTTTCCCTGTTATATCTTCCCTCTACCATCTCTCTAGTATTTCCTTTGAAGCCTTACCTTCTTCCCCTTGAGGTAACATTTCTGGCGACCGCGGCAGGACTGTCTTGGGGATTAGTTACCCCATCAGAGTCCTGTTATGCTTTAGCTTGTTTATTTGTGACAGTGACTGTGATGGTCCAATTGACTCGGGGAGGGAATTCGTGTTTAATTGGAACTGTGCCTATTCCCTCCCCCCCCCCCCCCCCCCCCCCCACGGAAGCACGATCCGAGGGAAAGTGTAGTGTCCGGGTGAGAGCCCCCCTTCCATTACTCCCTGGGTGAGGGACGGAATTTATTCCGCCCTGGGAAATCCTGTTATCGGCGATAAGGGTTGCAGGGACGCCTGGACCCCCGCCCAGAAGCAGGTAGCGTGGCTAGTAGGCCCCATACTAGCATCGCCAGTGTCCGGTTGCTAATAACCGAACACTGAGTGGTACCGGGCCCCAAAAGGGTTGCCACTCTTTCTTTTGGCAAGGCAACAGTTAGCAGGGGAGCGGCTGTGGCCTTCTCTGAAAAATTTAGGTTGCCTTTGCCTAGGCCTTAGAGCCGCAGCTGGAAGCGGTCTCTTTTCTAAGGTCTCTCTATTTTCAAACGGTGTAATCTTTTTCCTTGGATTGGGTAAGCAATCTATAACCCAGCAGCAGAAGATGGATCAAGTTTTCAGCCTCCAAGGATGGACGTCCCAGACAAATAAAAACTCAGTGGACTTTAGTGTGGATTTATTTGGAAAGGGCAAAAATCCTTGGAAGGAGGAGGAGTCACTGGCAGGGGTTGATTCCTTGGACAAGTTTTCCACCTTATGGGCTCGGTATTCCATCTCTAAACCTACCCCTAACAAGAAAGCACAAAAATGTGCTCTCATATACGGCGGGGCTATGTTCAGCCGAGAACCGAATTCACAAGTGTCGCTACTTAAACAACAGACAGAGCAAGCACTTGCTGAAAAGCAGCAGCTAAAACAACAAGGTGAAAGGCAGGCTGCCGAAGAGCAACTGGCAACTGCCAAGATAAATAGCCTGACCTTACAGGTTTCCCAGCTCGAACAACAGCTGAGGAATCTTAATACGAGGGTTACAGATGCAGAAACTGCTGCTGAAATAAAAGGCAGAGAACTTCAGGAATCGCAGGCAGTAGTGCGCCAGCTCCTAAAGGAAGCCCATCATGTTAATTTAGGGTCTGTCAATCATGTGGCCTGCAATCGCCGCATTGACAAGCCGCAGAAGCAGCTACAATTGGCCAAGGGTGTTATGAGTGCCATCGAAATGAATCCTTTGGCAGCTTTTAAGTCTGAATTTCAAGAGTCAAGTTCCGACTCGGAAACTGAGGACTCACCACCAGGTCCCTCAGTGGGTAAAAGATTGGAACCCTCAGCACCTCACAGTAGTGAGGAGGCCATGTTGGTAGACAGGGGATGCCCGTTGGCTCCTATTGTAACCACTGTAACCCAATATGATAACAACAGACCCCCAACTGTGAAACATGAAACTAGGGCTTTGACCCCAGAACAAACTAGAGCTTTGGGAAAGCAAATGGGAATTTGTAACAAGGAAACGGTATTGAACTGGCTGGCAAAATTATCAGCAACACCTAATGTCAGCCAGGAGGAGATGGTAGCACTCTTAAGGGAATGCATGTCAGCTGAGGATTTTGCAGTATTACCATATGGCATCATGGTGGATACCAATACTGAACAACATACCCTATATAAAAGAGGGTTTTTAAATTGTACTTTCCTTATGACAACCTACTGGGTAAAGCATATGCTGAAAAGCAAATGCCAGATGAACGACCAGAAAGGTATATGGTGCGAAAAAAATTGTTATTCTGGTTAGCTGGTTTGGGAGTCAATCGTGGAGGGGTTATTGATTATGATGTACCTGAATTAAGAGAATTAGATGTACAAGGTTTAACACCTAATATCCGGTTGGGAATGGGTCCTGTGGTTGCTCGTGTTACATCTATGGCTGAATTAGAAGGCAGGGCTAGAGAGGTTTACGAGTTACAACAGCTAGCCTACCCTGGTGGAGGAGCTAAGAGAAGGGTGGCAGCTTTCAATAACAAACCATCTACTGACAACAGCCAAGGCAAAACTCCAATGCAGAAACAATATAACCCCCCATAATTTACTAACAAAATGTTCAGTGGCTCTGCTGAGGAAATGAAAATCATGAAAAAGGTGCTATTAAAAAGACTCAGCAAATATGAATCATGGGACAGTCTAGTGAAGCAGAGGTTATCAGCAGAGGACATGTTCCTGAAATTAGCACAGTATGAAACGTCACAAGGATCAGCAAGTAAGAACTCTAATGCTCCTATAGCATCCACCTCACTCCAATCTAATTGAGGTGGCCGGGCTTCCCAAGCCCCTGGGTTGGTGGCCCCCCTACTTAAAGACTACTGGGGTAGACCCACTGTAGAAATTCAATTAAAGGGAAGTTTCGGTAGCGTTAAACAAAAGGCACTGGTAGACACCGGGGCATCTACCAGCCTACTGTGCACAAAAGCAAATTCAATCATCAGGAATATTCCAGTTAAGGATATTAAATCTCTTCCGTCATACAATGGAAAGGAAAGTACTATACCTTTCACTGACTTTATTACTTGTACTGTAGGACATCTGTCAACCCAAGCTTCCTTTGGTTTACAACAATTAGACGGAAGTGGCATCTTGGGAATAGATCTATTAAGGAAATTACAGATAGTGGTGGACTTACCAAACAACATATTGTGTCAAGTGAAAGATGAAGAGGCGGGTCTTCTAATTCCAGCAGCCCATAGGATATATGAGTTTAAGATAAACCGATTCTTCCTGAATGGGAAGAGGACATCAAACGGATTACCCAGAAACATCTCATGGTTTTCGCTCCAACTAAACTCAGTTGTGGAAAAGTAGAGGCTTCTGTGAAGGTAGAAGGACCAGACCCCAAACCACTAAGACAGTATAAGTATTCCATCGAGGCAAAGGAGGGAATTAAACCAACCATCGATGCACTTTTAGCACAAGGAGTGCTAATCCAGTGCCAAAGCATATGCAATTCGCCTATCTGGCCTGTTAGGAAGGCAGATAATAAATCATGGAGACTTACTGTTGATTATAGAGGGCTAAATCATGTTACCCCAAGACTAGCTCCTGTAGTGGCAAAATTCCCTGAGGTGATGGCTTTAATCACAGAAGGTGCCTGTTGGTTTTCTGTATTGGATATTGCAAATGCATTCTTTTCAATACCTCTCAACCCTTCTTCATCTTACAAGTTTGCTTTTACTTTTGATGACCGACAGCTAACCTTCACCAGGGTCCCACAAGGCTATCAGAACGCCCCAAGTCTATGCCATCGGTTGGTGGCCGCCCTGTGGAAGAATCTAACTTATTCCAGCAACATCATAAGTTACGTAGATGACATCCTAATTGCCACACAGACCAGAGAAGATAATTGTGCTGCTTTAGATGAGATTCTGGAAGCACTGAAGAAAGCTGGATTCTTAATCAATCCTAGCAAGGCTCAGTTGGTCCAGCAGCAAGTGACTTACTTGGGAGTTCAGCTTGGACCCACAGGCAGAAAACCGGATATTTCGAAAATAGAACTCATATCTAAGCTGCCTGCCCCGACAGATGTAAGCACTTTACGATCATTCCTTGGATTGGTTGGATTTTCAAGGGATTTTATCAAAAACTATAGCGAAAAGGCCAGACCTCTCTATAAACTTTTAAGAAAAAAAAAAATCAGAAATGGACTTGGGGAACTGAAGAGCAGCAAGCAGTGATAGACCTGAAACAAGCCTTGATGACTGCACCGGCACTTGCATACCCTCAAATCAACCAGCCCTTCCATCTACAATTGGCAACAACCAAGACAGCGATTAGTGCAATATTATTACAACAGAGTGGATCCTCCTTAAAACCAGTGGCATATGGATCTAAGGTCCTTTCAGAAGTAGAGAAACAGTATACAACCTGTGAAAAGGAAGTACTTCCATTAGTTTGGGCCATCTCCCATTGGGAGTATTTAATAGGAATGGCCCCTATTGTACTAAAAACCACCCATACACCAGTGCAATATGTTCTATCGGGTAAAGCTAATGCCGGGCGAGTCAGCCACCCTAGACTTGCCAATTGGACACTTGCCCTCCTGAATAAAGAGGTACGAGTAGAGAAGATCAACACACCTATTTCTGCACCTTTCGCACTTTGCCCGCCAATAACTGAGGAAATATATGTAAATAATCATGATTGTCCTCTACCTAACTTCAAAATTCCAGAAATTGTATCCCCCTTTAAATTTGAATCATGCTATGAAAGTGCAAAAGCCAGTAAGAAAGAATTATGGGTAGTCGATGGCAGTAGCCTTTTTAAAGATGGGAAGGCTGCTACCGGATATGCAGCGCTTCATGTCGCTTTGGACAAGATCTAGCAAGGAACCGTGTCATACCATTCTGCACAAGCGGCTGAAGTTGTGGCCATCATAGTGGCTTTAGAAAATGCTGAATCGACTGCCAATATCACCATCTGTACAGACTCTGACTGGGCTACGAGGGCCTTGTTAGACTGGATGATAGTATGGAAACAGCGGGATATGAAAACCGCAGATAATCATCCAGTGGCATATGCTGGCTCTCTCATGCATGCATGGAACTTAGCAGAAGCTAGGAGGGGAGATACTTATCTATTCAAAGTAAGAGCACACAGAAGGAATCAGGCAGAGATATCCATATTAAACAGCAAAGTGGATAAGTTAGCAAAGCAAGCAGCGGTAATGGGACCTGAAACAAGATGGGACAAGGTAGAAGCTAATATAAGTGCAAATAAACCTGTGGACCATACAGATCATCAAGACATAGTGCAATTACAAGAACAAGATCCTGAAATTAAGAAGCTGCTAAAAGATGGAAAACACAAAACATACCTCATCACTCGACATACATCTGGACTAATCATGACAACAAAAGATAGTCATGAAAATACTGATAACGATACCTTGATTCCAATATTAGTGATTCCAAACATATTGCGAAGAGAGTTAATCCAACTGGCTCATCAACAAGGACACTTTGGATTCCAAAAGACCCTACAAAGGCTAGCTACGGTAGGATGGTGGCCTGAGATAATCCGAGATACTGAGCACTTTATTAACAACTGTTTAAGATGCGCCCACAATAATCCTGATATAAGGATAAAAAAAAAGGACCTCTACTTCATCAACCAGTAGATGGCCCATGGATTCGAGTGCAGATAGGACCCTTACCTAGAACTAACCGAGGAAATGTATACTGCCTGGTGGTAATAGATCCATTTACCAAGTGGATAGAAGGGTACCCAACTAGGAATTGCACTGCAGGTGCGACAGTAAAATTACTGTTAGAAAATACGTTCAGTCGATTCGAACTACCTCGGATTATTGATTCCGATCAAGGCACGCACTTTACCAGTGAATTAACTAAACAATTGTGTATAGCCTTAGGAATACACCAAAGATTTCGTGTAGCTGGTCACCCACAAGCTTCTGGGTTAGTAGAAAGATCAAACCGCACTTTAAAAACTGCACTAAGGAAGGTAATTGATTCATCAGGAAAGAATTGGGACAGACATCTACCTCTCATCCTGACGGCAATCAGATCCGCAGCGAGCGTCCATGGATTCACTCCGTATGAAGCGCTTTTCGGAAGACCTACGGTAACGCCTGAGCAATGGTGGATGCCAGGAGGGGTGCCACCGGACGAGTATAGACCTAGAGCGGTGACGGACAATTACATAAAATCAGTGTTAAATACCATATCAGAGGTGCAAAGGGCAGTGGCGGTTAATTTAAAAGGAAATATTCATAAGATGGATCAAAGACTGAACAACAATTTAAAACATTTAGAGTGGAACATAGGGGATCAAGTTCTCTAAGTATTTTTCTGAAAAGAACCATCCATTGAGCCCAAGATGGGTTGGACCAGTAACTGTCATCAATAAAGCCAGTCCAACAACTTATCAACTAGAATTGAAGACCGGAAAACGTAAAGTACAAAAGTGGTTCCATAGCTCACTATTAAAATTATGGAAAGGAAACATCTGTACTAATCCCTCTAGAACAGAAAGTAATAGGACGAGTGATGAAAAACCACCATAAGGATCAACTAATTGTCTTGTTTTCATCCACAGGATGCTGAACAAAAGAAATATGAAGACTACTGGAAGATTTCTGATGTACATAGTTATAACTTGGTTAAGTTTAAGTTTAATAATTAAGAAAAATGAATACTGGATATGCGAGGCACACAGAAAACTCTCTTTCATGCATGACCAAGGGAAGGAATTGGAAACACAAAAGGAAAATGAGGAATATGTCAATGAAAGAACTAACACTCAAATGAGAGGAATGGCACCATCTGAAGCTCCTACAAAGCCATTTCCAGAGAATATTTACAGACGCCGGAGGAAACGGGATCTACCACCAACTTTCAATGTAACTCTGAAAGGAAGTAAATTCTTTCCTATTAAGATGAACAAATATTTAGGATGTCAGGTTAACCCACAAATAATATATCAATGGAGGATAAAATCTCACCAAATGCAAGACGACCTCAAAACCAAGGAAAACAACAAGAAAGCTCTACAAAAAGTAGTACAACAAAGGTACCTCCAGCGACTACTAAAAAACAGTTAAAGTTTTCAGAATCGGATATCACGGAAGAGGGAAAAGAGAGGCAAACGATCATAAAAATTGGGAATGGGTAACCCTTAGAGCCTGTAAGGTCATGAAAACGTTGCTACCTAGATGTTTTTGAGTATTCTCAGAATCAGTCGGTTATATTACCTGACACTGTTACCACCCACAACCCAGTACAGCGTTTCGGACCTATACGTCCAGGATATGGTTGTACCTGGAGTATGCCTGAAGTGACGTTTGACAACTGCCATAAAGACCTTTATCAATGTGTCGCATTTGACATCTTATCTCCTTCTTTAGTTAAACCCGGAAAACTGAACATATCAATAAAAATGTACCATCAACAGACCCATATAGATTTTGTAAATATTTCCATAAAACCTCCTAATCAGAATACTACTATATTAAGATTAACCTGTAATTCCTCTTTGTTGGGCTATAACATTTCATTGAAACAACATACTACTTCAAGATATTGTATATCGGACAATGACATGAATAAATTCAGGGAATTGTGTGTAACTAAATTATACTATAAATGTTATGGTCAATCATTCTGGACTATGGACTGTGAGAGGCCCGCTGGAGTTTGAATATACAAAGGAAATACATGTGGTAACGCCACCTCCCATTTATCATGTAGGACCACTAACCATTAAAAAGGACGTAACCAGAACTTTAATGATAGATCCTCAATATTCAATCAAAAGGATTATCATACCTCTACAATTATCTAGAACATCAGTATATAATCAATGTGCCCTATATACAGAGCCAGTTTTAGTAGGATGGAGAGCCTGGGTTCAAGGAGTACTCCCTCCTTCTTCCAACTCGTCTACTAGGCAGAAACGTGATTTAGTGGCAAAGGTGCTAGGGAGAGCTGGAGCTGGATTAAGCGTATTAAACACAGTAGACCAACACATACTAGCAAATCGAATTGGTCAGGTAGGTCATGATGCCGCCTCCCTTGCCGAACCACTGACGTCTGCATTTCACGCTTTAGGAACTACAACATTTGATATCACTAAAATTCTTCCGTATTGGCTTAAAATTCAAGAGCAAGACCACCCGCGAATACTGGGAGCATTAAATATTCTCCAATCTAATATCTCAGAAGCCCTAGCATGTGTAGAAGCTCAGCAATGGTTGATAACGGTAGCCAAGGTTATCATCAGAGATGGTTTTAACCAGCAGCTACCTTTGGAATTGAAGAAAACCATCTACGAGGACGCCAATGATTTTGAGAAAATACATCACCAATGGTGGCAATTATTGACGTTCACTTACTGCCAGCACAACGATACGATCATGGCCTTGATTCTTACTTTAAAATCAGCTAATCAAGAAACCATATATCCTCTTGTTGCTTTGGGGACATATGCTAACCAGTACCTACTAGTCCCTATAGAAGACCATAAATGAGTACATGTTAACGCTAATAATTCGTACGTCCCTATAAATCTGCAAGCATGCGTCTATCAACCCAACTTGGGATATACCTGCACTACCCAAGTGTGGGAGGAGGATTCTGCATGCCTAGACCCTGTAGAGGGAACTTGCTTTTATGAAGTGTTTCACCATTCCCTCAGTAAAGCCTCTGCCATAGTACAAGTGGATACTGGTTGTTTTTGTATCCAGAGTTTATGTCCATATTTCTTGGTTAATAATTTGTATAAAGTTAATAATTCAGGAATAGGAAATTTATGTATATGTAAGGTCATACACTTAATGGGTTGTGATATCAATGTATCTGTACATAATGTATATATCAAAGATGTGTTCGATGAATATAAATTGTACAATATGTTGACACCCATCCATGTTGGAGCAAATCTGGAGGTTATTCGAAAGTTGTTACACCATGAAAAATTGGCTCAGTATTTGAATAATTTGAAATTGGAAGGAAGTAAAACTATTCTCACTGTGCAACATTCTATCTCCGAGATTAAACAAATTACAAAAAAGATTAAGGATGAAACCACCTCCGCCCATTGGTGGGAATCTATCCTGTATACCGACATGGGAAGTATAAGATCAATGTGGTATATTCTTCTACATCCAGTTGTGGTTCTTTTAATTACTCAATTTATTCTAATCGTGTATGTGGTTATGTTAACTGTGTTAATATGCAAACATAAGAAAGCAAGTATAAGCAAGTTCCTTTCAATATTTCTGGTTGGAATGCTCTGTAAATATTTATCCTATGCATTGTTGTAATTCATGTTACTAATGTTTGATGTTGTATTAAATTGTTTGGAACCTTGTGTCCGTAGTTAAGGAAAAAGGTCCCAAGGTGGGGATATGTTAGATGGAATGTACTGTTTCAATTAGCTATTAATAAGATGTTTTTAAAATACTGAAATGAATCACTGACTTTGAACTGAAATTCAAAATGGAGTACATGAACTCTAACTTTGAACTCCATCTGAGAGGGGACTTATTTACTACACAGACTCTAGCTTAAACCAGTCAGAACCGTTTTTTCCCGCCAAGTCCAACCCTCAGTGTTCCATCACCTCAGAACTCTCCCCGCCAAAAAGGCTTTATAAGGTCTTGTTCAGCGCCTGCGCGGGGCTGTCCATTCCAGCGACAGTTCGTACACGGTCGGGTCTTCGCAGAGCTTCAGAGCCGAGATCGAAGAACAACATCTATCCCGTAGTGTGTTTGAGGAAGAGGAGTCCTGTCATCGTCATTCCTATATCCTGCATCTCCTGGTGTCCATCATCCCAGAGGGTCTCCTCGCCCGCGATGAGAACCATCAGTCATCTGGACTCCCCAGTGTTCCTTCTCAAGGACTCTAAATCAGTCCAAGAGTTGTAGGTCCTGGGCATCACGCCTGTACGTGACATCTGCTGCATCAGAGCAATAGGAGAAAGGTTTCCGTGTTGGGGTATTGTTTATTGTTTTGTAGAATCCCATGGAAGGGTGTATGGGCCTGAGCTCCAAGCTCTCAGAGTCAGTCACTGATCCACTATTTTACTGATTTATGGTTTTGCTGTTTCACTGTGTTATTCTTGTATTTCTCCCCAGCATTCTCCCTAGTTTTTCTGTACCTTTTATCCCTAATTCACTTACCTTTATTTGCACTGTATTATCTTGTCTTTTCTTTATTTTATTATATTTTATGGGTAGCTAAATCCACCGGTGACAGACACGGAAGGGAGCCGAGTCTGCAGGGGCTTCTGAGAAAAGGGGCTTTCCCTGTTATATCTTCCCTCTACCATCTCTCTAGTATTTCCTTTGAAGCGTTACCTTCTTCCCCTCGAGGTAACAGTGCCTATGCATGATGTACACCAGCTCATTACTGGCCCGCCGGGGAGGTACATCCTCTTCTTTGCCAGCTGCCTTATGGAGCGGTCTGCCTTGTTGAGTGGTACCTTCGCCACAGCAGTTAGCACCAGGCAACCAGGATCTGTGTTTTTTCCAGGAGTCGTTGTACCAAATGCCTTCCTTTCCTGGGGCTATATTTTGTGTCTTTAGCAGTCTGTTACTATTTCCTGTAGCGTAAAGTGTTCTTCCAGACCCTCTTCATGGCTGAGCTGGGGCAGGGGCAAAATGCATCCCAAACGCTGTGCATCATTCTGGACTACACGGTCCAACACAGCCATGGAGTAGGAGAAGAGTCTCTCGGGTGGGATGGCACAGTAGGATGAGGGCCCATCGAGGATCTTCCTCATCGCCTTAGGACAGTTTGACCATTATTGCTTCTGGATCCTGGAATCTGCTGCCGGAACTTGGGTGTTTCCTCTCCCGGCTTCCCGGCTGTAGTTATAGCTAGACGCAGGGGTTCTGTGAGAAGTCGCTGTGTTCCCTGGATTTCCATTCTTTCCTCATGGAATTTCTGCAGACAGGTCTTCAGTGAGCCTGTCTACAAGGCGGTCAAAGTCATTGAAGGATTCTGTCCTCCATCCCACTCAACTCCCTCAGAGCTACAACAGGAAGAGACGGTCCAACAACTTACTGCATGGCTTGCCATGTTATAGCAGTCTGCCACCCGCCCATAAGCCAGGTAATCATCCATGCTGCATTCAGTGCAAGAAACTGGATAGCCCCCCAATCTGTTGCTGGATTTGTGCCTGCATTCTCTTTTTACTCCTGCAGCTCTTTCCTTTCTTGTTTTGTTTGTATCAGGGTTTTTTTTTCCATTGCCTTAAGTTTAAAGAACGTTAATGAAGTTTATCTACCCCCTCCTCTAATCTCCCTCAAATCTTTCCTGATCCCTAGCTCCTCTGGTGGCTTAGGAGCAGGCTTTTAAAAACTTGGTTCTCCCTGAGTAGCCCTAGCCCCTGGTTATATAGTTCATAACAGTTTAATCATCATTAAAAGTGTGAAGATACCAACGATAGACACATTCTGTAACTAGAATCTGAAAAGTATATAAAGATTCTGAAAATAGCCTCCACCCCCCGCCAAAACTAGCACAGTGCCCCCTCCACCCTCCCCAAACACACACCTCTTCAAAAGCACTCGCTGGCAAAAACAAGAGTCAGCGCCTGTGCTACAGCCAACAAGCTCACCCCAAGGGTCATGTAGTCGCTCCTCCTTCACCTGGAGAACTGCCTCCCAAACTCAGGTTAGCTCAGGGGTCTCAAACTCAAATGACCACGAGGGCCGCATGAGGATTAGTACATTGGCCCGAGGACCGCATTACTGACACCTCCCACCCCCACCCCTGCCGCCCTCGGCCCCGCCCCCACTCCACCCCTTCCATGAGGCCCCACCCCTGCCCCGCCTCTTCCCTGCCCCCATTCCAACCCCTTCCCGGAAATACATACCATATGATGGGGGCTAATTTAGCTACAACAAGTCAGGGAAAAGATCTTGGAGTCATCGTGGATAGTTCTCTGAAAATGTCCATGCAGTGTGCAGAGCGGTCAAAAAAGCAAACAGGATGTTAGGAATCATTAAAAAGGGGATAGAGAATAAGACTGAGAATATATTATTGCACTTATATAAATCAATGGTACGCCCTCATCTCGAATACTGCGTACAGATGTGGTCTCCTCATTTCAAAAAAGATATACTGGCACTAGAAAAGGTTCAGAAAAGGGCAACTAAAATGATTAAGGGTTTGGAACGGGTCCCATATGAGGAGAGATTAAAGAGGCTAGGACTCTTCAGCTTGGAAAAGAGGAGACTAAGGGGGGATATGATAGAGGTATATAAAATCATGAGTGATGTGGAGAAAGTGGATAAGGAAAAGTTATTTACTTATTCCCATAATACAAGAACTAGGGGTCATCAAATGAAATTAATAGGCAGCAGGTTTAAAACAAATAAAAGGAAATTCTTCACGCAGCGCACAGTCAACTTGTGGAACTCCTTACCTGAGAAGGTTGTGAAGGCTAGGACTATAACAGAGTTTAAAAGAGAACTGGATAAATTCATGGTGGTTAAGTCCATTAATGGCTATTAGCCAGGACGGGTAAGGAATGGTGTCCCTAGCCTCTGTCGGTCAGAGGATGGAGATGGATGGCAGGAGAGAGATCACTTGTTCATTGCCTGTTAGGTTCACTCCCTCTGGGGCACCTGACATTGGCCACTGTCGGTAGACAGGATACTAGGCTAGATGGACCTTTGGTCTGACCCGGTACGGCCTCTCTTATGTTCTTAAATCCCCACCCCAACTCTGCCCCCAGGGGGTGCAGGAGAGGTGTGGGGTGCTGCAGGGGGTCAGGGTGCAGGAAGTCGGGGTACAGGAGGGCTGCGACATGGGGCTCAGGGCAGTGGGTTAGGATGCAGCAGGGGTGCGGGGTTCAGGGCAGGGGGTCGGGGCGTAGCAGGGGGCTCAGGGCAGAGGGGAGGGGGGCAGGGTGAGGCAGGAGGTTCAGGGCAGGGGTGCGGCCTAGGGCTCAGGGCAGTGGGTTGGGATGCAGGAGGGGCGTGTGGAGAGGCAGGGGATCAGGGTGCAGGAGGGGTTCGGGGGCAGGATCTGGCCCAGTGCCTACCGGGGGCAGGGCAGGCTCCCTGCCTGCCTGCCCTGCCCCGCCCCGCGCTGTTCCGGGATGAGGCTGGAACGTGGGGAAGGGGGGCGGAGGGGCTGTGTGTTAATGTTGCTTCAGGCAGCGCCTCCAGCAGCTCCCATTGGCCGTGGTTCCCCGTTCCCGGCCAATGGGAGCTGCTGGAGGCGCTGCCTCAAGCAACAGGAACGCACAGCCCCTCTGCCTCCCCCCCCCCACCTTATGTTCTAGCCTCTTCCCGGAGTCCTGAACCCACCGAACCTAACTGAACCCCACCACGTGAGGGTCACCCCATCCCCATTACCCAGCCCGCTTACTTATACCCATGACTGTCTGTACTTTCTGTATGAGAGATGGACCCTCACCGCTTGTCGGCTGTATCTTGATCCCGCCCACTGTTTACCCCCGCATTGGGGACATTGCAGTCTGTATATAATGTGTGCTGCCCAACACCAAAATACTAGCATCCCCCTCTACTCTGTATGTTATCCCCAATGACCAATAACTGACTTTTCAAACTATGTATCATCTATTTTTAATCATTATCTAATAAACGTTTAAATCTGTTCTTATCAGTTTCATCATTTTTTTTATTTGATAAACTGCTACACTGATGCAATATATCTGCTGCTCTAAAAAAGAGCTAATGGGATGCATCCCGCTGCCCCTAAAACACAGCCCAAAACACTGGCCACTGCCCCAGCACGTCACAAGCTCCCGGCCGTTGCCCCCCAGTTCTTCCCTGAGTGCTCCTCAGACCGCTGCCCGAAAAAGACCCTCGGGGTCTCAGAGCCACGGCGGACCAGCAGCTGCAGAGGAAAGAGCAAGGGTGGGAAGAACCCCACCTTGGGATGCTGCCACAGAAAGCTCCCACATACCGGGACATCACGGAGAGGAGGAACATCCACCCTGCTCTCCAGCCGCAGAGGGGGCGCCCCGCCATTCTCCTGCCAACCACCAGCGGCTGCAGCCACCGGGAGTCTGCCCTGCTGCGCTCCTGCGGCCGGGGAAGCCTCGCGCCGATGACCAGCAGCAGGGAGCCTGCCCCACCCCGCGCCTACCACAGGAGCATCGCGGACCGATAGCCTGCAGCTGCAGTAGCTGAGAGACTGCCCCCCTGCGCCCCTAACGCCGGAAAACCCTGCTGCCGCCCAGCTGCTGCTCCCGGCGCCGGGGGACTGCCCCCTCGGGTCCCAGCCGCCTGGGAGACCAGCCGTCGCTCAACTGCTGCTCCTGATGCCAGGTAAGTGCCCCACTGAGCCCCAGCACCTACCCACACAAGGGGGCTCTACCACAGCCCCCCCACCGCCCACACCACCGGGGGATGCCTGCCCCGCCCCCCGGCTGCCACTACCGATCCCCGCGGCACGCCGCAGCCACCGTTGCTCCGGCCGCCGGGGGACTCCTGCTCCGCTCCCCAGCTGCCGCAGCCCAGGGAGCCCCACCATGTGCCCCAGTCGCGGCTGCCTTGGCCACCGGGGATCTCCTGCTCCGCGCTGCTGACGCCTATGCAGCCAGGGGATCCCCACCACCTGCCCCAGCCACTGCTGCCCGAGCCACCGGGGACGTCTCACCCCGCGCTCCAGCCACCACCGCTCACGGTGCCCAAGGAGCTCCCTGATGCGACCCAACCCGCTGGCTGCTACAGAACCTGAGAGACCTGCCCACCCCTCACCTGACACTGCAGCTGCTGAGTGACTCCCCCGCTGCCCACCAGCCGCTCCAGCCACCGGGGGACCCCCCAATCACTCCCCTGCTTCAGCAACCGCCGGGGACCCCCTCCACGCTCATGCTGACGAGGGACCCACCCATCGCCCCACAGCAGCTGCAACTACTGAAAGGTCCCCCGATGCCTCCCAGCTGCCAAGGGAACTCTGCCCTACGCCCCAGCCGCCACGAGACATCTCCCCTGTTCTCCTAAGGTCCCTGGACACGCCCCCTGCTCCCAGCAGCTCCAGCCGTCACAAGACTGCTCCCCTGTCCTCCAGCAGGGACCAGGCACACCCCCTGCTCTCCAGCAGTCCCCGCCGCTGAGACACGACCCCCCCGACCCCCAGCGGGACACCCTCACTGGAGAAACCTCTACTACCACTGGGACCCCCGCTCCACAGGGGACTGACGATAACATCTACCTGAAATACCCACTTGCCGCTGGTGCGCTCATCTGCCCCATCTGCTTGCCGCCCCGACGTTTCCATAGAATCATAGAATATCAGGGTTGGAAGGGACCTCAAGAGGTCATCTAGTCCAACCCCCTGCTCAAAGCAGGACCAATTCCCAACTAAATCATCACAGCCAGGGCTTTGTCAAGCCGGGCCTTAAAAACCTCCAAGGAAGGAGACTCCACCGCCTCCCTAGGTAACACATTCCAGTGTTTCACCACCCTCCTAGTGAAATAGTTTTTCCTAATATCCAACCTGGACCTCCCCCACTGCAACTTGAGACCATTGCTCCTTGTTCTGTCATCTGCCACCACTGAGAACAGCCGAGCTCCATCCTCTTTGGAACCCCCCTTTCAGGTAGTTGAAGGCTGCTATCAAATCCCCCCTCATTCTTCTCTTCTGGAGACTAAACAATCCCAGTTCCCTCAGCCTCTCCTCATAAGTCATGTGCTCCAGACCCCTAATCATTTTTGTTGCCCTCCGTTGGACTCTTTCCAATTTTTCCACATCCTTCTTGTAGTGTGGGGCCCAAAACTGGACACAGTACTCCAGATGAGGCCTCACCAATGTCGAATAAAGGGGAACGATCACATTCCTCGACCTGCTGGCAATGCCCCTACTTATACAGCCCAAAATGCCGTTAGCCTTCTTGGCAACAAGAGCACACTGTTGACTCATATCCAGCTTCTCGTCCACTGTGACCCCTAGGTCCTTTTCTGCAGAACTGCTACCTAGCCATTCGGTCCCTAGTCTGTAGCAGTGCATGCGATTCTTCCGTCCTAAGTGCAGGACTCTGCACTTGTCCTTGTTGAACCTCATCAGGTTTTTTTTGGCCCAATCCTCTAATTTGTCTAGGTCCTCTGTATCCGATCCCTACCCTCTAGTGTATCTACCACGCCTCCCAGTTTAGTGTCATCTGCAAACTTGCTGAGAGTGCAGTCCACACCATCCTCCAGATCATTAATAAAGATATTAAACAAAACCGGCCCCAGGACCGACCCTTGGGGCACTTCGCTTGAAACCGGCTGCCAACTAGACATGGAGCCGTTGATCACTACCCGTTGAGCCCGACGATCTAGCCAGCTTTCTATCCACCTTACAGTCCATTCATCCAGCCCATACTTCTTTAACTTGGCGGCAAGAATACTGTGGGAGACCGTATCAAAAGCTTTGCTCAAGTCAAGGAATAACACATCCACTGCTTTCCCCTCATCCACAGAGCCAGTTATTGCCTTCTATGAGGAGATTAGGTTAGTCAGGCACGACTTCCCCTTCGTGAATCCATGCTGACTGTTCCTGATCACTTTCCTCTCCTCTAAATGTTTCATAATTGATTCCTTGAGGACCTGCTCCATGATTTTTCCAGGGACTGAGGTGAGGCTGACTGGCCTGTAGCTCCCTGGATCCTCCTCCTTCCCTTTTTTAAAGATGGGCACTACATTAGCCTTTTTCCAGTCATCTGGGACCTCCCCCGATCGCCATGAGTTTTCAAAAATAATGGCTAATGGCTCTGCAATCTCACCCGCCAACTCCTTTAGCACCCTCGGATGCAGCGCATCCGGCCCCATGGACTTGTGCACGTCCAGTTTTTCTAAATAGTCCCGAACCACTTCTTTCTCCACAGAGGGCTGGTCACCTTCTCCCCATACTGTGCTGCCCAGTGCAGCAGTCTGGGAACTGACCTTGTTCGTGAAGACAGAGGCAAAAAACAAAATCATTGAGTACATTAGCTTTTTCCACATCCTCGGTCACTAGGTTGCCTCCCTCATTCAGTAAGGGGCCCACACTTTCCTTGATTTTCTTCTTCTTGCTAACATACCTGAAGAAACCCTTCTTGTTACTCTTAACATCTCTTGCTAACTGCAACTCCAAGTGTGATTTGGCCTTCCTGATTTCACTCCTGCATGCCTGAGCAATATTTTTATACTCCTCCCTGGTCATTTGTCCAATCTTCCACTTCTTGTAAGCTTCTTTTTTCGTTTAAGATCAACAAGGATTTCACTGTTTAGCCAAGCTGGTCGCCTGCCATATTTACTATTCTTTCTACACATCGGGATGGTTTGTTCCTGCAACCGCAATAAGGATTCTTTAAAATACAGCCAGCTCTCCTGGACCCCTTTGCCCTTCATGTTATTCTCCCAGGGGATCCTGCCCATCTGTTCCCTGAGGGAGTCAAAGTCTGCTTTTCTGAAGTCCAGGGTCCGTATTCTGCTGCTCTCCTTTCTTCCTTGTGTAAGGATCCTGAACTCGACCATCTCATGGTCACTGCCTCCCAGGTTCCCATCCACTTTTGCTTCCCCTACTAATTCTTCCCTGTTTGTGAGCAGCAGGTCAAGAAAAGCTCTGCCCCTAGTTGGTTCCTCCAGCACTTGCACCAGGAAATTGTCCCCTACACGTTCCAAAAACTTCCTGGATTGTCTGTGCACCGCTGTATTGCTCTCCCAGCAGATATCAGGGTGATTAAAGTCTCCCATGAGAACCAGGGCCTGCGACCTAGCAACTTCTGCTAGTTGCCGGAAGAAAGCCTCGTCCACCTCATCCCCCTGGTCTGGTGGCCTATAGCAGACTCCAACCACGACATCACCCTTGTTGCTCACACTTCTCAACTTTATCCAGAGACTCAGGTTTTTCTGCAGTTTCATACCGGAGCTCTGAGCAGTCATACTGCTCTCTTACATACAACGCAACTCCCCCACCTTTTCTGCCCTGCCTGTCCTTCCTGAACAGTTTATATCCATCCATGACAGTACTCCAGTCATGTGAGTTATCCCACCAAGTCTCTGTTATTCCAATCACATCATAGTTCCCTGACTGTGCCAGGACTTCCAGTTCTCCCTGCTTGTTTCCCAGGCTTCTTGCATTTGTGTATAGGCACTTAAGGTAACTCATCGATCATCCCTCTTTCTCAGCATGAGCCAGGAGTCCTCCCCTCTTGCGCTCTCCTGCTTGTGCTTCCTCCCAGGATCCCATTTCCCCACTTACCTCAGGGCTTTGGTCTCCTTCCCCCGGTGAACCTAGTTTAAAGCCCTCCTCACTAGGTTAGCCAGCCTGCTGGCAAAGATGCTCTTCCCTCTCTTCGTTAGGTGGAGCCCGTCTCTGCCTAGCACTCCTCCTTCTTGGAACAACATCCCATGGTCGAAGAATCCAAAGCCTTCTCTTCGACACCACCTGCGTAGCCATTCATTGACTTCCACGATTCGACCGTCTCTACCCCGGTCTTTTCCTTGCACAGGGAGGATGAACGAGAACACCACTTGCGCCTCAAACTCCTTTATCCTTCTTCCCAGAGCAACGTAGTCTGCAGTGATCCGCTCAAGGTCATTCTTGGCAGTATCATTGGTGCCCACGTGGAGAAGCAGGAAGGGGTAGCGATCCGAGGGCTTGATGAGTCTCGGCAGTCTCTCCGTCACATCGTGTATCCTAGCTCCTGGCAAGCAGCAGACCACAGTTTTCCCCGTCGGGGCAGCAGATAGATGACTCAGTCCCCCTGAGGAGGGAGTCCCCGACCACCCTCCTCCTCCTCTTTGGAGTGGTGGTCGTGGAACCCCCATCCCTAGGACAGTGCATCTTTTGCCTTCCAATCGGTGGAGTCTCCTTCTGCTCCCTTCCCTCAGATGGGTCATCTAGTCCACTCTCCGCATTGGTACCTGTAGATACTCGTTTCTCCAGCCCTCGAACCTTCTCTTCCAATATGGAGACCAGCTTGCACTTTGTACAGACAAAGTCGCTTCTGTCCTGTGGAAGAAAGACAAACATGGCACAACCTGTGCAGGTTACAACAGCTGATCGCTCAACTTCCATATCACCATCCTCTTAAGAACTTCCTCACCTGTTGCAGGAACTACTCAAAGAAACCTACAGATGAAAGCCTCAGTGAGCTCTCCCTAGGCGAACTCCCAGGCAAACTCCCGCTGTTAGCCTCTGCTGTTTGCCGCTCCTCGGAGGGGTCACCAGGCACCTGAAGAGGTGCCACAACAAATCCACCGCCTTCAGCTGTGCCCTCTGCAGCCTGCCCTTCGAGTCCCAGAAGAGATGCAAGGCGCACCAGGCCAGCTGCAAGTAAGCCCGCACAGCAGCAACAACTCTGATTCCGGCCTCCTGCCCTCCTGTGCCCCGGCCCGCTGCTCCTGCGCCGCAAGGAATCAGGGCACCCCCTCCAGCCGCTACCCTAAACCCCACTCCAGTCCCCGAACTGGTGGACCAGGGCCCCACCTTCGAGACGACGCCTCCCGCAGCGGGAAACGTCGACCGAGCCCCTGCCAGCAGGAGACCTGTCACATCCTCCCAGGTTACCCGGAAGCTCTCTGAGCTGAGACGTCTGTGTCCTCCTGACGCCCATCCCAAGAAGGGTCAGCGCCCCGCCACGCGTGGCCACCCGAAATCCTGCCTCCAGCGGAACCGACGCCGGCCCTCAGGCCACCCTACGAACACCAACCACAGGAAGAGCCAACGCGACTCCTCAGCCTGCACGGCGAACCCCACCTGCTGAGGCTACGGGGTCCACCCCCCAGATCGCTCTGTAAACTTCCACTGTCAGAGGAGTCAACGCCACAACCAGACTGCAACACCAGACCCCCATCGTCAGACGGGCCAGTACAACCCCAAAAGACACCAGACCGATCCCTGCCGCCAGAAGGTCGCACGCTTCCACAGCAACCCCCCAGACAACAGCCACACACGGAAGACCTAGCATCACCCCCGCACTCATTGACCCGATCCAGATTCCACCAACAACCAACAATGATATTACCCCACGGGCGACTATGCCCCAGAAACCAACCGAAAAGTCCCCCAAACCACAAGCGAGACAACCCATTGACCACGCGACAAACTCACTGCCCATGCCCACCGAGGAGCCTGAGGACCAGCGGCCGACGGCTAGGCCAGCCATGCCTTGGCAGGTCGCCTGGATCGAGGAGCTTCAAGTGGCAACCTCCTTCACGGAATTTGACCCGCTCATCGACAGACTCACCCGCGAGCTGTCCACGGAGATTGCCTTCAGGAGGACACCGAACCAGGAGACCATCCGGCCTGCCCCCAGGCGGCCCATCCTGCACCGCGACACCACCAGAGGAGCTGGAAGAAGGAACGCCAACCGCCGCTACGACCCGGCAGCGGCTTCAAGGATCCAGAAGCGGTACCGGACGAACCGCCTCAAGGCCGTAAGAGAGGTCCTCGACGGGCCCGTCTTACTGCACGATCCCGCCCGAGCGCTTCTACAACTACTTCCTCGGAGTGTTCGGCAGCGTGCCCAGGAATGACGCGCAGCGCCCGTAGTGCCTCCGCCCCTTGCCCCACATTACCGATGCGGACGATCTGGAGGCCGACTTCACCCCTAAAGAGGTGACGGCCAGGCTCTCCAGAACCAAGAACACCGCACGTGGAAAAGACAGCATCCCCTACAGCCTCCTAAAGAAGCGAGACCCCGGCTGCCTCGTGCTCCCCAGCATCTTCAACTTGTGCAAGCGATTTGGCCGATCTCCCACCTCCTGGAAGAAGGCCATGACCTGATCCACAAGAAGGGCAAGCGAGACAACCCCAGCAACTGGAGACGCATCTCCCTCTGCTCCACCATGTACCAACTGTACGCCAGCTGCCTGGCAGCCAGGATCACGGAGTGGGTGACGACCGGGGGAGCCATCAGCCCCACCCAGAAGGGCTTCATGCCGTCAGAGGGGTGCTACAAGCACAACTTCCTGCTCCAGACCGTCACCCAGACGACCAGGAGAACGCAGAAGCACTGCACGGTAGCGTGGCTCGACCTGGCCAACGCCTTCGGGTCCATCCCCCACCACCATATCTTTGACACACTCCAGGAGTTTGGGATGCGAGAGACCTTTCTTCACCTGATCCGGGAACTATACGAGGGCTGCAGCACCAGCGTCCGCCTGGTAGAAGGGGAGACCGCCGAGATACCGATCCGCAGCGGCGTGAAGCAGGGTTGCCCCCTCAGTCCGATCGTCTTCAACCTCGCCATGGAGCCGCTCCTGCGGGCGATCTCCGATGGCGCCGACGGCTTCAACCTGCATGGCGAGAGGGTGAGCGTCTTGGCCTACGTGGACGACCTGGTCCTGATCGCGGATGACCCAGAGAGGCTCCAGGGCATGCTCGACACCATCGGGAGAGCCGCAGACTGGACGGGACTCCGCTTCAATGCCAAGAAGTGCGCGTCCCTCCACATTGACGGGAGCAAGGGGGACTCGATACTGACGATGGAGTTCCTCAACCAGGGTGAGTCCGTCATTCCCCTGGCGGAGGGGCAGGCGTACCAGCACCTCGGCACGCCGACAGGCTTCCGCGTCCGGCAGACTCCCGAGGGCACCATGCGTGAGATCCTGCAGGATGCCGCCAAGATCGACACATCCCTGCTAGCGCCGTGGCAGAAAATCAACACCATCAACACCTTCCTGATCCCCCGCATCGCCTTCGTCCTGAGAGGATCCGCCGTGCCAAAGGTGCTCCTCAACGAGGCAGACAACACCATCCGGCAGCTGGTCAAGAAATGACTGTCCCTGCCCCAAAGAGCCAGTAATGAGCTCGTATATATCGCGCACAGGCACGGTGGTGCCAACGTGCCCCGCATGGGAGACCTGTGCGACATCGCGGTCCTCATGCACGCCTTCCGCCTCCTGACGTGCCCGGACGCGAAGGTGAGGAACATCGCGACGACCGCCCTGCGCGCCGTCATAGGGAAGCAAATGGGCAGACCTCCCTCTGACTGGGATGTGGCCAGCTTCCTGAGCGGCTCCGTAGACGGCGAGTTCGCCCGAGACAGGGGCGTCATCGCCTTGCTGTGGTCCCGCGCCCGCAATGCCACTCGCCAACTGGGGAAGCGTCTGGGATGTTGCTGGGTATGGCGCAAGGAACGACAGGAGCTGGGAGTCCTGGTGCTGCGGATTGGGACGGAGGACAACACCATCATCACCCCCGGAGCCAGAGAGACGTGCTGGAGAGATCCCTGAAGGCTGCTGTCCATGCGGTCTACGTGGACACCCTGAAGAACAAAACGGACCAGGGTAAGGCCTTCGAGGTGACCAGCAAGTGGCACTCCAGCAACCACTTCCTCCGCATGGGCAGCTTCACCCAGTTCGCCGACTGGCGGTTCATACACCGTGCCCGGCTGAATTGCGTCCCCCTCAACAGAGCCGTCCGCCACGGGAACTGGGACAAACGCCACAGGAAGTGCGGGTACGTCGCCGAAACCCTGCCCCATGTCCTATGCAGCTGCAAGCCTCACGCCAGAGCCCGGCAGCTGCGCCACAACGCTGTCCAGGACCGCCTAGTTAAGGCCATCGACCCACGCCTGGGAGAGGTCACAGTCAACCGCCGTCCCCAGCACCGACAGCCCACTGTGCCCGGACATGATCATCACGGACGAGGTTGGAAAAAAAGATCATCCTGGTCGACGTAATGATTCCATTCAAGAACAGGACCCCAGCCTTCCGTGAAGCCCGAGCCCGCAAGCTTGAAAAGTACGCCCCCCTGTATGACGCCCTGCGGACAAAGGGCTACGAGGTGCACACCGACGCTCTGCTCGTTGGGGCCCTGGGTGCCTGGGACCCATGTAACGAACGCATGCTGAGGACCTGTGGGGTAGGCCGTCATTACGCGCAGCTCATGAGACGCCTAATATTCTCGGAAACTATTTGTTGGTCTCGGGACATCTACACAGAGCACATCACCGGCCACTGCCAATACCGGGAGTGAGCCGGGGAGACCTTGTGCACCCGCAAGGGGGAAGAGACCTATAAACGCCCCCTGATGGACCTCATCCCCTGAGCCCTGAACACACCGAACCTAACTGAACCCCACCACATGAGGGTCACCCCATCCCCATTACCCAGCCCGCTTAATTATACCCATGACTGTCTGTACTTTCTGTATGAATGATGGACCCTCACCGCTTGTCGACTGCATCTTGATCTCGCCCACTGTTTACCCCCCCATTGGGAACATTACAGACTGTATATATTATGTGTGCTGCCCAACACCAAAATACTAGCATCCTCCTATACTCTGTATGTTACCCCCAATGACCAATAACTGACTTCTCAAACTCTATGTATCATCTATTTTTAATCATTATCTAATAAACTTTTAAATCTGTTCTTTTCAGTTTAGTATCTGATACGCCCTCTATCTGAGGACTATATATTAAATGGATTTTTGGAACAGGGAGATTGAATAGGAGCTTGCTCCATCCACTCCACGCATCGACCTGGTATTGCAGTACCTCCAGGAACGGTGCACCTCCCCTCGGGGAGACTATTGTGGTGAAAAAATAGAATCTGTTGAATTTGTTACACCAATACTGACTTAGGGCTGGTCCACACTAACCCCCCGCTTCTAACTAAGATAGCTGAAGTCGAAGTACCTTAATTCGAACTACAAGGTACTTACCGCGGGTCCACACGTGGCAGGCAGGCTCCCACGTCGACTCCGCGTACTCCTCTCACGGAGCAGGAGTACAGGTGTCGACGGCGAGCACTTCCGGGATCGATTTATCGGGTCTAGACAAGACGCGATAAATCGATCCCAGAAGATCGATTGCTTACCGCCGAACCCAGAGGTAAGTATAGACGTACCCTTAGACTATAAATATATTCTAGGAGTGGCATACCAGAGGTCACTTATTCACTGACAGTTGTATGCATCTTGTGAACCTTGTAACCGATGCCTGTAATCGCTCAGAACTCAAGCCTGACCCCAGATGTCTAGTACCTTCCTTCTTAACTTGTGTAAACTTGATTTCAATGCCCCTCTGCCATGTACACTGGCCAAACCGGACAGTCTCTACGCAAAGGAATAAATGGACACAAATCAGACATCAAGAATTGTAACATTCAAAAACCAGTAGGAGAGCACTTCAATCTCCCTGGACATTCAAACAGACTTCAAAGTGACCATTCAACAAAAATACCCCTCATAAAAAAAGACTTGAATGACAAACTGCAGAATTGGAATTAATTTGCAAACTTTACACCATCACATTAGGCTTGAATGAAGACTGGGAGTGGCTGGGTCACTTCAAAAAGTAGTTTTCCCTCTGTTGATACTCACCCCTTTGCGTCGTTAGCACTGACCCCCAACTTGGTAAGGCAACTCCCATCTTTTCATGTGCTGTCTTTTTCACTCCAGGCATCTGATGAAGTGATACTACTTGTATTAAACAACAGTTTGAATTAGATAGACTTGGTTATATTCTTCTCCCCACCCAGCATATGTTGCATGGATCTTAATTTGTGAGATCATGTGAAGGCACGAGGTGTCCTTCTGCTCCCAGAGGCCCCGCATGCAGTTCCCCCCCCCTCCCCAAACCTACTGTAAATTCTAAATCATTATACTTTACTTCTCATTTTTAGGATGTGGCTTGGGATAGGCCACTTAATGGGGGTGGGTGCTTGCAGAGTGAAGATTAAGCTCATTCACAGGAGCTTTGTGATGGAGTGTACATTGTCTAGTGTTTGTGGCAGGCTTTACCGCTGAAGTGCTGCTCAGTACTCGGCTCTTAAACTCTGTTTTTGTGGGGATCGATTTACCCTGTCAGGCACTCAGCGAGAGAGTTGCTTCTCCCGCCCTTGCAGTTATTTATTTTTTCCACCAAGCTTTGAAATCGGAACCAGCAGGTGGCACCACAGCTCCACAGCCAACCCTAGAGAGAGGAAAGTGAAATCCTGCTCTGCAGACCGAGCAGAGCAGGCTGTTGGGACCCACGGGACGTGCAGTCGAGGGGCTCGTCTGACTGGCATCATAGCTATAAGCATAGTGCCTATTCCAGCGTAACTCCCCCACGGAGACGCTATTCCAAATAGAAGCAACTTGGTTCCCCAAAGTTACTACTCTGCTTTGATGAAAAACATCATCTTCCATCTCAGGTTTTCCCATGTACTGCCCACGGATAGTATCCTCCAGGTTCCTCTCCAGCATAGTTCTCGCTCTCAGAGTGATGATGCTGTCGTCTCTTCCGAATATGGCTCCCCTGGGTACCTGGCGACATCTTGGCTGGAAGGGGCCACGGCGATTCGCTTCCTGATGTCACGCACAGCACTCGCCCCAAAGTTCCTCACCATAGCACCCAGGCACGTCGAAAGATGGAAGGCGCAAGTGATCGCCGCAGCGTCAGCCAGATCACCCCCTTCGAGGGATGTTGCTGCCTCCCTGCCTATGCGAGACGTACACCAGCTCGTTACTGGCCCTCCAGGGAGGTACATCCTCTTCTTTGCCAGCTGCCTTATGGAGCTGTCTGCCTTGTTGAGTGGTACCTTTGCCACAGCAGTTAGCGCCAGGCAACCAGGATCTGTGTTTTTTTTTTTTTCCCCTCCCAGGAGTCGTTGTACCAAATGCCTTCCTTTCCTGGGGCTATATTTTGTGTCTTTAGGAGTCTGTTACTATTTCCTGTAGCGTAAAGTGACAAGCTATATAAGTGAAAGAGAGATAATGGTAATCGTTTGGCAGGCATTGAGAGAGTGAGAAAATCTACCCTATATTCAAGAAAAAATAACTACTATTCTAGGCTTTAATAGCCTACAAATCATAGATGCACATAGTTTGAAATCACTTGCTCACCAAATTCTCAGAATATTTTGACTGATTGATAGATCGATAGATCTTCCTTCGCTTCTCTCAAAACCCTCTATCCTTTCGTCAGGACTCTGTGATATTTACTGTGAAGTTTTCCGAAACTGATGGAGGGAAGCCAAAACAAGATCCGCTCGACCCACGTCCATAAGACGATCACCTGCAAACTCAGTCATGTGAAGCATGGATAGCGCATGAAGCGCAAAGCAGGGCGTGCACTGAAGTACACAATTGTACCTATACAGATCAAAAGAAGAAAACCCACGAACACTTAAGAAAATGAAGAAAACCACTATACGACTGAGCGTGCTGGACCGTAAACAAAAGACGGCGCCCTTCCAGCTATCGCCAGCCAAGGGGGACGCTATACACGACCTCACTGTTAGGCCCCCACCCACTGACCACAGGCAGCGCAGCACAACTGAGCGGCTTCCTGCCTGCTTGCTCCACGTGGCTGCCAGCATCTCCCTATGGCCCCTGGGCAGGGTGGGTTTGTCCCAGGGCCTGCACCCCAGACCACCTCCCCCAACTCAAACTCCCTCCCAGAGCCTTAGGCAGGTGGGGGACAGAGATTGGGGGGGTGGCCTGCCACCCCGATAGCATGGTCTGTTTGAGGGACCATGTGCTGAGCCTAGCAGCCTTTAAAAAGCCCACTCCTAAGTGACCAGAAGCGCTAGAGAACAGGAGAATTTTGCAAGGGGGTTCTCCAGGTGAAGGAGGAGCAACTGCGTGACCCCTGGGCTGAGTGGCTGCAGTGTGTGTTTGTGGTGTACTTGCTGCTTGACTGAAGTATACCGTGTGGTCTGTTTCTTTGAGGGACTGTATGCCGAGCCTAGCGCTTGAGAGCTTCTTAAGGAAACTTTGATCCCTTTAGCACCCATCACCTTTGAACCAGGGGGTGGGGCTATGCAGGGAGAATAAAGCTTTAAAATGCCCCCTCCTAAGAAACCAGAGGAGCTAGAGAATACGCTAGAGAAATTATTTAAGGTTATTTAAGGCTCCGATTGAAAGAAACTATACAACAAATCAACCTTGCTAGAGAAATTAGTTTCTCTATTTGTTATAACCACAATGCTCTCCGAGGGGAGGTGCACCATTTCTGGAGGCACTGTATTCTCGGCCAATGGGAGCTGCTGGGGGCGCTGCCTCAAGCAACAGCAACACACAGCCGCTCTGCCCCCACCCCCACGTTCTAGCCCAGACGTGCACCAGGGTAGGGCGCGGTGGCTGCAAGGGGCTCACGGGCCGCAGATAATAACCCCGCGGGCCGCATGTTTGAAACCCCTGGGTTAGCTGCTCCTGTTCTCTAGCTCCTCTGGTTGCTGAGGAGCAGGCTTTGTAAAGCCTTGTTCTCCCTGAGGAGCCCCACCCCCTGGTTAGGGGTTGATTAGGTGCTAAAGGGCTTGGCCATCACAGCCACCTTAAGAAGCTCTCAGCTTTTCTAGCAGGCCTTTAGGCGCAGCACAGGGTCCCTCAAAGGAACAGACCACACTGTATACTTCAGTCAAGCAGCAAGCACACACCAGACACAAGCTACAGCCCATAGGTGCTGACTCCCTGGGTGCTCAGGACCCAGGAGCCAGAGCTTGAGTGTGGAATGTGATGAGTTTGAGCAGGGGGTTGGACTAGATGACCTCCTGAGGTCCCTTCCAACCCAGATAGTCGATTATTCTAGTCTATGAATTCTGTGCTGCTAACAACTTCTGCCCTTTGGGCAGGGAGTTTGTTTGTAAACAGAGATAGGGGGATTAAGATAACAAAAAGGCTTGTTATTAAATTAATGATCACTAGATCATGAAAGCATTACCAGGCACTCAAGTAAAAGATAGGAATAAATGGTCCATTTTCAGAATGGAGAGAAGTAAATAGTGGTGTCCCTGAGGGGCTTGTACTGGGACCAGTCCTAGCCAACCTATTCATAAGTGATCTGCAAAAAGGGGTAAACAGTGAGGTGGCAAAATTTGCAGAGGAGAACTATCTTAAGTAGTTTTGTAAGTCCCAAGCAGACTGCAAAGAGCTCCAAAAGGATCTCACAAAACTGGGTGACCTGGCAACAAAATGGCAGATGAAATTCAATGTTAAATGCCAAGTACATCATATGAGCATTTAACTTAAGTGAATTCAACTATACGCGCTCGGCAAAAAAACGAACAAGATACCTGTAAATAGTGCGGGCGATTCCACCCAATGAGCTTTTATGCCCCGGAGTGAGCGTGAGGTGGGAGACGTGAATCTGCTGTTCCTCAATCGGTCTCAGTTCCCGCGTGCCTCTCATAGGGTGAGCGGCTCGCTGCACAGAGTGCGAGTCTAGTGTTTAAAGATACTTATTTTTTGTACTATGTGGCCCCTAAATGCAAGCCAACTACTTCATCTGGTGCTCAACCGAAGAAACCGCGATCTGTTTCAACGCTGAAGGAAAAACTGGCTGTCTTGGACTTCTTGAGAGACGGTATGTCGGTCTCCAACGCGGCGTGTAAATATGGCCGCAACGAATCTAGCATCCGTGTCATCAAGATTCGAGAGAGAAATTCGTCAAGCAGTGGCATCAAGTGCTCCAATAACGGCTAAGGTGACGAGCCAGGTGCGTGATAAGACTTTAGTGAAGACTGAACAGGTATAAAACTTATGACTGGAAGACCTGAATCTTAAACGTGTGCCTATTGATGGCAACACGTTGCGAGAAAAGGCTCTTAGCTTCTACGTGCTGTTCAAACCTCCTGCCAGAGAGGGACAGCCTTCTGATGAGAAGGAATTCAAAGCCAGCCAAGGTTGGCTTAACAGTTTTAGGAACCGCTTCAACCTCAAAAATGTGCAGACTACTGGTGAAGCTGCATCTGCCAATGAAGAGGCAGCAAAAGCCTATCCCGAACGATTAAAGAAAATCAAAGAAGAAGAAAAGGGCTGTCTTCCGGAACAAGTTTTTAATGCTGACGAGACTGGGCTCTTCTGGAAAAAAATGCCCAACCGCACTTACATTTCGAAATCAGAAAAACAAGCCCCTGGCTTCAAAGCAGCTAAAGACCATGCGACTATGTTGTTTTGTGGCAATGCGGCTGGGCATTTAATAAAGCCGGGCTTGCTCTACATGGGTGCAAATCCCCGTGCCCTAAAAGGCAAGAACAAAAATCTCCTGCTTGTGTTCTGGCAATCAAATAAAAAGGCTTGGGTGACGGCAGTATTATTTCTGGATTGGTTCCACAAGTGTTTCATTCCAGAAGTCAAACGGTACCTCGAAGAGAAAGGACTTGACTTTAAAGTGTTACTGATTGTAGACAATGCTCCTGGCCACCCTGCGGCACTCCGGTTTGCACGTAATGACTTTGAAGTCGTCTTCCTCCCCCCCAGGCCAATACCACCTCTATCCTCCAAACTCTCAACCAAGGCGTGATTCCCTGTTTCAAGGCCACATACGGGAGGCTTACGTTATCATGGATACATAGCACTATGGATGCTGATCCCAATCTTAATGTGATGCAGTGTTGGAAGTCCTTCAACATTGCTGATTGCAACACTTATATTAAACAGGCAATGGATGCAATCAAGCCTGAAACAGTCAAAGCATGTTTGCGAAACCTATGGAAAGAATGTGTGAATGATTTTAAGGGTTTCTCGACCATTGACAAAGAAGTGAAACGCATTGTTCAGGTGACCAGGCAAGTGGGTGCTGATGGCTTCGTTGACATCCTTGAGGAAGAAATTGAAGAATTAATTGAGAGCCATAGAGAAGCATTAACTCTTCTGAAGAAGTGAGGTTTTTACCCAGGAAAGCTTATGCCCAAATAAATCTGTTAGTCCTTAAGGTGCCACCAGACTCCTTGTTGTTTTTATTGACTGTCTGTTAGTCAGAGGAACTGATAAAATCGTCTACAGAAGACTATGACGACGACTAACAGGAAGAGCCAGCAAGTTGGAATCTTCACAAATTTCCTGAAGAGTTCCAAGCAGCAAAACCCTTGAATGATTTAATTTCTGAATACGATCCCTCTATGGAACGAAGCTTCAAAAATCACGTATTACGGACCATTTGAGACCATATCAAGAAATGTTTGAGTAGCTCAAGAGACAACAGCGACCGTTACCGATCACCATGTTTTTCAAGGAAAAACAGCCAGCAGCAGATGAGCCTACGCAATCAACTTCTCGAGCTGAACCAGAGCCAACCACTTCGTCTACGACTCGCTCTCCGTCACCCAAGTTCTCAGTCACCTCCGTTTCCTGGATCGGCATCTAGCCCTGATGACCCCCTGTAATTAAAAAGACAGTACTGTAAACTTATTTTGCATATGTACTCATATACTGTACATTACTGTATACATATTACTGTACTGGGGTGTATACACAACCCTGTACAGTATACTGTACTTTATGGGGGATTTAAGGGTAATTTTGACTATACACGATTTTCGCCTTACGCGCTGACTTTAGAACCTAACCCCCGCATAAAATGTGACTCCACTGTAATGCACATGGCAAAATATAATCCCAACTATAATATATATACACACACACACACACACACACACAAAACGATGGTGCCTAAATTTAGCTGTTACCCATCAAGAAAGATCTTGGAGTCATTTGCAGTACTTGAAAAGCACTATGTTTCCAGCCTACTGCAAATGTGTAAGAAGCCTTCTCGCTATGCCTGTATCATCCTGAATTCATTCTTCAGCTTCCGAAGACTTAAAAATTATCTCCAGTCATCAATTGGACAGACAACGGAATAACGTAGCTGACCTTAACATGCATCAAAACAATACCAAGGGACCTGGATGTAAAGAAGATTGCCGACAGTTTCATCGAGAAAGCTAGTGATATAGAATATCTTTAAACTGGGATGTTAGTGAAGACAGCTTTTAAGTAATTACAATGATTTTATTATACTGCCATTCATAATAATGTAATTGTCGTTCAAAACAATTTAACTCTTAAAATAGCAAAGATAACAATGATCAACACATTCAGTAATTAGAATATGAAAGAAGGGTGCCCTATAAATGCTGACAATTGCCTTCCTCCCAGGGGCGGCTCCAGGAACCAGCACACAAAGCACATGCCTAGGGCAGCAAGCTGCGGGCGGGGGCGGCCTGCTGGTCACCGCAAGGGCAGCAGGCAGGCTGCCTTCCGCGGCTTGCCTGTGGGAGGTCTGCCGGTCCTGCGGTTTCGGTGGCAGGTACGCCGGAGCCACAGGACCGTGGACCTCCCTCAGGCCTGCCGCCGAAAGCAGCCTGCCCTCCGTGCTTCGGGGTGGCAAAATGCATAGAGCCGCCCCTACTCCCCCCAAACCTGGCAAAGGCAGTGCCCCCTTCATCCACCCCCATCCCCAAACACACCCCTCTTCGAAAGCACCCACCAGCAAAAAAAAAAAAAAAAAAAAAAAAAAAAAAAAGTCAGCACCTATGCTAAAGACAATAAACTCACCCAACGGGTGCCGTATTCGCTCCTACTTCACCTGGAGAACTCCCTCGCAAAACTCTCCTGTTTGCTAGCTCCTCTGGTCACTTAAGAGCTGGCTTTTTAAAGCCTTGTTCTCCATGATTAGCTCCAACCCCTGGTTAAGGCTTGGGGATGAAAGCCTCCTCAACATGCTCTCAGCCTTGCATAGCAGGCCGCGAGGCTCAGCACACGGTCCCTCAAACAAACGGAGCGCACTATATACTTCAGTCAAGGAGTAAGCACACCACAACACACACACCACCCACGGGCTATGTTTTCTGTAAGCTGCGCAGCTGCATGGCCACGGAGCAGCCCATTTAGGGCCACACAGGCACTCAGGGAACACGGGCCACAGGGCTGCCCAGGCCATGGCCTGGATCTGCGGAGGCTAGGCGCATATCCTGCACCTCAGCCCGAGAGCTGCTGTGATGGGGAGAGGTGTTTCTCCCCCCCGCTGCCCAGCTACTGCCGTAGCCCCCCCCCTGCACCCTCAAACCCCTCATCCCCAGCCCTGAGCCCCCTCCCCCTCTCCAAACCCCTTGTCCCTACCCCCACCACATGAATTTTGTTATGTGCACTGATATGACATGTGTCATATCACCTCCATATTGGTGCACATAAAATTCATTCCACACATGGGTGAGAAATTAGAGAGAACACTGCTCACAGGTCACATAGTTGCTCTTCCTTCACCTGGAGCACTCCCTCACAAAACTCACGTTAGCAGCTCCTGTACCCTAGCATCTCTCAACCCTTAGCAGCGTACTTTTTAAAGCCTTGTTCTCCCTGAGTAGCCCCAAACCCTGCTATGGGTTGATGGGTGCTAAAGGGCTTGGCCTCCAAAGCCTCATTAAAAAGCTCTCAACTTGCCTGGCAGGCCACTAGGCTCAGCACAAGTCCCCTCAAACAAACAGACCATACTATATAATTCAGTCAAGCAGCAACCAAACTACACCACACACAACAAACTCACCCCAAGGCTCACAGAGTTGCTCCTTCACCTGGTTAACTGCCTCGCAAAACTCACATTAGCCACTCCTGTTCCCTAGCTTCTCTCTGTCCCTTAGGACAGTGGTCTCCAAACTTTTTTGATCGCGCACCCCTGTCAGTACACAAGTTTTGAGCATGCACCCCCCTGCCCCGCCGCAGGGCTGGCTCTACCATTTTTGCTGCCCCAAGTCCCCCCCCAAAAAACATGCTCAGACCCCCACCCAAGCTGGTGAACACCACTGCCTTAGAAGGGGCCTTTTTAAAGCCTTGTTCTCCCTCAGGAGCCCCAACCCCTGGCTAGGGGTTGATAGGTGCTAAAGGTCTTGGCCATCAAAGCCTCAGTAAGAAGCTCTCAAGGTTCCTAGTAGGCCTCTAGGCTTAGCACCGAGTCCCTCAAAGGAACAGACAACATTGTATACTTCAGTTAAGTAAGAAGCACACACCAGACAAAAGCTACAGACCATAGGTGCTGACTCTGTGCTAAAAATAAAACAACAGAAAAGGAAAGAGCTGCAGAAGTAAAGAGACTGCAGGCAGAAGTCCAGCACCAGAGTGGGGGCTATCCAGTTTATTGCACTGAATGCAGCATGCATGATTAGCTGGCAGGTGACGTGTGTGTATTCGGTGCAAGGAGCTCCTGGCTCTCAGAGACCATGTACGGGCTTCAGAGACCAGAGTGGCTGAACTGGAGGAGCTAAGGGAGACAGAGGTACATTGATGCGACTTTCTGGGACACAGTTGAATGGTCCTACTCCCATTCTGACAGCCTATGCACTCTTGAGGAGTTATGAATAAGTTTTGAAGGCAAGGTCAGAATTTTACCAGCAGCAGCTGGCCCACAAAATGCTGCCTTAGGAGACTGATAGCACACTCATGCCTAGAAATACTCATTTTACAAGTGCAATTATCTTGATTTTCCTCAGCCCTGGCCTCCTGCCTATTGATAATGAACAATTAGTGAAGGGTAGAGGTAGGGTATGGGTATGCGTATTTGTGTAGCCAGATGTATATTTTTGTCATATTTGAACAAAAGTGTCTATATTTAGAGAGAATCTTCTTTTTCCTGTATCTCCTTTATTTATCAACCGATTTTGATAATATTTGAAATGGAGTCCGTTTTTTGGTTTGTTTGTTTGTTTTTTAAGAGACTCCTCAGAGTGCGAGGCCCCAACCTGTAGCTTAGTTAATATATGCCTTAATCCAATGATTCTCAAACTTCTGTACTGGTGACCCCTTTCACATAGCAAGCCTCTGAGTGCAACATCGCCCCCTCCCCCCCAATACATTAAAAACATTCTTTCAATATATTTAACATCATTATCAATGCTGGAGGCGAAGCGGGATTTGAGGTGGAGGCTGACAGCGCATGACCCCCCTGTAATTACCTTGCAACCCCCAGTTTGAGAGCCCCCGCCTTAATCCAACCCTCACCGCTGCGCTATACGGTAGCCCCAATGCTCTTTTCTGCTCTCACATAACTATCTCAAACACAGTCAATCATACATAAGGTACTTACAGTTTCTTGCAATACCAGCGTTAACCCTGCACAAACACCCTACCCAGACCTGACTCCCTACTCCAGTGCTCAACTCAGGCAAACAAGAATTAAGAGGTAAGCCGTGCAGGCAAATCATATTGAGGAGCCCCACCACCTGGTAAGGGTCATTGGGTGCTAAAGGGCTTGGCCACCAAAGCCTCATTAAAAAGCTCTCAGCTTGCCTGGCAGGCCACTAGGCTCAGCACAAGTTCCCTCCAAGGATCAAACCACACTGTATAATTCAGTCAAGCAGCAACCACACTACACCACACACAACAAACTCACCCCAAGGGTCACAGAGTTGCTCCTTCACCTGGTTAACTACCTCGTACAACTCACATTAACCACTCCTGTTCCCTAACTTCTCTCATCCCTTAGGAGAGGGCTTTTTAAAGCCTTGTTCTCCCTGAGTAGCCTCACCCCCTGGTTAGGGGTTGATGGGTGGTAAAGGGCTTGGGAATGAAAGCCTCCTTATGCAGCTCTCCACTTGCATAGCAGGCTGCTAGCCTCAGCACAAGGTCCCTCAAACAGACCACACTATATACTTTAATCAAGTATCAGAGGGGTAGCCGTGTTAGTCTGAATCTGTAAAAAGCAACAGAGGGTCCTGTGGCACCTTTGAGACTAACAGAAGCATCTGAAGAAGTGAGGTTCTTACCCACGAAAGCTTATGCTCCCAATACTTCTGTTAGTCTCAAAGGTGCCACAGGACCCTCTGTTGCTTTTTTCAATCAAGTAGTAAGCACACCACAAACACACAACAGGCTCACCCCAAAGGTCCCCTAGTTGTTTCTCCTTCACCTGGAGAATTCCTTCATAAAACTCTCCTGTTCTCTAGCTCCTCTGGTCACTTAGGAGCAGGCTTTTTAAAGCCATGTTCTACCTGAGTAGCCCCACCCTTAGGGTGACCAGACAGCAAGTGTGAAAAATCAGGACAGGGGGTGGGGGGTAATAGGAGCCTATATAAGACCCAAAAAATCGGGACTGTCCCTATAAAATCGGGACATCTGGTCACCCTACCCACCCTAGGGTTGCCAACTTTCTACTTGCATAAAACCAAACAGCTATGTCTGACCCAGTATGGCCAGTCTGCTGGTCTTATGAAAAGTTATACTAGGAGTAGCTTGTGAAAAGTAAATTACCCCTCAGTAATCAGGAATTTAGTCCCTGAATAAATACGGTCAATTAAAGAAGTATTTTGGTTACTTACCTGTCTTGGCTTCTCATTGAAACTGTAGCTCATTTCTCCTGGTATTGCCCATGTCTGGTGATACGTTCTAAATAAATGTCCCTTGACCACCTGATGAAATACCAGGAGAAATGAGCTACAGTGCCAATGAGACTGAAATTCTTCTCTAGTGGATCATATTTACTCACAGACAACCTACTTTCAATTCCCAGTTACTGAGGGACAACGTATTTATTCTCTGCACGTTGCCCCTAGTAGAACTTCCTGTGAGGGATGGATCTGAATATTTGAATCCTGATATTTAAATTGTACTATGAAATGTATTAACCCCAATTTGGAAGATTGGCATGATTTTTGAACTCTTGGCGAGTTTTGAGGTTGTCCTGGGCATCCTGCCCCAAGTGACTAGTGAGGAGACATTCCTGTACCCCTCCATTTCTTTCCCAATTTCCTCCTCTGGGCCCCCTCCTTCGTCTGCAGAACTCTGCCAGCTAACAACTGGGACAGTTTCCTTAATCACTGGACAACACCTCTCCTGGCCCTGAGGGCATGTTGCCTTCTGCTGGAAAGGAGCTAGTCTCAGCCCCTCCCATACTTGGAAGCACTCTGCTTCCCTGTGCTAGGAGTCACAGGAATCCTCACCCACCTCAGTGGTTTCTGAGATTCCCTGCCCCTTCTCTGGGCCATCTCTCTGCAAGTGGAGAGCTGCATAAGCCCTTTACCACCCATCAACCCCTAACCAGGGGGTGAGGCTACTCAGGGAGAACAAGGCCCTACCCCCACCACATGTATTTTGTTATGTGCACTGATATGACATGTGCCATATCACCTCCATATCAGTGCACATAAAATTCATTCCACACATGGGTGAGAAATTAGAGGGAACACTGCTTACAGGTCACATAGTTGCTCTTCCTTCACCTGGAGCACTCCCTCACAAAACTCACAATAGCTGCTCCTGTACCCTAGCATCTCTCATCCCTTAGCAGCGTGCTTTTTAAAGCCTTGTTCTCCCTGAGTAGCCCCAAACCCTGCTAAGGGTTGATGGGTGCTAAAGGGCTTGTCCACCAAAGCCCCATTAAAAAGCTCTCAACTTGCCTGGCAGGCCACTAGGCTCAGCACAAGTCCCCTCAAACGAACAGACCACACTATATAATTCAGTCAAGCAGCAACCACACTACACCACACACAACAAACTCACCCCAAGGGTCACGGATATGCTCCTGCACCTGGTTAACTGCCTCGCAAAACTCACATTAGCCAGTCCTGTTCCCTAGCTTCTCTCTGTCCCTTAGGACAGCGGTCTCCAAACTTTTTTCATCGCGCACCCCTATCAAACAATTTTTGAGCATGCACGCCCCTGCCATGCCGCAGGGCTGGCTCTACCATTTTTGCCGCCCCAGCCCCCCCCCCCCCCCCCAAAAAAAAGCTCGGACCCCCACCCAAACTGGTGAAGACCAGTGCCTTAGCAGGGGCCTTTTTAAAGCCTTGTTCTCCCTGAATAGCCCCACCCCCTGGTTAGGGGTTGATGGTTGGTAAAGGGCTTGGGGATGAAAACCTCCTTATGCAGCTCTCCACTTGCATAGCAGGCCCCATCCATGCCCTGACGAGGTGTGAACTGCCTTTCTGTTCTTGGAGAGTTTTTGCATGGCCTGCTTTAAGCCATGAGGATACTAACCATGACAGTAACATCACCATAACAGCCATGCTCAGTGCATTACCAGCCTTCCAGAGACACCCAACATGACAAACTTTGCATTGGATACCACACAATCATTTTATAAAGCCAAACATGGCGTGTAGGGTGTTCCCCTGAGGTACAGAGCGTCACACCTCCCCTCTTAGTTTACTGCAAGACGGTTAGTCACTGACTATCTCGAACGCAGTTTGTTGTTATAGTTCTCTTAGCATCCAGCCATTAAAGCCATGAGGCTGCGTGCCTCAGTTTCCCCATTCACACACACAATCCAGGGGTTTTTTATGGTTTCTCTGCTGTGATAAGGTTTAAACCTGTTTACTGGTATTAACTGAAAAGTAGCATTAGCATAAGATTTAACTTCTGTGTCGAAATTCTTATCCCCAAATCTTAACATTAATACCAATTTTTTTTTTATCAAACATGGGTGTTTACAAGTATCGTTGATACCATGCCCGGTGTTCAATTAGTGTAGTTTGAGGTTAGTTTGTTCATTACCCATGGTGTCCTTTGACTCTCTCCCATGTAATCAGTCACATTTGTGGGCTCTTAATTTCATCCTATTTCTGGCATTTTGATAGGGTCTGGCAAGATAAGGGTCTAGGGGGATCCTGCACATTGGCTGGCCCTTTGGGGAGCCGTCTCCCAACTCCAGGACTGTACATGGATAGGAAATCCAACTCCCCTTTTGGGGTTACCCTGTGTTTCCCCCTCCCTGCACTGAGTCCTTCCCTGTCCCCTAGAGGGCTGTGAGCTGTGCTCTCTGGGCTAGGTGTGCCCACCCTTTGATCAGCTGCACCTCTTCCCATCAGCTTTCCCAGAACTGCTCCCTGTCTCTCACCAGCCTGGGGGAAAACACCCCCCTTCTCTGTCAGTTGGGTCATTTCTATTGGGACAGACTACCACCTGGCAATTTCCTGGTCTCAACTGCCCTGCTGTTACAGGGGTTGGAACTGCATCTTGATGTAAAGAGACAGAGTTACTTGCCAAAAACTTCTCAGAAATAGCATCCTGAAAAATTGGGACCTGGATTGGGGTACCCTCTGCCACCCCTTTCTCTGTCCCTGAGAAGTCAGCTGTGTGACTGCTCCCCTCCAGGAGGAGAATTTGCACGGTTCCTTCTCAAAACCTGGGTCACAGGCTGAGTGCCTGGGTGTAGAGATGCTGACCCAGCCATCCTCCTACTGTCCTGGGCATCCTGCCCCAAGTGACTAGTGAGGAGACATTCCTGTACCCCAACTATTCCTTCCCCAGTTTCCTCCTCTGGGCCCCCTCCTTCAGCTGCAGAATTCTGCCAGCTAACAACTGGGACAGTTTCCTTAATCAATGGACAACACCCCTCCTGGCCCTGAGGGCATGTTGCCTTCTGCTGGAAAGGAGCTAGTCTCAGCCCCTCCCATACTTGGAAACACTCTGCTTCCCTGTTCTAGGAGTCACAGGAATCCTCACCCACCTCAGTGGTTTCTGTGGGATATTTCACTCTGTTCCCTAGAGCTGGGTTTGTCTCTGGTTCAGCTGCGACCTGAACAATTCTCTCCCTGGAAGGCATTACACCCTCATCCCTTCCTGATGTGGTGTTGCCTCCAGCTGCAGTGTAGGAGTTGGTCTCAACCACCCTCCCAGCTGGAAGCATGTGGCTTTCCCCCAGCTGCAGAAGAATCAAGGAGACTCTCTCCCATTCTCTCAGCAGTTCCTGAGACCTTACCCTTTCCCACAGGGGGTCCCAGCATAAAATTCCCTCCTGCTGCAGGCAAATGCTTTAACCTGAGCTAGACAGAAAAAATCATTACCCAAGAGCAGGTCAAATTACCCCTCCCCCCCCCCCCCCCCCCGAGTCAAAACACTTTCCAAACCACATGGATTTTAGCAAGCGGTATGAAGAATCTGCTTTCACCCACCCCCACAACCACTGCCATTTGGCCAGGCAACATATTGGCCTTTGGGACCACACTCTGCTTAACCAGAGAGACTTGGGGCAGAGAGATGCAGGGGCCCAGATATTACCCACCATCAATTTAGACAGCCTTAACATGCTCCATATCCGATTCCACAGAGGCTAACCTCACAGAACCAATGTGATAGGTTTCAATTGGTTGTGGGGGTTCTGTGTTGAGGACAGCAGAACTAAGGAGCTATTGTTTGCCTGCTTCCTCCTAGCACAGGGCATTTATTCCTCAGGTGATCAGTGGAATTACACTGATGGCACCTTCTGGGCTCTAGGGTCCCAGCCCCCTTCTGTCTTCCCAGGGACCTTCCCTTCCCCCCAGTTTTAAGCCCCTCTTTCTGTGGCCTGCCCTCAATAGGTGCCTGATTCTGTTTGAAGGCATCAGCTAAAAAAAGCTCTTACATCCACAGTCTTGACATCTTTGTCCTATAGACACTACTTCACATCAGCCTTACGTAGGCTTACATTGCACCACAAACACACACTACAGACACACTCACCCCAGGGGTCATGTCCTTGCTCCTGCTTCACCTGGAGAACCCCCTCACAGAACTCAGGTGAGCTGCTCCTGTTCTCTAGCTCCTCTGGCTGCTTAGGAACAGGCTTTTTGAAGCCTTGTTCTCCCTGAGGAGCCCCACCCCCTGGCTTGGGGTTGATAGCTGCTAAAGGGCTTGGCCATTAAAGCCTCATTAAGAAGCTCTCAAGGTTCCTAGCAGGACTCTAGACTTAGCACAGAGTCCCTCAAAGGAACAGACAACACTGTATACTTCAGTTAAGTAACAAGCACACACCAGACACAAGCTACAGACCATAGGTGCTGACTCTGTGATAAAAATAAAACCACAAAAAAGGAAAGAGCTGCAGAAGTAAAGAGACTGCAGGCAGAAGTCCAGCACCAGAGTGGGGGCTATCCAGTTTATTGCACTGAATGCAGCATGAATGATTAGCTGGTAGGTGAGGTGTGTGAACTCGGTGCAAGGAGCTCCTGGCTCTCAGAGACCATGTATGGGCTTCAGAGACCAGAGTGGCTGAACTGGAGGAGCTAAGGGAGACAGAGGTACATTGATGCGACTTTCTGGGACACAGTTGAATGGTCCTACTCCCATTCTGACAGCCTAGGCACTCTTGAGGAGTTATGAGTAAGTTCTGAAGGCAAGGTCAGAATTTTACCAGCAGCAACTGGCCAACAAAATGCTGCCTTAGGAGACTGATAGCACACTCATGCTTAGAAATACTCATTTTACAAGTGCAATTATCTTTTTTTTCCTCAGCCCTGGCCTCCCGCCTCTTGATAATGAACAATTAGTGAAGGGTAGAGGTAGGGCATGTGTATGGGTATTTCTGTAGCCAGATGTATATATTTTTGTCATATTTGAATAAAAATGTCTATATTTAGAGAGAATCTTCTTTCTCCTGTATCTCCTTTATTTATCAACCGCTTTTGATAATATTTGAAATGGAATCTGTTTTTTTGTTTGTTTGTTTGTTTTTTAAGAGACTCCTCATAGTGCAAGGCCCCAACCTGTAGCTTAGTTAGTATATGCCTTAATCCAATAATTCTCAAATTTATGTACTGGTGACCCCTTTCACATAGCAAGCCTCTGAGTGCGACACCCCCCCTTATAAATTAAAAACACTTTTTCAATATATTTAACACCCTTATAAATGCTGGAAGCAAAGCAGAGTTTGGGGTGGAGGCTGACAGCGCATGACCCCCATGTAATTTCCTCACAACCCCCAGTTTGAGAGCCCCCACCTTAATCCAACCCTCACCCCTGCGCTATACGGTAGCCCCAATGCTCTCTTCTGCTCTCACATAACTATCTCAAACATAGTCAGTCACACATAAGGTACTTACAGTTTCTTGCAATACCAGTCCAGTTCCTTGCATTACTGCTGCACAAACACCCTACCCAGACCTGACTCCCTACTCCAGTGCTCAACTCAGGCAAACAAGAATTAAGAGGTAAGCTGTGCAGGCAAATCATATTGAGGAGCCCCACCACCTGCTAAGGGTCATTGGGTGCTAAAGGGCTTGGCCACCAAAGCCTCATTAAAAAGCTCTCAGCTTGCCTGGCAGGCCACTAGGCTCAGCACAAGTTCCCTCCAAGGATCAGACCACACTGTATAATTCAGTCAAGCAGCAACCACACGACACCACACACAACAAACTCACCCCAAGGGTCACGGAGTTGCTCCTTCACCTGGTTAACGGCCTCGTAAAACTCACATTATCCACTCCTGTTCCCTAGCTTCTCTCATCCCTTAGGAGAGGGCTTTTTAAAGCCTTGTTCTCCCTGAGTAGCCTCACCCCCTGGTTGGGGTTGATGGGTGGTAAAGGGCTTGGGAATGAAAGCCTCCTTATGCAGCTCTCCACTTGCATAGCAGGCTGCTAGCCTCAGCACAAGGTCCCTCAAACAGACCACACTATATACTTCAATTAAGTAGTAAGCACACCACAAACACACTACAGACAATTGGCTCACCCCAAAGGTCACCTAGTTGTTTCTCCTTCACCTGGAGAATTCCCTCATAAAACTCACCTGCTCTCTAGCTCCTCTGGTCTCTCAGGAGCAGGCTTTTCAAAGCCTTGTTCTTCCTGAGGAGCCCCACCCCCTCCATTTCTTCCCCAGTTTCCTCCTCTGGGCCCCCTCCTTCAGCTACAGAACTCTGCCAGCTAACAACTGGGACAGCTTCCTTAATCAATGGACAACACCTCTCCTGGCCCTGAGGGCATGTTGCCTTCTGCTGGAAAGGAGCTAGTCTCAGCCCCTCCCATACTTGGAAGCACCCTGCTTCTCTGTGCTAGGAGTCACAGGAATCCTAACCCACCTCAGTGGTTTCTGAGATTCCCTGCCCCTTCTCTGGGCTCTCCTCTGGGACATTTCACTCTGTTCCCTAGAGCTGGGTTTGTCTCTGGTTCACCTGCAACCTGAACAGTTCTCTCCCTGGCAGGCATTACACCCTCCATCCCTTCCTGATGTGGTGTTGCCTCCAGCTGCAGTGTAGGAGTTGGTCTCAACCACCCTCCCACCTGGAAGCATGTGGCTTTCCCCCAGCTGCAGAAGAATCAAGGAGACTCTCTCCCATTCTCTCAGCAGTTCCTGAGACCTTACCCTTTCCCTCAGGGGGTCCCAGCATAAAATTGCCTCCTGCTGCAGGCAAATGCTTTAACCTGAGCTAGACGGAAAAAATCATTGACCCAGGAGCAGGTCAAATAGGAGGTGTTCCATTACCTCCCCCCCCGCCCCCAGACAAAACACTTTCCAAACCACATAGATTTTAGCTAGTGGTATGAGGAATCTGCTTTCGCCCACCCCCAAAACCACTGCCATTTGGCCAGGCAACATACTGGCCTTTGGGACCACACTCTGCTTAACCAGAGAGATCTGGGCCCCTGAATCCCTCTGCCCCAAGTATTACCCGCCATCAGTTTAGACAGCCTTAACATGCTCCATATCTGAGTCTGCAGAGGCTAACCTCATGGCTAAGATCATGCATAGTATGTGTTCTTATCAGTTTAATCTTTTTTATTTGATGAGCTGCTATACCAATACACTGTATCTACTACTCTACAAGAGCTAATGATGCCCCGAGATGCATCCTGCTGCCCCTAAAACGCAGCACTGCCCCAAGACACTGACCACTGCCCCAGCACGCCCTTCTGCTCTGCACAGGCTCCCAGTCAGAGCCACACCAAGCGCGTGCCTGGGGCGGCAAGTCTGCGGGAGGTCTGCCGGTCCTGCAGTTGTGGCAGTCGGTACGCCAGAGCCGCAGGACCGGCGGACCTCCCGTAGGCATGCCGCCGAAAGCGGCCTCCCTGCCCTTCTTGGGGGCGGCAAATTGCTTAGAGCCGCCCCTGTTCCCCTCAAAACTGGCAGAGTGCCCCTTCAGCCCCCCCACCCATCCCCAAACACACACACACACACACACACACACACACCTCTTCAAAAGCAACCACCGGCCAAAAAAAAAGTCAGCACCTATGCTAAAGACAACTCACTCACCCAAAGGGTGCCGTAGTCGATCCTCCTTCACCTGGAGAACTCCCTTGCAAAACTCTCCTGTTTGCTAGCTCCTCTGGTCACTTAAGAGTGGGCTTTTTAAAGCCTTGTTCTCCATGATTAGGTCCAACCCCTGGTTAAGGCTTGGCAGGTCCTAAAGGGCTTGAGGATGAAAGCCTCCTCAACATGCTCTCAGCCTTGCATAGCAGGCCGCTAGGCTCAGCTCACGGTCCCTCAAACAAACGGAGCACACTATATATCTCAGTCAAGGAGTAAGCACACCACAAACACACACACCACCCACGGGCTAAGTTTCCTGTAAACTGCACAGCTGCATGGCCACGGAGCAGCCCATTTAGGGCCGCACAGGCACTCAGGGAACATGGGCCACAGCGCTGCCCAGGCCATGGCCTGGACCTGCGCGGGCCGGGCGCATATCCTGCAGCCTCAGCCCCAGAGCTGCTGTGATGGGGAGAGGTGCTTCTCCCCCTGCTGCCCAGGTACTGCTGCAGGCAGACAGCAGGGGGAGTCCTCTCTCCCTGCTGTAGCCCCCCCCTGCACTCCCAACCCCTCATCCCCAGCCCCACCCCAGAGCTCTCCCCCCACCCCCCAAACCCTCTGCCCCAGCCCTGAGCCCCATCCCCCACTCCAAACCCCTTGGCCCTACCCCCACCACATGAATTTTGTTATGTGCAGTGATATGACATGTGTCATATCACCTCCATATCGGTGCACATAAAATTCATTCCACACATGGGTGAGAAAGTAGAGGAAACACTGATCACGGGTCACATAGTTGCTCTTCCTTCACCTGGAGCACTCCCTCACAAAACTCACGTTAGCAGCTCCTGTACCCTAGCATCTCTCATCCCTTAGCAGCGCGCTTTTTAAAGCCTTGTTCTCCCTGAGTAGCCCCAAACCCTACTACGGGTTGATGGGTGCTAAAGGGCTTGGCCTCCAAAGCCTCATTAAAAAGCTCTCAACTTGCCTGGCAGGCCACTAGGCTCAGCACAAGTCCCCTCAAACGAACAGATCACACTGTATAATTCAGTCAAGCAGCAAACACACTACACCACACACACAACAAACTCACCCCAAGGGTCAAGGAGTTGCTGCTGCACCTGGTTAACTGCCTCGCAAAACTCACATTAGCCACTCCTGTTCCCTAGCTTCTCTCATCCCTTAGGACAGTGGTCTCCAAACTTTTTTGATCACGCACCCCTATCAGTACACAGTTTTTGAGCATGCACCCCCGTGCCCCGCCGCAGAGCTGGCTCTACCATTTTTGCCACCCCAAGCCAAAGGAAAAAAATAAAATAAAGAAGGCACTCGGACCCCCACCCAAACTGCGGAAGACCACTGCCTTAGGAGGGGGCTTTGTAAAGCCTTGTTCTCCCTGAATAGCCCCACCCCCTGGTTAGGGGTTGATGGGTGGTAAAGGGCTTGGGGATGAAAGCCTCCTTATGCAGCTCTTCACTTGCATAGCAGGCCCCATCCATGCCCTGACGAGGTGTGAACTGCCTCTCTGTTCTTGGAGAGTTTTTGCATGGGCTTGCTTTAAGCCATGAGGATACATTTTCAGCCTCATAAATATAGACATGAAATTATAACCTATAACACTACTCTAACAATTACAGTAACATCACCATAACAGCCATGCTCAGTGCATTACGAGCCTTCCAGAGACACCCAACATGACAAACTTGGCATTGGATACCACACAATCATTTTCGAAGCCGAACATGGTGTGTAGGGTGTTCCCCTGAGGTACAGAGCGTCACACCTCCCCTCTTAGTCAGTGACTAACCCTCTTGCAGTAAACTATTTCGAAGGCAGTTTGTTGTTATAGTTCTCTTGGCATCCAGCCATTAAGGCCATGAGGCTGCGTGCCTCAGTTTCCCCATTCACACACAGCAATCCAGGGTTTTTTTTCTAATGGTTTCTCTGCTGTGATAAGGTTTAAACCTGTTTACAGGTGTTAACTGAAAAATAGCATTTTCATAAGGTTTAACTTCTGTATCAAGATTCTTATCCCCAAATCTTAACATTAATACCAATTTTTTTTTAACCAAATATGGGTGTTTACAAGTATCGTTGATACCATGCCCTGTGTTCAATTAGTGTAGTTTGAGGTTAGTTTGTTCATTACCCATGATGTCCTTTGACTCTCTCCCATGTAATCAGTCACTTTGTGTGGGCTCTTAATTTCATCCTATTTCTAGCATTTTGATAGGGTCTGGCAAGATAAGGGTCTAGGGGGATCCTGCACATTGGCTGGCTCTTTGGGGAGCCGTCTCCCAACCCCAGAACTGTACATATGTAGGAAATCCTACTTCCCTTTCGGGGTTACCCTGTGTTTCCCCCTCCCTGCACTGAGTCCTTCCCTGCCCCCTAGAGGGCTGTGATCTGGGCTAGATGTGTTTACCCTTTGAAGATGTGTTTACCCTGCACTTCTTCCCAGCAGCTTTCCCAGAACTGCTCCTTGTCTTCCACGAGCATGGGGGAAAAACACACCCCTTCTTGATCAGTTGGGTCATTTCTATTGGGACAGACTACCACCTGGCAATTTCCTGGTCTCAACTCCATCTTGATGTAAAGCAAGAGTTACTTTCCAAAAACTTTTCAGAAATAGCATCCTGAAAAATTGGGACCTGGATTGGGGTACCCTCTGCCACCCCTTTCTCTGTCCCTGAGAAGTCAGCTGTGTGACTGCTCCCCTCCAGGAGGAGAGTTGCACGGTTCCTTCTCAAAACCTGGGTCACAGGCTGAGTGCCTGGGTAAACAGATGCTGACCCAGCCATCCTCCTAGTGTCCTGGGCATCCTGCCCCAAGTGACTAGTGAGGAGACATTCCTGTACCCTGACTATTCCTTCCCCAGTTTCCTCCTCTGGGCCCCCTCCTTCAGCTGCAGAACTCTACCAGCTAACAACTGGGACAGTTTCCTTAATCAATGGACAACACCTCTCCTGGCCCTGAGGGCATGTTGCCTTCTGCTGGAAAGGAGCTAGTCTCAGCCCCTCCCATACTTGGAAGCACCCTGCTTCTCTGTGCTAGGAGACACAGGAATCCTCACCCACCTCAGTGGTTTCTGAGATTCCATGCCCCTTCTCTGGGCTCTCCTCTGGGACATTTCACTCTGTTCCCTAGAGCCGGGTTTGTCTCTGGTTCAGCTGCAATCTGAACAGTTCTCTCCCTGGCAGGCATTACACCCCCATCCCTTCCTGATGTGGTGTTGCCTCCAGCTGCAGTGTAGGAGTTGGTCTCAACCACCCTCCCACCTGGAAGCATGTGGCTTTCCCCCAGCTGCAGAAGAATCAAGGAGAGACTCTCCCATTCTCTCAGCAGTTCCTAAGACCTTACCCTTTCCCTCAGGGGATCCCAGCATAAAATTGCCTCCTGCTGCAGGCAAATGCTTTAACCTGAGCTAGACGGAAAAAATCATTACCCAGGAGCAGATCAAATAGGAGGTGTTCCATTACCTCCCCCCTGCCCCCAGTCAAAACACTTTCCAAACCACATGGATTTTAGCAAGCGGTATGAGGAATCTGCTTTCACCCACCCCCACAACCACTGCCATTTGGCCAGGCAACATATTGGCCTTTGGGACCACACTCTGCTTAACCAGAGAGACTTGGGGCAGAGAGATACAGGGGCCCAGATATTACCCACCAGCAATTTAGACAGCCTTAACATGCTCCATAGCTGATTCTACAGAGGCTAACCTCACAGAACCAATGTGATAGGTTTCAATTGTTTGGGGGAATTCTGTGTTGAGGACAGCAGAACTAAGGAGCTATTGTTTGCCTGCTTCCTCCTAGCACAGGGCATTTATTCCTCAGGTGATCAGTGAAATTACACTGATGGCACCTTCTGGGCTCTAGGGTCCCAGCCCCCTTCTGTCTTCCCAGGGACCTTCCCTTCCCCCCAGTTTTAAACCCCTCTTTCTGTGGCCTGCCCTCAATAGGTGCCTGATTCTGTTTGAAGGCATCAGCTAAAAAAAGCTCTTTCATCCACAGACTTGACATCTTTGTCCTATAGACACTACTTCACATCAGCCTTACGTAGGCTTACATTGCACCACAAACACACAATACAGACACACTCACCCCAGGGGTCATGTCCTTGCTCCTGCTTCACCTGGAGAACCCCCTCACAGAACTCAGGTGAGCTGCTCCTGTTCTCTAGCTCCTCTGGCTGCTTAGGAACAGGCTTTTTTGAAGCCTTGTTCTCCCTGAGGAGCCCCACCCCCTGGCTAGGGGTTGATAGGTGCTAAAGGGCTTGGCCATTAAAGCCTCATTAAGCAGCTCTCAAGGTTCCTAGCAGGCCTCTAGGCTTAGCACAGTGTCCCTTAAAGTAACAGACAACATTGTACACTTCTGGTTTCAGAGTAGCAGCCGTGTTAGTCTGTATCCGCAAAAAGAACAGGAGTACTTGTGGCACCTTAGTCTCTAAGGTGCCACAAGTACTCCTGCTTTTTTATTGTATACTTCAGTTAATAGCAAGCACACACCAGACACCAGCTACGGACCATAGGTGCTGACTCTCTGGAGCATTAGCTGTTCTCTAGCTCCAAGTTTTACAAGGGTTTCCTCCAGGTGAAGGAGGAGCAACTGGGGTCAGTTTGGTTTCTGTAGTGGGTGTTTGTGGTTTGCTTACTGTTCGACTAAAGTCTAGAGTGTGGTCTGTCTGTCTGATGGACCTTGTGCTCAGCTTGGGGCCTGCTAGGCATGGCTGAGAGCTTCTTAAGGAGGCTTTGATGGCCAAGTCCTTTAGCACTTAACCAGGGGGTGGGGGCTACTCAGGGAGAACCAGTATTTAAAACCCGGCTCCTAAGCCACCAGGGGACCTAGGGAACAGGAGAGTTTTGAGGGAGATTATAGCTGGGAGTGTGGGGGGGAGATAGATAAACTTCCTTGATGTTCCTTAAACATAAGGGTGGATAAGGGTGGAGCGGTGGATGTGGTATACCTAGACTTTAGTAAGGCATTTGATACGGTCTCGCATGATATTCTTATCGATAAACTAGGCAAATACAAATTAGATGGGGCTACTATAAGGTGGGTGCATAACTGGCTGGATAACCGTACTCAGAGAATTGTTATTAATGGTTCCCAATCCTGCTGGAAAGGCGTAACGAGTGGGGTACCGCAGGGGTCTGTTTTGGGACCGGCTCTGTTCAATATCTTCATCAACGACTTAGATATTGGCATAGAAAGTACGCTTATTAAGTTTGCAGATGATACCAAACTGGGAGGGATTGCAACTACTTTGGAGGACAGGGTCATAATTCAAAATGATCTGGACAAATTGAAGAAATGGTCTGAGTTAAACAGGATGAAGTTTAACAAAGACAAATGCAAAGTGCTCCACTTAGGAAGGAAAAATCAATTTCACACATACAGAATGGGAAAAGACTGTCTAGGAAGGAGTACGGCAGAAAGGGATCTAGGGGTTATAGTGGACCACAAGCTAAATATGAGTCAACAGTGTGATGCTGTTGCAAAAAAAGCAAACATGATTCTGGGATGCATTAACAGGTGTGTTGTGAGCAAGACACAAGAAGTCATTTTTCCGCTCTACTCTGCTCTGGTTAGGCCTCAGCTGGAGTATTGTGTCCAGTTCTGGGCGCCGCATTTTAAAAAAGATGTGGAGAAATTGGAAAGGGTCCAAAGAAGAGCAACAAGAATGATTAAAGGTCTTGAGAACATGACCTATGAAGGAAGGCTGAAAGAACTGGGTTTGTTTAGTTTGGAGAAGAGAAGACTGAGAGGGGACATGATAGCAGTTTTCAGGTATCTAAAAGGGTGTCATGAGGAGGAGGGAGAGAACTTGTTCACCTTAGCCTCTAAGGATAGAACCAGAAACAATGGGTTTAAACTGCAGCAAGGGAGGTCTAGGTTGGACATTAGGAAAAAGTTCCTAACTGTCAGGGTGGTTAAACACTGGAACAAATTGCCTAGGGAGGCTGTGGAATCTCCGTCTCTGGAGATATTTAAGAGTAGGTTAGATAAATGTCTATCAGGGATGGTCTAGACAGTATTTGGTCCTGCCATGCGGGCAGGGGACTGGACTCGATGACCTCTCGAGGTCCCTTCCAGTCCTATAATCTATGATTCTATGATTCTATGAAACTTAAGGCAATAAAAAAAACCCTGATAAAAATAAAACAACAAGAAAGGAAAGAGCGGCAGAAGAGACTGCAGGCAGAAGTCCAGCACCAGAGTGGGGGCTATCCAGTTTATTGCACTGAATGCAGCATGCAGGATTAGCTGGCCTATGGGCAGGTGGCATATGTAAGAATTCGGTGCAAGGAGCTCCTGGCGCTCAGAGACCATGTACGGGATTCGGAGACCAGAGTGGCTGAACTGGAGGAGCTAAGGGAAACAGAGGCACATTGATGCGACTTTCTGGGACACAGTTGAATGGTCCTACTCCCATTCCGACAGCCTATGCACTCTTGAGGAGTTATGAATAAGTTCTGAAGGCAAGGTCAGAATTTTACCAGCAGCAGCTGGCCAACAAAATGCTGCCTTAGGAGACTGATAGCACACTCCTGCGTAGAAATACTCATTTTACAAGTGCAATTATCTTGATTTTTCTCAGCCCTGGCCTCCTGCCTGTCAATAATGAACAATTAGTGAAGGGTAGAGGTAGGGTATGGGTATGGGTATTTGTGTAGGCAGATGTATATATTTGTCATATTTGAATAAAAATGTCTATATTTAGAGAGAATCTTCTTTTTCCTGTATCTCCTTTATTTATCAACCACTTTTGATAATATTTGAAATGGAGTCCATTTTTTTGTTTGTTTTTTAAGAGACTCCTCGTAGTGCTAGGCCCCAACCTGTAGCTTAGTTAGTATATGCCTTAATCCAATGATTCTCAAACTTTACTGGTGACCCCTTTCACATAGCAAGCCTCTGAGTGTGGCCCCCACCCCCTTATAAATTAAAAACACTTCTTCAATATATTTAACACCATTATCAATGCTGGAGGCAAAGTGGGGTTTGGGGTGGAGGCTGACAGCCCATGACCCCCATGTAATTACCTCGCAACCCCCGGTTTGAAAGCCCCCACCTTAATCCAACCCTCACCCCTGCGCTATACGGTAGCCCCAATGCTCTTTTCTGCTCTCACATAACTATCTCAAACATAGTCAGTCACACATAAGGTACTTACAGTTTCTTGCAATACCAGTCCAGTTCCTTGTGTTACCGCTGCACAAACACCCTACCCAGACCTGACTCCCTACTCCAGTGCTCAACTCAGGCAAACAAGAATTAAGAGGTAAGCTGTGCAGGGACATCATATTGAGGAGCCCCACCAGCTGGTAAGGCTTGTTGGGTGCTAAAGGGCTTGGCCACCAAAACCTCATTAAAAAGCTCTCAGCTTGCCTGGCAGGCCACTAGGCTCAGCACAAGTTCCCTCCAAGGATCAAACCACACTGTATAATTCAGTCAAGTAGCAACCACACTACACCACACACAACAAACTCATCCCAAGGGTCACGGAGTTGCTCCTTCACCTGGTTAACTGCCTCGTAAAACTCACATTAACCACTCCTGTTCCTTAGCTTCTCTCATCCCTTAGGAGAGGGCTTTTTAAAGCCTTGTTCTCCCTGAGTAGCCCCACCCCCTGGTTAGGGGTTGATGGGTGGTAAAGGGCTTGGGGATGAAAGCCTCCTTATGCAGCTCTCCACTTGCATAGCAGGCTGCTAGCCTCAGCACAAGGTCCCTCAAACAGACCACACTATATACTTCAATCAAGTAGTAAGCACACCACAAACACACTACAGACAATAGGCTCACCCTAAAGGTCACCTAGTTGTTTCTCCTTCACCTGGAGAATTCCCTCATAAAACTCTCCTGTTCTCTAGCTCCTCTGGTCTCACAGGGTACGTCTTCACTTACCGGAGGGTCTGGCGGCAGGCAATCGATGTTCTGGGATCGATCCCGGAAGTGCTCGCCGTCGACGCCGGTACTCCAGCTCGGCGAGAGGAGTACGCGGCATCGACGGGGGAGCCTCCCTGCAGCGTCTGGACCTGCGGTAAGTTCGGACTAAGGTACTTCGAATTCAGCTACGTTATTAACGGAGCTGAATTTGCGTACCTTAGTCCGAAGTGGGGGCTTAGTGGGGACCAGGCCTTAGGAGCAGGCTTTTTAAAGCCTTGTTCTCCCTGAGTAGCCCTACCCTAGGGTTGCCAACTTTCTACTTGCATAAAACCGAACAGTTATGTCTTACCCAGTATGGCCAGTCTGCTGGTCTTATGAAAAGTTATACTAGGAGTAGCTTGTGAAAAGTAAATGTCATGAGTGTAAATTACCCCTCAGTAATCAGGAATTTAGTCCCTGAATAAATACGGTCAATTAAAGAATTATTTTGGCTACTTACCTGTCTTGGCTTCTCATTGAAACTGTAGCTCATTTCTCCTGGTATTGCCCATGTCTGGTGATGCGTTCTAAATAAATGTCCCTTGACCACCTCATGAAATACCAGGAGAAATGAGCTACAGTGCCCATAGGACTGAAATTCTTCTCTAGTGGATCATATTTACTCACAGACAACCTACTTTCAATTCCCAGTTACTGAGGGACAACGTATTTATTCTCTGCAAGTTGCCCCTAGTAGAACTTCCTGTGAGGGATGGATCTGAATATTTGAATCCTGATATTTAAATTGTACTATGAAATGTATTAACCCCAATTTGGGAGATTCGCATGATTTTTGAACTCTTGGCGAGTTTTGAGGTTGGTGAGACTGTAGGAACCATGACAACAGCTCTGTGACCCTTGAGGCTCCTCTACTGGGTGAGTCTGTAAGGAACCAAATGGGGTCAAGAGGCCTAAGCAATTGCTCTGGCACACACAATACTCACTTTCTCACGCGCACACAGTTTATTTCCCCAGCCAATATCACAGATAACTAAGTTGGAATAAGACCTTGCCCCCTCAGCCCCCAGACTCCACACTAACAGCACTAAATGGCACCGTTCTCCCCTGAGGATACAAAACCCATGTTCACTGCTCTTGTCACTGTGGCCTCATAGTCTTTTGGCATAGGAGGGATTATGATGTCACAATCTGGCCTTATGACTCCACTTATAGCTCAAGGAGAAACCATAACTATGGGAGGGAGCACTGCTTGTGTGGAGACAAATAGGTCATTTGTTACACAGGCAGGAAAGAAGCTGGTGAGAAATGAATGCGACATGGGTGAAAGGGTCCCTCCCAGTGGAAATTTGCCTTTCAAGTAGTTGGTGATGGTTTTTTCCCTCTAGGAAAAACTATTTGCTGGCTCTGACTAGTTCATCTAAGACCGGGGGCTGTTCTTCCAATAATAAGGCTTAGCACAACTATAAATGCTTTACATTTTCAAAGCACCTTAGGCCCTAATGATCTCACACAACACGCCTGCAAGGTATTATCCCCGTTTTATTACTAGTTGTATATTGTGCTGGCATTGTCCAGAGTGTATTTTCTCTTTCTAAAGAGCTGGAGCCTGAGTCTGATTCCTGTGACACCAGTGTAAATGAGGAGTGACTCCAGTGACGCGTAAACCTAGTTAGTGTGAGAGCAGCATCGGAACCACAGCCCCTGCGCTGAGACGCTTTCACTTTACAGTGGGAGACAGAGGCACAGAGACATAACTGACTTGTTCAAGGCCAAACAGCTAGTCAGTGGCAGAGCCTGGAATAGAACTAACATATCCATGGGTCTTAGCTCCATGGCAGGCTGGTAATTTTAGTAATTTCTGAGTCGCTGCAGTCCAGATTCCTACTCTGAAACCCAATATTTTAAAAATGTCAGGGCACTAGACTCACCCACGGCCAAAGGGGCTCCTGCTGCTACATCCATGTTGAGGCAAAGCAGACATTTATGATTTATAGGAAGTGGCTGGCAAGAGGCAGATTTTTTTTTTATTTTTTTTGCGCAAAGCAGGGGAGGGCGGAGTTGATCCTGGCTCAGTCATTCATTATAATCACTTCTGCTAAAACTAGTGTCAGATGGATGCCGGTGCAATAGAGGAGCAGCTGCTCTCCGTACGCATACTGGTTTGTTGCATTTTGGCTTGATTTGAAGTCAGCCAAGCAGGGAGCAGTTTGGGCAGGAGAGTAAAGGGTTTGGGGTGCTGTTTTCATTTAGAACAGCCTTGGGATCTAGTTATGCAGCTGGAAATTCTGGTCAGCCACCCCAACACCTGAGTGCTGGGCTAAGAGTCCATGAGGTGACAGGAGGGCTTGGTTTGTGAGGAGCTCTTTTATTAACACCATTGTATGTTTAGATGGGCTCATCTACACCAGAAAAGCGACTCAGTTTAAAGGTGTGATTTATAAACCTCTGCAAAAGCGGGAGTGGTTGTTGCCATTCAGCCGATTAGGAAGAGGTTTAAGATAAGAACATCTTATTTTCGTTTAAGTCTCCACCCAGGGTGATTGTGGTTTAAAAAAATAATTTTACAGATAAAATTGATGCAACTTTCTCATGTAGACAAGGACTAAAGCCCATTTCCGACCGAAGGGTTTCACTGTTTGAGACATGACACCACTATAACAGCCAGTGCCCTGCAGAAGGAAGAGACCTTTTGCCCAAACAAACAGGGACACGTTTCTAATCTTACCAAAAAAGCAAGGGGTCTTTCCCAGCTGCACAGGGGATGTAGCATCTCCCTCCTTCCTGGCTCATGCTGAAGACACAGAGCAAACTCTGTGGTATTCCACTCATCACCCCTGCAGTATTTGTCAAGCCTGAAGCTCAATCCAACAGATCAGCCCGTCTGGGTTTAAAAATGTGTTTGGTACCATTCGTAATAGGTTGGTTACCAAATTCTCATCCGTGGCAAACACAAGCCTCTTGTTCTTCCTGAAGCCTGTGCGGCATCTGGGCTCAATCCCTGGATATCATGAGGTAAATATTCAGAGCTTGGGGCCTGCTCGTCTTAATCCTCAGCTTCAAACTGAGCTTGTACATGCTGCACCTGTGTGTGTGGTGTCTTGACGTGCCTGGAGCCGGTTGTTACTGGGATTAGATGGGGGTGAGAGAACGTTTGCCAGACATCGCATTAGAAATCTCAGTCAAGGCAGTGTTCAGTAGGGGCATTATTTATTGAACTCCATTTGTGTGTTTAGTGGGCAGTATGTAGAGAAAGTCACAGCTCATATTCCAGAAGAAACACCCCTGGACTTATCCTACAATACCTATTGTATTGGACATGCCTTGCCGCAGTTCAGATGCTTTATGTAAACCAGCTACAGGCAGGGACTGACAAAGCGTGCAGGTCGAATCACCCCCAGCCCCATTAGCTAGTAGCCCCAGCCTTCAGCACAAATAGCAGGAGACAACTAGTAGCCTCCGTCCTCTCTGGAAGGCCCCACCTAACCTCAAAGGCCGATTGGCCCTAGGGTGTGGCAACGCCAGCGTATTGTGCTGAGAAGGATGAAGTGAGTGTGTCAGGATTCACGTCTGCTTATTGCACAAGTGACAGTTTCAGTTTTACATCTCTGCCCTGTCCAGGCTACGGCCGAAACCCTACTAATAAACACCCCCCTCGTCAGCTCTTGCCAGTGTGGCCTTTGGTTTCTCCATCGTGGAAGGCAAGAGGAGCTACAGAGGATGGATGCTTTGAACCATTTCCACAAGCCTAGAAATGACTGGAACCAAGTCAAGTGAAAATAATGGTACAATTTTATTAGCATAATCACAGGGATTGTAAACGGAAAAAGCAGAGTTAGACATTTACAAGGAAAACCAAATGAAGTAACTGTCGACGCAGAGGGAAATCCCCCCAAGCTATTCGGGGTGTGATTTGATTGAGACCCACCTTGTCTGATAGCTCTTTGATTGCACTGCCAGAGTTCATCAGATGAGGAGATCATTGTAAACAGAGCACTGAGGCCTTTCAAGACAACATTATAGTAACCCTAACACAAAACCTTTCAAAGAAACAGGGGTGTATCTAGAGCTTAACTTGCCTCTGAATGGGCAGCTGCCAGGCCTCTGCATGCAGTCTTGTAGCTCCTCAGCGGTTGTGTACTGTACACACCTGCCTCCTGTGTCCAGTTTAAGCCTGAATTACCCATCTCAGCCTTCCAAAAGCACATTCTCGCCTAACCCCTCTCCCCAACCACTCCTTGGGACACATCCCACTACCTGCAACAGTGCAGTAGTACAACTTGCTGGTCTGCACTTTAGCACCATCAGTATCTGTGAAGTATGCTTGCAAATCACCCAGGGCAATCTTAACACATCCCTTTCCCCAGTTTGCTCTGTACAGCATTTCAAATGTTCCAGTCTAAACTGTACTTGACCTTAGGAAATTTAAAATGGGTATTTCTGACCCTCCTACTGGCAGCAGCCATCTTGAGGGAAAGTAACATTTGGAGGCAGCAATGAGCATAGGACCCATCCCCAAACCAGTTTAAATCCCAATTGATCAGGAAAGCTCTCAACATTTTGCTAAGGCAGTACTGGTCATGGAGACTACTAAACCATTATTAAAAGGGGATGAAACGGTTTTGCTCTGACACTGGGATAGTGTAACAAGATTTTCCCCTTTTACAGCACCTTCCCTCCAAGGGTCTCAAAGCCCTTCAGAAATATCCGTGAATTAAGCCTCAACACCCCAGTGAGGTAGGTTAAGTATTATCCCCATTTTACAGATAAGGAAACTGAGGCACAGAAGGTTATAAACTCCCTCAGTATCACACAAAAATGCAGTGGCAGAGACACTCCCAGTTCTGTGCACTGGACACAGGACCGTTCTCCCAAGCAGCGGGGTCAGAACAAGTGTCAGTTTCAGCAGGAAGCTCAGAAATCTCAATTTTAAGTAAAACTAATTTCAACTCCAAAATGACCATTTAGACAGTTTCTTGCCTTGGGAACCTCCCAAAAGCTGTGCTCTGCCCAGTTGGAGTAGCTTTTTGTTTTACCACTTGTTCCACAAAACCCTGCTTTCACAACCACAGACTGAGGCTCATTTGTATGGGAAACCAGTGAAAAACAGTTCCACTTATTCAAGGGAGGTAGTGAAGCATCGAGCTAAGGTTATTTAAAATAGTAAGCTAGGATCCCTCTGTTAAAGTGAGGGTTTGTTTCTTACACTGTTAATCCCAGAACTCCCTATGCCTTTTCCATTTTGAGCATTTTGTAGCCACCCCAATGTGCCATGCCCTAATAACCAAAGATCTAGAATCTTCTAGAGTCATATTTTAAAACCCTCTTCTCACTGCACCACTTTCACCATTAGTGTAGAACACTGTAGGGTTGTTTCTAACACAATCCTTTGTCCTTCTACAGCACCCTCCTTCTGAAGATCTGAAAGTGCCTTTGAAAATACGAACTCAACCTCAAAATCCTACAAGGCGGGAATATTGCCCCATTTTGCAGATGAGGCACAGAGTGGCTAAGTGACTGGCCTAAGGTTACACAGCAAGTCTGTGGCAGAATCAAGCACAGATTCCAGATCTCCTGACTCCCAGCCCTTTTTTTCAGCCCCAGGACCATCCTTCCCACCTAAGGGGAGAACTCCCCTTCCCGAGTTAACCCTCTGCTCTCATTTCTGATGGTTGAAGAGGAATAAAACTATGAGGGTGGACTTTGGGTTCTCCATCTCTGCAGCATGTGGCACTGAATTAAGACTCACTTTGTTACCCTGGAAGTCGGGCTTTGGAGAAAGCAGGTAAGTCAAATACAGCAGTTTACAGGTTACAAAATAAACTTTCCAGGTGATCTGAGATCATTAAAAGAGCTATTCACAGCTCACCTGCTTGTGCTAGAAAACAATACCAGTCACATTCCCTTCCCCTGCAAAACACAGAGCCCTCCCAACCCCCAATAAAAAGAAAATACTTCATGTTAATAGTTTGTTAGACCCAAGCATTGAGGTTACAGATGCAGTAACCAGCACAACTGGTACACTGCCTAGAACAACACAGTGTGAGATATAAAAGTAGCTTTCTTAAAATCACTTCAAAACCAATTTCTGTAGAAGAGGATTAAAAGTAAATTAGTTCTGAACTCAAACCTCAGTGTAGAAATCTACAGTTTTTATCAAAGCATACAGTATTCAGTTCCATAGCAAAACTCCAAGGGTCAGATACACCAGACCTCGGGGACTTGTTAGACCAGTAACAGTCAATATCAAAGGTTATTGCTCTAGAGAGTCTCAGTAGAACGTGTTTCTCAAGAGCAAGGAACAGGACAGTATCAAAGAAGAGGGACTGCCGGCCTGATTAGCAAAGAGCAGAGAAGAAGACGAACAAGGAATACGAAGTCTATAGCTTTACTTTGTCCTTGCTTTTTAAAAAAACCTAGAGAGGCTTTTCAGGCCCTTCCCTTAGTAAAATGCAGGCCAGACACACAGCATAAGCCACATTCGCTCAGAGGGGAGGGCTGGGCCCTCAAATTTCTCTGCATTTTCTTTTAAAATTAATTGGTGCCAGTCTCCTCCTCCTCTCCGAGGAGCAGCAGAATTAGGAGCATTTGCCCTACCCACTCCTGGGGAGTTGGGGGAGTCCAGCACAAAATGGGACACTCCATTCAGGAGGGGGAGAGAATCACAAGCTAGAAAAACAGAGTAGCCCCCTACTTCCCCTTTCTAAAAAATAAGTGGCATCAATTCCCTGCAGTGTTACTGAACTGGAAAGACTCCACTGCAGGGTCTTTACAGCTTCTGGGGCTGCTGCTGTAATCGTAGTAAATCCCGTGTGCCCCAGGACTCGACCGTGCACAGCCCGGGCAATGCAGAGGTCAGAGCATGGCCCTTGCTGTGCAGCAGCAGAGCTACTGCTTGGGTCACACAGCACTTAACTGCCCCAGCGAGAGAGAAGTGTCACCAAAGCCAAGGACGTTTGGCTTGGAAGTGTCACATGTTGGCTCAGGGAGAGTTGACTCAAGGCTTTATCCAGCCCTCTCCTTGAGAAAGGCATCTCCTCGCTAGCGCTTCAGGCTCCTCTCGGCTGTCAACAATCATACAACGCTTTAATGATGGGGCTCAGCATCTCCCCACTGAAACACAGCATGGGCATTTCCAGTTTAATGGTCCATCTCGTCTTTCTGGAGCAGCACTTAGCACCCCCCTTCCCCGTCTCCCCCCTCCCCCGGCAAGGTTTCTAAATCACAGTAATGCTCAGAGAGACTCGGCTGCCTAGTGAGGTGGCAGAAAGATGCTCCGTTCCCAGCTAGGATGCGTCTAGCAGAAGAGTTTGAGGAAGCAGTTCTGACAGTAGGGCTTGTCATTCTGTTCCTTGAAGGTTCCTTTGTTGAGCTGCTTGAGGCAGAAGGCACAGACAAAGTGTTCTGGGTGAAATTTCTTGGCCATGGCGGTGATGCAGCGTCCCGTGATGGGCTTCTGGCAGCCGGAACACAGCGAGCCGCGGCGTTCGTGATAATGCACCTCACAGTAGGGCTGCCCATCGTGCTCAAAGAAGCTGCCGTTGATGAACGGCGTGAAACATTCCTGCAGGAGGTGGAAGCAAAAGGGAACAGATTGATATGGCAAGCTGGGGACACAGGCAACTCCACAATCCATGCCTTCGCCTGCCATGCCCCTAGCTGCCTCCTGCAGGAAGTGGGCAGGGTGAATCATCTTCATCCAGCAGAAAGGGGCTGCAGAAGTACTGCTGCAAAGATGATGGGTGCCCAGCAGACACAGGGTTACTGAGCATAAGCAGGCAGATGCAGCAACTGGGAGGGAAAATAAAGCCCTCAACTATACTTCATGTCCCTTTACTCCAGGCTGGCTTTATTAACACAAAGAAAATCCAAACCCAAGAGCAAAACTACTGAGAACACTTGATAAGCAACACCAGAGCCTCTCCTGCTTCCAATAAGCTGGGAGGGAAGAGAACACCCCCTTCCACAGAGACAGCTGCCACCATAACAGCTTTTATAGCCCATCCACCCCAGCTCACCCAGGTGATAGGCAGGGAAGAATTCCTTATGTTCCAGGGCATCACGAGCACCTTTTACCTTGTCACAATGGGCTGGTTTTCATTTCTTTAGCTGTATCTGTCCTGCTTACGCTCATATCAGTGAAAAAGAAGGTGATGGCCAGTAGGGGTTTTTTTAAATTACTCATTTAGAATGCCAGATATTATGCATATTCCCTGGGACAGCACCCTCCTCCTTGACTCATCCCAAACTATACACATACAAGAGTCACTTCACCACTGAAATACAGTGGCAGGCAGAAGGTGACAGCCACTGGAGAAACGTGGAGGGGGAGAAAGTTTGGGCAAGGACCCTGGGGGACAAGTCCATACCCTTACAAAAGCGATACTGGGTCTTTAATGTCTAGGAAGAGAAGCTGTTAGAGACCAATTTTTTAAGAGGCACCCATCTCTCTATAATGGTTATCACTGTCTAAGCCCCACGCAGGTATTAATGGCTGTACCTTCACTACAGTCATGGGAAGTTAGGAGGAATCCCCCCCATTTTACAGGTGGGGAAACTGAGGTATAGAGCCATTAAGGGACTTGCCCAGGGTCACATGGGTCAGCAGCAAAGTCAAGAACAGAAGCCAGATGTCCTGAGTCCTAGTTTTGTACTTGAACGTCCAGCCCATCCTTCCTCCCTAGGGACACACACACACACACTACCACAAGTGCACGCATGGTTGGACATCTACTTAGTCACAGGCAGATGCAAACTGAGCCCTGCGTGCAGGCATCCAGCAGGGTGCAGCCACAGTAAGTGCATATCCAGGCATGTTCTCACACAGTGAACTGCAAGGAACTCCAGTTGCCTGCAGCATTGAAAGGCAGCAGGCTCCTGGGAGCCTGACGCTGAGACTACTAAGCCATCCACCTCCATTCGAAAACAAACACTGGAAATTGGCCTGACTAACAACAGAAAGACAGAATCTGCCCGAAAGTTGCTGCCCCCACTAACAGGCAGCAGCGTGAAGGATGCCCAGCAACATCTCCTGAGCAGAAGAGCCTGAACCCAGGTCCAGGCAGGGACGGAGCTGGTCAGCTGCTCACAACAGACTGCAAGAATTTCTATTCACAGGGGCCTTCTGAGTGATGGAGAGTTTCAAACGGACAGCTTCAGCCAACTCCTTTCACGCGGGCTGCTGTGCAGCAGAGGAAAGCAGACTAGTGGTCTGAGCACAGGATTTGAAACAGGAACTTATGGGTTCTGACCCCCATTTTGAACTCCGCCTTCTGCCTGTGTCTCGGTAACACGTGGCTGATATTAATCTTTACACTGCTCCTGGGAGATGGGTAAATATTTGCAAGGCTCTTTGAAGAGGTGCTAAGTATTTATTCTGCAGCATTACAGTTCATTATGCAGCTGCATATTCAGTTTACAGCTATTTCATTAGTTTCCAAGTTGATCCAAATAGGTCAGTCTCGTTAAGTTGACATTTCCAGAGTGAGCACACGAGGAAGCTCTTCAAATCAGGGTGCTGAGGCGGAGTGCTTCGAAAGCTTAGCTCACTATTACTAAGAAACCACTGGAAAAATTCTGTGCTTATCAGTGAACTGCTGCAGAAGCCCATAACTGTGGCTATGGGGCAGGGGGAGGGAATTAAGCCCCTAGAGAACTGAATGGAAACAGGCAGAGAAGCAAGAGGGTGCGTGGTCACTATCACACTATGTATTTTGTGGGGCTGGCTGTCCTGTGCTGGCACAGACCCCTTGTTCTGATCGAGGGAACCACCTAGGGGACTTGGGAGAGGGGTCAGGTGACAGTGGGCAGCACAGGCTCTCTTACCCGACAGACAAAGCACTCAGGGTGCCACAGGGTATTCAAGGCAGAGATGTAATTTTCCAGGATGGCCCGGGCGCAGCCCCCACACTTCGGAGCGAACATGTCGAAGTAATCCTTGCGGCAATAGGCTTTGCCATCCTTCTCATGAAACCCTGCCAAGGACACAAGGGAAAAAACAGAGCCAGACAGCATCAGCTTGTGACCTTCCTTCATGGGAATACCCAGCCAGACTCCATGGGGCTAACAGGGTGGCTGGGATCCCCAGTCACAGACCAGAGGTATCCCTTATTCTGCTATAGGAGGAGCACATGCTACACCTCCTGTAGTCTCCATGTGGAAATAGGAATCACTGTTAGCTTCCCATCCACTAAGTAACACCACAGTCCCTCTCAACCGCACACCCCTCGTTTTCTACATCACTTGCTCTAGGACTGTAGTCCCCACACTTTTCATGTCGTGCCCCCCCTTAACCCTGTCCGCGCCCCACTCCCCGAAGCTGCGGTCGGGAGCGGGGCTGTGACTCCTGGAGGGAGGCGTGGACAGGCTAAGGGGGGGGCGAGGATGGGGCTGGAGCCCGGGTCGGGAATGGAGTTGCAGCCGGAGCTGCTGTCAGGTTCAGAGCCGCAGCCAGGCCAAGCGCCAGAGGACAGGGCCACAGCTGGGAGCAGAGCGGGGCTGAGTGGCACTTCCTCTCCACCCCCTACGGGAGCTAGACCGGGCCCTGCGCTCCCCCCAAACGTGCCCCACAGTTTGGGGACCACTGCTCTATGGAAAGGACCCATCACAGCCCTTTATGTTGCCTCCACCCCCACCCCTTACTTGCTTCACCAGAGTGGCTTCTCTCTGCAAAAACCAATAGTACCTTCAGGTCCAAAGAAAGCGCCACACTGCACACAAAAGAAGTGTTCTGGGTGCCATGTCCTGTCCAGGGCTGTCACCACTTTCTGTTTGGGAGAAACCACAAACAGTGAGCGCAGCAAACATCAACTGTGCTTAAAGAGCTGAGCCAAACCCCCTCCTTGGGGATTCAATCCCCCCCACTTCCCTTTACCCTAACAAGGTCAGACACACCACTCCCTTCCTCTAGACCCGGGGGAGAAGGGGACACAGTCCCATGCAGTACTCTGAAACTCAGCAGGAATGCCTCCTATGTAGATAAATCTCTGATGATTTTCATGTGACTTTGCGTTGTGCCTCTTCATGTGGCCTTGTGGTGGGTCTACCCACGTGTGACCTGTGTTTTCATGGGACTTTGTGTCAAGGCCTCGTTTAGAAACTTTGCATTGCCCTTGTATAATGTTATAGCCCCTAAGGATAGAATAAGATAGAAGAAAAATTTCTTTTTGCTAGCAGTAGAACAAGAGCTGCCCCCACCCCCCCGCACTCTTAATCAATTGCCCTGTTGAATGAATGAGGTGTGGATGAGCCAGGCATGGAAGGCAGCACCTCCAGACAGCCTCAACTGTTGGAGAGGGGTTGGGAGCCAGACCCAGGAACAATAAAACGTGTCAAGTGGGCTCATTAAAGACAAGCAGACATACCAAGGGCCTCGGGGGTTAGAAGCAAGCATCTTCTTTTGGAAACACCCTCTTTGCAGCATTGGGACAACACTCAAAAGAAAGCAGCACAAAGGACCAATGGACACAGACACAGAGTTTGAATCTGGTATAGATTTGCGTAAGAGGAAAGCTGCTATAAAAGTGAGGTGTCTTGCAAAGGACCCCGGGTCTCGTCTTGTCAACATGGGAGCATCGATCTGGATCGGCAGAAGCCCAGCTCCACCCCCTCCCCCATCTAACTCACCTGGCCAGTGAACTTAAGGGGAGCAACTAATTGGTAACAACAAGACGGAGTGTGAGTGTAAGTGTAATATATTATATGCATATGATACAGTGTTAATAAATACATGTATTACTAATAAATATGGCGTTTTGTCTTATTCCCCCTGAAAAGATCCTGTGCAGTACTTTAAGTACAACACCTACCATGGTATCCCACTGGGGAAAATCAGGAGATCCTTACTGCAGTGAAGATAGCTAGATCCTAATACTGAGTTCAGTAGAGTTGCAATGGGGCAAATTTAGTTCAGTAGAACCTGCCCTCTCATTGCAGGACCCTACAGCAGATGGAGGGAGATCGCTGCACTGGGTCCAATTATTTCCCCTACAGCACTAGGGTGAAGGACGAATAGGGATCCCAAAACTACAAGAGAAGAGTTATTGGGGTAGATGGATGTGCGCTTTTCTACTCGACAGTACGGCACCAGACTCCCCCGTGCATGGCCAAGGGAGACTCCTACTGACACGCGCTGGCTCAGGGACTCACGTCGAGGATGGGCCCGTTGCAGTAGTAGCAGCGAGGGGAGAAGAGATTATGATAGTCCTTCTCACAGTAGGGCTGACCATCACGTTCAAAAAAGTTGTGTGACCCGATTTCTTCCTGGCAGTGGGTGCAAACGAAGTGCTCTGGGTGCCAGGTTTTTCCCATGGCTGTGACGACCTATAGGGAAGATGGAGCAGTTATGGGGGACGACTCTACTTCTTTGTTGTGGCAACTCACGTGACAACACACCAGGTAGAGTTTGGCACTAACTACACGTTCTACTACTCAAGGGAGCCCTGGACTGGGGTAGCATGAAAACTGAATTACCTATCATCTCAGGAGAGGGCAGTCCCTCAAGAGCAGGGTAGAGGTCACTGGAGGAGCTTACAGCGTACCTGGCCAGTGGATAAATAGAGTACTTCAGTTTTTTCAGCATCGCCAGTCCCTTCAGCCTCATGATACAGCCCTCCCAGTTACTCCTTGCTGTAGCCAAGGCTTAGCAACAAGATGCTGCCTTAGACTCATCTGTCCAGCAATTGGTTTCTTGCAGGCTCCACAAACACCTTTGGCAACGGTAGCTACTCCCAGTTTGTTCAGGTCAGACTGGAGGCTTCCCAACATACTGTCCAACTGGCTGACAGGTTTTGGGGGTGCAGACGGAGGGGAGCTGCCCCCAGCTTTCCCCTGGGCCATGAACTGCAAAGAAAAAACCCAGAGACTGTAAGGCAAGCACTGTTCAGCTCCTCAGGGATTTCTGCAGTCTCTGAACGTAAGAACAGCCATACTGGGTCAGACCAAAGGTCCATCTAGTCCAGAATCCTGTCTTTCGACTCAGTTTGGAAAAGAAAACTATCAGATATGATAGAGGTCTATAAAACCACAAATGGTGTGGAAAAAGCGAATAAAGCTGTGTTTTTACCCTTTTACATAGCACATGAACCAGGTACCCCTTAATGAAATTAAGTCAGCAGGTTTAACACACACATAAGGAAATACTTCTTCACACAACACACAGTCAACCTGTGGAACTTGTTGCCAGGGAATGTTGTGAGGGCCGAAAGCATAACTGGGTTCAAAACAGAGTTAGGTAACTTCATGGAGGATAGGTCCATCAATGGCTATTAGCCAAAATGGTCAGGGATGCAACCCCATGCTCTGGATGTCTCTAAACTTCTGACTGCTAGGAGTTGGGACTGGATGACAGTGGATGGATCACTCAATAAATTGCCATGTTCTGTTCACTCCCTCTGAAGCATTTGGCACCAGCCACTGTAGGAAGACAGGATACCAGACTAGACGAGCCATTGATCTAACCCAGTATGGCCATTCTCATAATGGAAATAAAGAGAAATAGATATGGAGATGTTTATGGAGTCTCGACACCACTGGAGTAGCTGTAAGTTTCAGATACGCAGCCCCCCCATCAGCTTCCCATTCCCCTAAGTTCCCTGTGCAGCAGCAGACGAGCAGGTTATCAATTGCCAGCAGTTCAGCTGTCCCTCCCCCCACTGCCGTGTGCTGCTCCTGCCCTCTGCCTTGGAGCTGCTCCTTGGAGCCTCCTGCTTCCTGTGTGCAGGGGGGTGGGAGCGGATGTCAGGGTGTCCCCCTCCCCCGGCTCCTGTACCCCACCACCACAGAGCGGGCGGGGGGGAGGGAGAGGACCTAGGGAGCTTGCTGGCAGCAGCTGCTGTCTCAACTTGCTGATCTGCTTAAAAAGGCAGAATACTTAGAATGGGGTCAGCGTACTTAAAAGGGCAATGTGCGTCTCTCTCACACACATGGTGTTTGTGTGTCTGTCTCTCTCACACACACACACTCCCCCCCCCCCCACCCTTTGGAAAGTGGAGAGTGCGCTGTGGTCCAGCGGGATAGCGTGGGTTCATCATCACGTTCAGTTTCCGCAGGGAATGTTTGCGGCCACTGCCATGCCTCTATTGTGTCTCCTCCTTCCATTTGTGCTGCCTTGAAAAGTGTGAGGCTACATTACCAACAATGTGTTAACCCTTGTTGGCTTAGCCGAGTGCTAGTTCATCATTTAGCAGCAAGGCATTCCCTGGGAAATATCCCACCCTCTTACTCCACCACCTCAACCAAGCTTCACCATCATCATTGCTGTGTACAGTATTAAATTGTTTGTTTAAAACTTATATTGTGTGTGTACAGGGCCGGCTTTAGCAAGAGCGGGGCCCGATTCCTGGGGGCGGGGCTTGCTGCAGGAATCGAGCCGCGCCGCGGGGGGGACGGGGAGAGACCCGAGCCACGCCGCGGAGGGGGGGGGGGGGGGGAAGAGAACCCGAGCCGTGGGGACCGGGCCGGGCCAGAGCCACTGGGGCCTGCGGGAACGGGCTGTGCCTCCCCGGAGCCCTTCTCGCACCCCCACCCCAGCTTACCTTGTGCTGCTGGCCCGCCCCTGCTTCTTTTCAGACTTCCCGCGAATCAGGGGAGGGGGCGGGGTGTTCAGGGGAGGGGAGGAGGGGCCGGGGAAGTGAGCTGGGGGCGGGGTGGAGATCTGCAGCGCGGGGCCAAATTCAGCCGAATCGGCCTAAAGCCGTGTGTGTGTGTGTGTGTGTGTGTGTGTGTGTGTGTGTGTGTGTGTGTGTGTGTGTGTGTGTGTGTGTGTGTGTGTACACACACAGTCTTTTGTCTGGCGAAAAAAATTCCCTAGAACCTAACCCCTCCCCATTTACATTAATTCTTATGGGGAAATTGGATTCGTTTAACATCATTTCGCTTAAAGTAACATTTTTCAGGAACACAACTGCAACTTTAAGCAAGGAGTTACTGTATTTATGAAACCAAAATTATTTAAAAAACAAAACCAAACAGTCCCTAACCCTTGCTGTCGAGGGTAACTTCGGAAACCCAAATGCACGGTCCAAATTTTCTGGTTTGCTCCCTGGGCTCAGCCACCAACACAGCTAGGAAACAAGCAAGGGGGACAAGAGTATTCGGAGACTAACGGCCCAGCCAAACACCACCCATCCTGCCAGGCAGCTTTTACTAGTGCTCTGATCTTTAGTCTCCCAGCCTTTCCAATGACTGTAAGACAGTCGAGCCCCCAGGCTTACAGACTCCCGACCCCAAGTGCCTCTTCTGGAGAAGAGACACAAAAGGCTGGAAAGCTGAAGTCCTTAGGCTGCAGGAGGACGTTTCTCAGCCATCAAGAGTCCGCTTGTGTATACCTGTGCTTAGTGCCAGTAGCCACAATGAGATTTTATTTGCTAAACATTGACAATGTCATGAACATATGGCTGCTGAACAGGTTATCCTGCAGCTTCTAAGTCACCTGTCTCTGGCTTGAATAATAGACTTGGGGCTATCAAAGAGGGAATTCTTTTCTACCCTAACTGCACAGTTGAATAAACTGTCAATTTTCAACATACAGAAGGTTAATATGCTCTGGACTAGAGATGTTATCGTTTAATATATTATTGATGTGAGAACAAAAGGTGAACAGCCAAGTGACAAAATCTGCAGGTGATGCAAGATTAAGTTAGTCAAGACTAGAGAAGACTCTGAGGAACTTCATAAGATCCTAACAAAACTAGGTGATTGGGCCACATGATAGCCGATTAAATTCATTGCAACAAATGCAAAATAATGTAAATTATTCCTTCCAAATTTAAAGTCCTTACACCCATTTCTGGTTTCTAAATTAACTGTAAACACTTAAGAGAAACAGGCAGCTCAATGAAAGCCTTTGCTCCATACATAGAATCACAGAATATCAGGGTTGGAAGGGACCTCAAGAGGTCATTTAGTCCAACCCCCTGCTCAAAGCAGGACCAATCCCCAGACAGATTTTTACCCCAGTTCCCTAAATGGCCCCCTCAAGGATTGAACTCACAACCCTGGATTTAGCAGGCTAGTGCTCAAACCACTAAGCTATCCGTCCCCCCCATAGCAGCAGTCAAAAAAGCAAATTATGTTAGGGTGCACAAGGAATGAAAACACTGAAAATCTAATGTCATAAATCCATGGTACCCTCTCCCCCATTCTGGAATATTTTCTTGAGCTCTGGTTGCCCATCTAAAAACAAATACAGTGGGAACAGAGGGCATTCAGGTGACAAAAATGGTCAGAGGCCTGGAGAAGCTTTCATATGAAAACAGATTGAAAAGATTGGGACTTTACTGGATTAGGGGGGGGAAAAAAAAAAAAAAAAAAGACTTAAGGGGGGATATGGTAGAAATACACAAAATAATGAGTGTTATAAAGAGGGTAAGTCAGGCACTCCTACTTTACCCTCACTCATAATAGAAGAGAGATTCAATTCAAGTAAAATCCAAAATATTAAAAATCATAAAATGGAATATTTTAGTAATCTTGCTAAGATTGTGGCATAAATGATATCATGTGGCAATGAGTTCCACAGGTTAGCTATGCATGGTAAGAAAAAGTATTATATATCTGAAAGGATGAGACCATCCAATGTTTGTGTGAGCATGTGTGATATCTATATTTATCTATATACAAATCTTATGTAAGGGATACAAACCCTCTCACTCCAGGTCATAAGGTAACCACTAACTGAGGAAGCAACTTCCCTCATGGGCAGGTTATTCTTTCCCCCCCTTCAACCTTCCTCTCAACCAGCTGGTACTAGCCAGTGAAATAGCTGAATCATTGGTCTGATCCAATATGAAAATTCAGATGTTCCAGCAGATGTGTTGATGCAGCACTTCCCATCCTCCTGCCCCAAAAGGCTTAGACGTCATTTTTACCTGAACCCAACTCTGGAAATTTCTTGCCCTTTGAGATGAAATCTTTACTGCCCAAATCATCTGCCTGGAAGTCTCAAAAATCATCTCCCATCTTCCTGATTGGGAAAAATCAAGGGCAACAAAGGAGATATCCTCCAGAGCAGCAGAGGCTGGTCTTTGCCAGTAAATAGATGGGTTCCTCTTATTAAATTACAACCTACCAAAACAATGGACTCTACACTTAGAAGAACTCAGCTCTTATCTGTTGCCAACAAAGCATTTCACTTCACCGTGAATCACACACAGTCACACTCATCCCTATCCCCCACAAAAGATATCCCCACCGTACAAATTGGTGTTGCTGGGCAACATAGGTGCAGTTAATCATCATTTCAATGAAGTGTTTTTCCTGTATCAGAACAAAAAAGTGGGCACTACACCAGCTGGGATTTCCCCTCATGATATTGACAGAGATAGGTATTGCCTTGATCCAGTGCTTGGCATGGGGAGAAACACCCCTGAATGCTAGCTAAGCACTTGGGACGACACAGCAGCAGTTACATCAGAAAATCCTCCCTGCTTCTAAGAGACTTCTGGACATTATGAGATCTGCACTTGGCATCAGCATATCTTATCTATTGCTCACCACTTCAGAAGATTAGCCTAGTCCCTTTGAATGCTACACTAGGGCAAACCCTGACAGATCTTAATTTACAAGTCTCTGCATTATCCACACCAGATATAAGACTTCATCACACCAATCACACCTGCAGCAGCACTTTGACAGCACTAATACGCCACCGAGAATGGACGGGTACAAGGAGTAACGGTTGCAGTGGGTGATCTGAGGAGAGGAGGCGGTCAGTAGAAATGGACGACAGACAAGTGAGTGGAGAACACAAGATCAGAAGTTATTACGGTTGGGCACCTTGAAGTCCGAGAGAGATGCCATCAGCTCATCCAGTTCTCTTGTGGCTGAAGAAGCAGATATGCGAGTCTGCTGCTGGCTGGAGGTGACCCGCTGTGGGCTGCTCACCTCACTCTGGTTCACAGTGATGGCAGGGCTGATAAAAAACAAAACAAAACCACACACATTACATTACATTTGAACACGGTGGTGGTGAAAAATCCCAGGCGGACAGCCTCAGCTCTTGGGATTCTGTTTATTCCCAGGACAGGTACAGCAAGGAAAACAGCACAGCCAGATTCCCCACACTTGGACCCCAAATACGCCTCAACAGGCCTTCCAGGAAATCCGCTTTTGTGGCACTTCCAACCCTTTGCTCTCGCTAGGAGACTGCCAAAGATGCCAATTAGTGCAGTTGTGGTAGTTTGTGATACGAGCAACCATCCATTAGGCACTAGACTGAGACCCACCCAGTTTATTTGGTCATATGGTGACAATTTTCAGTCAGGATAACTGGGTTCAAAACAGAATGAGATAAGTTCATGGAGGACAGGTCCATCTGGATTTGAACATGTATCCGCAAATGGTAAAGTGACCCATTATACGCTTCTCTGTTTTTCCAACGTTAGTAGCTTCTGATTCAATGGCAGTTGCAGTAAATCTGAGCCCAAAAAAGAAGCAGACATGGCCACAATCTTCAACTTCCTCCTTGACCTTCCCCAGTTTGGAGAGAGCAAATCCCCTCATTACCAAGGAAACAGGAGGCCATCTGCCCAGCCAGTACTGCACTCTCCTAACTGCTGTCATTAAACTGTGTGGAGTCACTAACCCCTCTCTGCCCCAACGCCCCCGGCACCCAAGGGAACAGTAGCTGGGTCAATACTCACACTGGACTTGGCACAGAGCTCTCCAGTTCATCCAAAAGGCTCTCCACACTGGGACGCACATCCTCAATCCCACGCCCTCCGTTCCACTTTGGCTTCTCTTTTGTAGGGGGTGCTGCCTTCACCCCCAAAGAGCTAGTGCTCTCTGGGACAACAGTGAGGTCCAGTCCCACTGGGCAGGGAGGGGCTCCTGCTGGCTTCATCTTACAGGAAAAGAAACAGAGTCAATAGACCCTCACTTACAGTGGAAAGAGAGGCAGGTACAATATGGGGAGGGCAAAAAGGAGGATGAACTGGGCAGGGGAGAAAGTTACAGGGAGATTTATACATGGAGGGAGGTGTGAGATCCAGGCATCAACATACCTAGCACTGACACATGGGTCATCACTTCCTACCTGTTGGGAAGCCACTAGGGGGATTGTGCTGAACAGCGTTCAGTTCTAGGAGCAGTCGGTCCAGTTCTGACAGGTTGCTGCCCAATGAAGAGCTCATCATGGTGGGAGATGGTTCTGCAGACTTCTGCTTGTTGGGAAAACTGGGTTGAGAGGGAAAAGAGGAGTGTAAAACTGGAGTCACCCCCCTTTGGGGTGACAGATAAAGCATGGTGGGGTCTGGGGAAAGCTTTGTAACAAGAGCCCCACAGGCACCTTGTCAGGAACCCAAGACATTTAACGTACACACTAAAAATACAATCAATAAATGCACTCAGCACAGTATCAGCTGGTGCTCATTGTTGGCGCACATTAGCAACAAAGCAACTGATCAGCTGTGTCCTCACTCCGCAATAGCAGCAATGAACAAAAATTTCTATGGCTGCACGTAGCACAGGGTTAAACTGCAGATCAGGGATATGCAGAAGAGAAGCAGAACCATTAGCCAGCATAGAAGAAAGTCATTTGTTTCCACTGACATCACAAAAGCAAGAAAGAAATTCCCTCCTTGAGGAAGGGAAGGCAACTGAAGTACATTCCCCACCCAGCATTCTGCTGTCTAGCCCAGGGATGGGCAAACTTTTTGGGCCGAGGGCCACATCTGGGTGGGGAAATTGTATGCAGGGCTGGGGCAGAGGGTCAGGGTGCAGGAGGGAGTGCCGTGTGTGGGAGGGGGTGTGGTGTGCAGGAAGCGGCTCAGGGCAAGATATTGGGGCAGAGGAAGGGTGCAGGGTGTATGAGGGGGCTCTGGGAAGGGGGTTGGGATGCCGGAGGGGTGCGGAGTGCAAAGGGGGCTCAGGGCAGAGGTGCAGGAGAGATGTGGACTGCGGAAGGGGGCTCAAGGCAGGGGTTGGGGTGCAGGTGGGGTGCAAGGTGCAGGCAGGGAGCTTAGGGCAGGGAGTTGGGGGGTGGGGTGCAGGTGGGGTTTGGGCTCTGGCCCAGCGCGGCTTACCTAAAGTGGCTCCAGGGTGGCAGCGGTGCACACTGGGGTCACGTCAGGCTCCCTCCCTGCCTGCCCTGTCCCCGGCCCCATGCCGCTCCAGGAAGTGCTGCGGGGAGCGGGGGCAGAGGGCTTCGCATGTGCTGCCTTTGCCACCCCTCCAGGTACCTCCCCTGAAGCTCCCATTGGCCGCGGTTCCCCATTCCCGGCCAATGGGAGCTGTGGGGGGCGCTGCCTGGAGGCAAGGGCAATGCACAGAGCCCTCTGCCCCCGGTCCGGGGGCCGCAGGGAAGTGGTGCCGACCGCTTCTGAGAACAGCGCGGGGCCGGCAGCGCCACCGGAGGCAGTCCTGCAGGCTGGATCCAAAGCCCTGAGGGGCCGGATCCAGCCTGCAGGCCGTAGTTTGTCCACCCCTGGTCTAGCCTCCTTAACTACTAAGTGATAAAACAGCATACAGCAGGGTACATGGTGACAGAAACCCACCAGCAAGGCATAAGGTCTCTCTTTAAGCCCCAATAAACTGCTACACAATCCTTCACCTTCTAGGGTGCTACTCCACTTAAACAATTTTTAATGACCATCATAACACCACATTAAATATGGACATTTAATGTCCTTTTAATGTAGAACTGTGTGTGATTTTTTTCCCTCCGATACTACTTATCCCTTACGGATATTCCGCACCCCCACTCCCCATTTTCATACCAATACTTAGCACTTGTAGGGCTTTGCATCTTCAGAGTGCTGTAGACATTAAACTTTGCAACCACTCTGGGAGGGAAATAAGTTTACCACAGTTTATCAGATAGGAAAAATTGAGGCACAGAGAGAAGTGATTTCTTTAATGTCACAAAACAAGTTAGTTTCCAATCTGGATTAGAAATCAACACTTCCTGGCTGCCAGTCCTGTGACCGACAATCACACCCACTATCTATCTCCCTGCCATATCAGAATGGTATTGTTACAGGCTTTAGGACTCCACAAAGCCTACAGTACAAATGACAACCCTGGAGTTCCAGAATACGACCAGTGGCTACCCCCATCTTGAATCTGAAGGTGAAGTCCACCGATGTTGTAGTCCCAGTGTGCAATGTGTCAGCTTGATCCACGCAGCCAGGCTGCACCTTTTGCTGGGACCCGCCAGCCATGCCCCGAGATTAACAAACAAGGGAAGCTGCAAACTGCTCCATTTTGTGCCATTTGCATGCAGTCCTCATGCCCCTGGCAACTGCCATTACTGCTTGAGTTGGGAAAGGTTTGGGCATCCATGTTTGGGTGTGTCTACACTGCAGTGTAGACCAGGATGAGTAGAACTCGGGTTAACAGATCCTGGGTTTGTTCATCTAGGGCTTCAGCTCTTGTAACCTCAGGTTGGGAATGGCTGAACCCTGGGTGCCAACCTGGGGCTCCACTGTCTACACTGCATTACACAGGACTGAGTCCAGCCACCCAAATCCCAGACTTCCTAGCGCCCTCCCAAAATGTGGCCGCTCTAGCCCTTTGTTCATGATGCACTGTGGGAAAACTGGACTATCCACCAAAAATATCAGCCATAGGATTGTGGGATACTTTTGGCAGACTGCCAGAGCATGACTCCAGTGGGGCTGCATCAACACAGCAAACCAACAGGGCTTGAACCCTGGGTCCCAGCTTGACTCAGGTTTGGACCTTTCAGCCCTGTAGGGCCCTGGGACCTTGGGTTAGTGCAATCTGTGTGTAGATGGAAGGGGATTACAGCTGAGCCTGAGTCTGAACCCTGGGTTTACATTGCTTACCCTTAGGGTATGTCTACACTGCAATAAAACACCCGCGGCTGGACCATGTCAGCAGACTTGGGCTCGCTTGGCTATCAAACTGCAGTGCAGATGTTCAGGCTCAGGCTTAAGCCTGGGCTCTGGGGTCCTGGCCCAAGCGTCTACCCTGCAATTTTATAGCCCAAGGCCCACAAACCCCAGTCAGCGGACAGGGGACAGCTCAGGTGGTTTAGTGCGGCGTAGATATACCTTTAATGGCTTTAACCAGAATGAGGACTGTCAGGCTGCTGCTGAACTAATTCAAGAACCAGCTTTCATTGTGATCAGCAGCAAGAACTGACGTGGTTAGAACTGATCATGGATCAGGAAAAAGTCACAGCTGCAGCAACTTAAAAGGGACTGTGCAGTTTGGGGAGGCGGCTGGAAGCAGCTCTCGGGCTCCTAGAGCTGCAGGGGGAGTTCTATTAACTTGAGAAAGAAAGTAACAGCAGCAGAAATTGGAACACTGAAAAAGCCGTCTCCCTGTTCTTGCTACTTTTCCCACAGTCGGCTAATATGAGAGTGCGGGCGGTATTTGTGGCCGCAAAGACATATCTAAATAGTTCTGACTACTACTTCTATCTCCCCTCTAACAAACTGCATCTAGGACGCTTAACATGGGATACAGGAGACTATCCTTTGCATTTTTATGGAGCTGTTCCTCCATAGAGTCAGAGCAGGCTCAGGTTTCCTGTTCAGTAACTCCTCACTTAATGTTGTCCCGGTTAATGATGTTCATTGTTACGTTGCTGATCTATTAGGGAACAGGCTCATTTCAAGTTGCGCAATGCTCCCTTATCACGTTGTTTGGCAGCCGCCTGCTTTGGCCACCGCTTGCAGGATTCCCTGGAAGAGCAGCTCCTCCTCTTGGGGATTAGAACCAGAGGGGCTGGCATCTCCCCATCAGCTCCCCTAAATTCCCTGTAAGGTACGAGACTCAGCAGCTGCCCAGCAGCAGTTCAGGTGCTCCCCCGCTGCTCCTGACCTTCCCTCTGCCTCGGAGCTGCTCTCAGGAGCTTCCTGCTTGCGGGGGGTGGGAGGGGAAGAGAAGAGGGTGCTGATGTCAGGATGTCCCCTTGCTCCTGCCCCCCCCCGCTCCATACCCCCTCTCCACAAAGGAGAGGAGGGGGACAGGGCTCAGGGACAGAAAGGGGGGAGCTTGCTGGAAGCCAATGCTTCCTGTCTGGCCTTCTTAAAAGGGCAGCATACTTGAAGTGGGGCCAGTGTACTTAGAGATGTGTGTTGCCCCTTTATCACTCATGCACACCCCCCCAAGCACTTGGGAAAGTCAGCACCTGTGCAGCCGTGCCTGTGCGGTCAGGAGGAGGGAGTGGTGCGCTCTAGCTGGATAGCGTGGGTTCATCATCCTGTTCAGTTTTTGCAGGGAAGTGTTTGCCGCCACTGCCCTGCATCTATTGTGTTTCCTCCCTCCTGCCTCAGTCCATGCTGCCTTGTAGAGTGTGAGGCTACATTAACAACAGCTTGTTAACCCTTGAGGGCTCAGCCAAGTGCTAGTTTGTCATTTAGCAGCAAGACATTCCCTGGGAAATATCCCACCCTCTTACTCCACCACCTCAACCAAGCTTCACACTCATCCATTGTTGGGTACAATATTAAACTGTTTAAAATGGTTTAAAACTTATACAGTATATGTATATAATGTCTCTTGTCTGGCAAAAAACATTTCCTCCTAACCCCTCCCCCCCACATTTATATTAATTCTTATGGGGAAATTGGCTTCACTTAACATCGTTTTGCATAAAGTCACATTTTTCAGGAATGTAACTACAACATTAAATGAGGAGTTACTGTACAATTGGGAAAACAAACACAGAAGGTTAAAAGCAACAGAGGGTCCTGTGGCACCTTTGAGACTAACAGAAGTATAGGGAGCATAAGCTTTCGTGGGTAAGAACCTCACTTCTTCAGATGCAAGTAATGGAAATCTCGAGAGGCAGAGATTACTTCCATTACTTGCATCTGAAGAAGTGAGGTTCTTACCCACGAAAGCTTATGCTCCCTATACTTCTGTTAGTCTCAAAGGTGCCACAGGACCCTCTGTTGCTTTTTACAGATTCAGACTAACACGACTACCCCTCTGATACTTGACAGAAGGTTAAGTGACTTATCCAAGATCAGACAAAGTCACGGGCAGAGTTGGAAACAAAAGCCTTTTTTTCTGATTCTCTGGTGCCCTATTCACTGGATCATGTTGCCTCCTACCCTGCCTATGGAGGGATTAAACCAGCTTTCCCATCTCAAAGTCATTTCCACAAGGCTACATTAACAATGACCTCCATGAAAAAGGAGTTCTCAGAACTCTAGAGAGCCCTGAGCAGTAAAAACCGAAACAGGATGGGGTGGGGTCAGTATCTGTCTCCCTTCTGAAAAAAGTCACACATCCACAGAGAATGTTCAGTGTTACACTCTCTCCTTCCTTCAGATCAGGCCCCAAGACCCCCCTAGTAGACGCACTATAACAGTGTCCTCCTCCCTTACCTTGTTAGCCAACAGCATGTCCCTGATCTCAGTCAGATCCTCCTTGGTGAACCCAAAGCCCACATTCCCATGGATATGAGGCAACAGCCTGGGGGAAAGACAGCACCATTCAGTTTCACTCCTTCAGGGAACATACAGTCTTCCCCAGGAAACTGGGTGTGGAATCACAGTATTTTACTCACTTTTCCAAAGCAGCGTTATTCTCCAGATGACCACGGATAGCCTTGCGCATTATGGTATTCTTCCCCATCAGCACAACAGCCTTCCCACGCAGGAACATGCGGATCGACTGCATCTGTTTGGATCCTACATTGTCTGCTCCCATGATGAAGCATTTTGGATAATCATCCAGGAGTTGCTACAGAAAGAACAAATGAGTTTTACAAAGCAACCGTCTCTTGTTTACGGTCCAGCACGCTCAGTCATATAATGTTTTTCTTCATTTTCTTAAGTGTTCGTGGGTTTTCTTCTTTTGATCTGTATAGGTACAATTGTGTACTTTAGTGCACACGCTGCTTCACATGACTGAGTTTGCAGGTGATCGTCTTATGGACTTGGGTCGAGCGGTTCTTGTTTTGGCTTCCCTCCATCAGTTTCGGGAAACTTCACAGTAAATATCACAGAGTCCTGACGAAAGGATAGAGGGTTTTGAGAGAAGCGAAGGAAGATCTATCGATCTATCAATCAATCGAAACATTCTGAGAACTTGGTGAGCAACTGATTTCAAACTATGTGCATCTATGATTTCTGGGCTATTAAAGCCTAGAATAGTTATTTTTTCTTGAATATAGGCTAGATTTTCTCACTCTCTCAATGCCTGCCCAAGGATTACCATTCTCTCTCTTTCACCTCTGTAGCTTGTCGTCCGTGTGTGTCTGCGGTATTTTCCTCAAAATTAATTAGCGGTCCTGGGCGAGACAGAGGATAGAGAAGCGAACACTAAGAGAGAGAGAGAGGTGTCAGCTTTTCTTGCAGCATTTTTCTAGGCAATCTGCCCTAAGCATTCGGTGCATGGAAAGTGGCAGGCACCAGTCTCCTCCAGCAGAAGCCCCTAGCCCCACTACCCTGCCGCAGGGCCGAACCCCTGAGCTCCCCCCAGTCTGGTAGGTGGGGAATGGGGGCAGAACTCCAGGAGCCGCACTAACTGTAGAAGAGCCCCATGCGGTGTGGCCAGCCGGGATAGCGCTTGCACACGTTTTCTTGTCTCTGTTTTGCTGAGAGTTAACAGGGACGGAGTACGTCACAGGAAGTGGGTGGGTTTATGCAATGTAGGAGTACACAGCAGCAGCCAGGGAAAGCAGCGAGAGGAACCCAAGTGACCAGACTGAAAGATTTCTCGGTCTTTAAGCAGAATTGTGTGTGGAGTTCTTGCTTTGAATTATTACATTGGAGTCATTTGGGGGAGTGATTGTCACTTAAGCGTTTCCTAGTTGTCCAAGTCTCCTTGATGGCATTTGGTCCCTGTCTGGGAGTCCTCGTGGCGATGTAGAAAGCTGTGGCGGAGGTACGGCTGTCTCGTTTGGCAGCATATTACAGCTTCCTGGCTCTCTGAGCTCTGGTCAAGTGTAGGTAGTCTCTTGGTGTATCCAAGGCCATGATCAAGTGTCTTGATGTTTCTGGTCTTTTGGCCTTGAGATGAAAACCTTGTCTTTGCTTCTGGGATCTTGAAGTGAAAAAACTTTTCTGCCTTTTGGCTAAGAGACCAGTAGACTTTCTCTGTTGGAGCCTATCCTCTGAGCCCACCGAACTGAACCAAACTCCATCATGCGAGGGTCACCCATCCCCATTACCTGGCCCGCTTAATTATATACCCACAACTGCCTGTACTTTTTGTATGAGTGATGTACCCTCACTACTTGCTGACTGTATCTTGATCTCACCCACCGTAACCCCCCAATCGGGGACATTGCAGACTGTATATGTTATGTGCTGTCCAATACCAAAATACTAGCATCCCCCTATACTCTGTATGTTACCCCCTGTCATAACTATAAAGGGAAGGGTAACAGCTCTCCTGTGTACAGTACTATGAAATCCCTCCTGGCCAGAGAGACTCCAAAATCCTTTTACCTGTAAAGGGTTAAGAAGCTCAGGTAACCTGGCTGGCATCTGACCCAAAGGACCAATAAGGGGACAAGATACTTTCAAATCTTGGGGGGAGGGAAGGCTTTTGTTTGTGCTCTTTGTTTTGGGAAGTTATTCGCTCTTGGGACTAAGAGGGACCAGACATCAATCCAGGCTCTCCAAATCTTTCTGAACAAGTCTCTCATATTTCAAACTTGTAAGTAAACATCCAGGCAAGGCGTGTTAGTTTCTCTTTGTTTTCTCAACTTGTAAAGGTATCTTTTGCTAGAGTGTTTCTCTGTTTGCTGTACTTTGAACCTAAGGCTAGAAGGGGGTCCTCTGAGGTCTTTAAGTCTGATTACCCTGTAAAGTTATTTTCCATCCTGATTTTACAGAGATGATTTTTACCTTTTTCTTTAATTAAAACCCTGCTTTAAGAACCTGATTGATTTTTCCTTGTTTGGATCTGTATTCACCAGGGAATTGGTGAAGCGACTCTCAAGGCTACCCAGGGAAGGGAATTAGCCTTGGGATGGTGGCAGCGAACCAGATCTAAGCTGGTAGTTAAGCTTAGAAGTTTTCATGCAGGGCCCCACATTTGTACCCTAAAGTTCAAAAGTGGGGAAGCAGCCTTAACACCCCCAATGACCAATAACTGACGTTCCAAACTCTCTGTATCATACTCTCTGTATCATGTTTTTAAACATTTTCTAATAAAATTTTATCTGTTCTTATCAGTTTAATCAACTTTTTTATGATAAGCTGCTACACCACTGTATCTGCTACTCCACAAGAGCTAATGGTGCCCCGAGATGCATCCTGCTGCCCCTAAAACACAGCCCAAGACACTGCCCCAGCACGCCCGACTGCTCTGCACAGGCTCCCGGCCACTGCCCTCGGGGACATGGCGAACCAGCAGATCCAGAGGGAAGAACGAGAACAGGAAGGATCTGCCCCCCAGATGCTGCCACAAGCAGCTCCCACATCTCGAGACCAGCCTGCTGAGACATCACCAAGAGGAGGAACATACACCCCCCTCTCCAGCCGCTGGGGGGCTGCCCCGCCGTGCTCCAGCCGCCGGAAGAATCTCCAGCTGATCGCCAGCAGCTGCAGCTACCGGGAGTCTGCCCCCCCACTCCCCTGCCGCCGGAGAGATCCACTGCCGCCCAGCTGCTGCTACCGCCAGGAGTCTGTCCCCACATGTCCCAGCTGCCGGAAAAAAAACCCCCGCTGCCCAGCTGTCGCTCCCGGCGCCAGGTAACTGCCCCGCTGACCCCCAGCATCTACCCCCCCAGGAGACTCTGCTGCGGCTTCCCCACCGCCCATGCCACCGGGGGGCTGCCCCCGCCCACACCCTGGCCGCCGCCCATGCCACTGGGGGGCTACCACCACGTGCCCCAGCCGCTGCTGCCCAAGCCGCTGGGGGATTGCTGCCCCGCGCCCTGTCCCCCGCTGCCTGTGCGGCCTGGGGAGCCCCGCCACGTGCCCCAGCCGCTACTGCCCGAGCCGCCGGGGGATCCCCGCTGCTGCCCGAGCCGCCGGGGGATCCCGGCCCTGCGCCCCAGCCGCTGCTGCTAATGCAACCTGGGGGCCCCCCGCCACATGCCCCAACCCCTACTGCTCGGGCCGCCGGGGGATTGCTGCCCTGCACCCCGGCTGCCGCTTCCTGTGCGGCCCAGGGAGCCCAGCCACGCGCCCCAGCCCCTGCTGCCTGAGCCGCCGGGGCTCTCCTGCCCTGCGCCCCAGCACCCGCCGCCGCTCAGGGTGCCTGCGGAGCTTTCTGATGCGCTCCAGCAGGCAAGGCTCCGACCTGCCGCCCACCGGCAGCTCCAGCCACCGGGAGACTACCCCGCCACGTGCCAGCTGCCCCAAAGGCAGAGAGATGCCCCCACTGCACTCCAGCCGCAAAGGGACTCCCCCGCTGCTCACCAGCAGCCAAGGGTCAGCCCCGCCACATGTGAGCTGCCCCAGATGCCAAGCCCCACTGCCCCCTAGCCACAGAGGGGTTCTCCCACCGCCTACCAGCAACCCCAGCCACCGGGGGACTGCCCCCCCACAGACGAGCAGCTCCACCGAGACACCTGCCCGCCGATCACCAGACGCTCCAGCTGCCGACAGATTCCCCAGCTGCCCACCAGCCGCTCCAGCCACCAGGGGACCTCCCCAGCCACTCTCCTGCTGCCCCAACTGCTGGGGGTCCCCCCCGCACTGCTCCAGCCAGCGAGAGACCCCCCCGCCCCACCGCTCCACAGCAGCTGCAACTATTGAGGGACCCCCCTGCTATCCCCCAGCTACCAAGAGACCCCCGCTATACACCCCAGCAGCCCCAGCCGCCACGAGATGGCTCCCCTGTCCTCCAGCGGACACCAGACACACCCCCTGCTCTTCAGCAGCCCCCGCCACCGAGGGACAACTCCCCTGACCAGCAACAGGTCACCCCCACTGCCTCCCAAGAGCTGCAGCCACCGGGAAGCATCCCCAGTGCTCCTGAGGCGCAGCTACCGCTGAGGGATGCCGCCGCCGCCGCCACCACCACCAGCCGTGCAGCCAGGAGGGCCCCAGCACCCCACAAGATGGCTGCTCAGCCCCAGACACCAACCGGAGGGACCCCAGGACTCTACCAGATGCCCACCTAGCCAGACCACCCTCCCCCATTCCCCCCAGGGGAAACAAATGAGCTGGAGAAACCTCTGCTGCCGCTGGAACCCCGGCTCCACAGGGGACCGACAACGACCTCAACTACCTGAAATACCCCTTTGCCGCAGATGCGCTCATCTGCCCCATCTGCTTGCCACCCCGACGCTTCCATCTCCTCGGAGGGGTCACCAGGCACCTGGCAGCCTTCAGCTGTGCCCTCTGCAGCCTGCCCTTCGAGTCCCAGAAGAGACGTAAGACGCACCAGGCCACCTGCAAGAAAGCCCGCACAGCAGCAGCTCCGGCTCCAGCCCCCTGCCCTCCTGTGCCCCTTCCGCTCCTGCGCCGCAAGGAAACAGGGCGCCCCCGCCAGCCGCTGCCCAGAAACCCACTCCGACCTCCGAGCCGGTGGACCAGGGCCCCACCGTCAGGACGACACCTACCGCAGCGGGAAACGTTGACCGAGCCTCTGTTAGCAGGAGACTTGTCACATCTTCCCAGGTTGCCCAGAAGCTCTGAGCTGAGACGTCTCAGTGTCCTCCCGACGCCCAACCAGCGTGACCCCACCTCAAGAAGGATCAGTGCCCCGCCACACGTGGACACCCGAGATCCTTCGGAGGCAGGAACTGACATCAGCCCTCAGACCACCCTGCAAACCGCAAGAGGAGCCAACGCGACTCCTCAGCCCGCACGGCGAACACCACCCGTCGGGGGAATGGGGACGACCCCCCAGACCGCTCCTCAACTTCTACCATCAGAGAAGTCAGCGCCACAGCCAGACCACAGCGCCAGCCCTCCATCGCCAGACAGTCCAATACAGCCCCAGAAGCCACCAGGCCAATCCCTACCACCAGAAGGTCGAACGCTCCCGCAGCGACCCCTCGGACAACACCCACGCACGGAGGATCTGCCATCACCCCCGCCCCCACCGACCCAATCCGGATTCCACCAACGACTAACAACGACACCACTCCACCGGCGACTACACCCCAGGACCCAGCCAAAAGGTCCCCCGATCCACAAGCAGGACATCCCATTGACCACACAGCCAACACGCTGCCCACGCCGACCGAGGACCAGCGACCGACAGCTAGGCCAGCCACACCCTGGCAGGCCGCCTGGATCGAGGAACTCCAAACACCAGCCTCCTTCGCGGAATTCGACTCGCTCATCGACAGGCTCACCCATGAGCTGGCCGCAGAGATCGCCTTCCGGAGGACGCCGAACCGGGAGACCACCCGGCCTGCTCCCAGACGGCCCACCCCTCACCGTGACACCAACACTAGGGGAATTAGAAGGAGGAACACCAGCCGCCATGACCCAGCAGCGGCCTCGAGGATCCAGAAGCTGTACCGGACAAGGCCGTGAGAGAGGTCCTCGACGGGCCCCCGTCCTACTGCACGATTCCGCCCGAACGCCTCCACAACTACTTCCACGGAGTGTTCGGTGGCGTGCCCAGGAACGACGCGCTGCGCCCGGAGTGCCTCCACCCCCTGCCCCGCATTACCGACTCAGATGACCTGGAGGCCGACGTCACCCCCAAAGAGGTGACGGCCAGGCTCTCTAGAACCAAGAATACAGCACCTGGAAGAGACAGCATCCCCTACAGTCTCTTAAAAAAGCGTGACCCTGGCTGCCTTGTGCTCTCCAACATCTTCAACCTCTGCAAGCAATTCGGCCAAACCCCCACCTCCTGGAAGAAAGCCATGACTGTCCTGATATACAAGAAAGGAGAGCGCAACGACCCCAGCAACTGGAGACCCATCTCCCTGTGCTCCACAATGTATAAGCTATAAGCCAGTTGCCTGGCGGCCAGTATCACAGAGTGGGCGACATCCGGAGGAGCCATCAGCCTTGCCCAGAAGGGCTTCATGCCATCAGAGGGGTGCTACGAGCACAACTTCCTTCTCCAGACTGTCATCCAGACGGGTGCGGAAGCAGTGCACGATAGCGTGGCTCGACCTGGCCAACGCCTTCGGGTCCATCCCCCACCACCACATCTTCGACACACTCCGGGAGTTCGGGATGCCGGAGACCTTCCTTCGCCTCGTCCGGGAGCTGTATGAGCGCTGCAGCACCACCATCCGCTCGGTAGAAGAGGAAACCGCCAAGATACCAATCTACAGCGGCGTGAAGCAGGGCTGCCCCTTCAGCCCGATAGTCTTCAACCTCGCCATGGAGCCACTCCTGCGGGAGATCTCCGACGGCTTCGACCTGCATGGCGAGAGGGCGAACATCTTGGCCTACGCGGATGACCTGCTCCTGATCGCAGACAACCATGAGAGGCTCCAGGGCATGCTCGACACCCTTGGGAGAGTTGCGGACTAGGCGGGACTCCGCTTCAACGCCAAGAAGTGCGCGTCCCTCCACGTCGATGGGAGCATAAGGGACTCGGTACTGGCGACGCAATTCCTCATTCAGGGCGAGCCTGTCATCCCCCTAGCAGAGGGGCAGACGTACCAGCACCTCAGGACGCCGACGGGCTTCCGCGTCCAGCAGACCCCCGAGGACACCATCCGAGAGATCCTGCAAGACGCCACCAAGTTCAACGCATCCCTGCTGGCCCCACGGCAGAAAATCAACACCCTCAACACTTTACTGATCCCCCGCATCGCCTTCGTCTTGAGAGGATCCTCTGTGGCAAAGGTGCCTCTCAACAGGGCGGACAACACCATCCGGCAGCTGGTCAAGAGCTGGCTGTCCCTGCCCCAGAGAGGCCTTTTGGCTAAGATCAAGTGTATCTTTATTTGTATTTTAATCCTTACTCATTTCATGTGATTAAGCCACTACCTTGATCTATGCAACACTATATCTGCTATGCCAAACACTTGCAGTGGGAATGCATCCTACTGCTAGTACATCTAAGCCCAAAGTGCTGTCTGGTACTCCAGCATCCCACAGCGCCCCTGACACTGCCAACTCTACTGAGAGTGGCCCTCAGTGCGCTTTGCCGAGAAAGACCCCAGGGGTCCCCAAGCTACAACAAGCCACCACCTGCAAAGGAAAGCGGGAGCGGGTAAAAGACCCCCCAGATGCTGCCTCGGGAAGTTCCCGGATCCAAAGACCTGCCTGAAGGGACATCACGGAGAGGAGGAACATCAACCCCACCGTGATCCTGGAGAGGGGGAACATCAACCCCACCGTGATCCTGCCGCGGGGGAACTTCTCCAGCCGACCAGCAGCCGCAACCACCTGGTGCTGGTGCCTGCCCTGCCATACTCCTGCTGCCAGAGAAGCCCCGCGCAGACGGCCAGCTGCAGGGAGCCCGCCGCACCACCCGGCTATCGCGGACCGCTCGCCTGCAGCTGCGACCCCAGAAGGATGGCCCCCCCGCGCCCCGGCCACCGGAGAACCCCGATGCCCAGCTGCTGCTTCTCCCACCAGGAGACTGCTCCCTTGGATCCCAGCCGCCTGGGAAACTCTCCGTCGCCCAGCTGTTGCTCCGGATGCCAGGTGAGTGCCCCAGGGAACCCCAAGACTTACCTGCACGTGGGGACTCTCCCACAGCCCCTCCACCGCCCATGTCACCAGGGGACCCCTGCCCTGAGCCCCCGCCACTGCCCCGTAGTCGACTGGGGACCCCTGCGGCGTGCCCCAGCCGCCGCCGCCGCCGGCCAGGACGCCGAGCAACCCTAGCCCCGCTCCCCGGCTGCCCTTACCGGAGCAGCCTGGGGAGCCCCGCGTCATGCTCCAGCTGCCGCTGCCGCCGCCCGGGTCGCCGGGGGACCCCTGCCCCGCGCCTGGTCCGCTGCTCCCTGAGCAGCCCAGGGAGCCACGTGGCGCGCCCTGGCCCGCGCTACCGGAGCCACCTGGAGACCCCTGCCCCACTCCCTGCCCGCCGCTGCCCCTGCCCGGGCTGACGAGGGACTCCTGCCCCGCTCCCCGGCTGCCGCCTCCTGCGCAGCTCGGGGAGCCCTGCGGTGTGCTCGGGGAGCCCTGCGGTGTGCTGCCACCGCTGCCGCCCGGGACCCCGGGTGACCCCCACTCCGCGCTCTGGCCGCTGCCCCCCGGGCAGCCAGAAGAGCCACGCGGCGCGCCTTGGCCGCCGTTGCCGGGGCCGCTGCGGGACCCCTGCCCTGATCCTCCGCCGCCTTGGCCGGAGCAGACCCGCAGCGCGGCGCAGCCGCTGCCGCTCGGGCCACCTCGGGACCCTTGCCCTGCTCCCCAGCCGCCGCTTCCTGAGCAGACCGGGGAGCCCTGCGGTGCGCTGCCGCCGTCGCCACCGGGGACCCCAAGTATCCCCCGCCCCGCGCCCGGGCCGCTGTCCCCCGGGCAGCTAGGAGAACACCGCGGCGCACTTTGGCAGCCGCCGCCCAGGCCACCGAGGGACCCCTGCCCCGCTCCTTGGCCGCTTCGGCCGGAGCGCACCCGCGGCGCACCGCCGCCGTTCGGGTCTCTCTGGGACCCCTGGCCCGCTCCCCGGCCGCCGCTGACGGAGCGGTCCGGGGAGCCTTGCGGTGTGCCCCGACCGCCGCCGGCCGGGACGCCGGGGGACCCCTGCCCCGCGCACTGGCCGCTGCCCCCCGGAGACCCACGTGGCACGCTCCGGCCACCCCTGCCTGGGCCACCGGGGACCCCGTGTCCCGCCCCGGGACTGCCTCCCCCGGAGGAGCCTGGGGAGCCCCGCAGCGTGCTCCAGCCGCCGCCACCCTGCCGAACGCCGGGCGACCCCAGTCACGCTCACCAGCTGTTACTGCCCGAGCCACGTGGGGAGTCGCACCGCCTGCCGCAGCCACCACTGCCTGAGCTCCTGGGGGTCTCCTGTACCGCGCCGCTGCCGCCTTTGCAGCCAGGGGACCCCCACCACCTGCCCCGGCCGCCACTGTCTGAGCGGCCCGGGGTTTCCCACCCTGTTCTCCAGCCGCCGATACACGCACCATCCCTGGAGACCCCTGATGCGCCCCGGCAGATGAGACCCCAGCCCGCCGCCTGCCAGGTGTCACAGAGCCAGAGGGAATCGCCCACCCGCCACTCGCCGCTCCAGCTGCCGTGCGATCCCTGCACAGCCCACCAGCCACCGGGAGACCCCCCAACCACTCCACTACTGCCCCAGCAGCTGGAGACCCCCCCCGCGCTCCTGTTGCCCCAGTCAACGAGGGACCCCCACGCTGCCCCACAGCAGCTGCGCCCATTTACCACTCCCCCACATGCCACTCGGTCATCTCAGGAACTCTGCGCTGCGCCCCAGCTGCCACAAGACGTCTCCCCCGTCCTCCTGCGGTCCCCGGACACGCCCCCTGCTCACCAGCAACTCCAGCCGCCATGGGACAGCCCCCCCGTCCTCCAGCGGTGGCCGGACACTCCCCCTGCCCTCCAGCAGCTCCAGCCACCATGGGACAGCCCCCCCGTCCTCCAGCGATTGCCGGACACTCCCCCTGCTCCCCAGCAGTCTCCCCCCACGCAAGCAGACTCCCCCAACCCCCAACAGGTCGCCCCTACTGGGGTCACCCACCCGACCTCTGGGACCCCCACCCCACAGGGGACTGACGGTGACACCATCTTACTGGCATACCCTCTCACTGCTGATGCGCTCTTCTGCCCTATCTGCCTGCCGCCCCGACATTTCCACCTCCTCGGGGGAGTCACCAGGCACCTGAAGAGATGCCACGGCAAATCCGTCGCCTTCAGCTGCGCCCGCTGCAGCCTGCCCTTTGAAACTCAGAAGAGGTGCAAGGCACACCAGGCCAGCTGCAAGAGACCCCGTGCAGCGGCAGCTCCGGCCTCCCGCTATCCTATGCCCCGGTCCGCTGCTCCCACACCATGAGGTAGCCGGGGGCCCCCCCCAGCCGCCACCCCGTATCCCGCCCCAGTCCCCGAGCCAGTGGCCCAGGGTCCCACCACCGAGACGTCGCCCCCCGCAACGGGAAACGCCGACCGAGCCCCTGCCGGCAGGAGACCCATCACATCCTCCCAGGTCACCCGGAAGCTCTCGGAGCTGAGGCGCCTCAGTGCCCTCCCGGCGCTCAACCAGCGCGACCCCATCGCCCGCAGGACCAGTGCCCCACCAGGTGTGGCCGCCCAAAACTCTGCCCCCGGTAGAACCGATGCTGGCTCACAGACCACCCCACGGGCACCGGACACCAGAAGAGCCGACGTGACCCCGCGGCCCGCACCGCGAACCCCACCCGCTGGGGCTGCGGGGCCCACCCTCCAGCTCACTCCGCAAACTGCTGGTGCCAGGGAAGCCAGTACTACGGCCAGTCCACAGCGCCAGCCCCCCATCGCCAGATGGTCCGCCATGGCCCCAGGCGCCACCAGGCCAATCCCCACCGCCAGAAGGTCGCACGCTCCCACAGCGACCCGTCGGTCAATACCAGCACACGGAGGTCCTGCCACCACCCGTGCCCCCACCGACCTGATCCGGACCCCACCAACGGCTGACAACAACACCTCTCCACCGGCGACTACGCCCCAGGACCCAGAGGTACGGTCTCCAGATCCACAAGCGGGACACCCTGTCGACCACGCAGCCAACCTGCCGCCCATGCCGTCAGAGGGACCCGAGGACCAGCGACCGGCGGCTAGACCGGCCACGCCCTGGCAGGCCACTTGGATCGGGGAACTCCAAACAGCTGCCTCCTTTGCGGAATTCGACTCGTGCGTCAACAGGCTCACCCAGGAGCTGGCCGCAGAGATCGCTTTCCGGAGAACCCCGAACCAGGAGACCACCCGGCCTGCCCCCAGACGGCCCCCCCCACACCGTGGCACAAACACGAGGGAAGCTAGACGGAGGAACACCAGCCGCCGCTATGACCCGGCAGCGGCATCAAGGATCCAGAAGCTGTATCGGAGTAACCGCCTCAAGGCCGTGAGAGAGGTCCTCGACGGGCCCCCGTCCTACTGCACGATTCCGCCCGAACGCCTCCACAGCTACTTCCACGGGGTGTTCAGTGGCGTGCCCAGGAACGACGTGCCGCGCCCGGAGTGCCTCCACCCCCTGCCCCGCATCTCAGACTCCGATGGCCTGGAGGCCGACTTCACCCCCAAAGAGGTGATGGCCAGGCTCTCCAGAACTAAGAACACAGCGCCCGGAAAAGACAGTATCCCCTACAGCCTCCTAAAAAGACGTGACCCTGGCTGCCTTGTGCTCTCCAGTATATTCAACATCTGCAAGCAATTCAGCCAAACCCCCACCTCCTGGAAGAAGGCCATGACCGTCCTTCTACACAAGAAAGGAGAGCCTGACGACCCCAGCAACTGGAGACCCATCTCCCTTTGCTCCACTATGTATAAACTTTACGCCAGCTGCCTTGCAGCCAGAATCACGGAGTGGGCGACGTCCGGAGGAGCCATCAGCCCTGCCCAGAAGGGCTTCATGCCGTCGGAGGGGTGCTACGAGCAAAACTTCCTGCTCCAAACCGTCATTCAGACAACCAGACGGGCGCGGAAGCAGTGTGCCATAGCGTGGCTCGACCTGGCCAACGCCTTCGGGTCCATCCCCCACCACCACATCTTTGACACACTCCGGGAGTTCGGGATGCCGGAGACCTTCCTTCGCCTCGTCTGGGAGCTGTATGAGGGCTGCAGCACCACCATCCGCTCGGTGGTAGGGGAAACCGCCGAGATACCGATCCACAGCGGTGTGAAGCAGGGCTGCCCCCTCAGCCCGATCATCTTCAACCTCGCCATGGAGCCACTCCTGCGGGCGATCTCCAACGGCGCCCATGGTTTCGACCTACACGGCGAGAGGGTGAACGTCCTGGCCTATGCAGACGACCTAGTCCTGATTGCAGACAACCATGAGAAGCTCCAGAGCATGCTCAATACCATCGGGAGAGTCGCGGACTGGGCAGGACTCCGCTTCAACTCCAAGAAGTGCGCATCCCTCCACATCGATGGGAGCGTACGGGACTCGGTCCTGGAGACGGAATTTCTTATCCAGGGGGAGCCCGTCATCCCCCTGGCGGAGGGGCAGGCATACCAGCACCTCGGGACGCCGACGGGTTTCCGCGTCCAGCAGACCCCCGAGGACACCATCCGGGAGATTCTACTGGATGCCACCAAGATCGACGCATCCCTGCTGGCCCCATGGCAGAAAATCAACGCCCTCAATACCTTCCTGATCCCCCGCATCGCCTTCATCCTGAGGGGATCCGCTGTGGCAAAGGTGCCTCTCAACAGGGCAGACAACTCCATCCGACAGCTGGTCAAGAGCTGGCTGTCCCTGCCCCAGAGAGCCAGCAATGAGCTCATCTACATTGCACACAGGCACGGTGGCGCCAACGTCCCCCGCATGGGAGACCTATGTGACATCGCTGTCGTCACACACGCCTTCCGGCTCCTGACGTGCCCCGACGCCAAGGTGAGGTCCATCGCGACAACTGCCCTGCGCACCGTTGTGGAGAAGCGTATCGGAAGACCTCCCTCTGACCGAGACGTGGCCACCTTCCTGAGCGGCTCCTTGGACGGTGAGTTCGCCCGCGACGGAGGTGATATCGCCTCGCTGTGGTCCCGCGCCCACAATGCCACTCGCCGACTGGGTAAACGCCTGGGCTGTCGTTGGGTGTGGAATGAGGAACGCCGGGAACTGGGAATACTGGTGCCGCGGATCGAGTCAGAGGACAACACCATCATCACCCCCGGAGCCAGAGGCATGCTAGAGAGATCCCTGAAGGCTGCCGTCCACACGCTCTACATAGACACCCTGAAGAAAAAAAAACAGACCAGGGTAAGGCCTTTGAGGTGACCAGTAAGTGGGACTCCAGCAACCACTTCCTCCCCATAGGCAGCTTCACCCGGTTCGCCGAATGGCAGTTCATACACTGTGCCCGGCTGAATTGCGTCCCCCTCAATGGAGCCGTCCGCCACGGGAACCGGGACAAGCGCGCCTGGGGGAAGTCGCCGTCAATCGCACCGTCCCTGGTACCGACAGCCTGCTGCGCCCAGACATCGTCATCACGGACGAGGTCGGGAAAAAGGTCATCATGGTCGACATAACGATCCCATTCGAGAACAGGACCCCAGCCTTCCGTGAAGCCCGAGCCCGCAAGCTTGAAAAGTATGCCCCCCTGGCTGACACCCTGCGGTCGAAGGGCTATGAAGTACACACCGACGCCCTGCTGGTCGGGGCCCTCGGTGCCTGGGACCCGTGCAACGAGAGAGTGCGGAGGACCTGTGGAGTGGGCCGTCACTACGCATGGCTCATGAGACACCTAATGGTCTCAGACACTATCCCTTGGTCCCGGGCCATCTACACGGAACACATCACCGCCATCACCAAATACCAAGAGTGATCCAATTAGACCTCGCCCACCTGCAAGGGAGAAGGGACTCGCTAACACCCCCCCACCCTCCCCTGGGCCTTATCCCCTGAGACCCGAACCCACCCAACCTCACCGGCCGCCGCCAATACTGAGAGCGAGCCAGGGAGACCTCGCCCACCCACAAGGGGGAAGGTACCTATTAACCGCCCCCTGTTGGGCTTTTTACCCTGAATCCCGAACCTACCCAACCTAACTGAATCCCACCTCGTGAGGGTCGCCCCATCACCATTACCCAACCCACCTACTTGTACCTATGGCTGTTTGTACGCCCTGTGTGGATGATTGACCCTCACCACTTATCAACTGTCTTGATCTCACCCACTGCTCACCCCCCCCCCCATTGGAGACAGTCTGTATGTATTATGTGTGCTGCCAACCCCAACATAACATGCCCCCCATACTCTGTATTTTCCCCCCCAATGATCGACAACTGACTCTTCAAATCTTTTGTGCCATTTATTTTTAAATATTCTTGATTTTATCAGTTTAATCATCTCTATTATCTGATACACTGATGCAATATATCATCAGTGTAGCAGTTTATCTGCTACTCTAAACAAGAGCTACTGGAATGCATCCTTCTGCTCCTAAAACACAGCCCAAACCGCTGGCCACTACTCCAGTGTGTCACTGGGTCCCCGCCACCGCCTTGCACAAACTCCCAGCCCCTACCACCGATTCTGCCGAGAGAGGTCCTCAGAGCGCTTCCCCGAAAAAGACCCCTGGGGTTTCCAAGCCACGGCGAACCAGCAGCTGCAGAGGAAAGAGCGAGTGTGGAAAAGACCCCCCAGATGCTGCCGCAGGAAGCTCCCGCATCCCGAGACCAGCCTGCTGGGACACCACGGAGAGGAGGAACATCCACCCCGCTCCCCAGCCACCGAGAGGTCACCCCGCCGTGGTCCTGCCTCCGGTAGACTCTCCGGCTGACCGCCCGCAGCTGCAGCCACCAGGAGACTGCCCTGCCGTACTCCTGCCACCAGGGAAGCCCTGCGCCGATGGCCAGCTGCAGGTAGACCGCCACACCACGTGCCTATCGCGGACCGCTCGCCTACAGCTGCGGCTGCTGAGAGATGGCACCCCCGTGCCCCTGCCGCCAGAGAACCCCGCTGCCCAGCTGCTGCTCTGGATGCTGGGTAAGTGCCCCACGGAGCCCCAGGACCTACCCTGCCCCACTCCCTGCCCGCTGCTGCCCCTGCCCAGGCTGGCGTGGGACCCCTACCCCGCTCCCCGGCTGCCGCTGACCGAGCAGTCCGGGGAGCCCTGCGGCGTGCCCCGACCGCCGCCACCCGGGACACCGGGGGACCCCTGCCCCGCTCCCCGTCTGCCGCTGGCCGAGCAGTCCGGGGAGCCCTGCGGCGCTCTCCGTCCGCTGCCGCCACCCGGGACACTGGGGGACCCCTGCCCCGCGCACTGGCCGCTGCCCCCCGGGCAGCCCGGAGATCCACGTGGCACGCTCCGGCTGCCACTGCCTGGGCCACCGGGGGACCCATGCCCAGCCCTGCAGCTGCCTTTCCCGGAGCAGCCTAGGGAGCCCCGCGGCGTGCTCCAGCCGCCGCCGCCGCCCCTCAGGACGCCAGGCGACCCCAGCCCCGCTCCCCAGCTGCTGCTGTTTGAGCCCCATGGGGAGCCGCACCACCTGCCCCAGCCATCACTGCCTGAGCCCCTGGGGGTCTCCTGTACTGTGCCGCTGCCGCCTGTGCAGCCAGGGGACCCCCACCACCTGCCCCGGCCGCCACTGCCTGAGCGGCCCGGGGCTTCCCACCCTGTGCTCCAGCCACCGATGCACGCAACGTCCGTGGAGCTCCCTGATGCGCCCCAGCAGATGAGACCCCGGCCCGCCGCCTGCCAGCTGCCACAGAGCCAGAGTGAGTCGCCCACCCGCCACTCGAGCTGCCGAGCGATCCCCGCGCAGCCCATCAGCCGTTTCAGCCGCCGGGAGACCCCCCCCAACCACTCCACTACTGCCCCAGCAGCTGGAGACCCCCCCCCCCGCGCTCCTGTTGACCCAGGCAACGAGAGACCCCCACGCTGCCCCGCAGCAGCTGCGCCCATTGACCACTCCCCCCCATGCCCCTCGGTCATCTCAGGAACTCTGTGCTGCCCCCCAGCTGCCACGAGACGTCTCCCCCGTTCTCCTGCGGTCTCCGGGCACACCCCCTGCTCACCAGCAGCTCCAGCCGCCACGAGACAGCCCCCCCCCCCCCCGTCCTCCAGCGGCTGCCGGACACTCCCCCTGCCCTCCAGCAGTCTCCCCCCACGCAAGCCGACTCCCCCGACCCCCAGCAGGATGCCCCTACTGGGGTCACCCACCCGACCTCTGGGAGCCCCACCCCACAGGGGACTGACGGTGACACCATCTTCCTGGCATACCCCCTCACCGCTGATGCGCTCTTCTACCTTATCTGCCTGCCGCCCCGACATTTCCACCTCCTCGGGGGAGTCACCAGGCACCTGAAGAGATGCCACGGCAAATCCGTTGCCTTCAGCTGCGCCCGCTGCAGCCTGCCCTTCGAATCCCAGAAGAGGTGCAAGGCACACCAGGCCAGCTGCAAGAGATCCCGCGCAGCGGCAGCTCCGGCCTCCCGCTATCCTATGCCCCGGTCCGCTGCTCCTGCACCACGAGGTAGCTGGGTGCCCCGTCCAGCCGCTACCCCGAATCCCACCCCAGTCTCCGAGCCAGTGGCCCAGGGCCCCACCACCGAGACGTCGCCCCCCGCAACGGGAAACGTCGACCGAACCCCTGCCGGCAGGAGACCCATCACATCTTCCCAGGTCACCTGGAAGCTCTCTGAGCTGAGGCGCCTCAGTGCCCTCCCGACGCTCAACCAGCGCGACCCCATCACCCGAAGGGGCAGTGCCCTACCACGTGTGGCCGCCCAAAACTCTGCCCCCGGTAGAACCGATGCTGGCTCACAGACCACCCCACGGGCACCAAACACCAGAAGAGCCGACGCGACCCCGCAACCCGTACCGCAAACCCCACCCGCTGAGGCTACGGGGCCCACCCCCCAGATCACTCCACAAACTGCTAGTGCCAGGGAAGCCAGTACTACGGCCCGACCACAGCGCCACCCCCCCCCCCCCCCAAATCGCCAGACGGTCCACTACGGCCCCAGGCGCCACCAGGCCAATCCCCACCGCCAGAAGGTCGCATGCTCCCACAGCGACCCGTCAGTCAATACCCGCACACTGAGGTCATGCCACCACCCACGCCCCCACCGACCCGATCCGGACCCCACCAACAGCTGACAACAACACCTCTCCACCGGCAACTACACCCCAGGACCCAGAGGAAAGGTCTCCCGATCCACAAGCGGGACATCCCGTCGACCATGCAGCCAACCTGCCGCCCGCGCCGACAGAGGGGCCCGAGGACCAGCGACCGGCAGCTAGACCGGCCACGCCCTGGCAGGCCACTTGGATCGGGGAACTCCCAACAGCTGCCTCCTTTGCGGAATTCGACTCGCTCGTCAACAGGCTCACCCATGAGCTGGCCGCAGAAATCGCTTTCCGGAGAACGCCGAACCAGGAGACCACCCGGCCTGCCCCCAGACGGCCCACCCCTCACCGTGACACCAACACGAGGGGAGCTAGACGGAGGAACGCCGGCCGCCGCTACGAGCCGGCAGCGGCCTCGAGGATCCAGAAGCTATACCGGACTAACCGCCTCAAGGCCGTGAGAGAGGTCCTCGACGGGCCCCCGTCCCACTGCACGATTCCGCCCGAACGCCTCCACAACTACTTCCACTGAGTGGTCGGCGGCGTGCCCAGGAACGACGTGCCGCGCCCGGAGTGCCTCCACCCCCTGCCTCGCATCTCAGACTCCGATGGCCTGGAGGCCGACTTCACCCCCAAAGAGGTGATGGCCAGGCTCTCCAGAACTAAGAACACAGCGCCCGGAAAAGACAGCATCCTCTACGGCCTCCTAAAAAAGCGTGACCCTGGCTGCCTTGTGCTCTCCAGCATCTTCAACCTCTGCAAGCAATTCGGCCAAACCCCCACCTCCTGGAAGAAGGCCATGACCATCCTTATATACAAGAAAGGAGAGCGCGACGACCCCAGCAACTGGAGACCCATCTCGCTTTGCTCCACAATGTACAAACTATACGCCAGCTGCCTGGCAGCCAGGATCACGGAGTGGGCGACGTCCGGAGGAGCCATCAGCCCTGCCCAGAAGGGCTTCATGCCGTCGGAGGGGTGCTACGAGCACAACTTCCTGCTCCAAACTGTCATCCAGACAACCAGACGGGCGCGGAAGCAATGTGCGATAGCATGGCTCGACCTGGCCAATGCCTTCGGGTCCATTCCCCACCACCACATCTTCAACACACTCCGGGAGTTCGGGATGCCGGAGACCTTCCTTCGCCTCGTCCGAGAGCTGTATGAGGGCTGCAGCACCACCATCCGCTCGGTAGAAGGGGAAACCCCCGAGATACCAATCTACAGCGGCGTGAAGCAGGGCTGCCCCCTCAGCCCGATCGTCTTCAACCTCGCCATGGAACCACTCCTGCAGGCGATCTCCGTCGGCTTCGACCTGCATGGCGAGAGGGCGAACGTCTTTGCCTACGCGGATGATCTGGTCCTGATCGCAGATGACCACGAGAGGCTCCAGGGCATGCTCGACACCCTTGGGAGAGTTGCGGACTGGGCGGGACTCCGCTTCAACGCCAAGAAGTGCGCGTCCCTCCACGTCGACGGGAGCATAAGGGACTCGGTACTGGCGACGGAATTCCTCATTCAGGGCGAGCCAGTCATCCCCCTAGCAGAGGGGCAGGCGTACCAGCACCTCGGGATGCCGACAGGCTTCCGCGTCCAGCAGACCCCCGAGGACACCATCCAGGAGATCCTGCAAGACGCCACCAAGATCGACGCATCCCTGCTGGCCCCACGGCAGAAAATCAACGCCCTCAACACCTTCCTGATCCCCTGCATCGCCTTCGTCTTGAGAGGATCCTCCGTGGCAAAGGTGCCTCTCAACAGGGCGGACAACACCATCCGGCAGCTGGTCAAGAGCTGGCTGTCCCTGCCCCAGAGAGCCAGCAACGAGCTCATCTACATCACGCACAGTGGCACCAACGTCCCCCGCATGGGAGACCTGTGCGACATCGCAGTCATCACGCACGCCTTCTGCCTCCTGACGTGCCCTGATGCCAAGGTGAGGACCGTCGCGACGACTGCCCTGCGCGCCATTGTTGAGAAACGAATCGGCAGACCTCCCTCTGAGCGAGACGTGGCCACCTTCCTGAGTGGCTCCTTAGACGGCGAGTTCGCCCGGGACGGAGGTGACATCGCCTCGCTGTGGTCCCGCGCCCGCAATGCCACATGCCGACTGGGGAAACGACTGGGCTGTCTCTGGGTATGGAATGAGGAACGACGGGAGCTGGGATACTGGTGCCACCGATCGAATCAGAGGACAACATCACCACCCCCGGAGCCAGAGGCATGCTAGAGAGATCCCTGAAGGCCACCGTCCACGTGCTCTACGTGGACACCCTGAAGAAAAAAAAAAAAAAACAGACCAGGGTAAGGCCTTCGAGGTGACCAGTAAGTGGGACTCCAGCAACCACTTCCTCCCCATGGGCAGCTTCACCCGGTTCGCTGACTGGCGGTTCATACACCGTCCCGGCTGAATTGCGTCCCCCTCAATGGAGCTGTCCGCCACGGGAACCGGGACAAGCGCTGCAGGAAGTGCGGGTACGTCGCCGAAACCCTGCCCAAAGTCCTATGCAGTTGCAAGCCCCACGCCAGAGCCTGGCAACTGCGACACAACGCTGTCCAGGACCGCCTGGTAAAGGCCATCGACCCGCGCCTGGGAGAAGTCACCGTTAACCGCTCCGTCCCCGGCACCGACAGCCCGCTGCACCCAGACAGTCATCACGGACGAGGTTGGAAAAAAGGTCATCCTGGTCGACATAACAATCCCATTTGAGAACAGGACCCCAGCCTTCCGTGAAGCCCGAGCCCGCAAACTTGAAAAATATGCCCCCCTGGCTGACACCCTGCAGTCAAAGGGCTACGAGGTACACAGACCCTCTGCTTGTCGGGGCCCTGGGTGCCTGGGACCCATGCAACGAGCGAGTGCTGAGGATCTGTGGGGTGGGCCGTCACTACGCATGGCTCATGAGACACCTAATGATCTCAGACACTATCCCTTGGTCCCAGGCCATCTGCACGGAACACATCACTGGCCACCGCCAATTAGACCTCGCCCACCTGCAAGGGAGAAGGGACTCGCTAACACCCCACACCAGGCCTTATCCCCTGAGACCCTAACCCTACCCAACCTAACTGAATCCCACCTCGTGAGGGTCGCCCCATCACCATTACCCAACCCACCTACTTGTACCTATGGCTATTTGTACCCCCGTGTGGATGATTGACCCTCATCGCTTATCAACTGTGTCTTGATCTCGCCCACCGCTCACCCCCCCCCATTGGAGACATTACAGTCTGTATGTATTATGTGTGCTGCCAACCCCAACAAATTACATCCCCCCCCCCATACTCTGTATGTTCCCCCCAATGATCGGCAACTGACTCTTCAAATCTTTTGTGCCCTTTATTTTTAAATATTCTTGATTTTATCCGTTTAATCATCTCTATTATCTGATAAACTGCTACACTGATGATACACTGATGCAATATATCTGCTACTCTAAACAAGAGCTACTGGAATGCATCCTTCTGCTCCTAAAACACAGCCCAAACCGCTGGCCACTACTCCAGCGTGTCACCGGGTCCACGCTCCCAGCCCCTACCACCGATTCTGCCGAGAGAGGTCCTCAGAGCGCTGCCCCGAAAAAAAACCCTGGGGTTTCCAAGCCACGGCGAACCAGCAGCTGCAGAGGAAAGAGTGTGGAAAAGACCCCCCAGATGCTGCCGCAAGAAGCTCCCGCATCCCGAGATCAGCCTGCTGGGACATCACGGAGAGGAGGAACATCCACCCCGCTCCCCAGCCACCGAGAGGTCACCCCACCGTGGTCCTGCCGCCGGTAGACTCTCCGGCCGACCGCCCGCAGCTGCAGCCACCAGGAGTCTGCCCTGCCGTACTCCTGCCGCCAGGGAAGCCCCGAGCCGATGGCCAGCTGCAGGTAGACCGCCACACCACGCGCCTATCGCGGACCGCTCGCCAACAGCTGCGGCCACTGAGAGACGGCACCCCCGCGCCCCTGCCGCCGGAGAACCCCGCTGCCCAGCTGCTGCTCCTCCTGCCAGGGGACTGCCCCCTCTGGTCCCAGCCACCTGGGAAACCCTCCATCGCCCAGCTGCTGCTCTGGATGCCGGGTAGAGTGCCCCGCAGAGCCCCAGCACCTACCCGCACGTGGGGACTCTCCTGCAGCCCCCCCACCGCCCATGCCGCTGGGGGACCCCTGCCCCGCGTCCCAGCCACTGCCCTATGTGTGGACTGGGGACCCCGGCGGCATGCTCCAACTGCCGCTGCCACCCGGGATGCCGGGGGACCCCTGCCCCGCTCCCCAGCTGCCGCTACCCAAGCGGCCCAGGGAGCCATGCTGTGTGCTACAGCCGCCGCCCGGGACTCCGGGTGACCCCTGCCCTGGCCGCTGCCCCCTGGGCAGCCAGGAGAGCCCTGCGGCGCGCTTTGGCCGCCACTGCTGGGGCCATTGAGGGACTCCTGCCCCGCTCCTCGGCCGCTTTGGCCCGAGTGGATCCGTGGCGCGCCGCAGCTCGGGCCACTATGGGACCCCTGCCCCTCTCCCCGGCTGCCACTGACCGGGCAGTCCCGCACCTGGCTGAATTGCGTTCCCCTCAATGGAGCCGTCCGGCACGGGAACCGGGACAAGCACTGCAGGAAGTGCGGCTACACCATGGAGAACTTGCCCCACGTCCTGTGCAGCTTCAAGCCCCACGCCAGAGCCTAGCAGCTGCGCCACAACGCCGTCCAGGACCGCCTAGTGAAAGCCATCGCCCCGCACCTGGGAGAGGTCACTGTTAACCGCGCCATCCCGGACACCGACAGCCTGCTGCACCTGGACATCGTCGTCACAGACGAGGATTGGAAAAAGATCATCCTCGTTGACGTGACGATCCCATTTGAGAATGGGACCCCAGCCTTCCGCAAAGCCCTAGCCCGCGACGATCCCATTTGAGAATAGGACCCCAGCCTTCCGCAAAGCCCTAGCCCACAAACTCAAAAAGTATGCTCCCCTTGCTGACACCCTGTGGGCAAAGGGCTACGAGGTTTACAGCGACGCTCTGATCGTTGGGGCCCTGGGTGCCTGGGACCCCTGTAATGAATGTGTGCCAAGAACCTGTGGGGTGGGTCGCTCATGAGACGCCTAATGGTCTCAGACATTATTTGACGGTCTCGAGACATTTACACAGAGCACATCACCGGCCACCGCCAATACTGGGAGGGAGCTGGCGTGACTTCATGCTCCTTGTGCAGCCTAGGGAGCCCCGCCACGTGCTCCAGCCAATGCTGCCCGAGCCGCCGCCGGGGGATCCCTGCCCTGCGCCCCAGCCACTGCCACTTGCGCTGCCCGGGGAGCCCCACCACCTGCCCCAGCCGCTGCTGCCTGAGCCACCTGGGGTCTCCTGCCCTGTGCCCTGGCTGCAGCTGTCTGGGCAGCCTGGGGAGCCTCGCCACGTGCCCCAGCCGCAGCTGCCTGAGCCACCGGGGGTCTCCTGCCCCACGCCGCTGCCGCCTATGCAGCCAGGGGATCTCCGCCACGTGCCCCAGCCGCAGCTGCCTGAGCCGCCGGAGGATCCATGCCTGGCACCACAGCCGCTGCTGCCCACGATGCCTTGGGAGCTTCCCGATGCGCTCCAGCAGCAAGACCCCAACCTGCCACCCGCTGGCAGCTCCAGTCACCGGGAGATTGGAGCAGCTGGCACATGGCGGGGCAGAAGCGGAAAGATGCCCCCACTGCACTCCAGCTGTGGAGGGACTCGCCCGCCGCTCACCAGCAACCCCAGCCGCCAGGGGTCAGCCCTGCCACGTGTGAGCTGCCCCAGATGCCGAGCCCCACTGCACCCCAGCCACAGAGGGGTTCTCCCACCGCCTACCAGCAACCCCAGCCGCCGGGGGACTGCCCCCCCCCACAGGCGAGCTGCTCCAAAACCCGAGAGACCTGCCCGCCGATCACCAGACACTCCAGCTGACGAGGGACTCCCCAGCCGCCCACCAGTCGCTCCAACCACTGGGGGACCCCCCAGCCACTCTCCTACTGCCCCAACCGCTGGGGTCTCCCCCCCCCCGCTGCTCCCGTCGGCGAGATACCCCCCCCGACCGCCCCACAGCAGCTGCAACTATTGAGCGTTCCCCCTGCTACACCCCAGCTGCCAAGAGACCTCCGTCCTACACCCCAACAGCCCCAGCTGCTGCGAGATGTCTCCCCTGTTCTCCAGCGGACACCAGACACCCCCTGCTCTCCAGCAGCCCTCGCCGCCAAGAGGCAACCCCCCACCGACCCTCAGCGGGACACCCCCACTGCTCCTCAAGAGCTCCAGCTACCCGGAGGCATCCCCAGTGCTCCTGGGGCACAGCTACCGCTGAGGGTCCCCCACCACCGTCAGCCGTGTGCCAGAAGGGCCCCAGCACCCCACAAGATGGCTGCTCAGCCCCAGACACCAACCCAAGGGGCCCCAGGACTCTACCAGATGTCTGCCTAGCTGGACCACCCGACCCCACTCCCCCCAGGGGGAGCAGACCAGCCAGAGAAACCTCTGCCGCTGCTGGGACCCCCGCTCCACAGGGGACTGACGACAACCTCATCTACCTGAAATACCCCCTTGCTGCAGATGCACTCATCTGCCCCATCTGCTTGCCACCCCGATGCTTCCATCTCCTCGGAGATGTCACCAGGCACCTGAAGAGGTGCCACAACAAATCCACCGCCTTCAGCTGTGCCCTCTGCAGCCTGCCCTTCGAGTCCCAGAAGAGGTGCAAGGTGCACCAGGCCAGCTGCAAGAAAGCCCACACAGCAGCAGTTCCGGTCCTAGTCCCCTGCCCTCCCATGCCCCGGCCCGCTGCTCCCGCGCCGCGAGGAAACAGGGCACCTCCACCTGACCCCAGATGTCTAGTACCTTCCTTCTTAACTTGTGTGAACTTGATTTCAATGCCCCTCTGCCATGTACACTGGCCAAACCGGACAGTCTCTACGCAAAGGAATAAATGGACACAAACCAGACATCAAGAATTGTAACATTCAAAAACCAGTCGGAGAGCACTTCAACCTCCCTGGACACTCAAACAGACTTCAAGGTGGCCATTCTTCAACCAACCAACAAACCCTTCAAACAGACTTCAATGAGAAACTGCAGAACTGGAATTAATTTGCAAACTTGACACCATCACATTAGGCCTGAATAAAGACTGGGAGTGGCTGGGGCACTCCCAAAAGTAATTTCCCTCTGTTGATACATTAGCACTGACCCCCAACTCGGTAAGGCAACTCCCACCTTTTCATGTGCTGCATTTTTCACTCCATGCATCTGATGAAGTGACAATACTTGTATTAACAACAGTGTGAATTAGATAGACTTGGTTATATTCTTCTCCCCACCCAGCATATGTTGCATGGATCTCCATTTGTGAGATCATGTGAAGGCATGAGGTGTCCTTCTGCTCCCAGAGGTCCCCCATCCTGTCGTCCCCCCCCCAAAGCATACTGTAAATTCTAAATCATTATACTTTACTTCTCATTTTTAGGATGTGGCTTGGGATAGGCCACTTAATGGGGGTGGGTGCTTGCAGAGTGAAGATTAAGCTCATTCACAGGAGCTTTGTGATGGAGTGTACATTGTCTAGTGTTTGTGGCAGGCTTTACCGCTGAAGTGCTGCTCAGTACTCGGCTATTAAACTCTGGTTTTGTGGGGATCGATTTACCCCCCCGTCAGGCACTCAGCGAGAGAGTTGCTTCTCCCGCCCTTGCAGTTATTTATTTTTTCCACCAAGCTTTGAAATCGGAACTAGCAGGTGGCACCACAGCTCCACAGCCAGCCCTAGAGAGGCAACCGAAGTCCTGCTCTGCAGACCAAGCAGAGCAGGCGGTTGGGACCCACAGGACGTGCAGTCGAGGGGCTCGTCTGACTGGCATCATAGCTATAAGCATAGTGACTATTCCAGCGTAACTCCCCCACGGAGACGCTATTCCAAATAGAAGCAATTTGGTTCCCCAAAGTTACTACTCTGCTTTGATGAAAAACATCTTCCATCTCAGGTTTTCCATGTACTGCCCATGGATGGTATCCTCCAGGGTCCTCTCCAGCACAGTTCTCGCTCTCAGAGTGATGATGCCATCGTCTCTTGCAAATACGGTTCCCCTGGGTACCTGGCGACATCTTGGCTGGAAGGGGCCACGGCGATTCGCTTCCTGATGATGTCACGCACAGCACTTGTCACAAAGTTCCTCACCGTAGCATCCAGGTACATCGAAAGATGGAAGGCGCAAGTGATCGCAGCAGCGTCAGACAGATCACCCCCTTTGAGAGATGTTGCTGCCTCCCTGCCTATGCGAGACGTACACCAGCTCCTTACTGGCCCTCCGGAAAGAATGTGTGAATGATTTTAAGGGTTTCCTGACCATTGACAAAGAAGTGCAACGCATTGTTCAGGTGGCCAGGCAAGTGGGTGCTGATGGCTTCGTTGACATTCTTGAGGAAGAAATTGAAGAATTAATTGAGAGCCATAGAGAAGTATTAACTCTTTGTTAGTCAGAGGAACTGATAAAATCATCTACAGAAGACTAAGATGATGACGACTAACTGGAAGAGCCAGCAAGTTGGAATCTTCATAAATTTGCTGAAGCGTTCCAAGCAGCAAAACACTTGAATGATTTAATTTCTGAATACGATCCCTCTATGGAACGAAGCCTCAAAATCACATGTAGCATTACGGACCATTTGAGACCGTATCAAGAAATGTTTGAGCAGCTCAAGAGACAACAGCGACCGTTGCCAATCACCATGTTTTTCAAGGAAAAACAGCCAGCAGCAGATGAGCCTACGCAATCAACTTCTCGAGCTGAACCAGAGCCAACCACTTCGTCTACGACTCGCTCTCCGTCACCCAAGTTCTCAGTCACCTCCGTTTCCTGGATCGGCATTTAGCCCTGACGACGCCCTGTAATTAAAAATACAGTACTGTAAAATTATATTTTGCCTATGTACTCTTTATTATATACTGTACATTACTGTATACATTATACATATTACTGTACTGGGGTGTATACACAACCCTGTATGGTATACTGTACTTTATGGGGGATTTAAGGATAATTTTGTCTCTACACAATTTTCGCCTTACGCGCAGATTTTAGAACCTAACCCCCGCGTAAAATGCGACTCCACTGTAATGCACATGGCAAAAATATAATCCCAACTATACATACACACACACACACACACACACAAAACGATGGTGCCTAAATTAGCTGTTACCCATCAGGATAGATCTCGGAGTCATTTGCAGTACTCGGGAAGCACTATGTTTCCAGCCTACTGCAAATGTGTAAGAAGCCTTCTCACTGTGCCTCTATCATCCTCAATTCATTCTTCAGCTTCCGAAGACTTAAAAATTATCTCCCGTCATCAATTGGACAGACAACGGAATAACGTAGCTGACCTTAACATGCATCAAAACAATACCAAGGGCCCTGGATGTAAAGAAGATTGCTGACAGTTTCATCCAGAAAGCTACAGTGATATAGAATGTCGTTAAACTGGGATGTTAGTGAAGACAGCTTTTAAGTAATTACAATGATTTTATTATACTGCCATTCATAATAATGTAATTATGTCATTCAAAACAATTTAATTCTTAAAATAGCAAAGATAACAATGCTCGACACATTCAGTAATTAGAATATGAAAGAAGGGTGCAGTATAAACGCTGACAATTGCCTCCCCCCCACCCCAGGGGCGGCTCCAGGCACCAGCACACCAAGCTAGCTCCTCTGGTCACTTAAGAGCCGGCTTTTTAAAGCCTTGTTCTCCATGATTAGCTCCAACCCCTGGTTAAGGCTTGGCAGGTCCTAAAGGGCTTGGGGATGAAAGCCTCCTCAACATGCTCTCAGCCTTGCATAGAAGGCCGCCAGGCTCAGCACACGGTCCCTCAAACAAACGGAGCGCACTATATACTTCAGTCAAGGAGTAAGCACACCACAAACACACACCACCCACGGGCTAAGTTTCCTGTAAACTGCGCAGCTGCATGGCCACGGAGCAGCCCATTTAGGGCCGCACAGGCACTCAGGGAACGCGGGCCACAGCGCTGCCCAGGCCATGGCCTGGACCTGCGGGGGCTAGGCGCATATCCTGCAGCCTCAGCCCCAGAGCTGCTGTGATGGGGAGAGGTGCTTCTCCCCCTGCTGCCCAGGTACTGCTGCAGGCAGAGAGCTGGGGGAGTCCTCTCTCCCTGCCATAGCCCCCCCTGCACTCCGAAACCCCTCATCCCCAGCCCTGAGCCTCCTCCCCAACTCCGAACCCCTCGGCCCTACCCCCACCACATGAATTTTGTTATGTGCACTGAGATGACACATGTCATATCACCTCCATATCAGTGCACATAAAATTCGTTCCACACATGGGTGAGACATTAGAGGGAACACTGCTCACGGGTCACATAGTTGCTCTTCCTTCACCTGGAGCACTCCCTCACAAAACTCACGTTAGCAGCTCCTGTACCCTAGCATCTCTCATCCCTTAGCAGTGCGCTTTTTAAAGCTTTGTTCTCCCTGAGTAGCCCCAAACCCTGCTACGGGTTGATGGGTGCTAAAGGGCTTGGCCTCCAAAGCCTCATTAAAAAGCTCTCAACTTGCCTGGCAGGCCACTAGGCTCAGCACAAGTCCCCTCAAACGACCAGACCTCACTATATAATTCAGTCAAGCAGCAACCACACTACACCACACACAACAAACTCCCCCCAAGGGTCACGGATTTGCTCCTGCACCTGGTTAACTGCCTCGCAAAACTCACATTAACCACTCCTGTTCCCTAGCCTCTCTCTGTCCCTTAGGACCGTGGTCTCCAAACTTTTTTCGATCATGCACCCCTATCGGTAAACAATTTTTGAGCATGCACCCCCTGCCGCGCTGCAGAGCTGGCTCTACCATTTTTGCCACCCTAAGCAAAAAAGGGCGCTCGGACCCCCACCCAAACTGCGGAAGACCACTGCCTTTGGAGGGGGCTTTTTAAAGCCTTGTTCTCCCTGAATAGCCCCACCCCCTGGTTATGGGTTGATGGAGAGTTTTTTCATGGGCTTGCTTTAAGCCATGAGGATATATTTTCAGTCTCATAACTATAGACATGAAATTATAACCTATAACATTACTGTAACATGAACATAACAGCCATGCTCAGTGCATTACCAGCCTTCCAGAGACACCCAACATGACAAACTTTGCATTGGATACCACACAATCATTTTATAAAGCCAAACATGGTGTGTAGGCTGTTCCCCTGAGGTACAGAGCGTCACACCTCCCCTCTTAGTCAGTGACTAACCCTCTTGCAGTAAACTGTTATAGTTCTCTTGGCATCCAGCCATTAAGGCCATGAGGCTGCATGCCTCAGTTTCCCCATTCACACACACAATCCAGGGTTTTTTTATGGTTTCTCTGCTGTGATAAGGTTTAAACCTGTTTACAGGTATTAACTGAAAAGTAGCATTATCATAAGATTTAACTTCTGTGTCGAAATTCTTGTCCCCAAATCTTAACATTAATACCAATTTTTTTAATCAAATATGGGTGTTTACAATTATCTTTGATACCACACCTGGTGTTCAATTAGTGTAGTTTGAGGTTAGTTTGTTCATTACCCATGGTGTCCTTTGACTCTCTCCCATGAAGTCAGTCGCTGCCTTCTCTTTCCCTCCAGTGTTTCCCTTTGTGTGGGCTCTTAATTTCATCCTATTTCTGGCATTTTGTTAGGGTCTGGCAAGATAAGGGTCCAGGGGGATCCTGCACACTGGCTGGCCCTTTGGGGAGCTGTCTCCCAACCCCAGGACTGTACGTAGGTAGGAAATCCAACTCCCCTTTTGAGGTTACCGTGTGTTTCCCCCTCCCTGTACCAGTCCTTCCCTGCCCCCTAGAGGGATGTGATCTATGCTCTCTTGGATAGGTGTGTGTGACAGCTTGGATCATAGAAACCCCCTCGGGAGCTGCCACCCGATGTGCAAAGACTACCCCTGCTTCTGTTTTCCTGCCAGGTCAGGACTCCAGCACCCTGTCTTGCTGAGCCAGACACTCCTGTCTGGCTCCAGACGGACCCAAGGTCTGAATCATTTGTCCCAAAGCTGCAAGTTTACCTGAAAACAGCTCACAGTAGCATGCTTGTCTTTAGCACTCAAATGCCCAACTCCCAATGGGATCTAAACCCAGATAAATCAGTTTTACCCTGCATAAAGCTTATGCAGGGCAAACATAAATTGTTTGCCCTCTATAACACTGATAGAGAGATATGCACAGTTGTTTGCTCCCTGAGGTATTAATACATACTCTGAGTAAATTACTAAATAAAAAGTGATTTTATTAAATACGGACAGTAGGATTTCAGTGGTTCAAAGTGGTAACACACAGAACAAAGTAAGTCACCAAGTACAATAAAATAAAATGCACAAATCTATGCCTAATCAAACTGAATACAGATAATTTCCTCACCAGTTCCAGAGCACTCCCTTTTACAGGCTAATCTCCTTTTAGCCTGGGTCCAGCAATCACTCACACCTCCTGTAGTTACTGTCCTTTGTTTCAGTCTCCTTCAAGTATGGGGGGGTGGGGTGGAGAGGCTCCTTCTTTAGCCAGCTGAAGACAAAATGGAGGGGTCTCCCACGGATTTAAATAGACTCTCTCTTATGGGTGAAGACACACCCCCTCCTCCCTTCTCTGCAAAGTCCAGCTCCAAGATGGAGTTCTGGAGTCACCTGGGCAAGTCACATGTCCCTGCATGACTCAGTCTTTACAGGCCGAAGCCATTGTCCACATGGTATCTTGCATTTCTCCAGGAAGACTTCTTATGGGGATTGGAGCATTCCAAGATGCATTGTTCTCCAAGTGTTTCCTGATCAGGTACTTAACCTGGCGAATTCCTTCCTAAAGAAGCTGACCAAATGCCTCCCAAAGCTTACTTAGAAACCAAGCAAGCATACAGCCCATATTCTTAACCTTAAGTAGAAAATGATATATATATGTACAAATAGGATGAATAGTTATAGTAGACCATAACCTTTACGGAGATATGTTACATGGCACAGGCAGCACAAAACATATTCCAATTATGTCATACATACATTTATAAGCACACCCCCATAAAGCCTTATGGGGTACACGGTCACAGTGTTCACCCTTTGATCAGCTGCACCTCTTCCCAGCAGCTTTCCCAGAACTGCTCCCTGTCTCTCACCACCCTGGGGGAAAACACCCCCCTTCTCTGTCAGTTGGGTCATTTCTATTCGGACAAACTACCACCTGGCAATTTCCTGGTCTCAACTCCCCTGCTGTTACAGGGGTTGGAACTGCATCTTGATGTAAAAAGAGAGAGTTACTTTCCAAAAACTTCTCAGAAATAGCATCCTGAAAAATTGGGACCTGGATTGGGGTACCCTCTGCCACCCCTTTCTCTGTCCCTCAGAAGTCAGCTGTGTGACTGCTCCCCTCCAGGAGGAGAGTTGCACGGTTCCTTCTCAAAACCTGGGTCACAGGCTGAGTGCCTGGGTACACAGATGCTGACCCAGCCATCCTCCTAGTGTCCTGGGCATCCTGCCCCAAGTGACTAGTGAGGAGACATTCCTGTACCCCAACTATTCCTTCCCCAGTTTCCTCCTCTGGGCCCCCTCCTTCAGATGCAGAATTCTGCCAGCTAACAACTGGGACAGTTTCCTTAATCAATGGACAACATCTCTCCTGGCCCTGAGGGCATGTTGCCTTCTGCTGGAAAGGAGCTAGTCTCAGCCCCTCCCATACTTGGAAACACCCTGCTTCTCTGTGCTAGGAGTCACAGGAATCCTCACCCACCTCAGTGGTTTCTGAGATTCCCTGCCCCTTCTCTGGGCTCTCCTCTGGGACATTTCACTCTGTTCCCTAGAGCCGGGTTTGTCTCTGGTTCAGCTACAACCTGAACAGTTCTCTCCCTGGCAGGCATTACACCCCCATCCCTTCCTGATGTGCTGTTGCCTCCAGCTGCAGTGTAGGAGTTGGTCTCAACCACCCTCCCACCTGGAAGCATGTGGCTTTCCCCCAGCTGCAGAAGAATCAAGGAGACTCTCTCCCATTGTCTCAGCAGTTCCTGAGACCTTACCCTTTCCCTCAGGGGGTCCCAGCATAAAATTGCCTCCTGCTGCAGGCAAATGCTTTAACCTGAGCTAGACGGAAAAAATAGTTACCCAGGAGCAGGTCAAATAGGAGGTGTTCCATTACCTCCCCCCCGCCCCCAGTCAAAACACTTTCCAAACCACATGGATTTTAACTAGTGGTATGAGGAATCTGCTTTCACCCACCCCCACAACCACTGCCATTTGGCCAGGCAACATACTGGCCTTTGGACCACACTCTGCTTAACCAGAGAGACTTGGGGCAGAGAGATGCAGGGGCCCAGATATTACCTACCAGCAATTTAGACAGCCTTAACATGCTCCATATCAGATTCTGGAGAGGCTAACCTCACAGAACCAATGTGATAGGTTTCAATTGCTTGGGGGAATTCTGTGTTGAGGACAGCACGACTAAGGAGCTATTGTTTGCCTGCTTCCTCCTAGCACAGGGCATTTATTCCTCAGGTGATCAGTGGAATTACACTGATAGCACCTTTTGGGCTCTAGGGTCCCAGCCCCCTTCTCTCTTCCCAGGGTCGAAATGGGATCCTCCCTTCCCCCCAGTTTTAAACCCCTCTTTCTGTGGCCTGCCCTCAATAGATGTCTGATTCTGTTTGAAGGCATCAGCTAAAAAAAGCTCTTACATCCACAGACTTGACATCTTTATCCCATAGACACTACTTCACATCAGCCTTACATTGCACCACAAACACACACTACAGACACACTCACCCCAGGGGTCATGTCCTTGCTCCTGCTTCACCTGGAGAACCCCCTCACAGAACTCAGGTGAGCTGCTCCTGTTCTCTAGCTCCTCTGGCTGCTTAGGAACAGGCTTTTTGAAGCCTTGTTCTCCCTGAGGAGCCCCACCCCCTGGCTAGGGGTTGATAGGTGCTAAAGGGCTTGGCCATTAAAGCCTCCTTAAGCAGCTCTCAAGTTCCTAGCAGGTCTCTAGGCTTAGCACAGGGTCCCTCAAAGGAACAGACAACACTGTATACTTCAGTTAAGTAACAAGCACACACCAGACACAAGCTACAGACCATAGGTGCTGACTCTGCGGAGGAGCTAGAGAACAGGAGCTGCTAATGGGAGTTTCGCAAGGGTTTCTCCAGGTGAAGGAGGAGCAACTGGGGTCAGTTTGGTTTCTGTAGTGGGTGTTTGTGGTTTGCTTACTGCTCGACTAAAGTCTAGAGTGTGGTCTGTCTGTCTGATGGACCTTGTGCTCAGCTTGGGGCCTGCTAGGCATGGCTGAGAGCTTCTTAAGGAGGCTTTGATGGCCAAGTTCTTTAGCACTTAACCAGGGGGTGGGGGCTACTCAGGGAGAACCAGTATTTAAAACCTGGCTTGTAAGCCACCAGGGGAGCTAGGGAACAGGAGAGTTTTGAGAGAGATGGGGGGTGGGGGAGAACAGATATACTTCATTAATGTTCCTTAAACTTAAGGCAATAAAAAAACCCTGATAAAAATAAAACAAACAAGAAAGGAAAGAGCTGCAGAAGTAAAGAGACTGCAGGCAGAAATCCAGCACCAGAGTGGGGGCTATCCAGTTTATTGCACTGAATGCAGCATGCAGGATTAGCTGGTAGGTGACGTGTGTGAACTCGGTGCAAGGAGCTCCTGGCGCTCAGAGACCATGTACGGGCTTTGGAGACCAGGGTGGCTGAACTGGAGGAGCTAAGGGAGACAGAGGCACATTGATGCGACTCTCTGGGACACAGTTGAATGGTCCTACTCCCATTCTGACAGCCTAGGCACTCTTGGAGTTATGAATAAGTTTTGAAGGCAAGGTCAGAATTTTACCAGCAGCAGCTGGCCTACAAAATGCTGCCTTAGGAGACTGATAACACACTCATGCGTAGAAACACTCATTTTACAAGTGCAATTATCTTTTTTCCCCTCAGCCCTGGCCTCCCGCCTGTCGATAATGAACAATTAGTGAAGGGTAGAGGTAGGGTATGGGTATTTGTGTAATCAGATGTATATATTTGTCATATTTGAATAAAAGTGTCTATATTTAGAGAGAATCTTCTTTTTCATGTATCTCCTTTATTTATCAAAAGATTTTCATATTTGAAATGGAGTCAGGTTTTTTTGTTTTGTTTTTTAAGAGACTCCTCATAGTGCGAGGCCCCAACCTGTAGCTTAGTTAGTATATGCCTTAATCCAATGATTCTCAAACTTCTGTACTGGTGACCCCTTTCACATAGAAAGCCTCTGAGTGCGACCCCCCCCCTTATAAATTAAAAACACTTCAATATATTTAACACCCTTATAAATGCTGGAGGCAAAGTGGGGTTTGGGGTGGAGGCTGACAGCGCATGACCCCCATGTAATTACCTCACAACCCCCAGTTTGAAAGCCCCCACCTTAATCCAACCCTCACCCCTGCGCTATACGGTAGCCCCAATGCTCTTTTCTGCTCTCACATAACTATCTCAAACATAGTCAGTCATACATAAGGTACTTACAGTTTCTTGCAATACCAGTGTTACCCCTGCACAAACACCCTACCCAGACCTGACTCCCTACTCCAGTGCTCAACTCAGGCAAACAAGAATTAAGAGGTAAGCTGTGCAGGCAAATCATATTGAGGAGCCCCACCAGCTGCTAAGGGTCATTGGGTGCTAAAGAGCTTGGCCACCAAAGCTTCATTAAAAAGCTCTCAACTTGCCTGGCAGGCCACTAGGCTCAGCACAAGTTCCCTCCAAGGATCTTTCAGTCAAGCAGCAACCACACTACACCACACACAACAAACTCACCCCAAGGGTCACAGAGTTTCTCCTTCACCTGGTTAACGGCCTCATAAAACTCACATTATCCACTCCTGTTCCCTAGCTTCTCTCATCCCTTAGGAGAGGGCTTTTTAAAGCCTTGTTCTCCCTGAATAGCCCCACCCACTGGTTAGGGGTTGATGGGTGGTAAAGGGCTTGGGGATTAAAGCCTCCTTATGCAGCTCTCCACTTGCATAGCAGGCTGCTAGCCTCAGCACAAGGTCCCTCAAACAGACCACACTATATACTTCAATCAAGTAGTAAGCACACCACAAATACACTAGAGACAACAGGCTCACCCCAAAGGTCACCTAGTTGTTTCTCCTTCACCTGGAGAATTCCCTCATAAAACTCTCCTGTTCTCTAGCTCCTCTGGTCTTTTAGGAGCAGGCTTTTTAAAGCCTTGTTCTTCCTGAGGAGCCCACCCCCTGTTAAAGGATTGATAGATGCTAAAGACCTTGGTCATCAAAGCCTCCTTAACCACCTCTGCACTTGAATACGGCAAGCCTCAGCACAGGATCCCTTAATCAAACAGAGCACACTATATACTTCACTCAAGCAGCAAGCACACCACAGATGCAAACACACACCACAGACAACAAGTTGTAAGAGGGAGAATGAGAAATCCTTTTATCATCAGAGACAAACCAAGTGATCTCAGCTATGATACTTTTCACCCCCCCCCCCAAAGTGGCTATAAGCTAACTCTGTAAGGAAATGGGCTATAAACTTCATTTTAAAAAATGATCCTTTTATCTGGATAAATTCCCCAGATCAGGAGTCATTGGGTGCGTGGAAGATTTAGTAGGCCACAGGGGCTGGTTTGGGATTGCACAGAACTAGGGTTACCATAAATCCGGATTTTCCCGGACATGTCCGTCTTTTCCCGGACATGTCCGGCTTTTTGGGCCTCAAATCCCCGTCCGGGAGGAAATCCCAAAAAGCCGGACATGTCCAGGAAAATAAGGAGGGAGGGGCCGGCGGTGCAGGGCCGGGGCCAGCGGTGCAGGGCTGGGGGCCAGGCCAGGGCCCCCCGCCCCAGCCCCAGCTTACCTGCTGCGTGCCTGCTTCAGGCTTCCCGCGAATCAATTGTTCACAGGAAGCAGCGGAGTTGTGGCGGGGCCGGGAAGGGGCGGGGAAGGGAGCGGAGTTGGGGTGGGGCCGGGGGCCCATGCAGTGTCCTCTTTTTGGACACTGAAAATATGGTAACCCTACTGTCATAACAAGCTACGCTAATTTCTACTCCCTTAAAGAAATGGAAAGAATTCCTGTTTGTCACGTAGGAGCTGACATAGTGGACAGGATCAGAGCCATGATCTATCAGCTTTAAAATATAAGCAATGGAGAACTAAAACCAGAGTACCTGCCCCTGACCATTTCAGAGCATGTTTTGGAACAAAATGTATACTTCTCTCACCCAAATATAAAAGGGGCAAGAAAAGTGGGATGGGTGAGGAAGAAGAGAGTTAAATGCAGGGCTCCCGAAGGACAGCCTCTGAAGTCCTAGAATGCTTCCCTCTGATTCATCATGTATTCGACCCAGAGAAGAGCCTTGTGATTTGAGCAAGCCAGAGCCTGAGTCATGTGCTCCTCTTGCCGTGAGTGCCCCGAGGCTACTGTATCAGGGAGGCAAATATTATGGCTTACATGCTTCATTGTTTTCTTCGAAAAGTATGTAAATTTCTATGCAAATTAATGCAAGTGTCTGATTCAGAGAAAGTTGCTAATGTGACTATCAGTCTTGGTCTAATGGGCTGGGCCCTTGGGGCAGATGCATCAGCCCCATTTACAGGAGAAAGAATTATCTGCGGCTTTGAAGAGCCTAAGAAAAAGTACTCAATGAATGGCTGCATGATCTTTCCTCATTCCCAGCACCCTCCTTTGAGAAGGGGCACAGCTGTGTGTTCACATTCCACACTCTGAGGTCCCACTTGTCCATCCCGGCTACCTTCATGGCTTCATGTCAGGAGGGCTCTGTGGTTTGCAGGCTTTGATTGTTCCGCCATGTTGTGCCTTGTTCTTTTCCTTTCCTCACCTCTGTCTCTATCTTCCCCCCTCTCTGTTCCTCTTTTCTTGTCTCGTTTTTACAGGCTGTTTCCACTCTGTCACTGATTTCTGAACCCTCCCTGGAGCTGCTTTCCAGCCCAACAAATCCAGACTCAATCGACTCTCCTCCCGGTACAGTTCTGCTGCCCCAGTCAAAACCCCATGGGACAGGCCACAGCAGGGACCTACCAGCCCTGCTGCCACCTGCCACCTTGGAAGTCCTTCATATTGAAGAAGAAGGCAGCAGCGCTGCAGTTGCAGCTATTCCAGGACGTTCTGCCACCACTCCACAGCTCCGCTCTGTGGCTCGGATGGGTCAGTCACTTCCAGAGGACTTTGCTATTTCTGCTCCTTTTGGGGATCATGTGCTTTCTTTGAGCTCAGTCAGGCTGAGCCAAAAGTCAAATCCTCCTAGAGAGGTGTCGCAGGCCATGATATCCTCCAAGACGGAATCTCTGTCTGTTCCTTCTAATGCAGAGGCCCACAGTCAGGGGCTTGATGAGGCAAAAGCCACTGAAAAGAAAGAGCACAGAACTGAGACCAAGCTCACAACTGTTCCTGTTTCTAGCCCTAGCATAACCAGCCAAGTGAAGGGGCAGACACCCAAGGAATCAGCAGAGCAGGCCATTTTCAGGGATAATTCAGCCTTTCCTTCCCAGAAGGATGGAAAAATGGAAGCAGCTTTAGATCAGCTGTGGGCTCTGGAGCTATCTGAGCTTATACCAGAGCTATATTCTGAGAATGACCATGTCTTGCCGTCAGCGTGTGAGCCTCCTATTGTGGCTGTGGACCGGTGGGATGTCTTCCCAGATACTAAAGGCCAGTTGGGTCTTGGAGCAGAACAAGGACAGAAGCAGGATGCTGAAATTGAGCATGAAAGCAGGACAGATGACTCTCCTGATATGGTTAAAAAGAGGCAGAGCAGAGAGAGAACTCCTAGGAAAGGTGGCCCTACTAAGAGCAAGCCAGGAGAAGACCGGGAAAGAGAGCAAGTCAGAAGCTCAACAGTCACTCCAGAAAGGGCTGAAAATGTTTGGAAGGATGAATTGGATCTGCTGTCTGTCTCCAAGCCACCTATTGAGAGGATTTCTGCATCAGGCCAGGCAGGCATTGAGTGAATGCTGGAGTGGGCAGGTTCTAGCTAGCCGCCTGTGCATGGTGTGAGTGCATATTTGGGCTCTTCCGGAGCAGTCTGATAGCTTACTCCAGACTAACCGCATGCTGGTCTGGGGTGCTTGGAGTCACTGTAATGACAGCTGCATGGCGCAGAGGTCTGAGACCCTCCAATCTAGCAGCAGCTTTGTGGTACCTTTTGCATGTGGATCTGTGATTGGCTGCTTGTGCATCCAAAGAGACCACAAAGAGCAAAGTCCTGCACACTTCCTCTCTCTTCTCCCCACTTCCTCTTGAGGTTCTATTATTAAAGACAATGTATCTGTTCCCCCCTCCCAATGGAAAACAGGGTTCTAAGTTAAGTATTCATTAAGGTGATTCCCAAAGTGGGCTTCCAAAGACCTTTCTTATCCCCTCTCCACATTCCCCCGGTTAATCTCTCACGTGTATTGTGCAGTGTTTACTGGCCTGCCACCTCCTCCCCATGCAGGCGCACACACTACTGCTGAGCTGCCACATCTGCAGGTAAAGCAACAGGTGATTCCTTGAATGCTCCCCACCTTCCCTCGCTGCTCCCATTGCAGCCTTTGGTGAAGCTGGGGAGTGGGGTCAGAGCTACCCAAGAGGGCACAGAAGAGAGAGAAAAACAATGCAGAAGGAAAAGGGGGAAAATACCCTGAAAAGAAGAGACAAGAAGGTGTGGGAGGGTGAGAAGGAGACTGTGAAGGAGAGGAGAGAAGAGACCGGAGAGACAGCAACAACTGCGTGAGACAGGGAAGGGGAGACAGTTTGGGAACCACTCAGAGAGCATGTCTCTGCCTTTGTAAGCCAGCCAGGAACCTATGAGGTAAAGGGAAGATCTCCGTGGAGGCTCTACCAGCAGCCCAAAAGCATTTTTTTCCAGTAATCTCTGCTTTATTGGGAGTGTGAGGAGAGCCAAATCTCCACCCCTCAACACTCTGCTGTTCTAGCTCCTGGGGTCTCTGGGTAAGCCACACTTTTGTGTCAGCCTCATTGTAACAAAGGTGCATCTCTGCACCTGCTCCTGTTCTCACTGGCTTCTGCAGACACATTAGCCTCTCCAGAGCAAGTCCTGGTCTGTCCATATACAGGACAGCTGGAGAGCTGTGGGCAGAGGGTTGGATCTTTTGATGACTACCTGTTCTATTTATTCCCTCTGAAGCACCTGGCATTGGCCACTGTTGAAAGACAGGATACTGGACTAGATGGACCTTTGGTCTGACCCAGTATGGCTGTTCTTACGTTCAGAGACTGCAGAAATCCCTGAGGAGCTGTACAGTGCTTGCCTTACAGTCTCTGGGTTTTTTCTTTGCAGTTCATGGCCCAGGGGAAAGCTGGGGGCAGCTCCCCTCCGTCTGCACCCCCAAAACCTGTCAGCCAGTTGGACAGTATGTTGGGAAGCCTCCAGTCTGACCTGAACAAACTGGGAGTAGCTACCGTTGCCAAAGGTGTTTGTGGAGCCTGCAAGAAACCAATTGCTGGACAGATGAGTCTAAGGCAGCATCTTGTTGCTAAGCCTTGGCTACAGCAAGGAGTAACTGGGAGGGCTGTATCATGAGGCTGAAGGGACTGGCGATGCTGAAGAAACTGAAGTACTCTATTTATCCACTGGCCAGGTACGCTGTAAGCTCCTCCAGTGACCTCTACCCTGCCCTTGAGGGACTGCCCTCTCCTGAGATGATAGGTAATTCAGTTTTCATGCTACCCCAGTCCAGGGCTCCCTTGAGTAGTAGAACGTGTAGTTAGTGCCAAACTCTACCTGGTGTGTTGTCACGTGAGTTGCCACAGCAAAGAAGTAGAGTCGTCCCCCATAACTGCTCCATCTTCCCTACAGGTCGTCACAGCCATGGGGAAAACCTGGCACCCAGAGCACTTCGTTTGCACCCACTGCCAGGAGGAAATTGGGTCACGCAACTTTTTTGAACGTGATGGTCAGCCCTACTGTGAGAAGGACTATCATAATCTCTTCTCCCCTCGCTGCTACTACTGCAACGGGCCCATCCTCGACGTGAGTCCCTGAGCCAGCGCGTGTCAGTAGAAGTCTCTCTTGGCCATGCACGCGGGGGTCTGGTGCTGTACTGTCGAGTAGAAAAGCGCACATCCATCTACCCCTATAACTCTTCTCTTGTAGTTTTGGGACCCCTATTCGTCCTTCACCCTAGTGCTGTAGGGGAAATAATTGGACCCAGTGCAGCTATTTCCCTCCATCTGCTGTAGGGTCCTGCAATGAAAGGGCAGGTTCTACTGAACTAAATTTGCCCCATTGCAACTCTACTAACTGAGTATTAGGATCTAGCTATCTTCACTGCAGTAAGGATCTCCTGATTTTCCCCAGTGGGATACCATGGTAGGAGGCATTCCTGCTCAGTTTCAGAGTACTGCACGGGACTGTGTCCCCTTCTCCCCCGGGTCTAGAGGAAAGGAGTGGTGTGTCTGACCTTGTTAGAGTAAAGGGGAGTGGGGGGGATTGAATCCCCAAGGACGGGGCTTGGCTCATCTCTTTAAGCACAGTTGATGTTTGCTGCACTCAGCACTGGCGTTTGAGCGCTCACTGTTTGCGGTTTCTCCCAAACAGAAAGTGGTGACAGCCCTGGACAGGACATGGCACCCAGAACACTTCTTTTGTGTGCAGTGTGGCGCTTTCTTTGGACCTGAAGGTACTATTAGTTTTTGCAGAGAGAAGCCACTCTGGTGAAGCAAGTAAGGGGTGGGGATGGAGGCAACATAAGGGGCTGTGATGGGTCCTTTCCATAGAGCAGTGGTCCCCAAACTGTGGGGCATGTTTCGGGGGAGCGTCACCGCCCAGTCTACCCCCATAGGGGGTGGAGAGGAAGTGCCACTCAGCCCCACTCTGCTCCCAGCTGTGGCCCTGTCCTCTGGCACTTGGCCTCCTGCAGCTTTGAACCCGACCGCGGCTCCGGCTGCAACTCCACTCCCAGCCCGGGCTTCAGCCCCATCCTCGCCCACCTTAGCCAGTCCGAGCCTCCCCACAGGAGTCGTGGCCCGGCTCCCGACCGCAGCCCCGGCTGCAACTCCATTCCCAGCCAGGTCTCCAGCCCCATCTTCACCCACCTTAGCCTATCCGCGCCTTCCCCCAGGCAGGGCCGGCTATAGCAAGAGCGGGGCCCGATTCCTAGGGGCGGGAATCGAGCCACGCCGCGGGGGGGGGGGGAGAGACCCGAGCCGCGCCGCGGGGGACGGGGGGGGGGAGAGAGACCCGAGCCGCGCCGCGGGGGGGGGGGGGGGGGGAAATCCGGAGCCAACCCGAGCCGCAGGGACCGGGCCGGGCCAGAGCCGCTGGGGCCTGCAGGAACGGGGCTGCGCCTCCCCGGAGCCCTTCTCACGCCCCCACCACCACCCCAGCTTACCTTGTGCTGCTGGCCCGCCCCTGCTTCTTTTCAGGATTCACGGGAAGCAGGGGAGGGGGCGGGGCGTTCAGGGGAGGGGAGGAGGGGCCGGGGAAGTGAGCTGGGGGCGGGGTGGAGAGCTGCAGCGCGGGGCCCTCTTGGCGCGGGGCCCAATTCAGCCAAATCGGCCTAAAGCCGGCCCTGCCCCCAGGAGTCACGGCCCCGCCCCCAACCGCAGCTTCGGGGAGTGGGGCACGGACAGGGATAAGGGGGGGCACGACCTGAAAAGTGTGGGGACTACTGTCCTAGAGCAAGTGATGTAGAAAACGGGGGGTGTGGGGGTAGAGAGGGACTGTGGTGTTACTTAGTGGATGGGGAGCTAACAGTGATTGCTATTTCCACATGGAGACTACAGGAGGTGTAGCATGTGCTCCTCCTATAGCAGAATAAGGGATACCTCTGGTCTGTGACTGGGGATCCCAGCCACCCTGTTTGCCCCATGGAGTCTGGCTGGGTATTCCCATGAAGGAAGGTCACAAGCTGATGCTGTCTGGCTCTGTTTTTCCCTTGTGTCCTTGGCAGGGTTTCATGAGAAGAATGGCAAAGCCTATTGCCGCAAGGATTACTTCGACATGTTCGCTCTGAAGTGTGGGGGCTGCGCCCGGGCCATCCTGGAAAATTACATCTCTGCCTTGAATACCCTATGGCACCCTGAGTGCTTTGTCTGTCGGGTAAGAGAGCCTGTGCTGCCCACTGGCACCTGACCCCTCTCCCAAGTCCCCTAGGTGGTTCCCTCGATCAGAACAAGGGGTCTGTGCCAGCACAGGACAGCCAGCCCAAGAAAATACATAGTGTGATAGTGACCACGCACCCTCTTGCTTCTCTGCCTGTTTCCATTAAATTCTCTAGGGGCTTAATTCCCTCCCCCTGCCCCATAGCCACAGTTATGGGCTTCTGCAGCAGTTCACTGATAAGCACAGAATTTTTCCAGTGGTTTCTTAGTAATAGTGAGCTAAGCTTTCTAAGCACTCCGCCTCAGCACCCTGTGAATAGAAATTCTGGCAGTCTCTTGTGAGCAGCTGACCAGCTTCATCCTTGCCTGGACCTGAGTTCAGGCTCTTCTGCTCAGGAGATGTTGCTGGGCATTCTTCACGCTGCTGCCTGTTAGTGGGGGCAGCAACTTTCGGGCAGATTCTGTCTTTCTGTTGTTAGTCAGGCCAATTTCCAGTGTTTGTTTTCGAATGGAGGTGGATGGCTTAGTAGTCTCAGCGTCAGGCTCCCAGGAGCCTGCTGCCTTTCAGTGCTGCAGGCAACTGGAGTTCCTTGCAGTTCACTGTGTGAGAACATGCCTGGATATGCACTTACTGTGGCTGCACCCTGCTGGATGCCTGCACGCAGGGCTCAGTTTGCATCTGCCTGTGACTAAGTAGATGTCCAACCATGCGTGCACTTGTGGTAGTGTGCGTGTCCCTAGGGAGGAAGGATGGGCTGGACGTTCAAGTACAAAACTAGGACTCAGGACATCTGGCTTCTGTTCTTGACTTTGCTGCTGACCCATGTGACCCTGGGCAAGTCCCTTAATGGCTCTATACCTCAGTTTCCCCACCTGTAAAATGGGGGGGGGATTCCTCCTAACTTCCCATGACTGTAGTGAAGGTACAGCCATTAATACCTGCGTGGGGCTTAGACAGTGATAACCATTATAGAGAGATGGGTGCTTCTTAAAAAATTGGTCTCTAACAGCTTCTCTTCCTAGACATTAAAAGACCCAGTATCGCTTTTGTAAGGGTATGGACTTGTCCCCCAGGGTCCTTGCCCAAAATTTCTCCCCCTCCACATTTCTCCAGTGGCTGTCACCTTCTGCCTGCCACTGTATTTCAGTGGTGAAGTGACTCTTGTATGTGTATAGTCTGGGATGAGTCAAGAAGGACGGTGCTGTCCCAGGGAATATGCATAATATCTGGCATTCTAAATGGGTAATTTAAAAAAAAACCCTACTGGCCGTCACCTTCTTTTTCACTGATATGAGCGTAAGCAGGACAGATACAGCTAAAGAAATGAAAACCAGCCCATTGTGACAAGGTAAAAGGTGCTCGTGATCCCCTGGAGCATAAGGAATTCTTCCCTGCCTATCACCTGGGTGAGCTGGGGTGGGTGGGCTATAAAAGCTGTTGTGGTGGCAGCTGTCTCTGTGGAAGGGGGTGTTCTCTTCCCTCCCAGCTTACTGGAAGCAGGAGAGGCTCTGGTGTTGCTTATCAAGTGTTCTCAGTAGTTTTGCTCTTGGGTTTGGATTTTCTTTGTGTTAATAAAGCCAGCCTGGAGTAAAGGGACATGAAGTATAGTTGAGGGCTTTATTTTCCCTCCCAGTTGCTGCATCTGCCTGCTTATGCTCAGTAACCCCGTGTCTGCTGGGCACCCATCATCTTTGCAGCAGTACTTCTGCAGCCCCTTTCTGCTGGATGAAGATGATTCACCCTGCCCCCTTCCTGCAGGAGGCAGCTAGGGGCATGGCAGGCGAAGGCATGGATTGTGGAGTTGCCTGTGTCCCCAGCTTGCCATATCAATCTGTTCCCTTTTGCTTCCACCTCCTGCAGGAATGTTTCACGCCGTTCATCAACGGCAGCTTCTTTGAGCACGATGGGCAGCCCTACTGTGAGGTGCATTATCACGAACGCCGCGGCTCGCTGTGTTCCGGCTGCCAGAAGCCCATCACGGGACGCTGCATCACCGCCATGGCCAAGAAATTTCACCCAGAACATTTTGTCTGTGCCTTCTGCCTCAAGCAGCTCAACAAAGGAACCTTCAAGGAACAGAATGACAAGCCCTACTGTCAGAACTGCTTCCTCAAACTCTTCTGCTAGACGCATCCTAGCTGGGAACGGAGCATCTTTCTGTCACCTCACTAGGCAGCCGAGTCTCTCTGAGCATTACTGTGATTTAGAAACCTTGCCGGGGGAGGGGGGAGACGGGGAAGGGGGGTGCTAAGTGCTGCTCCAGAAAGACAAGATGGACCATTAAACTGGAAATGCCCATGTTGTGTTTCAGTGGGGAGATGCTGAGCCCCATCATTAAAGTGTTGTATGATTGTTGACAGCCGAGAGGAGCCTGAAGCGCTAGCGAGGAGATGCCTTTCTCAAGGAGAGGGCTGGATAAAGCCTTGAGTCAGCTCTCCCTGAGCCGACATGTGACACTTCCAAGCCAAACGTCCTGGGCTTTGGTGACACTTCTCTCTCGCTGGGGCAGTTAAGCGCTGTGTGACCCAAGCAGTAGCTCTGCTGCTGCACAGCAAGGGCCATGCTCTGACCTCTGCATTGCCCGGGCTGTGCACGGTCGAGTCCTGGGGCACACGGGATTTACTACGATTACAGCAGCAGCCCCAGAAGCTGTAAAGACCCTGCAGTGGAGTCTTTCCAGTTCAGTAACACTGCAGGGAATTGATGCCACTTATTTTTTAGAAAGGGGAAGTAGGGGGCTACTCTGTTTTTCTAGCTTGTGATTCTCTCCCCCTCCTGAATGGAGTGTCCCATTTTGTGCTGGACTCCCCCAACTCCCCAGGAGTGGGTAGGGCAAATGCTCCTAATTCTGCTGCTCCTCGGAGAGGAGGAGGAGACTGGCACCAATTAATTTTAAAAGAAAATGCAGAGAAATTTGAGGGCCCAGCCCTCCCCTCTGAGCGAATGTGGCTTATGCTGTGTGTCTGGCCTGCATTTTACTAAGGGAAGGGCCTGAAAAGCCTCTCTAGGTTTTTTTAAAAAGCAAGGACAAAGTAAAGCTATAGACTTCGTATTCCTTGTTCATCTTCTTCTCTGCTCTTTGCTAATCAGGCCGGCAGTCCCTCTTCTTTGATACTGTCTGTTCCTTGCTCTTGAGAAACACGTTCTACTGAGACTCTCTAGAGCAATAACCTTTGATATTGACTGTTACTGGTCTAACAAGTCCCCGAGGTCTGGTGTATCTGACCCTTGGAGTTTTGCTATGGAACTGAATACTGTATGCTTTGATAAAAACTGTGGATTTCTACACTGAGGTTTGAGTTCAGAACTAATTTACTTTTAATCCTCTTCTACAGAAATTGGTTTTGAAGTGATTTTAAGAAAGCTACTTTTATATCTCACACTGTGTTGTTCTAGGCAGGGTACCAGTTGTGCTGGTTACTGCATCTGTAACCGCAATGCTTGGGTCTAACAAACCATTAACATGAAGTATTTTCTTTTTACTGGGGGTTGGGAGGGCTCTGGTTTTTGCAGGGGAAGGGAATGTGACTTGTATTGTTTGCTAGCACAAGCAGGTGAGCTGTGAATAGCTCTTTTAATTATCTCAGATCACCTGGAAAGTTTATTTTGTAACCTGTAAACTGCTGTATTTGACTTACCTGCCTTTCTCCAAAGCCCGACTTCCAGGGTAACAAAAAGTGAGTCTTAATTCAGTGCCACATGATGCAGAGATGGAGAACCCAAAGTCCACCTTCATAGTTTTATTCCTCTTCAACCATCAGAAATGAGAGCAGAGGGTTAACTCGGGAAGGGGAGTTCTCCCCTTAGGTGGGAAGGATGGTCCTGGGGCTGAAAAAAAGGGCTGGGAGTCAGGAGATCTGGAATCTGTGCTTGATTCTGCCACAGACTTGCTGTGTAACCTTAGGCCAGTCACTTACCCATTCTGTGCCTCAGTTTCCCCATCTCCAAATTGGGGCAATATTCCCGCCTTGTAGGATTTTGAGGTTTAGTTCATATTTGTCAAAGGCACTTTCAGATCTTCAGAAGGAGCGTGCTGTAGAAGGGCAAAGGATTGTGTTAGAAACAACCCTACAGTGTTCTACACTAATGGTGAAAGTGGTGCAGTGAGAAGAGGGTTTTAAAATATGACTCTAGAAGATTCTAGATCTTTGGTTATTAAGGCATGGCACATTGGGGTGGCTACAAAATGTTCAAAATGGAAAAGGCATAGGGAGTTCTGGGATTAACTGTGTAAGAAACAAACCCTCACTTTAACAGAGGGATCCTAGCTTACTATTTTAAATAACCTTAGCTCGATGCTTCACTACCATCCTTGAATAAGTGGAACTGTTTTTCACTGGTTTTCCATACAAATGAGCCTCAGTCTGTGGTTGTGAAAGCAGGGTTTTGTGGAACAAGTGGTAAAACAAAAAGCTACTCCAGCTGGGTAGAGCACAGCTTTTGGGAAGTTCCCAAGGCAAGAAACTGTCTAAATGGTCATTTTGGAGTTGAAATTAGTTTTACTTAAAATTGGGATTTCTGAGCTTCCTGCTGAAACTGACACTTGTTCTGACCCCGCTGGTTGGGAGAACGGTCCTGTGTCCAGTGCACAGGACTGGGAGTGTCTCTGCCACTGCATTTCTGTGTGATACTGAGCGAGTTTATAACCTTCTGTGCCTCCGTTTCCTTATCTGTAAAATGGGGATAATACTTAACCTACCTCACTGGGGTGTTGAGGCTTAATTCATGGATATTTCTGAAGGGTTTTGAGACCCTTGGAGGGAAGGTGCTGTAAAAGGGGAAAATCTTGTTACACTATCCCAGTGTCAGAGCAAAACCGTTTCATCCCCTTTTAATAATGGTTTAGTAGTCTCCATGACCAGTACTGCCTTAGCAAAATGTTGAGAGGTTTCCTGATCAATTGGGATTTAAACTGGTTTGGGGATGGGTCCTATGCTCATTGCTGCCTCCAAATGTTACTTTCCCTCAAGCTGGCTGCTGCCAGTAGGAGGGTCAGAAATACCCATTTTAAATTTCCTAAATTCAAGTACAGTTTAGACTGGAACATTTGAAATGCTGTACAGAGCAAACTGGGGAAAGGGATGTGTTAAGACTGCCCTGCGTGATTAGCAAGCATACTTCACAGATACTGATGGTGCTAAAGTGCAGACCAGCAAGTTGTACTACTGCACTGTTGCAGGTAGTGGGACGTGTCCCAAGGAGTGGTTGGGGAGAGGGGTTAGGCGAGAATGTGCTTTTGGAAGGCTGAGATGGGTTATTCAGGCTTAAACTGGACACAGGAGGCAGGTGTGTACAGTACACAACCACTGAGGAGCTACAAGACTGCATGCAGAGGCCGGGCAGCTGCCCATTCAGAGGCAAGTTAAGCTCTAGATACACCCCTGTTTCTTTGAAAGGTTTTGTGTTAGGGTTACTATAATGTTGTCTTGAAAGGCCTCAGTGCTCTGTTTACAATGATCTCCTAATCTGATGAACTCTGGCAGTGCAATCAAAGAGCTATCAGACAAGGTGGGTCTCAATCAAATCACGCCCCGAATAGCTTGGGGGGATTTCCCTCTGGGTCGACAGTTACTTCATTTGTTTTTCCTTGTAAATGTCTAACTCTGCTTTTTCCATTTAAAATCCCTATGATTATGCTAATAAAATTTTACCATTATTTTCACTTGACTTGGTTCCACTCATTTCTAGGCTTGTGGAAATGGTTCAAAGCATCCATCGTCTGTAGCTCCTCTTGCCTTCCAGGATGGAGAAACCAAAGGCCACGCTGGCAAGAGCTGAGGAGGGTGATTTTTATTAGTACGGTTTCGACCTTAGCCTGGACAGGGCAGAGATGTAAAACTGAAACTGTCACTTGTGCAATAAGCAGACGTGAATCCTGACACACTCACTTCATCCTTCTCAGCACAATATGCTGGCATTGCCACACCCTAGGGCCATGCAATAACTGCTTGGACACTGGGTCATGAAGAGTGCTAATACCCTCCAGTCGTTCTCAACCTCTGCATGGTGACCTTACTGACAGCATCTGGAAATCACAACCTACATTTAAACCCCCTGGACTGCATAGTAACCTTCCTGATGCACCTCTGTGCTAAGCACTTGTAATCATACCACTGATTATTCCGCATAACACCACAGATGTATAGGCTGTTTGCAGTAATAACAATTAAAAAAAACCCACATGCCTGAACAGAAAATGTCATCCCTGCCCTAAAGAGCTCACAGTCTAAAGGGACTTATACAGGCCAATGGCAGTAGCACAAGAAGAAAATAGGGCTTAGCTCTGGGACTTTGACCTTCACAAGGAATGATCCCCAAGAAGCAAATGAAAACAAGGCTTTGGGCAGGAACCTGGTCTGTGCACAGTAATGCAGTAAACCTGAGGTCAATAGAAAGCTGCTGTTAAGAAAAAATCTGTAGCCTTCCTGCAGACGAGTTAACTCCCAGTTTGCGCTTGGAAAGTTGGAGGAACTGGTCTGATTTCAGATATCTGAGCATGGGTATGTGAGGAAAATGAAGTGGCCTTTATAGAGCTGAGACCTAAACTGATTTATTCAAATCCCCCCGATCCAGCACCAGAGCACACAAGCAGCGTCGGGATTGGCAGGCGGCAGTACAACAGCAGGAATTCCTAATTAAAATTCTCCCAAGCTGGCTAATCCTAAACTCTTGACGCTATCTGTGTGCTGTGCGCATGTATGAAATCCAAAAGTTGACAGGAATGCAGTGTTAAGGTCCCTGACTTAGAACTTTAATTCACAACTTAACAAGAAGTTAAAGCTTCTCCCAGCACCATTAACCGGGCCCTGTTATGAGCACTATATATATATATTTTTTCATGTTAAATATGTAGCTGAATGTATTGCGGTTTTGGTTTAGCACATACACAGGGCCAGAAATCACCCACCTCTGGTGTTTGCCTGGTTCTGGGCAACGGAATATGTTCCTTTAAAAATATCTAGTTTAGGGGAAAGACTAAAATGTCACCTTCCCCCGTTCTTGTTTTTGCACCTGCCATTTTCCCTTGCTTCCAAAAATGCAGTGGGACGGAGAGAGGATTTGGCTGTTGTTTCATAGCGCTGGTTGCAAAATCCTTCATGCTAACAGTCCCAGCAACAGCCTGTTTGGACAAAAATAATTCGCATTGTTCAATCTCCACATTCCATTCAGTTCTCGGCCTCCCAGCTCCGGTCCCAGTCCCCTTCTCTCTTCCCAGGCCGGGCTGGTTCATCGTGCCAGTTGGAATATGGTGACCTGTGATGTTGACAGCTGGGGACCTACCACCTCAGAGACTTTCAGTGGTTAATGACAGTAAGTAGTTTTCACTCCCGCTTTCTCCTTTTTTGACTTGCTGCGTCCCAGTTTCCAGCATAATTCTCCCTTCCCATTAACACAGGACCTAGGAGTGCAGCGCCCTGCCGTGGTGGTGGTGGTGGTGTCATTGACTATTTACAGAATCTCCCAAGCCGGAGAACCAGACCTTGTGTGTGCCTCCCGCTCTGCTGCTGGCTGAGTGGGGTAAGTGGCGTGGAGCAATCGGCCTTTGAGGTTAGGTGGGGCCTTCCAGAGAGGAGGGAGGCTACTAGCTGTGTCTCCTGCTATTTGTGCTGAAGGCTGGGGCTACTAGCTAATGGGGCTGGGAGTGATTCGACCTGCACGCTTTGCCAGTCCCTGCCTGGAGCTGGGTTACATAAAGAATCTGAACTGCGGCAAGGCATGTCCAATACAATAGGTATTGTAGGACAAGTCCAGGGGTGTTTCTTCTGGAATCTGAGCTGTGACTTTCTCTACACACTGCACACGAAACACACAAATGGAGTTCAATAAATAATGCCCCTACTGAACACTGCCTTGACTGAGATTTCTAATGCAAAGGCTGGCAAACGTTCTCTCACCCCCATCTAACCCCAGTAACAACCGGCTCCAGGCACGTCAAGACACCACACGCACAGGTGCGGCATGTACAAGATCAGTTTGAAGCTGAGGATTAAGACGAACAGGCCCCAAGCTCTGAATCTTTTGCAGAAACACGTAGGGGATCTATAAGAACCAAATAACCTTGGACTTGGTGAGAATCTTTAATCTTGTGTGGAGCAGCTTGGTATTTACATGGAGACAAAACCTGATCGAGGAGGCAGCCACACTTGTATTTAATTTCCAGAGCCACCCTGTTTTCGCCTTTCCCCGAGTGAGTTTGGCTGACACTCCAGCTTCAGAGAAGGCTCACAGCTCCCTCTAGGGCCCATTGACAAAACTTCGGAGGTGGGCACAGGCCTCAGAACTCTATGCAAGGCCTCTTTCCCTGCAGTCACCAGCCCCCTCTTGGGTGAGCCTTAAGTGCCTCATGATATCCAGGGATTGAGCCCAGATGCCGCACAGGCTTCAGGAAGAACCAGAGGCTTGTGTTTGCCACGGATGAAAATTTGGTAACCAACCTATTACGAATGGTACCAAACACATTTTTAAACCCAGACGGGCTGATCTGTTGGACTGAGCTTCAGGCTTGACAAATACTGCAGGGGTGATGAGTGGAATACCACACAGTTCGCTCTGTGTCTTCAGCATGAGCCAGGAAGGAGGGAGATGCTACATCCCCTGTGCAGCTGGGAAAGACCCCTTGCTTTTTTGGTAAGATTAGAAACGTGTCCCTGTTTGTTTGGGCAAAAGGTCTCTTCTTCCTTCTGCAGGGCACTGGCTGTTACAGTGGTGTCATGTCTCAAGCAGTGAAACCCTTCGGTCGGAAATGGGCTTTAGTCCTTCTCTACATGAGAAAGTTGCATCAATTTTATCTTTAAAATTATTTTTTTAAACCACACTCACCCTGTGTGGAGACTTAAACCAAAATAAGATGTTCTTATCTTAAACCTCTTCCTAATCGACTGAATGGCAACAGCCACTCCTGCTTTTGCAGAGGTTTATAAATCACACCTTTAAACTGAGTCGCTTTTCTGGTGTAGATGAGCCCATCTAAACATACAATGGCATTAATAAAAGAGCTCCTCCCAAAACAAGCCCTCCTGTCACCTCATGGACTCTTAGCCCAGCACTCAGGTGTTGAGGTGACTGACCAGAATTTCCAGCTACATAACTAGACCCCAAGCATGTTCTCAATGAAAACAGCACCCCAAACCCTTATCTGACTGGCATCATAGCTATAAGCATAGTGCCTATTCCAGCGTAACTCCCCCACGGAGACGCTATTCCAAATAGAAGCAACTTGGTTCCCCAAAGTTACTACTCTGCTTTGATGAAAAACATCTTCCATCTCAGGTATTCCATGTAGTATAGTTGAGGGCTTTATTTTCAACTATACTTCATGTCCCTTTACTCCAGGGGAGCTCAGGGCTTCTGCCCTGCGGCAAGGTAGAGGAGACTGGTGCCTGCCACTTTCCATGCATAAAATGCTTAGGGCAGATTGCCTAGAAAAATGCTGTAAGAAAAGCTGACCTCTCCCTCCCTCTCTCTCAGTGTTCGCTTCTCTATCTTCCGTCTCACCCAGGACCGCTAATTAATTTCGAGGAAAATACCGCAGACACAAACACTGCCAACAAGCTATATACGTGAAAGAGAGAGAAAGGTAATCCTTGGGCAGGCATTGAGAGAGTGAGAAAATCTAGCCTATATTCAAGAAAAAATAACTATTCTAGGCTTTAATAGCCTACAAATCATAGATGCACATAGTTTGAAATCACTTGCTCATCAAGTTCTCAGAATATTTCAATTAATTGATAGATCGATAGATCTTCCTTCGCTTCTCTCAAAACCCTCTATTTATCCTTTCGTTAGGACTCTGTGATATTTACTGATATTTACCGCTCGACCCACGTCCATAAGACGATCACCTGCAAACTCAGTCACGTGAAGCATGGATAGCGCATGAAGCGCAAAGCAGCGTGTGCACTAAAATACACAATTGTACCTATACAGATCAAAAAAAGAAAACCCACGAACACTTAAGAAAACGAAGAAAACCACTATACGACTGAGCGTGCTGGACAGTAAACACAAGACGGCGCCCTTCCAGCTATCGCCAGCCAAGGGGGACGCTATACACGACCTCACTGTTAGGCCCCCACCCACCGACCACAGGCAGCGCAGCAGAGCTGAGCGGCTTCCTGCCTGCTTGCTCCATGTGGCTGCCAGCATCTCCCTGTGGCCCCTGGGCAGGGTGGGTTTCTCCCAGGGCCTGCACCCCAGACCACCTCCCCCAACTCAAACTCCCTCCCAGAGTCTTAGGCAGGTGGGGGACAGAGATTGGGGGGGTGGCCTGCCACCCCTGAGAGCATGGTCTGTTTGAGGGACCATGTGCTGAGCCTAGCAGCCTTCAAGTGACCAGAAGCGCTAGAGAACAGGAGAATTTTGCAAGGGGGTTCTCCAGGTGAAGGAGGAGCAACTGCGTGACCCCTGGGCTGAGTGGCTGCAGTGTGTGTTTGTGGTGTACTTGCTGCTTGACTGAAGTATACCGTGTGGTCTGTTTGTTTGAGGGACTGTATGCCGAGCCTAGCGCTCTGTTCCACAACTTGAGAGCTTCTTAAGGAGACTTTGATCCTTTTAGCACCCGTCACCTTTGAATCAGGTGGTGGGGCTATGCAGGGAGAATAAAGCTTTAAAATGCCCCCTCCTAAGAAACCAGAGGAGCTAGAGAACACGCTAGAGAAATTATTTAAGGCTCCGATTAAAAGAAACTATACAACAAATCAACCTTGCTATAGAAATTAGTTTCTCTATTTTTTATAACCACAATGCTCTCCGAGGGGAGGTGCACCATTCCTGGAGGTACTGCAATACCAGGTCAATGCGTGGAGTGGATGGAGCAAGCGCCTGTTCCAAAAATCCATTTAATATATAGTCCTCAGAGGATGTATCCAATATTAAACTGATAACACATTTAATATTATTAAAGCGAATGTGTAAATTTGATTTTAAACAAGTTCAGAGGGACGGTACTGTACAGGTAGGGTCAGGGAGACGATTGGTCCTCCCTTACGTGCTGTGGCTCTGGGGAAGCCGGAGCGTCAGGGGGGATCAGAGTTAGATGCAGTCGTCTTCCCCTGCCTCACCCTCTGTTGTGCCTGCAGACTCGCGGGGTGGCTCCTCTCGGTCTGGCAGAGAAGCTTGAGGAGGTGACGCCGCTCCTGGGGTGGGGCTGGACTTTCTGGCTACGACATCTCTTTGCCCGGTAGGACGGCATGTAGCATCGAGATCCTGGGCTGCGGAGTGCGATCCCGTTGGAGCAGCCTTCCTCCGGTTAGCAGGGTGATCAGTAGCTTCGGGGTCCTGGGTCGAGGAGGTGTTTCCTTCGGGAGCCTCCCTCTCTGGAGCAGCAGTCAGCATCCTGGTCCTGGGTCGTCGTGGTGGGGGCTTCTCTGGTAGCAGCCTTCTCCAGAGCAGCAGGGTGAAGGGCAGCTTCTGGGTCCTAGGTAGAGGTTCTCCGTGGGTCGTCCTCCTCCTCCTCCTGAAGAAGTGGTGAGGAGATGTTGCTCCTAGCTGTGAGATCCCGAAGAGCCGTCCTCGTGGCGCCAGGCCTCCCTGCAGAGGTAGCCCCAGGGGTTTTCTATATATTCAATGTCCTGAGAGAATAATGGGGCCTCTTACACTTGACCTATCTTAGGGCCTCAGAATGTCATCATCTGGCCCTGGCAGGGGTGGGCCAAACCTACTGACCCTCCGAGCTGCATACAACAATCTTCAGACATTCGAGAGCTGGGACGCGCCTCCTGGGGCTCAGGGCTTCAGTCTCGTGTGACATGCCTCCCTGGACTCGGGTCTTCAGAGCCTCCTCCCTGCTGGGCAGAAGCCAGAGGCAATATGAGAGGAGGGTGCATGGGGGTGTCCCCCACTAATTTTTTGCCAGAGTTTGCTATTTGCTGGCTCTGCTTGGTCACATGGTGTCACTGGACCCCTTCCCTGTGGCTCTCAACTTTCCTAGATGCCTCTAGGCTCAGCACATGGTCCCGCAAACAAACAGACCACACTGTGTGGGGAGTCAGGTTTGTAGAAATTTTGGTGGTGCCCAGAGACTGCCCCCCCCCACCTTCCTAAGGCTCAGGGAGTTTAGTGGGGGGGGGAGAGGGGAGAAAGTGGTCTGGGGTGCAGGCCCTGGGCTGGGGCAGGAGATTGGAGTGCAGGAGAGGTGAGAGACTGGGCTCTGGGAGGGAGTTTAGGTGCAGGCTCAGGGAAGGAGCTCAGGTGCTGGGTGCAGGCTCTGGGCTGGGGCAGGGTGTGGGCTCTGGGCTGGGGTTGGGGTGCAGGTTCCAGGAGGGAGTTTGGGTGCAGGCTCTGGGCCCCCTCCCTGCGCGGCAGCTTCTGGAGCAGGAAAGCTGGGGGCTGCGCCTTGGGTAGAGGCAGCAGCAAACAGCTGGGAGCTGCAGGGAGAGCTGCTGCGTTTGCTGCTGCCTCTCTCCAAGGAACTGAAGCAGAGGCCCGGTCCTGCAGCTCCCAACTGTTTGCTGGTGTTTCCCCCTGCAGAGCTAAAACCTAGGAGCTGAAGGGAGGGGCTGTGGGCCTCAAGCTGTTTAGGGGGAAGGGGGAGGGCTAAATCTTAACTTGTGCCCGCCCTCTCTCAACAGGCACCAGTCTCCTCCAGCAGAAGCCCCTAGCCCCACCACCCTGCCGCAGGGCAGAAGCCTTGAGCTCTCCCCCAGTCTGGTAGGTGGAGAATGGTGGTGGGGGGGGGGGGTGAATGGGGAGCTCCAGGAGCCGCACTGTAACTGTAGAAGAGCCCCATGTGGTTTAGTCCCCCCGGATCGTGCTTGCACATTTTCTTGTATCTGTTTTGGGGCAAGAGTTAACAGTGACTGAGTAAGTCACAGGAAGTGGGAGGGGGTGCAGGCAGAGCGCAGCGCTTACCTGGGGTTCCTGGGCTGTGGGGGCTCCACATGCTGCTACCCCCAGGCACTGCCCCCACACCTCACTACTGGCCACAGGGGCACTTGGGGTGGGAGCAGCACGCGTGGACAGACCCACCCTGCCCCGGGGCCATAGGGAGACGCTGGCAGCCACGTGGAGCAAGCAGGCAGGAAGCCGCTCAGCTCTGCTGTGCTGCTGGTGGTGGGTGCGGGCCCTGGGCCGTTTTAAATCGCGTGCGGGTGGGGGAGAACCCAGGGGTGGAAGACGGGGCCAAGGGAGAGACCCAGCCTCAAACAGTGCTGGAGTTGGGCCCTGGGCAGAGGTGAAAGTGAGCCAATATGGGCCGGTACGAAACCAGTAAGAAGCCGGTACCAGCCTGTACGTACACAGCCCACATTAAAGCGCTGCCACAGCAGTGCTTCAACGTTGCGGCCCCTTCCCCGTCGGCAGCACTGCCGGTACGGCCCCTTTAATGTCCCTGCCCACTTTGCCTCCCACCGCACCCGGCTGCCAACGGGGGTGAGATGTAGGAGGGGCAAAGGGAGCAATTGCCCTGGTCCCAGCCGTTTAAAACAGGGCCGGCTGCAGGCACCAGCACTCTCTCAATGCCTGCCCAACGATTACCATTCTCTCTCTTTCACCTATAGAGCTTGTCGTCTGTGTGTCCGCGGTGTTTTCCTCGAAATTAATTAGCGGTCCTGGGCGAGACAGAGGATAGAGAAGCGAACACTAAGAGAGAGAGAGGTGTCAGCTTTTCCTGCAGCATTTTTCTAGGCAATCTGCCCTAAGCATTCGGTGCATGGAAAGTGGCAGGCACCAGTCTCCTCCAGCACAAGCCCCTAGCGCCACTACCCCTGCATAGCTCCACCACCTGGTTCAAAGGTGACGGGTGCTAAAGGGATCAAAGTCTCCTTAAGAAGCTCTCAAGTTGCGGAGCAGAGCACTCCTGTTCTCTAGCGCTTCTGGTCACTTAGGAGCGGGCTTTTTAAAGGCTGCTAGGCTCAGCACATGGTCCCTCAAACAGACCATGCTATCAGGGGTGGCAGGCCACCCCCCCCAATCTCTGTCCCCCACCTGCCTAAGGCTCTGGGAGGGAGTTTGAGTTGGGGGAGGTGGTCTGGGGTGCAGGCCCTGGGACAAACCCACCCTGCCCAGGGACCACAGGGAGATGCTGGCAGCCACGTGGAGCAAGCAGGCAGGAAGCCGCTCAGCTCTGCTGCGCTGCTGGTGGGTGGGGGCCTAACAGTGAGGTCATGTATAGCGTCCCCCTTGGCTGGCGATAGCTGGAAGGGCCAGCACGCTCAGTCGTATAGTGGTTTTCTTAAGTGTTCGTGGGTTTTCTTCTTTTGATGTGTATAGGTACAATTGTGTATTTTAGTGCACATGCTGCTTTGCGCTTCATGCGCTATCCATGCGCTATCCATGCTTCACATGACTGAGTTTGCAGGTGATCGTCTTATGGACGTGGGTCGAGCGGTAAATATCAGTAACTATCACAGAGTCCTAACGAAAGGATAAATAGAGGGTTTTGAGAGAAGCGAAGGAAGATCTATCGATCTATCAATTAATTGAAATATTCTGAGAACTTGATGAGCAAGTGATTTCAAACTATGTGCATCTATGATTTGTAGGCTATTAAAGCCTAGAATAGTTATTTTTTCTTGAATATAGGCTAGATTTTCTCACTCTCTCAATGCCTGCCCAAGGATTACCATTCTCTCTCTTTCACGTACATCGCTTGTTGTCAGTGTGTATCCGCGGTGTTTTCCTCAAAATTAATTAGCGGTCCTGGGTGAGATAGACAAGCATAGACAAGCGAACAGAGGGGGGGGGGGGGGCAGCTTTTCCTGCAGCATTTTTCTAGGCAATCTGCCCTAAGCATTCGGTGCATGGAAAGTGGCAGGCACCAGTCTCCTCTATCAGAAGCCCCTAGCCCCACTACCCTGCCGCAGGGCAGAAGCCTTGAGCTCCCCCCCAGTCTGGTAGGTGGAGAATGGTGGTGGTGGGGGGGTGAACAGGGAGCTCCAGGAGCCGCACTGTAACTGTAGAAGAGCCCTATGAGGTTTAGTCACCCCGGATAGCGCTTGCACATTTTCTTGTATCTGTTTTGCTTCCCCGTCGGCAGCCCTGCCTGTACGGCCCCTTTTACATCCCTGCCCCCTTTGCCTCCCCCTGCACCCAGCTGCCAACGGCGGTGAGGGGAAAAGGGAGCAGCTGCCCTGGTCCCGGCTGTTTAAAACAGGGCCGGCTGCAGGCACCAGCACTCTCTCACTGCCTGCCCAACGATTACCATTCTCTCTCTTTCACGTACATCGCTTGTTGTCAGTGTGTATCCGCGGTGTTTTCCTCAAAATTAATTAGCGGTCCTGGGTGAGATAGACAAGCATAGACAAGCGAACAGGGGGGGGGGGGGGGCAGCTTTTCTTGCAGCATTTTTCTAGGCAATCTGCCCTAAGCATTCGGTGCATGGAAAGTGGCAGGCACCAGTCTCCTCCAGCACAAGCCCCTAGCGCCACTATCCTGCCGCAGGGCCGAACCCCTGAGCTCCCCCCAGTCTGGTAGGTGGAGAATGGGGGCAGAACTCCAGGAGCCGCACTAACTGTAGAAGAGCCCCATGCGGTGTGGCCAGCCGGGATAGCGCTTGCACACGTTTTCTTGTCTCTGTTTTGCTGCGAGAGTTAACAGGGACGGAGTACGTCACAGGAAGTGGGTGGGTTTATGCAATGTAGGAGTACACAGCAGCAGCCAGGGAAAGCAGCGAGAGGAACCCAAGTAACCAGACTGAAAGATTTCTCGGTCTTTAAGCAGAATTGTGTGTGGAGTTCTTGCTTTGAATTATTACATTGGAGTCATTTGGGGGAGTGATTGTCCCTTAAGCGTTTCCTAGTTGTCCAACTCTCCTTGATGGCATTTGGTCCCTGTCTCGGAGCTCTTCGTGGTGACGTAGAAAGCTGTGGCGGAGGTAGGGCTGTCTCGTTTTGCAGCATATGTTTATCGCTTCTCGGCCTTTTGGCTAAGATCAAGTGTAGTATCTGTTCTTATCAGTTTAATATCTGATACGTCCTCTATCTGAGGACTATATATTAAATGGATTTTTGGAACAGGGAGATGGAATAGGAGCTTGCTCCATCCACTCCACGCATCGACCTGGTATTGCAGTACCTCCAGGAACGGTGCACCTCCCCTCGGGGAGACTATTGTGGTGAAAAAAATAGAATCTATTGAATGTGTTACACCAATACTGACTTGGACTCCGAATATATTCTAGAAGTGGCATACTAGAGATCACTTCTTTGCTGATGTGTGTATGTACTTTGTGAACCTTGTAACGGATACCTGTAATCTCTCTCAACTCAAGCCTGACCCCAGATGTCTAGTACCTTCCTTCTTAACTTGTGTACTTGATTTCAATGCCCCTCTGCCACGTACATTGGCCAAACTGGACAGTCTCTACGCAAAGGAATAAATGAACACAAATCAGACATCAAGAATTGTAACATTCAAAACCAGTAGGAGAGCACTTCAATCTCCCTGGACACTCAAACAGACTTCAAAGTGACCATTCTTCAACCAACAAACCCTTCACACACAGACTTCACTCCAAATGCTCTCTGTATGTGTGTGTATATATATATGTTCCATTCTATATGCGTCCGAAGAAGTGGGCTGTAGTCCACGAAAGCTTATGCTCTAATAAATTTGTTAGTCTCTAAGGTGCCACAAGTACTCCTGTACTTCCTTTCCCTCTGTTGATACGTTAGCACTGACCCCAAACTTGGTAAAGCAACCCCATCTTTTCATGTGCTGTCTTTTTCACTCCAGGCATGTGATGAAGTGATAATACTTGTATTCAACAACAGTGTGAATTAGATAGATTTGGTTATATTCTTCTCCCCTCCCAGCATATGTTGCATGGATCTCCATTTGTGAGATCATGTGAAGGCACAAGGTGTCCTTCTGCTCCCAGAGGTCCCCGATCCTGTTCCCCCCCTCCCCTCCCAAAACCTACTGTAAATTCTAAATCATTATATTTTACTTCTCATTTTTAGGATGTGGCTTGGGATAGGCCACTTAATGGGGGTGGGTGCTTGCAGAGTGAAGATTAAGCTCATTCACAGGAGCTTTGTGATGGAATGTACATTATCTAGTGTTTATGGCAGGCTTTACCGCTGAAGTGCTGCTCAGTACTCTGCTATTAAACTCTGTTTTTGTGGGGATCGATTTACCCCCGTCAGGCACTCAGCGAGAGAGTTGCTTCTCCCGCCCTTGCAGTTATTAATTTTTCCACCAAGCTTTGAAATCTGAACCAGCAGGTGGCACCACAGTTCCACAGCCAACCCTAGAGAGAGGAAAGTGAAGTCCTGCTCTGCAGACCGAGCAGAGCAGGCTATTGGGACCCACAGGACGTGCAGTCGAGGGGCTCGTCTGACTGGCATCATAGCTATAAGCATAGTAGCTATTCCAGCGTAACTCCCCCACGGAGACGCTATTCCAGATAGAAGCAACTTGGTTCCCCAAAGTTACTACTCTGCTTTGATGAAAATCATCATCTTCCATCTCAGGTTTTCCATGTACTGCCCACGGATGGTATCCTCCAGGGTCCTCTCCAGCATAATTCTCGCTCTCAGAGTGATGATGCTGTCGTCTCTTCCAAATACGGCTCCCCCCTGGGTACCTGGCGGCATCTTGGCTAGAAGGGGCCATGGCGATTCGCTTCCTGATGATGTCACGCACAGCACTCGCCACAAAGTTCCTCACTGTAGCATCCAGGCACATCGAAAGATGGAAGGCGCAAGTGGATCGCCGCAGCGTCAGCCAGATCACCCCCTTCGAGGGATGTTGCTGCCTCCCTGCTGTTAGATGGAATGTACTGTTTCAATTACCTATTAATAAGATGTTTTTAAAATACTGAAATGAATCACTGACTTTGAACTGAAATTCAAAATGGAATACATGAACTCTAACTTTGAACTCCATCTTTGAGAGGGGACTTATTTACTACACAGACTCTAGCTTAAACCAGTCAGAACCGGTTTTTCCCGCCAAGTCCAACCCTCAGTGTTCCATCACCTCAGAACTCTCCCCGCCAAAAAGGCTTTATAAGGTCTTGTTCAGCGCCTGCGCGGGGCTGTCCATTCCAGCGACAGTTCGTACACGGTCGGGTCTTCGCAGAGCTTCAGAGCCGAGATCGAAGAACAACATCTATCCCGTAGTGTGTTTGAGGAAGAGGAGTCCTGTCATCGTCATTCCTATATCCTGCATCTCCTGGTGTCCCTCATCCCAGAGGGTCTCCTCGCCCGCGACGAGAACCATCAGTCGTCTGGACTCCCCAGTGTTCCTTCTCAAGGACTCTAAATCAGTCCAAGAGTTGTAGGTCCTGGGCATCACGCCTGTACGTGACATCTGCTGCATCAGAGCAATAGGAGAAAGGTTTCCGTGTTGGGGTATTGTTTATTGTTTTGTAGAATCCCATGGAAGGGTGTATGGGCCTGAGCTCCAAGCTCTCAGAGTCAGTCACTGATCCACTATTTTACTGATTTATGGTTTTGCTGTTTCACTGTGTTATTCTTGTATTTCTCCCCAGCATTCTCCCTAGTTTTTCTGTACCTTTTATCCCTAATTCACTTACCTTTATTTGCACCGTATTATCTTGTCTTTTCTTTATTTTATTATATTTTATGGGTAGCTAAATCCACCGATGACAGACATGGAAGGGAGCCGAGTCTGCAGGGGCTTCTGAGAAAAGGGGCTTTCCCTGTTATATCTTCCCTCTACCATCTCTCTAGTATTTCCTTTGAAGCGTTACCTTCTTCCCCTCGAGGTAACGGTGCCTATGCGTGATGTACACCAGCTCATTACTGGCCCGCCGGGGAGGTACATCCTCTTCTTTGCCAGCTGCCTTATGGAGCGGTCTGCCTTGTTGAGTGGTACCTTTGCCACAGCAGTTAGCACCAGGCAACCAGGATCTGTGTTTTTTCCAGGAGTCGTCGTACCAAATGCCTTCCTTTCCTGGGGCTATATTTTGTGTCTTTAGCAGTCTGTTACTATTTCCTGTAGCGTAAAGTGCTCTTCCAGACCCTCTTCATGGCTGAGCTGGGGCAGGGGCAAAATGCATCCCAAACGCTGTGCATCATTCTGGACTACACGGTCAAACACAGCCATGGAGTAGGAGAAGAGTCTCTCGGGTGGGATGGCACAGTAGGATGAGGGCCCATCGAGGATCTTCCTCATAGCCTTAGGACAGTTTGACCATTATTGCTTCTGGATCCTGGAATCTGCTGCCGGAACTTGGGTGTTTCCTCTCCCGGCTTCCCGGCTGTAGTTATAGCTAGACGCAGGGGTTCTGTGAGAAGTCGCTGTGTTCCCTGGATTTCCATTCTTTCCTCATGGAATTTCTGCAGACAGGTCTTCAGTGAGCCTGTTTACAAGGCGGTCAAAGTCATTGAAGGATTCTGTCTTTCATCCCACTCAACTCCCTCAGAGCTACAACAGGAAGAGACGGTCCAACAACTTACTGCATGGCTTGCCATGTTATAGCAGTCTGCCACCCGCCCATAAGCCAGGTAATCATCCATGCTGCATTCAGTGCAAGAAACTGGATAGCCCCCCAATCTGTTGCTGGATTTGTGCCTGCATTCTCTTTTTACTCCTGCAGCTCTTTCCTTTCTTGTTTTGTTTGTATCAGGGTTTTTTTTTTTTCCATTGCCTTAAGTTTAAAGAACGTTAATGAAGTTTATCTACCCCCTCCTCTAATCTCCCTCAAATCTTTCCTGATCCCTAGCTCCTCTGGTGGCTTAGGAGCAGGCTTTTAAAAACTTGGTTCTCCCTGAGTAGCCCTAGCTCCTGGTTATATAGTTCATAACAGTTTAATCATCATTAAAAGTGTGAAGATACCAACGATAGACACATTCTGTAACTAGAATCTGAAAAGTATATAAAGATTCTGAAAATAGCCTCCACCCCCCGCCAAAACTAGCACAGTGCCCCCTCCACCCTCCCCAAACACACACCTCTTCAAAAGCACTCGCTGGCAAAAACAAGAGTCAGCGCCTGTGCTACGGCCAACAAGCTCACCCCAAGGGTCATGTAGTCGCTCCTCCTTCACCTGGAGAACTGCCTCCCAAACTCAGGTTAGCTCAGGGGTCTCAAACTCAAATGACCATGAGAGCCGCATGAGGATTAGTACATTGGCCCGAGGACCGCATTACTGACATCTCCCACCCCCACCCCTGCCGCCCTCGGCCCCACCCCCACTCCACCCCTTCCATGAGGCCCCACCCCTGCCCCGCCTCTTCCCTGCCCCCATTCCAACCCCTTCCCGGAAATACATACCATATGATGGGGGCTAATTTAGCTACAACAAGTCAGGGAAAAGATCTTGGAGTCATCGTGGATAGTTCTCTGAAAATGTCCATGCAGTGTGCAGAGCGGTCAAAAAAGCAAACAGGATGTTAGGAATCATTAAAAAGGGGATAGAGAATAAGACTGAGAATATATTATTGCACTTATATAAATCAATGGTACGCCCTCATCTCGAATACTGCGTACAGATGTGGTCTCCTCATCTCAAAAAAGATATACTGGCACTAGAAAAGGTTCAGAAAAGGGCAACTAAAATGATTAAGGGTTTGGAACGGGTCCCATATGAGGAGAGATTAAAGAGGCTAGGACTCTTCAGCTTGGAAAAGAGGAGACTAAGGGGGGATATGATAGAGGTATATAAAATCATGAGTGATGTGGAGAAAGTGGATAAGGAAAAGTTATTTACTTATTCCCATAATACAAGAACTAGGGGTCATCAAATGAAATTAATAGGCAGCAGGTTTAAAACAAATAAAAGGAAATTCTTCTTCACGCAGCGCACAGTCAACTTGTGGAATCCTTACCTGAGAAGGTTGTGAAGGCTAGGACTATAACAGAGTTTAAAAGAGAACTGGATAAATTCATGGTGGTTAAGTCCATTAATGGCTATTAGCCAGGACGGGTAAGGAATGGTGTCCCTAGCCTCTGTCGGTCAGAGGATGGAGATGGATGGCAGGAGAGAGATCACTTGTTCATTGCCTGTTAGGTTCACTCCCTCTGGGGCACCTGACATTGGCCACTGTCGGTAGACAGGATACTAGGCTACATGGACCTTTGGTCTGACCCGGTACGGTCTTTCTTATGTTCTTAAATCCCCACCCCAACTCTGCCCCCAGGGGGTGCAGGAGAGGTGTGGGGTGCTGCAGGGGGTCAGGGTGCAGGAAGTCGGGGTACAGGAGGGCTGCGACATGGGGCTCAGGGCAGTGGGTTAGGATGCAGCAGGGGTGCGGGGTTCAGGGCAGGGGGTCGGGGCGTAGCAGGGGGGCAGGGTGAGGCAGGAGGTTCAGGGCAGGGGTGCGGCCTAGGGCTCAGGGCAGTGGGTTGGGATGCAGGAGGGGCGTGTGGAGAGGCAGGGGATCAGGGTGCAGGAGGGGTTCGGGGGCAGGATCTGGCCCAGTGCCTACCGGGGGCAGGGCAGGCTCCCTGCCTGCCTGCCCTGCCCCGCCCCGCGCTGTTCCGGGATAAGGCTGGAACGTGAGGAAGGGGGGCGGAGGGGCTGTGTGTTAATGTTGCTTCAGGCAGCGCCTCCAGCAGCTCCCATTGGCCGTGGTTCCCCGTTCCCGGCCAATGGGAGCTGCTGGAGGCGCTGCCTCAAGCAACAGGAACGCACAGCCCCTCTGCCTCCCCCCCCCCACCTTATGTTCTAGCCTCTTCCCGGAGCCCTGAACCCACCGAACCTAACTGAACCCCACCACGTGAGGGTCACCCCATCCCCATTACCCAGCCCGCTTACTTATACCCATGACTGTCTGTACTTTCTGTATGAGAGATGGACCCTCACCGCTTGTCGGCTGTATCTTGATCCCGCCCACTGTTTACCCCCGCATTGGGGACATTGCAGTCTGTATATAATGTGTGCTGCCCAACACCAAAATACTAGCATCCCCCTCTACTCTGTATGTTACCCCCAATGACCAATAACTGACTTTTCAAACTATGTATCATCTATTTTTAATCATTATCTAATAAACGTTTAAATCTGTTCTTATCAGTTTCATCATTTTTTTTTATTTGATAAACTGCTACACTGATGCAATATATCTGCTGCTCTAAAAAAGAGCTAATGGGATGCATCCCGCTGCCCCTAAAACACAGCCCAAAACGCTGGCCACTGCCCCAGCACGTCACAGGCTCCCGGCCGTTGCCCCCCAGTTCTTCCCTGAGTGCTCCTCAGACCGCTGCCCGAAAAAGACCCTCGGGGTCTCAGAGCCACGGCGGACCAGTAGCTGCAGAGGAAAGAGCAAGGGTGGGAAGAACCCCACCTTGGGATGCTGCCACAGAAAGCTCCCACATACCGGGACATCACGGAGAGGAGGAACATCCACCCCACTCTCCAGCCGCAGAGGGGGCGCCCCGCCATTCTCCTGCCAACCACCAGCGGCTGCAGCCACCGGGAGTCTGCCCTGCTGCCCTCCTGCGGCCGGGGAAGCCTCGTGCTGATGACCAGCAGCAGGGAGCCTGCCCCACCCCGCGCCTACCACAGGAGCATCGCGGACCGATAGCCTGCAGCTGCAGTAGCTGAGAGACTGCCCCCCTGCGCCCCTAACGCCGGAAAACCCTGCTGCCGCCCAGCTGCTGCTCCCCGCGCCGGGGGACTGCCCCCTCGGGTCCCAGCCGCCTGGGAGACCAGCCATCGCTCAACTGCTGCTCCTGATGCCAGGTAAGTGCCCCACTGAGCCCCAGCACCTACCCACACAAGGGGGCTCTCCCACAGCCCCCCCACCGCCCACACCACCGGGGGATGCCTGCCCCGCCCCCCGGCTGCCACTACCGATCCCCGCGGCACGCCGCAGCCACCGTTGCTCCAGCCGCCGGGGGACTCCTGCTCCGCTCCCCAGCTGCCGCAGCCCAGGGAGCCCCACCATGTGCCCCAGTCGCGGCTGCCTTGGCCACCGGGGATCTCCTGCTCCACGCTGCTGACGCCTATGCAGCCAGGGGATCCCCACCACCTGCCCCAGCCACTGCTGCCCGAGCCACCGGGGACGTCTCACCCCGCGCTCCAGCCACCACCACTCACGGTGCCCAAGGAGCTCCCTGATGCGACTCAACCCGCTGGCTGCTACAGAACCTGAGAGACCTGCCCATCCCTCACCTGACACTGCAGCTGCTGAGTGACTCCCCCGCTGCCCACCAGCCGCTCCAGCCACCGGGGGACCCCCCAATCACTCCCCTGCTTCAGCAACCGCCGGGGACCCCCTCCACGCTCATGCTGACGAGGGACCCACCCATCGCCCCACAGCAGCTGCAACTACTGAAAGGTCCCCCGATGCCTCCCAGCTGCCAAGGGAACTCTGCCCTACGCCCCAGCCGCCACGAGACATCTCCCCTGTTCTCCTAAGGTCCCTGGACACGCCCCCTGCTCCCAGCAGCTCCAGCCGTCACAAGACTGCTCCCCTGTCCTCCAGCAGGGACCAGGCACACCCCCTGCTCTCCAGCAGTCCCCGCCGCTGAGACACGACCCCCCCGACCCCCAGCGGGACACCCTCACTGGAGAAACCTCTACTACCACTGGGACCCCCGCTCCACAGGGGACTGACGATAACATCTACCTGAAATACCCACTTGCCGCTGGTGCGCTCATCTGCCCCATCTGCTTGCCGCCCCGACGTTTCCATAGAATCATAGAATATCAGGGTTGGAAGGGACCTCAAGAGGTCATCTAGTCCAACCCCCTGCTCAAAGCAGGACCAATTCCCAACTAAATTATCACAGCCAGGGCTTTGTCAAGCCGGGCCTTAAAAACCTCCAAGGAAGGAGACTCCACCGCCTCCCTAGGTAACACATTCCAGTGTTTCACCACCCTCCTAGTGAAATAGTTTTTCCTAATATCCAACCTGGACCTCCCCCACTGCAACTTGAGACCATTGCTCCTTGTTCTGTCATCTGCCACCACTGAGAACAGCCGAGCTCCATCCTCTTTGGAACCCCCCTTTCAGGTAGTTGAAGGCTGCTATCAAATCCCCCCTCATTCTTCTCTTCTGGAGACTAAACAATCCCAGTTCCCTCAGCCTCTCCTCATAAGTCATGTGCTCCAGACCCCTAATCATTTTTGTTGCCCTCCGTTGGACTCTTTCCAATTTTTCCACATCCTTCTTGTAGTGTGGGGCCCAAAACTGGACACAGTACTCCAGATGAGGCCTCACCAATGTCGAATAAAGGGGAACGATCACATTCCTCGACCTGCTGGCAATGCCCCTACTTATACAGCCCAAAATGCCGTTAGCCTTCTTGGCAACAAGAGCACACTGTTGACTCATATCCAGCTTCTCGTCCATTGTGACCCCTAGGTCCTTTTCTGCAGAACTGCTACCTAGCCATTCGGTCCCTAGTCTGTAGCAGTGCCTGCGATTCTTCCGTCCTAAGTGCAGGACTCTGCACTTGTCCTTGTTGAACCTCATCAGGTTTTTTTTGGCCCAATCCTCTAATTTGTCTAGGTCCTCTGTGTCCGATCCCTACCCTCTAGTGTATCTACCACGCCTCCTAGTTTAGTGTCATCTGCAAACTTGCTGAGAGTGCAGTCCACACCATCCTCCAGATCATTAATAAAGATATTAAACAAAACCGGCCCCAGGACCGACCCTTGGGGCACTTTGCTTGAAACCGGCTGCCAACTAGACATGGAGCCGTTGAGCACTATCCGTTGAGCCCGACGATCTAGCCAGCTTTCTATCCACCTTACAGTCCATTCATCCAGCCCATACTTCTTTAACTTGGCGGCAAGAATACTGTGGGAGACCGTATCAAAAGCTTTGCTAAAGTCAAGGAATAACACATCCACTGCTTTCCCCTCATCCACAGAGCCAGTTATCTCCTCATAGAAGGCAATTAGGTTAGTCAGGCACGACTTCCCCTTCGTGAATCCATGCTGACTGTTCCTGATCACTTTCCTCTCCTCTAAATGTTTCATAATTGATTCCTTGAGGACCTGCTCCATGATTTTTCCAGGGACTGAGGTGAGGCTGACTGGCCTGTAGCTCCCTGGATCCTCCTCCTTCCCTTTTTTAAAGATGGGCACTACATTAGCCTTTTTCCAGTCATCTGGGACCTCCCCCGATCGCCATGAGTTTTCAAAAATAATGGCTAATGGCTCTGCAATCTCACCCGCCAACTCCTTTAGCACCCTCGGATGCAGCGCATCCGGCCCCATGGACTTGTGCACGTCCAGTTTTTCTAAATAGTCCCGAACCACTTCTTTCTCCACAGAGGGCTGGTCACCTTCTCCCCATACTGTGCTGCCCAGTGCAGCAGTCTGGGAACTGACCTTGTTCGTGAAGACAGAGGCAAAAAACAAAATCATTGAGTACATTAGCTTTTTCCACATCCTCGGTCACTAGGTTGCCTCCCTCATTCAGTAAGGGGCCCACACTTTCCTTGATTTTCTTCTTCTTGCTAACATACCTGAAGAAACCCTTCTTGTTACTCTTAACATCTCTTGCTAACTGCAACTCCAAGTGTGATTTGGCCTTCCTGATTTCACTCCTGCATGCCTGAGCAATATTTTTATACTCCTCCCTGGTCATTTGTCCAATCTTCCACTTCTTGTAAGCTTCTTTTTTCGTTTAAGATCAACAAGGATTTCACTGTTTAGCCAAGCTGGTCGCCTGCCATATTTACTATTCTTTCTACACATCGGGATGGTTTGTTCCTGCAACCGCAATAAGGATTCTTTAAAATACAGCCAGCTCTCCTGGACCCCTTTGCCCTTCATGTTATTCTCCCAGGGGATCCTGCCCATCTGTTCCCTGAGGGAGTCAAAGTCTGCTTTTCTGAAGTCCAGGGTCCGTATTCTGCTGCTCTCCTTTCTTCCTTGTGTAAGGATCCTGAACTCGACCATCTCATGGTCACTGCCTCCCAGGTTCCCATCCACTTTTGCTTCCCCTACTAATTCTTCCCTGTTTGTGAGCAGCAGGTCAAGAAAAGCTCTGCCCCTAGTTGGTTCCTCCAGCACTTGCACCAGGAAATTGTCCCCTACACGTTCCAAAAACTTCCTGGATTGTCTGTGCACCGCTGTATTGCTCTCCCAGCAGATATCAGGGTGATTAAAGTCTCCCATGAGAACCAGGGCCTGCGACCTAGCAACTTCTGCTAGTTGCCGGAAGAAAGCCTCGTCCACCTCATCCCCCTGGTCTGGTGGCCTATAGCAGACTCCAACCACGACATCACCCTTGTTGCTCACACTTCTCAACTTTATCCAGAGACTCAGGTTTTTCTGCAGTTTCATACCGGAGCTCTGAGCAGTCATACTGCTCTCTTACATACAACGCAACTCCCCCACCTTTTCTGCCCTGCCTGTCCTTCCTGAACAGTTTATATCCATCCATGACAGTACTCCAGTCATGTGAGTTATCCCACCAAGTCTCTGTTATTCCAATCACATCATAGTTCCCTGACTGTGCCAGGACTTCCAGTTCTCCCTGCTTGTTTCCCAGGCTTCTTGCATTTGTGTATAGGCACTTAAGGTAACTCATCGATCATCCCTCTTTCTCAGCATGAGCCAGGAGTCCTCCCCTCTTGCGCTCTCCTGCTTGTGCTTCCTCCCAGGATCCCATTTCCCCACTTACCTCAGGGCTTTGGTCTCCTTCCCCCGGTGAACCTAGTTTAAAGCCCTCCTCACTAGGTTAGCCAGCCTGCTGGCAAAGATGCTCTTCCCTCTCTTCGTTAGGTGGAGCCCGTCTCTGCCTAGCACTCCTCCTTCTTGGAACACCATCCCATGGTCGAAGAATCCAAAGCCTTCTCTTCGACACCACCTGCGTAGCCATTCATTGACTTCCACGATTCGACCGTCTCTACCCCGGTCTTTTCCTTGCACAGGGAGGATGAACGAGAACACCACTTGCGCCTCAAACTCCTTTATCCTTCTTCCCAGAGCAACGTAGTCTGCAGTGATCCGCTCAAGGTCATTCTTGGCAGTATCATTGGTGCCCACGTGGAGAAGCAGGAAGGGGTAGCGATCCGAGGGCTTGATGAGTCTCGGCAGTCTCTCCGTCACATCGTGTATCCTAGCTCCTGGCAAGCAGCAGACCTCAGTTTTCCCGGTCGGGGCAGCAGATAGATGACTCAGTCCCCCTGAGGAGGGAGTCCCCGACCACCCTCCTCCTCCTCTTGGGAGTGGTGGTCGTGGAACCCCCATCCCTAGGACAGTGCATCTTTTGCCTTCCAATCGGTGGAGTCTCCTTCTGCTCCCTTCCCTCAGATGGGTCATCTAGTCCACTCTCCGCATTGGTACCTGTAGATACTCGTTTCTCCAGCCCTCGAACCTTCTCTTCCAATATGGAGACCAGCTTGCACTTTGTACAGACAAAGTCGCTTCTGTCCTGTGGAAGAAAGACAAACATGGCACAACCTGTGCAGGTTACAACAGCTGATCGCTCACCTTCCATATCACCATCCTCTTAAGAACTTCCTCACCTGTTGCAGGAACTACTCAAAGAAACCTACAGATGAAAGCCTCAGTGAGCTCTCCCTAGGCGAACTCCCAGGCAAACTCCCGCTGTTAGCCTCTGCTGTTTGCCGCTCCTCGGAGGGGTCACCAGGCACCTGAAGAGGTGCCACAACAAATCCACCGCCTTCAGCTGTGCCCTCTGCAGCCTGCCCTTCGAGTCCCAGAAGAGATGTAAGGCGCACCAGGCCAGCTGCAAGTAAGCCCGCACAGCAGCAACAACTCTGATTCCGGCCTCCTGCCCTCCTATGCCCCGGCCCGCTGCTCCTGCGCCGCAAGGAATCAGGGCACCCCCTCCAGCCGCTACCCTAAACCCCACTCCAGTCCCCGAACTGGTAGACCAGGGCCCCACCTTCGAGACGACGCCTCCCGCAGCGGGAAACGTCGACCGAGCCCCTGCCAGCAGGAGACCTGTCACATCCTCCCAGGTCGCCCGGAAGCTCTCTGAGCTGAGACGTCTGTGTCCTCCCGACGCCCAACCAGCGCGACCCCATCCCAAGAAGGGTCAGCGCCCCGCCACGCGTGGCCGCCCGAAATCCTGCCTCCAGCGGAACCGACGCCGGCCCTCAGGCCACCCTACGAACACCAACCACAGGAAGAGCCAACGCGACTCCTCAGCCTGCACGGCGAACCCCACCCGCTGAGGCTACGGGGTCCACCCCCCAGATCGCTCTGTAAACTTCCACTGTCAGAGGAGTCAACGCCACAACCAG